>NC_141874.1:354819306-356155556 GCF_056163025.1 Triticum urartu | reverse complement strand
AAGTATAGGCTATTTTTAGAGTCCGTATGTGTGGGGAAACAAGAGTTAGGGTTGGTTTCGGACCCCACCCTCAAGGGCCACGAAATTCCCCTCTCTTCCTCCATATATACAGCCCTTAGGGCGTCGTTTAGACTTTGGGTTTTGTTTAGATTAAAAGTTCGCCATAGCTGCAACTTCGCGTACTTCGACGTCACAGAACCCCACCTTGATCAATAAAGCTTTCATCTTATATTCGCAATATCCAGATTGCAATCTCAGTTTCTTGCTTGTTCTTCGTTTGCTCGCAGGAAACAGGCCCTCGTGGTCAGGTTGATCGTGCTCCGGCGTGGTCAATAACCCCTCGGAAGTTGGTTTAGCGATTGCTAAGGCGCGACCTCTCGCACGTTCGTAGTCGGATCGTCAAGGTCGACTCCCATAGAAAACGATAGCCACCATTTCATCGAAACATCGGGACACCTTTGCCTCTATCACGAACCAAGGTGACCAGTCGAGCTGGTGACAAAGATGCCGAAGTCGCAGTTGATCTGCAGGCGAGCCATCGATCCTTTTGTTGATCACACAGCGGAACTCTCAATGAAAGCACCAATGTCGGTGTCAAAACCGGCGGATCTCGGGTAGGGGGTCCCAAACTGTACGTCTAGGATCGATGGTAACCGGAGGCAGGGAACACGAAGTTTTACCCAGGTTCGGGCCCTCTTGATGGAGGTAAAACCCTACGTCCTGCTCGATTTATTCTTGATGATATGGCTATTACAAGAGTAGATCTACCACGAGATCAAGGAGGCTAAACCCTAGAAGCTAGCCTATGGTATGATTGTTGTATATATTGTATATATTGTATATCTATTGACTAGCCTGGCCTCAGTTTATATAATGCACCGGAGGCTTAGGATAACAAGAGTCCTAACCGAATACGCCGGTGGGGAGAAGTCCTTGTCTTGATCGCCAAGTCTTGTGGAATCTTCCTTGTATGCGGTAGCCATCCGAACTGGCCCATGAGTATACGGCCATGGGGGTCCTCGGCCCAATCTAATAGATCGGGAGACGACGTGGTGAGTACCCCCTAGTCCAGGACACCGTCAGCCGTTCTAAGAAAATTTGTATGTGCCATCTGTAATTTTCAAAATAAATTTCTCTTTTGTGTGCTCGTACCACTCGCGAGGCGGTGAGGCATGGCCAATATTTTCCATGCTAGATGTGTTATTCTCATGATGAGTGTTTATTCACTTGTCATTGCACGAGAGCAAGGCAAAGGTATTAGGGATGCCCAGTCCCGAAATGAAAAATGAATCTACTTTATGTTGTCAAATAATTAATTCCTTGGAAAGTGTTGGTATGGAGGGCACTTGTGGACATGGTTAGCCATGGAAAGTGAAAGTATGGTGGAAAAAAGAATAAACTTTAGTTTCTGTTTGGGAACCGCCTATGATATATCTAGCATAGAAAGTGTTGGGAGCTCTAAGTCATTTTTGTTGGTGGGAAAAGTATGCCTCTCAAAATGTTTTTTATCTCTCAGTTTTTGATTTGAGCTCTGGCACCTCTACAAATCCCTACTTCCCTCTGTGGAGGGCCTTTATTTTACTTTATGCAATTTTTATGTTTAATTTGAGTCTCCATCTTCTCTTATAAAGCACCAACTAGGAGGCACTATGATCGTACTTGAGCATTGGGTGTAGCTAATATGCGAGTGTGTTTCATGAATGGATCAATGATTGAGCATGATGGGCTAGGGATAACTTATTTTAGTGTTGATATTGTGAAAGACATGGTTGATTTTTGATATGTTTGAGTACTTAAGTCTCATGTCAAAACTAGACTATTGCTTTGAACCATATAAAAGTCCAAATGTCCATGTTATAAAGAAAAGAATATGAGGTGACATGTTAGGCAGCATTCCACATCAAAAATTCTATTTTTATCATTTACCTACTCGAGGACGAGAAGGAATTAAGCTTGGGGATGCTGATACGTCTCCAACGTATCTATAATTTTTTATTGTTCCATGTTGTTATATTATCATTATAGGATGTTTGATAATCCTTTTATATCATTTTTTGGGACAAACCTCTTGACATAGTGCCAACTGCCAGTTGCTGTTTTTTTGCATATTTTTACATCGCATGAAATCAATATCAAACGGAGTCCAAACATCGTGAAACCTTTTTCTGGATTATTTATGGACCAGAAGGCCACCAATGGGCCAGAGCATCACCTAGGGGGTGCCCCGAGGGGGGCACTACCCACCAGGGCATGCCTGGGGGCCCAGGAACGCCAAGGTGGGTTGTGCCCACCTCGGTGGCCTCCCGCACCCCCTCTTTACCCTATAAATACCCAAATATTTCGAAAACCCTCGGGGTTAACCTAGATTAGAAGTTCCTCCACTGCAAGGCTCTGTAGCCACCGAAAACTAATGTTGATCCTTTCCGGCACCCTGCCGGAGGGGGGAGTCATCTCCGGTGGCCATCTTCATCATCCCGGCAGCCACCACGATGAGGTGGGAGTAGTCCACCCTCGGGGCTGAGGGTTTGTACCAGTAGCTATGTGTTTAATCTCTCTCTCTCTCTCGTGTTCTTTAGATGTCACAATCTTAATGTATCGCGGGCTTTTTTAATATAGTTGGATCATATGGTGTTTTCCCCTCTCTATATTGTTGTGATGAATTGAGTTTTTCCCTTTGAGATTTCGTTGTTATCAGATTGAATACTTTTATGGATTTGAGAGCACTTGATATATGTCTTCCATATGAATACTCGTGGTGACAATGGGGTATCATCTTGATTCACTTAATATATGTTTTGGCACCCAACTCGCGGATCTCCGAGGTGAGATTGGGGTAATCTATGCATAGGGCTTGATGCATGTTCTTGTCTTTGTTTATCCAGTAGAAATCTTGGGGCACTCTTTGAAGTTCTTTGTGTTGGATTGAATATTATGAATCTGAATTTGCTTTGGTGTTAGTTTAGTACGAACTCTTGGTTAGATCGATCGGAAAGAATACCTTCATGTTATTTTAGTATGAACTCTAGGATAGATTGATCGGAAAGAATAGCTTTGAGGTGGTTTCGTACCCTACAAACAATTCCATCTTATGTTCTCTGCTAGATAGGATCTTTGGAGTGATTCTTCATTGCGCGTTGGGGTATGGTTATATGATCCAATTATATTAGCACTGTTGAGAGATTGCACTAGCGAAGGTATGGACCCTAGGCCTCATTTTCGAGCATTCCAATACCGTTTTTGTGCCCATTTACTATTTTCTACCTTATTGTTTTTTTATTTTCAGATTATAAAAATATATTTCTACCATCCACATTACACTTTTATCACCATCTCTTCACCGAACTAGTGCACCTATACAAATTTCCATTGTATTGGGTGTGTTGGGGACACATGAGATTTCTTGTATTTGATTGCAGGGTTGTTTGAGAGAGACCATCTTCATCCCACACCTCCCACGGATTCATAAACCTTAGGTCATCCACTTGAGGGAAAATTGCTATTATCCTACAAAACTCTGTGCTTGGAAGCCCAATACGTGTCTACAAGAATAAAGTTTCGTAGTAGACATCAGTTGCCCGTGTGACATTTTAGTACAACTGCACAAAACACTCTTAAGAAAAAAGTGATTTGTGCAGTTCACCAAAGAGTCGCAATAGCAACGAGGTGAAATGGATAGCCCTGTTTGCAAAAAAGAGGTAGAAAGGAAACAATTACTGGCCAATAACAGTTGATGACACATCCGATGACAAATAACATGGTTGTGTTTGTCTAAAATGGTGTGAGGATGAGATTGCAAGATGGAAAGTACGCCAGACGAGCTATGTTTTGGGCAAAGAACTATGGAAGATCCAGATGCAGGATTTTCCACATGCAGCGAGGTGGGAAGACGGGCAGTGGAGCAAGGCTAGAGGGGATACCTGGGGGTCCTCGGTATGTAACTAGGAGAGCGGCGGTGGGTGGGATCTACCCATTCTACGGCAGAAAGAAAGTGGCGTTGGCCCAACTGCGTCGGAGCTTGGTTAGAGAGAATGACGCGTACCACAGATCGAAATGTGCTGCCTCGGCACTGTCGAATGGAGAAATGATGCACATCCTCCCTTTCCGCCGGCGGACGGATGCGGCCGGATCAGTGACCAATGGTGAGAGAGAGAGGCCACCGCCATCTTGTGTGAGATAGTTTGAAGAGAGACAACCTTTGCATATAGTTTAGCGGACTACCTTTTTCTCCATAAAAATCGTTTTACATTCTGTGTACGTGCCATTGGGTGATATAACTTTATTTAAAAATAACGCGCCAACGCATCAAGTTGAACTTTGTTTCATGCACACATGGTACACGACATCCGTAGGTAAACAACCGCTACACACGCTCAAATTAGCACATGGGCTGTCATTTCGTACATAAATGAGCTCCACCATGTACCTGCGCGGGTGTGGCTAGGCACGAAGCGTGAGTACGTGCCCCTATTCTCTTCGTGTACATACACCACCTATGTGGGGTTGTGTGAGAGAGATACAAATGTAGAGAGATATACCATGTGGGTTCATGAGTGTTTTTCGGGGGGTGGGCGTGAGGGATAGACAGGGAATATGTGTCGATGATGTTTCAATCAAAAAATGTAACATATGCAATGTGTGTGAAATAGAGGCCTGTATATATCATATATATAGAGGGGGCGGTCCACGAGAAGAGAGTGGAGGTATCATCGACATGAGGTATCCATAGAATCGAATAGAGGGATGATGTGTGTGTGTGCGCACGTGCGCGCGATCGATAAAGAGTGCCATGAATTTGTGTGTGCCCACATCAAAGATATAGGGTGGCTGTCCTACTGGAATATGAGATGGGACACGTGCAGTTTGTCTCTATGGCATGGATACCTACCTACGACGCTCGACTATCGGTGTGTGGGGGGTGGGGGAGAGACCTGACTATAGAGGTACAATGGCTAGTATATGTGTGGAGGAGGAGGAGAGAGACCTACCTTATGTATTGAGGGAGATCGATCGGCATCCAAGCATATGTGTAGGAGAGGAATAAGGTTGGGAGAGAGAAAGAGCTAGAGTGTCGGAGGGGTTGGTGGTGGAGTTTCTTCTCACAAATGATGGGAGAGGCTTGCTAGACAAATGGAGGGCTCGCCTGCAATATCAGTAAGAGAAGGGATGCCTGTCTATCTGTGCACGTGCGTGTGAGAGACGGGTCAGGAGGCATGCCCGAATGATGAGGGGGGACAATATGGCTGTGGTAAGCAGACATAACTACATAGGAAGATCAATCGTCCTTTGTCAGAGAAAGGATAGACATAACTTGTGAGGTACGTCGATCAATGGGTGGGGGAAATAGTTAAAGTCAACCTAGGTATATGTAGGGAGATCGATCGGTATACATGCATGTATGTGTTAGAAGTAAATAAGGCCCGGAGAGAAGGATATAGAGAGAGGGATGCAGCTAGGAGGTGGTGCGAGTGGCACACTATATTGAGGGGGAAGGAGTGTGCGAGTATGAGATCAATGAAAAGAGGGACGAGAGTGAGGCATGGACAGTGAGAAGAGAAGAGGGAAAGCTTGTGTTTGTGGTAGGCACACCTGGCTACAGAGGCATATCGATCAGTGTGTGCCATAAAGAAGGAGCTGGGGGCCTACACACACCATGGGTGAACGGCCTAAAGTGAAAAGATGAATTTGCGCGATGGAGATAGAGAATGTTGAGGGAGGGTGAGAGGGAGGCGGGCGTGTGCATGCACGAGAGAAAGTTAGCACTAGCTACAAAGGTAAGAGGATTGTGTGGGTGTAAAAGATGAATAAAGATCATAATTCATTATAAAAAGTGAATTCGGATATTTGAAGAATTTATCATAGTGTTTTAAACCGATGCATGCGTGAATATATATAACAGTGATACGCATGGTGTAGTTATGAACATGTTATACTACATATAATATATTTTATATATAAAAAACAGAGTTGGTGATGATGGTGTGCCTGCCATCCTGCAATATAGGTCGCCCGATTTATATCTGACGGATAGGAAGGAAACTATGGCAATTTTGAAAAAAGATACCCACCCCCTCTCCACATTTGCAAATAGGGCCTTCCCTCGATCATCTTGATGTTCCATGCAAAGCATGGGCATCTTGCTAGTACTACATATAATATATAGAACATTGATTATAATTTGTTATAATGTGTAGCTTTTGCATCTCAGGGCTAAATACTTGTCATAACGTAGGGGCTGGGGTACTATAATTTGTGTGATAAACACAGTGTACGTATGGAACATGGTTTAGATTATGAATATCTAGTTAGTACATCAAATGTACTATTATTTGGAATCAACATCAAGTGTATTCAAAAAATTGAATTCGAGTTCATATAGTACACAAAGTTCATATCTATCTCTATAGTAATCATGTGGTGTGTTGTTAAGGTAATACATGAATGATGGTCTAAGTTGGCAACAATCATGATTGTAGATTCCAATTCAAATAGAGAAACAAATTCAAATTTACTTTGAATTGCAGCGGTAGTATAGACATTTGGAATGCACTAAAATATTGGTATGAGTAGGTTACATGCATTATACAGCCAGCGAAAAAAATTTATTGGACACAACATGCATTCATAGCTTTGAATAGCATTTGTATAGTAAAACGGGACAAGACTCTCTCTTTGTGTCGTGTGAATAGTTTTATTTTTTGTTTCTTTTTGTTGAGGGGAGTGCGAATTGATTTGGTACGTACAAGTACAATATTACACATTAGGCTTGTCCCTAAAATTCAACCTGCATGTTGTTATATCTAGAAAATTCAGATATCGTGCTCCCAAAACTCGCGCCTTGCTATCCCAAAATTACAACGTGCGTGAAAAATCCCTCCAGCGGCCCAATCCCGGCACGCGAAATCCCCCTTCTAACCCTGAGCTGAAAGGGCCGCTACTTCAAATCGGTGGGGTACTTTTGTAACACACCTTACATTTTGGACAAGCGCGTCCCTAAAGTCATCGTTACCCCTCCCATCGCATCCTTTTCGCCAATTGAAATCCCAGGCCACCATAACCTCTCTGCTCCAGCCGTGAAATCCCACCCTCCTCCGTCCGCTACCTCACCGCTGCCCAGCCGGAGCCTCTTCCCCGACAACATCGTCCACCGCAACTACTCGACGTCCCTCATCCACCTCCTTGGATGAGGATCCGTCGTCCCGCCGGTTCAGCCGCCCGTCCTCCACCTCCAAGGAGCTGCTCGGACGATCGCCTCGTCTATCGCGGCTGCTCCATCTCGACAGTGTCGCCTTTAACCTGCTCCACTGGCACCACAGCATCCTCACCGATTCCTCGAACGAAGTCGAGGCCTACTCGGTGCCACCAAAGAGGTTGTACACTCATTGCATCGCGCCTTCTCCTTAATTTGACCTCCCGGTGCCGACGGTGCTCCATCCCGCATCCCCATGGCGCAGATACCGCGAAGCCGGCACCACGGGCTAAATCTCCATGGTGGCTCTCCCCCAGTGCAAGGCCCCTTCGGCAGCGGCGTCCATACCAGCCAGATCTACTGCTACTACCCTAGCTCTCACTCGCTCGCTCGCGCTACTGCTACTGCTCCGCCTCTCACTCGCTCACTCGCGCTGCTGCTATGCTCCCCCTCGCTCGTGATGCTGCTCTGCTCTTTCTCTCGCTCGCATTGCTGATGCTAGTACACGGGCTGCTGCAGCTACACGAGGTGCTACTCTGGCTCTAGTTCATGCTTCTCCTCCAGGCGTTGCTGCTCCAGCTGCTATCTGCTACCGTGTTCCCCGCCGATGGCCTGCTGATTTAGGTCACTGTTTTCTCTACTACTAGTGCTCAAGCGGCCTAAACTACATGTGAAGTGCCTTTGTGCTACAAGTGCGTTGAGTTTTGACAGTAACATTCAGATTCCGTAGTAAATTTTAGTTTCGATAGTTAAGTCTAGAGTCAACAGTTTCTACCTCATCTTTTGCAGTCAGGTGTTTTTAGTGATGTAAATTTTACATCTATCACTTTGTGGTAATGTGTTTTACAACATCTATTGGAGATGCTATTAGAATCCCACTTGAGATTAATGATGTCTATCTTGTACTGCTTCAGCCTCGACGTCTTACGGCTCGCTGGAGTTGGTCCAACGATGGAACCATCCATCATAAGAGAGCAGTACCTTGGACGCCGTCTACATATTCCTCAGATCTTCCTCCACACCTCCGACAGCCACCTCTGCCTCAACTTCTTCAGCAACCAACCCAATGATGCCGAGGTCGACACGACTACAGCAAAGAGGTTGTGCACTTGTCGCATCACTTATTAATCTACAATCATGTCGATCCATTAGGGCTATGTTGGTTCAAAGGAAAAACAGAAGAAAAACATAGAAATAGGAAATTTTCCTATGGCACTCTACTATTCAATTGTTCATGCATTTTGTTGAAAGGAATGGTGCAAAACATCCACCTGGACCTACTTTTCAAAATCCTATGCATGAAAACAAGACCAAGTGCATTAGTGGGAGAATAACATTCTAACTGTACACACTTTCATATGGTTTCACTTTAATTTGGCCATGTTTCTTTGCATTCGTATGCTCTTCCATTGCCTCTGAACCAAACACCCAAGTTAACAGAAATCATTTGTTTAGAAATGCTCTGTTTCCCACATGCATTCCTATCTTATTCCGGTGTTTTTCCTATCCCTGCGTTTTTAGAATCCTACAAGCCAAAGGAGCCCTTACAGAATTACTTCAATTATAGGTAGGTGTCGAAGAAACTTTGTGTGGTTTGTGTCGTGGGATTGTCACGGCAGATGTCCTAGTGTGAGGACTTAGTCGTGGAGCCATCGCAACATAGTTAGATTAAAGGGGTTAAAGAGGACAAACGGTGCAAGGATTTATACTGGTTCGGCCCCTTGCGGTGAAGGTAAGGCCTACTCCAGTTATGATGGTATTTCTAGGGTTTCGATGATCCGGGAGCGAATACGCTTTGCCTGGCTCTCGAGTTGTTATTTTTTGTCCTTGAACCGCCGCCGGGTCGTCCCTTTATATACACAGGTTGCCGCCCGGCGGTTTACAGAATCTCGGCCGGCTCATAAACGTGTCCGGCTCGGTTTCTATCCTTTCTTATCTTATAACACAAGATACACGCCTTATGGCGGTTTATGTCTATGGGCCCTAATCCGCCTTTGGGCCCTGGGCCTTTAGATCTCTTATAGTAAAGCGCCATGCTCCTTGTCTTCATGGGCTTTTAATATTGATAACTCCTTATGGGTATAACCTGACCCCTCCTGGGTGGTTTATACTCAGTAGTTATATCTCCAACATTAGGCCCCAGATTGGTTTGAATATGTTCATGTCAATCTTCAACACTTAGAAAAACTCCCTCTTCAGTACATTCGAGTAAACCTTGTAACCCGCCATGACGTCATCTTCCAGTGATTATAATAAACTGTCATGACATCACCTATTCATTAAAAAACCGTATATACCTTACTTTTATTAACGAGCCTCCGAAAATCGAGGCGACAACTCTAGGACATATCCATTTTTTGGGCTTCCTCGATTCCTGCGCCCGTCGCTTATCCCTTCATCTTATAAATAGGGCCGGGGTCCCTTTCTTCTTCTCCCTTTTCCCCTTCGTGTTTCTTACTCCTCGCGTCGCCTTAGCACTCGAGCACTGCCGCCGCCGTCGACCTTCTCATCTACCCCAACAACGGCCGCTGCATCAACCTGACTCGACCAGAGAACTGCGGCGCCTTTCCGCTCTTCAAGAACCTCGATGAGTTCTTCTTTATTTACTCAGTAGATCCGCTTAGGGTTCGTACAGGCTCATGGAAGCTTCACTGTGTTCTTCCCTTGTTCTTCATTATAGCATGTATGAAAAACTCCAAACATGATACACTCTTGTGCGGTAGCCATGATAGTCCCTCTTTTGACATCAGATCATCTCCTTTGTGCAGAAAAGCTTGATCTGGAACTTCATGAACTGCTCAAGCACCAAATTTTAGGTCTAAATATTTTCTTTTTTCCTGACATGCGATAGATCTGAAATTCTAATATGAAACTATGAAACTTGTTCTTCTTCACTTAGTAATTTTCGGCTTCAGATCTATACTCTGATTCTCCATGTAGGTGATTTATCTGTTTAGAAAATAACTTGTCATATGCCATTAGTCCCCTTGTAAACTGCCAATCGCTTTATCCTTTATACTAGCATGAACCACCGGTTTAACAATTCTTGCATGCTGGAAAACCTTTTGTCTCTTAACCTACAATGCTTTATGCTTGCCAACCGTGACTCTTAAACCGGCACAAACCTTCCTTCAGGCTGTTTAAGAAATGGCCAAGACCTTCTATGCTTGTAACTGGGTTCCATCCTGGATTAAGGAAGAAGATCTGAAAGGATGTGTTATCACCGGCACTTTACCAAAGTAGAATGAAATCCACTGGCGAACCCCTGCTCCGGAAAATCCTCCTACACCCAAGGATGGCGAGATAGTGGTATTTTTTGATCATCTGAGCCGTGGTTTCAAACCTCCCGGGTCAAAAAAATTCCATGATGTGCTTGCTAGCTTCCAGATCCACCCTCAAGATATTGGACCTAACTCGGTATCCAATATTTGTATTTTTCAAGTGTTTTGCGAGGCTTACCTGCAAGAAGAACCGACTGTTGAACTGTTGTAAGACCCCATATGTAACTTTTCCCAATTTGGCAGATATCCATCTTGTTCGTCATCAATTCCTAGTGGTCATCCTTTCGGTTTCCTATTTGGGTTTTGTTTTGTTTCTCATTGCATTGTCTTGTCTTGTCTTTAATTGTTGCATCATGGCCTCCTCACATGTTGCATTATGCTTGGTGTGAGTTCATACATGTTGTGTTGTTGCATGCTTCATGCATTTGATCTTGCATCATCACCTCCATCTTCTATCCATTCCTTGATTTTTTTGAAAGATCATATATCCTCACCCCATTAATGCCCATTTCTTCCTCATAAGTCTTTCTACCTGTTCTAAACCCCCTGCCAATTCCATCAAATTTTAAGTTATTTTAGTTAGGTTTTAAAATAGCTCAAGTTTGATCTATATTCACACTTGACTTATTTTCTTACCTCTAAAAATATCCAAGACAATTTATTCAAATAGAGCACTATCTCAGGTTCATGAGACTATTTTTATTTTTATTGTGCCCGTTTCCTTTGACCCTGGCCTTTTCAGTTTATTTTCCGTTTGGAGAAAATATCAAAGAAAGAAAAGGGCTCACCTCTGCTTACCTGGGTCGGCCTCCCTGCGCGCAAGCCGCCGCAGCCCAGCAGCAGCAGACCGCACCCCAGCCCACTTGGGCCTCCCCACTCTAGCCGGTCCGGCCCAGTCGCCCTACAGGCAACCCTAGCCGCCAGGGAGCGGGCTCCCTCGACCCCATCTCCCTCTCCCTTCGCTCTCCTTCTGCGCCGCCTCTGCCCGACCCCCATCTCTCGCCCGCGATCCCTTCGCTCTCTCTCGACCCGCTCCCCTCGTTCCTCCAGTGCGAGAACCGCGCTCCACCCTCATCGGAGAAGAGAACCAGGCCGGAGCTTCCGCCACTGCGCCATGGATGGCCCCGAGCACCTAGTCCCACGCTCATCTCGTGGCGCCCGAGCACCTCGTCCCCGCCATCTGGCCTCCGTGCCCGCAAGACCTCGCCGCTCACCGGCGCCTCAACCGGTGCAGGACCCCGTCGCCCTCTCCTTCCTATTTCCCTCTGTTTTCTCTCTTCTTCAACTCACCTCGAGCTCCCTCTCTCTCTCTGTTCGAACAGATGCCTCCATGGATCCCGCGCCCGAGCAGAGGAGGTTCCGTCCTCGAGCTCCTTCTGGTTCCCGCGCCTCCGGCAACTAGTGACCGCCGGCGAGCGCCCCGTCCCACAAAGGAGCCCCACCAGGATCTCTGAGCCGCTGCAACGCCCTCGTTTCGTCTCCCTCTCCTCTCCTGCACCTCGTTCCCGGCGCCGGAAAAACTACAGTCGCGCCATGGCCTTCCTCCTCCCACGCCCTGCTTCTCGTCGGTGACCACGACCAGCCTCGACCACCCGCGACCCTGCCTTCACTAAACGTCCCCGGACAGGAGCAATTTTGAACTGCCAAGTACCCTTGGATTCGTCAAGACCGCCAAGTACCATGACCCGCAAGACCAACGATGCCCGAACGAGTGCTCTCGACCGAGACAGTTGTGCTGCTACGTTTTGGACACGCCAAGTCCCTCGGGTCAGATGCGTCAAGACCGCCCCGGCTTTTGTGAAGTTCCACGATGCCGGGAGTCCTCGGATCCGTCAAGTTCCACTACGAGATGTACAACTACCGTCGACCCCGAAGACCTCGGATTCACCAAGTTCCCACGATGACTTGAGTGTACCCCGTCGGATCGCCAAGTTCGGTTACCGTCGCAACCATGTACAACTACTTCCATGATGATACGAGAACAACTACTGCCGTTGAAGGCCGTCGAGTGAATAAACTACCGATGACGTGTATGACTACTTCGTGAACGTGTACCACTACCGGCGTGGACCGATAGTACCACAACTTCTACTACCACCACGGAACGACTACTTCCTCTACTCCCCTCGATGAACTCGAACCGTCCCGTTTGCACGCTTGGAAGGTATAACCCCGAGATGATGCTCGTGTTTGCGTCATGCCCGAATTGATACTTGCACGTTCCTCGTTTTCCTTGCCGCCGTCATGTGGGACACCCTATAACCGGGATCACCCCTCTATCTCTAGCATGTCCCGCACACTTTCTTTCGCACTGACGTCTCAATGAGTTGTCGGAACCGGAACGTAGCCGTGGCACCGTTTCATTATCACCGCCGTGGCACCCCTTTTGTTTCCGACATGATGACAAATGCCTCATATCTTATCATGCCAACATTTTCATAAAAATTGCATAAACTTACATATGTCATCCGCATCATGTTAACAACATCAAGAATGTTTAAAATTGTTGTTTGCATTAATTTGCTAAATGCATATGGGGATTACCGATTTGTTGTTTGCTATATCCGGCCCCATTTAAATTTTTTAGATAGATAATTCCTTTATGTTTCACCTCTTGACATGCTTAACAACATTTAATATTGTTGGGTACATAAACGAGATCGAACTAAATAGTCGAATGTGGTGTTTCGTCAATATGCAACTCATTGCATATTGAGCTCCACTTAACTTGTAGTTTTGCTTGTGCACTTTGCCATGCCATGTTTCTCTAAATCGGACATGCATCATACTTGGTTGTTCATCAAGCCATGCTTATGTGGTGGTTGTTTACTATGTTGTGTGCTTCTTTCCGGTGTTGCTTCTTCGGGTTGGTTCCGATAACGTCGCGTTTGTGAGGAACTGTTCGACTACGTCCGTTTGTCTTCTTCATGGACTCATTCTTCTTCCTTGCGGGATTTCAGGCAAGATGACCATACCCTCGAACTCACTTCTATCTTTGCTTGCTAGATGCTCGCTCTATTGCCATGCCTTTGATGCGATACCTACCACTTGCTATATCATGCCTCCCATATTGCCATGTCAAGCCTCTAACCCACCTTGTCCTAGCAAACCATTGTTTGGCTATGTTACCGCTTTGCTCAGCCCCTCTTATAGCGTTGCTAGTTGCAGGTGAAGATGGAGTTTGTTCCTTGTTGGAACATGATTATTGTTGGGATATCACAATATCTATTATTTAATTAATGCATCTATATACTTGGTAAAGGGTGGAAGGCTCGGCCTTATGCCTGGTGTTTTGTTCCACTCTTGCCGCTCTAGTTTCCGTCATACCGGTGTTATGTTCCTTGATTTTGCGTTCCTTACATGGTTGGGTTATAATGGGAACCCCTTGACAGTTCGCCTTGAATAAAACTCCTCCAGCAAGGCCCAACATTGGTTTTACCATTTGCCACCTAGCCTTTTCTTTCCCTTGGGTTCGGCAGACTCAAGGGTCATCTTTATTTTAACCCCCCCAGGCCAGTGCTTCTCTAAGTGTTGGTCCAACTGAGCGATGTTCGGGGCTACGAGGGGCATCTCTGGGCTGGCCTACCCGACGTCTTGCTCATCCGGTGTGCCCTGAGAATGAGATATGTTCAGCTCCTATCGGGATTTGTCGGCACATCTGGGTGGCTTTGCTGGTCTTGTTTTACCATTGTCGAAATGTCTTGTAACCGAGATTCCGAGCCTGATGGGGTCTTCCTGGGAGAAGGAATATCCTTCGTTGACCGTGAGAGCTTGTGATGGGCTAAGTTGGGACACCCCTGCAGGGATTTTGAACTTTCAAAAGCCGTGACCGCGGTTATGGGCAGATGGGAATTTGTTAATGTCCGATTGTAGATAACCTGAAACTTAACTTAATTAAAATGCACCAAACGCGTGTGTAACCGTGATAGTCTCTTCTCGGCGGAGTCCGGGAAGCGAACACGGTGTTGGAGTACTGCTTGACATAGTTGTTCTAGGATCACTTCTTGATCATAGTTGTTCGACCGTGCTTTTGCCTTCTCTTCTCGCTCTCATTTGTGCATGTTAGTCACCATTTATGCTAGTCGCTTGCTGCAGCTCCACATCATACCTTTACCCTTTCTATAAGCTTAAATAGTCTTGATCGCGAGGGTGTGAAATTGCTGAGTCACCGTGACTCACATATACTTCCAAAACCAGTTTGCAGGTGGTCGATGATACCGTGCAGGTGACGCCACTGAGCTCAAGGAGGAGCTCGATGAAGATCGTGTTCGTTATGTTGTTCCGTTTCCAGTTGATCAGTAGTGGAGCCTAGTTGGGATGATCCGGGATCTGTGTAGCATTTGGGGTAGTCTTCTTTTATTTTGGTAACGTAGTCGGACCTTGATTGTATCTCGATGATGAAATGCTTTATTCATGTAATTGTGTGAAGTGGCGATTGTAAGCCAGCGATGTATCTCTTTCCCTTATGTATTACATGGGTTGTGTGAAGATTACCTCACTTGCGACATTGCTTTCAATGCGGTTATGCCTCTAAGTCGTGCTTCGACACGTGGGAGATATAGCCGCATCGAGGGCGTTACAACTGTTCAGGGACTTTTTCTACTTAAACTGCCGCACCGAATTTGTAGATGGACCCAATACTGAACTTGGCGGCGTTTCAATTCAAAAAAGGAAAGACGTCAGCTTCCCTCATGCCAAGCATCACAGTCATCCTATGGATTGGAACCAAACTTGGTTCTATTGCAAAGATACTTCCCCTAAAGATGAGAACCCCCTGCCTGGTTATCGTCCTCACCGGCTTACCAACGCACATCCATTTCCCCAAAGGCTGACTGCAAAGGAACGGGCCAAATATGCCCGACAACTCGCCAAGCTCAGAGCCTTTGTGGCTAATGGTTTGACAGGAATTGACTTTGTTCGTTGCTGGATATCTTGGAGTATTTTGCCTTTGAGCCGTTGCCCCGGTTTAATGTGTGAGTACACATGGGACTCCAAAGACCCTCAACGACACACTGACATTCAGTTGACTGACGCTGAAATCACTGAAGCTATTAAAAAGATATTGGATGAATCGGTGGCTGTCTGTAGCAAAACAGGGTTAAGTCCCTTCTACGTTTTGAATAAACCGCCAGCTGTAAGAATTGCCTAACTCCTGTTTGTACCCGATATTCTTAATTGTTTCTTATAACCTTTGTCAATCTTTGGCAGGGTGATGATCTGTTCTGGAAGAAGAAACCTCAGATAAACCGGCAAAGACGCCTCGCCCCAAGACCAAGGTTACTAAAAGACCTGCCAAGAAGAAAACAGCTGAAACCACCGGGCTAAACCTCGACGAGGAGCTTGATAATCCAGACTCAGAGGTAGAACTTGATTCTCTTGGTTCATATTTCGTACACCTCATTGACAATGACCCTTATCAGGAGGACGCTGGAGCTAGCCGGGCTGAATATGTAGAGGTAAATATTCTTTCCTCCGGTTCAGATCCTCAGCCAACACAGAAAATCCGTCAAGCAATCCGGAAAGTAAAATTTTCACACCCTCTAGCTTAACTAGATCGCAACTTTCTTTTGAAGAAACAGCAGCATGAAGCTCGCTGCACAACCTGGCACAGCGGCCAAGTAGTTACTTTAGCTGGTTTACCGAACACGCCAACCCGGAAACGTCGATCAGAGGTCTCATATATTTCTGATACTTCTTATCCCAAGGTGGGTTATTTCAGGCAACCTCTTAATCCGTCTGACTCAAACTATCAGGGAACACCTCATTCATCATCCGGCGAGTCAATGGCCACACAACTCCCTCCTGTCAAGACTGTTCCTGGGTGGGCACTTTTAAACTTAACTCTTGACGCTTTATACTGGTTTGCTATGCTAACCTTTATGTATGTTCCTTTTATGGCCTAGGCCAGAGCCAGTAAAAAGGCCAAAATGAATACACCGACTGATGATAACTCGGCGTCTGAACGGGAGAAGACCCCTGAACCACTAGATCCAAATGCTGATGCTAACTTAGATGATTTAGCACCTCAAGTTAAGGATACTTTTGTTGAACCAGTGGAGACAGATCCAATGAGTCAGGCTGCTGAACCGCCAAGCCCGGCTAGAGCTACAAATGAACCGCCAAGCCCAGCCAAAGCAGCTGATGAACCACCAAATCCAGCAGATGCAGACCAATCGGATGATGTCGTTGTCACTAGCATTGGCCACACCACCCCTGGCAATCCTATCACTTTATCAAAGCATAGTGCCAGGGAAGAGTTTTCTTCTATGGATAAGGCCAAGTGGAAAACAGATTTATCCAGCTATGCCCACCTCAATGCCCAAGAGATTCATTCCGGCTTCTTGAACCGCCTGTCTACCAGCCGCGACTATGAAGCCGGTTTAGTAGGCCTGATGAAGGAGCGATATGAGGTAAACACTGTTAACTCTTCATGATTGTTTCTCTTGTTCAATTTCTAATATCATCTCCCGTAGCCCCAAGGGTCGGTTTATGATATCAACATGATCCGGGACTTTGTAATACTTCAACTTTGCCTACGTAGCCCCCAAGGGCCGGTTTATCGTTACATGATGAACTGGGACTTTAAAGGATGAATCTTGCAATTTTTGCTTGTGTAGTCCCCAGGGACTGGTTTCTACCTTTAGGATAAATCGGTACATTTCTGTCATAAACCTTCTAAAATGCGTGATAACCATCTGTGTAAACCGATTGATGAAGAAGAATCCATACTTGTGTCTTGAGCAAATATACATTAGCCCCCAAGTGCCAAGTGTATAACTTGTCATGTGCTTGGGACTTGAGAATGCCAGTTGATAAAAGCCTTATGCATTAGCCCCCAAGTGCCAACTGTATAACCTGTTATGTGCTTAGGACTTCAAATATGCACTACTAACTCCTTTCATGTCGCTTGCAGGCCGATCTGAGCCAAAAAGAATCTCAAATCGCCGACCTTAAGGAAAACATTAAGTCCCAGCAGGCAGAAACTTCCAAAGCTAAAGAAGAGCTGACTGGCGCTTTAACAGCCATGGAACAACTGAAAGAAGGCTTTAAAAGCGAACGGGCAGGATGGGATGCTGAAAAAGCAATTCTGCTAAAGCGGGTAGAGGACGCTGAAACCGCTCTTAAACCGGTAGCAGAGGAATTGTCTCGCTTGAAGCGGCAAATCAATGCCATGACCACTGCTATGTTTGGTAAGTACCCTTATGATAATCTTCAACATGTATTATCCCATAAACTGCCGGTTTATCAATATATTCAATGATGCAGGATCTCGCATTACCCAGCTGGGCTCGGATATGCAGAAGAAGCTAAAGGCTGCCTATACTCTTATAGAGCAGTTATATACCGGCGCACAACGGATCATTTGCACTGTCGCTCATAACAAACCGCCCCCGAACCTTATCAAGGAAACACTAGAAAAGCTGTCAATGCTGCCTGCTCGGTTGGACCAGTTAAAAAGATCAGCTGCAAGAGCAGGTGCTCTGACTGCACTAATCCGGGCTAAGGCCTAGATACCAGATCTTGACTCGGCTGACATAGGACACAACTATCCGAGCATAAAGGAGGACGGGTCAGAGTTTGATAATGATGATCTTTGAGCTTTGACAAAGGAAATGCGCCCATTAGCGAGCAAATTGGCCGAAGAAACAGATATTTCACACTATCAGCCGGTTTATGATGTTGAGAACAAACGGCTTCCTACGCCAACTCATGATGTGGAAGATCTTATCCCGCCAATCCGTAAGCATACTTATGCCCCTGACGTTGACCCCTCCACCCTTATAAGCCACGAGGCTGTATTCAGGGCCCTAACTGGAATCGACTGGACCACCATTGACTTCTAGCCGCTGGGTGGAGAGGAGGAGGATGAACCGGCGCAGGATGACCCGCAGCCGTCAAGTCAGCCTGGCGAAGAATCATGATCCGGAGGCCAGTTTAATCTTCTGCACACTGCAATATTTGCTAAAAAGACAATTATCCTTTTGGGCATCAAAAACGCCTTGTAATAGGCCAGTTGAAACACTTGGTCTCTATGCCATCGTGCGTATTCACTTCTGCATGATACTGTTAATCCGTTATGATTATGTGATGTCTGCTTATGATCCTTTCGCATCTCTATTTGACCTGTTTCTGCAAATAACAAGTTTGAAGTGTCCTAGCGGTTTATTGCCGGATGGGTCATAATGCCCAACATATAATCCAGGTTTATAACCAGGATGTATTGAATGACAATCAAATATGAAATACATCATACCTATGATATTGAATCACATCGTTGGCTCACCAACCTCCTGTAGTAAAGGTGATAACCTAAATCTTGAATACTGATAACTCCTCCCTGTTACACCGGTTTATAATAAAGCCAGACCGAGTTGTAATAAACACCGGTTTATTCGTATATCATACTAGTGATTTGTAGTCAAAGCTAGACCGGGTCAATCAATTCCGGTTTATATCTGATTGTATATTGATGATTTATAATCGACAGTGAAGCCGGATCAATAGATACCAATAATACTCTCAATTTGTTTGGCCAACTTATAGTCAACAGCAAGGCCGGGTAAATAAACACCGGTTTAGTATAAAACTCATCAAAAGAAATATCAAAAAGAAAGATTTCAGAAGAAAATATATAAAAGGGCGAGGCTTTTCATGGGCTGCCAGGCCACTGAGTTAACCATTTTACAAAGCCTTTATAAGATGGACCTCACATCAACCAATCATCATTTTAACTAAGACAAGTTCAGGGTTTTTATAAGATTGACTTGTCAAACATTCGACGGGTCTACCAGGATTACCTGGAAGGAGTGGCTTACTTAAAAAAGGCAGGATAACCCGGGGTTTTAGATGAATACACCTGGCTTCCAAGCCTGGATTTTATAGCCTATTACAAGGTTATAGACTCTTGGTTCTTATAGAAGCAAAGAGCCCCCTAATAATATTTTGAGTTGTGCTCAATGGGTGCCTATGTTTGAGTTGTGCTTTGCAACAGACTCTCTTTGGCTCCTTTGACCTTGGGTGGCAAGTCCCCAAGTGTTTTTTATGTGTTGCTTGTTAGCCGGATCAATGGGTAATTAGAACTCCGCTTTATAAACAGAAGCCCCCATGTAATTGAAAACCTTTCAAGGAATAACATCAGAGGCCCCGCTTTAACAAGGATGCCAGTTTATTATATTGATATAATATATACATTGTCAATAATATGTACATAAGAGGAGCCTATGGCTCAGGTGTAGTAAGGCCGAAGATGAACTATATTCCATGGCCGGTGGGTCTCCTCCTCCAATTTACGTGAGTCTTTGTGCTCTCGAACATCGATAAGGTTGTATGACCCGTTGTGCAGATTCTTGCTGACCATGAAGGATCCTTCCCATGGAGGGGATAACTTGTGCATATCAATCTGATCCTGGATGAGCCGGAGCACCAGATCCGCTTCTTTAAACGTTTTTCTTTTAACCCGACGATTGTGATAACGACGCAGATCTTGCTAGTAAATCACCGAATGCGCTGCTACTATATCACGCTCCTCATCTAACAGGTCAAGTGCTTCCTGACATGCCATCTCATTGTCAGCTTCAACATAAGCCGCCAGACGGGGTGAGTCATGACGCATGTCACTAGGGAGAACCACCTCTACTCTGTAAACCATGAAGAAAGATGTATAACCCGTAGATCTGTTGGGTGTGGTATTGATGCTCCATAACACAGAAGGTAACTTGATACGGAGCATCCCACGTTCATCCCCATGTACACTCCGACTACTCTCCAAGCCCCAAGAGAACATAAGACAAGACCTCAACTATACACCATTGGACACAAGGTGAACTCACTCCTCTTTGAACCATCACTTTCCATACGTGAGACATGGCTACTACCTCAAACATGTGTGTTATGCATGACCAGGAACAAGAGGAAGCCCATGGACAAGAAGGCGAGGACACCAAGCGCGAAGAACGAGGAGAAGAGCTGCGGAAGAAGCTCCAGCCACCGGACGACCGGTCGGGACCGGACGTCCGACGCCCGAAGACCCACCGGACGACCGACAATCCCGCACCCGAGCCAAATGAGCAGACGTCCGACACACTCCACCGTCCGGACGTCCGACCGTCCCCGGAAATCCGGCGCCACCTCAACCGAGCCAAAACGCCAGACGTCCGACAAGTACCGGACGACCTGACCCTCGTGAGCCACCGAACGTCTGGTACCTGTCGGACGATCGGCGCCTGTGCGCTGCCATGTGTTGGCCCGTAGCCCATGTACCCCTTCACTTCACCCCCATTTGCACTCAGACTATAAATAGATCTCTCCCTCATCCTTTCTAGGGTTAGCATTGGTGTAGCTCATTTGAGAGATAGAGCATTGCTCATCCACATCGGATATACTCCTCGAGAGAGACCGTGGCCTCTTCGGAGAAGATCCCTTTGGATTCAAGACCCCCTCGCGGAGAAGAACTCAAGACCTCCTCACGGAGAAGACAGGCTACCCTTGTATTGTCCTTAGTTGTCCGTGGATCGTGTATCTTTCCTTATGTATCCGAGGATCTAGCACATGTGTGACTTGTTCTTGTTAGTTTGAGTGGTCCTCTTGTGTTTCCCCTTGTGTTTTCCCTCGTTTCCCTTCTCGTGTTCTTCGTGTTCATCGCGGGATCCGCTCCTTTCATGAAAGATCGGCCGATTAGGGTTCTACGCTACATCATCTTGGTATAATGAGCCACATTGATCACGATTTCAGAGCCTCCCCTCTTCGTTTTCTAGCCTAATTTTGTTGTGTTCTTCCCCAATTTCGAAAATCCCCACCAAAAATAGCCCCAATTTTTTTGTGATTTGTTGGTTTGACGAAGTTTTGTTGGATTTGATCCATGGATTTGCTTGGTTTCAAGTGGATCTAGCATATCCCCAAGTTTCCCCATCTTTCATCCACGAAATCCCCTCTATTTTAACCCCCAAATCCCCAAATTCTGCCCAAAATCGCGTCCCGAAACTCGCATCTCGCGTTGACCCCGACCCACCGGACGACCGTCACTTTCCGGACGTCCGGAGCCCCTGGAACGACCGGACGTCCGACCTTTTCTGGACAACCGGAACCCCTAACCTGAGCCGAATTTATGGATTTCCGAGCCCGCCCAGACGTCCAGCCCCCGGACATCCGACCTTGTCCGAACGTCCGTAAGCTGTAAAAACTGATTTCGCTCAAATTTTGTTTCGGCCATAACTAATTCATCCGGAGTCCGATTTTTGCATTCTTTAGCTCGTTGAAAATCTCTTGACATCCCCCTTCCCACAAAAATACCACCAATATCTTTTGAATCCATCAAAGTTTGACAATTTTGGTCTTTGCCTAGGGCTTCCACCACATCATCTGCTACTCCACCACCGACTTCTGCAACATAACCAATATTGATCCCCATCGCATTAGTGGTTGCTTGAGGAGTGATTTGAGTCTCCTAAGGTGTCTAGGCTACTTAGGGATGATTGCTTCTTCATCAACCACCACCCCCACCACCATAACTTCCGCATAGGCTTGCCCACCATACACTTCCGCCACCCCAACTTAACCCAATTTGGTTTGTGTTGTGAGTTGTGTCTCCTAAGGTGTTTCGGCTACTTAGGGACCGTGCTTTCAACTCCGACACCCGTGTATAGTCCACCACCATACCATCCATTTCCGCAATCCCATTGATCTTCCGCTACCACCATTTGACATTTGAGATTTTTAGTTCGCGGTTTTTCCGTTTCCTAAGGTGTTTCGGCTACTTAGGGACGAGTCTCCATCATCTTGGTATCTCCATCAAGATCACCGCCAATCATCATCGTTAAGGACGGTAACCTCCATATCATCTTGGTATCGTGGTATCCCTCCATTGTTTATTCCCTTGCCATTGCATTGATAACCCCTAGCCCATTTTGCGTTACTTGCCTATCGAGACTAGCCATTTGAGTATTGCCGGCAATGTTACTTGTGCACATTAGTGATCTACACCATACATTGCATACATACCATATCATATTGGTATCAGCATATCATCTCTTGTGCCTCAAGTTTGTTCTTGCATATACACAATTACTATCTTGGTTTGTGCATTTCGCAAAGTGGCCATACAAGAAAAAGAATAAGCTTTTAAGGAAAGAAAAAGAGTGAACAAAGATCTTGTAAGCAAGTGCCATAGCATCATACCACATTGCATATAAGATCATCTTGGATCATAACACCGGGAGCCACACATACATAGCATACTTGGGATAGAAAGTTCATACATTTTGCATCTTATAGTTTGTGCACAAGTGTCGTATCCGCCTATAGAGCAATCGTGCTAGCGTCTCTCTTGAGTTGTGCAACACGAGCGTTTTCTATGGATTCCACATTTTGAGCTCATTCCTTGGTTGCACGACCTCATTTATCTATCCGTGTGTGTGTTTCCGTGTGCCACATATAGCTATTGGTCTACTTGTTTCACTTGCGAATTTGTGAATCTCTTTCAACATTATTGACTCTTGCTAACATTTTCCATTAAATTTTTGTGCCACTATCCTCACCGAGCTCCACCATAAGCCTTATTTGTGTAGGTGTGAGAAACCGACAAGAATTGGTACCAATTGTGCTATTTCCTTGTCCACATTGGAGTGATCATTGATCCACTTTCAACTTCGGTCAATGTACATTTGGTATTCGTTCTTCTCTTTCTACCACTCACATTTTTCTCTTGGAGTGATGGATAGGCAAGGCATTTCATCTCTTGTCTTTGACAACGACGACGGCGTGAACAACTACATCACCGAAGCACCAATCTTCGATCTACAATGACAAATGCAAGGCGCACAATCAAGATTGCGAGAGCGCATCGAGAACCTCTCCATCGACATTCGTTACTCCGAAACAAAGAAAAGGGACTACATCGACAACAAGCTTTCCGCAAAAAAGGAGCAAGATGCAAGGATGGAGGAGATTCGGACCTTGTTGATCAACAATTCTTCCCCATCATCATCCTCAAGGCGACGACGTTCAAGTCATAAGTCTTCAGAGCGCAAAAATGATGCAAGAAAAAGTCGTCCACATACACATCTCCATGGCAACCACCATCACATTCGTGATCCACCTCGTCATGAAGGGCAAGTCACCTCCAAGCAACATGTGCACGACGACGACGAACGATATCTCCTACGAGCTCAAGTGCGACAACGCCAACATCATCATGACGATGCTCACCAAGCACCTACCTACAAGTCCCAACAAGCCCTACTTCACGCCAAGTCCAAACTTCATGAGCACAAGAGAAGACCGCGAGACAAGCACCACCACGACGGAGCTACGGCTACACCAACCACTTCATCATCTTTGCCAAGTATTCTCAAGGCATGTTCGCCTTTGGACTTACGGCATCTTTGCCTACTTCGCGTGAGTTCGCCTACATCGACATCATCAAGTACAAGGCGACCACCTACGAGCGAGGGCGACACTTCCATCTTCGGAAGCCTCTCAAGGAAGATGGCCGAGCATGGGAAATTCCCTTCGGTCATGGAGACGAGCTACGAGGTGCCACATCATATGGGCCTCCAACAACAAGACGGCGACAAAGACGATCGAGCAAGGGCCATCCCCTTCGACCACGACGACGAGCACGAACCTCTTCAACAACATGACGACGGCGCCCATATTGGACTCATACTCCGAGTCAAGCTACGAGACCGCACATGAGACCTTATCTTTGGTCTTAGAGGAGAGTGATGATGTTCCATTGAGCATGGAGACATTTGCACCAACATCTCTCCAACACCCACATATAAAGAGATGCCCCAATTCCCATGTGAGGAGAGCCACCCCACCATGAGTGATATGAGTGACTCCACCATTTGTGACATTGAGTGCATTTCCTATGAGAGGATGAGTGTGACCACCACTAGCCCCACACTTGAGAGCATCCAAGAGGGAGTGAGGGAGACACCACACTTAGTGAGTGAGGTAGTTGACACGGCACGTGAGGCCACTATGATTTCTAACGACTTAACCTCTACTCCGAGTGTGTTTTCTTCTTTGCTGCTAGGTCTCCTACATGATGACATGCCTATCCTCGACGAGTCCATATCTCCAATGGAGACAATGATGGCCATGGTGGAAGAAGATGCACCCTCACATGGTTACATCGAAGATGAAGATGACCACGACTTGGTCTTCGACACCTCACCTACAACACATGAGCGATGCTCCAAAGGTAACATAGGTGATGGTGCTTCTCTTGTCCCACTAGTGGACTATTTTATGAATGATTTTTTGCATGATGTTGATCCACATATTCCCATGCTTCATGCTAGTGCGAATTCTTCATGTCATGACTTACCAATTTATGATGAATATGACGATGAGCATGTTGATTTGCCTAGTTGTGATGCTATGCTACATAGGATATCATGTGAAAATTCTTTTGGTCACATCATGTTTGACAATCCGTTAACCTTGTCATATACTATGAGTGAGATATCCCATATTGCATCATTTCAATCTCAACATAGTAGCTATGCATGCCCCATTACAATAAATCCCATTTGCACTTATGGCATAGATGACGAGATGATGGTCATTGGCTTTTTTTTCATGTGATGATATTGCCATGCTTCCTTTACATGATTTGTGCAATTCATCTACTATGCCATGCCATGATCACATTGTACCAAATATGCTTTGTTTTGGATGTTGTCATAATTGTTTGCACCGTATGCATTCCATGAATAACAATGCTCTACATATTTGTTGTGATGCATTACACACTTTGAGTCTCCATTATGCTATACATAACAACAAACCAATCATGATGGATGACATGTTTTTATATCACACATCTCATTTATTTGAGCATTGGATATTTTGTGCTAACCGACACAAGCACGTGCGCATCATGAAGGATGATGTGTACATCTACCACGCATACATAATTTTCCCTTTGTCTTTGTTTTGTGTAGGTACTCACGTATACTCGTCAACCTCTCAATCCCAAGAGTTGACGAAACGAGCTCTTGAGAGCAACAATGATTTGGGATCTCGTGGACTATCCTTACCACTGTTCCTTTCACGCAACGACTATGCGCATCTCTCTCACTTGGCTCTCACACGGCTATGGGCTATATACCGCTTGTCGCTTCATGCTCATTTTACCGTGTTCACTTTTCATGCTATGCTTATGCCTTTGCCATGCAAGTGTGACCCTTGCTTGCATCTACCCATGATTCACCATTATGCTAATCCTATGTGTATTTGCATGCTTGGTAGAGATCCTTGTTGCTATTGCCATGTTTATCATGTGCCTCATGCTATTGATGCTATTTTGCTCATATCTTGCCTTCATGCTTGTGATATGTCTTGTGCATTATTCATGCCCACTATTTGCACACATGACATACTTGACATGATTCCTTCTAGTACGTTGCATCTTTGCACTACTAGCTTGCTTGCCTTGATTCATATGATTGCTTGCTTTGTCGCATCACCCATGTTCCATTATTGCTTGCTTTCTTGGGTTGATGACGTATATGTTCATGCCTCTCACATGATATATTTTGTTCATTGTCGCTTGCCTCCAATTGTTGCATCTATGCTTATTGATCATGAAGACTTGGACACTTTACTTGTGATGCACGCTTGTTTGATTGAGCCTATTGCATTTGGTTGTCCTCGCATCATATGCCTCCATACTATGAAATGCTCCCTTGTCCTTTCTTATGATGAGCATGATGCATCCACTTGTTGGGTATTTTACCACACGAATGATAGGTTTTGCATCTCCGCTAACCTCATTTGTTATTCCGAGTGTTTGCCATGTTCTTTCATGTTGAAGGATTCACAAGGCGATACCGTCATGACACAACTTGGTCATGGGAAGGCATACACGATGTGCAACACCAAAATTTCCGACAATCTCCTAAAGGTGAACTCCTTCCCTTTGAGCCATCCTCAATTACGCATATTGGATGGGTCATTCTTTCATTGTTGTCTCCTTCTTGTTGTCTACATGATACATCTCGTGAACGGAGGAGCGGCATGGGAGATTGGCTCTATGGACCTTCAAGTTGAGGAGCGCTCAGACTTATTGGATGCACCCTCGAACCTCCACTCATGCCATGACATCGAGCATTGGTACACCAACACCTCCATATTTGTTGATTGTGCTCACACATGTCATGCTCGATGGACATATCATACACATGACAAATTTGCATCTTATGCATGGATTGACTCACATCATGATTGCCTTGTTGCATCTTGTATTCCCATGTCATCCATGATATATGAGCTTGTGCATTTCCTTAGCAAATTTGTTGTGATCTTTCTTGATGGCATATTCATACATCATAATAATATTGCCCATCATCAATTGCATTATCACATACTGATCTTGAGCATCCATTGCCATATTCATGATATTGATAAACCGTCTCTCTATGACATCATTTTGCACTGTGGTTGCATTGATCATATTCAGAACACATTTGTGTGCACAATGAATTTTTTTGATCCCATGAATGCTTTGCATACTATTCCATCTCTTTTGGATAAGCTTCATGCACCTTGTCATGATCAATCTTGCCTCACGAAATCATTCTTACATGATGGACACTTTGTGTGCGCTAACCATTGTATTTCCGAATGTCATTTGTGTTTGCTCTTTTTGTATGTATATTCCTCCGGCGACACCTTGGAGTACTTGGATTGCGCCATGACTTCCACTTCGTCCAACTACAAGTCCGTCCACGACAACCATTTCCATGGTTATGACAATCATGATCCGAGGTCGGATCTTTCCCAAGGGGGGAGGGGAGATGATGCGGAGCATCCCACGTTCATTCCCATGTACACTCCGACTACTCTCCAAGCCCTAAGAGAACATAAGACGAGACCTCAACTATACACCATTGGACACAAGGTGAACTCACTCCTCTTTGAACCATCACTTTCCATATGTGAGACATGGCTACTACCTCAAACATGTGTGTATGCATGACCAGGAACCAAGAGGAAGCCCATGGACAAGAAGGCGAGGACACCAAGCGCGAGGAACTAGGAGAAGAGCTGCGGAAGAAGCTCCAGCCACCGGACGTCCGACGCCTGAAGACCCACCGGAATACCGGCCTGGACCGGACGACCAGCGATCCCGCACTCGAGCCAAATGAGCGGACGTCCGACAAGTCCCGGATGTCCGACACACTCCACCGTCCGGACGTCCGATCGTCCCCGGAAATCCGGCGCCACCTCAACCGAGCCAAAACGCCGGATGTCCGACAAGTATCGGATGACTGAACCGTCGCGAGCCACCGGACGTCCGGTACCTGTCAGACAACCGGCGCCTGTGTGCTGCCATGCGTTGGGCCGCAGCGCATGACCCCTTCAATTCACCCCCCATTTGCACTAACACTATAAATATACCTCTCGCTCCTCGTTTCTAGGGTTAGCATTGGTGTAGCTCATTTGAGAGATAGAGCTTTGCTCATCCACATCGGATCTACTCCTCGAGAGAGACCGCAGCCTTTGGATTCAAGACCTCCTCGTGGAGAAGAACTCAAGACCTCCTCACGGAGAAGACTGGCTACCCTTGTATCGTCCTTAGTTGTCCGTGGATCATGTATCTTTCCTTATGTATACGAGGATCTATCACATGTGTGACTTGTTCTTTTTAGTTTGAGTGGTCCTCTTGTGTTTCCCCTTGTGTTTTCCCTCATTTCCCTCCTCGTGTTCTTCGTGTTCATCGTGGGATCCGCTCCCTTCATGAAAGATCGGCTGATTAGGGTTCTACCCTACATTATAACTCCTCCACCCAACAACCCAGCGACCGCTTTAAAGGAGCCATAAACCTGGGCTTGATGCCTCTTAGGATCTCTTGATTGGCTCTCTCCGCTTGACCATTAGATTGAGGGTGAGCCACTGATGACACATCAAGCCGGATGTGCTCACGTTGACAAAATTCTTCCATAGCACCCTTGGACAAATTAGTACCATTATCTGTAATGATGCTGTGTGGAAAACCAAACCAGAAAATCACCTTCTTCATGAATTGAACCGCCGTGGCTGCATCACACTTACTGACTGGATCTACCTCCACCCACTTAGTGAACTTATCAACCGCCACCAGAAGGTGGGTCTTCTTATCCTTGGACCTGTTAAAGGGCCCAACCATATCCAGCCCCCAAGTTGCAAATGGCCAAGTGATTGGAATCATCCTCAATTCTTGAGCCGGAACATGAGCGCGGCGTGTGAACTTCTGACAACCATCACACCTCTTTACCAAGTCCTCAGCATCAACATGAGCCGTCAACCAATAGAAACCATGACGAAAAGCCTTAGCTACCAAGGATTTTGAACCGGCGTGGTGACCACAATCTCCTTCGTGGATCTCACACAAAATCTCACAGCCTTCTTCAGGGGACACACAATGCTGAAATGCCCCTGTTGCACTGCAATGATGCAATTCCCAATTGATAATGGTCATTGACTTGGACCTCCGGATTATCTGCCTGGCCAAAGTTTCATCCTCCGGTAACTCGCCCCGGTTAATATACGCCAAATATGGGACCGTCCAATCCGGGATAACATGAAGAGTTGCCACTAACTGAGCCTCCCGGTCAGGAACAGCCAAATCCTCCTCCGTAGGTAGCTTCACCGACGGGTTATGCAAAACATCCAGAAAAACATTGGGTGGAACCGGTTTACGTTGGGAACCCAAACGGCTTAAAGCGTCTGCCGCTTCATTCTTTCGCCGGTCCACATGGTCAACCTGATAACCCTTGAAGTGACCTGCAACAATATCTACCTCTCGACGATACGATGCCATGAGTGGGTCCCTAGAATCCCAAGTACCAGATACTTGCTGAGCCACCAGGTCTGAGTCACCAAAGCACTTTACCCGGCTTAGATTCATCTCCTTCACCATTCGAAGACCATGGACTAAAGCCTCATATTCAGCTGCGTTGTTAGTGCAAGGGAACCATAAACGGAGAACATAACAAAACTTATCACCTCATGGGGAAGTTAACACAACTCCAGCCCCTAAGCCCTCCAATTGCCTGGACCCATCAAAATGAATAGTCCGATAAGTATGATCCGGCTTTTCTTCCGGTGCCTGTAACTCTATCCAGTCATTGATAAAATCCACAAGCGCTTGGGACTTGATCACCGTGCGAGGCATATATTTTAACCCATGGGGTCCAAGCTCAATAGCCCACTTGGCAACCTGGCCTGTTGCTTCCCTATTTTGGATGATATCTCCCAAAGGGGCAGAACTAACCACAGTAATGGGATGACCCTGAAAATACTGCTTAAGCTTCCGACTTGCCATGAAGACTCCATACACCAGTTTCTGCCAATGTGGGTACCTCTGTTTGGACTCAATGAGCACCTCACTGTTATAATAAACCGGCCATTGAACCGGATATTCCTTGCCAGCCTCCTTAAGTTCTACCATGATGGCCACACTAACAGCCCATGCATTAGCTGCCACATACTACAACAACGGCTCTTTATCGACCGGAGCAGCAAGAACAGGTGGTTCGGCTAACTGCTTCTTCAAATCCTCAAACGCCACATTAGCAGCATCACTCCAGACAAAATTGTCTGTATTCTTCATCATATGATATAGAGGGATTGCTTTCTCTCCCAAACGGCTGATAAACCGTCTCAATGCTGCAATACGGCCCACCAGACGTTGAACATCGTTGATACACGCCTGTTTAGCCAGAGACGTAATAGCTTTGATCTTTTCCGGATTAGCTTGAATACCCCTGTTAGACACTAGGAAACCCAAGAGCTTGCCTGCTAGAACACCAAAAACACACTTGCCCGGATTAAGCATCATCTTATAGACCCGAAGATTATCAAAGGTTTCCTTCAAGTCAGCTATGAACGTCACCTCCTTTCGGGACTTCACCACAATATCATCCACATAAGCACGAACATTGCGCCCAATCTGGTCATGAAGACAATTCTGCACAGAGCGCTGATAAGTCGCTTGGGCACTCTTAAGCCCAAAAGGCATAGATACATAGAAGAAGGCTCCAAAGGGAGTTATAAAAGATGTCTTCTCCTGGTACTTAACTGCCATTTTGATCTGATGATAACCAGAATAAGCATCTAGAAAGCTCAAACGCTCACAGCCCGCCGTAGCATCAATGATTTGATCAATATGAGGGAGAGCAAAGGGATCCGCTGGACAAGCCTTGTTCAAATCTGTGTAGTCCACACACATCCGCCAAGTGCCGTTCTTCTTAAGCACTAGCACTGGGTTAGCTAACCACTCAGGGTGAAAAACCTCCACAATAAACCCTGCTGCCAAGAGCCAGGCTACCTCCTCACCAATAGCCTTACGCCTTTCTTCATTGAAGCGGCAGAGAAACTGCCTGGCCGGTTTAAACTTAGGATCAATATTAAGAGTGTGCTCAGCGAGTTCCCTCGGTCCACCTGGCATGTCAGAAGGTTTCCATGCAAAGATGTCGCGGTTCTCAGGGATGAACTCGATGAGCGCGCTTTCCTATTTTGGATCCAGGTTAGTGCTGATGCTAAACTGCTTGGATGAATCGCTAGGAACAAAGTCAACCAGCTTCCTCTCATCAGCCGATTTAAACTTCAAGGCTGGCTCATGCTCTATAGTTTCTTTTTTCAAAGAAGTCATATCCGCCGGATCAACATTGTCCTTGTAGAACTTCAACTCTTCTGTTGCACAAACCGACTCAGCATAAGCCGCATCACCTTCCTCACATTCCAAACCAATCCGATGACTCCCATGCACCGTTATGGTCCCTTTATGACCCGGCATCTTGTTCTGCAGATAAACATAATAGGGCCTTGCCATGAACTTAGCATAAGCCTGCCGTCCAAACAGGGCATGATATGGGCTCTTGATTTTCACCACTTCAAACATCAATGTCTCTGATCTTGAATCATGATCATCTCCAAAATCAACCTCCAGAGCTATCTTACCGAATGGATATGCCGATTTACCAGGTACCACACCATGGAAAATAGTGTTTGGCGGTTTAAGATTTTTAGCTATCAGCCCCATGTGACGGAAGGTTTCATAATAAAGGATATTGATACTGCTCCCTCCATCCATGAGCACCTTGGTAAATTCATATCCTCCAACCTGAGGCGCCACCACCAATGCCAGATGACTCGGATTATCAACCCGGGGTGTGATCCTCTCGACTCCACAAAATCGGTTGTTCAGACCAGCACAGATAACGGGGCACTGCCGGTTCAACAGAGTTTACTACCCTTTTATGAAGTTTCTGATCGCGCTTGCATAAGCTAGTGGTGAAGACGTGATACTGTCCACTATTCAACTGCTTCGGATTGCTCTGGTAACCCGATTGCTGCTGCTGCTGACTCCCCTGATGATTATAACCACCCTGGTTGCCATGACTGCCTTGATTCTATATCCGCTTTGGCTGCCTTAAAATCCCGAACCGGAACTACCTCCACCATAAACCGGCCCATGAGAACCGCCTCCTGAACCGTCGGGCGGTCCATGATCGTATCGGAAAAGATCCGAGTTTTTGAACTCCCGCATTAGAAAGCAATCCTTCCAAAGGTGTGTGGCTGGTCTCTCTTGCGTCCCGTGCCTTGGACAAGGTTGGCTTAACATACGCACCAGATTGATACCTAATCCTCCATTGCGCGAGGGCGGTTTACCCTTACGCCGCTGATTATTATTCTGCGTGTTGGTGTTAGCCACAAAATCCAAACTGTTATCCGCTTTACGCTTACCATTGTTTCCATGACTCGCCGGGTTATGTTATTGCCCCTTATTACCACCACTCTTCTTTCCCTTCCCCGACTATTCATCATCAGACTCGGGGTCCTTGCTACTATCAGAGTCGGCATACTTAACCAGAGCCGCCATAAGCGTTCCCATGTCATTGCAGTGACGCTTGAGCTGTCCCAATTTCAGCTTCAAAGGCATGAACCGGCAATTGCCCTCCAACGTTAAGACTGCTATATCAATGTTAATGCGGTTCGATGAATGCAAGATTTCTGAAACCCGGCGCACTCAATGAGTTGTCGATTCACCTTCTTCTTGGACACAGGCGCACATGTCCTTGAAATTCTGGATAAACCGGGCCTTTAACGCAGCCCACGACCCAATGGAGTTAGCTGGCAAATGTTTTAGCCAAGTGCGAGCTGTTCCTTCCAACATCATGGTGAAGTATTTAGCACAGGCCGCATCATCCACATCCAGCATCTCCATTGCCATCTCATAGCTTTTGATCCATGACTCGGGTGGTAAATCGGCAGTGTAATTGGGCACTTTGCGGGGACCTTTGAAATCCTTGGGCACCCGTACATTACATAGAGCTGAGACGAGACACGACACCCCCAAAGAGCTGGAGGTAACTCCTGGCTCAACCAAAGTTGTTGGACGAACCGGAGTAAGCTGACGGGTCGCATACTGCACCGCTAACTCGGCTTCTTGACGTGCTCTACCCTGGTCCACCAAATCCTGAGCATTAGCACCACCTGCCGGATTATGCCCTCGAGGCGGGTTATGGTCTCGCGCACTTCTTGACACGGCTAGTTCATCAAAGTGCCTGTTGTAACTCCGGCTTGGGCGGGGAGTGGAATGAATCCTCTCGCGGCTGTGTGAATACGCCTGTTTCTGAGTCAAAGCTGTCTGAAGGAGCTCCCTAGCCCGTCGCGTCTCAACCGCTACGGGGGACTCACCTTCGACTGGGAGAGCTGCCAATCGTGAAGCGGCGGCGACTATGTTATCCAGGGGGTTGGAGTAATGTCCCGGAGGCGTTGACACGCGCTGGGATGGGATATTCTGACGAGGCGGATCCACTATACGCGGCTGAACCGGCGCCCCCGTTCTAGGTGCTTCTACCCGGTTTACCACTAGCTGGTTACTGGTTCCTGCTCCTGGCGTGTTAAAGAGATTCCTTGGCTCATAAACTGGAGGTAGGTGGGACCGGTACCTTCTCCTCATTACATCATTTGATGCGTTCTGATCCAGCATAAGCCGATATGCCTGGGCATCCAACTCAGCCCACTCCGTAGCCATCCAGGTGTTCTCGGCTGCCAGGTCTGCCTTGGCTTGAGCTATCTGATCCTTCACTTTTGCAATTTCTGCGTTATGCTGATCCTGTTTCGCCGCATTAACTTCAGCTGCCAGCAGTGTTGACAAAGCGTCGAACAAACCGGACAAACCTGAGCCGCCGGTGGAGCAGGGCCTCCTGCCCCAGCTGCTATCGCTGCTGCTGAACCGGAGATCATTGCTGCCGCAGTTGAAGAATGTTGTGCTGACTGTGTACCGGCCATGAAGATCGCAACTCGGCTCGGCGGATCAAGGGGGTCCGGAATACTGTCGCCATCGGAAGAGCCCCCAAACCGGCCATCTTGCAATTGGTACAATGACTCGGTCTCTCCAGTAGATGACTCGTCATCAGAGTAAATGACAGTTTCACCACCAGATACCAATCTATCCTCAGATTCTACTCTGTGGATGACTCCCACGAAGGCACGCTTTATGGCAGGCTGAACCCAGGCGGATCTCGCATGCTGAGCCGCTTCAACGACGTCGGTGCAGATGTCCGGCTCAGGGCCGGTTAGCCAATCTTGCCAATGAAGACGTGAATACCGCCGAAGGGGACCCGATATCCATACTCAATTGAACCGGCCTCGGGGCCCAAGCCTTCATCGTCGATGTAGAGCTTGCCGCGACGACTCTTGGTCATCCGGCCCACAACGTATCCCTTGAGCCCATCGAAGCTGCCCTCTAAGAACCTGAAACCATCATGCGATAGCCCCATGGTGGGCACCAACTGTGATGGGATTTTCATGACAGATGTCCTAGTGTGAGGACTTAGTCGTGGAGCCATCGCAACGTAGTTAGCTTAAAGGGGTTAAAGCGGACAAAGGATGCAATGATTTATACTGGTTCGGCCCCTTGCGGAGAAGGTAAGGTCTACTCCAGTTATGATGGTATTGCTAGGGTTTCAATGACCAGGGAGCGAATACGCTTTGCCTGGCTCTCGAGTTGTTGTTTCTTGTCCTCGAACCGCCGCCGGGTTGTCCCTTTATATACACAGGTTGACGCCCGGCGGTTTATAGAATCCCGGCCGGCTCATAAACTTGTCCGGCTCGGTTTCTATCCTTTCCTATCTTACAACACAAGTTACATGCCTTATGGCGGTTTATGTCTACGGGCCCTAATTCGCCTTTGGGCCCTGGGCCTTTAGATCTCTTATAATAAATCATCACTCTCCTTGTCTTCATGGGCTTTTAATATTGATAACTCCTTATGGGTATAACCCAGCCCTCCTGGGCGGTTTATACTCAATAGTTATATCTCCAATAGTGTGTCCTACTCCTGTCGCGACATCTTCCACCTCACCTGAGCTGCTCCATTGATAGAAGCATCCACCAAACCAGACATAATGACTCCTGACCGTCTTTCGCCGCGTGCTACCTCTTGAGCACTGCGTTGGATTTCCTTGAAGAGGAAAGGGTGATGCAGCAAAGTAGCGTAAGTATATCCCTCAGTTTTTGAGAACAAAGGTATCAATCCAATAGGAGGCTACGCGCGAGTCCCTCATACCTGCACAAAACAAATAACTCCTCGCAACCTACGCGATAAGGGGTTGTCAATCCCTTCATGGTCACTTACGAGAGTGAGATCTGATATATATGATAAGATAATATTTTTGGTATTTTTATGATAGAGATGCAAAGTAAAATAAAAGCAAAGTAAAAAGCAAAGGAAATAACTAAGTATTGGAAGATTAATATGATGAATATAGACCCGGGGGCCATAGGTTTCACTAGTGGCTTCTCTCAAGAGCATAGGTATTTTACGGTGGGTGAACGAATTACTGTTGAGCAATTGACAGAATTGAGCATAGTTATGAGAATATCTAGGTATGATCATGTATATAGGCATCACGTCCGAGACAAGTAGACCGACTCCTGCCTGCATCTACTACTATTACTCCACTCATCGACCGCTATCCAGCATGCATCTAGAGTATTAAGCTAATGAAAACAGAGTAACGCCTTAAGCAAGATGACATGATGTAGAGGGATAGATTCATGCAATATGATAAAAACCCCATCTTGTTATCCTCGATGGCAACAATACAATATGTGCCTTGCTGCCCCTACTGTCACTGAGAAAGGACACCGCAAGATTGAACCCAAAGCTAAGCACTTCTCCCATTGCAAGAAAGATCAATCTAGTAGGCCAAACCAAACTGATAATTCGAAGAGACTTACAAAGATAACCAATCATACATAAAAGAATTTAGAGAAGATTCAAATATTGTTCATAGATAATCTTGATCCTAAACCCACAATTCATCGGTCTCAACAAACACATCGCAAAAAGAAGATTAGAACGAATAGATCTTCACAAGAGAGGGGGAGAACATTGTATTGAGATCCAAAAAGAGAGAAGAAGCCATCTAGATAATAACTATGGACCTGAAGGTCTGAGGTAAACTACTCACACTTCATCGGAGAGGCTATGGTGATGATGTAGAAGCCCTCCGTGATGGATGCCCCCTCCGGCGGATCTCCGGAACAGGCCCAAAGATGGGATCTCCTGGATAGAGAAAGTTGCGGCGGTGGAATTAGGGTTTTGGCTCCGTATTTGATCGTTTGGGGGTACGTAGGTATATATAGGAGGAAGGAGTACGTCGGTGGAGCAACATGGGGCCCATGAGGGTGGAGGGCGCGCCTGGGGGAGGGTAGGCGCGCCCCTACCTCGTGGCCTCCTCCTTTGTTTCTTGACGTCGGGTCCAAGTCTCCTGGATCATGTTCGGCGAGAAAATCACGTTCCCGAAGGTTTCATTCTGTTTGGACTATGTTTGATATTCCTTTTCTTCGAAACCCTAAAATACGCAAAAAAACAGCAATTCTGGGCTGGGCCTCCGGTTAATAGGTTAGTCCCAAAAAATAATATAAAAGTGGATAATAAAGCCCAATAATGTCCAAAACAGTAGATAATATAGCATGGAGCAATCAAAAATTATAGATATGTTGGAGACGTATCACCGCCTCAGATCTCCTCCCCTGCCGCTGGCACCCACCGCAATGGCATCACCATCATCGACTCAGCAGATGAACCTGAGGAGTACACGGTTCCAAAAGAGAGGTCGCACTCTTTTGTTTCTGCTTATGTTATGCATTGCTTAACATTACCTGCTACTTTATGGTCATGTTCACCTCTTAGACTCCAAGTCAGGTACAAATTAATGTTCAACCTTGAGTTTTAAAATTAGTTGTGGGGCACATATCGAGGCAGCAATGAATAGTATCTCTGTCTAATATCCGGTTGACCTAGGGTATGCGTGTGTTGTTCATCTTGGGTGGGAAACAAATAGTAAAGCAATCATCATCAGTCTTTTTAGTAAATTTAAGCAATCATCAGCCTGCTATCATTATTTTTGGATCCATCCAGTGGTTGTTACCATCACTCTAGATTTCTGCATGCTCTCCTTACATAATCTCACTATATTTTGTTCATATGCATGTCAGATATTGTACACAGTTATGCTGAACATGTAGAGAAAAAGAGAACAGTTTTGTGTGGCAATACAAAATGCAGACATCGCTCCATGGTGGATTCAATGACAAACCCTCCCCCTCTCCAGATTGTAATCCAGAGGAAGATATTTGTTCTAAGGCGGATTTAGACGCAGCTGGCCACTCCTATTTACCCCCAAGGTGTTTGCTCTAACTTCGCATGATGATGTTAGTCATATCATGCATATGTTGCCTTGTAGTGCCTACTTTCGACATCATATATGTCATCTGCTTAGTTTGGACATGTTCTATAATGCCACCTGTTTAGTTTCTATATCATATATGGGAATTATGCAGTCTCATCTCTTTTAGCCAGCCATGATATATGTGAAATATGCAATGCCATCCTGTTTAACCAGGCATCATATATTTGAATGATATCTTGCCCATACTTTTCTTCATTACATTTCCATTTGTCGACAATGTTTGTACATGAAACTACTCTTCCTATGAATCGGCCATTTGCGTGAGTGATGGAAAAATCTAGAGTGAAAACAAGGCCTTTAGAGCAAACTGTGCTACCTGTCCAAGAAGATCTCTTGTTGGGTCTTGATAGGTCCTCAGAGATGGATTCAGAGACAGATGACCAGTCCTATTCCCCCACCGAGGTGTATGCTCTAACCTGGCATGGTTATACTGCTCATACCATGCATATGGTGTCTTGCATTGCATAGTTTAGACATCATATACACAATATTCAACACCATGTTCTTAGTTCAGACATCATATATGCGAATGCCCTCTACTTAGCATATAAATCACATATGCGAATTAATTCATGTGACCCTGATTACTTAGATAACATGTATGTGAATTATGTCATGCAAACCTGTTTACTGAAGACATCATATAATTATCTCATGCCATCATGTTTAGTTAGACATCATATCTTTGAATTATGTCATGCTATGCTATCCAGTTTAGATAGACATATTATATGTGAAATTATGTCATGCTATCTGTTTTAATTAAACAATATACATGTCAACTATTTCATGCCCTCTTTTTTCCACACTATCTATTGCATATGTCTCTCATACAATGTACATTCAACTATGTTTCCTGTTTATCAGCCATTTGAATTGGAGCAGGTGATGGCAGTATCTAGTGGAGTAAAAACACAGTCTTCAAAAAAAATAGTGCTACCTCTTGGTGGAGATAGCACCCCAGTTGTACATGCACGAGAACCAGCCCTACCACACATAACCCAAACTCTCGCAGATTGTACCTCTACTACGATGGACAGAGAACTAGCTTCACCCAATCTAACCCAACCCCCAGCAGACAGTAACCCAGCTCTTGTTGACACAACACCATCTCCACCACAGAGCTCCAAAACAACAAAAGTTAGTACGGCAGATCCAGGGCCCAAAGCGCCAGTACTACCATGTCGAAACCCAACTCCACCGGTTAGTACACCTATTCCTGTGGAGGAAGCACAACCAGCCATTCGTAGTTTAGCATCTATCACATTTGATGTTGTTAAATCATATGTGTGTATCTTCCCATCATGGAAATATTATACTGAAGATGAAGGAAAATGCCAGTTGCAGGTGTATGTCCAGGAGTTATGTGTAAGTAATGTTATTCATGGCAATTACTTTGCTTTGTCCCATACATTCTACCTCCATGAAGGTTACAATACAGCAAATTTTCCCATTTTTCTCTATAGAGAAGGACCAATTTGGAAACTCAGGATGTGGTAACCTGTGCTAATACCTCTGCTATCTTAAATAATGCTTTGTGGTAGTATTGGAATTACCTGAAGAAAATGTACTTCACTGGCAAAGAAATTCATCAAATTCCCTTATGTTCTCCCGAGACACATTTACTGGACGGTGACTGGGAATGCCTTGTTCTGTACTGTTCCCGAACCAAGAATGTGGTAAGGTCTATTAGCTCATTTTTATTTTAAAGTACTATATGCTTGTGTCTTACTGTACTCTGTTCATGTAGAACAAGTGCTTAAACCTAAAGAAAAACTATTCTCATTTAAGATTCCATTGTTATCATGCATATTGCTTTGCTCTTGTATCATGGTATTTACTCATAGTAACTTATTTTCAAATTGAAGGTTCCAATCGAAACTCCAACGGCACAATGGGTATGTTTACGCATGTTTCTTTAACATGTTTGCTCTTATAAATACCTCTGTTGATTTCAATTTCAATTGTGTATACAGTTGACTTCTCATATCACGCACATTACGAGCATCACAATAGAGCCAATAGTATTGTTGTACATGTAGACGCATGGTACCCATCTGAAATCTTGTTGTGCCGTGTAGTTTCCCACACTTTGTATTCTTTCAGTGCTGCTTTGTCTTGAACTGATATGATTTGAACCGTGTCTCTATTTTGATTTGGCAAGACAAAGCTATGACCATAGGACATAGATATATGTTTGTTTGATGCTTTTATAATGTACTACTTGGAAATAGAAGACTTGGTAGTTTAATCTTGTCCACCTTACTAATGAACTGGTTCACCGAAATGAATTTCATATACTAGTACATGCTAAACCTGTTATGTGTCTGCTTGTTTCTTCTTTTAGAATGATGACAGAATATTAGGGAAGAGTGCCTTATTAAGCAATGGTAAAGGAAGTAATGGAGACAAGGTTCAGGATAGTGAGACATCCTTGTTGGTCTCCAACAGAGCTGATAAAACAACTAAGGAAAACTATCTTGAAGAAAGTGAGACAACCCCAAAGTCATGTCTTGGTTTAGTGTTCGAGTTACTGGCCACTACCACTGGCACAAGCTATTCAAACTCACTGCTTGAATCAGTTCAGTTTCTTGAGTCTCAACTACAAGCTGAAAAACATCGATCAGCTGTATTGCGACAAGAAGCAAAAGGACTGCGGAAGTCCCTGGAGCATTCAGATGCATAGTTTCTGGTGCAACAGCAAGCGTTGGAGGATTTTAGCGCTGAATAGGACAAAGCTAATAAGCTTGCTAAGGTTATTACCAGCATGGTGGATACCTAGGATAACGTTTCTTAAGCTCTTCTGAAGTTGTTTCAGTTATGGACTTGTTTTGATGCCGTGTTTATTTACACTCGTGGCCAATTTAGATGGCCAGTGTATGTAATATGCTGCTTTGTTCCCTATATTTGCACTGATGGCGAACTTTGATGCCCAGTGGATGTAATATGTTAGCGGGTTGTAAATGGGCTATATGCGAACAGGCCGTTAACAGGCTTTCCTTGGGCTGGCCCGCTACCTTTTGTCCAAGTCAAACATGCCGACTTTTTTATTGGAATGGGCCTCTGTTTGGCTGTGCCACGTGTCGACAAATCATAGGCGACTTCTGTCCAATGAGTGGATGACATCTGTACCAACAGTGAGCCCACACGTGGTTCCTCTAGCCATTGTGAATTTTACACATGGAAAATCCCCATTGGTCTGGGCTGCTAACGGGTTATCGGATCCAAACCGGAACCCGGTAGCTTAACAGCGACCCATTATGGTGGATGCCACGTGTCGGTCACCCTTGACGAAAGCATTTCTGTGACGCGTGATTTATCATCATGGAAGTGGACACTTCCGTGATGATAATTTTGGTAATGTCATGGAACACTTCTACGACAGCACATGTATAACTATCTTGATTCTGTCATAAAATCGTTATGGATGTACATGCATGACAAAAAACGTGACCTATTGTGACAAACACGTATCATCACGGAAATGTATTTTTTGTAGTGCCTCCCTGGTAAGGCAGGTATTTTCTTAGTGACATCTCATGCCCTTGGCTTGTCTTGGTCTTCTTGATCTGCGCTTTGATTCCTGAAAGAATGTCGGTGCACTAAAGTTTGGGCCCTTTAGCACCCCATACATGTACACGGGCAGTCGTAGCCACACCCGTGGCGAGGCCTGAAGAGGGCAATCAAAGATAAAAATAAGATCATTAGGGAAGCAGCGTCTAAGCCAGAGACCAGAGAGCAGAAGACAAGCTGGACTCCTGGCAAGATCCTTGCTGGGACGGCTTGTGAGACCCCGGCAAGATCCTTGCCAGGACGCCTTGCGAAGCACTAACAAAACCACCACCCTTGAGGTTGGGAGCTCTAACACCATCGACAATGTCGAGACCAAGACCCAGGGGTGCATGCACAGTGTCATAGAGATCTTTATGAAGACTAAAAGACGAAGTTCCCGTCAAGGTCCTTGCCGGGGACGACGGCGAGGCCCTGGCAAGACCCTCGCCAGGGACGGTTGCAAAGCCACGACAAGACTTTGCCACCCAATCACCACTCTGGCGCGATGGCAGGCCTGCCAGCCTAGCAAGCACCTGTGTGGTGGCATGCAGATCTTCATGAAGACCCTCCCGCCTCTATAGCACAACAGCTGGCCAACCAACTTGGTGTTGCATGCCTCGTTGCCCTAGACGCGTGTCGAGACGGAGTGGGGCGGCGACTGACGGGACGGGCTTTGTTCCCGTCCCTGATAAAGCTGAGGGGCACGTAAGCAGCACATTTAATGCGTTTGTCCTAAGACGCCGATAAACATAGACACTGTAGTTGCTTTACACCTCATGTATGCCACTGTGGCCACCCCTTGGACATATAAAAGGAGGCCCACGGTGTACTGGAGGAGGATTCATACTTTTGAACCTCTCGGCCCAGCTTGCATGCATAGCAGGGAGCCGAAGCTCAAGAACACAAAATATACACTCAAGCAAGACTAGGGTTTTACGCTGCTCAGCGGCCCGAACCTGGGTAAAAATCCGTCGTGTTGATCATTAGATTTGCTTTTTTCACACCCCTCTTCCCTGCCAAACCGTAGAAGAGATCCACGTGATCCCATAGGTGTCGTTTCCACCGACATCTTTGGTGCGCCAGGCAGGGGTGAAGAGTTCGGGAAACCTGATCTAGCGGTTAGCACGTCGTTTCCTTGAGCACCATGGCTTCCAAGAAGAAGGGGATCACGGCGATCGGTTCGTCTGGAGCCGTTCCGACCATGCTAGCACGAACGGGCGACGGGATAGTCGCGGATGGTGGTGGAGGTGCGGATCACAGGCATCGTTCGTGCCCGAGACGACGAGCCGCACGCTGCCGCGTCCAAGAATGGAGTTGTGCCACCTACGGGCGACGCGGGGACCTCCAAGGGCGGAGCCGTGCTCCCTACGGGCGGCGCGGTGACCTCCAAGACACCCCCGACGGTGCCCGCGCCGTGGTCCTCCCAGGTTGCACGCGATGAGCAGCTCCGCGACATTGGTGACCCTCGGCGCCGCCACGGGAAGAGCCCTCTGCGTCATTCTCGAGATGCGCCGGGCCGGCATGCATGCCAAGATGCTAGACAAGATGGCGCACGGCCGCGGAACCGTGAAGCTGCTCCTTCTAACATAGTTAAAAGTCCGAGCACCTCTCGTTCCTCGCGTTTGTCGCTGCCACCTACGCCAGCAGAAGCATTAGCGTGAGCGCAGCTACTCCTCGACTTCCCTCCTACCGCGGAGAAGCAAGAGGAATTCAGTGCTGCCATCCAAAGCCTTATTGGCCGCACCAATAAGGATCGATATAAGGAGGCGGGCCCTTCGCTTCGTCGGTCCATCGAGCCGGCGCGCGCTGGCGGCGGATGGGCCAGGGGAGCCGCAACTATGGTGCACTCCCCTACACCACGACAGCAACGGTTGCCACCTCGGCGGGTCGATGGCCGTGATGATAGATCCACGGCGTCGTCCGATCCACGAGCTCGTCGCAACCAATGTCAAGTCCACCGGAAGCGGGTTAAAGAGGACGCTCGAACTACCATCGAGCGGAGACGAGAAGCGCGCCATCAATCTGATAGGCGTGGAGGGCCCACTGAATACAGGCCTGCGTCGGGGGATTCAGATGACCTGCCTTGCGAGGTAGGTTGTCGAGATTTCACCCGTGAGCTGTGGCAGTTCCATTGGCCCACTACCCGCACATTCAAACCAGAGGTCCCGGAGAAGTACGATGGCAAGACTCATCCGTCTGAGTTTCTGAGCGTGTACACCATCGTGATGTGCTACCTCTTGAGCATGCGTTGGTTTTCTCTTGAAGAGGAAAGGGTGATGCAGTATAGTAGCGTAAGTATTTCCCTCAGTTTTTGAGAACCAAGGTATCAATCCAGTAGGAGATAACACACAAGTCACCTAGTACCTATACAAACAAACAAGAACCTCGCAACCAACGCGATAAAGGGGTTGTCAATCCCTTCACGGTCACTTACGAGAGTGAGATCTGATAGAGATAATAAGATAAATATTTTTGGTATTTTTTGTATAGATTGGAAAATAAAGATTGCAAAATAGAAATAGCAAATTGATAGGAAAATAATATGATGTAAGATAGACCCAGGGGCCATAGGTTTCGCTAGTGGCTTCTCTCAAGATAGCAATTTCTATGGTGGGTGAACAAATTACTATCGAGCAATTGATAGAAAAGTGAATAGTTATGAGAATATCTAGGCATGATCATGTATATAGGCATCACGTCCGCGATAAGTAGACCAAAACGATTATGCATCTACTACTATTACTCCACACATCGACCGCTATCCAGCATGCATCTAGAGTATTAAGTTCATAAGAACAGAGTAACGCATTAGGCAAGATGACATGATGTAGAGGGATAAAATCGAGCAATATGATATAAACCCCATCTTTTTATCCTCGATGGCAACAATACAATACCCGCCTTGCCGCACCCGCTATCACTGGGAAAGGACACCGCAAGATTGAACCCAAAGCTAAGCACTTCTCCTATTGCAAGAACGATCAATCTAGTAGGCCAAACCAAACTGATAATTCGAAGAGACTTGCAAAGATATTTAAATCATGCATAAAAGATTTCAGAGAAGAATCAAATATTGTTCATAGATAATCTTGATCATAAACCCACAATTCATTGGATGTCGACAAACACACCGCAAAAGAATTACATCGAATAGATCTCGAAGAGAATCGAGGAGAATTTTGTATTGAGATCCAAAGAGAGAGAAGAAGCCATCTAGCTAATAACTATGGACCTGAAGGTCTGTGGTAAACTACTCACACATCATCGGAGAGGCTATGGTGTTGATGTAGAAGCCCTCCGTGATCGATTCCCCCTCCGGCGAAGCGCCGAAAAAGGCCCCAAGATGGGATCTCACGGGTACAGAAGGTTGCGGCGGTGGAAATACGGTTTCATGGTTCTCCTGGATGTTTTTAGGGTATATGGGTATATATAGGAGGAAGAAGTACGTCGGTGGAGCTGCGAGGGGCCCACAAGGGTGGGGGGCGCGCCTGCCCTCCTTGGGCGCGCCCCCTACCTCGTGGCGTCCTCACTTCTTTCTTGACGGCTACTCCAAGTCTACTGGATCATGTTTGTTCCAAAAATAACTCTCCTGATGGTTTCATTCCGTTTGGATTCCGTTTGCTATTCCTTTTCTGCGAAACACTGAAATGGGCAAAAAAATAGCAATTTGCACTGGGCCTTTGGTTAGTACGTTTGTCCCAAAAATAATATAAAAAGGTAAATTAAAGCCCATTAAACATCCAAAACAGATAATATAATAGCATGGAACAATGAAAAATTATAGATACGTTGGAGACGTATCAAGCATCCCCAAGCTTAATTCCCACTCATCCTCGAGTAGGTAAATGATAAAAACAGAATTTTTGATGTGGAATGCTACCTAGCATAAATCTGAATGTAATTTTCTTTATTGTGGCATGAATGTTCAGATCCGAAAGATTCAAGACAAAAGTTTAATATTAACATAAAAATAACAAGGCCAAAGATAGTTATCCCTACAAAATCATATAGTCTGGCTATGCTCCATCTTCACCACACAAAATATTTAAATCATGCACAACCCCAATGACAAGCCAAGAAATTGTTTCATACTTTTGATGTTCTCAAACTTTTTCAATCTTCACGCAATATATGAGCGTGAGCCATGGATATAGCACTATAGGTGGAATAGAATGGTTGTGTGGATAAGACAAAGGAGAAGATAGTCTCACATCAACTAGGCGTATCAACGGGCTATGGAGATGCCCATCAATAGATATCAATGTGAGTGAGTAGGGATTTCCATGCAACGGATGCACTAGACCTATAAGTGTATGAAAGCTCAACAAAAGAAACTAAGTGGGTGTGCATCTAACTCGCTTGCTCACGAAGACCTAGGGCATGTTGAGGAAGCCCATCATTGGAATATACAAGCCAAGTTCTATAATGTGAAATTCCCACTAGTATATTAAAGTGACAACAAAGGAGACTCTATCTTGAAGATCATGGTGCTACTTTGAAGCACAAGTGTGGTAAAAGGATAGTAACATTGTCCCTTCTCTCTTTTTCTCTCATTTTTTTATTTGGGCCATTTTCTCTTTTTTATGACCTCTTTTTTTTTGTTTTCATCCGGAGTCTCATCCCAACTTGTGGGGGAATCATAGTCTCCATCATCCTTTCCTCACTTGGGACAATGCTCTAATAATGATGATCATCACACTTTTATTTACTTACAACTCAAGAATTACAACTCGATACTTAGAACAAAATATGACTCTATATGAATGCCTCCAGCGGTGTACCGGGATTTGCAATGAATCAAGAGTGACACGTATGGAAGACTTATGAATGGTGGCTTTGGCACCAATACGATGTCAACTACATGATCATGCAAAGCAATATGACAATGATGAAGTGTCATAATAAATGGAACGGTGGTATGTTGCATGGCAATATATGTCGGAATGGCTATGGAAATGCCATAATAGGTAGGTATGGTGGCTGTTTTGAGGAAACTATATGGTGGTTATGGTACCGATGAAAGTTGCGCGGTACTAGAGTGGCTAGCAATGGTGGAAGGGTGAGAGTGTGTATAATCCATGGACTCATTAGTCATAAAGAACTCACATACTTATTGCAAAAATCTATTAGTTATTGAAACAAAGTACTATGCGCATGCCTCTAGGGGGATAGATTGGTAGGAAAAGACCATCGCTCATCCCCGACCGCCACTCATAAGGAAGACAGTCCATAAATAAATCATGCTCCGACTTCATCACATAACGGTTCACCATACGTGCATGCTACGGGAATCACAAACTTAAACACAAGTATTTCTCAAATTCACAACTACTCAACTAGCATGACTGTAATATCACCATCTTCATATCTCAAAACAATCATCAAGTATCAAACTTCTCATAGTATTCAATGCACTTTTTATGATAGTTTTTATTATACCCATCCTGGATGCCTATCATATTAGGACTAATTTTATAACCAAAGAAAATTACCATGCTGTTATAAAGGACTCTCAAAATAATATAAGTGAAGCATGGGAGATCAATAATTTCTATAAAATAAAACCACCACCATGCTCTAAAAAGATATAAGTGAAGCACTAGAGCAAAATTATCTAGCTCAAAAGATATAAGTGAAGCACATAGAGTATTCTAATAAATTCCGATTCATGTGTGTTTCTCCCAAAAGTTGTATACATCAAGGATGATTGTGGTAAACTAAAACCAAAGACTCAAGTCATACAAGATGCTCCAAGCAAAGCACATATCATGTGGTGAATAAAAATATAGCCTCAAGTAAAGTTACCGATGGACGAAGACGAAAGAGGGGATGCCTTGCGGGGCATACCCAAGCTTAGGCTTTTGGTTGTCCTTGGATTTTACCTTGGGGTGCCTTGGGCATACCCAATCTTAGGCTCTTGCCACTCCTTGTTCCAAAATCCATCAAATCTTTACCCAAAAACTTGAAAACTTCACAACACAAAACTCAACAGAAAATCTCATGAGCTCCGTTAGTATAAGAAAACAAATCACCACTTAAGGTACTGTAATGAACTCATTCTTTATTTATATTGGTGTTAAACATACTGTATTCCAACTTGTTTATGGTTCATACCCCCGATACTACCCATAGATTCATCAAAATAAGCAAACAACACACGAAAAAACAGAATCTGTCAAAAACAGAACAGTCTGTAGTAATCTGTAGGTTTCGAATACTTCTGTAACTCAAAAAATCCTACAAAATTAGGACGACCTGAATAATTTGTATATTGATCTACTGCAGTTGGAATTGGTATTCTATCGCTCTCTGGTTAAAAATTAAAATTATTCTCGTGAGTGCATACTTTCTGTTTTTTTCAGCAAGATCAAACAACAATCATCCAAGAAGATCCTAAAGGCTTTACTTGGCACAAACGCTAATTAAAACATAAAAAACACAATCATGACAGAGGCTAGATAAATTATTTACTACTAAACAGGAACAAAAAGTAAAGAACTAAAATAAAATTGGTTTGCCTCCCAACAAGCGCTATCGTTTAACGCCCCTAGCTAGGCATTGATAATTTCAATGATGCTCACATGAAAGACAAGAATTGAAGCAAAAAGAGAGTATCATATAGCATGTGAAAAGCACATCTAAGTCTAACATACCTCCTATGAATAGGCATCTTATAGGCAAATAAATTATCATAGCAAGCAAAAACTAGCATATGCAAGGAAGAGGAAATAAACAATAGCAATCTCAACATACCGAGAGGTAATTTAGCAACATGAAAATCTCTACAACCATATTTCCCTCTATAATAATAATTACATGTGGGATCATAATCAAATTCAACAATATAGCTATCATATAAAATATTCTCAACATAATCCACATGCATGCAAAGTTGACACTCTTCCAAAATAGTGGGATTAACAATAACTAAAGTCATGACCTCTCCAAACCCACTTTTATCAAAAAATTCATAAGATTGAACATTCCCCAAATCTGTGGGATCTAAAGTTGACACTCTTCCAAACCCACTTTCAATAATATTGCAACCACTATTATCAATCTCATATTCATCACGGGGCTTAAATAAATTTTCAAGATCATAAGAAGAATCACCCCAATCATGATCATTGCAACAAGTAGCGGACATAGAAAAACTAGCATCCCCAAGCTTAGGGTTTTGCATATTATTATCACAATTTGCGTTCATAGAATTTATAATAACATCATTGCAATCATGCTTTTTATTGAAAGATCTATCATGAATCACTTCATAAAGCACTTCATCACAATTTTCAGATTCACGAATTTCAAGCAAAGCCTCATAAAGATAATCTAGTGCACTCAACTCACTAGCAATTGGTTCATCATAATTGGATCTTTTAAAAAGATTAGCAAGAGGATGAGGATCGATAAACTTTTAGCAAGCGAAGATGCAAGCAAAAATAAGGTACATGGTAACACAAGATCGAACGGAAGAAGGGCGAAAGAAAAGGGCAAAGGTGAAGTGGGGGAGAGGAAAATGAGAGGAAAATGTAAAATAATGTAATGCGAGGGAGAAGAGTTTGTGATGGGCACTTGGTATGTCTTGACTTGTGCGTAGATTTCCCCAGCAACGGCGCCAAAAATCCTTCTTGCTACCTCTCGAGCATGCGTTGGTTTTCCCTTGAAGAGGAAAGGGTGATGTAGCACAATAGCATAAGTATTTCCCTCAGTTTTTGAGAACCAAGGTATCAATCCAGTAGGAGATAACACACAAGTCACCTAGTACCTGCACAAACAAACAAGAACCTTGCAACCAACGCGATAAAGGGGTTCTTAATCCCTTCACGGTCACTGACGAGAGTGAGATATGATAGAGATAATAAGAAAAATATTTTTGGTATTTTTGTTGTATAGATTGGAAAATAAAGACTGCAAAATAGAAATAGCAAATTGATAGGAAAATAATATGATGGAAGATAGACCCGGGGGCCATAGGTTTCACTAGTGGCTTCTCTCAAGATAGCAATTTCTACGGTGGGTGAACAAATTACTGTCGAGCAATTGATAGAAAAGCGAATAGTTATGAGAATATCTAGGCATGATCATGTATATAGGCATCACACCCGTGACAAGTAGACCGAAATGATTCTACATGTACTACTATTACCCCACACATCAACCGCTATCCAGCACGCATCTAGAGTATGAACTTCATAAGAATAGAGTAGCACATTAGGCAAGATGGCATGATGTACAAGGATAAACTCAAGCAATATGATATAAATCCCATCTTTTTATCCTCGATGGCAACAATACAATATGTGCCTTGCTGCCCCTGCTATCACTGGGAAAGGACACCGCAAGATTGAACCCAAAGCTAAGCACTTCTCCCATTGCAAGTACGATAAATCTAGTAGGCCAAACCAAACAGATAATTCAAAGAGACTTGCAAATATATTTAAATCATGCATAAAAGATTCAAAGAAGAATCAAATATTGTTCGTAGATAATCTTGATAATAAACCCACAATTCATCGGATCTCGACAAACACACCGCAAAAAGAATTACATCAAATAGATCTCCAAGAGAATCGAGGAGAACTTTGTATTGAGATCCACAGAGAGAAGAAGCCATCTAGCTAATAACTATGGACCCGAAGGTCTGTGGTAAACTACTCACACATCATCGGAGAGGCTATGGTGTTGATGTAGAAGCCCTCCGTGATCGATTCCCCCTCCGACGGAGCGCCGAAAAAGGCCCCAAGATGGGATCTCACAGGTACAGAAGGTTGCGGCGGTGGAAATAGGGTTTCGTGGTGCTCCTAGATGTTTTCGGGGTATATGGGTATATATAGGAGGAAGAAGTACATCAGTGGAGCTGCGAGGGGCCCACGAGTGTGGGGTGCGCGCCTGCCCCCCATGGGTGCGCCCCCTGCCTCGTGGCCTCCTTGCTTCTTTCTTGACGACCACTCCAAGTCTCCTGGATCACGTTTGTTCCAAAAATAACTCTCCTGAAGGTTTCATTCCATTTGGATTCCATTTGATATTCCTTTTCTGCGAAACACTGAAATAGGCAAAAAACATCAATTTGCATTGGGCCTTTGGTTAGTACGTTAGTCCCAAAATAATATAAAAAGGTAAATTAAAGCCCATTAAACACCCAAAACAGATAATATAATAGCATGGAACAACCAAAATTTATAGATACGTTGGAGACGTATCATGATGCAAGCAGCCGGGGATCGGGACGGCAAGGGGCTCGCCAACTACTTCATGTTGGTGCTCAAGCCCAATGTCAGGTCGTGGTTGATGCACCTACTAGAAGATTCCTTATCCTCCTAGTCGGCTCTGTGCCACGAGTTTGTTGGTGCCTTTACCGGAGGCCACCAAGCTCCTTGCCAGGCGAGTGATTTGCACCTCATCCCCCAGAAGGACGGGGAATCCCTGTGCAAGTACATACACAGATTCATCCATGTGCAGTACAACATCCCAGACGTTCATCCTGCCTGTGTCATCAGCATGTTTCATCAAAGCGTGTGTAACCGCAAGATGCGTGAAGAGCTGGCAATGAACAAGGTTAGGGATGTTGCTGAACTTTGTGTTTTGGCCGGTAGGTGTGCTCGTGCTGACGAAGGGACGAAGTACCCCGGCAAAGATGCCTACATGGAAAGTGACTTTGGGGATAAATACGTCGTCGCCCCGACAAAGAAAGGTCGATGGCGCAACAGGAAGCGCAATGGGCAAGACCGTGCTTGTCGTCGAGGAATCCAGCAACCCCGGCACCGCCAAGAAGGCCAAGGCTAACGACCCCGCCAAGGAGGTTGCCGGGTGCGCCGCCTGCCAGGCCTTGGCGGCCGCCGACAAGCCAGAGAGCTACGACAAGCAATACTGCAAGATCCATCGCACCAAGGGTCATGACCTCCAGAACTGCCGGCAAGTTGAGCAGCTTGTGGAGAGGAAGAAAGCTGAGTACGAGAGAAGGGATAAGGAGAACGTCTAGGATGGTGCCGAGGGGTCTGGTAAGAAGCGTGAGGGCCGAGGGGGTCACGGCGGCAAGGACAAGCAACAAGAGAGGCCCGCTCGGGGTCGTGATAAGAAAGAAGGAGATGATGATCATGACGAGGACGACGAGTCCAGTGAGCATGAGTTCCAGAAAAGCAACAAAAGCCATGTGCATCGATGGTGGCGCCTCGTTGCATTCTTCACACCGCCAATTCAAACAGTGGGCACGCGAGATTAATGCGACAGAGCCATCAGTCGATGCCCAGAGGCCACTAAAATGGTCCAACACGCCTATCATTTTCGACACCGAGGATCACCCTGATCGCACAACCACGGTCGGGTGCTTGCCGTTGTTGGTTTCACCAACAATTCGCAACCTCAAGGTGACAAAAATGCTAGTGGATGGTGGGGCCGGTCTGAACTTGATCTCGCCCCAGATGATCAAGAGATTGCAAATCCCCAAGGGGGATCTCAAGGAGACGGACATGTTTCAAGGGATCAATCCAGGGAGAAGCCAGCCCAAGGGTAAGATCACACTACCAGTCACATTTGGTGGTGAGCTGAACGAAAGGACAGAGAAAATCCTTTTTGATGTAGCCAAGATCCCATTTTCGTACAACGGGATCCTTGGCCGTCCATCACTGGCCAAGTTTATGGCAACATCACACTATGCCTACAACACGCTGAAGATGCCAGTCCCCATGAGCATCATCACCGTCGGCTCCAACAAGAAGGATGCACTCATCTATGCCGACAAGCTTTACAGGGAGGCGGTGGTAGCACCTGCCGCCAAGACACTTGCTCCTGCTATTGGAACCCCCGAGGGGAAGAAGACTGGTAAGACCTCAGTCGTCGGCAAGGCTTCTGGCCCCAGCCAAGCCTCTTGCACCGACTCCGGCAAACACTCCTCCTTGGAGTGCTGCATTTCCGTTGAGGACATGGCAGAGAGCTCCACGGGAAAGAGCAAGAAATCCAAGGCTGCACCACCTAAGACCAAGAAGGTGCCCGTCAAGGAGGACGCCACGGGCGGAGCTTTCACTATAAGGTCCACCCTCGACAGCAAATAGGAAAGCGCGCTCATCGCCTTCCTGCGGGCGAATGTCGACATGTTTGCATGGCAAGCATCTGACATCCCTGGCATTCCCAAGGAGGTGATTGAGCACCACCTTGCTGTCTGTCCTCATGCGCGGCCCGTCAAGTATAAGGTCAGGAAGCAACATTTGGAGCGGAAAGAGTTCATCAACAAGGACATTAGGAAGTTGGAAGTGGCAGGGTTGGTTAGAGGAGTGCTCCACCCAACATGGTTGGCCAATCCGATGGTGGTGCGCAAGGCAAATGGGAAATGGAGGTTGTGCATTGACTATACAGATATCAATAAAGCCTGCCCAAGGGATTCTTTCCCTTTTCCGCGCAGTGACCAGATCGTGGACTCCACTGCCGGGTGCGACCTGCTATCGTTCCTTGATGCCTATTCAGGATACCACCCAATTTTTATGATGAAGGAAGATGAAGAGAAGACCACTTTTATCACCCCATGTGGTACATATTGTTTTATACGAATGCCTTTCGGGTTGAAAAGTGCTGGTTGGACATTTGCAAGAGCAATTCAGATTGGTTTTGAGCCCCAACTCCATAGGAATATGGAAGCCTACATGGATGACATAGTGGTCAAAACCAAGCATAGGGCAACACTCGTGCAAGATTTGGAAGAAACATTTGCAAATTTGCACAAGATCAACCTCAGGCTCAACCCGGAGAACTGTGTGTTCGGTGTCCCATCCAGCAAACTTCTCGGGTTATTTGTGTCTCAATGAGGGATCATGGAGAACCCCGACAAGATCAAGGAAACTGAGCAGATTGAGGCACCAGGCGAGTCGAAGATGTGCGTCGGCTTGCTGGCTACGTTGCTGCGTTGAGTAGATTCATCTCCAAATCTGCTGAGCATGCCCTCCCCTTTTTCAAGATGTTGAAAAAGGCAGGGCCAGTGGAATGGACCCCGGAGGCCGAGGCAGCGTTGCTGGATTTGAAGAGGTACCTCTCCTCTATGCCAATACTAGTTGCGCCTAAACCGCAAGAGCCGTTGCTGCTATATCTAGCGGCAACGAATCAAGTGGTTAGTGTCGCGCTAGTGGCACAGAGGGAAGTTGACGAAGAGGCGGTAGCGGTGGCAACACTGTCGGATGAAGAGCCAGAGCTCCCCCGGTAGGGTCTAGTGCCGGCAAGGTAGGACCCCCGGCAGAGTCTGGCACCGGCAAGGCAGGATCTGCTCAAGCAAACAAAGTGATACACAGGAAGAAGGTGATGCAGCACCCAGTTTACTTTGTCAGCTCCCTCTTGCAGGGGGGCCACATCAAGATACTCTGGTGTGCAGAAGTTTCTTTTCGTCCTCCTTATAGCCTCGAGGAAGCTGCGTCATTACTTTCAAGAAAATGAGATCACCGTCATCACTTGCTTCCCGTTGCTACGGATCTTGCACAACCTATATGCAACCGGAAGGATTGTGGAATGGGCTTTGGAACTGTCAAGCTTTGGTCTCAGGTTTGAAAGCACCTCGACAATCCAGAGCAGGGTCTTGGCGGAGTTCATTGCAAAATGGACCTCAACGCCTAAAGAAGGAATTCAAGAGACCACTCTCCCCGGCAAGGAAACAAGCTGCGACTGTATTATGTACTTTGATGGGGCTTTCTCGGTGCAAGGCGCCGGTGCTGGTGTGTTACTCATAGCGCCCACCGGAGAGCACCTCAAGTATGTAGTCCAAATGCACTTTCCTTGGGAGAGGTCGACGAGCAACACTGCGGAGTATGAGGGGCTGCTTGCTGGTCTCAAGATTGCGGCAAACCTTGGGATCAGAAAATTGATCGTCCGTGGGGATTCGCAACTCGTAGAGAAGCAAGGGAACAAGGATTAGTAGAGCTCGTTGATGGAAGCCTATGTAGATGAAGTGAGGAAGTTGGAAGAATGTTTTGACGATCTACAAGCGGAGCATGTTCCTCGAGTAGAGAACAACATTGTTGACGACCTGTCAAAACGTGCTGCCCTCAAGCTACTTGTGGAACCAGGGACCTTTGTTCTCCAATTGACTCAGCCATCTGTCGAACCATCGGTAAGGTAGAATAAGCAAGGAAAATCAGGCCCTGGAAAGTACTTTCCTACCGAGCTCCTAGGAGCCACCGGCAAGGATGTTGTCGGGGACACCAAGCTTGCCGGGGAGCGACAGCTCCAGCAGGGCCTCAAGGCCCTGCCTTAGAGACTACTGCTCCCATGGCAGAAGACATGCCTCTAGTCCTTTACCATCTAGCCTCAGGCTCCGACATGGGCGCAACACACTGTTCAGTTCCTCCAAACAGGGGAACTCCCTAAGGAACAGGATTAAGCGGAGAAAGTAGGCCGTCGGTCTGGCATGTACCAGTTTGTGGACGGTTTCCTATACATGAAAAGACCAAACAATGTGAAATTAAAGTGCATTCCCCGAGAGGACGGACTGGAGCTGTTGGGAGAGATACATGGAGGCATATGTGGCTCTCAAATAGGATCAAGAGCCCTTGCCGTCAAAGCAATCCAGCATGGTTTCTTTTGGCCCACTGCTCTCCAGGATGCAACTGCACTAGTAACCCAGTGTGAAGCATGCCAGTTCCATTCAAATAAACTCCATCAACTAGCACAAGCTGTTCAGACGATCCCTCTTTCCTGGCGATTTTCGTTCTGGGGGCTCGACATACTGGGCCCCTTTCCCCGTGCTGTCGGGGGCTTTGAGTACTTGTACGTTGTGATCGACAAGTTCACAAAGTCGCCAGAAGTGGAAGCAGTGAGAAATGTGACAGCACAGTCAGCCATCAAGCTCTTCAAGCGGCTAGTTTATTGTTTTGGTGTGCCTATCAGAGTCATCACCGACAACATCACATAGTTCACAAGCCGCACCTTCATGCAATACATCCAAGACCTCGTCAGCAAAATCTGTTTTGCTTCCGTTGCACACCCATGAAGCAATGGCCAGGTGGAAAGGGCAAATGCTGAAGTGTTGCGGGGCCTCAGGACGAGGACTTTTGATAGGCTACACAAGCGCGGAAGACGCTAGATTGACGGCTTGACAGTGGTTCTTTGGTCAATCAGGACAATGCCAAATCGAGCCACCGGCCAGACGCCCTTCTCCCTCGTGTATGGAGCGGAAGCAGTTCTCCCCACAGGACTCACATATGGATCACCTCGAGTGCTCTCTTATGATGAGCTTGAGCAAGAGCAGTTGTGGAAAGATGACAATACGCTCCTTGAGGAAGATCGTCTTCATGCTGCTGTGCGAGCTGCACGCTACCAGCAATCTTTGTGCCGCTACCATAGCCGGAAGGTTCATGTCTGAAGCTTTGTGGAAGGCGACCTTGTTCTTCGGCACGTTCAGTCGGCAAAGAATTCCAAAAAGTTGACGACAAAGTGGGAAGGCCCATATCAGGTAATATGGGCCACTAGGCCTAGCGCAGTCCGCCTGGGGACCGAAGATGGTATCCCAGTGAGGAACTCCACGAACATCGAACATCTTCGTAAGTTTTACCCGTAAGGCACGGTTGTCGGCCCCCCTGGCCGACCACCTTTTGTGCAAGCCTTGCCAGCAAGGCATGTAACCCTTTGTACAAAGCCAGGCACAGACCTTGAGAAATAGATGAATAAACGAAGTGTTGGCACCCTAAGAATTAGCATGCATGTTAGGTTGAGCTTCTCTCTAATAGGGTCGACAGTGCTTAGCGGCAACTAACCCCTAGCATAGAGGTCGAGTGTATGTCTTTTTGTCCCTTCCAGTGCTCTTTGGTTCGTAGGCTGAAGGGGCACTTCAGCAGAACTTTTTGGAGGAAAGGAGACGAACTGACACCCCAACCCCCGCAAGCCAAGGCTGCCAGGGGTAGCAGATTCAGATAAGTCTTTTCCCCCGCTGCGTATTCCATATGAAACTTGAACGTACAAAACTTCACTCGATCTCATGACACCGTCCTCCCTTCCTATGCCCAAAAATCCTTTTGGGATGGAATTTGGTTGTTGTTGCGGTGGAAGGGGGACGAAGGGCCTAATCCTACATTGCCCCTACCTCCACCAAGGGCGTGAGCATAGTCGTGGTATGAAGCAGGAAGACGGCAAGGCTTGTTGTCGGGTTATGTTGTTTACTTAAAAAGATAACAAGGACTCGTTCCTTAGTGTGAGCCTCGTTCACGCACAAAAGAACCCGGCAAACACCCTTTTCTTAATTAATACATTGATTAATAAGTACAATTCATACGGAATGTAAGCATAAGTTTCCCGTAGGCTTAAGATCTAAAAAAGGATAAGATGCCCACAATTCCTTTCTTGCCCCTCTCCTCAGAGAGCGGATCAAGATAGCGGGAGGGAAAAAAGGCACCTAGGCGAGGTGTGGGCGGCAGAAGACACCAAGAGAACATCCCGGCGGCCATCTAGAAGAGGGTTGGTTTTGATGGTGCCGAGGGAGGAGCCAAAAGATGAGGCAGCGGGCCGGCAATATGAGACGAAGGTGTCGATGCCATCGTACTCCGACTTGATGACCCACCACCCACCTTCTTCGTCTTCTCCGGCCTTCCAGCGCAAGCCGCCAGAAGTGGCAGCCCCGAGATGTTCAAGGAGCTTCCTTGAGAAGCCACCGCCAAGAACTGCCCCCCGACAAATTGCTCTGCCGGGGAGAAGACCAGGTGCAGATGATGCTGCTGCCGGTGTTGCCTGGTGATAGTGCACCCGACATCTAGTCAGACCTGTCCCCGTCGTCCTCCCCATCGGTCTCCTCCTCATCACTATAGCTTGAGGAGGAGCTTTCTTCGTTGGTCGAGCTCTCCGCGCAGCACCCTAACCGGATTCCCGAGCGCCCAAAAACATTGATGGAGAGCGCGCAAAAACCTTGATGGTGCAAATGTGGGCTGCTTCACCACACACTGGATTATAAATCCACAAAAACAAGCATACATATAGGGAGTATTGAGTAATGTGAATGATATGAATAAGGAATTTGGTTTTACAAGTAAAACTTGGAACTTACGGTTCTTGCGAACATGCATTTTGATAGAAAGAACAAACTAAACAACAGTAAACGATAGGGAGTATGAGCAAATTAAACAGCAGTTGAGGATAAAGGCTTTAGAAGGACTGACTTACATTAACAGTTAACACGGGCTTTATAATGCCCTTCTTCATGTCAAGGGAAGGATAACTCAAGAATTTCAGCACATAATCTTCTTCATAAGCATTGCATGTACTCTACATTTTGTTGAGAGTAATTATAGATATGATAATACTAGAAGGGATAGAGGATAATGAAGATAAGATGCAGATTGATGCTACATAATCAACTACCAATCCCTGGAAGTACAAGCATTACAGGACAAAATGTACTGACAAGAGCAATGGGCTACACTTCTGCACTGGCATTTTCTATGTATTCAACTTTTTGGTAAGATTAAATATAGATATGATATTTTTAGTAAATGGTGGGCGAGGGAGATAAGATGCAGAATGCTACAGAATGAACCAATCCCTCTTCCCATAATACAAGAGTCTTTTGAACACTGGTGTACTTTACAAAACATTCTTATATTATGGGACGAAGGGAGTAGCTGCTAATGTAAGTACAGTGATAGACGACGTTCAGTCCTTACCAGAGGACTGCGGAGCTAAACCTCTTCAAAAGCATTGGGTTGATTTTAAATTTATGTAAGAGTCCATACGGATCTTATAATGTCCACCAACTGGACGATAACGAGGCTAACATGTGCAGTGATGCTACATAATCAAACAACTATGAAAGTAAGTATGGTCATACAGGGCAAGAGGTACTCACAGGAGCAATGCAGTCTGCAGTTTATTTGCGAGATTCTTTGGTCCCTTGAGAACGAGTGTTCTTCTACTAATAGTTTTTGTACAAGTGAGACGTTAAGGCAAATGCAGAAATGTAGTTCAAATTGTGATGTGATATGATAGAAAGTACCTTACGCTGCAGATGAGACCAATGTGTGACAAGATTATTCCAGTCACTGTCTGATAAATGTAGCACCGGAGACTTTACATGAATTTCATTTAGAGGCTTTCCATCGAAGTGCGCTTGCCTCAGGAAGGAACAATACTTCATCAACGAGTGCTTGAAAAGCGCAACCAACCCTTGCTCGTCTTGAGAATCTAGTTTTGTCCTTGCCTATTTAAAAGAATGAAATATTGTGTCTTCTGTCAATAGAAACATATGCAGTAATTACCATGAATAACATTAGTACATCACTTACGCATAAGTTGTGGAGGAAGACTGGAAATTGTTCTGTGTCTGCGGTATAATCTTTCCATGAAGGAAAGATGCCCACAAAGTTCCTGACAACAATATAAGCTTCATCTTCTAAACTGGGAAGAAATTGAACAGGGGTCCTATTTGCTGCAAATGGGGCTCTCTCTGGTTCGAAAAGGGATTTGGCAACTGGATTTGGTGTACTCTTTGCTGGAATGAGGGTTTTGCGTCGTAGAGCTGGTGCTATGTCAACTGGCATCATCATACTATTTGCTGCAGTTGGGGTCTGCTGAGTGGGGCATCAGAAATGGCCAGTGTAGTAGGGCTAGAGTCTTCTAGAGTTGGGGTGTTTTTTGGGTCAGGTGATATTGCAACTACACCTAATGGGCTATTTGATTTATCAGGTGTCACTACCTCTTCGAAATACTTTTCTCGTGCTCCTCCGCGATCAGCAATCGCCCTCTTCCTTTTGAACGTCTGATACATAAGAACAACATTTGAATGGATAAATATGGTATGATGACAGATGGAATATGTACTGAAAATGGATAAGCAGGGCGTATTCACATACACGATGTGTAAACTAAGCTAATGGCAGTGCAATAAAGTAGAAGCAATGCAAAGCATCAGTTGCAACATATGTGCGACAAATATAACCTTGGAAAGTTAGAGCAAGCACCTTGATGGGTGAATAAGATAGGGCATCTGCCTCTGACTCCTCCACTAGGGAGCTACATTGACTTAGGTCTCCCTCTAGCTCAGAATCACTGTTAGGCTCATATTCTGAGCATGAATTTGTAGGTGGAGTGTGTTTGCATTGCATTGCATCCAGACTTTATTTCAGTCCCTTAATGCCAAGTTTTTATTGCATTGCATCTATGGAATGCATTGTAGATTCAACTCGAAGAGTGTCTCCTTATAAACCCCTGCATAGGCAAAATTCACCCCAACCGCGCTGACCAGACCACACAGAAATACAAACCTCTTATTTCTCTATAACAGGCAGACACACATTTCAAAACTAAAGTAGGAACATTAGAATCATATCAAATTCGTATTTGAACAGAAAAACTAAGGAATTATGAGTGGAATAATGTTTAGCTTCAAGGGTGGAGTGCTGGTAGTGCGATGCATAGCAAGTAGGAAGATTGTATTCCATGGAAAAGATTGTAGTCTATGTAAAAGCTGGAAATGACACTTTCTTTAACTACTGGAATTAGCTTATTTGTCGTCTGCCAATTCTTTGCCGTCTGCTGGCTGACGATAAAGAAGGTCTTTGCCATTCGCTTACAGAAAACGGACGGCAAAGAACTGGCTGATGGGAAAGAAGGTCTTTGCCATCAGCCCATTCTTTGTCGTCTGCTAGCGAATGGCAAAGAATCTTTGGCGTCAGCTGGCAGACGACAAAGAGAGAGGTGGGCCCCACTAATGAGCTGCTTAGAAAAAACCTAACGGCTCCCCTCTTTGTCGTCTGCTAGCACATGACAAAGAGCAAAATAGCGGACGGCAAAGGAGGGCGGACGGCAAAGAATTGACCTAACTAATGGCGAAGCCCCACCTCGCCCTCTCTCTTCCTCTCTCTCTCTTTGTTTCTGTCCTCTCCTCCCCGACGACCACCGCCACCTGCCGCCGCCCCCGCCACCCGCCGCCGCCCCCTTGCCCCACCACCCGCCCACCCATCGCCCCTCACTGCGTTGCCCCGACCACCCACCGCCCCCCTTGCCCCACCACGCCACCACCTGCCGCCGCCCCTTGCCCCTTTGCCCCTCGCCCAGTCGCCCCGACCACTCGCCACCGCCCCACCGCCCGAACGGCCCATAGCCCGGCGCCCCGCCACCCGAACGGCCCACCGCCGCGGCGCCCCGCCGCCCCCACCACCTGCCCAGCGCCTCGGCGCCACCGCCCTAGAGCCCTATGACCCCCGTCGCCACCACCACCCTGCCGCTGCGAAGCCCCGGCCAACGCCATCTCCGGCGAGTTTTTTTCTTCTGTTTTTTCTTTTTTGCTGTTTAATTGTTAGATTAGACTAGATATGTGTTAGTGTTAGATTTAGTGCTAGATTATATTAGATTAGACTAGTGCATGCGTTTTAGTTAATTAGTCATATAATTAAAAGGAGTAGAAAAAAGATGAAAAAAGAAGAAGAAGAAGAAGAAAAGAAGAATATGTAGAAGGGGGAAGAAGAAGAAGAAGTAAACAAGAATATGTAGAAGGGGGAAGAAGAAGAAGAAGAAGAGGAGCATAAGAAGAAGAAGAAGAAGAAGAAGAAGTAGAGGAAGAAAAAGAGGAGAAGATGAGAAGAAGAAGAGGAAAAAGGAAATAAGGAAGAAATAAAAGAAGAAGAAGAAGAAAAGAAGGAAAGAAGAAGAAGAAGAAGAAGAAGAAGAAGAAGAAGAAGAAGAAGAAAGGAAAGAACAAGAAGAAGAATAGAAGGAAAGAAGAAGAAGGAGAGAAGGAAACACCCCGACCCCCTGACCCCGACACCCCGACCACGACACGACACCCCGACCCCGACACGACACCCCGACCTCGAAACAGCACCCCGACCCCCAACACGGCACCCTGACCCCCTGGCCCCGACACCCCGACACGATACCCCGACCCCGGAACAACACCCGGACCCCGACACGGCAACCCGACCCCCTGCTCCCCTGACCCCAACACCCCAACACGACACCCGACACCCCAACGCTGAAACAGCACCCCGACCCCCTGACCCCTGGCCCTGACACCCCGACCCCGACTCCACACCCCGACACCCCGACCCCGACACCACACCCCGACACCCTGACCCCGAAATAGCACCCCGACCCCGACACGACACCCCCGACACCCCGACCCCGACCCCTGGCCCCGACACCCCGACCCCGACTCCACACCCCGACACCCCGACCCCGACACCACACCCCGACACCCCGACCCCGAAATAGCACCCCGACCCCGACACGACACCCCGACCCCCGACACCTCCCGAAAAGGTGCTCTTTGGCCTTCCAGAGGCCGGCGGGGTCATATATTTGTGAATTATGAGTTAGGTTGTATATTTTTCATTTTTTGCAGAAGATCATATATATTTGTGTTGATCGGTTGTATTTAAATGTGCAGTTGTTTCGTCGCTGCGAGGGTGTGGTGTTTGACGACCTCCCTGTGGGTTCTACGAGCTCCGCCAGTGCGTTCGTTGGTGAGCACAAATGACATCTCCTCCTTCCCCATTCATTTGCTCTATTCCGGTCTTCGTGCTGATGAAACTTGCTAGCTATAGGTGTCAATCATCAGTATGCGTAACCACTATGCGTGTCCCGTTCGAAAGGGTTACATCTATAAGTATGCATGCATTTGTATATTTATAATCGTGATTCTTTCGAATTGTCCAACGTTATCCATGGACAACCTGAGTATGTGTAGATTGGGTTCGTTTTCCCATATGCTCTGCTTCGGATCCGATGCAGAATTTCGTCAGTGCCTCCCTGTTGTTCTCCGGGTAGACATCCTCTCTGCTTATTGCCGAGACGTGTATCATGAGAACAACAGGGAGATGCTGCCGGAATATTGCATCGGATTCGGATCTTGTTTGTCCAGTAGGAAGTCAATATGAGTGATCGTGTGTGGATCTATACCAGTTACACTAGATAGAAAGTTTGGACCGAGGAATGGTTAACAAAAACCAAAGGGTTTGTTAGAGCTGCATTTGCAAATGGACAGAAATTTAGCTGGTGCCCCTATGTTTGGTGCGACAACTATAATAAGAGGGACGAGCTTGAAATGAGTAAAAACCTGCAGAAGTTTGGTTTTACGCCTGGTTAGACGGTCTGGACATTTCATGGTGAGTCTGCCCAACGTGCCAGAGCCAAGGTGGTTCGTCGTCGCACCGACAAGCATGGTACCGGGATGGAAGACATGGTGCAAGACTTTGACGATGCCCGGGACTCGGACGAGGAGATGGAGGAATCTGCAAAGGCCTTCACTGAAATGTTGGAGTCCTCAAAACATCCTCTCCACAAGCACACTGAGCTTTGTCAGCTGGATGCCATCTCACAAATAATGGCTTGAAGGCTCAATTCAACTTGGGCAGAGAATGCTATGACGCGATGATGACAGTATTCGGATGATTTCTGCCCAAAGGCCATGTGCTACCTGCAAACCTGTACACGTCAGACAAAATCCTCCGTGCTCTTAAGATGCTCAATGAGAAGATACATGCCTGTGAGAAAGGATGTGTCTTATTTAGGCTTCAATATGATGACTTGAACTATTGTCCCATTTGCAATTCTTCCAGGTATGTTGTGGTAGACAACGGTATGGGTGAGAAGACACAGACCAAAATACCCATTAATGTTCTTCAGTATATGCCAATCGTACCAAGACTTCAACATCTTTTCATGGTCGAAGAGACAGCCAGACAGATGACATGGCACAAAACGGGCAAAAGATTCGAACTAGATGTAGATGGGAATGTGATGATGGTGCACACATCGAATGGTGAAGCGTGGAAGCACTTCGATGCATTACATAAGGAAAAAACGGCAGATCCAAGGCATCCTCGAGTCGCCAACAGCACGGATGGGTTCAGTGTGTTTGGTCAGGCGGCATCCCCATACAGTTGTTGGCCCGTGTTTGTCATTCCACTCAATCTCCCCCAGGCAGATTATGCAAAGAAAGAACATTTTCCTGACATTGATAATTCCAAGGCCCAACTATCCGGGGAAGAATATGAATGTGTACATGCAGCTTAAGGACAAATTGCAAGAAGCTTGGGATAATGGGTTCAAGAGATACGACGCCTTTAGCAAACAGAACTTCATAATGCGTGTCTAGTACATGTACTTGACGCATGACTTGTTGGCGTATGCACTATTCGTTGGCTAGTGTGTGCATGGAAGGTTCCCGTGCCCCACATGCAAGGGAGCTCTTGAGTTTCGTTGGCTGACGGTAGGGAAAAAGTATACTTGCTTCGACTTGCATAGACCGTTTCTAGATCCTCGCCATAAGTTCAGGAAAGACAAGAAGAACTTCATCAAAGGTAGAGTTGTCAAACACTCTGCACCACCTGCGTTGACAGGCCAACAGACCCTAGATCAGTTAAATGCTCTCGAGCCAGATCCAGAGCATCCAGGGTATTTCAAGGGGTATAATAAGGAACACGCTTGGACTTACAAGACATGCTTGTGGGATTTGCCTTACTTCAAAGACCTCCTTTGCCCACACAACATCGAGGTGATGCACACTAAAAAGAATATCGCCGAAGCCATTTTTGGTACATTGTTCGGCATAGAGGGGAAATCAAAGGATAATACTAAGGCTAGAGTCAATCAAGAGGAGCTATGTGAAAGACCGTTACAAAACATGCAAGAACCGAAAGGAAAGCGGAACTGAACAAAGCCAAAGGCATGGTTCAATCTTGGAAGGCCGGCTATGAGGGAAATAATTTTGTGGGTGAAAATGCAGTTGATGTTCCCCGATGGGTATGCAGCAAATCTAAAGAGGGGAGCGAGTCTTGAAAAACTGAAAATATTTGGTCCAAAAAGTCATGATTGGCACATATGGATTGAGCAAATAATGTCGGTGATGTTGCGTGGCTTCATCCCTAAGGATGAATGGCTAGTAGTGGCAGAGATGAGCTATTTCTTCTGTGTTCTTTGTGCGAAAGAACTATCGCTTGGCCTCCTAGAAGAAATGGAACAGTTGGCACCGGAGATGATCTGCAAGTTAGAGATGATCTTTCCTCCAAGCTTCTTTAATCCAATGCAACACTTGATTTTGCATCTCCCGACCGAGGCAAGATTGGGGGGGGGCGTGCAATTTTTTTGGTGCTACTCAACTGAGAGGATGCAGAAGACGCTTCGAGGAAAATGTAAAAAGAAACATAGATGTGAGGCATCGATGGCCGATGCATTCATCACTGAGGAGGCGACAAACTTCATGATAGCACACTATGAAGCCAAAAATTTTCATTTGCATAATTTGAAGCCTCAGTACAATGCTGACGACCCTAAAAGGGTCGATCCAACCTCAGCCTATTCAAAGGGAATCTCACACTAGCCGTTGATTGGAAACCAGTATCATTGGATGTTGAAGAATGGCGGATCATTTCGCTATATCTCTTCAACAACCTAACAAAAGTGCGGCCGTACATCGAGTAAGATCTCAGTACATTATTTCGCAACTTCAAATTCCTTGGAACTGCTGTCGGTGGAAACAACACCTATGGGGTCATTGGGATCCCTTCTACAGTTGGCGGGCACGAGGTTGTGCGAAGAGCGGGTCTGACAGGAAACACACGGATCGTTTACCCAGGTTCGGGCCGCGAAAGCGCGTAATACCCTAGTTCTGCTTTGGTGGATTTATTTGAGTGTTCTTGTGTTCTTGAGCTAGCTACAGGGTGCAACTTGCCCAAAAGAACCGAATCCCTCTCCTGGTCGCCTCGGGCCTCCTTTTTCAAGGAAATATGCCCTAGAGGCAATAATAAAGTTATTATTTATTTCCTTATATCATGATAAATGTTTATTATTCATGCTAGAATTGTATTAACCGGAAACATAATACATGTGTGAATACATAGACAAATAGAGTGTCACTAGTATGCCTCTACCTGACTAGCTCGTTGAATCAAAGATGGTTAAGTTTCCTAGCCATAGACATGAGTTGTCATTTGATTAACGGGGTCACATCATTAGAGAATGATGTGATTCACTTGACCCATTCTGTTAGCATAGCACTTGATCGTTTAGTTTCTTGCTATTGCTTTCTTCATGACTTATACATGTTCCTATGACTATGAGATTATGCAACTCCCGTTTACCGGAGGAACACTTTGTGTGCTACCAAACGTCACAACGTAACTGGATGATTATAAATGTGCTCTACAGGTGTCTCTGAAGGTACTTGTTGGGTTGGTGTATTTCAAGATTAGGATTTGTCACTCTGATTGTCGGAGAGGTATCTCTGGGCCCTCTCGGTAACGCACATCACTTAAGCCTTGCAAGCATTGCAACTAATGAGTTAGTTGCGGGACGATGTGTTACGGAATGAGTAAAGAGACTTGCCGGTAACGAGATTTAACTAGGTATTGAGATACCGACGATCGAATCTCGGGCAAGTAACATATCGATGATGAAGGGAACAACGTATGTTGTTATGCGGTCTGACCGATAAAGATCTTCGTAGAAGATGTGGGAGCCAATATGAACATCCAGGTTCCGCTATTGGTTATTGACTGGAGACATGTCTCCGTCATGTCTACATAGTTCTCGAACCCATAGGGTCCGCACGCTTAAAGTTTTGATGACGGTTATATTATGAGTTTATATGTTTTGATGTACCGAAGGTTGTTCAGAGTCATGGATGTGATCCCGGACATGACGAGGAGTCTCAAAATGGTCGAGTCATGAAGATTGATATATTGGAAGCCTATGTTTGGATATCAGAAGTGTTCCGGGTGAAATCGGGATTTTTACCGGAGTACTGGGAGGTTATCGGAACCCCCCGGGGACTTAATGGGCCTTAGTGGGCCTAGGTGGAAGAGAGGAGAGGCGGCTAGATCTGGGCCACGCGCCACTCCCCCCCAGTCCAAATAGGACAAGGAGAGGGGGCGGCGCCCCCCTTCTTTCTTCTCCTCCACTCTTTCCCCTCCCAAGTCCTAATCCAACTAGGAAAGGGGGAGTCCTCCTGGCGTGCCACCTCCCTGGCCGGCCACACCCCCCTTGTTCCTTTATATACGGGGGCAGGGGGCACCCCATAGACACAACAATTGATCGTTTGATCTTTTAGCCATGTGCGGTGCCCCCCTCCACCATAGTCCACCTCGATATTACTGTAGCGGTGCTTAGGCGAAGCCCTGCGTCAGTAGAACATCAACATCATCACCACGCCGTCGTGCTGACGAAACTCTCCCTCAACACTCGGCTGGATCGGAGTTTGAGGGACGTCATCGGGCTGAACGTGTGCTGAACACGGAGGTGTCGTACGTTTAGTACTTGATCGATCAGATCGTGAAGACGTATGACTACATCAACCACATTGTGCTAATGCTTCCGCTTTCGGTCTATGAGGGTACGTGGACAACACTCTCCCCTCTCGTTGCTATGCATCACCATGATCTTGCATGTGAGTAGGATTTTTTTTTGAAATTACTACATTCGCCAACACTTTTATAGGAAAAAGGGGTTGCCATAGTGGCACACAGGAGGTGGAAAGGTCTATAGTTGACAAGCCTATCCTCTGGGACCGTCAGACAAACGCATTTAATGCACTGCCGACGTGCCCTCCTTGCTTTATCAGGGATGCTAGGGAAGCACGTCCCAGCTATCGCTGCCTCGCCTGCCCTCGAGACGCGTCCGAGCTGATGAGGCATCGTGGCGCCACGTTGGCTGGCTGCTGGGCTAGCGTGGTGGTGGAGCCTTCATGAAGGGTCGCATGCCGCCATGCAGGTGCTTGCTAAGTCGGTGTAGAGGCCACTCATCGCCACGCAGGTGCCTGTCTAGCTGGTTGAGCCAGCAGCTGCTTGGGGATGGTGGTGGAGTCTTGGCTGGCGCGGGACTGGCAGTGTCCCTGCTAATGCCCTCGGCAAGGGTCTGGCCAGGGGCCCGGCAAGGGTGCTGCTGTGGCGTTGCAGTTGTCCCTGGCAAAGGTCTTGCCGGGGATCTTGTGTATTTCCTCGGCTAGGATCCCGCTGAGGGTCGCCATCTTTTGGTCTTCATCTGATCTCACATGTTTATGATCTTGACGAAGTTTTCCATGCCACCACAGAGGCGCCTCCCGAGCCTTGGTTCCAATGTAGTTGGTTGGGTTGGAGCCGGTGGGCTCAAGGGTGGCTCACTCCGCTGGCATCGGGCAAGTTGCCCCGGAAAGGCTCTTGCCGGGGCTACGGAGGCTGCCTCAGCAAGGATTTTGCTGAGGGATTCCACCTCGCCGTCTTGCTCTCCTGCGCTTCTGGTCTTGGCGTTGCCTTGGTTGCCTCGTGTTTTGGCTTCTCTCCGGCTTCCCTCCTCTGCCCTACTAAGTGTGGCCGTGGCGTGCAGATCTGATTGCCCGTGCACAAGTAAAGGGGTCAAAAGAAGAGCCCCTACTTTGGTACGCTGACAGGAGCTCCCGGGCCTGGGCCACACATAAGCGCGTCGCATTGTTGTGCTAGGCCCAGAACGGTGCACGGGCATGTGGGGCAGATTTTACCACAGTAACTTCTCGTCCGCTGCGCTTCCCCACGACCTGCGTTGAACGCACGACATGGAGGGTCGTGCGTGACGTGGGGGTCAGGCATGGGGCAGATTCCGCAGGCATGCGTCACATCGTGGTAAAGAAGCGGCTCGTGCCTTCCCCATAAAAAGAGGGAGGCGTAGAGGCGCGGCTCATTTACCCAGGCAGACTCGGGTCATGGTCTTCAAGGCGTCACTCCCCCACGATCACGGGGTGGGGAATGGTCGCCGCACCCGTCCCTCAATTCTGCTTGCTCGCCACGCGTCCCCCATGCAGGTGGCAGGCGGCGGAGGCAGGAAACCGGGCCATCGCTGATTGGGGCAGCGGGTTGGTCCTGATTCCCTACGCCCCCGGTGGCTGGATTGGTTGAGTGGGGCGGCCGAGCCTCGACCTCGCCTCTTTATAATGAGGGGGAGGGGTGTCATCCCACATTCTCCAAGCATCCATCCTCTTCCTCTTCCACCTCTGCTCCTTTCTTCCACCCGCCATGGCGAGAGGGGGTGCTGGCCCTTCGACGGTGGCGGCGAGGATCGCTGCTCGACATCACGTCCCTCCTCCCCAAGAGCTTGTGGCGGTGGATCCGGCCACGGGAGGAAGGGGAGGGGGCGAGGCTGAGTTCGCCGTGGCGCTCGGTGGAGAGGGGGATGGGGCGGCGCATCGGCCTCACCTCCACCAGCGATGCCTCTCCCGATGGAGGGCCACGTCGGGAACCAGCCCCATGAGTTCTTCATCAGGCTGCGCCGGCCACTGCGTCACAGCCTCCGTCTCCCTACCCCATTCGCTCAGGAGATGGAGCTCAATCCACCCCAGACCCTCAGGTTGCATATGAGGGGCTGCTGGAACGGCGGCACGTGGGTTGACGTCGACTTCCCCGCTCCTCACGTCATGTACCTCCGCCGCACATGGAAGACGTTGACTCGCATCCACAGCCTGACGGCGGGGGTTGTCCTCTACTTCAAGTTAATGGAGGGTGGCCCGCTCTCCGTCAAGGTCTTTGGAGATCTTTGAATCCGCTTGAATTTCTGCGTGGAGAGCTCCTCCGACGATGAAGATTCCTCTTCAAGCGGGAGCGATGAGGAGGGTAGCGACAGCGACGACGAGAGCGCCGAGCGAGGTCACGTCGACCTCGTCTCCGACTGACCGCATCGCTCCGCCCTACATCATGCGGCCTGCCGAGGGCCTTCCTCGTCAAGCTCTCCATCGAGGCGCTCCCCGTCGTCTCCTTGGGCGGCTGTCGTAGGAGGGCCGGAGAAGGCAAAGAAGGCAGGTGGCGGTCGTCAAGTTAGAGTACGCAGGCACCGATGCCTTCATCGCGTATTGCCGGCCCACTGCCTCATCTTCCAGCTTCCATCCTGGCACCGGGACGTTCTCTTGGTGCCTTCTGCTCCTTGCGCCTCGCCTAGGCGCTCTTTTTGACCTCCTTTTATCTTGTTCCACCTTCTGAGGAGAGGGACAAGAAAGGGATTACGGGCATCTTATCTCTTTTTATTTTGTAAGCCTGTGGGCACTTGTTAGATTTAAAATTTGTAATCCCCTTCCTCATGTTTTTAATTCCGTATGAACTATACCTGTATGGGATGTTTTTAATGAAAAAGGGTGCTTGCCGGGTTCTCTGTGCATGAGCGAGGCCCACGCCAAGGAATGAATCCTTGTTATTTTTAAGATAAACGTTGTTGCCCGGCAACAGGCCTTGCCGTTCCCTGACTTCAATCGACCATTCTCACGCTTTTGGCGGAGGCAGGGCGAAGTAGAGTTAGGCCCTTTGTTTATTTCCTCGCCACCGCGTCTACGACCAGGTTCTGTCCCAGGGACTTGGGTACAAGAGGAAGGGGGAGCACGGTGGTCTTGGAGCAAAATGAGGTTTCATTTATCCCAGTCCCATACGGAAATGCACAATAGGGGATGAAGGACTTATCTGAATCCGCTGCCCCTGGCAACTTTGGCTTACCGTGGTTAGATCCTTATGCCTTCAGCCCCCGGCAGTCTTGGCCTGCCGGGCCCGGAGCGCCGGTTCGTTTTCCTTCTGCCAAGAGGCTCAGCAAACGTGTCCACATGCCCTGCGAACCAAAGAAGACAGAAAGACGCATACTCGACCTCTAGGCTAGGGGTTAGTCACCGCTATGCACTATCAACCCTAACCAAGGGAGAGACTTAACCTAGCATGCATGCTAAAACTTAGGGCGCTAGCGCTTCATTTATTTGTGCTCAGGGTGTGCGGCTGGCTTTTACACAGGGTTACATGCCTTGCCATCAAGGCTTGTACAAAAGGTGGGTTGCCGGGGGGCCGGCAACCGCTCCTTATGGGTAAAACTTGCAAAGATCTTCAATGTTCCAGGAGTTACTCACTGGATGCATGCTAAAACTTGATGGCTGACTGTGTTGTCACCTTTCTCACTGCTTCCACCTCTGGCCACTTTGTGAGCTTGTCGATCGCAACGTACAAGTACTCAAAGCCCCCGACAGCGTGGGGGAAGGGGCCCAGGATGTTGAGCCCCCAAACCGAGAATGGCCAGGAAAGAGGAATTGTTTGAAGGGCTTGAGCTGGTTGATGAAGCTTCTTTGAATGGAACTGACACGCTTCACACTTGGTTATTAGTGTCGTTGCATCCTGGGGGGCAGTGGGCCAGAAGAAACCCTGCTGGAATGCCTTGCCAGCAAGGGCCATCGACCCTATGTGGGAGCCACATATGCCTCCGTGTATCTCTGCCAACAGCTCTAGTCCTTCCTCCCGGGGAATGCACTTCAATTTCACACCGTTCGGTCTCTTTCTGTACAGGACGTCATCGACGAACTTATATATGGCAGACCGATGGGCTACTTTCTCCGCTTCTTCCTGCTCCTGAGGAAGCTCCCCTGTTTGGAGGAATCAGACGGTATGATGTACCCATGCGGAGCCTGGGGCTCGACAGCAAGAACCAAAGGCATTTCTTCTGCCATGGGAGCGGCTGTCTCTACGGCCAGGGCTTGACGGCTCGCCGGAATCAGTCGCTCCTCCGTAGGTGCAGAATCCGCGGCAACACCCTTGCCGGCGGCCTATGGGGGCTTAGCGGGAAAGTACTTGCCGAGGCCGGATTTCCTCCATTTGTTCTGCTCCGTTGATGGTTCGACGGATGGTTGAGTTAACCGAAGCAAAAAGATACCTGGTTCCATAGGCAGCTTGAATGCAGCGCGCTTTGACAGGTAATCGGCGATGTCGTTCTCCGCTCGGGGAACGTGGTCCACTTGTATACCATCAAAGCGCTCCTCCAGCTTCCTCACCTCATCTACGTAGGCCTCCATGAACGGGCTCTGATAATCTTTGTTGACTTGTCTGACGACAAGTTGTGAATCTCCCCTGACGATGAGCTTCTTGGCCCTGAGGTCTGCCGCGATCCTGAGGCCGGCAAGCAACCCCTCGTACTCAGCAGTGTTGTTGGTGGACATCTCCCTGGGAAAGTGCATCTGGATAACATACTTGAGGTGTTCTCCAGTGGGTGCGACGAGCAGCACACCAGCACCAGCGCCTTGCAGCGAGAAAGCCCCATCAAAGTACATGATCCAGTTGCGACTTGCTTCCTTGCCGGGTAGGGTGGTCTCCTGCACTTCTTCGCCACGCGTTGCGGTTCATTATGCAATGAACTCTATCAAGACTCTGCTCTGGATTGTCGAAGTACTTTCAAACTTCAAACCAAAGCTCGAAAGCTCCAAGGCCCACTCCACAATCCTTCTGGTTGCATCTGGGTTGTGCAGTATCCGTTGTAATGGGAGGCGGGTGAGGACGGTGATTTCGTGTGCTTGGAAGTAGTGACGCAGCTTCCTCGAGGCCATAAGAAGGCCGAAGAGCAATTTCTGCACACCAGAGTACCTTGACCTAGCCCCCTGCAGGAGGGAGCTGACAAAGTAAACCGGGTGCTGCATCATCTTCTTCTTCCGCACCACCTCATTTGATTGCATGGCGTCTGTCCTGATGGTGCCAGACTCCGCTGGGGGCCTTGCTTTGCCGGCATCGGGCCCTGCTGGGGGAATCTCTGGCTTGCCATTCGGCAGTTCCGCCGTCGCCACTGCATCTTTACCGACCTCCCTCTGCACCACTAGCGCGGCACTGACCAATTGATTCATCACCGCTAGATACAGCAGCAACGGCTCTTGTGGTTAAGGTGCAACAAGTATTGGTGTAGAGGGAAGGTATTTCTTCAGATCCTACAACGCCGCCTTGGCCTCTGGGGTCCACTCCATTGGGCCCGCCTTCTTCAAGATCTTGAAAAAGGGAAGGGCATGCTCAGCGGACTTGGAGAGGAACCTGCTCATTGCAGCAACGAGGCCAGTGAGCCGACGCACATCCTTGATCTGCTTGGGAGCCTCGATCTGCTCAATGGCCTTGATTTTTTCTGGATTTGCCTCAATCCCACGATGTGACATGAAGAACCTGAGAAGTTTGCCGGACGGAATGCCAAAGATACACTTCTCAGGGTTCAACTTGAGGTTGATCTTGCACAGGTTGGCAAACGTGTCTTCTAAGTCTTGCACAAGAGTTGCCTTGTCCTTGGTTTTGACCACTATGTCATCCATATAAGCTTCCATATTTCTATGTAGCTGGGGCTCAAAATCAATTTGGGCTGCTCTTGCAAACGTTGAGCCTGCACTCTTCAACCCAAAAGGCATCCGTAAAAAGCAATACGTACCACATGGGGTGATGAATGTTGTCTTCTCTTCCTCTTCCTTTGCCATGAAGATCTGGTGGTAGCCTGAGTAGGCGTCGAGGAATGATAACAAATCGCACCCAGTCGTGGAGTCAACAATATGGTCAATGTGCAGCAATGGGAAGGGGTCCTTAGGGCAAGCCTTATTGATATTTGTGTAATCAATACGCAGCCTCCACTTCCCGTTCGCCTTGCGCACCACCACCGGATTGGCCAACCACGTCGGATGGAGCACTCCTCTGACCAAGCCTGCCGCTTCCAACTTCCTGATCTCCTCTGCGATAAACTTTTGCCGTTCCAAAGCTTGTTTCCTGACCTTCTGCTTGACAGGTCGCGCATGGGGACAGACAGAAAGATGGTGCTCAATCACTTCCCTGGAAACACTGGGGATGTCGGATGCTTGCCATGCAGACACATCGACATTTGCCCACAGGAAAGTGATGAGCGCGCTTTCCTATTTGCTGTCGAGGGTGGAGCTTATGGTGAAAGCCCCTCTCGTGCCATCCTCCCTGACGGACACCTTCTTAGTCTCTGGGGACGCAACTCTGGATTTCTTGCTCTTGCCGGTGGAGCTCTCTAGCACATCCTCAACGGTAGCACAACACTCCGAAGAGGTGCACTTGCCGGAGTGGGTGCGAGAGGTCCTGCCGGTCTTCTTCCCACCCGGGACTTCAGTGGCTGTAGCAGGCACCTTGGCGGCAGCTACTGCAACTGCTTCCCGGTAGAGTAGGTCAGCGCAAATCAGCGCATCCTTCTTGTCGCAGGGAACGGTGATGATGGTCATCGGCCCAGGCATCTTCAGCATGTTGTTGGTGTAATGTGACGCCGCCATGAAATTGGCTAGTGCCGGGCGGCTGAGAATCACGTTGTAGGGCAAGGGAATCTCGGCTACATCGAAGACAATCTTCTCCGTCCTGTAGTTTAGCTCGACTCCAAACGTCATAGGCAGCATGATCTTTCCCTTCGGCTCACTCCTTCACGGGTTGACCCCTTGAAACGTACCCGTCTCCTCGAGGTATCCATCAGGAATTTGTAGCCTTTTGATCACAACGGGTCAGATCAAGTTCAGACCGGCCCCACCGTCAACCAGCATCTTATTCACCTTGAGGTTGCTTATCATTGATGAAACCAACAACGGCAAACACCCGACCGCAGTTGTGCGATAAGGGTGATCCTCGGCGTCAAAGATGATGGGCGTGCTGGACCACTTCAGCGGCTTCTAAGCATCGAATGACGGCTCTGCTGCTGTGATCTCACGCACCCACTGCTTGAGATGGCGGTGAGAAGTATGCAGCGAGGTGCCACCATCGACGCACATGGCCTCTGTAGCCTTCTGGAACTCGTGCTCACCGGACTCATCATCCTCGTCATGATTGTCGTCTTCCTGCTTCTTGTCGCGGCCCCGAGCGGGCCTCTCTTGCTGGTTGTCCATGCCGCAGCGGCCTCCTTGGCTGCCACGCTTCTTGCCGAATCCTTCGGCACCATCCCGACCCTTCTCCTTGTCCCGCCTCTCATATTCGGCTTTTTGCTTTTCATCAAGCAGCTCAACTTGTCGGCAGTTCTGGAGGTCGTGGCCCTTGGTGCGGTGGATCTTGCAGTAATGCTTGTCGGAGCCCCCTGGCTTGTCGGCAGCCGCCAAGGCCCGGCAAGCGGTGCACCCGACAATCTGCTTGCTGGGGTCATCTGCCTTGGCCTTCTTGGTGGCGCCGGTGTTGTCGGATCCCTCGACGGAAAGCACGGCCTTGCCCTTGCATTTCCTGTTGCGAGGCCAACCCTTCTTCAACGGGGCGGTGGTGTCTTCATCGGTAGAGTCGGTTTCTGTACCGGCGTCTTCACCGGGGTACTTCCTTCCCTCTTCAGCTCGGGCGCATCTATCAGCCAGAACGTAAAGTTTGGCCACATCCTTGACCTTGTTCATTGCCAGCTCTTCACGCATCTTGCGGTTACTCACATTCTGATGGAATGCGCTGATCACGGCGGCAGGATGAACACCCGGGATGTTGTATTGCACTCGGCTGAACCTCTATATGTACTTGCGCATGTTTTCGTCTTCCTTCTGGGGAATGATATGCCAATCACTCGCCTGGCCATGAGCTTGGTGGCCTCTAGTGAAGGCCCCAACAAACTCATGACACAGATCTGACCAAGAAGAAATGGAATCCGCCGGCAAGTGCATCAACCAAGACAGGACATTGGGTTTCTGGGCCAACGTGAAGTAGTTGGCAAGCACCTTGTCGTCACGAGCTCCAGCGGCTTGCATCGCGATGGTGTAGATGCTGAGAAACTCTGACGGATGGGTCTTGCCATCGTACTTCTCACCGATGTCGGGCTTGACCATGCGGAGGGACGACCACTGGAACTGCCACAACTCATGGGTAAAGGCTGGGCAACCCACCTCGTATGGTAGGCCGTCGGAGCCTCCGGTATTAGGTGGTCCATAGCGGGCCCCGCCCGCCTATCTGACTGGTGGCGCGTATCGCGCCGACGCTCGATGGTAGTACGAGCGTCTTCATAGGCTCGCTCCCGAAGGACCTGGCATTGGTCGGGGTGGGTCCGTGGGTCGGACGACGCTATGGAAATGTTATCACAAGCGTCATCATGACGGACCGACATCCATGGTGGCTCGTGTGGAGGAGAGTGCACCGTGGCCGCGGCGCCTCCGGCCCCTCCGCCGGCCTGAGGGCGCCGTCGACTCTGGCCCGTCTTTGTTGGCGACGCCAACGAGGCCCGGATAGTGGCTCTCCACTCGTCGAGCTTCTTCGTAGCAGGAGGGAAGTCGAGGAGCAGCTGCGCGCGTGCCAAAGCTTCTGCTAGCGTGGGTGGAGGAGAAAGCTACGTGGACCGTGGCGCGCTTCGACTTCTAACCATGTTAGAAGGAGCTTTGTCACGGCCCGATGGCTGTGTTCCATTTTCGCCAGCAGTTCGGTGGGCATGCTGACCTCCTTCGTCCCGCAAATGACGCACATGACTCTCCCCATAGCGGTGCCCAGGGTCACCAGCGTGGTGGCGCTGCTCGTCGCGCACAACCTGGGAAGAGCTCGCTGTGGGCGCCAGAGTGGGCGTCTTGCAGGTCACCGCGCCGCCCGTGGGTGGTACGACGACGCCCCGAGAGGGTCCCTCAACACCTGCGGGGGGGCCCAACTCCGTCTCTGGATTTCACGGCGTGCGGCCTATCGCCTTGCGCACGAACGACGCCGCTCTCCGGGCTCTGACTGCCAGAGCAATGTTGGTGCTCGCGGGTCGCGCCTCGGGTTCTATCCGCGACTGGCCTGCTACTTTCCCACTCTGGTACGGGCTATCCGGCTCCCGGTGAACCGACCGTCGTGGCCGCCTTCTTCTTGGTAGCCATGACGATCAAAAACTGCTAGGTTGACTGCCAGACCAGATTTTCACAACTGCGCCTCCTACCCGGCGCGCCAGAGATGTCGATGGAAACGACACCTATGGGGTCACTAGGATCCCTTCTATGGTTGGTGGGCGCGAGGTTGTGCGAAGAGCGGGTCTGACAGGAAGCACACGGATCGTTTACCTAGGTTCGGGCCGCGAAGGAGCGTAATACCCTAGTCCTGCTTTGGTGGATGTATTTCAGTGTTCTTATGTTCTTGAGCTAGCTATGGGGTGCAACTTGCCCAAAAGAGCCGAATCCCTCTCCTGGTCACCTCGGGCCTCCTTTTATAGGAAAAAAGGGGTTGCCACAGTGGCACACGGGAGGTGGAAAAGTCTACAGTTGACAAGCCTATCCTCTGGGACCGTTGGACAAACGCATTTAATGCACTGTCGACGCGCGCTCCTTGCTTTATCGAGGACGCCAGAGAAGCACGTCCCAGCTGTCGCCGCCTCGCCTGGCCTCGACATGCGTCCGAGCTGATGAGGCATCGTGGCGCCACGTTGGCTGGCTGGTGGGTTGGCGCGGTGGTGGAGCCTTCATTAAGGGTCGCATGCCGCCACGCATGTGCTTGTTGAGTCAGTGTAGAGGCCGCTCGTCGCCACGCAGGTTCCTGCCCAGCTGGTTGAGGTAGCAGCTGCTTGGGGCCAGTGGTGGAGTCTTAGCTGGCGCGGGCCTGGCAGTGACCCTGCTGATGCCCTCGGCAAGGGTCTTGCCGGGGGCCCGACAAGGGTGCTGCTGTGGCGTTGTAACTGTCCTCGGCAAGGGTCTTGTCGGGGGTCTTATGGATTTCCTCGGCTAGGATCCCGCCGCGGGTCGTCGTCTTCTGGTCTTCATCTGATCTCACATGTTTATGATCTAGACAAAGATTTGCATGCCACCATAGAGGCGCCTCCCGAGCCTTGGTTCCAATGTAGTTGGTTGGGTTGGAGCCTATGGGCTCAAAGGTGGTTCACTTCGCTGGCATCGGGCAAGTTGCCCCGACAAGGCTCTTGCCGGGGCTGCGGAGGCTGCCTCACCCTCTTGCTCTCCTGCGCTTTTGGTCTTGGCGTTGCCTTGGTTGGCTCGTGTTTCGGCTTCTCTCCGGCTTCCCTCCTCTGCCATACTAAGTTTTGCCGTGGCGCGCGGCTCTGACTGCCCGTGCACAAGTAAAGGGATCAAAAGAAGAGCCCCTACTTTTGTACACGGACAACTACACTTATTCCTGGATATTTGATGCAGTCGATACGTCGCCATATTCTCGTATGGAACGGTGATCCAAAAGGATTCCGTCGAAGAGTATGAGCTTCTGGAAAAGCAAGGAGGCAAGAGCCATTAGACCATTAGACCATTTCATCTCCTGGTTCAAAAAAGGGTAATTTCCATTAGACCATTTCATTTCTTTGGCTAATTTGCGACTAATGCAACAACCTTTCGTATTAAACTTATAGGCTAATTCATATATTATGGATGCCGAATTGAGACAAGTAGCTAATGGTTTTGACTATAAGGTCCATTCATTTGACAAATACGACATCAACGGGTATCGCTTTCGTACCTATGGCAAAGCGCTATCTATGGGCGACCGAAAGTCTACAAATTGTTGTGTCTCTACTATCGGCGAAGGAGATATCGAGTATTATGGAAGAGTTGAAGCAATTTATGAACTTCAATTCTATGGTGAAAACCCACCAAACGTCGTAGTCTTCAGATGTTATTGGTTCCAGTCGAGGGAGACTAGAAGGACTCATGAACATATAGGGCTAGTCGTAATCAAACAAAGCACGCATTTGGATGTTCCTGATGTCTATATTACGGCTCAACAAGCAACCCAAGTTTTCTATCTACCATGGGCCTGTCAAAGTGATACAATTCTCAGTGGTTGGGATGTCGTTTATGAAGTGCCGCCACATGTTAGACCACCTCCCCCAATGAAGAGGATTATGAACCTCACATTAACCAAGACACATATGACAAAGGAGAATTCTTCCAAGAAACACATCTTTCCAAAAAACGTTTCAAGAACCTCTCTACTCCACCCCAGAACTTTGAAGTAGACAACAATAGTGAATCCGATTTCACCCCTGAGCTGGAACAAGAAGAAGTTACTGCTGTAGATGACCTGTCAATGCTTGAACGATTACGTAAAGGAGGCTGTCCACATGTTGATGCATTTATTGATGATGATGATGATGATGAGCACGTCACTGATAGTGATGATGATGATGCATTTAATGATCCTGAAGCATATATAGACGATTCAGAGTAATATTAGTAATGTGAGGTATTCAATTTTTTATTATGTTCATGATGATGATACACTTAAATTATATACATATTATTCATGTCAGGTATTCAGATTTTTTACGTTGTACTAATTTCATCATTCCAGGTGTTGACAGGATGGTGGGCAACGGTCCAGAGCGCCCCGAGCATCCTGCAAGCGCTACTGGGAGGGGTGGTTCCATTATTCCAGCCCAGCCCCTCCGGAGAGCGCTGCTAGACAGTATGCAGACAGTTGCGGTGGGTGTCGGTGTCAAAACCGGCGGATCTCAGGTAGGGGGTCCCAAACTGTGCATCTAAGGTCGATGGTAACAGGAGGCAGGGGACGCGATGTTTTACCTAGGTTCGGGCCCTCTCTATGGCGGTAATACCCTACGTCCTGCTTGATTGATCTTGATGAATATGGGTATTGTAAGAGTTGATCTAGAGTTGATCGTAATGGCTAAACCCTAGAGGCCTAGCTTGTATGGCTATGGTAATGTCTGCCCTCCGAACTAAGTCCTCCGGTTTAAATAGACACCGGGAGGATCTAGGGTTACACAAGGTCGGTTACAAAGAAAGGAATCTACATATTTGGTCGCCAAGCTTGCCTTCCATGCCAAGGAGAGTCCCATCCGGACATGGGTGCAGCCTTCGGTCTTCGTATCTTCACAGCCCATCAGTCCGGCCCATGGCTAACAGGCCGGACGCCCGAGGACCCCTTAGTCCAGGACTCCCTCAGTAGCCCTTGACCCTGGCTTCAATGACAATGTATCCGGCACGTAGATCTATCTTCGGCATTGCAAGGCGGGTTCCTTCCTCCGAACTCCAAGATAGTCTTCGGATGTATTTGAACGTGTCTGGACCTGTAACACAACACCACACACAACTGCGGAGAGAATATAATTTTCCACGGGTCCAATCTGATGACAACTTTTATAACGTGATGTCACACTCGCCCGGTTTTTCGAATTGTTTCCTGTCCCGCCGTAACACGTCTCGAGGTGCGGTTGCTATTGGCACGCTCTGTCGAAACAGAGATTGTGTCCCCTTATTTCGGGATTCTCATTAACACGAGCGTGGGTAACCCAACCGTTCTGTTGGAAAGATCCCTTAGGAATAGGCAGGCTTTCAGGCTCAAGAGGAGGCATTTAATTCCTGCTGCCTTTATAAAGGAACCAAAGGTCGTCCTTTTTGACGCCAAACTTCTCCTCAGCCTCTCCAACCTCGAGTTCTAGCACCCAAGGTTTCGACTTCATTGCTCTGAGCTTCCCCATTATGTCCGGACCCAGCCCTCAAGGCCGATGGGTGGCTTCCTCTGTTACAGAGGAGGACATTGTGAAGCTTCGAGCGGCCAGATACCTGACCGCAGCAATCCACCACGGGCTTCCTGCTCAAGGGAAGGTTATCCCAACCCCCAAATCTAGCGAGAGGGTCGTATTCATCTCACAGTTCCTTCGAGGGCTAGGGTTCACTCTTGATCCCTTCATCCGGGGGCTAATGTTCTATTATGGACTAGATTTTCACGATCTAGCCCAGAGTCTTTCCTCCATGTCTCGGCGTTCATCATTACGTGTGAGGCCTTCCTACGAATGCCCCCACACTTCGGCTTATGGCTCAAGACCTTCAGTGTGAAACCAAAGGTAGTCGACGGGGAACAGGTGGAGTACGGCGGGGCTGTAGTCAGCCAGCTAACCAACACTCCTTGGACAAAAGGCTCTTTTACCAAAACTTTCAATCAATGGTAGCGAGAGTGGTTTTATGTTACGGAGCCCCACAATACCAAGTGGGTAGTTGCACCCATGTTTCGCCCTGGCCCACCGTTACAGCTTGCATCATGGGCCAACAAGGGGCTGGATTGGGGATCAGTTGATGAAGTGCGGACTCTACAAAGCCGCATCCGAACCCTCCTCGAGAGGGACATCGATCTTGGCAGCGTGATTCAAGTAATGCTGATTCACCGAATCCTACCATGCCAACGTAGCCTCTCGAGTTCAATCCAGAAGGACCACGAACCCTCCAACACTTCTTCGGCATTACGCACAAAGGGGCGTGGAAGTTGTTTTTCAGAAAACGAAAACATTGGCCGGACACTACTGAGGACACAAGCCTCGACTATAACCGTCCGGATACCCTGGTAAGCACTTGACTTCTGGACACCTTTTTTTAAGTATGTTGTAATACATTACTGAGCAAACTATCTCCTTCCAGGGCTGGATAAAGAAAGCGGAGCTGATTAGGTGTCTGGTCCCCCTTCCCGAAGGTTCAGTGGATCCTCTATTTACAAGGATGCTAGCCCCAGCACCGTACCAGATGCCTGTGAAGGAGGGCAAGGAAGAGAGGACCAAAGATGGCCTCCATCCCGAAGGTGTGCCGGACAAGATTCCATCGTCCAAAGAAAAAAATGACGGGGAAGTCAACGTCTCTTCCCCCATGGGAAGAAAAGGGCCGCCTCCAAAGGTTGGGAGGAAACGGCTCCTAAGCGAGGCAAGATGCCTTCGTCGGGTGGCTCGGGCTTGGAGGACGACGTCATCGTGCAGTCCCATGATGAGGACAAGCCTCGGGCCAAATCGTAAGTGAACAAGGTTGTTTTAAACACGTCTCGCCCCTTTCTTGTAACGTCTAGAATATATGTTCTTTTTGCAGTTCGGCACGCAGTCTTCTTCAACAATCCTCTTCCTCGGGGGATCTTCTCCCGGAGATGATGGAAAGCGAAAAGCCTCCACCAATCTCCTCGCCTAACAGGGCGGACGACTTCGAGGTGTCGTCGTGGAGGGTCTCTCCCGATCAACAAGTGGTGCGGGGGGATGATGAAGACACAACCCGAAGGTGATACTTCAGTGGCCCAGGGTCCGGGGACCAACAATAAAGGCCCCAAACATTCTGGTCTACATCCAGATACGAATAAACGGATCCCTTCAAAGGGAGGCCGTACTCCTACAGCAGCCTCCGAAGACCCAGAGGCGCCGGATATATTGACGAACATGCGGCGACATGCGTCTGTCTCAGAGGAACATCGTACCTTGATGGGCATGGTGGTCGAAAAGGTCCTGGCCGCGAAAAGCGGATTGAATGAGGCCTTCATGGGCCTGCTAAGAGGTTTCGAGGTTTGTATCGTAATATGTTCGATTGTGTTTTATTCAAGAATACACCTGTGCATAGATAGTAGCCCCTAAGACTCTAATTGGCTTCCCGAGGGAGGCGATCAGAGGATCAAAAGATATGCCTAGGAAGTAATATGATTAATTGAAACATAGGTTGTGACCTCCCCGGAAACTGTCCAGACTATATAGATTGTGGATTTGCAACACAAGATTGATGAGGCAGATACTGATATCGCACTTATCAATAGGCATCTTAACGAGTCTCAACGTACGTGTTTGGAGAAATCCTTACATATACGTGTTTGTAATATAAGCATGACGCTTGAAAGTTGCATACTAGAATATGCATGGCTGCATATGGTGCCGCCACCATTGAGATTCTTCGGGCGGAGCTGGCCGGGGCCAAGGAGCTGGCCCAGTTTAGTAATGCGGCTACCGAAAAGGCATTGGCCGAGTTAAAGGCCGAACAAGCTGCTCGGCACCAAGATGAGGAGAAAATATCCTCGATGGCGCTCGAACTGAAAAATGCTACCAGCCACTGTGAATTCCTAGAGAAGGATAATAAAGCAAAAGCGGCTGAGCTTGACAAGGCCTTGCTAGAGGCGAAAGAAGCGCGGTCCGAATATAGAGCGGCCTATGAGGAGATCCGGCAAGCTAGGGAGATTGCGGCTGGTAAGCCATTTTTATTACAGACTATGTTCGGCGATCCGAATTATGCTCAGCTTAACCAAGTGTGGAGTTCTCCAGACGTGTTTTTGGACCTGCCGAAGAGTTCATCCGATCTGGCGCAGTTTTACCAAGCGCAAGCGGGATATGCAACGGAGAAGCTTTTCTGGTCACAGTTCGGCGCATCAAAACACCCTCTGCTGCTGAATGAACAGATGTCCCAATGGGCCGAGCTTCACAGGATGTCCGGCGCTGCCATGAAGAACGTCATACTTCAGCTGTGGCCGACTGAGCCGATTCCAAATAGCTATTTTGGCTTGGTGCGACGGCTTGCTGATGCGGTGCCACGTATCGACGTCGTGAAGCGGTTGGCGTGCATTGAAGGAGCACGGATGGCCTTTGCCCGAGTCAAGACATACTGGGGGAAGATGAAGGCCATCGATGTTGCAGCGCAGGGTCCACCCAAGGGCAAGGACCATCACACACCAGAGCATTACTTTGAGAACGTCTTAGAGGCTGCCCACTTGATAGAGGGTCAATGTTCGAAAGGCATAATATTCGAGTGAACTCTTTAGGAATTGTAAAAGACAATTGTTATAATCAGCCTATATTTTGATTTTGCCTAAAGGATTTTGTTCTTCCTGTGTGGCCGTTTGTATATGAACTGAAAGTTTTCTAGTCGTCGGCTCCAGCCCCCTAGTCGGAAGTACGGGGTATTTGAAAAAGCATCTGATCACTCTTGACCCAACATCTTGGTCCATGAAGGAGGTGTCAATGCGGCGAACTAGGCAACTAGACTATAGGGCATTAACACTTTCACTTAGCCATAGGAGTTTTATGGTGGGTCTACGACATAGCCCTGGTATGTATGCAGCTTATTCATACGATGCGTTTACATATTTGACCGGAAAGAGGTCCTTCGTGTGACACGGAGGGAATCGCGAAAGATTCTGATAAGTCATCGAGTGGTTGACCAGCTCCCGCCGCATCATGATAGTCAGTTTTCGGCTTTCTCTACTGAGGTGCTTAACCAGGTGAATCGGAAGCACAATCGCAGTAGTTCTCTCTTTAATACACTAGCCGATAGAGCGGAACGTAGGATAGCAAGCACATGAGCCGGGTAAGCCAACTATTGACCCAAGACATGATTCGGAGCTGATGCGTATAAGGCCAAACTCGCGACGCCGAAGTACGCTATAGAGCTATTCGGACTTTGTCGGCAACTCATTTGTTCCCATACCGAGCCCTGGCAAGTTATGCCGAGGTGTATGTTTGAGACAACCATAGGGGCAAAACTCGGTTCTTTTAGAAAAGAATGGATTATTTTTACTAGGATCTGAGTGATGTGCCAATCATGTATATAGATAACAAAGCCGCAACCCCGGCTATTTGATATGCCAGGGGTCGGAGGCGGAGGAGAAAGGCACTTTACAGGCTTGAAATAGAGAGTGAAGTCTACAAAAAGTTATTTTGGACCTCCTATCGCACGTCTGCACCGCCTATCCTCAGTGAAGGGACTCCTTGATGGAAATAGCCCTTAGGTGAGTGTATGAACCCGAACTCCGATAGAGTCCGAGGCCAGCCATTGAGCCCCCTGTGGAGGGAAACAAGAAAAAAGAAGAAAGAAAAAAAGTTAGAAAAAAGAGAAGGTTATGGGAGTACTTTCAAGTCCGTCAGTATTGTGCTTTCGCCGGTGCCCAGGGTATTTCAAGTGTGTAGTTATGCATGCACGGTACAGATTGTCCGGGTATATGCGGCGGACAGCGGAAGACGAACTGCTAGTCCTGTATGGGATTTGAACGGTCATGTTGAATGGAGACCGGTGCCTTAATGGCCGACGAGGTATGCGGAGTAATGCCTCCGTTGTGTAGTTCGGTTGAGATAGCTGTAGTGTGATCCTCTGCACGAAGAGAGCGCTCCATGCGTTCCCCTATAGGGGACTGTGTCATGTGTACCATGTTCACTATCTTTACTTCGGGGGGAAACTGCTTCTGACCCCTGGTGTTTGGTTGGCGAGGTTCGTCGTCGTCGTCGGGCGGCTTCTTCCCCTTGTATTTGGCATTTAACTTGCCGGCCTGTTTGAAGACCCAACAGCTTCTGTTGGTGGGGTTAGATGGTTTATTGGGGTGGCCATGAATCTGGCAGGGCCTATCCAATATCTTATCCAAATTGGATAGTCCGTCTATGTTTGCCTTGAATGGCTTCTTCCGTTGACCGGGTTTGCGGCCGCTGAATCCGGCATTGACAGTTGTGTCATGCGCTCCCCCATTACTATTGCCACGTTTGTGCTTATTGAGTCGTGGTTTCCCGTTGCCGTCTCGAAATTCGGAAGTGTCCGGGTCGCTGGCGCTATTGCTTCTACGAGCGAGCCAGCTGTCTTCTCCCGCGCAAAAGCGGGTCATCAGAGTGGTAAGGGCTGACATGGATTTTGGTTTTTCCTGACCAAGGTGGCAGGCGAGCCACTCGTCCCAGACACTGTGTTTAAAGGCCGCAAGGGCTTCCGCGTCCGAACAGTCTATGATTTGGTTCTTTTTAACTAAGAACCTAGTCCAGAGCTTCCTGGCTGACTCTCCGGGCTACTGGACGATGTGACTTAAGTCATCGACGTCTGGTGGCCGGATGTATGTACCTTGGAAGTTGTCACGGAAGGCGTCTTCCAGATCTTCCCAGCTGCCGATAGAGTTTTCAGGTAGACTGTTTAACTAGTACCTTGCTGGTCCTTTGAGTTTTAGTGGGAGGTATTTGATGGCATGAAGGTCGTCTCCTCGAGCGATATGAATACGGAGAAGAAAATCCATGATCCATACCGCGGGATCAGTTGTTCCATCATATGATTCGACATTCACTGGTTTAAACCCTACTGGGAATTCATGCTCCATTACTTTGTCAGTGAAGCAGAGTGGGTGTGCGGTGCCTCTATATTGGGCCACGTAGTGACGTAGCTTGGATGGAGTTCATCTGTGGTTTTCGGCCCGGGCGTGACTAGACTTGTCCTCTCCGAATAGGTAGCCGACGTTGCATGTCGAGGCACGTACTCGCGATCCGTAGATCGATCTGGTATGTCCTGCTCTACTATCCAGGTCCGGCCGAGGGTCGTATGTATGACTCTGAGCTGTTCTATCTCTATTTTTTCTTTGGGGTGAGGCGGGCTGCTGTTTGGCTTGAGCTGCCGCTTTATCCCGACTGCATGGTGGTCGGTTAGCCGCATTGTCCTGACCACGTGGTACAGGCTCCGGCGCTTCCGTATCGAACTGAGGTAGCAATCTGCGCTGTGGGTAACCCTTGGTTGTGCGCCTAGGGCCGTATTCTTCGGCCACTAGGATATCTGTCCATCTATCGTTGAGCAGGTCTTGGTCAGCTTGAAGTTGTTGCTGTTTCTTTTTCAGGCTCCTTGTAGTGGCTAATAGCCGACGTTTAAAGTGCTCCTACTCGAGAGGTTCATCAGGCATGATGAAATCCTTGTCGCCGAGGCTTTCCTCATCCTCTGAGAGCGGAAGATAATTACTGTCCTCCGAGTCTTCGTGTATGGCCTGTTCATGCGGGCTATCGTGCACGTCTTCCAGTTCATCCTGTTCGGATGTTGCCCCAATAGGGGCTTCATTTTCTTCGGCATCGTCCGGGGTGTTGTTGTTTTTACTGTACATAGTAGGGAAAAACCCCACTGCAATTTCTATATTATAATATAAAAGAAAAGGTCCAACAGTACAAAGTCTTGAGGTAAGCCCAAAAAAAGAAGATTTATCTACAAAAACAAAAAATTACAGAACAAGGTTGTCAAGCCAAGTGCAGAAGGCCCTGGGTGTTGTTTTCTCTGGTGCCGGTATTACCGTCTTTTGCACGACGTGACTTAGAGCGGCGCCGATGACACCGGCATCTGGGCTGTGTCTTAGGAGGTTCATCCTCAACTGGATCTTCTTTCTCATCGTCGTTAGTTTCTTTAGGTGTATCCACCGTGTATACGTCGTACGAAGAAGTGACTGTCCCACGTCCGGTGAGTGGCGGGTTTCAGCCCTGCTCTTCTTCGGCATCGTCGTCTATACCGTCGAAGTCTTCGGAGCCGTAATCGAGCATGTCGGTTAAGTCCTCGACAGTGGCTATCGAGTGGGTGACGGGTGGGAAGCAAGATTCTCCATCATCGGTCCCTACTTCGAACCGAACATATTTCGACTGTGAGTCCCCCGCCAAGGACATGTTTTTCAATGAGTTTAGCATATCGCCCAAAGGCGAGTGCTGGAAGATGTCTGCGGCGCTGAATTCAAAGATCGATAAACGATCAAGTTCGGCGTCTGCGGGCTCACATGGTTTGGAACTTACGGACGGAGATGGGTCCGGAGTTCCGGTGGCACAGGTATCGTGTGAGATCAAGTCTATGTGCGGCTCCAACACTGGGGAATCTGTGGCCTCTGTGGCGGGGTTGAGCTTCTTGTCCTTGGATGGCGCAGTCTGCTCTAGATCTAAGGCCAGAGCGGTTATGGGAGCTGTCTCCTGGTTCAGTCCGATGACAGATTTAGGTCATGTCCCTTGGGGTGGCCAGGAGTGGTAGCCGCGGTCTCAAATCTGGCGAAGATCAAGTCTCCACGGATGTCCGCAACGTAGTTCAAGATCCCAAATCTGACCTGATGGCCAGGGGCGCAGCTTTCGATCTGCTCCAGATGGCCAAACGAATTGGCCCGCAGTGCGATGCCACGGAACACAAAGATTTGTCCGGGGAGGAAAGTTTCTCCTTGGATAGCGTCATTATTGATGATTGAAGGGGCCATCAAACCTTTTGGCGACAACATAGCGGAACTCTCAATGAAAGCACCAATGTCGGTGTTAAAACCGGCGGATCTCGGGTAGGGGGTCCCGAACTGTGCGTCTATGGTCGATGAATATGAGTATACCCTACGTCCTGCTTGATTGATCTTGATGAATATGAGTATTACAAGAGTTGATCTATCACGAGATCGTAATTGCTAAACCCTAGAGGCCTAGCTTGTATGGCTATGGTAATGTCTGCCCTTCGGACTAAGTCCTCTAGTGTATATAGACAGCGGGAGGATCTAGGGTTATAGAAGGTCGGTTATAAAGAAAGGAATCTACATATTTGGTTGCCAAGCTTGCCTTCCACGCCAAGGAGAGTCCCATCCGGACATGGGTGCAGTCTTCGGTCTTCGTATCTTCACAGCCCATTTGTCCGGCCCATGGCTAACAGGCCAGACGCCCGAGGACCCCTTAGTCTAGGACTCCCTCAGCGGGCGCTTCTTCTTCGGCTGGGAGCGGTCAGGGGTGGATGAAGAAGGCTGCTAGAGGTGGATGTGGCAGCGGGAGAGGTAGGAAGGCTGCTACGCCTTCCTCGCCGCCACCCTCAGATGATTCACCCGACCACAGGACTGCTCCATCTGACGTGGACCCATCTCGGACTCCGGTCCATGAGCCTTTGGTCGCCGATCCTTCGCCCCACCAGACTCGGGTTGTCGATCCTTCACCCCACCATACTCGTGTCGCTGATCCTTCGCCCCACGTGAGTCCGGTCCCAGAGACTTCGTCCCAGAAGACTTCGGTCCCGGAGTCTTTGTCCAAGAAGACTCCAATCCCGGAGTCTTCTTCCCACGAGACTCCGGAGGCTAGTGGCCCTACTGATGGTAGCGAGGAAACCTTTTCTGATGATAGCTACAGCGACGACGAGCTAGTTGAGAAGGGCAAGAAGGTCTACAAGCATGGCTGTACAAAGCTCCAGCCCGTGCCGACGATCCCCGACCAGAGGTGGTTGATTGCGCCTAATGGGTTGAATAAAGTGCATTTACTATTTTTTAACCTTTTGCCTTCATGTTCCTTCAAATTAATATCTAATGCGTTGGCCTTGTTATACTGCAGGGGCTGGGTACACCCCCGTGGTATCCGCAGGCCCAACCAGGTCCTTGGTGTGCTTTGCCGACAACACTTCCCTGGGTGGGTCACGTTGCCCGGTGAGGGTCAGGTTCCACAGCTAGCACTGAGCTGGGAGCCGTACTCGGTTTGCCCGGCCCCGCCGGAGGAGATGGTCGCCGGTGTCTTGTTCGAGATGGTGGCCGACATTGTGTTCCGTCGGTTTTGGGTAATTTTTCCTTTATAGAATTAAAGATCAACACTACCTAGTAATTGTACTAATTAGTATTGTCTTTTTTGATTGCAAACATTCTATAGGGTTTCAGAGGGAGAGCAAGATGCCACGTCTATGGTTGTCGAAACCAAGTGCAAGTGCCTACTTCAGAACTTACGGCACGAGGCTCGGGTGCAGGCCGTTCGAGACTACTACGCCTCGAAGGGCATTAGGAGGGCCAAGTCGAAGTGTTGCGACAAGTTTCTGAGTAAAGAGAAGTACATGCAGGTAATTACCTATTCCTAAGGCCTTGAACTTAGTTTTCTTGATTTGATTCATGGGCGTAGCGCTGAAATTTCTCTTGACTAACTTAGGTGCCCCAGAGATGGTGTGTGGATAAGATGGACTGTTGGGAGGCGTTGGTGGATGCGTGGTGCTCTCCCCAATGGCTAGTCGAACACCATAGGGCCAAGGATAAGCTTGACCAAATGGAAGGTGTGCCACACCATCAAGGGAGCTCCAACCTGTTTGAGTACGGGGAGATATGGGTATGTGGTTTGCTACATGATTCATGCAATTTCATTCTTCATGCTAGCATTTATCCCTTCCAAAGTGACTTAATATGCTTAGTTAGTTAAAAAATAGCATAACTACCTTGGATAGTTCATTTATGATATAATTAGCTCTAAAATGACATAATAACCTTAGATAGCACTATAAAATAACTAAATATGCTTTAGTTAGCTAAGGATAGCTAAATAATGACCTAAACTAATCTTAGCTAGTTCATTTATGACATATTTAGCTCTAAAATAACATAATAACCTTAGATAGCGCTATAAAATGAGTTAATATGCTTTAATTAGATAAAAAATTGAATAACTACCTTTGATAGCTCAATAACGACCTAAACTAATCTTAGCTAGTTCATTCATGACATAATTAACTCTAAAATGACATACTAATGTTAGATTGCTCTATAGAATGCCTAAATATGCTTTTGTTAGCTAAAAACGGCATAACTACCTTGGATAGGTCAATAATGACATAATTAGCATACTTCCGTCAAAATGGCATAATAATCTTGGTTACCTCCAAAATGACCTAAACATAGCTTATTTTCCTCGAAAATGACATAATAACCTTACTTAGCTCCAAAATGACCTATTTGCATAGCAATATCATTCTTCATGCTACCTTGAGCCCTTAACTAATATTTTGTTCCTCTCTCTCGGGCGCACCACAACAAGAAGCCCGTGCCAAATCTGTTCGACCTCTATGGCATGGCCCATACTGTCCTGTACAAGCAGGCCAAGCCATCACAGAGTCTGACCTAGATAATCCATAGAGCTTCACCAACATCTCCTCCCACCACAAGCTTGTGAGGTACAGAGATGAGGGGAAGGCGAGGAAAGGGGAGGACTTTAACCCGAGCCAGGATCCTTTTGATGCAGAGCTGGTGATGATATCTGGTGGCGGGAGGTCCCATGGCTCCGTAGCCATTGGTGATGGACTGATACATTGTCCTAGGACTCTCCCGCAGATCAAGAAGCGCCAGAGTAGCTCTGATCCTAAGATAACACCTCGTGCACGGCCCGCGAAGCTCGCCATGGCCGTTAGTTATACGGACTCTCTCACCCTTCCTCCATTACATTGTGTGTGCGTTCGTCAATGATTACAATGCTAACGAGGAGTGGTTTGTTGCAGGCATTGGTTGAGAAAGAGAGATTGAACACCCAGGCCCTTTTGGAGAAGGCAAAAAGGGAGGTGGCGGAGAGGGAGAGGGAGATGGAGGAGAGGACGGCTAAGCTGTTGGAGGAGGAGAGGAACCGGAATGAGGAGTCTAACCGGGCCCTATACGAGCTCATCGTGGTACGTTTCTCGTGCATATTGTAACATCCCAAATTTTTAATTTGGAATGTTATACATAGGTCATTCTTGCATATCATTTTTTTGCATTTCGTTTCGCGATCCTCGAAAATCCCAAGCAACTCAAGGACCCACTGAGAGAGTTGGGGAATTCACGTTCTTCATATTTGAATTTTATCAAATATTGAGGCAAGGATCATTTGGATTTTAATAATTTTTCTCTCCGAACATATTTCATATTAAAATATATGAGAGGAGATAATATGACTTTTCCAAAAAAACAAGTGAAATATTGGAGGAAAAATATTACAACCAAATGATAAATTTTATTTGGATTTTATTGCAATTTTATTTCAATTAGGAAAAAATATGCGTTTTTCAAAATTGCATTAGAGGCCCAAATAAATGTTCACTTTGTCCGGAATATTATTAGAGGACCGTGGAAATTTATTTCAGGATTTTTGGAGTCCGTCTAGTGTTTATTTTTATTTGTTTCTCTGCATTAGGTTTATTTTTTTAAAAAAGAGAGAGAGCACCAACCTAACGGGCCGTGCCCGCCTAGGACACCGCCCGACCGGCTTTTTAAGGCAAGGCCCGAGGCCCGCGAAGCTGCCAGCCCTGCCCGCCGCCGCCAGTGCCTCCCGTCGCCGCGCCGCTTCCCGCCGCCGCCAGCCCCGCCCGCCACCGCCGATTCCGCCGACGCCGAGGTAGCCGCCGCCGCCGTCTGATTTTCTTAGGAAAACCGTTGTTTTTTTTAGAAAACCCTAGATCTAGTTTTTTTAAATAGATCAGTTCATTCGGTTTTCCGTCAGTTTATTTATTTAGCGGACGTCCGTCCGTACGTTGTTCGTCGGTTAGTCGCAGACAACGAACGTTGGTTCGTTAGCCTGTTCGTCAGTTTGTCTTTTTCCAGGGTTTTTCTGCGATTATTTCCGATCGCGATTTCTGCCCTAATCTTCGATCTAGTATATCTTTTCGCTCGTTTATCCAAATCAGGTGAAACAAGCGCCTAGATCTTCGTATCGACGCCCTCTTTTTGTTTAACCAACTTGAACAGGATTTTGGTACTGTAAAATTTGGCTTTAGTCCATATTAGTAAATGGATCTTGTTTCTTTCGTAGTTTGTGTTTCATTGCTCTGTTTAATTTGATTTTTTTTGCAAACCGGAGTTCTTCAGTTGAACTTTCTGGTTAGATATTCTTATTTGAGTTTTCCTAGTGCATATTTTCTTGATTGCTTATGTATGCTATTGTTTGTGTTACAGCCCTAGGATTAGCCTTGGCTTCTCTTTGCATCTCATCATGACATCATCATGTTAAGTTCATGAAAGTTGAATTCAGGTTAGTTGAAACCCTCAGAAATCAGTTCAGAAATAATCAACATTAAAATCTCATCAAAGAAGCCCAAGAAAGTGTTCTTGTTAAACCTTGAAAAATATTGGCAAGAATAAAATTCAAATCCAATATTTTTGGAGGCTTTAAAATAGTTATTTTGGGCCTTTGATTTAAATCATAAACTATTTGAATTGGATTTATTTCTTCTATAAAAGAGATACATGTCCAATAATCCTGAAACTTTATGAGTAGCTATGGTATTGTATCTACAAACCACGTGAATATTTTCAGGAGCAACAAAAATGATTTAGTATTCTTACTAAATCCAAAAACTACAAAAAATAGAAAACAGAAACGAAAATGAGAGAGAGAGAGAGAGAGATTAGCACCTAGGCCACTCACCTGGCTTGCATGGTGTTGGCCCAACACTGTTGGCCCAGTCCACCTAGGCCTCCCCTGTCGTATTCCTCCTCTGCCAAGAGGACGAGCGCGTGCGGCCGAAGCGTGCGAGCACGCGCCGCGCCACCTCTAGCCTGCCTGCTTACCTGGACGTCGCCTAGAACTGCCACGCAGTCCCCTGTTCCCCCTCGACCTCTCCCCTCCATGTAGCTCTCTCTTCCCCGAGCGGAGCTTGCCGTCGCCGCTCGTCACTACCGTGGCCACCGTGCCCCCGCCGACTCACCACCGTGTCCAGTGGCTCCTTCGTCATCGTTCCCGTCTACCCAGCCGAAGAAACCGAGCGGATCTGCCCCAAGATGAGTGGCTTGTCGTCGTTCCCCTCCTCGGATGCCGGAGATCACCGCTGACGGCCCGCCCGCTCCAGCTCTTCCCCGAGCCTGCTTCGGCGCCCCCTGCACTCTCTGTGAGCCCCTGCCCCTTCCCATATTCTCATGTGCTCTAATTTATGCACTAGCCACTGTCCCGCGAGGAACCGACGCCATTGTCCGCCATGGCCGCACTTCGTGCTGCTGCGTCCTTCTCCCTGAGCCATGCTACTATCCGCCGTGCTCTCGGAGCAGCCTAGTTGCTGCCTCGCCGCTCAGTTCGCTCGCTAGCTCCCTGCAGCCCACTCTCGCGCACCACCGTAGCACGGCCGCCGCTCCGGCCGTCGCCACCGCCGCTACACCCCATGCTGGTGGCTGAAATGACCACCACTCGACGCGCCGCACTGTGGGCGTTTCAGCGAACCCACCCGCATGACAAGCCGTGTCTAGAAATGGTCGACCGGCGATCGCCGCCACGTCGGGTCATCGCCGACGTAACCATGCCGACGTGGCACGGCCATTAGGGGCTAACCCCACTGATTAGCCGCCTTTAGGCACTGACAGTGGGCCCCGCGGAGGGTCAAATTATGACTCAATGCGGGATTAGCACCCGTGTCACTGACCGGTGGACCCGACTCGCCAGGTTTGTCCCAGTTGACCGCTGACCTAGTGCCGACGTCATGCTGACGCGGTAAAGTTTTTCTGGTATTTTAAATAAATCAGAAATGATTTATTTATTTTAGAAAATATCCTAAACTTTTGAAAATCATAGAAAATAAAACCGTAACTCCAAATGCAATGAGTTATATATGAAAAATTATCAGAAAAATATGGAGAATCTATTTATGGCATTCTCATGCATGTTTGAACAACTTACAGCCAATGTATATGAAAATTTGAATAAATCGCATTTGAAATGCCTTACATGGAGTTTGAATTTGAACCTTGGGTTCAAACCAACTTCATTTAATTTGTTGATAGCTGCATTAGCCCAAATAACAGCATATTGCCATGTCATGATCATGCATCATATTGTTACATTGCATTGATTGTGTTCCTTCTCTTTTGTCTGTGTTTGTCCCCTCTTAGTAGATGTTGTTCTGACGATGAGATCAATGACACCCATGAAGAACTATACTATCTTCAGAAGTGCCAGGCAAGCAAAAACCCTTGTTCATTCCGATACAATCCCACTCTCTCGCTTCTGCTCTCTTTTACTGCATTAGGACAACAACGATTCAACTATTACATGCTGCGGTAGTTGAACCCCTTTCCTCTGCATGACCTGTCATTACCACAGTAAATAGATGAAACCCACTAGCATGAGTAGGAGTTGTTTGAGCCCTGATGTGCCAACTCATTCATGCTTGTTGTCATCCTACTACTGCTTAGAGTTGAGTTAGTTCTGATTCATCGGGGATGAATTGGAAAGTTATGAACATGTCCTACTGCTGAGAGCTAAGTGTGTGAACACAATTTGGTAAAGGTAGCAGTGAGAGGCCATGCAGGAGTACATGGTGGGTTGTCTCATTGAAACTGTCCTCAGGAACCGAGTTCTGTGTTTGTGATCCATGAACAGTTGCTACCACACATTGGGTTCCGGTAACTCGACCCCTCTCGACTTATTAATCGCCTTGATCTCTGTCCAGGAGTTGCAACTAGTTTTTGGTGTTTGTAGGATATGTGTTGGTGGCCGTGCGTAGCGCTGACCCTAGGGGTGGGCTATGATGAGGTAGAGACACGACGAATGGTGTACCGAGACGCCTGTTTGGTGCCTCGGGAACCCTGCTCTCATCGTTTGGGGCCGTGAGCGAAACCCCGGTCGGATCTCCTTGCGGATGGAACCCGAATAGGCGATAAACTTGGACTAGAGACTTGTGTGGTTAGTCAGGTCGTGGCCGCCTCCCTCGCCTGGCTTCCGCTTGAAGGTTGCCGAGATACACGACATGTACATGGTGATAAGTGGCGAGAGAGTGTGTGAAGAAGTACACCCCTGCAGGGTTAACATCATTTATTCGAATAGCCGCGTCCGCGGTAAAGGACTTCTAGGTTGCCTGTACAGTTCATAGACAAGTGAAAGTGGATACTCTAAAATGCGCAAGATAAGCGTGAGTGCTATGGATGGCCTTCTCGTAGGGAGACGAGAGCGGATCCATAGTGGTGTATTGATATGGTGAATATGTGGACTTGTGTGCGCCACCTGAAAAGAGTTACTTGCAGTCGTAGTTTAGGATAGCCACCGAGTCAAAGCTGGCTTGCTGCAGTTAAACTCCACCACCCCCTTTGTTGATAATGATGCACATGTTGTTAGTTCTGATGTAAGTCTTGCTGGGTACATTTGTACTCACGTTTGCTTAATTTATGTTTTTGCAGAGAGACTTCAGTATCGCTAGTAGTTCCACGTGGACTTCGACGTTTAGCTTGTTACCTCAGCTATGATCTTGTGCCCTCGGTAGGGTCTTTTAGTTAGTCGGGCTTCTCAGCCTTAATCATTTGTAGTTGTCTGTACTCAGACAAGTTAAGCTTTCGCTTGTGCTTGTTGCTTGTATGACTTGAATGCTGGGTCATGAGACCCATGTTTGTAATATCTGACTCTTCGGAGTCTTATGAATAAATACTATGAATCATAGAGTTATGTTGTGATGCCATGTTGTATTTGCACATATCGAGCATATTGTGTGTATGATTTGAAATGCTTGGTATGTGTGGGATCCGACAATCTAGTTGTTTATCCTTGGTAGCCTCTCTTACCGGGAAATGTCTCCTAGTGCTTCCACTGAGCCATGGTAGCCTGCTACTGCTCCGGAACACTTAGGTTGGCCGGCATATGTCCTTCTTCGTTCATGTGTCTGTCCCTTCGGGGAAATGTCATGCGTTGTTCCTTTAAGTCCTTGTAGATTGCTATGACTTGGGTTCATATGTTGATGACTGACACATTCGTTGCTGGGTCATGTATGCATGTCCCTGTAAGTTAGTGCCACTTTGGGTTCACGACTAGTCATGTTGGCCCGGGTTCTTTGTCATATGGATGCTAGCGACACTATCATATATGTGAGCCAAAAGGCGCAAATGGTCCCGGGCCGGGTAAGGTGGCACCCATGGGAATACCGTGCGTGAGGCCGGAAAGTGATATGATGTGTTACATGCTAGATCGGTGTGACTTAGGATCGGGGTCCTGACAGTTTGTTTGTGATAGAACACCCGGAGTGCGAAGCATGCTACTACGAGTCACTAGGTTTTGCAGATCGTGAGCAAGGCAAGTAACACATTGATCATACTCTTTCATACCCAGTTTTTATGCATTAGTTACAATCCTCAAACACTGCATGATTAGGATGTGCTTAACATGTGGGTATTGGGAAGTAGTTGATGAGGTAGAACCTATTACCTGTTTCATTATCACACCCTTGGGAGTTACTTCTAAGTTATGCTTATATTGTTATGCTATGCTAGTAGACGTGGATTGGGTTTGAGTGTATCCATGACAGATGTGAGTGTTTAATTAATGGTCAATTCTAAGGTGGCAACTTTAATACACATCTGGGTGGATTGTTGGTTTTGGGCACCTGGGGTTATACCAGTGTTGTCCTAGGAGATCCCGGGGTTATACCGTGTGATCCTCCTATGGTCCGCCACCCAGGCTCAAAGGGATCATAAGATTATTCATGCTAGAAACTTCTATGTGCATGCACAAGCTATTATGGGCTCTAGCATAGTTGTGTAGGTTGCATGACCTCTTCCAGTGGTAGGCTAGGAGATGTAGGGGATGTAGGTTCATACTGTCTACCCGGGGTTAGAGATAATGCTTCTGAAAGACTGTGTCTCGGGTATCCGTTTCTCAAACACCATGTAGTGTGAGAAATCCAACGAAGGAGATCGAGTCTTGTGGGGAAAAGTGTGCAAACCTCTGCAGAGTCTACAAACTAATCATGATTAGCCGTGTCCCTGGTTATGGACAACTTGAGTATCTGGTTCTTGGATTATCATATGGATCTCATCACTCTAAATTAATTTGATGGGTTGATAATTACTTTTAATTGGGATTGATATGGGGGTACCATTCTCAATGTTTCAACCATCATGATAGTTAAATAAATTATATTCCTTTGTTGTAGGAAAAAATGGCTTTTCGCAAAAACATTATAACCATAGAGCCTCCACCAGCCAAATATGCATGTAGTGATAGCATTTACCTGTTCATTGCTCTACTGTGTTATGTTGCCAACATATTCCATGTGCTGACCCTTTTTTGGGCTGCAACATATCATGTTGCAGACTTTTCAGACAAGAAGTAAGATGCGATACGTTATTTTCCATGCACTCAGCTATGCCGTTGGAGTTGATGGACTCACTTTATCTTCCAAGTCTTATGCTGTTATCTTATTTAGATGGCCTTAAGCCATATTTATTGTAATAAATTCTCTCTTGAGACATTCAATGTAATAAGTGTGTGATTGCTACTCTGTTATAAATCCTTCGAGTATTGTCTGTGTCAGCATTACCAATCCATGGATCACACTAAACACAGAGACTTGACCGCCTGAGGTCGGGTCGCTACAAGATGGTATCAGAGCACACGTTGAATGTAGGACACGACCACTAAGATGAGCCATAGGACACTCTTCTCTACTCATTTCTGACTCCTCTCCATTTTCTACCCTTTAGGATGGCGTACTCGAGGAACAAGTTTACATAGCTGGATGAAGACACCCCGTTTGGACGACATTTGAAGGAAGTCACTAGGTACGTGAACATCGGAAAACCAAACTTCACCGGGACATACACCGCTATTTTACCAGAAGAGGAGTGTTGGTTGATTCGAGTTCAGATTCCAGGAAGGACGTTCACACCAGTCACAAAACCCATAGAGTTTTCCTTTGACGCACCAACCTGGAGTCTAGGTAAGAGCATGGCAGCCCACATCGCCATAGGACACATCGGCGATGTTTACCACAAGGAGCTTAAGGACACTATCTACCAGATATGTGGGCGCTGATATGAGCAATTGGAGATGATCAGCACTAGGAAGGAGAGGTCCATTGCAGCATTCAACCAGGAGTTAAACCATCATATTCGTCGCCAGGAGAACCAGATGTGTGCAAGGATGATAGATTTGAAGAAGGCGATGACCAGGATCACAGAGCTAGAAGAGGAGCTTAAGTCTACACGCGATGGATATGAGGAGGAAATGATGATACTTGTGGAGAAGAATGATGACATGACAAGGAAGTTAGGAGTTTTCATGGGAGACCCCGCGCCAGGAGGAGAAGACGACGAACCCAAGGAAATTCGTTCTGAAGACTACATCATCATTGACGACACCGACTCCATCCCATGTCTCAGCTAGAGCTATGACCATGAAGAAGCGTGAGTTTTGCCACTTGCGCCAGGGAAATCGTACTGTGTCCTAGTACGTAGATGAGTTTAGTAAGCTATCTCGTTATGCCCCTGATGATGTAGCCACAGATGCCGTAAAGCAAGAGAAGTTTATGGAAGGGCTTAATGATGAGATGAACATGCAGTTGATGGTGGTAACATTTAACAACTACCAGGAGCTGGTAGACAAGGCTCTTATGATTGAAGGGAAGCAGCAGCAGATTGAGAGCTGCAAGAGGAAGTATGGACAAGGAAAGTACAATTCTGGAGCTCAGCAGAAGCCTCGTTTCACCCTGAACTTGGGAGGATTGACCCATAACCATGGAGGCCACACTCACAATGGAGGTAGTTCGCATAACCATAGCGGCCCCAAGAATGGAAATGGGAATGGAGCAGGCAGTAACCAGAGCTGCTCTAACCCAGCGTCACCCGCCAAGAAGGATCAAAGTCACATTACCTATTTCAAGTGCGTGAAGACTGGGCACTACGCCAATGATTGTCCGGAATTGAAGAACGGAAATGGCAATGGAAGCGCTGGGAAGAAGCCCAACCATTTCAACAGGGGACAAGTGAACCACGTGAACGTGGAGGAGGTTGAAGAGCAGCCTGATGCAGTTATCGGTAAGTTTTTGGTTAAGTCATTTACCGCCCTTGTTTTATTTGATACTGGTGCATCACATTCATACATTTCAAGGGGATTTGTGGACAAGTTTAAGTTACCCACCTTAGCCCTTAGGACACCCTTGCTAGTGAGCTCACCCGGTGCAGAGTATATGGCCAGCCGATGGTGTGATCGGATACCCATAACCATTGGTAGCCATGTTTTCCCGTCAGACCTAGTAATTTTGGAGTCACAAGGATTGGATGTGATACTAGGAATGGATTGGTTATCGAAGTATGGAGGGAACGTTGGCTGTGCTAGCAAATCAGTTCTACTCACCACCCTAGAGGGAAAAGGATCAAGTATGTATCTAGGCATGCGCCTAGGAGGACTCAAGTAAATTCTCTCTCAGGAGTTGTTCAGGAGGAAGTTCCTATGGTGAAGGATTACCACGATGAATTTCTAGAGGAGTTACTAGGCATGCCGCCAGATCGAGATATTGAGTTTTTGATAGAGCTAATGTCAGGCACCGGACCAATATCGAAGAGACCGTATCGGATGCCCGCAAATGATCTAGAAGAGATCAAGAAGCAGATTAAGGAGTTGTTGGAGAAAGGTTACATCCGACAAAGTTCATCACCATGGGGAGCACCAGTGCTCTTGGTTGAGAAGAAGGATGGATCATTGAGAATGGTTGTTGATTATCATGCGTTGAATGAAGTGACGATCAAGAACAAGTACCCACTGCCGATGATCAATGATTTGTTTGACCAACTGCAAGGAGCTAAAGTGTTTTCAAAGATCGATTTGCGATCAGGATTTCACCAGCTGAAGATTCGAGAAAAGGATATACCAAAAACAGCATTCACCACAAGATACGGGTTATATGAGTATACGGTTATGTCATTTGGACTGACTAACGCCCCTGCCTATTTCATGAGTATGATGAACAAGGTGTTCATGGAGTTCTTGGATAAGTTTGTCGTGGTGTTTATTGATGATATTTTAGTATACTCGAAGAATGAAGAGGAACACAAGGAGCATTTGCGTTTGGTTCTCGAGAAGCTCAAGGAACATCAGTTATATGCCAAGTCCAGCAAATGTGAGTTCTGGTTGAAGGAAGTTGGATTTCTTGGACATGTTATATCAGGAGAAGGTATAGCAGTGGATCCTACCAAGGTTTAGTCAGTCACCAAGTGGTTGGCACCCACCTCAGTTGGAGAGATCCGCAGTTTTCTTGGACTCACGGGATACTACCGGAGATTTATTGAGAATTTCTCCAAGATTGTGAAGCCTATGATGGCATTGTTGAAGAAAGATACCAAGTTCCATTGGACAGAGGAATGTGAAGCAAGTTTCTAGGAGTTGAAGAAACGTTTGACTACAGCCCCAGTGCTAATCCTTCCGGATATACACAAGGATTTCCATGTGTATTGCGACGCCTCACGCTTAGGACTTGGAGGAGTACTTATGCAAGATGGAGGAGTTGTTTCAGATGCTTCAAGACAACTTCGGCCACATGAGTTAAATTATGCTACACATGATTTGGAGTTAGAAGCCGTAGTGCATGCGCTCAAGACCTGGAGGCATTTTCTTATGGGAAACCGTTGTGATGTGTACACGGATCACAAGAGTTTGAAGTACATTTTTACCCAGAAGGAGCTGAACCTCAGGCAAAGGAGATGGTTGGAGCTCATAAAGGATTATGATATGAAGTTGCACTATCATCCAGGCAAGGCCAATGTCGTAGCAGACGCCTTGAGTCGGAAGGGTTATGCCAATACAGTAGTAACAGGAGGACTGCCAAGGGAGTTAGTAGAAGATCTCAGGGAGCTACGTTTGGAGATAGTTCCTAGAGGTTTCATTGCAGCATTGTAGGTTCAATCAACATTGTTGGAAAAGATTAGAGAAGCTCAGAAGTATGACAAAGAAATTGCTGAAATAAAGGAGAAGATGAGTGAAGGAAAAGCCAAAGATTTTCGTGAGAATGAGCACGACACCTTGTGGTTCGAGGACCGTGCTTATGTGCCCAATAATGCAGGGATCAGGAAGTTGATACTTCAGGAAGCCCATGACTCGCCATACTCGATACATCCCGGAAAAACCAAGATGTATTTGGATTTGAAGGAGTGTTTCTGGTGGACTGGAATGAAGAAGGATATTGCCGAGTATGTAGTCGTATGTGATGTATGTCAGAGAGTGAAGGCAGAACATCACAAGCCAGTAGCACTACTGCAGCCTATGCCGATAACCGAATGGAAGTGGGACAAACTTGGCATGGATTTTATCACCGGATTACCCAGGACCGATCAGGATATGATTCTATCTAGGTAGTAGTGGATCATTTGACCAAAGTTGCTCACTTTATCCCAGTGAAGACCACCTATACAAGTGCGAAGTTGGCCAAGATATATATGACCATGATCGTATGCCTGCATCGAGTTCCAAGGACCATCATATCAGATAGAGGAACACAGTTTACTTCAAAGTTTTGGCACCAGCTGCACCAGACTTTGGGTACCAGGCTAGAGTTCAGTACAGCTTTTCATCTACAGACAGATGGACAGACTGAGAGAGTCAATCAAATTCTGGAGGACATGTTGAGAGCTTGTGTGCTAGATTATGGATCTAGTTGGGATGACAACCTACCCTACGCGGAGTTCTCATACAACAACAGCTACCAGGCCAGTTTGAAGATGGCACCATTAGAAGCCCTGTATGGAAGAAGATGTCGAACACCGTTGATGTGGGATGACGTTGGAGACCGCCAGTTGTTTGGACCAGATTTGATTAAGGAGTCTGAAGAGAAGGCTAAGCTGATTCGAGATAGACTAAAGGTTGCTCAGTCCCGAAAGAAGAGTACTGCAGACTCGAAACGCAAGGAGGTAGCCTATGAAATCGGAGACAGAGCATATCTACGAGGAGTTAAACGTTTTGGAGTCAAGGGAAAGTTAGCCCTGAGATTTTGTAGGACCTACCGTGTTTTGGAACGCATAGGAGAGGTTGCCTACAAGTTGGAGTTACCCGAAGGACTGTCAGGAGTTCATGATGTGTTTCATGTTTGTTCCCCGTTGAAGAAGTGCCATGCAGAGATGGCCGATATTCCCAGAGATACAGTGCCCCTAGAAGCAATTTAGTTGGATAGTGATTTGACATATGAGGATAAACCTGTCAAAATTCTTGAGTTTGCTAGCTGAGTTACTCACATCAAGGTTATCAAGTTTTGCAAAGTTTAGTGGAGCCACCATACCGAGGAGGAAGTCACCTAGGAAAGAGAGGATGATCTACGCAAGGACCACCCACACCTACTTTCTAGCCAACCCGAATCTCGAGGACGAGATTCATATTAAGGGAGGTAGGTTTGTAACATCCCAAATTTTCAATTTGGAATGTTATACATAGGTCATTCTTGCATATCATATTTTTTTTGCATTTCGTTTCGCGATCCTCGAAAATCCTAAGAAACTCAAGGACCCACGGAGAGAGTTGGGGATTTCACGTTCTTCATATTTGAATTTTATCAAATATTGAGGCAAGGATCATTTTGGTTTTAATAAATTTTCTCTCCAAAAATATTTCATATTAAAATATATGAGAGGAGATAATATGACTTCTCCAAAAAAACAAGTGAAATATTGGAGGAAAAACATTACAATCAAATGATAAATTTTATTTGGATTTTATTGAAATTTTATTTGAATTAGGAAAAAAATGTGTTTTTCAAAATTGCATTAGAGTCCCAAATAAATGTTCACTTTGTCCGGAATATTATTAGAGGACTGTGAAAATTTATTTCAGGATTTTTGGAGTCCGTTTAGTATTTACTTCATTTGTTTTCCTGCGTCAGGTTTTTTTTAAAAAAGAGAGAGCACCGACCTAACGGGTCATGCCCGACTAGGACACAGCCCAGCCGGCTTTTTAAGGCGAGGCCCAAGGCCCGCGAAGCCGCCAACCCTGCCCGAACCCTAGCGCCGCTCGCCGCCGCCAGCGCCTCCCGTCGCCGCGCTGCCGCCCACCGCCGCGCCGCTTCCCGCCTCCGCCGACCCCGCCCGCCGCCGCCGGAGCCACCGCCGCCGCCGAGGTAGCCGCCGCCGCCATCCGGTTTTCTCGAGAAAACCGTTGTTTTTTTAGAAAACCCTAGATCTAGTTTTTTTAATGGATCGGTTCGTTCAGTTTTCCGTCGGTTTATTTATTTAGCGGACGTCCATCCGTACGTTCGTTTCAACGAACGTTGTTAGTCGATTAGTCGCAGGCAGCGAACGTTCGTTAGTATTTTCGTCAGTTTGTCTTTTTCCAGGATTTTTCCGCGATTATTTCCGATCACGATTTCTGCCCTAATCTTCGATCTAGTATATCTTTTTGCTCGTTTATCCAAATCAGATGAAACAAGTGCCTAGACCTTTGTCTCGAAGCCCTCTTTCTGTTTAACCAACTTGAAAAGGATTTTGGTACTGTAAAATTTGGCTTTAGTCCAGATTAGTAATCGGATCTTGTTTCTTTCATAGTTTGTGTTTCGTTGCTCCGTTTGATTTGATTTTTTTGCAAACCAGAGTTCTTCAGTTGAACTTTCTGGTTAGATCTTCCTATTTGAGTTTTCCCCGTGCACCTTTGCTTGATTGCTTATGTATGCTATTGTTTGTTTGTGATAGAACACTCGGAATGCGAAGCGTGCTACTACGAGTCAATAGGTTTTGCAGATCGTTAGCAAGGCAAGTAACACATTGATCATACTCTTTCATACCTAGTTTTTATGCATTAGTTACAATCCTCAAACACTGCATGATTAGGATGTGATTAACATGTGGCTATTGGGAAGTAGTTGATGAGGTAGAACCTATTACCTGTTTCATTATCAAACCCTTGGGAGTTACTTCTACGTTATGCTTATATTGTTATGATATGCTAGTACAGGTGGATTGGTTTGAGTGTATCCATGACAGATGTGAGTGTTTAATTAATGGTCAATTCTAAGGTGGCAACTTTAATACACATCTGGGTGGATTATTGGTTTTGGGCACCTGGGGTTATACTAGCTTTCTCCTAGGAGATCCCTGGGTCATACCATGTGATCCTCCTATGGTCCGCCAGCCAGGCTCAAAGGGATCATAAGATTATTCATGCTAGAAACTTCCGTGTGCAGCCACAAGCTATTATGGGCTCAAGCCTAGTTGAGTAGGTTGCATGACCTCTTCCAATGGTAGGCTAGCAGATGTAGGGGATGTAGGTTGGTACTGTCTACCCGGGGTTAGAGTTAATGCTTCTGAAAGACTGTGTCTCGGCTATCCGTTTCTCAAACACCATTTAGTGCGAGAAATCCAACGGAGGAGATCGAGTCTTGTGGGGAAAAGTGCGCAAACCTCTGCAAAGTGTACAAACTAATCATGATTAGCCGTGTCCCCGGTTATGGACAACTTGAGTATCTGGTCCTTGGATTATCATATGGATCTCATCACTCTAAATTAATTTGTTGGGTTGATAATTACTTTTAATTGGGATTGAGATGGGGGTACCATTATCAATGTTTCAACCACCATGATAGTTAAATAAAGTATATCCTTTGTTGTAGGGAAAAATTGGCTTTTCGCAACAACATTATAACCATAGAGCCTCCACCAGCCAAATATTCATGTAGTGATAGCATTTACATGTTCATTGCTCTACTGTGTTATATTGCCAGCATATTCCATGTGTTGACCCGTTTTTGGGCTGCAACTTATGATGTTGTAGACTTTTCAGGCGAGGAGTAAGATGTGATAGGTCGTTTTTCATGCACTCAGCTATGCCATTAGAGTTGATGGACTCACTTTATCTTCCAAGTTTTCCGATGCTATCTTATTTAGATGGCCTTAAGCCACATTTATTGTAATAAGTTCTCTCTTGAGACATTCGATGTAATAAATGTGTGATTGCTACTCTTTTATAAATCCTTCGAGTACTGTGTGTGTCAGCATTACCGATCCAGGGATGACACTGAACATAGAGACTTGACCGCGTGAGGTCGGGTCGCTACACATATTAGCCCAATCATGCACATAATGTTTGCATTACTAACTAATATGACTGACTCGTGAGAACCAAATGTGCAGACCATGTGCGAGAAAAATGGTCAGCCCCCTTCGCCGATGCCCCAGATTGCTCTGGCGACCACGGTAAGTTTGATTTGAAAGGTCGTTAGTTACTAGTATTCACATTTTAGTTTGCATCATGCTAGCGAGACATTATCGGAAATGATCTTTGGTGTAGCATGGCTCCCGACAAGCATCGACCAATCCTTCTGCGTCTGCTAATGGCGGAACCCCGATCGGTCCTTCACCTCCATCTGCCACTGGCGTAGCCCCGACCAATCGTACACCTCTGTGATAACGATATTTTTCTTCTTATTTAGCCTGTTTAGTCCATTTTTGACATAATTTAGCTTATTTAGTCCACAAATGACATAATAAGATGAAGAAAATCAAGGAAGATGAAGGAAAGAAGGAATAGGAAGAAAAGAAGAAGAAGAAAGACTTCTTCTTTTCTTATTATTCTTCTTCTTATTATTCTTCTTCTTTTCCTCCTCTTACTTGTTTTTATTCGTAAATGGCATAATAACCTTGCTAACCTCATAAATGTCATATACTTAGCTTGTTGTCCTCTAAAATGACACAATAAGCTTAGTTAGGTCAAAAATGGCATAATTAGCTAGGTTAGCTTAAAAATGACCAAGTTTAGCTTGGTTAGCTCCAATATGATCCATTTAACCTATGTTAGCTCCAAAATGACCTATTTACCTAGCTTAGCTCTAAATTGACCAACACACTTAGCATTTTTACCTACCTTAGCCCAAAAATGGCATTTTTGCCTACATTAGTTAGAAAAGAAGAAGATAAATAATAGGATAGGAGAGAAAGAAAGAGAAGATAAATTCTTCTACTTCTTTTTCTCCTCTTCCTTATCTTCTAGCGAGTCTTCTTCTTCTAACTTTCATCTTTCCCAATTTGCAGATTTGCTTTACATGAGGAAGCTTGGATTCATGGAGTGTTCTATTCTTCTGGTGCTTCCTTGTTGTTTGTGAAAACTTGTTTGTATATGTATGTCTATATGGATATGTTGTTGGAAACTTGTTTCTGGTTATGTATGTATATATGGATATGTTGGACTTTGTTGAACTATGTTGTTGGATATATATGTTGGATTTGATGAAATATGTTGTTGGACATGCTGTTATATGTTGTTGGATATATATGTTGGATTTGATGAAATATGTTGTTGGACATGCTGTTATATGTTGTTGGATATGTATGCATGTATATCTGTGTGTGAAATCCTGTCAAACTAAATGGATTCAAATAAAAACAGTGGATATATAGCCTCTTTGCCGTCTGCTAGCGGATGACAAAGAGGACACGTGGCAGTTACCTGTAGAAACTGGGAACACGGGCTGCCTATTTGGTCACTTTGCCGTCTGCCAGCGGACGACAAAGACCTTCGAATCTTTGTTGTCAAAGAGACCAAATAGGACTGGCAAACAGGGCCAGCTATGCCGTCCACTAGCAGATGGCAAAGATTCAAACCTCTTTGCCGTCAGCCAGGGGACGACATAGCTGGCCACATGGCAGCTTCTCAGTGCTGGCCGAGCTGAGGTCTTTGTCGTCTGTCAGTAGACGCCAAAGAGCTTTGCCTCTTTGCCGTCCACTGGCGGATGACAAAGAGTGTCATTAAGCCCCTAACGGCTCTCACCCCACCCCACTGCCGTCCATGATCTTTGCCGTCTGCTGGCCTCAGACAGCGGACGGCACAATCCTTTGCCATCCGTTTCTAAGAACCAGACGGCAAAGAAGGCCTTTGACGGCACTTGTTCAGACAGACAGTTTGCCGTCTGTCATGTATGCCTTTGCCGTCCGCCATGGCAGACGGCAACGAAGCTGATTCCAGTAGTGTTTCTATACAATGCAGTGTTCGTTGCCCACACATGATGGAAGAGATCACAAAGAGAAATACTATTCACTCATGTCTACGGTTCCAGTATTTTGAAAAAGGATGGTCCACCCTAAAAGAATATTGACAACAAATATGACAAGGCAAGCATAGATGTAGTGAATCAATCATTTACTTGTGAGCTTACTAGGACAAGTATGCTGAACTGTAACTGCAGTAAGAGACCGTCCAAAATCTGAATCAAGAAGTTTGTCCAGCACCTATTGTTTGCACCTAATCGACGTGAATAATTGGATATCATATCGAATGAGTAAGAAAGACAAGTAAAATTGTCAACAAACCTGGCCTACAGTAGTAATCTGGGTCAATGTCACTACGACCAACAATCAAAAATGACTAGTGTCTGTTCCTAGGGACAGAATTTTGAAACCCTGTGAACTTTACAGGTACTAAAGATTACTGAAATACATCTGAACCATTAAGTGTAGGTAGCGCTCAGCACACAACAAACCCTAATGACAGTCCTGCCTAATGAGTAATCAATCAATTAGAAAATGGGTGATGAGGAGTGGCTGCTGAGTGTTGAGGATGAATCTCAGGATAAATCGGGTTAGCTTAGTGGGTGTTGCATGCCTGAGCCCTGAATGGACTGGGAAGGTAGGCACGGCAGCGCGCTTGGGCAGCGATGACGCTGTTGGGCGAGCGGCTCCTGACCTCCGGTTAGTCCGGCGTCTCCTCCTAGAGTCATGCCGTCCGGGGATATCAAGTCGCCGGTGAGGCAGGCGGGTGGGGGCGAATGGAGATCGGAAGACCGCAGCAGAACAGAGGGGAATCGGGGCCTGGGCCGACCCAAAATCCCAGGGTGGGCCGCAGCCCACCGTGGGCACCTTGTAGAGATACACACCCGAGTGTTCTTCTGCTAGCAATTTTTTTGAACAAAAGTGGGTTTCCCCTCCGATTTCTATGAGAGAAACCACCACGGAACCAACATGATCAATTAAACCCTAAGCATGATCAACTAAACCCTATTATGACTGTGCCATGGCAGATTTAAAGCTGCAAACCAGAGAAATGATATTTAGCATCCACTGTTTACTTCGAATTAAGAACTAAATTCTAAGAGCTGAAAAGAAAGTATAGTAACCAAGTTACAATCTATTTTCTAGTTGAGATCAAAAGGTTGAGGAGATACGAAGTACCACCTCTCTTGCGGCGCCGTGTAGGCATCGGGGTGCGATGGCTGTCGGTGGCCTTGAAGCAGATCTGCGAGCGTAGACGGGTGCATCAGGGGATAAGTCCCGTTGCGGTGGAAGAGAAGGTCGTGTGAGCGGCCCCGAAAAAGAGGACGACGGCGCCGATGAAGCGAGAGGGCGCGATGCAAGGCTCTTGGTCCATCGCCATGAATGAGAAACGTCCATCTCTAGCAGTCCATGACACAGTCTTGGTAGGCGCTCCGGCATGGTGGAGGACGGTGGCGATGGATGGGGTGGAGGACGGCGGCGATGGATGGGGTGGCGGACAGAGGAGGCTGGTGTGGGGATGGTGTTCTAGCATGGACGGTGTATGCATAGGAAAATTGAAGTAGAGGTACGGGGAACCATGTTTTTGGGACGCACCTATCTGAAATATGGGAAAGTTACGAACTTAGCCCCCGTTTAAAATTTGGACATCCTGTCGGTTGGGGATAGAACGCTAATCTCGCATCTCGCCAATATTTTCCCAGAGCGATTTCTGGCGAGGAGAGGGTGTTTTGGCGCCCATGGTTGTTTCCCACGGTGTATGAACGGGGCTGACGGGTAGGGCGGTTGTGTCACATCTGAGTGAAGTTACAAACCTGCCCCTATTCAAAATAATTGCCTACATCGATTTTGGCCGAGGAGAGTTTGTTTTTCCGCCCACCATGTATCAATGGGGAAATGGAGGGAGAAACAAAGATCTTTCGGACGAGCTTGAATCAAATGTGTTTTGCCGCCAATGTTTGGCGCAAACCATGTCGGAAGGAGCCAGAGGTGGTCTTGTCACCTCTAATTGAAGTTACTAACCTACCCGATGGATTGTCCGTGTAAGGGGTAGACAATAATTTCCATCTCCCAAACACTTGGCTTCGGGAAGCTGGCGTGGGAGTGGACATTTTGCCGCTTCTTTCGAATTTTGGTACAATAAGCATCCACATTTACCCTGGCAACTAAATTCGAATCCATTTTGTATTCCTATATGAATCTTTATAAATCATTCTATGTGTTTTTATATATCTTCAAAAGCACGACAAAGATGTATTCCACTGTCATATATGAATATGATTTACAAATGCTGATACTCGAATTCACAAGCTAGAATCCAGTTTAAGGTGAATTCAAATATTTGGAACACTTTATGTCCAACTCAAATGTCACATGCAGCATAATGTGTACTCCCATTTAGATATGTACACAAGCTATGTATCAAGATTCCAATACGAGTCAATCAACCAAGAATGTACAAAACTAACAGACATATAAACACTTATAGATATGGATCAATAATATCAACTAACATACATAAGCCAGGATGCTGTATTTTTTTTGCTAGAAGAGCATCCTTTTTCTAGCGAAGCTAGTACAACATCTTGGCCCTTTCGGATGCGTGCCACTTATGGTCCATCTATACTGCTATTATTGCCGATGCACATTAAGCCTGATTGGCATATTTATAGGTCTGGCACAGCAATCAAAATGAAATGTCTCTGAGTCTTACCAATTAATATGAACATGTGCTCAAATAAAATTACAAACCAAAAAACAAAAAATATTACATGATCTCTAAAACAAATGGTTTGTTCGACTACATGAATGATACGTCTCCAACGTATCTATAATTTTTTATTGTTCCATGCTATTATATATTCTGTTTTGGATGTTTAATGGGCTTATTTATACACTTTTATATTATTTTTGGGACTAACCTATTAACCGGAGGCCCATCCCAAATTGTTGTTTTTTGCCTATTTCAGTGTTTCGCGGAAAAATAATAAATATCAAACGGAGTCCAAACGGAATGAAACCTTTGGGAGCGTGATTTTTGGAACAAACGTGACCCAGAGGACTTGGACTGGAAGTCAAGCAATCAACAAGGAGGCCACGAGGCAGGGGGACACACCTACCCCCTGGGCGCGCCCTCCACCCTTGTGGGCCCCTCGTGGCTCCACCGACCTACTTCTTCATCCTATATATACCTACATACCACCAAACCATCGAGGGGCACCACGAAAACCTAATTCCACCGCCACAACCTTCTGTACCCGTGAGATCCCATCTTGGGGCCTTTTCCGGCGCTCCGCCGGAGGGGGCATTGATCATGGAGGGCTTCTACATCAACACCCTAGCCTCTCCGATGATGTGTGAGTAGTTTACCACAGACCTTCGAGTCCATAATTATTAGCTAGATGACTTCTTCTCTCTCTTTGGATATCAATACAAAGTTCTCCTCGGTTCTCTTGGAGATCTACTCGATGTAATCTTCTTTTGCGGCATGTTTGTCGAGATCCGATGAATTGTGGGTTTATAATCAAGAATATCTATGAACAATATTAGAATCTTCTCTGAATTCGTTTATGTATGATTGGTTATCTTGTCAAGTCTCTTCGAATTTTCAGTTTGGTTTGGCCTACTAGATTGATCTTTCTTGCAATGGGAGAAGTGCTTAGCTTTGGGTTCAATCTTGCGATGCTCGATCCTAGTGACAGTATGGTAAATGCCACGTATTGTATTGTTGCCATCAAGGATAAAAAGATGGGGTTTATATCATATTGCATGAGTTATGTCATTTTGCTTAAAGCGTTACTCCGTTATTATGAACTTAATACTCTAGATGCATGCTGGATAGCGGTCGATGTGTGGAGTAATAGTAGTAGATGCAGGTAGGAGTTGGTCTACTTGTCATGGACGTGATGCCTATATACATGATCACACCTAGATATTCTCATAACTATGCTCAATTCTATCAATTGTTCGACAATGATTTGTTTACCCACCGTAATACTTATGCTATCTTGAGAGAAGCCACTAGTGAAACCTATGCCCCCGGGTCTATTTTCCATCATATTAATCTCCCGTCAACAAGCTATTTCTTGCGCCATTTATTTTGCTTTCTTTACTTTTAGTCTTTATCATAAAAATACCAAAAATATTATCGTATCTTCTCTATGAGATCTCACTTTTGCACGTGGTCGTGAAGGGATTGACAACCCCTTTATCGCGTTGGTTGCAAGGTTCTTATTTGTTTGTGTAGGTGCAAGGGACTTGAGCGTGGCCTCCTACTGGATTGATACCTCGGCTCTCAAAAACTGAGGGAAATACTTACGCTACTTTGCTGCATCACCCTTTCCTCTTCGAGGGAAAACCAATGTAGTGCTCAAGAGGTAGCAAGAAGGATTTCTGGCGCCGTTGCCGGGGAGTCTACGCACAAGTCAAGACATACCAAGTACCCATCACATACTCTTATCCCTCACATTACATTATTTGCCATTTGCCTCTCGTTTTCATCTCCCCCTCTTCACCTTTGCCTTTGCCTTTTCTTTGCCTTCTTCCCGTATGTCTTTTTGTTTGTGTTTCCACGTGCCTTCTATTTGCTTGCATCTTTGCTCGCTAAAAATCTATTGATATGGATCCACTTAAAGCGTTCTATTGGGATCATCTTCAGTCCTTATGCGCTCATGCTGAAACCCCAACTAGCCTAGTCGATGGGAAATCTTTAGATGAGCATGCTCGTTTTGTGCTTCACCGTTTGTCTGAAAAAGGGAGACACTTATGGGATCAAATGAACAGATTGCTATGTTATGCTTGGAATCTTTGTGAAATTTGTGATCTTACTTGTTGCAAAGGGTGTTTATAGTGACTCACAATGAAATCTTATCTTCTTATGCAAAGGGTGTTTATAATTACTACAATATCGAACAGATTGAAGAATCTGTTGCTTTTAAGGGTGCTTATGAAGTTGCTTCTTTGATTGAAAAGTATGATATTACTCTCTACGAATCTGAAAATTTTGACATACTTAAATATTGCTATGAAAACTATGCTCATAATGTCTATGTCAAAGAATTTATTAAAAAATGACCATTGCTTCGAAAGAAAATAATGATATGCAGGAATCTATAGATAATTATGATTCAGATGATTTGATTGAAATATCCCTTGATGAACATGATGCTTTCTATTCTTGTGGCCATGATGCCAATATTTATGAAGATGAGTTTGTTATAGTTCCTTATGTTAAACATGAGATCGTTGCTATTGCACCCCTACTGGATAGTTCCTTCGATGAAACACATGATTGCAATGATGTTATCATAAATTATCTTAATGCCAATTGTGTCAATGATATGCAAAACCTCAAGCTTGGGGATGCTAGTTTTGCTATGACTACTATTTGTTGCAATGATCAAGATTGGGGTGATACTTCTTTTGATCTTGAAAATTTATTTAAGCCCCATGATGAATATGAGATTGATAATGGTGTTTGCAATATTATTGAAAGTGGGTTTGTAAGAGTGTCAACTTTAGATCCCACATATTTGGAGAATGTTCAATCTTAGGAAGTTTTTGATAAAAGTGGGTTTGGAGAGGTCATGACTTTAGTTAATGTTAATCCCACTATTTTGGAAGAGTGTCGACTTTGCATACATGTGGATAGTGTTAAGAATGTGTTTTGTGATAGCTATATTGTTGAATTTGCTTATGATCCTACATGTAATTATTATGAGAGAGGTAAATATGGTTGTAGAAATTTTCATGTTACTAGATTACCTATCGTTATGTTGAGATTGCTATTATTTCTTTCCGCTTCCTTGCATATGCTAGTTTTAGCTTGCTATGATTATTCGCTTCCTTCCATGGGGACCTCGCTCTTTGATCTTGGGCTAACCTGTTTTTCCATTAAAGTTCCGATTGGATTCCAAAAAGTTGAAGTTAGCAAAACATCTCAACTGGGAGTTGTAACAGCAAACAAGTTAAACAAACAAGGAATTAAAGAGTTTCAATTGGATGCTGAAAAGTAGTTTTAGCGACCAGACCTCAAACAGTCTGATCTCTGTGCTCCGGTGTCATCCCTGGATCAGTAATGCTGACACCACACAGTACTCGGAGGATTTATAACAGAGTAGCAATCACACACTTATTACATCGAGTGTCTCAAAAGAGAACTTATTACAATAAATATGGCTTAAGGCCATCTAATAACGATAACAGCGGAAGGCTTGGAAGATAAGTGAGTCCATCAACTCCAACGGCATCACTGAGTATAGAACCACGACCTAAAAACTCCTTAATCGTCGTCTGAAAAGTTTGCAACATTAACGTTGCAGCCCGAAAACAGGTCAGCACATGGAATATGCTGGCAAGGTAACACATAGAGAGTAATGGAATGCAACAGCTATACTATATGCATATTTGGCTGGTGGAAAGCTCTATGGTTACAGTTTTTGCGTAAAGCCAATTTTTCCCTACTTCAAAGGAATAAATTTAATTACTATCATGGTGGTTGTTATACATTGAGAATGGTTGACAGCATTCTCAATCCCAATTAAGTAACATCATTAAAACCCAACAAAATTAATTTAGGGTAACATGTTGAGATTCACATGATAATCCAGGTACTAGATACTCAAGATGTCCATAACCGGGGACACGGCTAACCATGATTAGTTTGTTACACTCTGCAGAGGTTTGCGCACTTTTCCCCACAAGACACGATCGCCTCCGTTTGGTTTCTCGCACTACAGGGTGTTTGAGAAACGGATGACCGAGACATAGTCTTTCAGAAGCGCTAGCACCTTACGATCGGGTAGACCGTACCACCTACATCCCCTACATCTGCTAGTCTACCACTGTAAGTGTTCGCACAACTTAGTCAACTATGCCAGAGCCCATAATGGCTTGTGGCTGCACACGGAAGTTTCTAGTATGAATAATCTCATGATCCCTTTGAGCCTGGGTGGCGGTCCAAAAGAAAAACAAGCAAGTCCTGGAAACCCCAGGTGCATCAATCCACCCAGATGTGTGTTAGGTTGCCACCTTAGATAAACCATTAATTAACAATCTCACATCTGTCATGGATATCACTCACCCAATCCACGTCTACTGGCATAGCATGGCATAATAAGCAAACGTAGAAGTAACTCCCAAAGGTTTGATAATAAACAGGTAATAGGTACTACCTCATCTACTTCCCATCCCACAGTTTAATTAGATCCTAATCATGCAACGTGTGAGGATTGATCTAATGCAATAAAACTGGGTTGTAGAAAAGGTATGATCAAAGTGTTACTTGCCTTGCTGATGATCCGCGAAACCTAGAGATTTGAAATAACAGGCGGCGCACTCCGGGTATTCTATCGCAAACAAACAACAAGCATACAATAAGTACTCATCTAATGCACAGGTAAAACTCAAATAGAAGATCTAACCAGAAAGTTCAACTTAAGAACCCTGGTTTGCAAAAGAATCAAATCGAACGAAGCAAAAGAAATCCAACGGCGAAAGAAAACAACTTCGTTCTAGTAATCTGGATCTAGGGCAAATTTTACAGTAGCAAAAACATGTTTAAGTTGGTTATTCAGAAAGAGGGTTTCGAGACGAAACTCCAGGCGCTTGAATCGCCTGATTCCGACAAACGAGCGAAAAGTTATACCAAAATGAAAATCGGATCAGAAATCGCGATCAGAAAATAACCGCGGAAAAATCCGATGAAAAAGAAAAACGACGAATTTTTTTTTAAAACAGCACGGAAAACGAGGCGGCGGCGAACCTCGGGCGGCGCGCAACTCCGGCTGCGGCGGCGGCTGGGGCTGGGGCGCGCTAGGGTTAGGGCGGCGGTAGTGGGCTGGCTCGGCTCGGGCCTCGGGCGCGCCTTATAAAGGCCCCGGCCAGGCGGAGTCCTGGCCGAGTACGGCCCAAAGTCGGTTCCGCGTTTTTTTTAAATAATTCCGCTCGGAAGAAAAATAAAAAGAAATACTAAACGGACTCCAAAAATCACGAAATAAATTTTCCCGGGTTTCTAAAATAAAGCCCGATAAAGTGAACATTTATCTGGGCCCAAACTACAATTTGAAAAACACGCATTTTTCCTAAATTCAAATAAAAATACCGAAAAACTCCGAAATAAATATTATTTGATTTTTTTTATTAAATCCTCAATATTTCTATATTTTGGGAAAGTCATTCTATTCCCTCTCTCATATTTTTGTAATAGAAATAATTGATGATAAAATAAATAAAATCAAATGATCCTGTTTACATAATTTGAGAAAACTCAAATATGTAAATAACGAAATCCCCAACTCTCTCCGTGGGTCCTTGAGTTGCTTAGGATTTTCTAGGATCAAAACCAAAAGAAAAATATGATATGCATGATGATCTAATGTATAACATTCCAAATTGAAAATTTGGGATGTTACAAACCTACCCCCTTAAGATGAATCTCGCCCTCGAGATTCGAGTTGGCTAGAAAATAGGTGAGGGTGGTCTTTGAGCAAATCTTCCTCTCGCTCCCAGGTGGCTTCATCCTCCGTGTGGTGGCTCCACTGAACTTTGCAAAACTTGATAACCTTGCTACGAGTAACTCGGCTGGCAAACTCAAGAATCTTGACTGGTTTCTCCTCATAGGTCAAATTGTTATCCAACTGAATTGCTTCCAATGGCACTGTGTCTCTCAAAGGTATGTCAGCCATCTCCGCGTGACACTTCTTCAATTGAGAAACGTGAAACACATCATGAACTCCTGTTAATCCTTCTGGCAATTCCAACTTGTAAGCCACTTCTCCCATACGCTCCAAAACTCGATATGGTCCTACAAATCGTGGCGCTAACTTCCCCTTAACTCCAAAGCACTTAATCCCTCGAAGTGGGGATACTCGAAGATAAGCTCTATCTCCGACTTCGTAAACTGTCTCCTTGCGTTTAGAATCTGTGTAGCTCTTCTGCCTGGACTGGGCTACCTTGAGCCTATCGCGAATCAACTTCACCTTCTGTTCAGACTCCTTAATCAAATCTGGTCCAAACAACTGTCGGTCTCCAACTTCGTCCCATGACAACGGTGTCCTGCACCTCCTTCCGTACAAAGCCTCGAAAGGGGCCATCTTCAAACTGGTCTGATAGCTACTATTGTAAGAGAACTCTGCATATGGCAAATTATCGTCCCAACTAGATCCATAATCTAGCGCACAAGCTCTGAGCATATCCTCCAAAATCTGATTGACTCTCTCAGTCTGTCCATCTGTCTGCGGATGAAAAGCTGTACTAAATTCTAACCTAGTACCCAAAGTCTCATGCAACTGCTTCCAGAACTTTGAGGTAAACTGGGTTCCTCTATCTGATACTATGCTCCTCGGAACTCCATGCAAACATACGATCCTGGTCATGTATATCTTTGCCAACTTAGCACTGGTGTAAGTGGTCTTTACTGGGATGAAATGAGCTACCTTCGTCAATCGATCAACTACGACCCAAATCGAGTCATAGCCTAAACGAGTCCTTGGTAATCCTGTGATAAAATCCATGCCTAGCTTATCCCATTTCCATTCGGGTATCGGCAATGGTTGCAACAATCCTGCTGGCTTCTGATGCTCTGCCTTTACTCTCTGACATACGTCACAAACTGCTACATACTCTGCAATATCCTTTTTCATTCCGGTCCACCAGAAAATATCCTTCAAATCCAAATACATCTTGGTATTTCCAGGGTGAATCGAATACGGTGAATCATGTTCCTCTTGCAGAATCAACTTTCTGATCTCCGGGTCATTGGGCACGTAAACACGGTCTTCAAACCATAGGGTGTCTTGCTCATCCTCACGAAATCCTTTAGCTTTTCCCTTGCTCAGTTTCTCCTTTATAACGGCAATCTCTTTGTCAGTTTTCTGAGCTTCTCTGATTCTATCCATCAAAGTTGACTAAATTTCCAACGTTGCTACATAGCCTCTCGGAACTATTTCTAAACATAGCTCACGAAGATTTTCTGCTAACTCCTTGGGTATTTCTCCCGTCATTAACCTATTGACATGGCTCTTGCGGCTTAATGCATCAGCTACTACATTAGCTTTTCCGGGATGGTAATGTAATTTCATATCATAATCCTTGATGAGCTCCAACCATCTCCTTTGTCTGAGGTTTAACTCCTTCTGCGTGAAAATGTACTTCAGACTCTTATGATCCGTGTACACCTCACAATGATTTCCAATGAGGAAATGTCTCCATGTCTTCAATGCATGCACTACGGCTGCTAACTCCAAATCATGCGTAGCATAATTCAATTCGTGAGGCTTCAGTTGTCGTGAAGCATACGAAACAACTCTCCCTTCCTGCATAAGCACTGCTCCAAGTCCTCGACGTGAAGCGTCGCAATACACCTCATAGTCCTTGGTTTGATCTGGCAAAATCAACACTAGTGAGGTAACCAAACGTTTCTTCAATTCCTGAAAACTTGCCTCACACTCATCAGTCCATTTGAACTTAGTATCCTTCTTCAACAACTCCGTCATAGGCTTCGCAATCCTTGAGAAATTCTCAATAAACCTCCGGTAGTATCCTGCGAGTCCAAGAAAACTCCGGATCTCTCCAACGGTAGTTGGGGCTTCCCACTTGGTCATGGTTTCAACTTTAGCGGGATCTACTGCTATACCTTCTCTAGATATAACATGTCCAAGGAATCCTACTTCCTTCAACCAAAATTCACATTTGCTGAACTTGGCATATAATTGATGTTCTCTGAGCTTTCCAAGTACCAAACGCAAATGCTCCTTATGCTCCTCTTCATTCTTCGAATATACCAGGATATCATCAATGAACACTATGACGAACTTATCCAAAAACTCCATAAACACTTTGTTCATCATGTTCATAAAATAGGAAGGCGCGTTAGTCAGTCCAAATGACATAACGGTATACTCATACAGCCCATACCTGGTGGTAAAAGCTGTCTTCGGAATATCCTGTTCTCGAATCTTCAACTGATGGTATCCTGATCGCAAATCGATCTTGGAAAACACTTTAGCTCCTTGCAATCGATCAAACAGATCATTGATCATTGGTAGCGGGTACTTGTTCTTGATTGTTACTTCATTCAATCCTCGATAGTGAACAACCATCCTTAACGATCCATCCTTCTTCTCTACTAGAAGTACTGGTGATCCCCAAGGCGAAGAACTTGGTCGAATGTAACCTTTATCCAGTAACTCCTTAAGCTGCTTCTTAATTTCCACCCAATCTTTTGCTGGCATCCTATATGGTCTCTTCGATATTGGACCAGTGCCTGGCAAAAGCTCAATCAAAAACTCAATGTCTCTATCCGGTGGCATGCCTGGCAACTCTTCGGGAAATACATCAGGAAAATCCTTTACCACTGGTACTTCCTCCTGCACAACTCCTGATAAGGAATTTACTTGTGTCCTCTTTGGTACATGCCGGGATACATACTTGATCCTTCTCCCTTCTGGTGTGGTAAGCAAAATTGGTTTACTAGCACACTCAATATTCCCTTCATACTTTGATAACCAATCCATGCGTAATATCAGATCCAATCCTTGAGATTCCAATACTATTAGGTCTAAGGGAAAAACATAGTTACCAATCCTTAATGGTAACTGATCACACCATAGGCTAGCCACATACTTTGCTCCTGGCGAGGTTACTAACATGGGTGACCTAAGGGCTTGGGTTGATAGGTTATACTTATCCACAAATCCCCTTGATATGTATGAATGCGATGCACCAGTATCAAAAAGAACGAGTGCAGTAAATGACTTAACCAAAAACTTACCTATTACTGCATCGGGCTGAGCTTCAACCTCCTCCACGCTAACGTGGTTCACCTGTCCCCTGTTGAAAGGGTTCGGCTTCTTCCCAGAACTTCCATTGCCATTTTGGCCTTCAGGACATTCATTTGCATAATGTCCTGGCTTCGAACACTTATAGCAAGTGACGTGGCTCAAGTCCTTCTTGGCTGGGGTGGATGGGGTGTTACGGTTCTGTCCGTTGCTTCCTCCATTCCCATTACCATTCTTGGTGCCATTGTGATTGTGCGAGCTACCTACTCCATGGGTATGCTGAAAATGTCCTCCTAGTCTAGGGGTAAAACGAGGCTTCTACTGAGCTCCTGAATTATACTTTCCTTGTCCATACTTCCTCTTGCGGTTCTCAATTTGCTGCTGCTTCCCTTCAATCATAAGAGCACGATCTACCAACTCCTGGTAGTTGTTGAAGGTGGCTACCATCAACTGCATACTCAAATCATCATTCAATCCTTCCAGGAATTTCTCCTGCTTAGCTGCATCTGTAGCAACGTCATCTGGGGCATATCGTGCTAACTTACTAAACTCCTCCACATACTGGCCAACTGTCCGTCCTCCTTGGCGCAAGTTACGAAACTCACGCTTCTTCATGGCCATTGCTCCTGCTGAAACATGGGCAGTACGAAAAGCCTGCTGAAACTGGTCCCATGTGACAGTGTCGACTGGGAAGGTGGCTGTGAAATTCTCCCACCAAGATGCTGCGGGTCCTTCTAACTGATGTGCGTCAAACTTAACCTTCTCCACATCTTTGCATCCTGCTGTGGTCAACTCCCTAGCTATCTTGCGGAGCCAATCATCTGCTACTATCGGCTCGGTGCTACTGGAAAACACCGGCGGATTCAGCCTAAGAAAATGGGCTAAGTGGTCAACAGGTGGTGGTGGTGGGTTGTTGTTGTTGTTCCCTTGATTCTGATTCTGAACTAGCAACTGCATCAAGGTGTTCTGCTGCTGGATCAACTGGGTGAGCTCCAGCGGAAAGGCAAGTCCGGGGTCACGTCTCGGAGGCATATGAGGGTTTAGAAAAGATGAGATATAAGAATAGAGGGGGTCTAAAGGGAAAACACTACCCATATGCACATGAGGCAAAAACAAACAATTCACTTCAATCAATCAAACAAGGACATACAATCGATCTAGCTATCGCAAAAGTGCTTGGAGTACTATATTTACATGGTGGACTACTACTACTGATGAGGTGGTCTACTACAAATATTCTACGGTTGTAGACTCCATGATATCTGCTCCTGCTTCATCCACATAGTCATCATCGCTACTATCTTGTTCCGAGTCGGTGCCATCAATGATGATGTAGTCTTCCGGGCTAATCTCCTTGGGTTCCTCGTCTTCATCTACTGGTGTTGGGCCTCCCATAAATATTCCAATCTTCTTGATCAGATCGTCATTCTTCTCCACCAATACTTCAATTTCTTCTTCATAATCTTCACGTGTAGCCTTGAGTTCTTCCTCTAGTTCCTTGATTCTAGTCTTAGCCTTCTTCAGATCTATCATGTCGGCGCACATCTGAATCTCCTGTCATCGAATGTGCTGGTTTAACTCCTGAATAAAAGCTGCAATTGATCTATCTTTCCTGGTGCTGATCATCTCCCAGTGTTCATCTCGGCGCCCACAATTCTGGTAGATAGTATCCTTAAGATCCTTGCGGTAGACTTCTCCAATGCGTCCCATGGCGATGTGAGCTGTCATGCTCTTTCCTAGACTCCAAGTTGGTGCATCAAAAGAAAACTCTATGGGCTCAGTGACTGGCATGAACGTCCTTCCTGGAACTTGAACTTGAATCATCCAGCACTCTTCTTCAAGTAAAGTGGCGTTGTAGGTTCCCGTGAAGCTTGGTACTCCTATGTTCAGGTATCTAGTGACTTCCTTCAAGTGGCGTCCAAAGGGTGTATCTTCGTCCGGTTGGGTGAACTTGTTCCTTGCATCCGCCATCCTAAAGAGTAGAAAAGATGAGAAGTCAGAAGAGAGGAGAGTGAGTAGTGATCTAGGTCTTTAGCTTAGTGGTCATGTCCTATAGTCAGCGTGTGCTCTGATACCATCTCTGTAGCGACCAGACCTCAAACAGTCTGATCTCTGTGCTCCGGTGTCATCCCTGGATCAGTAATGCTGACACCACACAGTACTCGGAGGATTTATAACAGAGTAGCAATCACACACTTATTACATTGAGTGTCTCAAAAGAGAACTTATTACAATAAATATGGCTTAAGGCCATCTAATAACGATAACAGCGGAAGGCTTGGAAGATAAGTGAGTCCATCAACTCCAACGGCATCACTGAGTATAGAACCACGACCTAAAAACTCCTTAATCGTCGTCTGAAAAGTTTGCAACATTAACGTTGCAGCCCGAAAACGGGTCAGCACATGGAATATGCTGGCAAGGTAACACATAGAGAGTAATGGAATGCAACAGCTATACTATATGCATATTTGGCTGGTGGAAAGCTCTATGGTTACAGTTTTTGCGTAAAGCCATTTTTTCCCTACTTCAAAGGAATAAATTTAATTACTATCATGGTGGTTGTTATACATTGAGAATGGTTGACAGCATTCTCAATCCCAATTAAGTAACATCATTAAAACCCAACAAAATTAATTTAGGGTAACATGTTGAGATTCACATGATAATCCAGGTACTAGATACTCAAGATGTCCATAACCGGGGACACGGCTAACCATGATTAGTTTGTTACACTCTGCAGAGGTTTGCGCACTTTTCCCCACAAGACACGATCGCCTCCGTTTGGTTTCTCGCACTACAGGGTGTATGAGAAACGGATGACCGAGACATAGTCTTTCAGAAGCGCTAGCACCTTACGATCGGGTAGACCGTACCACCTATAACCCCTACATCTGCTAGTCTACCACTGTAAGAGTTCGCACAACTTAGTCAACTATGCTAGAGCCCATAATGGCTTGTGGCTGCACACGGAAGTTTCTAGTATGAATAATCTCATGATCCCTTTGAGCCTGGGTGGCGGTCCAAAAGAAAAACAGGCAAGTCCTAGAAACCCCAGGTGCCTCAATCCACCCAGATGTGTGTTAGGTTGCCACCTTAGATAAACCATTAATTAACAATCTCACATCTGTCATGGATATCACTCACCCAATCCACGTCTACTAGCATAGCATGGCATAATAAGCAAACGTAGAAGTAACTCCCAAAGGTTTGATAATAAACAGGTAATAGGTACTACGTCATCTACTTCCCATCCCACAATTTAATTAGATCCTAATCATGCAACGTGTGAGGATTGATCTAATGCAATAAAACTGGGTTGTAGAAAAGGTATGATCAAAGTGTTACTTGCCTTGCTGGTGATCCGCGAAACCTAGAGATTCGAAATAACAGGCGGCGCACTCTGGGTATTCTATCGCAGACAAACAACAAGCATACAATAAGTACTCATCTAATGCACAGGTAAAACTCAAATAGAAGATCTAACCAGAAAGTTCAACTTAAGAACCCTGGTTTGCAAAAGAATCAAATCGAACGAAGCAAAAGAAATCAAACGGCGAAAGAAAACAACTTCGTTCTAGTAATCTGGATCTAGGGCAAATTTTACAGTAGCAAAAACATGTTTAAGTTGATTATTCGGAAAGAGGGTTTCGAGACGAAACTCCAGGCGCTTGAATCGCCTGATTCCGACAAACGAGCGAAAAGTTATACCAAAACGAAAATCGGATCAGAAATCGCGATCAGAAAATAACCGCGGAAATATCCGATGAAAAAGAAAAACGACGATTTTTTTTAAACAGCACGGAAAATGAGGCGGCGGCGAACCTCGGGCGGCGCGCAACTCCGGCGGCGGCGGCGGCGTCGGCGACTGGGGCTGGGGCGTGCTAGGGTTAGGGCGGCGGTGGTGGGCTGGCTCGGCTCGGGCCTCGGGCGCGCCTTATAAAGGCCCCGGCCAGGCGGAGTCCTGGCCGAGTACGGCACAAAGTCGGTTCCGTTTTTTTTAAATAATTCCGCTCGGAAGAAAATTAAAAGAAATACTAAACGGACTCCAAAAATCACGAAATAAATTTTCCCGGGTTTCTAAAATCAAGCTCGATAAAGTGAACATTTATCTGGGCCCAAACTATAACTTTGAAAAACACGCATTTTTCCTAAATTCAAATAAAAATACCGAAAAACTCCGAAATAAATCTTATTTGATTTTTTTATTAAATCCTCAATATTTCTATATTTTGGGAAATTCATTTTATTCCCTCTCTCATATTTTTGTAATAGAAATAATTGATGATAAAATAAATAAAATCAAATGATCCTGTTTACATAATTTGAGAAAACTCAAATATGTAAATAACGAAATCCCCAACTCTCTCCGTGGGTCCTTGAGTTGCTTAGGATTTTCTAGGATCAAAACCAAAAGCAAAATATGATATGCATGATGATCTAATGTATAACATTCCAAATTGAAAATTTCGGATGTTACAGTAGTTATCAACATCATTGTAACCGGTTGTTGCAGCAGCAAAGCAGTTAAACAAACAAGTTTTCCAAAAGGTATCTGTTGTGGCATTGGAGTTTCTCTTGGATCCTGAAAAGTTGAGTAGCCAGTAAGATGATTAGAGCAAGCGGGTGCAGCAGCAAAGTAGTTAAACAAACAAGTTTTGCAAAAGGAACCTATTGTGGCATTGGAGTTTCTCTTGGATCCTGTAAAGTTGAGTAGTTAGTAACTTGATTAGAGCAACAAGTTACATCAGCAAACCTGTTACACAAATATATTTTTGAAAATGTACCTGCTGTGCAATTGGACTTCCAATTGGATCATGAAAACTTGAAGTTGGTAAGATGATTACAACAACAAGTTACAGCAGCAAACCAGGTAAACATGGAAGTTTCTGAAAACATACCTGTTGTGCCAATGGAATTTCAGTTGGATCCTGCAAACTTGAATGGTAGCAATCAATAAATAAAGTTTTGCAAGAGCCATAAGAAACTAACATCAAACTAGTAAAACTAACCAGTTTTGGCAACGTATTTAATTACACATGAACTAGACTAACATGTTCTTGGCAACACATTAAAGTCATAGTTTAAAAAGGCGCACCTAAGAGAGCACTTAGGCACGCCTATGCTCTAGGCGTTGGCAAAGCGCATGGCACATAACTATGCTTAATCTGCACATAATTGCGCATAAGCATACGCTTTGGTCAGTAAAGCGCAAGGCGGTGGCAAAACACACAATTTACGCCTAGAGATTTTTAGAACTATGATTGAAGTAACAAGTCGGTACCATTTACCAGCAACACAGACATTTGTAAATTTCTTTGACGTAAGCAAAATGATTCCAACACATGTATAAGTTAAAAAGACGGTGTCCCTCATATAAACCTGACAGTTGTCTATATATGAACATGCAAACATTACTAATGGAACAAGTGATAACAGTAAACCATTTAAACAAATAGGGTATCAGAATGTAAATTACATGTGAATTCTGGTGCACCCTCGAACTACATATGACCAGCTATCTACGTGCTTAAGTAGCTATTTAAGTTCAGCCAAAGAGGTAATTCTTAACAATAAGTATCAAACACATAGATATGCGCAGTCTATAATAAGATTAACAAGCTATGGCATTATGTAATCAGTAGCAAACTAAATTAAGCCAAGCAACGTAATTGAATAATTTTGCAATAAATGGCTAACTAAAATTCTGAGAAGCAGTTAACTGAACTTACGCTAGATCTTTGTACAGGCACACTACAACTTCTTTTTCGCTTACAAGGTTCTATGAAGGAGTCCATGGCATCAATTGCTTTGATACGCACTCCCAATACTTCTTTTTCCCCACACTGCATTGGTAAGTCGAATGGTTAATTTGGTAAGATGGTGCGTCCTTGATCTGTTATATAAGGACGTGTAGTCAGACTAGTTGTAGCCACACACATCATACTGGCTTTTACTGTATATTTCACACGATTATATTTGACATATCGATATCTAAGAAATCTACAATAGGATGAAAAGATTGGCATCCTTCACATTATTGGCGAACTCAGTTCATAGAAACAAGCAATTCTACCATTCTATGGGTAAATCAAAAGCGCCACTGGAATATTTTTCACTACCCCAATCATACACGCAAAAAGGGGTGACGCCACAATAGGGGCTGGTATGGGCGTCCGCCTCGGGTGGCTGGAAAGTGTGCACCTAGTTTGAGTCGTCCAGGTTGGCCCAGGCTAGTTTTGTTCGTCCCAACGCACGAGCAGGCAATGTAAAAAATGAAGAAAAATGTTTCAATTTGGATGGCCAATAACGTAAGTGCAAGCCAAGCCCTATAGCAGGCTCGCAGCCCAAACGAGCGCCTCCCATATCGATCGACAACAGGAAAAATCACAATTCGTTCGCTCCAGCCTCCAATTTGGTTTGCTCCGAACCTAGCCGCCGCTGGACAGACCAACACAACACTTCCTCGCGCCCTCGTTGGAGGGCGGTCACCGGGCTTCAAGCGAATGGAAGGACAAGAAGATGAAGATCCAACCCTGGGTGTAGCCTGCGTGGGAGGCAGCGGTGGCAGCATGGGCATGGCATCGAGCTTGTGCAAACAGGCAGTCCCAGCTTGCAAGAGCAACACGTGCAATGAGCAGGTACATCACATCCCTGATTATATCTAATTCAACTGTTCAGTGTCTGGCCAATAGTTAAACCTGGCGGTGTTGTAAAACTTCTTGTATGTAGGGAATCTATGAGAAGAAACCAATTTCTGCTTATCTTATAACTCCCCCAATCAATACTGAACTGACTAAATCTGATGTATCTAATCAAGTTTCCTATGCGAACATAAAAGCTCATGTTGTTCTTGATCCTGAAGTGTCTAGTGAACAGACTGCTAATGAAGGATTTGATCCAAACATTTTACATGCTCCTAGTGATGAACATATAGTGTCTAATGTGGGATCTAATGCAAGCATTTTGCAAGCTCCCATTGAAGGATTTAGTGTCTAATGGTGATCTCCTATGTTGAGAGAGACATAGAGATTTGTAGGCATTGATGAGAAGCAAATTATAATACAATTTCATGGCTTGAGGAAACGTTGAGGCCATCTACCAGAAAGTCCCCGTATCATGACAACGTAGCATAAATACTTTTCTAATCTGTTGTTTGAAACTATTGGCATACTTGTGCAGGATAGATATATTGATATGCAGTTTGCGCACTGGTTATAGGTGCAATTACACTTCGATATTTTCAGCCAGAGAACGAATAATTCAAGCAGGTACAGACCATGTTAGTAGTCCTTGTACACCATGTTGCATTTTGTCTTTTTGTTGCTTACATCATTTAGTGTTTTATAATATGAACTACTTTGGATCATTAGCTGGTTTTCAAAGTGCATGTACACTACTAGAAAAACAGCTATAACCAATATGGACACTAATGGCGCATTATACATGTGGTGCGCCATTACTAAATAGTAATGGCGCACCATGTGTAGGTGCGGCATTAGTAACCAAAACAGTAATGGCACACGAGGTGAAAAGTGCGCCATTACTAAGTTTGACCAAGGTTTAACCCAGTCATACACATAGTAATGGCGCACTTTGTATAGGTGCGGCATTACTGATTTGACATAGTAATGGCGCACCTTTACAAAGTGCGCCATAACTATGTGTATGACTGGGTCAAACCTTGGTCAAACTTAGTAATGGCGCACTTTGCATAGGTGCGCCATTACTATGTCAAACTTAGTAATGAGGCACCTATACAAAGTGCGCCATTACTAACTTTGACCAAGGTTTGACCAAGTCATACACATAGTAATGGCGCACTTTGTGAAGGTGCGCCATTACTAAATGCACCCCCTGTGGACCGCCTTTTCAGTTTTAAAAAAATAAAAGAAAATGATGGAAATGTCAAGAAAATGAAAGAAAATAAGTTTCCCATGTGATATGGGGTCTAGTTGTTGGGAAAATTTACAAATAGGAATTTCGACTTTATTTGCAAAATCTCTTTGGAATTTAGTAAAATGGGCATAACTTTTGCATACAAACTCGGAGTTTTTTAAATGAAAAATCATCTACTCAAAAAGTTACATCCGAATTCAATCGGGGGAACCCCGTTGAAGATTTTTAGAATACCCCAAAACCTAACAGAATAAAAGATACGGGGCTTTTAAGATCTAGAGGTGGGAAAATGGAAAAAAAATCAAACTTAGTAATGGCGCACCATTTGCTAGGTGCGCCACTAGTAACAGAAAAATAATATTGGTTTCGAATTTTTTTTGGAAAAAATGTTCAAATTATGATACGTAATATGACCGAGAAGTTTGAAATATTTTTTCAAAATTTCATCACACTCCTGAACATGAACAAAGTCCTAGACATCAACAAGGTTTAATAGGATTGATATGATAGATATATCAAAAAGTGCCTGTTAAGTGAGCTGGTGCTGGGGTTGGATAGAACTTAGAAGTTAAGCGTGCTTGGGCTGGAGTAGTGTGAGAATGGGTGACCTTTCAGGAAGTTTGACCACGGAGTGTGATTTGACCCGAGATTAAGCATATTGGCCCGAGATTAATCCATAGTGATCTGAGATTAAGAAAAAAACGAAAAAAAATTGAAAAAAAATTTCTAAATTTTTTTTGAATTTTTTTTTAGTAATGGCGCATTTCTATGTCGTGCGCCATAGTAATGACGCACTTCTAGGCATAGTAATGGCGCACCAAATATGCGCCATTACTATTTGTTACTAGTGACGTGTAAATAGTGGCGCACCTATAGTGCGCCATTAATAGCAAAAACTGGTGCGCCACTAACAGCCTTTTTTTCTAGTAGTGGTAGCTTCACATTTCTCAAGTTGTGTTGATTTACAGAGTGCAAGTGCCTTCGTAATTTATAAGTTAAATGTTCGCCCCTAGTAACTTGAATTGTGGATCCGCCACTGCACACAAATCATACACGCAGGCCAGTACAAATTAAATGAAATGCAGGGTCTTATGCTAGCTCGTTGTACAGGCTCACTATAGCTCTGCTTGCACTTGGGATGTTCCATGTACAAGTCCATGTTACCACTTGCTTGGATGTGCAGGCCTTGTGCTCCTTGCACCCCCCTCTGCATTTTTGACACGAAGAATGGTCAAATAAGAGGAATCGACCTTGCTGTTGTACCGGAGGACAGATACTTACAAGGTTATACGGGTGTACAGGATGTGTACCAGATCCAGTAGCGTCGTCATGCTTCGCTAAAAAATGGTTTTGCTTGTTTCAGATGCTATCTCCAAAAGAAATAAGAGTTAAAGTCAGAGTTGCATCGGCGTGTAAGCTAAGAGAGCAGTGAAAGGATATCCAAACATCGTCGGAACAGTGCACAAGGGAGTGACGTGTGGATACCTAGTTCGGGCCGGTGTTTGGGCATGCTCGCATAGCTAGAGTGCGGGTCATTTCAGAGCCTTTAAGGGTGATGCGCTGGCGTTTGCTAGCCGCACAGGGATGTAGATCTTGAGTGGCAGCGGAGTGCTATGATGCGGTGGGCGAGACTGTTGGTGAAGCCCCAACGACATCGGGGGCCGGAGATGTGACGGTGTGCTCGGTGAAGTAGCCCCGGTGAGGTGGGAGACGGCGTCGGTGAAGCGCACCTGATGTGGTGGAAGTCGGTGTCTGTGAGGCACGTCGGTTGCAGCGGCCAACATTATCGGTGGACCACCCGGTGCGGTGGATGAGGGCGTAGATGAGGTAGCTTCGGTGCGGTGGTGAAGCACTACTGTCATCTTCGTCGTCGTCATCCGGCATAGAGGTGGGGAAAGATACGAGACGAGGGGTGATTTGAACTTTGCTTGGGTTGGCGGCGAATTAGGGATTTGACCAATCTGGGCACGGAAGGGGACGGTGGAGAAGGGAGATTTTGCTTGTGGCCGCCAGATATTTCAATCTGAAACATGGAAGCGCGAACTTATTTTGTCGTCCTTTTTTGGGGGTGGGGGGAGGGAGGGGGTTGGTGGCTGGGTGCTAAGTGTTTGTACGACACACGCGACCACCACGACACGACCCTGGTCTGCCTACATTTGAGAATGCAAACGAATCTTCTTTCATTTGCAAATGAATCTGTATATATTACCATACCCGTTTTTCCTTGCAAATAATTAGTTATTTGAAACGAGATACTATAAATTAATTAATGAGCAGTTATTTGAAAAAAATCGAAACGATATCCACGGTATCCACGCTAACGTGGATTAGAGTGTGTGTCACATAATTAGTTATTTGAATTAGAGTGTGTGTCACATAGCGATCTCCAATTCTAATGTGGATTTCACATTTCACGGTATGCAGGCTACTTTTTAATACAAATTCATATGTATATGTTGAACACCATGGTAGTGAGAAACTTTGGATGGATTCAAACATATGACCTAATATCTACTTTTATAAAAAACTGAGTTGGTGATGATGGTGTGCCGGCCATCTTGTAATATAGACCGTCCGATCTACATCTGATGGATAGAAAGCAAACTATGACAATTTTACAAAAAAACCCGAACCTCTCTCCACATTTACAGATAAGGCCTTGCCTCGTTCATCCTTATCTGCCACAACCTCATTGCTGAGCAATTAAAAAAGGAAGTTTGTGGAACAATCTGGCATGGTGGCCGCTGCCGGCGCCGTCCATCCCCATGCCTCCGCCCAGTCCGACCACCAGTCACCACCACGCCCCACTCCTCCTCACCTTATCTCTCATCTTTCTCGAGATATCATTTTTTTGATGTAATTCTCGAGATACCATTTTTCCGATAAAATTCTTGAGATATCATCAGTTTTTACACATGGGATTACTCTTGCATGGGTCAATCAACAAGTGTTTTGTAAAAAAATGTATCTTGATGTTCCGTGCAATGCACGGGCATCTTGCTATCTTATAAAAAAAATCGAGTTGGTGATGATGGTGTGCCTTCCATCCTGCAATATAGACCGTCCGATCTATATCTGACGGATAGAAAGCAAACTATGACAATTTTGCAAAAAGATACCTGCACCCCTCTTCACATTTCCAGATAAGGACCTCCCTCATTCATCTTCGTTCCCCATGAGATAAACAACTTGTATAAATGCATCTTGATGTTTGATGCAACGCATTGGCCTCTTGCTATTAAATAGCACACCAATCGAGTCAATGTCAACTTTATTCGAAATAATTACCCATATGCATGGTCCTTAGTTCAAATCTTACAGTGTACACCGAATTGAAACATCGATATTAAGTCTCGTACTAACTACATTCAAATGTTGTTTTTAGCCCCACCCCACCCCAACCCCTCGGCACACACACTACATACTTCTTGTATCGGTCAATCTTCCTCTCGTAACCATATTACGAAGCTATCGGTTTCCAACGCACGTTCATTCTTTCTCTCCATGTTTCGATCTCTAACTCTCTCAACTACACAACCCCCTTTTTACACTCTGTTACCAAATGTATTTACCTCACACACCCGCCATTGCACCCCATGCCGAGATCTCTCTCTCTCCCTCCCACCCTCTCTCGCTAGATACATGCATTGCCTATCTAGCCCCCCAACCTCTCGTGCACACGCACGCAAGTTGTCTATCTAGGTCACTCCCTCGAGACTGTCTCACCCTTTCTTCCGCACGGCGGTCCACACTCGCTCAATCTCGCTCTCTTTATCTAAGTCTCGATTAGCCTCATTTTCTTTCACACACAAATGATATATCTCCATGTTTGGGCCTCGATCGACACACTCTATACTCTCTCACGCAGATTGTGTATCTAGGTCAGTCCATCCAAGCCTTCCCCGCTCTTTCAACCTCATGGCGGGCCACGCTTGCTCAATCTCTCTCTCTCTCTCTGTGTGTGTGTGTGTATGTCTCGATTGACCTCGCTCTTTCTCGGACACAAACGATATATCTCCATGTTTGAGCCCAATTTGACATATTCATATTGTATACTCTCTCACTCACATTGTCTATCTAGGTCACTCTCTCCAACCTGTCTCACCCTTTCGACTGCATGACGACCCACACTCGCCCAATCTCTCTCCCTTTAGATATGTAATTGATTGACCTTGCTTCCTCCCACGCACAAAATATATCTACACGTGTGTGACTGGATCATCTCTCCAGCTCTATCTTACAACCCTCACTCTTCCCAAAAGCTCAATCAGACAATATCTCTCTAGAGCATATATATCTTTTCAATGAATGTCAGACCACACTCACATTGTCTCTCTATCTATATGTCTCTCGATTGACCTTGCTTTCTCACGCCATATCTTCCACACATTGAAGCTACCTCTCCATCCCTCGCAAAGTCAGAGCTATTTACATTGCAAGGGGGACTCCAACCTTGGATTAATTTGTGCATGCATTTATTCCGGTGGGTTTAGATTATATTTTCATAGCATTAGGCCCACAACTACTCCAAACACTGTTGCAACCCCCGCACCTCCCCCAATTGATTTCCCTCTGGCTCGGTCATCGCTCTCTCCCATGTCCTTTCTCGCCTTCAATGTCGCACCATGGTATTATTGCAAAAAACTCTGTTGTTCTCTTTAATTATTACAAATAAGCTACAAAACTACACACCTATAGTCCACCTAGAATGGAACAAATTTCGACCCACAAATTAAAGTGCTACAAACTACACACCAAGGGGCCCACCTGTCATGAGACAAATTTGGACCCATATACAAATTAAAAAAATAAAGGATGGGGATTGAACATGCGACCAGGGCCTTCAAAATGCACGTCAATAGGCAACATACGTAGAACAAGAATGATTGTTGTACCCCCCCTTTGTTCATATAATGTTTTTATATTACCACAGCCTATTTAATGGATAACATGTAATATTATTTTTAGTACATTAGTTGGACCGGCTCGTTAGCACGTACTATTCGCCTTCACTTACTAGTGGGTTCCATGTGTGCTCTCTCTCTCCTCCCCTAGGAGCAAACATGAAGAGCTCACGGGCGATGTTGCCGTTGACTATATATGGACGCGTTCACAAGTTACGACACCAGTTTCACGTACTAGTAGTACTAGTCAATGTGTACGTGTAATGCACATTAATTTGGAAGTATATTAAGTGCATGCAGATATTAAGTAGGACATTATTTGCATGTTCTTATGTGATTAGCACTATTTTTGGCATGAAATTAACTGCACGCTAAACGTGTTGAGCGTTCGACATTGAAGCAGTGTAGGTCGTTGGATGAGAAGGAACATGTGGCTTGATGATGTTTTATATTTAGTTTGATACGGCTCTAGCAGAACATTCAATCGATCAAACCTTAGATTTCATTCAGTTTGACTCCAACTTTACATTCATATGATGATCGATCTAAAATAAATAGAAATGATAAACGTTCAGATTTTAAGCATGGCAATCCGGACATTTTTTCATGGAAAATTTAGATTATGAGGCGGCGGCGGGGGCGTCTTGCGGTGGGAAGCGGCTCCTCTGCCATGCTCTGTGTCGTCGGGCCACTGAAAAATGCCACGGCGACGACGGCGTCTTGCGCCATTGTTGGCGTACTCCTGGACGTTGGCCCTAGATTCAAGGAAGGCCACAATGTTCTGGACTTCAGTCTCCAGGAGCGAGTCAACTGGCGGGAGGAGGCGACTGGCATTGGTGCAAGGAAGCAGTCGACGATGGCCATCCATGCCACTGGGGGGCACTGGCACCCGCGCGGGGACATGTGCTGGCAACGGCGTCGCGGATACATTCGGGTGCACGGGCACTGGCACGGATGCACACGTCAGTGCACGCGCAGGCGCATGCACTGGCAGGTGCACGTGCACCGGCACAGGCGTGCGCGGCAGTGCATGCGTAGGCGCATGCTTTGTCAGGTGCACGGGCGCGTGAAAGTCGGCGGGGACCTCGTGGAACCCCGTGGCATCAAGCTCGGCGACAATGTGCGGCTCCCAGCCCATCAACGCGACAGGGATGGGCGCTGGCACAGACGGGGCGACGGGAGCCGGAACGGGATTAGGGACAGGCAAGGCGTCTTCCCGCAAGGCGGTTGAAGCTCATCCCACAACTCCTTATGTTCTTGAGACTCCGGCTGGGTGTCTTCCTGCTACCTCTTGAGCACTGCGTTGGATTTCCCCGAAGAGGAAGGGACGATGCAGCAAAGTAGCATAAGTATTTACCTTAGTTTTTGAGAACCAAGGAATCAATCTAGTAGGAGGCTACGCTCGAGTCCCTCGTATCTACACAAAAACAATAGCTCAACGCAACCAACGCGCTTAGGGGTTGTCAATCCCTTCACGGTCACTTAGTAAAGTGAGATCTGATAGAGATGATAAATAATATTTTTGGTATAAATATGCAAAGTAAATAAAGTAAAAGCAAAGCAAAAGCAAAGCAATAATAAAGTGATGGAGATTGATATGATGAGAAAGAGACCCGGGGGCCATAGGTTTCACTAGTGGCTTCTCTCAAGAGCATAAGTATTCTACGGTGGGTGAACAAATTAATGTTGAGCACTTGACAGAATTGAGCATAGTTATGAGAATATCTAGGTATGATCATGTATATAGGCATCACGTCCGAGACAAGTAGAAAGAAACGATTCTGCATCTACTACTATTACTCCACTCATCGACCGCTATCCAGCATGCATCTAGAGTATTAAGTTAAAAACAGAGTAACACCTTAAGCAAGATGACATGATGTAGAGGGATAGTTTCATGCAATATGATAAAAACCCCATCTTGTTATCCTCGATGGCAACAATACAATACGTGCCTTGCTGCCCCTTCTGTCACTGGGAAAGGACACCGCAAGATTGAACCCAAAGCTAAGCACTTCTCCCATGGCAAGAACAACCAATCTAGTAGGCCAAACCAAACTGATAATTCGAAGAGACTTGCAAAGATAACCAATCATACATAAAAGAATTCATAGAAGATTCAAATATTATTCATAGATAGAGTTGATCATAAACCCACAATTCATCAGTCTCAACAAACACACCGCAAAAAGAATATTACATCGAATAGATCTCCACAAAAGAGGGGGAGAACATTGTATTGAGATCCAAAAAGAGAGAAGAAGCCATCTAGCTACTAGCTATGGACCGGTAGGTCTGAAGTAAACTACTCACACTTCATCAGAGGGGCTTGGATGATGATGTAGAAGCCCCCGTGATCGATGCCCCCTCCGGCGGAGCTCCGGAACAGGCCCCAAGATAGGATCTCGTGGATACAGAAAGTTGCGTTAGTGGAATTAGGTTTTTTGCTCCGTCCCCGACCGTTTGGGGGTACGTGGATATATATAGGAGGAAGTGGTACGTCGGTGGAGCTTTGAGGGGCCCACGAGGCAGGGGGTGCGCCCTAGGGGGGCGCCCCCTACCCTCGTGACCACCTCGTGGCTTTCTTGATGGAGGGTCCAAGTCTCCTGGATCTTATCTGATGAGAGAATCACGTTTCCGAAGGTTTCATTCCGTTTGGACTCCGTTTGATATTCCTTTTCTTCGAAACCCTAAAACAGGCAAAAAACAACAATTCTGGGCTGGGCCTCCGGTTAATAGGTTAGTCCCAAAAATAATATAAAAGTGGATAGTAAAGCCCAATAATGTCTAAAATAGTAGATAATATAGCATGGAGCAATCACAAATTATAGATACGTTGGAGACGTATCAAGCATCCCCAAGCTTAATTCCTGCTCGTCCTCGAGTAGGTAAATGATAAAAACAGAATTTTTAATGCGGAGTGCTACTTCGCATAATTTCAATGTAAATCTTCTTAATTGTGGTATGAATATTCAGATTTGAAAGATTCAAGACAAAGTTCATATTGATATAAAAATAATAATACTTCAAGCATACTAACAAAGCAATTATGTCTTCTCAAAATATCATGGCCAAAGAAAGCTATCCCTACAAAATCATTTAGTCTGGCTATGCTCTATCTTCACCACACAAAGTATTTAAATCATGCACAACACCGATGACAAGCCAAGCAATTGTTTCATACTTTTGACATTTTCAAAACTTTTTCGATCTTCACGCTATACATGAGCGTGAGCCATGGATATAGCACTATAGGTGGAATAGAATGGTGGTTGTGGAGAAGACAAAAAGGGAGAAGATAGTCTCACATCAACTAGGCGTATTAACGGGCTATGGAGATGCCCATCAATAGATATCAATGTGAGTGAGTAGGGATTGCCATGCAACGGATGCACTAGAGCTATAAGTATATGAAAGCTCAAAAGAAACTAAGTGGGTGTGCATCCAACTCGCTTGCTCACGAAGACCTAGGGCATTTTGAGGAAGCCCATCACAGGAATATACAAGCCAAGTTCTATAATGGAAAATTCCCACTAGTATATGAAAGTGACATAATGCGTGACTCTCTATCATGAAGATCATGGTGCTACTTTGAAGCACAAGTGTGGTAAAGGATAGTGACATTGTCCCTTCTCTCTTTTTCTCTCATTTTTTTATTTGGGCCTTTCTCTTTTTTTATGGCCTCTTTTTTTTGTCCGGAGTCTCATCCCGACTTGTGGGGGAATCATAGTCTCCATCATCCTTTCCTCACTAGGACAATGCTCTAATAATGATGATCATCACACTTTATTTACTTACAATTCATGAATTACAACTCGATTCTTAGAACAAAATATGACTCTATATGAATGCCTCCGGTGGTGTACCGGGATATGCAATGAATCAAGAGTGACATGTATGAAAGAATTATGAACGGTGGCTTTGCCACAAATACGATGTCAACTACATGATCATGCTAGCAATATGACAATGATGGAATGTGTCGTAATAAACGGAACGGTGGAAAGTTGCATGGCAATATATCTCGGAATGGCTATGGAAATGCCATGATAGGTAGGTATGGTGGCTATTTTGAGGAAGGTATTTGGTGGGTGTATGCTACCGGCGAAAAGTGCGCGGTATTAGAGAGGCTAGCAATGGTGGAAGGAAGGAAAGTGTGTATAATACATGGACTCAACATTAGTCATAAAGAGCTCATATACTTATTGCAAAAATCTAGAAGTTATCAAAGCAAAGTATTATGCGCATGCTCCTAGGGGGATAGATTGGTAGGAAAAGACCATCGCTCGTCCCCGACTGCCACTCATAAGGAAGAAAATCAATAAATAAATCGTGCTCCGACTTCATCACATAACGGTTCACCATACGTGCATGCTACGGGAATCACAAACTTTAACACAAGCATTTCTCAAATTCACAACTACTGAACTAGCATTACTCTAATATCACCATCCTCATATCTCAAAACAATTATCAAGCATCAATTTCTTCCTAGTATTCAACACACTCATACGAAAGTTTTATTATTAATCTTGCATACCAAGCATATTAGGATTTTAAGCAAATTACCATGCTATTAAGACTCTCAAAATAATCTAAGTGAAGCATGAGAGATCAATAGTTTCTATAAAACAAATCCACCACCGTCCTCTAAAAGATATAAGTGAAGTACATAGAGTATTCTATCAAATTCCAAATCATGTATGGCTCTCTCAAAAGGTGTGTACAGAAAGGATGATTGTGGTAAACTAATAAGCAAAGACTCAAATCATAAAAGACGCTCCAAGCAAAACACATATCATTTGGTGAATAAAAATATAGCTCCAAGTAAAGTTACTGATAGAAGTAGACGAAAGAGGGGATGCCTTCCGGGGCATCCCCAAGCTTTGGCTTTTAGGTGTCCTTAGATTATCTTGGGGGTGCCATGGGCATCGCCAATCTTAGGCTCTTGCCACTCCTTGTTCCATAATCCATCAAATCTTTACCCAAAACTTGAAAACTCCACAACACAAAACTTAAAGTAGAAAACTCGTGAGCTCCGTTAGCAAAAGAAAACAAAATACCACTTCAAGGTACTGTAATGAACTCATTCTTTATTTATATGGGTGTTAAACCTAATGTATTCCAACTTCTCTATGGATTATAAACTATTATACTAGCCATAGATTCATCAAAATAAGCAAACAACACACGAAAAACAGAATCTGTCAAAAACAGAACATTATGTAGTAATCTGTAACTAGCGCAAGATCTAGAACCCCAAAAATTCTAAAATAAACTGCTGGACGTGAGGAATTTATCTATTAATCATCTGCAAAAACAATTAACTAAATATCACTTTCTAAATAAAAATGACAGCAGTTCTCGTGAGCGCTAAAGTTTCTGTTTTTTACAGCAAGTTCAACAAGACTTTCCTCAAGTCTTCCCAACGGTTCTACTTGGCACAAACACTAATTAAACACAAAAAACACAACAAAAACAGAGGCTAGATAATTTATTTATTACTAAATAGTAGCAAAAAGCAAGGAATAAAAATAAAATTGGGTTGCCTCCCAACAAGCGCTATCGTTTAATGCCCCTAGCTAGGCATAACAAGCAAGAATAGATCTAGGTATTGCTATCTTTGGTAGGCAATTCTTCAATGAGGCATCTATTTCCCTTAGGAATTTCTTTCTTTCTAGTGATTATCAAACTCTCAGGCACAAGATCGAAAAATTCATTTGTAGCAATTGGTTCCTTAATGATAGCAAAAAGATTGGGATGAATACTTATAGATTTAAGATCCGCAGTTTCCTTACTAGATGATTCACCCTTATTTTTAGGAACATACATAAGCTTGGCAATTTTAGTAGGAGGACTTGGAGTATTCTTTACGGAAGAAAAAGCGGTTCCCAAGTTTGTAATGATACCCTCAAGTTTATCAATTCTAGTAGAATCTAAGTTTATCTTTTCATTAACTATGGGTTCCTTTTCCTTAATATTTTTCAAAGTCATTCCTACCTTAGATCCATATTGAGTAATTTGATTGTGGATATTTTTATCTAGATTTTCAATTAATTCAGTAGTAGCAACTTTATTTTCAATAATTCCAAGTCTTTGCATAACATGCTCCAAAGTGAACATAGTTCCATTAACCAAAAGAGGTGGTGAGCCAAATAAATCTAACATAGCATTATAAGAATCAAAAGTATGGCTACGCAAGAAATTCCCTCCGGTAATGGTATCAAGGATATATCTATACCAAGGATTAACACCTACATAAAAATTGCAGAGAACAACTGAAGTAGATTGCTTCCTGGTAGATCTATTTTGAGCAATGCAAATTCTATACCAAGCATCTTTTAGATTTTCTCCCTCCCTTTGTTTAAAATTTAGAACTTCATTCTCGGGAGACAACAGAGAAGATATGAGACTAGCCATGATGACAAGCAAACAAACTAACACACGAGCAAACAAAAAACAAATGGGCAAAATAGCAAACGGAGAGGGAGGATAGAGAGAGAGAGAGGGCGAATAAAACGGAAAGGGTGAAGTGGGGGAGAGGAAAATGAGAGGCAAATGGCAAATAATGTAATGCGGGAGATAGGGATTGTGATGGGTACTTGGTATGTTGACTTTTGCGCAGACTCCCCGGCAACGGCGCCAGAAATTCTTCGTGCTACCTCTTGAGCACTGTGTTGGATTTCCCCGAAGAGGACGGGATGATGCAGCAAAGTAGCGTAAGTATTTTCGTCAGTTTTTGAGAACCAAGGTATCAATCCAGTAGGAGGCTACGCTCGAGTCCCTCGTACCTACACAAAAACAATAGGTCAATGCAACCAACGCACTTAGGGGTTGTCAATCCCTTCACGGTCACTTACGAAAGTGAGATCTGATAGAGATGATAAATAATATTTTTGGTATTTTTGGTATTTTTGGTATAAAGATGCAAAGTAAATAAAGTAAAAGCAAAGCAAAGCTATAATAAAGTGATGGAGATTGATATGATGAGAAAGAGACCCGGGGGCCATAGGTTTTGACTAGTGGCTTCTCTCAAGAGCATAAGTATTCTACAGTGGGGAACTAATTACTGTTGAGCTATTGACAGAATTGAGCATAGTTATGAGAATATCTAGGTATGATCATGTATATAGGCATCACGTCCGAGACAAGTAGACCGAAACGATTCTGCATCTACTACTATTACTCCACTCATCGACTGCTATCCAGCATGCATCTAGAGTATTAAGTTAAAAACAGAGTAACGCCTTAAGCAAGATGACATGATGTAGAGGGATAGTTTCATGCAGTATGATAAAAAAACCATCTTGTTATCCTCGATGGCAACAATACAATACGTGCCTTGCTGCCCCTTATGTCACTAGGAAAGGACACCACAAGATTGAACCCAAAGCTAAGCACTTCTCCCATGGCAATAACAACCAATGTAGTAGGCCAAACCAAACTGATAATTCGAAGAGACTTGCAAAGATAACCAATCATACATAAAAGAATTCAGCGAAGATTAAAATATTATTCATAGATAGACTTGATCATAAACCCACAATTCATCGGTCTCAACAAACACACCGCAAAAAGAAGATTACATCGAATAGATCTCCACAAGAGAGGGGGAGAACATTGTATTGAGATCAAAAAAGAGAGAAGAAGCCATCTAGCTACTAGCTATGGACTAGTAGGTCTGAAGTAAACTACTCACACTTCATCGGAGGGGCTTGGATGATGATGTAGAAGCACTCCGTGATCGATGCCCCCTCCGGCGGAGCTCCGGAACAGGCCCCAAGATGGGATCTCGTGGATACAGAAAGTTGCGGCGGTGGAATTAGGTTTTTGGCTCCGTCTCGGATCGTTTGTGGGTACGTGGATATATATATAGGAGGAAGTAGTACGTCTGTGGAGCTTCGAGGGGCCCATGAGACAGGGGGCGCGCCCTGGGGGGGCGCCCTCTACCCTCGTGACCACCTCGTGGCTTTCTTGAGGGAGGGTCCAAGTCTCCTGGATCTTATCTGATGAGAGAATCATGTTTCCGAAGGTTTCATTCCATTTGGACTCCGTTTGATATTCCTTTTCTTCGAAACCGTAAAACAGGCAAAAATAGTAATTCTGGGCTGGGCCTCCGGTTAATAGGTTAGTCCCAAAAATAATATAAAAGTGGATAATAAAGCCCAATAATGTCTAAAACAGTAGATAATATAGCATGGAGCAATCATAAATTATAGATACGTTGGAGATGTATCACCTCCTTAGGAAACTGGAAGACTAAGGGCAAACCATCGTGATGCGGCATGGAGTACAGTTAGGTCAGGCTGGATGGAGGTAGACGACAGGAGAATCAGAGGAGAAGAGAGAAGATTGTAGCCATACCTGGTAGTGCGGGGTTGATTTTAAACTACGGTGCTGGCGGCATTAAAAGTGGGAGCAGTTGGCACGAAGGTGGGCGGCAGAGCCTGGTCAAAGGGCTCGCCTCCTGGTGAGCCCACGCAGTAGTCTGCTCGCACGCCTCCTTGTGAGCCGGTGCAGCAGTCTGCTCGCACGCCTCCCATCGACTCACACGCTTGCTCGAACGACACTTGCCGATGAGAAGCGGGACTCGTGCCGGCACGTAAACTCCCACGGTTTCAATAGTGAGAGCATTCTCCTTAACGCGACAGGTCTTTGTTCCAAAATACCTTGGCTCTCCATTTATGCAACTTCTCATAAGCAGCTTGTCTCAAATGAAGAAAAAAATTACGTAGGAATATTTGTGCCATATCACGTGACCATGCTCAGTTCCATGAATTTCTGGTCACTTTTGGATTTTCTGAAATTTAAAATCTAGGATTCGAAACAATATCATAACCTGCATCATGCAATAAATTTTCAAGCGATACATCTTTCCCGTTGTATTTCTTATTAAAGGGTTTGCTCAAACATTTTGCCTAGTTAGACTTCAGATAGGTTATATATGCAGAGTAAAAGGATAATCCCTCCGCACCAGTGCATTGCCTAATATATTAACTCAAGTTTTTTAGGGGTATATATTAACTCAAGTACTAGTAGGCACGAACAAACGGGCTCAATTATGTGCTCATGTTGGTGTAGTAGTTGATAAGGGGGTGGCCCGATCTTCTCAGTGAGCGGAGGATGTCGATGTTGAACTTGTAGGATAACTTGTCAGATGCTCTCGAACTCTCCGGCTGTTCCCCCGTTGCCAATGCAATAGATCTTCAACCCTATGGATATTCGCAACACCACACACTTGCGTAGGTAGCCACCGACCACGAAGCGGTTCTGCAATCTCCCAATTCCTAGTGGAACGACAGATAGCACTTGACTTTCAGTAGCAAATACACCCTATCGAAACAAATTTGGTGTAGGTAAATATTCCTGATTGATGCAAAGAGGAATATGAGTACAGAGGAATGCTTAAAGCAATTCAGTCTGATATGAGTTTAATCAAAACATGGTATAACCCTAAAAGCCACGACTTACAAGGGTATATAAAGACCCCTGGATGTCCAACATAGTGTTGGGGTCGAAATCCAACTTATCTCTAACTTTCCTAACTTAAACGAATCTATCTGGAAAAACTGGCAGAAACAACCGCCGTATTGTTTTGGTGACTGCGACTCAGTCACCGCGAATCGCAGGCTGCGAGTATACAATTTGGAAAGCACACGAGTCAAGCTTTCCAAATTGTATTTAAACGCCTTATTTGGAGCACGGACACGGATTCTTCACGTATATCAATTGTGGGCCTCCTGGCTGTCAATCCGAGTCCGGTTCTGATTTTCCTTTTGTTTATGTTGTGCACCTGCCTCCCTCTCCTCCCTCGTGCACTTGCTGATATTAGACATCAGTAGAAGTTCTTCTTGCTGCAATTCTTCATCTCCATGTGCCAAGCTTGACTTCCCTTCAAATCTGATCATACAAATATGCAAAGACTTAGGCAATATAAAATTCTGATTAACATAAATGTCAGATTCAACTAAGAGTGAATTCACCTTTTGTTCAAGTAGTTTTGCACGTGCTCTTGTAATTGGTCCAATTCTGATTTCATTGGACTTGTCTTGTGCAATATCATCTTTATTTGAAAATGATGGTAAAGGAGTAGGGATGTCCTCATCAGTAGTAGTACTAAGCAATGCAGTTGACGGCTGACCTTGGTAGCAGTGACTGAGGGAATTGAACCCTGCTCGGCATGTAGGTAACATTGTCTAGTTACTAAAGCATCCCTCCATTGTTCATCGGTAGTCATTATGGACCTGGGACATGAGGGGAATTTCCTAGGGCTGGAATTCTGGCCGCCAGATATTTCGACTCGAAACGCGGAGGCTCGACTGGTTGGGGTTGGCTAATGTGCGTACCACGCACGCCACCAGAAGGACACGAGCCCGTTTTTTAGGATCAACACGAGCCAAGGTATGGCTGGTACGCCATTGGGTCCTACTATTCGAGAATACGAAAGGATCCCGCAAAAAAAGAATATGAAAGGAATCTTTTAAATTGCCGAACGAATCTATGTGTATTACAATGCCCGTATTTTCCTTGCAAATAGTAATCTCAACGTGGTAATTGATTTATGAAGAGTTCTTGAATTAGAGTGAGTTTGTGATCTAGTGATCTCAATGTGGATTTCAAATTTCATGGTATCCCTAGTAAGTTTTCATTGCAAATTCGAATTTAAAAGATGAACGGTATGGTTGTGACAAAACTTTGTATATATCAAGCATACGACCACACACACACACACGAACACAACAGCAATCCAATAAGTATAGTGCATCTATTTTTCCAAACCATGCATGTATGACACGAATTCAAAAATACTCCTTTCGTTCCTAAATATTAGTCCTTTAGAGATTTCAACAAGTGACTACATACGGAGCAAAATGAGTGGATATACACTCTAAAATATGTCTATATATATCCGTATGTGGCAGTCCATTTGAAATCTCTAAAAAGAGTAATATTTAGGAATGAAGGGAGTCAAATGAAAGACATGCATGGTCCTCAATTCAATATTTAAAATGAACAAGAAACTGAAACATGAATATTAAGTCTAGTACTACAGTACATGCAAATGTCGTGTTTAGGCAGAGCTATGTAGATTGTTGGGGGTTAACCCCTCGACCCTAGATAAAATTGTGAAGCTCTGTTTAGGATTGTTTAGATTATATTTGTCCCCACCCTCCCAAACACCGATTGGTTGTGCACCCCCTCCTCCCCGAGAGAATATCATGTGCCCCCACACCTTAGATGCTATATGCTGATACGGGTTGCTTGGAGCTTGTTGATCTGAGATATAGCAGCTCACATGATGTCTCCATATTTTTACAGGAAACCTTAATGAGTTTGAGAATTGCACACAATTTGTACAAAAACTACTTAGATGCCCTTGGATCGCATATCCAATGACCTCGAAGCTCATATCACTGTAGCATCTAAGATGAAGGAGAACATCATATTCTCCTGTATGTAAGAATATCATGTGCTACCACACCTTAGATGCTTTGGTGATACAAGCTCTTCGGAGACGTTGGATTTTTGACCCAACAACTCCTCGGTGGTTCGAATGTTTTTTTGCAGAAAATCCCCCAAAGCGTTTGGCCAGTTCTTACAAGCACAAAGACTGCTCCGATGCCATTGGATCTCAGATCAAACAACCTCGAAGCGTGTATCACCGTACCATCCAAGCTGCGAGAGCACCAGATGTTTTCTCACTTGGGAGAATATGAGGTGCTCCTGCACCATAGATTCTATGGTGATACGAGTTCATGGAGATCTGACGGCTCACAGTAGGAGGTTTGAATGTTTTTACAATATACGCCTGAGAGAGTTTTGGAATTGCGCAGAAAGTACAAGTACTATGCATGTGGCATCTGATCACAGATCATACGACCTAGATGCTCATATCACCGTAGCGGCTAATTAAGCTATGGGGAGCGCCTAATATGAGCAACGGGGAGCCATTGGATCCAAGATGCAGCGGCACACACGAGGCCTGAATCTTTTATTTGCAAAAAAACCTTGGAGAGTTTGGAAATTGCGCATAATTACAAAGACTACTCCCAAGCCATTGGATCTCAGTTCCAACGATGTAAAAACTCGTATCACCATAACATCTAAGCTGCGGGGGGGGGGGTGTGATAATCTATGTCGCTGTCTTTTTTGTTCGTAAACTTGCAAAATACGTGTAACTCGTGCCATTACTTGTCTAACCGCGCAAAGTGTTTCTTCAAAAAACCATCTTACACTGAAATATCGGAACAACACACAGGGGGGCCACTTGTCATTGATCAAATTTGGACCTAAAACTAACAAATCTAAAAGATGAGATTCGAACTGGAAACCTGGACTACAAAGCATAAGTCGATAGCCTGAAACAACAACGGTTGTTGGCTTTGTCCCATAACTTGATTTCATATAGTATTACGTTGAGTATAGTAGAGGGAGTGCCTCGTCAACACATGCATGACCATTGACACACTTACTGGTGGGTCCCAGGTCTGCGATCTCTCTCTCCTCTCCATCGTCTAACCTTTAGACACACGGGCACACACCAAGAGTGGCGCTAGCTTGCCGTGGTTTTATTGTAACTAAAAAAAAGCTTGGAAAATAGAAGAGTCCCCTAGAACAAGAGACGTTGTGGCTGGTTGAGACGGAGCTAACCACACCTATCCTTCGTGCCACGTTAGCATGATGAAGTTGTGTGGCTAGTGTGGTGTTTTCGACCGACTGGCTGGGTCCCGAGGTCGAACCATAGGTACTACTACTACTACGTCTGATACAGTATATTTTTACACGCACATTTTTCCTCCGTGCCGAGACGTGGCACACCCTACCGCGCGGTTTTGGGTCCTCCCGGGTGGTGCACGCATATATTCTTCCTTGCCGAGACATGGGACGCCCTACCGCGCATTTTCTGGGTCCTCCTCAGTCATAGCGCCGAAGCACCTAAATGAGTCGTCAAATCACGAAAGACCACCTTCCCTGCCGAGTACATCAGTGAAGCACGGTGGCTAGCTAGTTGGGCTAGTGCGACCGATTAGCTAGGCCGCGGCCACATTTGTTTTTTCACCCTTTTTTATCTCCTTGTCGGCAGGTAAATTTAAATATCCACCGCGGCTTTGCTCTAGTCTTTGGGTGCGTCAAGATTTTTAATTTTTAGATTGACGGGAGCAGGTGTGGCAGGATTTTTATTTTTTTGATTGACGGGAGCAGGCGTGGCAGTAATTAGTCACGATGACTTTGCCTGTAAAACCACCCACTGCTCCCTGATGTGAGAAGTCGTCGACTCGTGTTTTCCCATGGTGAAAACCTAAAGATTCCCCGCTCCTCGGCTGGCTCCCTCTGCCTTCCCGTAGATTGCATTGCCTCTTAACCGTTTCGCCCCCTTTGCTTCCTCTCCCCATTGCTTCTACCTGGTGCCATGGCGGCGCAGCAGATCATGGATTCTGAGGTGAGGCGCCTGACACAGGAGCTCCAGGCCAAGGATGCGGTGCTCAGGGCCAAGGACGTGGAGCTCCGTGAGCTCAAGGAGGAGAGGAGTGCCATGCTTCTCCATTATGTGCGGGAGTTCACGGAGCTTCAAAAGCGGCAGGCGTCCACCACAAAGATGCTCGAGGCATCGGCGACGTTGCTGTAGAAAGTGGGAGATACGATAGGCTGTCAGGGGAGCCGGCTGGAGCGTGAGCGGGATGATCGTGACGAGGTCCAGGATCGCCTCAGCCACTTGGTAGACCAAGTTGCCACGCACATGTTGCGGTTGCGCGATGCCTACCGTCGTGCCAGCGCGTCCATGCCGGACATCGGGCTAAACCGGTTTGGCCACCCTGTCGACTTCAACGAGCCGTGGCTTCCTGACCTAGTCTCCTTCACCTATATCTCTGAGGAGTTGAGCCGTCTCCGGGCGATGGTGGGGCCGGAGCTGGATAAGGAGGGGTTGCAGGCTGTTGTCGCCATTGCCGGGCGAATCCTCTCAGGGCTCCGTCAACAGAATCCATTCGTGCCATTGGATACCGTCTTTGACGAGCTGGCTCCCGTCGATCGGGAGCGGGCTCCGAGGGCCGTTGCACCCTACATCACCGACGTTGTGCGCCTCGAGAAGCAGAGGGACTTCGGTGGTGTTTAGGCGGCCTCTGCTAGGCATGTCCATGTCTCGGTGCAACATGACCATTGGATCAAACTTAGACGGTGCAGATCAGTCACTGTAGCACAAAGCGCGTGGTTGTGTTTGGTTGCATTCTCATCTCAATATAGTTGTCCCCTCTTCGTGTATTTGTGTTAACCTACTAGTGTGGACTCATGCACCCTTCACACACTCTGCCAAACACCCAAAAGTGGGTCAAGAAGGGAACTTTTTCTCCCATCCTGTGCACCCTTCATACACGCTGCCTAAGACTGAGTCGTGCTTCATATGGTTCATGTTTCGTGGATTTTTGTAGCACCGTACTCTCCGTGTGCTATATACCTAGTTCTGGTAACTTTGATCTCACCGTTCATTCTCGACAGGGCAGTCGAAAAATTGGTACTATGTTACATTACTGTTCATATAGTTGACATGCGCACAACATCATTTGTTATCGTCATAACTTACTACACTAGTGAAACATCTCCAACATATCTATAATTTTTGATTGCTCCATGCTATATTATCTACTGTTTTGGACATTATTGGGCTTTATTTTCCACTTTTATATTATTTTTGGGACTAACCTATTAACCGGAGGCCCAACCCAGAATTGTTGTCTTTTGACTGTTTTAGGGTTTCGAAGAAAAGGAATATCAAACGGGGTCCAAACGGAATGAAACCTTCGGGAACGTGATTTTCTCAACAAACAAGACCCGGGAGACTTGGACCCTATGTCAAGACACAAAAGAGGAGGCCACAAGGTAGGGGGCGCGCCTACACCCCCAGGCGCGCCCTCCACCCTCGTGGGCCCCCTATTTCTCCATATACGTACTCCTTCCTCCTATATATACCTACGTACCCCCAAACGATCAGATACAGAGCCAAAAACCTAATTCCACCGCCGCAACTTTCTGTATCCACGAGATCCCATCTTGGGGCCTGTTCTGGAGCTCCGCCGGAGGGGGCATCGATCATGGAGGGCTTCTACATCAACACCATAGCCCCTCCGATGAAGTGTGAGTAGTTTATCTCAGACCTACGGGTCCATAGTTATTAGCTAGATGGCTTCTTCTCTCTTTTTGGATCTCAATACAATGTTCTCCCCCTCTCTTGTGGAGAACTATTCGATGTAATCTTGTTTTTGTGGTGTGTTCGTTGAGACCGATGAATTGTGGGTTTATGATCAAGTCTATCTATGAACAATATTTGAATCTTCTCTGAATTCTTTTATGTATGATTGGTTATCTTTGCAAGTCTCTTCGAATTATCAGTTTGGTTTGGCCTACTAGATTGATCTTTCTTGCAATGGGACAAATGCTTAGCTTTGGGTCCAATCTTGCGGTGTCCTTTCCCAGTGACAGTAAGGGCAGCAAGGCATGTATTGTATTGTTGCCATCGAGGATAACAAGATGGGTTTTCATCATATTGCATGAGTTTATCCATCTACATCATGTCATCTTGCTTAAGGCTTACTCCATTTTTAACTTAATACTCTAGATGCATGCTGGATAGCGGTTGATGAGTGGAGTAATAGTAGTAGATGCAGGCAGGAGTTGGTCTACTTGTCTCGGACGTGATGCCTATATACATGATCATACCTAGATATTCTCATAATTATGCTCAATTCTGTCAATTGCTCAACAGTAATTTGTTCACCCACCGTAGAATACTTATGATCTCGAGAGAAGCCACTAGTGAAACCTATGGCCCCCGGGTCTATCTTTATCATATTAATCTCCTACTACTTAGTTATTTCCTTTGCTTTTTACTTTGCCTTTATTTTACTTTGCATCTTTATCACAAAAATGCGAAAAATATTATATTATCATATCTATCAGATCTTCGTAAGTGGCCGTGTAGGGATTGACAACCCCTATTCGCGTTGGTTGCGAGGATTTATTTGTTTTGTGCAGGTACGAGGGACTCGCGCGTAGCCTCCTACTGGATTGATACCTTGGTTCTCAAAAACTAAGGGAAATACTTATGCTACTTTGTTGCATCATCCCTTCCTCTTCGGGGAAACCAACGCAGTGCTCAAGAGGTAGCAAGAAGGATTTTTTGCGCCGTTGCCGGGGAGTCTACGCAAAAGCCAATATACCAAGTACCCATCACATACCCTTATCTCTCACATTACATTATTTGCCATTTGCCTCTCGTTTTCCTCTCCCCCACTTCACCCTTGCCGTTTTATTCGCCCTCTCTCTCTCTATCCTCCCTCTCTTTCTCTATTTGCCTCTTTTGCTTGTTTGCTTGTGTTACCATGTGCCTTCCATTTGCTTGCATCTTTGCTTGCTAATAATCTATTGATATGGATCCACTTAAAGTGTTCTACTTGGATCATCTTCGATCCTTATGTGCTCGTGCTGAAACCCCAACTAGCCTAGTTGATGGGAAATCTTTAGATGAGCATGCTCATTTTGTGCATCATCGTTTGTCTTAAAAAGGGAAGCTCTTACGGTATCATATAAATAGTTTGCTATGCTATGCTTGGAATCTTTGTGAAATTTGTGATTTTACTTCTTGCTCTAAGAACCCTAAAAAAACACCTCCCCTACCTATGTGAGTTTAATGATATTGAAATCTTATCTTCTTATGCAAAAGGTGTTTATAGTTACTACGATATCGAACGAATTGAAGAATTTGTTGCTTTTAAGGGTGCTTATGATCTTGCTTCTTTGATTGAAAAATATGATATTACTCTCTACGAATCTGAAAATTTTGACATACTTAAATATTGCTATGAAAACTATGCTCACAATGTCTATGTCAAAGAATTTATTGAAAGAATGACCGTTGCTTCGGAAGAAAATAATGATATGCATGAATCTATAGATAATTATGATTCCGATGATTTGATTGAAATATCCCTTGATGAACATGATGCTTGCTATTCTTGTGGCCACGATGCCAATATTTATGAAGATGAGTTTGCTATAGTTCCTTATGTTAAACATGAGATCGTTGCTATTGCACCCATACTTAATAGTTCCTTCAATGAAAAGCATGATTGCAATGATGTTATTATAAATTACTTTAATGCCAATTGTGTTAATGATATGCAAAACCCTAAGCTTGGGGATGCTAGTTTTGCTAGGACTACTATTAGTTGCAATGATCATGATTGGGGTGATTCTTCTGTTGATCTTGGAAATTTATTTAAGCCCCATGATGAATATGAGATTCATAATAGTGTTTGCAATATTATTGAAAGTGGGTTTGAAAGAGTGTCAACTTTAGATCCCACATATTTGGAGAATGTTAAATCTTATGAAGTTTTTGATAAAAGTGGGTTTGGAGAGGCCATGACTTTAGTTAATGTTAATCCCACTATTTTGGAAGAGTGTCAACTTTGCATGCATGTAGATCATGTTGAAAATATTTTATGTGATAGCTATTTTGTTGAATTTGCTTATGATCCTACATGTAATTATTATGAGAGAGGAAAATATGGTGGTAGAAATTTTCATGTTACTAAATTATCTCTCGTTATGTTGAGATTGCTATTGTTTCTTTCCGCTTCCTTGCATATGCTAGTTTTTGCTTGCCTTGATAATTTGTTTTCATATAATATGCCTATGCATAGGAAGTATGCCAGACTTAGATGTGTTTGTCACGTGTTTTATGATGCTCTCTTTGTGCTTCAATTCTTGTCTTTCATGTGAGCATCATTGAAATATTATGCCTAGCTAGGTGTGTTAAACGATAGCGCTTGTTGGGAGGCAACCCAATTTTATTTTTATTCCTTGCTTTCTTTTCCTGTTTAGTAATAAATAATTTATCTAGCCTCTGTTTTGGTTGTGTTTTTTGTGTTTAATTAATGTCTGTGCCAAGTAGAACCGTTGGGAAGACTTGGGGAAAGTCTTGTTACACTTGCTGTAAAAAACAGAAACTTTAGCGCTCACGAGAACTGCTTCCATTTTTATTTGGAAAGTGCTATTTAGTTAATTCGTTTTTGCAGATGATTAATATATAAATTCCTCACGTCCAGAAATTTATTTTAGAATTTTTGGGGTTCCAGATCTTGCGCTAGCTACAGATTGCTACAGACTGTTCTGTTTTTGACAGATTCTGTTTTTCGTGTGTTGTTTGCTTATTTTGATGAATCTATGGCTAGTAAAATAGTTTATAAACCATATAGAAGTTGGAATAAAGTAGGTATAACACCAATATAAATAAATAATGAGTTCATTACAGTACCTTGAAGTGGTCTTTTGTTTTCTTTCGCTAACGGAGCTCACGAGATTTTCTACTTTGAGTTTTGTGTTGTGAAGTTTTCAAGTTTTGGATAAAGATTTGATGGATTATGGAACAAGGAGTGGCAAGAGCCTAATACTGGGGATACCCATGGCACCCCCAAGATAATCTAAGGACACCTAAAAGCCAAAGCTTGGGGATGCCCCGGAAGGCATCCCCTCTTTCGTCTACTTCTATCGGTAACTTTACTTGGAGCTATATTTTTATTCGCCACATGATATGTGTTTTGCTTGGAGCGTCTTGTATGATTTGAGTCTTTACTTTTTAGTTTACCACAATCATCCTTGCTGTAGACACCTTTTGAGAGAGCCATACATGATTTGGAATTTGTTAGAATATTCTATGTGCTTCGCTTATATCTTTTGAGTTATGTAGTTTTGCTCTAGTACTTCACTTATATCTTTTAGAGCACAGTGGTGGATTTTTTTATAGAAACTATTGATCTCTCATGCTTCACTTAGATTATTTTGAGAGTCTTAAATAGCATGGTAATTTTCTTAAAATCCTAATATGCTTGGTATACAAGATTAATAATAAAACTTTCTTATGAGTGTGTTGAATACTATGAGAAGTTTGATGCTTGATAATTGTTTTGAGATATAAAGATGGTGATATTAAAGTTGTGCTAGTTGAGTAGTTGTGAATTTGATAAATACTTGTGTTAAAGTTTGTGATTCCCGTAGCATGCACGTATGGTGAACCGTTATGTGATGAAGTCAGAGCATGATTTATTTTTTGATTGTCTTCCTTATGAGTGGTGGTCGGGGACGAGCGATGGTCTTTTCCTACCAATCTATCCACCTACGAGCATGTGAGTAATACTTTGCTTTGATAACTTGTAGATTTTTGCAATAAGTATATGAGTTCTTTATGACTAATGTTGAGTCCATGGATTATACGCACTTTTCTCACCCTTCCACCTTTGCTAGCCTCTCTAATACCGCGCACCTTTCGCCGGTATCATACACCCACCATATACCTTCCTCAAAACAGCCACCATACCTACCAATTATGGCATTTCCATAGCCATTCCGAGATATATTGCCATGCAACTTTCCACCGTTCCGTTTATTATGACACACCCCATCATTGTCATATTGCTTAGCATGATCATGTAGTTGACATCGTGTTTGTGCCAAAGCCATCATTCATAATTCTTTCATACATGTCACTCTTGATTCATTGCATATCTCGGTACACTGTTGGAGGCATTCATATAGAGTCATATTTTGTTCTAAGTATCGAGTTGTAATTGTTGAGTTGTAAGAAAAATAAAAGTGTGATGATCATCATTATTAGAGCATTGTCCCATTGAGGGAAGGATGATGGAGACTATGATTCCCCCACAAGTCGGGATGAGACTCCGGACGAAAAAAAAGAGAAAAAAGAGGCCATAAAAAAAGAGAGAAAAGGCCCAAATAAAAAAATGAGAGAAAAAAGAGAGAAGGGACAATGCTACTATCCTTTTACCACACTTGTGCTTCAAAGTAGCACCATGATCTTCATGATAGAGAGTCTCCTATGTTGTCACTATCATATACAAGTGGGAATTTTTCATTATAGAACTTGGCTTGTATATTCCAATGATGGGCTTCCTCAAAATGCCCTAGGTCTTCATGAGCAAGCAAGTTGGATGCACACCCACTTAGTTTCTTTTTGAGCTTTCACATACTTATAGCTCTAGTGCATCCGTTGCATGGCAATCCCTACTCACTCACATTGATATCTATTGATGGGCATCTCCATAGCCCGTTGATACGCCTAGTTGATGTGAGACTATCTTCTCCCTTTTTTTCTTCTCCACAACCACCATTCTATTCCACCTATAGTGCTATGTCCATGGCTCACGCTCATGTATTGCGTGAAGATTGAAAAAGTTTTGAGAATGTCAAAAGTATGAAACAATTGCTTGGCTTGTCATCTGGGTTGTGCATGATTTAAATATTTTGTGTGGTGAAGATGGAGCATAGCCAGACTATATGATTTTGTAGGGATAACTTTCTTTGGCCATGCTATTTTGAGAAGACATAATTGCTTTGTTAGTATGCTTGAAGTATTATTATTTTTATGTCACTATTAAACTTTTGTCTTGAATCTCTCGGATATGAATATTCATACCACAATTAAGAAGAATTACATTAAAATTATGCCAAGTAGCACTCCGCATCAAAAATTCTATTTTTACCATTTACCTACTCGAGGACGAGTAGGAATTAAGCTTGGGGATGCTTGATACGTCTCCAACGTATCTATAATTTTTTATTCCTCCATGCTATATTATCTACTATTTTGGACATTATTGGGCTTTATTTTCCACTTTTATATTGTTTTGGGGACTAACCTATTAACTGGAGGCCTAGCCCAGAATTGTTGTTTTTTGCCTGTTTTAGGGTTTCGAAGAAAAGGAATATCAAATGGAGTCCAAATGGAATGAAACCTTCGGGAATGTGATTTTCTCAATGAACAAGACCCGGGAGACCTGGACCCTACGTCAAGACACAAAAGAGGAGGCCACGAGGTAGGGGGCGCGCCTACCCCCCTGGCGCGCCCTCCACCCTCGTGGGCCCCCTGTTGTTCCATCGACGTAGTCCTTCATCCTATATATACCTACGTACCCCCAAACGATCAGATACGGAGCCAAAAACCTAATTCCACCGCCGCAACTTTCTGTATGCACGAAATCCCATCTTGGGGCCTGTTCCAGAGCTCCACCAGAGGGGGCATCAATCACTGAGGGCTTCTACATCAGCACCATAGCCCCTCCGATGAAGTGTGAGTAGTTTACCTCAGACCTACGGGTCCATAGTTATTAGCTAGATTGTTTCTTCTCTGTTTTTGGATCACAATACAATGTTCTCCCCCTCTCTTGTGGAGAACTATTCGATGTAATCTTCTTTTTGTGGTGTGTTTGTTGAGACCGATGAATTGTGGGTTTATGATCAAGTCTATATATGAACAATATTTGAATCTTCTCTGAATTCTTTTATGTTTCATTGGTTATCTTTGCAAGTATCTTCGAATTATCAGTTTGGTTTGGCCTACTAGATTGATCTTTCTTGCAATGGGAGAAGTGCTTAGCTTTGGGTTCAATCTTGCGGTGTCCTTTCCTAGTGACAGTAGGGGCAGCAAGGCACATATTGTATTGTTGCCATCGAGGATAACAAGATGGGGTTTTCATCATATTGCATGAGTTTACCCCTCTACATCATGTCATCTTGCTTAAGGCGTTACTCTGTTTTTAACTTAATACTCTAGATGCATGCTGGATACCGATCGATGAGTGGAGTAATAGTAGTAGATGCAGGCAGGAGTCGGTCTACTTGTCTCGGACGTGATGCCTATATACATGATCATACCTAGATATTCTCATAATTATGCTCAATTCTGTCAATTGCTCAAAAGTAATTTGTTCATCCACCATAGAATACTTATGCTCTCGAGAGAAGCCACTAGTGAAACCTATGGCCCCCGGGTCTATCTTTATCATATTAATCTCCTACTACTTAGTTATTTCCTTTGCCTTTTACTTTGCCTTTATTTTACTTTGCATCTTTATCACAAAAATACCAAAAATATTATCTTATCATATCTATCAGATCTCACTCTCGTAAGTGGCCGTGTAGGGATTGACAACCCCTATTCGCGTTGGTTGCGAGGATTTATTTGTTTTGTGCAGGTACGAGGGACTCGCGCGTAGCCTCCTACTGGATTGATATCTTGGTTCTCAAAAACTGAGGGAAATACTTACGCTACTTTGCTGCATCATCCCTTCCTCTTCGGGGAAAACCAACACAGTGCTCAAGAGGTAGCAACTAGCAACAAGATTATGTAGTACTGACATATGAACCACTGCACATGCCTAGTAGTAGGAGCATTGTGTATGTTCGAGTGGCTATCGTGTTTCGCACTCCTCCGTCGTCAGAGTGGAAACGCTTGCTGTAATCATTTTTTTCTTCAGAAAAAATAGTGGACTCGCTCTGCCATGCGGATTCTCCTCGACGATCGTCGGGAACCTTGCTACTCAGTTTCACCGAGGTGTGGGACAGCCAGCATGGGGGTCCACCAGCCATGCACTAGATTACTCCATAGTAGAGTCCCAACTGCAGGGTAGACTACCCCGATCGAAGCGCGTAGTAATGCCCGATGAGCCGTCAAATCACAAAACCCCCTCCTTTCCAGCAGTAAGTTGGACGGACGAAGCAACCATCATTTCACTCTTCTCTCTCAGCTTCGTCTCTACCCAACCCTCACTTCTCCCTCATCTTGTTCCTCATTTCTTCAAGAAAACCCCAACCTACTTCTGCGATTGTTCTTCTCTCCCAAAGAGGGAAAGCTGAGAGCATCAATGGTGTTGATTCTGGCCAAGGCCCGGTCGTGCAACCCCGAGACTGATCCTATAACTCTCCTCTATGTTCTTCTTTTGGGTTTGTGATTATGGTTTCTTTTCTTTTATTTCTATTTGACAGTTTCTTGATGGATGCTGGAGTACCGGCCGAAGTGATGTCTATGGCTCTGGCCAAAACCGTCGAGGCTCATGGTACGAAGAAGCGCAAGCACCCCACTGAGACTACCGCAGACAAGCTTAAAGTCATCGCCCTGTCCAAGCCCCCCTCTCCAGGATCCCTCATTAAGCAAGTCCAGGTAATATCTCTTCTTGATGATCTTTTTCTCGATCTTGATAGTGTTTTTTCATCTAATACGCAGTACTAGTACTAGTAGTACAACTTTCTGGGCGATCTTGCATGTGATTTTTGTTTGCCAAATGAGGGTTCTAAATTCCTCTTTTGACCAAAACATGCGAGAGGTTGACACTGATTTCTTATAGATTAATTTCAACTACTTTATGAACATCAATGCTACCTTTGAAGGGGGTATATTTGCATCATTAACTTGTGTTATGGATATTGCAAGTAATCCCTCTGCTCTCATGCCTTTGAAGACATGTTGTAGTGTCTTTGTTCACTCATTTCTATGCCTACATGTAGTCATATATGGAGTAAAATATCAAAAATCATCTTATATTTCTGAACGGGGATAGTAATAAAATATTTGGTTTTTGTTTGAATTAGAACCAGGTCCACGGTGAAGATGAAGTTCTCAAAGTCATGTTGTGTGAACTGGAAGACCTGAGGATGAGTTCTATTGCTAAACTATCCAGATGTTGTGTCCTTGTCGCCACATGTCCTGAACTAGTGTTTTCCTGTAGCATTGTTGTCAGGCGTGTTTTTGAGGCTGTACTTGACCACAACAATTTCCTTGTTGTGCCTTTAATTACGAAGGGTGTGGTTCTTGTAAAGCTTCCCGACAAATCTGATGCGTCATGTCTTCATCGTCATGTTTATGAGTGGAAAGACCACTATGTTAGGTTCTCCAAGGTTGAGGAGATGGTGATGGTGCCGGTAGACATCTCTCACGAAGTCCATGGCTTAGTCAGTTATGCGGGGTTCATCCTGTAGGTCGGTGGCAAGAAATAGGCTACAGAGTTTAATTAGTGCAACTTTGCTTGTCTGTAGTAAGTACTATTGTTCAGTACTTGATTTGTGTTTCTGAACCCTGTATTGTTTAGTACTGCTGCTTTTGCTGTGCAGTGAGTCCTGAGAACAGTCTATGTTAATGTTTGTCCAGTCAATTTAGTCTGTATATTTTGAAGTATCTAGATCATCTTTTTTGTGAGGACGGTTTATCAATTATGGTTACACTCCAATATCTGTATGCATTGCGGGGTTTGTCGCACCCACTAGGATTTCCAGTCCCATCGATTTTCGGTCCATACGATTTGTCATGACCTCTGGACTGTCCTTCTTGTGGGAGTAGGTGGGGGCCCAGCATGCCACGCGTAGTTGGACGACCAATCTTCTGTTGAGTGCTTCAACATAGTGATTTCCTTGTAAGGATTCAGTCATGTCACATCAAGTAAATCTTATTTATTTACTGTCTAAATCTAATTGATTTAATGTCATGTTTTCTTTCTTTTGTTGCAATTTTACGATGCAGGTTTGCCATGTGACATTCATCACAGAATAAATCGTTTAGTTTGCTCTACGATGGATATTTTTGCAGGTTTAACTTCTTATGTTGTGTCAGTAACGAAGGCACTGTCCATCACTTATATTACTGGAAAAAATTGGATCAGTGCATTGTCTGAGTACAAGTTGAATCCCTATGATGAACTGCAGTTTGGTTTATTAAACACGCCACAATTAATCCTTCTTGCGTTTAAAAGGAATGAAGAAAAAGATTGGATCACGGTCACAGAGCCTAGTTAAGTTAGAAAGCTGATCATAGCAGACCAGACACGATCGCCACTGTCTTGCACATCGGTACCACCTTCAGCAATGGATCGAGCACCGGCAGTTGCTCTTGCACTGACAGCGGCAGCAGCTCAGTCTGATCCAGCTGAGGAATGGGCACCGGCCACGTTAGCGGATCAGGCTGATCTACCGGATGATCGGGCATCGCCGCCGACACCTGCTCCGACTCCAGCACCATCTCCGGCAGCAGCGGCGGCACTACTAGTCGCACCGGCACGGGCAGCAGCAATGGCTTCAGCACATGCACCAACACTTGCACTTGCATCTGCTCCGGCCCGTGCAGCGGCAACGGAACCAGCAGTTGCACCGGCAACAGACTAGGCTGCAGTTCGCACTTCATATACCAAAGTGCTTCGTTCTTTTTTCTTTCCATGTTGTTTCACATGATTCACTATGTTGATCTAACTATTTGTGTATGTCTTCTTCTTTGCAAACAGAGAATTCCTAGAGCAACAAGCGAGTCGTTCAACAACCCGGGACACCGTGGCCAAGTTTCTCTTACCATGCGCAACCTTGGTGTGAATGAACCTACTCAATATACCGTATGTACAAAGGATGGCCGCATGATGATTGATGCTAAAGGATGGTCAAGGTTCAAATCTAAATCATATCTTGCGGTAGGGGATGATGTCAAAATCGAACTTTCTCGGCAAGGAGAGCTGGTCCAAATCAACTTTGAAATTCTTCAGTAGCAGCCTGCAACTGCCGAGCTGATCTATCCTCCGAGAGATTTTGATGTAATACTCTGGCATGGTGAAACAAGTGCCCTGTGTGTATAAGTAGTACGACAGTATCGTTGATAGAATTTCAACTTTGATTGTTGGTTAGGAACTGTCATTCGATTTCAGTCCAACAGTTGCCGTGCTTTATTCAATTTTGTGTATTACCAGCGCCGTGCCGACCGCTTGCAATATGAAAAGCGCTGAGGTAGAACACATGGGCCCCCAAATATGCAGGCCCACCGGCCTGTAGCCCAAATTCCAGAATCGTGAGCATGTCTGAGTATTTCTCAGCTGAACCCCCATAATGCCCATCCGTTGCACGTAACATCAACATGCATTTGTATGAGTATTTTATCTTGTGAGAGAAATGGATGAAAGGGGGGAGGCCTTATTTGCAAATATGGAGAGGTGTGTGGGTACCTGTAGCGACCAGACCTCAAACGGTCCAATCTCTGTCCTCCGGTGTCATCCCTGGATCAGTAATGCTATACTTGAAGGATTTATAACAGAGTAGCAATCACACACTTAATACATAGAGTGTCTCAAAAGAGAACTTATTACAATAAATATGGCTTAAGGCCATCTAATAACGATAACAGCGGAAGGCTTGGAAGATAAGTGAGTCCATCAACTCCAACGGCATCACTGAGTATAGAACCACGACCTAAAAGGCACCTTACTCGTCGTCTGGAAAGTCTGCAACATGAACGTTGCAGCCCGAAATGGGTCAGCACATGGAATATGCTGGCAAAGTAACACATAGAGAGCAATGAAAGAATAAGGCTATACTACATGCATATTTGGCTGGTGGAAAGCTCTATGGTTACAGTTTTGCTTAAAGCCAATTTTTCCCTACTGCAAAGAATTCATTTTTATAAACTATTAGGTGGTTGTTAAACATTGAGAGTGTAGACACCCTCTAAATCCCAATTAAGCATCAACATTAAAACCCAACAAAATTAATTAGAGTAACATGATGAGATTCACATGATAATCCAATTACTAGATACTCAAGATATCCATAACCGGGGACACGGCTAACCATGATTAGTTTATACACTCTGCAGAGGTTTACGCACTTTTCCCCACAAGACTCGATCTCCTCCGCTGAGATTCTCGCACTACATGGTGTTTGAGAAACGGATGACCGAGACATAGTCTTTCAGAAGCGCTCACACCTTACGAACGGGTAGACCGTTACACCTACTTTCCCCTACATCAGCTAGTCTACCACTATAAGAGTTCACATAACTTAGTCAACTATGCTAGAGCCCATAGTAGCTTGTGGCTGCACACGAAAGTTTCTAGCATGAATAATCTCATGATCCCTTTAAGCCTGGGTGGCGGTCCGAAAGAAAACAGGCAATCGCTGGAATACCCAGGTGCCTCAATCCACCCAGATGTGTATTTAAGTTGCCACATTAGATAAACCATTAAATTAACAATCTCACATCTGTCATGGATACACTCACCCAATCCACGTCTACTAGCATAGCATGGCATAATAAGCAACGTAGAAGTAACTCCCAAAGGTTTGATAATAATAGGTAATAGGTACTACCTCATCTACTTCCCAAACCCACAATTTAATTAGGTCCTAATCATGCAATGTGTGACGATTGATCTAATGCAATAAAAACTGGGTAATAGGAAGTATGATCAAAGTGTTACTTGCCTTGCTAATGATCCGCAAAACCTAGCGATTCGAAGTAGCAAGCGGCGCACTCCGGGTACTCTATCGCAAACAAACAAGCATACAATAAGTACTCAACTAATGCACAAGTAAAACTCAAATAAAAGATCTAACCAGAAAGTTCAACTTAAGAACTCCGGTTGGCAAAAAGAATCAAATCGAATGAAGCAACGAAAGACAAACGGCAAAAGAAACAAGCTTCGTTTACTATTCTGGATCTAGGTCAAATTTTACAGAGGCAAAAACTTGTTTGAGTTGGTTAAACGAAAAGAGGGTTTCGAGACGAAACTCTAGACGCTTGAATCACCAGATTCTGATAAATGGGCGAAAATTTATACTAAAACGAAAATCAGATCAGGAACCGCGATCAAAAAAATCACGGATTTAAGCCAAGAAAAAGAAAACGATGAACAGATTAACGAACGAACGTTCGTTATCTGGATCTAAACGATGAACGCGTTCGTTAAAACGAATGAATGAGTGAACACTCACTAATTAACTAAACCGAGAAAAAAACCGATCTATCTAAAAAACGAATCTAAAAAAACCAAAAAAACCGGTGAAAACCAACGGTTTTCAGAAAAAAACCAGCGGGCTGCGGCGGTTCGACCTCGTCGGCGGCGGGCTCCGGCGGCAGCGGGGCGGCGGCTCGGTGGCGGCGGCGGCGGCTGGGGCGGGCGGCTAGGGTTGAGCGGCGGCGGCTTTGGGCTGAGGCGGCCCAGGTGGCTCACTATATAAAGCCCCGGCCAGGCGGAGTCCTGGCCGGACACGACCCAAGGTCTGTTCAGATTTTTTTTAAATAATTACGCTTAGAAAAAAACAAAAGGAATACTAAACGGACTCCAAAAATCCCGAAATAAATTTTCCCCGGCTTCTAAAATCAAGCCGCACAGGATGAACATTTATTTGGGGCCTAAATGCAATTTTGAAAAACTCGCATTTTTCCTAAATTCAAATAAAATAGCAAATAAAACCAAAATAAAATCTTACTTGATTTTATTATTAAATCCTCAATATTTCTTTATTTTGGGAAAGTCATTTTATTCCCTCTCTCATATTTTTGTAATAGAAATAATTGAAGATAAAATAAATAAAATCAAATGATCCTATTCTCAAAATTTGATAAAACTCAAATATGAAAATAACGAAACCACCAACTCTCTCCGAGGGTCCTTGAGTTGCGTGAAATTTCTAGGATCAACCAAAATGCAATAAAATATGATATGCAAAGATGATCTATTGTATAACATTCCAAATTGAAAATTTGGGATGTTACAGTACCTTTTTGCAAAATTGCCATTGTTTCCTTCCTCTCCGTCAGATATAAATCAGACGGCCTATATTGCAGGATGGCAGGCACACCATCATCACCAACTCGTCTATACCGTGTTAAAAAACTCATTTTTTATAATTATATATATTCCCCTTGATTTTTCTTATGTGTAAAGTTGTGATATAAAAGATCTCTATATTCCTTTACAGAGGGACTATCTCTGTGTCAAAAATATATTTATGTGTAACTAGTTACTCCCGTCTTTGTACTTCCTTTCGCTGATATGTGGGGCATCCGGCAATTGGGTCCACGAGCCATATGCACCAAATTAGAGTGCACAACTGCACGGTAGACAAACCCCGGTCGTAGCGCCGCAGTAATGCCCAACGAGCCATCAAATCACAAAAAACCCCACCTTTCCAGCCTTAGCAGTAAGCTGGATGGACGAAGTGACAATATTTCACCGGGCCTGAATCCCCTTCTCCCTTGTCTGCTTGTTCAGAGAAAACCCCCGCTCGGCGATTGCATAGGGTTTTCTCATGGAGAACCTGGTACGAATTCTTCATCCATCCCCGATAAATCCAAGTCCCTTGGTCACGGGTACTCCTAAGATGGCATCCGCCGCCGTTGATGCATTTTTCTTCCTACTGAATCTAGCGTGTTTCATTTGTAGTGCCCAAAGTGCGAGGACCCTACAGGTTTCTGTGCCCTCGGCGAGACGCCACACTTGTTCCTTCTCATCCTAACACATGATTTTAAAACGCGCACAGTATGTTCCTAGAATCCTCTTTTCTATCCGGGAGGGTGGGGTTTTTTGAACATGCTGTCGACTAATTTGGAAATTTGGATTGCTATATTTGGATAAAAGGTACTAGTACCAGGTCAACACTGACGTGAAGGGGGAAATTATTTCTTGATTTGGATATAGGGAATACATTGTGTTCTCATATTATTTTTCCTGCAATGCATTCCTTGCTCTGCCAGAACACATGTACTCAAGATGCTCGGCCTTGCCATAGCTGAATACACCAGTTTAATGGTCATAGTGAAGACAAGCCATGGATATAAGTTTTGAGTTTGGTTCATGAACCAAGAAGATCGCTGCTTTTTTTATGGCCGAACTTGCATAAACTTTCTCAAGTGTCATGGACTGAAAGTTGGCGCACAAATGTTGATGGAAATAGCATAACCTGGTCTCATCTTCACTGCGATCTTCCACCCTGACGTTGTTCCAATTCTTCATCCATGTTAGTTTTGTATCTGGTTCTTGCTTCTTGCCTCGATTACTTCTTAATCCACCTATTCTGTCTAACTATTCACAATTTAACTTTAGAAGTAGCAATGAATCTCTCACGAAAGTGCTACTTCTAACTAATATTTTCTTATAATTGATGGCACGTGTAGGTTTTTTCAGAGTTAAGCAGGCTACTCGTTTGTTATTCTATAAGAACTCGCCTGTTACTCATGGCACCGAAGTTGACTTGGACGACATCCACAAGTTCCTACACTTTATTGATCGTCTTGAGGTCCTTGTGGGATATGTGTGCCACTGCTGTACTCGTTGAACAGGTCCAACTGTGTTGAGAAACTTATGGTATGAGCTGTTTTCTGTTATATATGTTGTTCATAAACTCTTGCTTATGCATAGTTTTACAGCAGCATTCTTCTTGAAACAGGGACTGCCCAGTTCTATTGTTCATATACAAATGCCTGACCATGGTCACGTCAGACTTCTGCTTGGTCACAACATGATGATTATGTCGACCTACTCCATTCCCCTTGGAGGTGAAAACATACTTAGTCATGGGTGGTCTCAAATAATGAAGGCCCGTCCATCTTGGAGAATAGGACAGAAGATTATGTTCCTTCTTTTCCATGGCTCTAAAGCGAATATCCTTTTTATTGACCACAATGCGAGATGAAGCCGCTTTCAGAAGGTCGTGGATGCGCAGGGTGGCACCTGGGCCTTGTCCTGGGGCTTGGCAGCGTCACCCTTTGGTTAACTGTACGCAAAGTAGCACTGTTCGAGGCATGCTTTGTATGGTTGAACCTGTATAAGTACTCATACTACTTTCAGCTATGGTTGTTAAGTGCCCCTGCTGGTTTGAGTTAAGGTTGTTAAGTACTCCTGCTGCTTTTATAGTCTGTTGTTTTTCTTCAGTCCTGTCTTCCTCCAGCCACCAAAACCAAACCAGCGCCGGCTTTGCCGCCTGCTTCCACCTCCCACGGCTGGCTGCGCCTCAGCGCACGCATCGCCGCCCCACCATCTCCTAAATCGTTAACGCCGACCTTCAAGGCCTCACCGTCGTCCTCCACGTGCTTTGTTGCGCTCGCCGCGGTGCCGCCCTCTCGCGTTGTCAACATGGTCAACAAACAAGAGGAATCGACATAGGACTGTACGTGGAGAGGATGACACTAGGGGCCCACCATGTCCATGGTCGGACGCAAGGAAGTTCCTCATTTTTTGTTATATATATACTCCATTGTCAGTGTATGGAAAAAGAAAATGCTTCCTGCTAGTGGTTTCCTGACATCTGGGACTCACGACATTGCGAGCGTATATAGTGAATAGACAAGAGAACAACACAAGATTGGCTGACACCTGGGACGTAGCTGCTCGAGCAGTATTTTTTTGTTATTGTTGAGACGGAGCAGGGTTCCAACTGGGCTGTGGCCCGTCTAGCCTAGGCTTATATTTTATGTTCACCACATGACCAGCCCAGCTATTTTTTGTGTGAAAATGAGCCCAGTTTATTTTTTCGAAGAATACCCAATCCAGGCCTACTTATTTTTCTACGCCCTGATGGGATTCAACTCTTTCAAGACGCCTACAAATCTTGAAAGTAATATGAAATGGGTTGTAAATATAAAAACAGATGACAAAGTGGCAATTACTTTATAATTTCTGAATTTTTTCACATTTTCATATTCCAATTTCACTGGGCTTTAACCTAATTTAAATATATCTTCAAAGTACTTTAAATCTGGCTCGACATTTCCGTATTAAAAATAGTTTGGAACCCACAGAAATATGCGAAATTTTGTTTAAATTTTTAACCCTGGCCCTGGCCAACCAAAAAAACAGACTACAATAAATTGCATAAGAAGTTGCAATGAGCTATATATAAATTATTAAAAAATAGGGAATGGTCTGACTTGTGGGCCTATTAAGTTGACGTGTATGCATGATTTTTTTACTTATTATATACGGCAACAAACGATTCTAGGAGACGTAACCTTTGGATGTCAATCCAACGACCGTCGTGCTTCTTCAATCTCTGATCTTCTTGGTCCAGCCGACAAATCCAGCGCCGGTGGTACCGCCTGCTCCTGCCTCCCGTGCCCGGGTGTGCTACCGCACAGGCCTCACCGCCCCTACTACTCCCACTGCTGGCCAGGCCATCCCTCTACTCACCTACATCCCTCCATTGTTGTGGCTTCGCCGCCTCCGGGTCATTCCCTTCCTGGGTCTCGCCGTCGTCCATCGCGCTGGTGTTATCGGCACGACATGGTGAACGTTGTCAACAAACGACAGCATCGGAAGAGTTATGTACATGGAGAGGCTGACAGTTGGTACCCACGTGGTCGATGGCCGCACGCAAGCAAGTACCTCCTTATTACGCCAAAAAGAATGAATACTCCCGCTGACAGCTCAGACCCACCAGCTATATCTTCGCACGCAAGGAGGTGTCTCCTTATTACACAAAAAAATGAATACTCCCCCTGCTAGCTGGGACCCACCATAGTGGGAGGCATACTTGTGGGCCTACTAAGTTGACGCGGATGGAGGGCTTTGTCAACTTAGTCAATATGAACGATTGTATCACCAGTGACCGTACGATGTCCATCCAATAGCCGTAGTGCTTCTTCAACCTCTGGTCTTCTTGCTCCAGCCGCCCAAAGCAGCGCCAGTCGTGCTGCCTGCTCCTGCCTCTAGTGGCCGGCTGTGATGCCATGGAGGCCTCACCGCCCCCTACTACTCCCACCGCTGGCCTGGACATCCCTCTACTCACCCACACCCCCTGTTATTCTGCGGCAACGGCAGCCTCACACCGCAGCCGAACCAGTGAACCCTCATACTCCTCTCCGCATGGGCAACCACTGCCGCGTCTTCCCTGGCACCGCGTCGACCCCATCCTAGGCCTCGCCGTCGTCCACCGCCCCAGTGCTCTCGGTGCGGCGTGGTCAACGTGGTCAAGGAACGACTTCCATCGGAAGAGTACTGTACATGGAGAGGCTAACAGCTGGATCCACGCCCGCAGCAAGGAAGTGCCTCCTTATTACACGGAAAATAATGATTCCTCCACCTGACAGCAGGGACCCATCGGACGGGCCACCGTATTTCACGAAAAAAATGTTCCCCCTGACTGCTGGGACCCACCAGCTACATCTTCGCACGCAAGGAAGTGCGTCCATATTACTGGCAAAAAAATGATTCTCCCCACCAACTGCTGGGACCCACCAGCTACATCTTCACATGCAAGGAAGTGCCTGACAGTCGGGGCCCACCTGGACAAAGCATATGTAGCGTTGTCATTCTGGTCGTGAACATGTACGTACATATGATCGGTCTGTCTGCAGGCTGCAGCGATGAACCGTGGCCGTGTAAGGAAGGGCACGTGTCATAGTAGAGGCGCGCACAGGTCGTAGTAGAGGCGCACATGTAGCATGTACACATACATACAACGGCCAGGGTGCAAGAAAGTAAATACGGCCACGTATGTACATATGGGCGGGACTCGAACGCCTACTCGCGCATACGTACGGCGAGACCTCCTGTACATGGCTAGGTCGGAACGGAGAAACTGCATCGTCGTCGTGTTCATGGGGAGGGAACGGAATGCGTCATATTGATCGGGAGGCACGAAATGCCTGCTGTTCATCGGGAGCCAACCGGCTTGGACGGAATAGCCGATGGAAACGAGGCCTGGCGTACAGCAGAATGGAGGAAACGGCCTTGTGTTCGACCAGCCACGGTCGAAACGGGATCCTATTCATTGGGAGGGGTCTGTCATAACGCAAAACAGAGGAAACGGACCTCCTACGGTGGAAACGGGGTCCTGTTGATCGGGAGGGGTGTGGCATACCACAAAACGGACGGACTTGTGTTGGAGCGCTATGGTCGAAACAGGGTTCCTGTTCATCGGGAGGGGTGTGACGTACCGCAAAATGGGACTCCATGGGATACTGTTCACTCCACCGTCGACTGCCTCCACGGGCTACTGTTCATACACCGTTAACCTCCTCCAGCCTCCACCTGTGACTGTTCATCCATGGGCTCCTGTTCATCCAGCCTCCACCGTGCGCTCCTCCATCGGCTACTGTTCAATCAGTCCTCTCCACGGGGTCCTGTTCAAACACCCCAACACGGGGGTACTGTTCATCCAGCCCTCCACTGGCTACTATTCATCCAGCCCTCCACGGGGTCCTGTTCATCCAGCCCTCCACGGGGTCCTATTCATCCACCGGCTCGATCGATCGGAGTACTGTTCATCTAGCGGCGACGGCCTCTACTACCACGGGTCCTGTTCATCCAACCCCCCACCAGGAACTGTTCATCCAAACCCCCCAACAACGCTCACTGTTCATCCAGAGGCAACATCGATCGGCTTTAGTTCGCAGCAGTAGCGAAGGAATCACTCGGGTTCAGTTAACAACAAGGGATCGATCAATCACTCGGGTTCAGTAACGCGTAGCCTGCAGTGCAATCGCTCGGGTTCAGTTAGAGCCCAACGCCTTACTCGGGTTCAGTTAGAGCGCAATGCCACGCACACACGCGCGTACATACGAGAGAAACGCACATCGCTTGGGCCCCGACCACCCACCATAACCGGGAACTCCCCGATATTTTCCGTGCCCTCGCTTCTACCATGGTTTTTTCCGTCATGGACGGCCCAAAGAATGTCATTCAGCTACGTCTCCGGCCTGCCTAGGACGAAAAGCCCATTTTCTGTCATGATTTTTTGTCATAAAATTAGGACCCCACCACATCTATGATGATACCGGGTTTTGTCACAATTATCGTCATAGAAGTGTCATAAGTATAACAGAATTTTTTTTGGTTCGGCCCAAAATGTTAGGGATGTGTCTTTTTTTTGTAGTAATGCCTCATGGGAAAGATGACTAAAACTCTGTTCTCCGGAACAACAGAGCGGGCTAATGACTTATTGGAAATAATACATACCGATGTATGCGGTCTGATGAGTGTAGAGGAACGCGGGGGGTATCGTTATTTACTCACCTTCACAGATGATTTGAGTAGGTATGGATATATCTACTTGATGAAACACAATTCTGAAACATTTGAAAAGTTCAAAGAATTTCAGAGTGAAGTGGAGAATCATCATAACAAGAAAATAAAGTTTCTATGATCTGATAGTGGAGGCGAATATTTGAGTTACGAGTTTGGCCTTCATTTAAAACAACGTGGAATTGCTTCACAACTCACGCCACCTGGAACACCACAGCGTAATGGTGTGTCCGAAAGTCGTAATCGTACTTCATTAGATATGGTGCATTCTATGATGTGTCTTAGTGATTTACCACTATCATTTTGGGGTTATGCATTAGAGAAGTCGCATTCACGTTAAGTAGGGCACTCTAAATTCCTTGAGATGACACCGTATGAACTATGATTTGGCAAGAAACCTAAGCTGTCGTTTCTTAAAGTTTGGGATGTGACACGTAAGTCAAAAGGCTTCAGCCTGATAAGCTCGAACCCAAATCGGAGAAGTGCGTCTTCATAAGATACCCTAAAGAAACTATTGGGTACACCTTGTACCACATATCCGAAGGCAAGATCTTTGTTGCTAATAATGGGTCCTTCTAGAGAAAGAGTTTCTCTCGAAAGAAGTGAGTGGGAGGAAAGTAGAACTTGATGAGGTAATTGTACCTTGTCTCGAATTGGAAAGTAGGACATCAGGGAAAACCGTCCCTGTGATGCCTACAGCAACTGGAGAGGAAGCTAATGATGATGATCATGAAACTATGGATCAAATTACTACTGAACCTCATAGGTTGAACAGAGCATGTTCCCCACTAGAGTGGTACGGTAGTACTGTTATGGAAGTCATGTTATTAGACCGTGACAAACCTATGAACTATGAAGAAGCTATGATGATCCCAGATTCCGATAAATGGCTTGAGGCCAAGAAATCTAAGATAGGATCCATGTATGAGACAAAGTGTGGACTTTGGTGGACTTGCTCGCTGATCGGTAGGCCATTGAAAATAAATGGATCTTCAAGAAGAAGACACACGTTGATGGTAATGCCACTATGTACAAAGATCGACTTCTCGCAAAAGGTTTTCCACAAGTTCAAGGGGTTGACTATAATGAGACTTTCTCACCCGTAGCGATGCTTAAGTCATTCTGAATCATGTTAGCAATTGCTGGATTTTATACTTATGGAATCTAGCAAATGGACGTCAAAACTGAATTCCTTAATGGATTTCTTAAAGAAGAGTTGTATATGATGCAAACAGAAGGTTTTGTCGATTCTAAAGGTGCTAATAAAGTGTGCAAGCTCCAGCGATCCATCTATGGACTGGTTCAAGCATCTCGGAGTTGAAATATATGCTTTGATGAGGTGATCCGGGCATATGGTTTTATACAGACTTACGGTGAAACCTATATTTACAAGAAAGTGAGTGGCAGCTCTGTAGCATTTCTAATATTATATGTGGATGACATATTGTTGATTGGAAATGATATAGCATAAAAGGATACTTGAATAAGAATTTTTAATGAAAGACCTTGGTGAAGCAACTTATATATTGGGCATCAAGATCTATAGGGATAGATCAAGATGCTTAATAGGACTTTTACAAGTCACATACCTTGACAAAGTTTTGAAGAAGTTCAAAATGGATCAGTCAAAGAAAGGGTCTTTCCTGTGTTACAAGGTGTAAAATTGAGTCAGACTCAAAGCCCAACCAGTGCAAAAGATAGAGAGAAAATGGAAGTCAGTGCCTATGACTCAGCAATATGTTCTATCATGTATGCTATGCTGTGTACCAGACCTGATGTGTGCCTTGCCATAAGTTTGGCAGGGAGGTACCAAACTAATCCAGGAGTGGATCATTGGAAAACCATCAAGTACATCCTGAAGTACCTAGAAAGGACCAATGTTATCTTTCTCGTTTATGGAGGTGACAAAGACCTCATCATACATGGCTACGTCGATGCTAGCTTCGACACTGATTCGGATGATTCTAAGTCACAAACCGGATACATATTTATATTGAATGGTGGAGGCGTCAGTTGGTGCAGTTCCAAGCAGAGCATGGTGGTGATTTCTACATGTGAAATAGAATACATAGATGCTTCGGAAGCAGCACATGAAGAAGTCTGGATGAAGGAGTTCATATCCGATCTGGGTGTAATACCCAGTGCATCGGGTCCAATGAAAATCTTTTGTGACAACATTGGAGCAATTTCCTTAGCGAAAGAATCTATGTTTCACAATAGAACCAAATGTATCAAGAGATGCTTCAACTCCATTCGTGAAAAGGTCAAGGATGGATACAGGGAAATTTGCAAAATACATACGGATCTGAATGTAGCAGACCCATTGACTAAGCCTCTTCCTCAAGCAAAACATGACCAGCACCAAGACTCCATGGGTGTTAGATTCCTTACAATGTAGTCTAGATTATTGACTCTAGTGCAAGTGGGAGACTGATGGAAATATGCCCTAGAGGCAATAATAAATTTTTTATTATTATATTTCCTTATTCATGATTAAGGTTTATTAGTCATGCTAGAATTGTATTGATCAGAAACTTAGATACACGTGTGGATACATAAACAAATACCGTGTCCCTAGTAAGCTTCTACTAGACTAGCTCGTTGATCAAAGATGGTTAACGTTTACTAACCATAGACATGTGTTGTCATTTGATAACGGGATAACATCATTAGGAGAATGATGTGATGGACAAGACCCTTCCTTTAGCTTAGCATATGATCATTCAGTTTGTTGTTATTGCTTTCTTAATGTCAAATACATATTCCTTTGACTATGAGATCATACAACTCCCGGATACCGGAGGAATACCTTCTGTGCGATCAAACATCACAACGTAATTGGGTGATCATAAAGTTGCTCTTCAGGTATCTCCAAAGGTGTCTGTTGAGTTGTCATGGATCAAGATTAGGATTTATCACGCTAAGTATCGGAGAGGTATCTCTGGGCCCTCTCAGTAATACACATCACAAGAAGCTTGCAGGCAAAGTGACTAAGGAGTTAGTTATGAGTTTATGTATTACGGAACGAGTAAAGAGACTTGCCGGTAACAATATTGAAATAGGTATGAACATAGCGATGATCGAATCTCGGGCAAGTAACATACCGACAGACAAAGGGAATTATGTATGTTGTCATAAGGTTGGACTGATAAAGATCTTTGTAGAATATGTAGGAACCAATATGGAAATCAAGGTTCTGCTATTGGTTATTGACTGGAGAGGTGTCTTGGTCATGTCTACAATGTTCACGAACCCATAGGGTCTGCACGCTTAACGGTCATTGACGATATAGTATTATGTGAGTTATATGATTTGGTGACCGAATGTTGTTCGGAGTCCTGGATGAGATCACTGACACGACAAGGTGCTCCGGAATGGTTCGGAGGTAAACATTGATATATAGGACAATGCTATTTGGACACTGAAAAGGTTTCAGGTTGTACCAGGTAACCATCGGAACACCAAAAGGGGTTCCGGGAGGCCCCGGGAGGTCTATAAGCCTAATGGGCCAAGGGGAGGCATACACTAGCCCACAAGGTGGCTGGCGCTCCCTCTCCCTTGCCGCCGGCCCTAGGGGAAGGAGAGGGGAGGGTTGGCCACTGCTACCTTTCCCTCCTCATGAGAGAAAGGAAGGGGGCGCTACCTCCCCCTGCCCTCCTCCCATGCGGCAAATAAGCAAGGGACGCGGAAAAGGGCAGGAGCCCAAGGGGGATTCGGCCATCCATGGGGCACCTCCTGGCTGCCTCCCCTATCCCCCCACATATATATACAAGGATAGGATAATTCTTATCTGCGTGCGGCGCCCCTCTCCACAGTTTCGTCCCTCGGTCATATTTTCAGAGTGCTTAGGCGAAGCCCAACGGAGTTAGCATCATCACCACCGTCACCACGCCATCGTGCTGCCGAAACTCATGTACTACTTTGACCGTCTTGCTGGATCAAGAAGGTGAGGACGTCAACGAGCTGAACGTGTGCTGAACTCGGAGGTGTCGTACATTCGGTACTTGATCGGTTGGATCGAGAAGAAGTTCAACTACATTGACTACGTTAATAAATGCTTCCACTTACGGTCTACGAGGGTACATAGACACAATCTCCCCTCTCGTAGCTATGCATCTCCATGGATAGATCTTGCGTGTGTGTACAATTCTTTTGTTTTCCGTGCAACGTTCCCCAAAATGTTGTTGTTTTTTGAAGGTCTAAGGTACACGAGTTTCCGAGATTCTTGGTTATGTGTTGAGGAGGTGGTACATTTGGAGCATAGAATTCTGCTAGGACTTGTGTGATGATATTTTGCTCCTTATACTTTTTACACTAGATTGCATGACCAAAAAATTTGGGAGTTCCTAGGTGGGAATTCAAGTAGTCAACCAGGAATTATTTTCGACAGATGTTTGATTTGAGGTTGGAGTCCAACGTCTAGAGGTTCGCTTGTCATGGTCAATTTACAGTGGTCGCGTAGCTTATTAAATAGTCCCTAGCTATAATTACTTGGGGACGTCTCGTTTATCATTCGTGATGTACGTTGTATGTTGTGCCCGGGGGGCCTTGTTGGTGTCAAAACCGGCGGATCTCGGGTAGGGGGTCCCGTACTGTGCATCTAAGGTCGATGGTAACAGGAGACATGGGACACAATGTTTTACCCAGGTTCGGGCCCTCTCTATGGAGGTAATACCCTACGTCCTGCTTGATTAATCTTGATGAATAGGAGTATTACAAGAGTGGATCTACCACGAGATCATAATGGCTAAACCCTAGGGGCCTAGCTTGTATGGTTATGATAATGTCCGCCCTCCGGACTAAGTTCTCCGGTTTATATAGACACCAGGAGGATCTAGGGTTACACAAGGTTGGTTACAAAGAAAGGAATCTACATATTTGGTCGCCAAGCTTGCCTTCCACGCCAAGGAGAGTCCCATCTACACACGGGTGCCATCTTCGGTCTTCGTATCTTCACAACCCATCAGTCCGCCCCATGGCTAACAGGCCGCACGCCCAAGGACCCGTTAGTCCAGGACTCCCTCAGTAGCCCCTGAACCTGGCTTCAATGACAACATATCCGGCGCGTAGACCTGTCTTCGGCATTGCAAGGCGGGTTCCTTCCTCCGAACTCCAAGATAGTCTTCGGACGTATTTGAACGTGTCCGGACCTGTAACACAACACCACACACAACCGCGGAGATTACATAATATTCCACGAGTCCAGTCTGATGAAAACTTTTATAATGTGACGTCACGCTCGCCCAGTTTTTCGAACTGTTTCCTGTCCCGCCGTTCCACGTTTCGAGGCGTGGTTGCTATTGGCAAGCTTTGTCGAAACAGAGATCGTGTCCCCTTATTGCGGGATTCTCATTAACACGAGCGTGGGCAAGCCAACCATTATGTTGGAAAGATCCATTAGGAATAGGCAGGCTTTCAGGCTCAAGAGGAGGCATTTAATTCCTTTTGCCTTTATAAAGGAACCAACGGCCGTCCTTTTTGACGCCAAACTTCTCCTCAACCTCTCCAACCTCAAGTTCTAGCACGCAAGGTTTCGACTTCGTTGCTCCGAGCTTCCCCATTATGTCCGGACCCAGCCCTCAAGGCCGATGGGTGGCTTCCTCTGTTATAGAGGAGGACATTGTGAAGCTTCGAGCAGCCAGATACCTGACCGCGGAAATCCACCACAGGCTTCCTGCTCTAGGGCAGGTTATCCCGACCCCTAGATCTGGCAAGAGGGTAGTATTCATGTCACACTTCCTTCGAGAGCTAGGGCTCGCTGTTGATCCCGTCGTCTGGGGGCTAATGTTTTATTATGGACTAGATTTTCATGATCTAGCCCCAGAGTCCTTCCTCCATGTCTCAACGTTCATCATTACGTGCGAGGCCTTCCTCCGAATCCCCCCACAGTTTGGCTTATGGCTCAAGACCTTCAGTGTGAAACCAAAGGTAGTCGACGGGGAACAGGTGGAGTGCGGCGGTGCTGTAGGCAGCCATCTCACCAACACTCCTTGGCCAAAAGCTATTTTACCGAAACTTCCAATCAATGGCAGCGAGAGTGGCTTTACGTTGTGGAGCCCCGCAGCACTAAGTGGGTAGTTGCACCCATGTTTTGCCCTGGCCCATCGTTATAGCTTGCATCATGGGCCAACAAGGGGATGGATTGGGGATCGGTTGATGAAGTGCGGACTCTACAAAGCCGCATCCGAACCCTCCTCGATAGGGACATCGATCTTGTCAGCATGATTCAAGTAATGCTGATTCGCTGAATCCTACCATGCCAACGTAGGCCTCTCCATATGTGGGAGTTAAATCCAGAAGGACCACGAACCCTCCAACAATTCTTCGGCATTACACACAAAGGGATGTGGAAGTTGTTTTTCAAAAAACGAAAACATTGGCCGGACACTATTGAGGACACAGGCCTCAACTATAACCGTCCGGATACCCCGGTAAACACTTGATTTCCAAACACCCCCTTTTTTACGTATGCCGTAATACATTACTAAGCAAACTATCTCCTTCCAGGGCTGGATAAACAAAGCGGAGCTGATTAGGTGTCCGACCCCCTTCCCGAAGGTTCAGCGGATCCTATATTAACAACGATGCTAGCCCTGGCACCATACCAGATGCCTATGAAGGAGGGCAAGACAGAGAGGGCCAAAGATGGCCCCCATCCCGAAGGTGTGCCAGACAAGATTCCATCGTTCGAAGATAAAAATGACGGGGAAGTCAACGTCTCTTCCCCCCATGGGAAGAAAAGGGCCGCCTCCGAAGATTGGGAGGAAAAGGCTCCTAAACGAGGCAAGATGCCTTCGTTGGGTGGCTCAGGCTTGGAGGACAACGTCATCACGCAGTCCCATGACGAGGACAAGCCTCATGCCAAATTGTAAGTGAACAAGGTTGTTTTAAACACGTCTCGCCCCTTTCTTGTAACGTCTAGAATATATGTTTTTTTGCAGTTCGGCATGCAGTCTTCTTCAACAATCCTCTTCCTCAGGGGATCTTCTCCCGGAGATGATGGAAAGCGAGATTCCTCCACCAATCTCCTCGCCTAACAGGGCGGACGACTTCGAGGTGTCGTCGCGGGGGTCTCCCCCGATCAACAAGTGGTGCGAGGGATGATGAAGACACAACCCGAAGGTGATACTTCGGTGGCCCAGGGTTCGGGGACCAACAATAACGGCCCCGAACATTCCGGTCTACAGCCAGATATGAATAAACTGATCCCTTCAAAGGGAGGCCGTACTCCTACAGCAGCCTCCGTAGACCCAGAGGCGCCGGATATATTGACGAACATGCTGCGACAGGCGTCCGTCTCAGAGGAACATTGTACCTTGATGGGCACGGTGGTCGAAAAGGTCCTGTCCGCGAAAAGAGGATTGAATGAGACCTTCGTGGGCCTGCTAAGAGGCTTCGAGGTTTGTATCGTAATATGTTCGATTGTGTTTTATTCAAGAATACGCCTGTGTATAGATAGTAGCCCCTGAGACTCTGATTGGCTTCCCGAGGGAGGCGATCAGAGGATCAAAAGATATGCCCAGGAAGTAATATGATTAATTGGAACACAGGTTGTGACCTCCCCAGAAACTGTCCGGACTGTACAGATTGTGGATTTGCAACACAAGATTGATGAGTCAGATATTGATATCGCGCTTATCAACAGGCGTCTTGACAAGTCGCAAGGTACGTGTTCGGAGCAATCCTTACATATACATGTTTGTAATATAAGCATGACGCTGAAAGTTGCATACTGGAATATCGATGGCTGCAGATGGTGCCGCCGCCGTTGAGATTCTTCGGGCGGAGCTGGCCCGGGCCAAGTAGCAGGCCCGGTTTAGTAATGCGGCTGCCGAAAAGGCATCGATCGAGTTAAAGGCCGAACAAGTTGCTCGGCAGCAAGACGAGGAGAAAATATCCTCGATGGCGCTCGAACTAAAAAATGCTACCAGCCGCTGTGAATTCCTAGAGAAGGAGAATAAAGCCAAAGTGGCTGAGCTTGATAAGGCCTTGCGAGAGGCGAAAGAAGCGTGGTCCGAATCTGGAGCGGCACGTGAGGAGATCCAGCAAGCTGGGGAGATTGTGGCTGGTAAGCCATTTTTATTACTGACTAAGTTCGGCGATCTGAATTATGCTCAACTTAACCAAGTGTGGAGTTCTCCAGACGTGTCTTTGGACCTGCCGAAGAGTTCATCCGATGCGGCGCAGTTTTACTAAGCGCAAGAGGGATATGCAAAGGAGAAGCTTTTCTGCTCATAGTTCGGCGCATCAAAACGCCCTCTGCTGTTGAATGAACAGATGTGCCAATGGGCCAAGCTTCACAGGATATCCGGCGCTTCCATGAAGAATGTCATACTTCAGCTGTGGACGCCTGAGCTGATTCTGAATAGCTATTTCGGCTTGGTGCGGTGGCTTGCTGATGCGGTGCCACCTATCGACGCCGTGAAGCAGTCGGCGTGCATTGAAGATGCACGGATGGCCTTTGCCTGAGTCAAGACATACTGGGGGAAGATGAAGGTCGTCAATGTTGCAGCGCAGGGTCCACCCAAGGGCAAGGACCATCACACACCAGAGCATTACTTTGAGGACGTCTTAGAGGCTGCCCGCTTGATAGAGGGTCAATGTTCGAAAGGCATAATATTCGAGTGAACTCTTTACGAATTGTAAAAGACAATTTTGATTTTGCCTAAAGGCTTTTGTTCCTCCTGTGTGGCCGTTTGTATATGAACTGAAAGTTTTCCAGTCGTCGGCTTCAGCCCCCTCATAGGAAGTACGGGGGTGTTTTGAAAAGCATCTGATCACTCTTGACCCAATGTCTTGGTCCATGAAGGAGGTGTCAATGCGGCGAACTAGGCAACCAGACTATAGGGCATTAACACTTTCACTTAGCCATAGGAGTTTTATGGTGGGTCTACGACATAGCCCCTGGTATGTATGTGGCTTATTCATACTATGCGTTTACATATTTGACCGAAAAGAGGTCCTTCGTGTGACACGGAGGGAATTGTGAAAGATTCTGATAAGTCATCGAGTGGTTGACCAGCTCTCGCTGCATCATGACAGTCAGTTTTCGGCTTTCTCTACTGAGGCTCTTAACCAGGTGAACCGGAAGCACAATCGCAGTAGTTCTCCCTTTACTACCCTAGCCGATAGAGCGGAACGTTGGATAGCAAGCACAGGGGCCGGGCAACCCAACTATTGACCCAAGACATGATTCGGAGCTGATGCATATAAGGCCAGACTCGTGACGCCGAAGTACGCTATAGAGCTGTTCGGACTTTGTCAGCAACTCGTTTGTACCCATACCGAGCCCCTGGCAAGTTATGCCGAGGTGTACATTTGAGACAACCGTAGAGGCAAAACTCGGTCCTTTTAGAAAAGAGTGGATTATTTTTACTAGGATCGGAGTGATGTTCCAATCGTGTATATAGATAACAAAGTCGCAACCCCGGCTATTTGATATGCCAGGGGTCGAAGGCGGAGGAGAAAGGCACTTTACAGGCTCGAAATAGAGAGTGCGGTCTACAAAAATTTATTTTGGACCTCCTGTCGCACGTCTGCGCCGCCTGTCCTCGGTGAAGGGACCTCTTGACGAAAATAGCCCTGGGGTGAGTGTACGAACCCGAACTCTGATTGAGTCTGAGGCCAGCCATTGAGCCACCTGTGGAGGGAAACAAGAAAAAGGAAGAAGGAAAAAAGTTAGAAAAAGAGAAGGTTATGGGAGTACTTCCAGGTCCGTCCATATTGTGCTTTCGCAGGTGCCCAGGGTATTTTAAGTGTGTGGTTAGGTATGCGCGATATAGATTGTCCGGGTATATGCGGCGGACGGCGGAAGCCAAACTGCTAGTCCTGTATGGGATTTGAAAGGTCATGTTGAATGGAGACCGATGGCTTAATGGCCGACGAGGTATGTGGTGTAATGCCCCCGTTGTGTAGTTCGGCTGAGATAGCCATAGTGTGATCCTATGCACGAAGAGAGTGCTCAATGCGTTCCCCTGTAGGGGACTTTGTCATGTGTACCATGTTCATTGTCTTTACTTCAGGAGGAAATTGCTTCTGACCCCCGGTGTTTGGTTGGCGAGTTTCATCGTCGTCGCCATCGCCAGGCGGCTTCTACCCCTTGTATTCGGCGTTTAACTTGCTAGCCTATTTGAAGACCCAACAGCTTCTGTTGGTGTGGTTAGATGGTTTATTGGGATGGCCATGAATCTGGTAGGGCCTATCCAATATCTTATCCAAATTGGATAGTCCATCTCTATTTTCCTTGAATGGCTTCTTCCGTTGACCGGGTTTGGGGCCGTTGAATCTGGCGTTGACCGTTATGTCATGCGCTCCCCCATTACTATTGCCACGTTTGTGTTTATTGCGTCGTGGTTTCCCGTTGCTGTCTCGAACTTCGGAAGTGCCCAGGTCGCTGGCGTTGTTGCTTCTACGAGCGAGCCAACTGTCTTCTCCCGCGCAAAAGCGGGTCATCAGAGTGGTAAGGGCTGACATGGATTTTGGTTTTTCCTGACTGAGGTGGCAGGCGAGCCACTCGTCCCGGACACTGTGTTTAAAGGCCATTGGGGCTTCCGCGTCCGAACAATCTACGCTTTGGTTCTTTTTTAACTAAGAACCTAGTCCAGAGCTTCCTGGCTGACTTTCCGGGCTGCTGGACAGTGTGACTTAAGTCATCGACGTCTGGTGGCCGGATGTATGTACCTTGGAAGTTGTCGTGGAAGGCGTCTTCCAGATCTTCCCAGCTGCCGATAGAGTTTTCAGGCAGACTGTTTAACCAATACCTTGCTAGTCCCTTGAGTTTTAGTGGGAGGTATTTGATGGCATGAAGGTCATATCCTCGAGCCACATGAATATGGAGAAGAAAATCCTCGATCCATACCGCGGGATCAGTTGTTCCATCATATGATTCGATATTCACGGGTTTAAACCCTGCTGGGAATTCATGCTCCATTACTTCGTCAGTGAAGCAGAGTGGGTGTGTGGTGCCTCTATATTGGGCCACATTGCGACGTAGCTTAGATGGAGTCCATCAGTGGTTTTCGGCCCGGGCGTGACTAGACTTGTCCCGTCCGAATAGGTAGCCGACGTTGCGTGTCGGGGCACGTCCTCGCGATCCGTAGATCGATCTGGTATGTCCTGCTCTACTGTTCAGGTCCTGCCGAGGGTCGTATGTATGACCCAGAGCTGTTTTATCTCTATTTCTTCTTTGGGTGAGGCGGGCTGCTATTCGGCTTGAGCTGCCGCTTTATCCCGACTGCATGGTGGTCGGTTAGCCGCATTGTCCCGACCACGTGGTACAGGCTCCGGCGCTTCCTTATCGAACTGAGGTAGCAATCTGCGCTGCGGGTAACCCTTGGTTGTGCGCCTGGGGCTGTATTCTTCGGCCACTAGGATATCTGTCCATATATCGTTTAGCAGGTCTTGGTCAGCTTGAAGTTGCTGCTGTTTCTTTTTCAGGCTCCTTGCAGTGGCTAATAGCCGGTGTTTAAAGCGCTCCTCCTCGAGAGGTTCCGCAGGAACAATGAAATCCTCGTCGCCGAGGCTCTCCTCATCCTCGGAAAGTGGAAGATAATTACTGTCCTCCGAGTCTTCGTGTATGGCCTGTTTGTCAGGGCTATCGTGCCCGTCCTCCAGTTCATCCTGTTCGGACGTTGCCCCAACAGGGGCTTCATTGTCTTCGGCATCGTCCGGGGTGTTGTTTTCTCTGGTGCCGGTATTGCTGTTTTTTTGCGCGACGTGACTTAGAGCGGCGTTGTTGACGCCGGCGTCTGGGCTGTGTCTCCGGGGTTTTATCCTCAACTGGATCTTCTTTGTCATCGTCGTTAGTTTCTTTAGGTGTATCCACCATGCATACATCGTATGAAGAAGTTACCGTCCGACATCCAGTAAATGGCAGGTTTTGGCCCTGCTCCTCATCGGCGGCGGTGTCTATACCGTCGAAGTCTTCGGAGCCGTAATCGGACATGTCGGTTAAGTCCTCGACAGTGGCTATGGGTTGGGTGGCGGGTGGGGAACAAGATTCTCCATCATCAGCCCCTAGTTCGAACCGAACCTAGTTCGGTTGTGAGTCCCCCGCCAAGGATAGGTTCTTTAATGAGTTTAGCACATCACCCAAAGGAGAGTGCTGGAAGATGTCTGCGACGCTGAATTCAAAGATCGATAAACGATCAAGTTCGGCGTCCGCGGGCTCACATGGTTCGGAACTAATGACCGGAGACGAGTCCGGACCTCCGGTGGCACAGGTATCATACGAGATTAAGTCTATGTGCGGCTCCAACGCCGGGGAATCTGTGTCCTCCGTGGCAGGGTTGAGCCTCCCATCCTTGGATGGCACAGTCTGCTCCGGATCTAAGGCCAGAGCGGTTACAGGTGATGTCTCCTGGATGCAGTCCAATGACAGATTTAGGTCATGTCTGTCGGGGTGACCAGGAGTGGTAGCCACTGTTTCGAATCCGGCCAAGATCAAGTCTCCACGGATGTCTGCAACGTAGTTCAAGCTCCCAAATCTAATCTGATGGCCAGGGGCATAGATTTCGATCTGCTCTAGATGGCCAAACGAATTGGCCCGCAGTGCGAAGCCGCCGAACATAAAGGTTTGTCCCGGGAGGAAAGTTTCTCCTTGGACATCATCATTATTGACGGTTGAAGGGGCCATCAAACCTTTTGTCGATAGCATAGTGGAACTCTCAATGAAAGCACCAATGTCGATGTCAAAACCGAAGGATCTCGGGTAGGTGGTCTCGAACTGTGCGTCTAAGGTCGATGGTAACAGGAGACAGGGGACACAATGTTTTACCCACGTTCGGGCCCTCTCTATGGAGGTAATACCATACGTCCTGCTTGATTGATCCTGATGAATAGGAGTATTACAAGAGTTGATCTACCAGGAGATCATAATGGCTAAACCCAAGAGGCCTAGCTTGTATGGTTATGATAATGTCCGCCCTCCGGACTAAGTCCTCCGGTTTATATAGACACCGGGAGGATCTAGGGTTACACAAGGTCAGTTACAAAGAAAGGAATTTACATATTTGGTCGCCAAGCTTGCCTTCCACGCCAAGGAGAGTCCCATCCGGACACGTGTGCAGTCTTCGGTCTTCGTATCTTCACAGCCCATCAGTCCGGCCCATGGCTAGCAGGCCGGACGCCCCAGGACCCCTTAGTCCAGGACTCCCTTAGGCCTCCTCACGAACACATAGGAAAAAATCTCTCTCATATGTTTTTCTCGAGTTCGTTAACTTTTTCGCTAATTCTAACTTTATTCCAAGTGGCTTCTCAATTAGTTGATGGATCATCTTACCTTCGGAATGCATTCGTTCAAACTTCTATGTTCGGATGCTAATTGTGAAGACTATATGTTGCACGTGTCAAGCCTTTGATATAGCTTTGCATTTATTCAATGGTGGTGCTAACGGTTGTCATCATCCCCAGGATGACTCCCACAACTCATGCTAACTCGGATCAGGGTGAAGAAGGCGAGGAAGAATGCCCACCCTCCCCACCTCCGGAGGCGTGGCAAGCCTTGATGGTGGCCACCAATGCCAAAACTCAGATGTTGATTCAGCTTATGCAAGAGCGCAACCAAAGAAATCAAGGCCAATTCAACGACAACAATAAACCTCAATTCGCAACTCTCAACAAGTTCCTTGCAAATCAGCCTAAGACATTCAGTGCTTGTGCCGAGCTGATGGATGCCGACGATTGGAATGCAGCAAGCATACCTAAGGACCATGTCAAGTTTGCTACCTTCCAACTCAACAACCAGGAAGCTGATTGGTGGCAATAGTACAAGGACTCCAGTGGGGGTCAAGTGGTCAGCTGCACCTACTTCTACTATGATTTTCGAGCTCATCACATCCCAACAAGTGTCACGGAGGTCATGCATGAGAAATTCGGCAATCTAAAGCAAGGCAACATGTCCGTCTATCAGTACAACATTCAATTCTAGAATCTTGCTCGATATGCCAAGCAAGCCTTTTCTAATGAGAAGAGCAATATATCAATTCAGGGATGGTATCAGAGAGGACGTCCAGTTTGCTCGCATTCATTCTGGGCAGACCGAGTTTGAACAGTTCTATAACATGGCTCTCAAGCAAGAATCAACTTAGATCAAGTTTAAACCTTCTAAGAAGAGACTCAGAGATGTAGTTCACTCCTCGTCCTCCTCTCAAGTGGTTGCTATGTAGTAGAAGTCTTGGTTCCTGCCTCCTCCTATGTTCCGTCCTCCTTTTCAGCAGAAGCAGTTCCATGGTCGTGGTTCTTCTCACCCACCCAACCTAGTCTACGAGCAGAGACCTCAGGCTCCGAGGACAGGCAGTCCTCCTCCTCGCCCACTCTTAGATGTTACTTGTCATAGGTGTGGTGTGAAAGGACACTTCACAACCAAGCGCACCAACCACAGGTGCCTTTCGCCTCCAGATCCTAGCAGACTTCCAAGCAATGCAATGGTGAAGCATAATCCCAAGTATGCAAGAGTGAACATGGTGAACTCAGCTCAAGCAGAGGAGTCTTCCAAAGTGATCATGGGTACTCTCCTAGTTAACTCTTTTACTACTAAAGTGTTATTTGATTTTGGTGCATCACATTCTTTCATTTCAAGACTTTTGCATCAAAGCATGAGTTGTTTTTTCAAGCATTGCCTAGGCTATTGTTCGTTGTTTCTCCGGGTGCATTGATGAATTCCAATAGTTTTATTCTGGATATCACCGTCAAGATGAGTAATTATTCTTTTTTGGCTTCTCCGATGGTTCTTGCGAATTCTAATATCGATCTCATCCTCGGCAAGGATTGGCTTTCTAAGGACAAGGCTTCTCTTGATTGTGCTACCAAGGAAGTTAAATTGACTCATCCTTCTGAAGAGCGGATTATCTTCATTGCTTGTGATAACACCATTCAACTATTCTCTCTCAGTGAGCAAGGAAAGGTTAACGACATATCTCAAATTCCAGTGATCTGTGAATATGAGGGTGTATTTCTAGAAGAACTGCCAGGAATGCCCTCGAACCGAGCTATTGAGTTTGTGATTGAACTCGAGCCCAGTACAAAACCCACCTGTAGACGTCCTTATAAGCTTGGGCCAGTAGAGATGAAAGAGTTGGAGAACTGGCTCGATGAACAAGAGCGTCTGGGTCTGATCAGACCAAGTTCATCTCCTTGGGGATGTGGAGTTTTCTTTGTCAAGAAGAAGGATAGCACACAAAGACTTCGCGTCAATTACCGCCCCTTGAATAAGAAGACAATCAAGAATAAATATCCACTCCCCAATATTAATGAATTATTCAAGCAGCCGAAAGGTGCCAAGGTGTTCTCTAAGCCCGATCTTCGTATGGGCTATCATCGAATCCGAATTCGTGAAGAAGACATTCTGAAAACTACTTTCAAGACAAGCTTTTCCTCTTATGAGTACACGGTGATGTCCTTAGGTCTTGAAAATGCACCTCCAAAACTTTCTCCAGAATGATTAGCTATGTATTCATCCCATACATTCATCCTCATCTACCTTGATGACATCCTGATTTTCTTTGAGACCCAAGAAGAACATGCAGAGTATCTTCGCTTGGTGCTTGACAATCTTGGGAGCATCGATTCTATGTAAAATTCTGAAAGTATGAATTTTTTATCAAGGAGGTAATCTACCTCGGTCACATTATCTCTACAGAGGGCATCTCAGTAAATCCTGAATAGGGTGAATCTATTATCAACTAGCAACCTCCTTAAAATGTCAAGCAACTTTGAAGCTTTCTTAGGCTTGCAATCTATTGCATAAGGTTCATGGACAATTCTCCAAGATTGCCAAGCCTCTGTCTAAACTCCTCCAGAAGAACGTCAAATGCGCTTGGACTCCTAAGCGTGATGTTTCTCTCAAGACACGCAAGGAGAAGCCGGTTTCAGCTCCATTCCTCACTCCTCCCTATGAATCCAAGCCTTCCAAATGTTCTGTGATGCCTCATTGCAAGGTCTCGGTGCGATTCCTATGCAAGACAAGAAAGTTGTGGCTTATACTTCTCAGCATTTGAAGGCAAATGAGAGGAACTAACCAACTCATGATTTGGAGTTGGCGGAAGTTGGCCATGCTTTGATAATCTGGAGGCATCTATTGTTGGGCAGATAAGTTGAAGTCTATACCGATCACAAGATATTGAAATATATCTTCACTCAGCCCAACCTCTATTTCGTCAAACTCGTTGGGTTGAGATGATTCAAGAATATATCCCAAGCATTGAGTACACTCTAGGAAAACACAACGTCATTGCAGATGCTTTGAGCATAAAAGCATATCACAATAGCCTCATTCTCAAACCGGTCCAACCCGATCTTTGTGAAGCATTCAGGAAGCTCAACCTTCAATTCATTCCTCAAGGATTCCATGCTAACCTTCAAGTCACTCCAACTTTGGAGGACCAAATTCGTGAAGCTCAACTACTTGATACCATGGTGAAGAAGATGAAAGATGGTGGTGGCCAAGGGCATTTCAAAGAACAAGTGCTATCGCGTTGATGACAAAAACACCATGTTCTTCGAGGACCGGCTACTGGTTCCAAAGGGTGATATGAGGAGAGTCATAATGGATGAAGCACATAATTCCCCCCTTTCCATTCATCCAGGCAGTTGCAATATGTATCATGACCTCAAGAAGGCTTTCTGGTGGACTCATATGAAACATGAGATTGCTCAGTTTGTCAATGAGTGTGATGTGTGCCGCAGAGTGAAAGCAGAACACCAACATCTAGCAGGACTCCTCCAAACACTACCTATTCCTGAGTGGAAGTTCGACCACGTTGAAATGGACTTTGTCACTGGCTTTCCCAAATCCAAGAGAGGCAATGCCACGATTTTTTTTGTCATTGACAAACTCATAAAAGTGGCTCACTTCCTACCACTCAAGGAATCTACCACTGCAGCTAAGTTGGTGGAGTAGTACACTTCCAGAGTGGTCTCGTTGCATGTGATTCCTCAGTTGACCTCCTCAGACCATGGAAGCATCTTCACTTCCAAGTTTTGGTATTCCTTCTAGAAGGCTATGGGCACCAACATCTGTTTCAGCACCTCTTTTCACCCTTAAACAAGTGGGAAAGTTCAAAGGGTCAATCAAATCCTTGAAGATATGCTCAGAATGTGTGTCATCTCTTTTGTCATGAAGTAGGAATATTGCCTTCCATTTGTCGAGTTATCCTACAACAATAGTTTCCAAGAAAGTTTGGGTAAGGCTCCATTCAAAATTCAATATGGTAGAAAGTGTCGTACTCCCCTCAACTGGACCGAGACCGGAGAGCGTCAACTTCTTGGTAATGACTTGATCACAGAAGTTGAGGATATGTGTAGAGTCATCCGTGAGAACCTCAAAGCAGCGCAATCGTGCCAGAAGAGTTACTACGATACCAAGCACCGCGACTTGGTGTTCGAGATTGGAGACCGTGTCTATCTCCGAGTCTCTCCCATGAACGGCACTCAACAATTCAGTATCAAAAGGAAGATTACCCCAAGATATGTGGGTCCTTAAAAAATTATTGGCAAAAAAGGCAACCTTGCCTACCAACTCGGGCTCCCTTCCAACTTCTCAAATATGCACGATGTGTTTCACGTGTCACAACTTCGCAAGTGCTTCAAGGCACCCTAGCGCACCATCGACTTCGAAGATATTGATCTCCAAGAGGACTTATCCTATCGTGACCATCCCATTGCCATTCTTGAAGAAAATGAGCACAAAATTCACAAAAGGCAATCAAGTTCCTCAAAGTAAAGTGGTCACGTCATTCCGACCGAGAAGCTACTTGGGAACATGAGGATCATCTCTGTTCCAAATATCATAATTTCTTTTATTCCTAGATCTCAGGATGAGATCCTTTTGTAGTGGGGGAGAGTTGTAACACCCCAAGTGTAATCCTTCCCATTTAGTAACCTTTCCAACCTTTGTCATGAGTATTTCCATGTCAGTTTTATGATTTATGGCTTCATTGCCTGGTTTTGTATGGTTTCTTTTTAATTGTTGCATGCCATGACCATGTGAGTGGATTTTCTATTCTTCCATCATATTTTATTGCATTGTGGCATCCATGTTGTTGCCATGATGATCATGTCCATTGAACTCTACATTATGTTGTTGCTTTCTCTATGTGTATGTCCCATGCACCATCACCTCCTCTTACTTCTTCTCTTTTCTTCTTTATGCAAGTCACCATATTTTCCCTGCCTCAAATAAATTTTCATTCTTTCCCTTTAAATCTTTCACCATATGTTGGGAACCCGATACTAAGTCACACCAGTCTAGCATGTAACACATCATATTACTTTGCGGCCTCAAGCATGGTATTCCCATGGCTGCAGCCTTACCTTGGTCGGTACTGTTTGCACATTTTGGCTCACATATATGATAGTGTCGCTAGCATCCATATGACAGATAACTTGGGCCGACATGACTAGTCGTAAACCCAAGGTGGCAGAAACTTACAGGGATAGACATATGTAACCCAGCAATGAACACGTCGGTCATCAACATATGAACCCTTGTCATAGCAAGCTACAAGGACTTAAAGGTATAACACGTGACATTTCCCCAAAGGGATAGGCACAGGAACATACAATGATGCATGATGTAGGGTGGAAACCCTAGGGCGATCATTCCCAAAATGGAGGGATCCTATGAAGAACACGAAGAACACGAGGGGAAAACGCGAGAGAAAGATACTCAAATCAACAAGAACAATCACACATGTGCTAGATCCATGAACATAAAGCGTGATACAAGATCCAAACGCAACAAAGGATGATACAAGGGGCAGTAGTTCTTCTCCATGAGGAAGTCTTGGGGGTCTTCCCGTGAGGGGTCTTGAATCCAATCGATGGATCTTCTCCGTAGGGGTCGCGATCTCTCGATGGAGTAGAACTGAATTGATGAGCAAAGCTTTATCTCTAAAATGAGCTAATCCTTTTCTAACCCTAGAAAGAGGGAGGATAGGGAGTATAAATAGTCTTCGGGGCGAAGGGGTACATGGTCCTCGGTCCTTTCACTGTGCGCAGACAGGAGGAGCCGGATGCCTGGGCGTCGGGTCGGATGTCCGGGTCTTCACGAGGAGCCGGATGTTCGGGCAGGGGGTGGATGTCTGGGATGGCGGGGCCGTTTTGGTGCATTTTGATGTAGGAGGGCTGGGTATCTGGGCCAGGCGCCGGATATCCGAGGTCGTCGGGCCGGATGTAAAGGCCCAGTAGCATTGTGGCTGCTACTATGTGGTCATCTTCAGGGGCCGGATGTCCCGGGCAATGGCCGGATGTTCGGGCCCTGGGAGCTGCTGTCGTTTTTTCCGTCGTTCCTCTTCACCCTTTTACTTTGGTATTTGTCCTTCTTCATGTGAATCCTCGAGGGGGCCTTCTTGGTACCTAATCATGCACAAAATTCCAGAATTAGGTAGTAGCCATGTCTTGAGTGGGTCATATGGAATATCACTAAGGAGAGATGTCAACTCGGTTTCAAGAGCTCTAGCTCATGCTCATGTCATCGGTCCTTTTGGCACTTGGTGAGACGATGGTAGGTCCATGGGGATGACCGTAGGATGCTCCGCATCATCTCTCCCCCCCTTAGGAAAGATCCGACCTTGGATCGAAAGCTTTATCACCATGGTAGGGAGAGAGATCCGTGACATTGAAGATGTCTCTCATGGAGTACTTGTAGCGTGGTAAGTCGATCTTGTATGCATGGTTGTTGTAGCACTCGAGGACCATGAAGGGTCCGTCGGCTCGCGGTCGTAGCTTGGACTTGCATTCTTTGCGGAAACTTTCCTTCTGAATATGTAGCCATACAAGATCTCCAATGTTGAATATCATTGGTTGCTTGTTGATGTTAAGCTTGGTCGCGAGTCGTTGTACTTGGTGTTCAATGGTGTGCCTTGTATCTTCATGCATCATCTTGAGGTAGCTCACTCATACACTTGTGTCCATGTTGATGCGCCGTTGTAGTGGTAGAGGTAAAATGTCTAATTGGGACAATGGTTTGAAGCCGTAGATGACCTCGAAGGGGGACTTGCCGGTAGTGGAGTGTTGTGCTCGATTGTAGGCATACTCGGCGATGGGTAAACACTCTTCCCACTCCTTGATGTCTTCTTGATCAACACGCGTAGGAGAGTAGATAGCGTCCAGTTCATGACCTCCGTTTGGCTGTTGGTTTGAGATGGTATGCCGAAGAGAACAAAAGCTTGATTCCGAGCTTGGTGCATAGCGTCTTCCAAAAGTAGCGAAGGAACTTGACGTCGCGGTCCGATACGATAGTTTTGGGCACTCCATGTACACGCAAGATTTCCCTACAAAAAGATTTGCAACATGTGAAGCATCGTCTATCTTATTGCATGGTATGAAATGAGCCATCTTACAGAATTGGTCCACAACAATAAACATGGAATCTTTGCCATTGCGAGTTCTAGGCAAACCAAGAACGAATTCCATACTAATATCTTCCCATGGGTGATATGGAATAGGAAGTGGCATATAGACACCATGGGATTGAGCTTTAGACTTAGCTTTGCGACATGTAGAGCATCGGTTGGTGAAGCCTGAGACGTCGCGGAACATCTTGGGCCAAAAGTAGTTCTTAGAGAGCGTAGCAAATGTCTTGTCACATACAAAGTGTCCCATAAGTCCTCCTACATGGGATTCTTGCAAAAGTAACAAACAAAGAGAAGACTCAGGGATACATAGTTTGTTAGCTCTCATAAGATAATCATCTTTGATGTAATAGCGTTCCCAAGACGTATGCGTCAAACATTTGGCATAAGGGATAGCAAAAGTAGGATGATGCGCATATAAGTCTTTTATGTGCTCAAAGCCAATGACATTCAATTCAAGTTTAGTGACAAGCATGCATTTGCAGGAAAGAGCATCCGCCACAACATTTTCCTTATCTTTGATGTACTTGATGACATAAGGAGATGACTCTATGAACTCACTCCACTTGGCATGCCGCTTATTCAATTTAGTTTGACCCTTAAGGTATTTAAGCATTTCATGATCCTTATGGATGACAAATTCATGAGGGCAAAGATAGTGTTCCCACTCACGTAATAATTGCAATAAGGCATATAGCTCTTTGTCATAGATGGGATAATTGAGTTGAGCTCCGGAAAGTTTCTCACTAAAGTAAGAAATTGGGCACTTCTCTTGCATTAACAAACCTCATATACCGGTGCCACTAGCATCGCAATGAACTTCCAAAGTTTTGTCAAAATTGGGCAAAGCAAGCAAAGGAACATGTGTAAGCAAATTCTTAAGCTCATTAAATGCGGCATCTTGGGATGGTCCCTAAACAAATGGTGCATTCTTCTTACTCAAGGCATGTAAAGGGGATGCAATGGTGCTAAAGTCCTTAATGAATCTATGGTAGAAACCGGCTAGGCCAAGGAAACTTCGCACTTGTTGCAAGTTGGTTGGTTGTGGCCAAGTTTTAATAGCATTTATCTTAGATTCATCGACACAAACACCCTTAGAAGAAACAACGAAACCCAAGAAAACAAGCTTATCAACAACAAAAAGGCAATTGTCCATATTAGCATAAAGGCGCTCTTTTTCTAACAGTTCGCAAAACTGTTCGAAGATGGGTGACATGATCTTTGAGAGATTTGCTAAACACAAGAACATCGTCAAAATAGACCACAACAAATATGCCAATTTATGGGCAAAGAACAAAATGCATCACACACATACAGGTGCCGGGTGCTTTGGATAAACCCATTGGCATGGCCAACCGTTCATACAAGCCAAACTTTGTTTTGAAAGTGGTTTGCCATTCATCACCTTCTTAGATGTCTATTTGATAGTAGCCACTTTCAAGATCAATTTTACAGAAATTGTGGCTCCACAAAGTTCGTCTAGCATGTCATCAAGGCGTGGAATAGGATATCTATAATGAACGGTGATAGCATTGATGGGTCTACAATCGGAACACATGCCAAACCTACCATATTTCTTAGGCACTAGTATGACCGGTACGGCACAAGGACTTAACTTTCACGCACAGGCCCATTGTCAATGAGTTGTTGTATTTGCCTTTGTATCTCCTTAGTTTCTTCGGGGTTGACGCGGTAAGGTGCTTTGTTAGGAAGAGGTGCTCCGAGTATGAGGTCCAGGCGGTGTCTGATGCCTCGCAGTGGAGGTAGTCCCGGAGGTAGCTTATCGGGGAAGACGTCCTTGAATTCCTGCAAGATATTAGACAACACTAAAGGTAGAGAGTGAGAGGTGTTAGTTGGTGTTACGTCATCCTTGCATGATAGGACATAGTGCATGAGACTTGATGGGTTCTCACACACTTCTCTCATCTCACTTTTGGTAGCAAATAGCACTAAGTTTCTCTTGTCGCTCATCGTGGAGGCACTCAATTTGGGCTTGTGGCGCTCACTCTCTTTTTGGTCGTTCGCTCTCTCACTATTTTCTCCATGATGGGTGGTTGCTCGCTTGTCGGCGATCACTTGACTTGGTGACATAGGTCATAGCACATACTCATTTCCCTTCATCTTGAAGCTATAATGATTGGTTCGTACATTGTGGATGACGCCACGGTCGAATTGCCAAGGCCTTCCAAGTAGGAGGTGGCAAACGGACATAGGAACCACATCACACTCCAAGATGTCTTCATAGGCTCCAATCTTGAAGGAGACTTGAACGGTGTGCTCCACTTGAATGGTGCCGGAGTCGCTAAGACATTGGACCTTGTAGGGGTGGGGGTGATTCATCTTGACCAATCGTAGCTTGGAACACAGCTCTTGACTTCCCAAATTTGGGCAGCTTCCCCCGTCGATGATGACCTTCACAGACCTTCCATTGATGCCCACCTTGGTTTCGAAGATATGGCATCTTTGGTCTTTGTCTTGTTGATGTTGAAGGGTCAAGACCTTGGAAACAACGAGAGCGGGGCTTGAATCATTGTTAGAAAAGACTTGGTCATCTTCATCTTCATTCACTTGCTGGTGCATAGCAACATGTTCAAGGGCTTCCATTTCCCCTTCACTCATGGAGTCGTATGTGCCGTCGTCATTGACGATCATGGTACGCTTATTGGTACACTCGAAGGACTTGTGGCCTCGTCCGCCGTATGTGAAGCATTTGATGCAAGTTTTCTTGATGGTCTCATCCGGTGGAGTAGTAGATGATGAAGCTCTCATCTTGAAGTTGCTTGTAGTAGTAGGAGGACTTGAAGATGTCGAAGTTTTCTTGTAACTTGACTTGTCATCATTACTTGTGGAAGGTTTGGTTGAGGTATAAGTCAGCGGAGTCGTTGAAGCTTGGTTGTAGGAGTCATGATGCACTAGATCGGTGAGGTTGGAGTAAGGTTGTAAGTCGGTGATCTTCTTGATAGGATGGTTGAGTCCACTCAAGAAACGTGCCATAGTTTGCTCATCATCTTCCATGACATTAACACATATCATGGTGATCTCCATTTCCTTGTAGTACTCTTCAACGCTCTTTGTTCCTTGCTTGAGGAGTTGTAGTAGCTTGAAGAGGTCGCGGTTATAGTATGTTGGCACAAAGCATGCTCTCATGACATCCTTCATTCGATCTCAAGTTATGATTGGTGGTTCACCTCTTGCTTCTCAGTGCTCAATGACTTGCTCCCACAAAATAAGGATATGGTCTTGGAACTCAAGGGATGCCATGGCGATCGTCTTCTCTTCCTCATAGTTCTGCAAATGAAAGATATTGTCAACCTTCAATGCCCATGAAAGATACTCTTCGGGGTCATTGCTTCCGTGGAACTTGGGCATGGTGAACTTGAGTTTGCCATAGCATTGCTCTTCATTGTGTGGGTGTCTGTGCAAGAGACCCCTGGTATGTTGCCCAACTGTGCACAGGCACAAGAGCAAGATTGTAGCACTAGCTTAAGTCAGAGATTGAAGAACCAAGAGACTTGGAGAACCAACATGCAGCTCAGAGAGATCAAGATCGAGCCAAAGGGACAGGATATCGGCAAGAGAAGGGCCTCCCTCATCGGGAAGGCGAGCCTGGCAAGGGGCCAGGCCACCACCAGAAGCAAGCAGCCAAGACTCCCCGGCAGCACCTGCCGGGGCTTGCGGGGCCTGAACCACCCCGCCGACCACGCAAGAACGACCCACGTCGTCAATCAGTGCGGTGTCAAGCCACAAGGTGATTAAGTGGCAGCATTCACCACATGGCAGCCATCTCCTATAGAAGAAACCCACAGGTGACACCCGTCCAACGACGTGTCAAGAGAACAAACACGGGGCTGGCAAGATAAGCCCGGCAGGCCTTGCCGAGCAACTAGTGATGTGACACTGAGCGGTGCATTTAATGTACCCTACCAGCCAACAAAGTTAGGTATGATAGCACTATTTGCTATCATATCAGTGGGTAATGACTGATTTGCCACTGTGGCGACCCCTTAATCTATAAAAGGAGGCCCATGGAAGTCGTAGGAGGGGGTTAGAGGGTTGGAAACTTGACAAAACCCAAGCCATCATACGCTTGTGGTCACCATAGCCCTGAGGCAGACCTTGCCGGGCCAGTGTACCACATATCACCATGTTCATTTCCACCATCAATCCACCAAAGCAGGAGTACGGTTTTACGCTTCACGGTGGCCAAAACCTAGGTAAATTGCATGTGCTCTATGTTGTGCTGCCATGCGCTGGTCTGCTCTTTGTGCAACACGACGTCCCCCGCCGAACCAGCAAGGGGTTGCCCAGTCCCATAGGTGGTCGCGGACATCCCGCGACATCTTTGGCGCGCCAGGTAGGGGGCTCACTTGTGCAAACCTGAAAGCGAGTGCAACACGTCATCTTCACCACCATCTTCATCTTCGATGACACCATCGACCATGGTGCCCAAGAAGAAGTCCGGCTCTTAAGCCCAGCCATCGACCTCGAAGGCTCTACCGCCCGCGGCCTCAAATGCCGTGGGAGATGTGGGGACAAGTGAGGACATGAGCGCTGTTGGGGGCGTGGCAGGTGCAGGTGGCACCATCGCCACAACCCCTGCGGCAGAGACGGGGGCTGAAGGCTTCAGAGGAGAAGAGCTTCAGCAGCATGTAGACGGTCAAGCTCCACAAGGTGTGGATGGGAGGGTGACTCTGCTTACATCCCCTCCTCCCACCGACGGAGCCGCAGACCCTCGAGCGCCATCACCATGCGCCCCCGCTGCCCAGGTTGCCGCCCCACCGCAGCGCGGGCGCGCCACTGCCACCACCACCGCGGGCACCGTCAGGAGCCAAGCGATGGTGCGGTCGAGGTCATCAACTTCCATGCCAAGCACAGCTATGGAGGCTATGGCGCGGGCCCAAGTGCTACTAAGGTTCCCGCCAGCAGTCGAGCAAATGGATGAATGGTGTGCCACCATCCGAAGTCTGCTCGGTTTCGCTGAGGTGGGCCCAACTACTACTAAGGTTCCTGCCAGCAGCTGAGCAAATGGATGAATGTCCCGCCACAACCTCCCGAAGTGACGACGACTGCTCATACTGCTGCCCGAACGGAGGGGGATGTCCCTACCGTGCAGTCACCACCATGGCAGCTGGCGCGGGCGCAGCAAGAACAAGATCTCGACGTCGTGTCGATGGCCTCTTCCGACCCACGAGCACTTCCGGGCCAACGGCGAACCCCGGATGATAGGTGGTGGAGAGACGCGCACGTCATCATGGGACGACCTCTCGATGACCCCCGCTAGGACAACAGGTGCGGCGGCCTCAATGTCGACGAGCCTGCGTTTGGTGTTAGCGGGTCCCTACCTTTCGAGGTCGGCTGGCCTTCCTTTACATGTGAGCTGCGACATGTCCGTTGGCCGTCGGTCCGCACGTTCAAGCCGGAGATACCCGAGAAGTACGATGGGAGACTGAACCCGACAGAGTTCCTGAGCATCTACACCATTGCTGTTCAGGCTGCTAGGGGAAGAGACGAGAAGGCGCTCGCCAACTACTTCCCGTTGGCTCTCAAGTCCAACGTCAGATCTTGGCTCATGCACCTGCCGGAGAACTCCATTTCATCTTGGGCAGACCTTTGCGAGGAGTTCATCGGTGCCTTCACCGGTGACCACCGGGAGCCTAGCAGGCCGGGAAAGGTGAAGGGCCATACTGCAAAATCCACCGGACCAAGGGCCACGACCTTCATGAATGTTATCAAGTTGAGTAGCTTGTCAAGAGACAGAGGGCGGAGTATGATAAGCATGATAAGGAGAAAGGTCAGAATGCTGCCGACGGGGAGGACTGGGGCGGTGAAGCAAACCGTCCCGGCAAACCATTTCGGAACCAAGGAAAACCCGCCAGGGACCAAGAGAAGGAAACCTGTGATGATTTCAGCGATGGAGGGAATGAAGAGGAAACCAATGAGCAGCAATTTCAGAAGGCCACTGATGTCCTATGCATTGATGGGGGTGCATCCTTGCACTCCTCCCATCGCCAGCTCAAGTGATGGGCAAGAGATGTCAATGTTGTGGAGCTAGCACCAGAGGCCCGGAAGCCGCTCAAATGGTCCCGCACGCCCATCATCTTTGATGAGGAGGACCACCCTTGCCTCACCACCACGGTAGGGTGTTTGCCGTTGTTGGTTTCCCCAACAATTCGCAACCTCAAGTTCACAAAGATGTTAGTAGATGGTAGGGCTGGGTTGAATCTTATTTCCCCCACAATTATTAACAAGCTCCAGATCGGAGAGGAAGAGCTGAAGGTTACCGACACGTTTCAAGGAGTAAATCCCGGCAAGAGCCGTACCAAGGGAAAGATTACGTTGCCGGTGACGTTTGGGGGAGAGCTAAACTACAGGACTGAGAAGATTGTGTTTTATGTGGTTGAGCTCCCCTGCCATATAATGGGATTCTGGGGCGCCCGGATTTGGCCAAGTTCATGGAAGCATCCCATTATGCTTACAACACCTTGAAGATGCCTAGTCCATTGGGAATCATCACCATCCCATCAGATGAGAAGGATGCAATCATCTGCGTGGACACGATGTATCAAGATGCCGTCGCAGCAGAGGATGCGGCAGCAACGGTTCCCGCCAAGGAAAGCAAAGGAAAGAAGAGGGATTGTAGGACATCCGGCAAGGAGTCCGGGAAGCGTGGCCCCTCCTAGTGCATGGCACCCGTTGACGACGTGCCGGAGTGTTCCAACAGCAAGAGATCCAAGGTTGTTGCACCCCAAGTGAAGAATGTCCCGGCCGGGCTGGCTGGTGTTGATGGTACTTTCACCATCAGCGCCACCCTTGACGACAAATAGGAAAGCGCGCTCGTTGCCTACCTGTGGGTGAATATCGATGTGATTTCCTGGCAACCATATGATATCCCCGATGTTCCTAGGGAGGTAATCAAACACCACCTTGCTGTCTTCCCACATGCCCGACCGGTCAAGCAGAAATTTAGGAAGCAAGCCTTGGAGCGCCAGCAGTTCATTGCCGAGGAAATCAAGAAGTTAGAGGCAGCTGGATTGGTTAGATGAGTACTGCACCCTACATGGTTGGCAAACCCAGTGGCAGTTCGGAAGGCGAATGGGAAATGGAGGCTTTGCATTGATTTCATAGATCTCAATAAGGCTTGCCCGAAGGACCCATTCCCCTTGCCGTGCATCGATCAGATTGTGGATTCTACTTTAGGGTGTGATCTTCTCTCCTTTTTGGATGCATACTCCGGATATCACCAGATATTTATGTCCAAAGAAGATGAGGAGAAAACATCATTCATCACTCCATGTGGTACATATTGTTTTGTCCGCATGCCTTTCGGATTGAAGAGTGTCAGGTCTACTTTTGCAAGAGCAGTCCAGATTGGTGAGCCACAGCTACACAGAAACATAGAAGCCTATATGGATGACATTGTGGTCAAGACCAAGGATAAGGCCACCCTTATCCAGGATTTGGAGGAGACATTTGCTAATTCGCGCAAGATCAACTTGAAGCTTAACCCGAAGAAGTATGTGTTTGGTGTTCCCTCCGGCAAGATACTTGGATTCTTTATGTCCCATCGGGGGATTGAAGCCAACCCCGACAAGATCAAGCCATAGAGCAGATCCAATCACCAAGGACAATTAAGGATGTGAGGCTCTTGACGGGATGTGTTTCCATGCTAAGCAAATTCATTTCCAAGTCTACCGAGCGTGCCTTGCCGTTCTTCAAAATTTTGAAGAAGGCAGGGCCTATGAAGTGGACCCCGGAAGCACATACAACCTTGGAAGAGTTGAAGGCTTACCTATCATCTGTGCCTACCTTGGTTGCATCCAAACCTCAAGAGTCATTACTGCTTTACTTGGCAGCAACCAACCAAGTGGTCAGTGCAGCCTTGGTACCACAGCGAGAAGTGGATGAAGCAGAGAGTGGCCAGACCGCGGCGGAATCAGAAGAGGATCAGAACAGCAGTAAGCACGACAATGAGTGCAACCCTAAGGACGCGGCAAGGAAGAAAGTGGTGCAGCCCCCAGTATACTTCATTAGCTCCTTGTTGCACGGGGCTAGATCGAGGTACTCTGGTGTGCAAAAGTTGATCTTTGGCCTCATCATGGCCTCAAGGAAACTGAGCCACTACTTCCAAGCCCATGAGATCACTATTGTTACTCGTTTTCCGTTGCAGAGGATACTCCGAAACCCTGAGGCTACTGGCAGAATAGTGGAGTGGGCTTTGGAGTTATCCAACTTTGGTTTGAAGTTTGAGAGCACTTCAACCATTCAAACAAGGGCGCTGGCAGAGTTAATTGCAGAATGGACGCCAACCCCTGATGAGGAATCAATGGAAACAACTCTCCCCAGCAAGGAATCACCCCAAGAATGGATTATGTATTTTGATCGTACTTTTTCCCTACAAGGAGCAGGAGCAGGAGTGCTACTTGTTGCCCCCTCCGAGGAGCAATTGAAGTATGTCATCCAAATGCACTTTGCCCAGGAAGAAGGCACCAACAATACAACTGAGTATGAAGGGCTCCTTGCCGGGCTCAGGATTGCAGCAGAATTGGGAATCAAGAAGCTGATCATTCGAGGAGATTCACAGTTGGTGGTGAGACAAGTCAATAAGGATTATCAAAGCCCATTGATGGAAGTATACATTGAGGAAGTAAGGAGGTTGGAGGAGCTCTTTGACGGCTTGCAAACAGAGCACGTACCCCGTGTGGAAAACAGCATAACTGATCACCTGTCAATCTGTGCTGCTCAAAAGCTTCCTGTGGTGTAACGCCCCGGATACAACTTTCCATATTTGTAACTCCGACTCTTGCCTTTTCCGGAGATGCGATATGATATTCCCTTCGTGGTTGGGTTTTTTCTTTGTTTCGCATTTTGTTCATGTCATGCATTTCATATCATGTCATCATGTGCATCGCATTTGCATTCGTGTTCGTCTTATGCATCCGAGCATTTTCCTCGTTGTCTATTTCGCAATCCGACACTCCTACATTCTCCAACGCACCCCTCTTGTCTCTTTTCGTGAGCGTGTGTTAAACATTCTCGGAATGGACCGAGATTTGCCAAGTGGCCTTGGTACACCATCGGTAGACCGCCTGTCAAATTTCGTTCCATTTGGAGTCCGTTTGATACTCCAACGGTTAACCGGGTAACCGCAAAGCCTCTTTTGTGTTGCAGCCCAACACCCTCAAAACAACCCAATAACCCATCGAAACCACTTCCATGTCCTCCGCTGTCGGATCACGATCGTATGGGCGAAAACTACACCTCATTTTGACACTCCCACCTCCTTCTACCTATATATATGTGCCTCCCCCCCCCCCGAAATTCCCGGTCTAAACCCTAGACCCATCTTCCCCCGTGCCGCCGGACATGTCCGCCCAGCGGCCGGACACGTCTGTCGTCGCCCCTCGTCCAACCACGGCGTGCCACGTCACTCGCCGTCCTCCCACCGCCCCATCGGCCCGCCGCGGCCCAGATCCGGCCAGCCAGGCCCGGATCCCGCGCGCCGCCGCCCGCGCCCTCCCGCGCGTGCCGAACCTCGCCTCCGCCACCACCGCCTCAGCATCCGCGTCCCGCGCCAGCATCGCGGCCGCCCCGGATCCGCACCACCACGCTGCCCCGCTCCCCGCGGCTCCTCACTGGCATTCGCCGCCTCGCCGCGGCAACCTCGCGCCGGCCACCGGAGCCGTTGTCCTCCCAAGTTGGAGCACCGCCATGTCGCCTCGTCCTCCCCGCCTGGACCAGATCCACCGGCCCCTCCATCCAAACGGCCTGCACCGCCCGGTCTGATCCATCCCCGTACCACGATATCCCGTTTTCCCGTGAGGTGAAATATGGCTAAGTCCTAGTTCTGTAACGTTTTGTGCACCTTTTCATCATGCTATAACTTGTTGCTCGGTGCTCCAAATCATGCATACGATATATCAAAATGTTCACTGAGAGATGCTCTTCATTTCATTACATTGTGGCATCCTTGTTTGATTTCATCTTGATGCCCTAATCAGTGATGCAAGAGTGCTAAAAAATGTTTACTGCTGCTACTTATCAGTTTAGGGTGATTTGTCATTTTTGTCTCATTTGATGTGTGCATCATATGGGCATGAGCTCTACATGTGTTTTGAACTATGTCATGTAATATTTGTGGTGACTAGCACAAGCATGCAAACTAGGCTTCGTGATATTGCTGTTTTCAGGGACTTAGGATTTTGCTAAGTCTTTTGCCTGCTGTTATTTTGATGCCATGTAAACTTGATGCTACAGTTTGATCCGTGCTTATTTTGAGATACTTCAGTAAGGGTGTTTTGGACACGTGGTTATGCTCTATACATCCATGACCCTTTTTGCAATTATGGAGGGAGCTAGCATGTCTTGTTCTTGCTCTACTTTTGCTATAAAATGTTCCTGGTAGATTGTTTACATGTTAATCAATTTTGCCCTGGTTGTTGCTAGTGATCCATGCATGCTATGAACTTTCTCTTGTCATGGTTAGATTCATGAACATGTCTTCTTTCTGTTAGTATGCTTATCTTGTCATGCACTGCTTTTTGGTGAGTGGTTTGAGCTCGCAAAGTTGCCTTCATAACTCTGTTAATAAAACTTGTTATGTTTACAAGGGTGCCATCATATCTTCTGTGCCTTTTTGGCTCATGATCAGCAAGAGACTTTTGTTCTATGCATTCAGTAGAATCATGCCATGCCTTTTATTGCTATGATATGTTCCTGTAGCATGTTGTTTGCTTGCTCTAAACATGGATTCCTGATGTTATTTCTGTCATGTTAGTATTTTTCAGTCTTTGAAGCTGATATCTTTTGCACTTTTGCCATGCTTGTTTGAACCTGCTCTTGTGTGATTTAGCCGTAGCTCAGTGTTCATGTTTTGTCAACCATCACTTGTACACCATTTCCATGTGCTTTGTTGCTAGGTTGGAGTGCAGTAGCTTAGTTTCTTGTTGCATTCTAGATGGCATCGTGTTGTTAATCACAGAATTGTGTCATTCTTGTTTTGCTTGCCATTTGCAAACCGTGCATCTGTTTCCGGTGATCTTTATATCGATTTCAACCGAAATCATCTCATCTTTCCAGCGGCACACTTGGTTTGCGAAACTGATTCCCTGATCTTTCTTTCCCTTCTAGAGCACACATATGCATTGCATATCACATCTCGCATATCATGCCATGTATTGCTTCATGTTGCTTGTGCATTGCACTGTGATTGATTGTTGTTCCATTGCTTGTGTTCTTGCTTTGGGTAGATCCGGGAGACGAGTACGTGTTGAGGTACCTGTCGAGTACGCCTTCGAGGAACAAGCTTTCGACAACTCTGAGTACAATGCAGGCAAGATGACCATACCCTCGAAATCACTTCTATCTTTGCTTGCTAGTTGTTCGTTCTATTGCTATGTCGCGCTACCTACCACTTGCTATATCATGCCTCCCATAATGCCATGTCAATCCTCTAACCCACCTTTCCAAGCAAACCGTTGTTTGGCTATGTTACCACTATTGCTCAACCCCTCTTATAGCGTTGTTAGTTGCAGGTGAAGATGAAGTTTGTTCCATGTTTGGAACATGGATATGTTGGGATATCACAATATATCTTATTTAATTAATGCATCTATATACATGGAAAAGGGTGGAAGGCTCGGCCTTATGCCTGGTGTTTTGTTCCACTCTTGCCGCCCAAGTTTCCGTCATACCGGTGTTATGTTCCTTGATTTTGCGTTCCATACGCGGTTGGGTGTTATGGGAACCCCTTGACGTTTCTCTTTGAATAAAACACCTCTAGCAAGGACCAACCTTGGTTTTACCATTTGCCTCACCACCACCTAGTTTTCCCTTGGGAGTCGCGCTCCCGAGGGTCATCTTTATTTTAACCCCCCGGGCCAGTGCTTCTCTAAGTGTTGGTCCGAACTTAGTAGACTGCGGGGCCACCTTGGGGAAACTTGAGGGTTTGTTTTACTCGTAGGATGTCTCATTGGTGTTTCCCTGAGAACGAGATATGTGCAGCTCCTATCGGGATTGTCGGCACATCGGACGGCTTTGCTGGTCCTGTTTTACCATTGTCGAAATGTCTTGTAACTGGGATTCCAAGTATGATCGGGTCTTCCTTGGAGAAGGAATATCCTTCGTTAACTGTGAGAGCTTGTGATGGGCTAAGTTAGGACACCCCTGCAGGGTTTGAACTTTCGAAAGCCGTGCCCGCGGTTATGTGGCAGATGGGAATTTGTTAATATCCAGTTGTAGAGAACTTGACACTTAACTTAATTAAAATCCGCGTGTGTAGCCGTGATGGTCTCTTTCTGGCAGAGTAAGGGAAGTGAACACGGTTCTTGTGTTATGCTTGAACGTAAGTAGTTTTACGATCACTTCTTGATCACTTCTAGTTCACGACCATTGCGTTGCTTCTCTTCTCGCTCTTATTTCCGTAAGTTAGCCCCCATACATGCTAAGTGCTTGTTGCAGCTCCACCTCACTATCCTTTCCTACCCTTAAGCATAAATAGTCTTGATCACGCGGGTGTGAGATTGTTGAGTCCTCGTGACTCACAGATACTTCCAAATAGTTGCAGGTGCCAATGATGACAGTGCAGGTGACGCAAACCAGCTCAAGTGGGAGCTCGATGAAGATCTTTCCATTGTTTTGTTTCATTTCCCGTTGATCAGTAGTGGAGCCCAGTTGGGACGATCGGGGATCTAGCATTTGGGGTTGTCTTTCTTTATTTTGGTTCCGTAGTCGGACCTTTGTTTGTACCTTGGATGATGGATGGATTATTTATGTATTGTGTGAAGTGGCGATTGTAAGCCAACTCTTTATCCATTTCTTATTTAGTACATGGGATGTGTAAAGATTACCCCTCTTGCAACATGCCTACCATGCGGCTATGCCCCTAAGTCGTGCCCCGACACGTGGGAGATATAGTCGCATTGTGGGTGTTACAAGTTGGTATCAGAGCCATCCACGACTTAGGAGCCCCCTGCTTGATCGAATCACTGACGTTGTTGAGTCTAGAACAAAATGTTTTGAGTCTTAGGATTATATATATTGGAGAGTAGGGTTCTTTTTACTCCTCAGTCCCTTCACCGCTCTGGTGAGGCCTCCTGACGTAGAAGTTTTGACTCTTCTCTCCTCAAATTTCATGAATTTTTTTAGGATCACACGGGTATCTTGGTATCGTTCCTATAGTCTTGTGATGAGAACATTGTTCTTGGTGCCTCCTGACATTTAGGGATTGTGGCAGTGTCCCGGGGAGTTGAGCTCTGAGGTGTTGTCGTCACAATTTTATCGTTGTAGTTCTGGAATACCTGAGTTCGCCGACATCAAAAATATCGTTTATGCAGTTGTTGGTGAGATAACCTCGACGCCACCCAGTACTGGGGCGGGAGTTCGGGAGTATTGCCATAACTCGTATAACGGATGCTTTTCGAAGGTTGAGGTAAACGATTTCCGAAGGTTTCTTGGTTATGTCTTGAAGGATGGATACAGCTGGATGTAGGATTTGTTAGCTTTGGGTGAGATATTATGCTTCCCCTATATCCCCAACACCTGATTGCATAACCAGAAAGTTTCGGGAGTTTATAAGTGGGAATTCAAGTAGCTCCTAGAATATCTTTCCAACAGACACATGATACGATTTGGGGTCTATCATATGTTTGTTTCCGGCTTATTCTGCAAGCCAAATCCTTGTTTTGTTTTTGTTGTGGTCTTCGAGTTGCTTCGATGTCAAGTGTTGATTCCATACCTTTCATAAGCGGTGTTCTCATACTCCTATGTGAATACCAATCCTTCATGATAAATCGAGATTTTCATGTCAATCCTTTTCAACCAGCGTGTTTCTCTTCAAGTTGATCCGATCATTTCAACATCCGCAAGATCACCTGTCGGTTTTCCCAATGTTGTTCGTTTCATCTGTTTCCAAGTTTCCTTTGTTTTCCCGCCCTCCCATCCCTTTTTTCTTCAAGGATTCAGATTTCTTAATCAAGTATCCTTTTATGGATGGGAAGCCTCTCCATTATTTTCCGTCAATGTTCTTATCCGGGGATTCTTAGGAAGGTACTAACGGAGCTTCAAGTTCGTCATTCTTCTTTCTTTTCTTCTCCGTGGACTCAATTTAAACTTTGTCGATCATATCCTTTCCTCGTTTCAAATGTTTTCTCATGCGGGTGCACCTCTTAATCATCCACTTCTCGCTATTCAATTGTTCCGGAGTGTTGAAGATATCTCGAAGATTCGTGTTTCCACTCTGCATTCGTTCAACCTATTTCGAGGATGTTATCTCATTCAAGCCATTTAATTCGACCGGTGCAATCTATCTTTTAAATCATTTCAATGGTGTATCTTTTCAGTGGGCCCTAACCCATAGGTCTTTTCCCAGGATCATACATGACTCTTCTATTTTTCCGGAGCTACTATCAAATTCTTCTCCAAGTTGACATGGAATGAATTATCATCAGTCATATGTCTTTCTCCAAGATCTTTCAAATTCTTTTCATCATCAGTTTAACCTTTCTAATATTCATCCCAGAGTATCTCAACGATTCATGGTGGTGTTTCTCATCGTCATTCTCAACATTTGAAGACCGAAGAAGAGTTTCTCTTCAATCATATCTGTTTTTCTTGAAGATTCATGGTTCTAGCTTTATACTATCCTCTCATAATTGTTTTCCATTGTGAGAATTATTTTCACCCATCAGGAGCGATTCAGGAGTCTTTTCAGTTTGATTCATCCAAAGCCCATCATCTCAGAATTATTCATTCTAGCTTTCAGCTCTCGTTCTCCAAATCTTACCGGTGCATCATTCAAATATTCTCTAATCAGCTCGTGATCTCTTTGTTCTCTTGTATCAAATTCCCTCAAGTATCTTCATTCGTTCTCTAATTCTTACCGGTGATTCATCCCTTTACTTCGTTCTTTTCCAATTCTTACGGTGGTTTGTTCAAAGATTCTTCTTCCTTCGTTATCATATCAATTCATTCGTTCTTTCCAAATCCTACCGGTGGTCCATTGAGTTTACGCTATATCTCTCCTTTATCTTTTCCAATTAGAATGAGTACTATGCCAAATCCGTTGCTTGTCATCAATTTAATTGATGAAGGATAAGCATAACGTAATTCTTATTCTTGTTTCACCGATTATATTCAACTCCTTATTCCGGAGGCTAATCAAATTCTCGTTTTCAATTGTTTCATATTTTCTTTTCCCGGAGTTCCAAGCTCTCATCATCACGAAGATCCATCTAATCATTGCAAGGCTTCAACCTTATTCTTTTCATCCTTCATTTCTTTGATCATTCTTTTATTACCAGAGTTCTTCATGGAGGCTCTACATGGTGGTTCATCAAGGATTTAATTCCTTCTCGGAGTGTTCATTGAGATTCTTTTCAGAGGAGCTCAAGTATTTTTCATCTTGCATTCTGAAGTGCAATTCTTTCTACCTTATATTTTGAGGTGGTGTTATGTCACTCTTGACAATTTCCCTTCGTGTGTCATGATTCAGCAGTGTCAAGAATGAGATAGTTATACCCATCAATTCCTTCGAGCATGAGCTCTTCTCAATCCATCAATCTCTTCACTGGAGTTATCTTGGGTTATATTTCACCTAAAGCCTTCCCTAAGTAATGTTGCTATTGTGGTGATTATCTATGATCCAAGTTTTTCTCCTATCCCATCAGCGGAAGAAGTTTTTCATCTCCTCGTCGATCTAAAGCAAGCAATTGTTTTCGTTTGTGGTAGGTTGTCACCTCATAATTTTGAGATACTTTCCATAAGCCTACTTAAAGCTTATTCGTTTCATTGTTGTTTTTCCAACAACTACGTATAACCTTCTTGGAAGGTTGCTCTCTCAAGATCTTGTTTTCCCTCTGTTCATTTCATTCCATTCTTTCATTTCCTCCAGAGGCATTGTGTTGTTGCTCTCTTCTCTCATCATCTCGAGTTGTGAGGATAGTGTTCTTTTCATGCTTATCCATTTAACCAGAGTGTTGTGCCCTCTTCTCAAGTTCTTTTCTTGGAAGGGTGCTCTCTCAAGATCTTGTTTTCCCTCCGTTCATTTCATTCCATTCTTTCATTTCCTCCGGAGGCATTGTGTTGTTGCTCTCTTCTCTCATCATCTCGAGTTGTGAGGATAGTGTTCTTTTCATGCTTATCCATTTAACCAGAGTGTTGTTCCCTCTGCTCAAGTTCTTTTCATCTTTTCATGCTTATCCATTTAACAATTATCAAGCATCAAACTTATCTTAGTATTCAACCCACTAAAAAGAAAGTTTCACATATCTTGAATACCAAGTATATTAACACTAAGCAAATTACCATGCTATTAACGACTCTCAAAATAATCTAAGTGAAGCATGAGAGATCAAGTTTCTTTAAAACAAACCACCACCGTGCTCTAAAAGATCTAAGTGAAGCACTAGAGCAAAAATTATCACGCTCAAAAAGATATAAGTGAAGCACATAGAGTAAACTATCAAGCTCAAAAGATATAAGTGAAGCACATAGAGTATTCTAACAAATTTCAATTCATACATGGCTCTCTCAAAAGGTGTGTACAGAAAGGATGATTGTGGTAGACTAACAAGCAAAGACACAAATAATACAAGACGCTCCAAGCAAAACACATATCATGTGGTGAATAAAAATATAGCTCCAAGTACATTACCGATGGAAGTGGACGAAAGAGGGGATGCCTTCCGGGGCATCCCCAAGCTTTGACTTTTTGGTGTCCTTGGATTATCTTGGGGGTGCCATGGGCATCCCCAAGCTTAGGCTCTTTCCACTCCTTGTTCCATAATCCATCAAAAGAATTCACCCAAAACTTGAAAACTTCACAACACAAAACTAAATAGAAATCTCGTGAGCTCCCTTAGAGAAAGAAAACAAAAGATTACTTTAAGGTACTGTAGTGAACTTGTTATTTATTTGTATTGGTGTTAAACCTACTGTATTCCAACTTATCTATGGTTTATAAACTATTTTACTAGCCATAGATTCATCAAAATAAGCAAACAACACACGCAAAACAGAATCTGTCAAAAACAGAACAGTCTGTAGTAATCTGTTACTAACGCAAACTTCTGGAACCCAAAAAATTCTACCAAAATTAGACGACCTGGGCAATTTATTTATTGATCATCAGCAATTGGAATCACTATTTTATCACGTTTGGTGATTTTTGACAATTCGGGCACTGAGCGCAAAGATTCTGGAAATTACAGCAAGATCAAATAACTATCTTCCAAGAAGATCTAATAGGTTTAACTTGGCACAAACACTAATTAAAAGATAAAACCACATCTAAACAGAATCTAGATGGATTATTTATTCCTAAACAGAACCAAAAACAAAAAACATAAAATAAAATTGGGTTGCCTCCCAACAAGCGCTATCGTTTAACGCCCCTAGCTAGGCATAAAAGCAAGGATAGATCTAGGTATTGCCATCTTTGGTAGGCAATCCATAAGTGGCTCTCATGATAGATTCATATGGTAATTTTATTTTCTTTCTAGGAAAGTGTTCCATGCCCTTATTTAAGGGAAATTGGAATTTAATATTCCCTTCCTTCATATCAATAATTGCACCAATCGTTCTAAGGAAAGGTCTACCAAGAATAATGGGACATGAAGGATTGCAATCTATATCAAGAACGATAAAATCTACAGGCACATAATTCCTATTTGAAACAATAATAACATCATTAATTCTTCTCATAGGCTTTTTAATAGTGGAATCCGCAAGATTCAAGTTTAGAGAGCAATCATCAAAGTCACGGAAATCTAGCAAATCACACAAAGCTTTGGGGATAGTAGAGACACTAGCACCCAAATCACACAAAGCATAAAACTCATAATTTTTAATTTTAATCTTAATTGTAGGTTCCTACTCATCATGGAGTTTTCTAGGGATAGAAACTTTCAACTCAAGCTTTTCTTCATAAGATTGCACTAAGGCGTCAACAATGTGTTCGATAAAGGCCTTATTTCGACTATAAGCATGAGGAGAATTTAACACGGATTGCAACAAGGAAATACAATCAATTAAAGAGCAATTTTCATAGTTAAATTCCTTCAGATCCAAAATAGTGGGTTTAGCAATATCTAGATTTCTATTTCTTTCAATCCCTTTTTTATCAATTTCATCAACAGGATCTAGAAACTCAGAATTCTTAGAACGCCTTCTAGGTAAGGGAAGATCATAATCAGATTCATCAAGATTCATATTGCGAAACAAAGATTTAATAGGGGACACATCAATAACTTTTAGATCTTCATCTTGATTCTCATAGTTATTCGGTTTAGCGGCCATCTTATTGACTAAGGTGGCTTGCATATCCGAAATTTCAGCGGTCATTTTTTCAAGATGAGCAATTTGGGCTCTTACACCATCAAATTCTTTGGACATATCATTGAGCTCTTTATTCATATAACTCATAAAACTCTTTTGTTCCTTAAGCTTGTTTCTAAAGAAATTATTATGCTCAAATTGCAAGACCATAAACTTCCTGACATTGTTTTCGATATCTTCTAGCCTTTTAAGGTGAAGATCACCAAAATTAGGTAAGGCCATCGTGACGAACAAGCAAGCAAACTAACACACGAGCAAACAAAAGGCAAAGGGAAAGAGAGGGCGAATAAAACGGCAAGGGTGAAGTGGGGGAGAGGAAAACGAGAGGCAAATGGCAAATAATGTAATGCAGAGATAGAGATTGTGATGGGTACTTGGTATGTTGACTTTTGCATAGGCTTCCCCGGCAACGGCGCCAGAAATGGCTCGTTGACGGGAGAGTAAATCTTGACTTGACTTGGCGTAGGCCTCCCCGGCAACGGCGCCAGAAATCCTTCTTGCTACGTCTCGAGCTAGCGTTGGTTTTCCCCGAAGAGGAGGGGGTGATGCAGCACAGTAGCGTAAGTATTTCCCTCAGTTTTTGAGAACCAAGGTATCAATCCAGTAGGAGGTCACGCGAAAGTCCCTCGTACCCGCACAAAACGGTAGCAACTCGCAACCAACGCTTAGGGGTTGTCAATCCCTTCACAGTCACTTACGAGAGTGAGATCTGATAGAGATAATATTTTTGGTATTTTTGGTATAAAGATGCAAAGTGAAAAGTAAAAGCAAAACAAGTAAAATAAAGTAATGGAGATTGATATGATGAGAATAGACCCGGGGGCCATAGGTTTCACTAGTGGCTTCTCTCAAGAGCATAGATATTCTACGGTGGGTGAACAAATTACTGTTGAGCAATTGATAGAATTTAGCATAGTTATGAGGTTATCTAGGTATGATCATGTATATAGGCATCACGTCCATGACAAGTAGACCGACTCCTGCCTGCATCTACTACTATTACTCCACTCATCGACCGCTATCCAGCATGCATCTAGAGTATTAAGATAAAAACAGAGTAACGCCTTAAGCAAGATGACATGATGTAGAGGAATAAATTCATGCAATATGATAAATACCCCATCTTGTTATCCTCGATGGCAACAATACAATACGTGCCTTGCAACTCTTTCTGTCACTGAGTAAGGACACCGCAAGATTGAACCCAAAGCTAAGCACTTCTCCCATTGCAAGAACTACCAATCTAGTTGGCCAAACCAAACGGATAATTCGAAGAGACTTGTAAAGATAACTCAATCATACATAAAAGAATTCAGAGAAGATTCAAATATTATTCATAGATAAGTTGGATCATAAACCCACAATTCATCGGTCTCAACAAACACACCGCAAAAAAGAAGATTACATCGAATAGATCTCCACGAGAGAGGGGGAGAACATTGTATTGAGATCCAAAAAGAGAGAAGAAGCCAACTAGCTACTAGCTATGGACCCGAAGGTCTGAAGTAAACTACTCACACTTCATCGGAAGGGCTATGGTGTTGATGTAGAAGCCCTCCGTGATGGATGCCCTCTCCGGCGGAGCTCCGGAACAGGCCCCAAGATGGGATCTCGTGGATACAGGAAGTTGCGGCGGTGAAATTAGGTTTTTGGCTCCGTCTCTGGTCTAATGGGGGTACGTAGGTATATATAGGAGGAAGGAGCACGTCGGTGGAGCTCCGAGGGGCCCACGAGGCAGGGGGGCACGCCCAGGGGGGGCCCTCCACCCTCGTGACCTCCCTAGAAACTTCTTGGAGTAGGCTCCAAGTCTCCTGGATCACGTTCGGTGAGAAGATCACGTTCCTGAAGGTTTCATTCCGTTTGGACTCCGTTTGATATTCTGTTTCCTCGAAATACTGAAATAGGCAAAAAAAACAGCAATTCTGGGCTGGGCCTCCGGTTAATAGGTTAGTCCCAAAAATAATATAAAAGTGGAAAATAAAGCCCAATATAGTCCAAAACAGTAGATAAAGTACCATGGAGCAATCAAAAATTATAGATACGTTGGAGACGTATCAGGCATCCCCAAGCTTAATTCCTGCTCGTCCTCGAGTAGGTAAATGATAAAAAGAGAATTTTTGATGCGGAGTGATACTTTGGCATAATTTCAATGTAAATGTTCTTAATCATGGTATGAATATTCAGATCCGAAAGGTTCAAGACAAAAGTTCATATTGACATAAAAATGATAATACTTCAAGCATACTAATCAAACAATTATGTCATCTCAAAATAACATGGCCAAAGGAAGTTCATCCCTACAAAATCATATAGTTAGGCTATGCTTCATTTTCGTCACACAAAGATGTTCCCAACTTCTATACCCCCGATGACAAGCCGAGCAATTGTTTCATACTCAAAAAATATCAAACTTTTTCAACCTTCACGCAATACATGAGCGCGATCCATGGACATAGCACTATGGGTGGTATAGAATATGATGATGGGGATTGTGTGGAGAAGACAAAAAAGGAGAAAGTCTCACATCAACGAGGCTAATCAATGAGCTATGGAGATGCCCATCAATTGATGTTAATGCAAGGAGTAGGGATTGCCATGCAACGGATGCACTAGAGCTAAGAATGCTCAACAAAAGAAAACTAGTGGGTGTGCATCCAACTTGCTTGCTCATGAAGACCTAGGGCATTTTGAGGAAGCCCATCATTGGAATATACAAGCCAAGTTCTATAATGAAAAATTCCCACTAGTATGAACAAGACAAATTATGAGACTCACTATATGAAAATCATGGTGCTACTTTGAAGCACAATATATGAGACTCGCTACATGAAGAACAAGGTGCTACTTTGAAGCACAAATGTGGAAAAAGAGATAGTAGCATTGCCCTTTTTATTTTCTCTTTTTTTGGGCCTTTATTTTTTTCCTTTCTTTTTGGCCTTTCTCTTTTTTTGATTGGGCAATGCTCTAATAATGATGATCATCACACTTCTATTGATTACAACATAATGATTACAACTCGATACTAGAACAAGATATGACTCTATATGAATGCCTCCGGCGGTGTACCGGGATGGTGCAATGAATCAAGAGTGACATGTATGAAAAATAATGCATGGTGGCTTTGCCACAAATACGATGTCAACTACAAGATCATGCAATGGAAATATGACAAAAGTAAAGCATGTCATGGTGATGATGATGATGATGATGGAAGTTGCATGGCAATATATCTCGGAATGGCTATGGAAATGCCATGATAGGTAGGTATGGTGGCTGTTTTGAGGAAGGTATAGGGAGGTTTATGTGTGAAAGAGAATATCATATCACGGGGTTTGGATGCACCGGCGAAGTTTGCACCAACTCTCAATGTGAGAAAGGGTAATGCACGGTACCGAAGAGGCTAGCAAATGGCGGAAAGGTAAAAGTGCGTATAATCCATGGACTCAACATTAGTCAAAAGAACTCATATACTTATCGCAAAAATTTAGAAGTCATCAAAAATCAAGTACTACGCGCATGCTCCTAGGGGGATAGGTTGGTAGGAAAAGACCATCGCTCGTCCCCGACCGCCACTCATAAGGATGCACAAGCCAGGTACACTTCATGCTTCAAATTTGTTACACAACTTTAACCATACGTGCATGCTACGGGACTTGCTAACTTAAACACAAGTATTTCTAAAATTCACAACTACTCAACTAGAACGACTATGATATTATCACCTCCATATCTCAAAACAATTATCAAGCATCAAACTTATCTTAGTATTCAACCCACTAAAAAGAAAGTTTCACATATCTTGAATACCAAGTATATTAACACTAAGCAAATTACCATGCTATTAGTGACTCTCAAAATAATATAAGTGAAGCATGAGAGATCAAGTTTCTTTAAAACAAACCACCACCGTGCTCTAAAAGATCTAAGTGAAGCACTAGAGCAAAAATTATCACGCTCAAAAAGATATAAGTGAAGCACATAGAGTAAACTATCAAGCTCAAAAGATATAAGTGAAGCACATAGAGTATTCTAACAAATTTCAATTCATACATGGCTCTCTCAAAAGGTGTGTACAGAAAGGATGATTGTGGTAGACTAACAAGCAAAGACACAAATAATACAAGACGCTCCAAGCAAAACACATATCATGTGGTGAATAAAAATATAGCTCCAAGTACATTACCGATGGAAGTGGACGAAAGAGGGGATGCCTTCCGGGGCATCCCCAAGCTTTGACTTTTTGGTGTCCTTGGATTATCTTGGGGGTGCCATGGGCATCCCCAAGCTTAGGCTCTTTCCACTCCTTGTTCCATAATCCATCAAAAGAATTCACCCAAAACTTGAAAACTTCACAACACAAAACTAAATAGAAATCTCGTGAGCTCCGTTAGAGAAAGAAAACAAAAGACTACTTTAAGGTACTGTAGTGAACTTGTTATTTATTTGTATTGGTGTTAAACCTACTGTATTCCAACTTATCTATGGTTTATAAACTATTTTACTAGACATAGATTCATCAAAATAAGCAAACAACACACGCAAAACAGAATCTGTCAAAAACAGAACAGTCTGTAGTAATCTGTTAGTAACGCAAACTTATGGAACCCAAAAAATTCTACCAAAATTAGACGACCTGGGCAATTTGTTTATTGATCATCAGCAATTGGAATCACTATTTTATCACGTTCTGGTGATTTTTGACAATTCGGGCACTGAGTGCAAAGATTCTGGAAATTACAGCAAGATCAAATAACTATCTTCCAAGAAGATCTAATAGGTTTAACTTGGCACAAACACTAATTAAAAGATAAAACCACATCTAAACAGAATCTAGATGGATTATTTATTCCTAAACATAAACAAAAACAAAAAACATAAAATAAAATTAGGTTGCCTCCCAACAAGCGCTATCGTTTAACGCCCCTAGCTAGGCATAAAACCAAGGATAGATCTAGGTATTGCCATCTTTGGTAGGCAATCCATAAGTGGCTCTCATGATAGATTCATATGGTAATTTTATTTTCTTTCTAGGAAAGTGTTCCATGCCCTTATTTAAGGGAAATTGGAATTTAATATTCCCTTCCTTCATATCAATAATTGCACCAATCGTTCTAAGGAAAGGTCTACCAAGAATAATGGGACATGAAGGATTGCAATCTATATCAAGAACGATAAAATCTACGGGCACATAATTCCTATTTGCAACAATAAGAACATCATTAATTCTTCCCATAGGCTTTTTAATAGTGGAATCCGCAAGATGCAAGTTTAGAGAGCAATCATCAAAGTCACGGAAATCTAGCAAATCATACAAAGCTTTGGGGATAGTAGAGACACTAGCACCCAAATCACACAAAGCATAAAACTCATAATTTTTAATTTTAATCTTAATTGTAGGTTCCTACTCATCATGGAGTTTTCTAGGGATAGAAACTTTCAACTCAAGCTTTTCTTCATAAGATTGCATTAAGGCATCAACAATGTGTTCGATAAAGGCCTTATTTCGACTATAAGCCTGAGGAGAATTTAACACGGATTGCAACAAGGAAATACAATCAATTAAAGAGAAATTTTCATAGTTAAATTCCTTCAGATCCAAAATAGTGGGTTTAGCAATATCTAGATTTTTATTTCTTTCAATCCCTTTTTTTATCAATTTCATCATCAGGATCTAAAAACTCAGAATTCTTAGAACGCCTTCTAGGTAAGGGAAGATCATAATCAGATTCATCAAGATTCATATTGCAAAACAAAGATTTAATAGGGGACACATCAATAACTTTTAGATCTTCATCTTGATTCTCATAGTTATTCGGTTTAGCGGCCATCTTATTGACTAAGGTGGCTTGCATATCCAAAATTTCAGCGGTCATTTTTTCAAGATGAGCAATTTGGGCTCTTACACCATCAAATTCTTTGGACATATCATCGAGCTCTTTATTCATATAACTCATAAAACTCATTTGTTCCTTAAGCTTGTTTCTAAAGAAATTATTATGCTCAAATTGCAAGACCATAAACTTCCTGACATTGTTTTCGATATCTTCTAGCCTTTTAAGGTGAAGATCACCAAAATTAGGTAAGGCCATCGTGACGAACAAGCAAGAAAATTAACACACGAGCAAACAAAAGGCAAAGGGAAAGAGAGGGCGAATAAAATGGCAAGGGTGAAGTGGGGGAGAGGAAAACGAGAGGCAAATGGCAAATAGTGTAATGCGAGAGATAGAGATTGTGATGGGTACTTGGTATGTTGACTTTTGCGTAGGCTTCCCCGGCAACGGCGCCAGAAATGGCTCGTTGACGGGAGAGTAAATCTTGACTTGACTTGGCGTAGGCCTCCCCGGCAACGGCGCCAGAAATCCTTCTTGCTACGTCTCGAGCTAGAGTTGGTTTTCCCCGAAGAGGAGGGGGTGATGCAGCACAGTAGCGTAAGTATTTCCCTTAGTTTTTGAGAACCAAGGTATCAATCCAGTAGGAGGTCATGCGCAAGTCCCTCGTACCTGCACAAAACGTAGCAACTCGCAACCAACGCTTAGGGGTTGTCAATCCCTTCACAGTCACTTACAAGAGTGAGATCTGATAGAGATAATATTTTTGGTATTTTTGGTATAAATATGCAAAGTGAAAAGTAAAAGCAAAACAAGTAAAATAAAGTAATGGAGATTGATATGATGAGAATAGACCCGGGGGCCATAGGTTTCACTAGTGGCTTCTCTCAAGAGCATAGATATTCTACGGTGGGTGAACAAATTACTGTTGAGCAATTGATAGAATTTAGCATAGTTATGAGGTTATCTAGGTATGATCATGTATATAGGCATCACGTCCGTGACAAGTAGACCGACTCCTGCCTGCATCTACTACTATTACTCCACTCATCGACCGCTATCCAGCATGCATCTAGAGTATTAAGTTAAAAACAGAGTAACGCCTTAAGCAAGATGACATGATGTAAAGGAATAAATTCGTGCAATATGATAAATACCCCATCTTGTTATCCTCGATGGCAACAATACAATACGTGCCTTGCAACTCTTTCTGTCACTGAGTAAGGACACCGCAAGATTGAACCCAAAGCTAAGCACTTCTCCCATTGCAAGAACTACCAATCTAGTTGGCCAAACCAAACGGATAATTCGAAGAGACTTGAAAAGATAACTCAATCATACATAAAAGAATTCAGAGAAGATTCAAATATTATTCATAGATAAGTTGGATCATAAACCCACAATTCATCGGTCTCAACAAACACACCGCAAAAAAGAAGATTACATCGAATAGATCTCCACGAGAGAGGGGGAGAACATTGTATTGAGATCCAAAAAGAGAGAAGAAGCCATCTAGCTACTAGCTATGGACCCGAAGGTCTGAAGTAAACTACTCACACTTCATCGGAAGGGCTATGGTGTTGATGTAGAAGCCCTCCGTGATGGATGCCCTCTCCGGCGGAGCTCCGGAACAGGCCCCAAGATGGGATCTTGTGGATACAGGAAGTTGCGGCAGTGGAATTAGGTTTTTGGCTCCGTCTATGGTCTAATGGGGGTACGTAGGTATATATAGGAGGTAGGAGCACGTCGGTGGAGCTCCGAGGGGCCCACGAGGCAGGGGGGCGCGCCCTCCACCCTCGTGACCTCCCCGGAAACTTCTTGGAGTAGGGTCCAAGTCTCCTGGATCACGTTCGGTGAGAAGATCACGTTCCCGAAGGTTTCATTCCGTTTGGACGCCGTTTGATATTCTGTTTCCTCGAAATACTGAAATAGGCAAAAAACAGCAATTCTGGGCTGGGCCTCCGGTTAATAGGTTAGTCCCAAAAATAATATAAAAGTGGAAAATAAAGCCCAATATAGTCCAAAACAGTAGATAAAGTAGCATGGAGCAATCAAAAATTATAGATACGTTGGAGACGTATCACATCTCATTTCAACCGAAGTGATGTCCGAATTTGTTCTTCCTCGTTCCTCTTTTGTAATGGAGTGTTTTCAACTTTATTCATCTTCATTGTATGCTTTTCTCGAAGATGGTTTAACCTATCAAGGTTCTTTGGTTTCACTTGTTTGTCAAAGAAGCAACTTAGTTTTACCTTTTCTCTTCCTCTTCCTTTTCCCTCCGGTGCCATCCTAGATCTCGGGACGAGATCCTCTCATAGTGATGGAGTGTTGTAACGCCCCGGATACAACTTTCCATATTTGTAACTCCGACTCTTGCCTTTTCCGGAGATGTGATATGATATTCCCTTCGTGGTTGGGTTTTGTCTTCATTTTGCATTTTGTTCATGTCATGCATTTCATATCATGTCATGATGTGCATCGCATTTGCATTCATGTTCGTCTCATGCATCCAAGCATTTTCGCCGTTGTCCATTTCGCAATCGGACACTCCTACATGCTCCGGCGCACCCCTCTTGTCTCTTTTCGTGAGCGTGTGTTAAGCATTCTCGGAATGGACCGGGATTTGCCAAGTGGCCTTGGTACACCACCGGTAGACCGCCTGTAAAATTTCGTTCCATTTGGAGTCCGTTTGATACTCCAATGGTTAACCGGGTAACCGTAAAAGCCTCTTTTGTGTTGCAGCCCAACACCCCTCAAAACAGCCGAATAACCCGTCCAAACCACTTCCATGTCCTCCGCCGTCGGATCACGATCGTGTGGGAGAAAACTACACATCATTTGGACACTCCCACCTCCTTCTACCTATATATATGTGCCTCCCCCCCCGGAAATTCCCGGTCTAAACCCTAGACCCATCTTCCCCCGCGCCGCCGGACATGTCCGCCCGGCGGCCGGACACGTCCGTCGTTGCCCCTCATCCAACCACGGCGTGGCACGTCACTCGCCGTCCTCCCACCGCCGCACCGGCCCGCCGGGCCCGGATCCCGCATGCCGCCGCCCACGCACTCCCGCGCGTGCTCCGCCGCCGCACGCCGCTCCTTCGTTGCTAGCCGCCGGCGCCTCCCGTGACCTCGCCGGAGCAGCGCCCTACCGGACCTCGCCTCCGCCACCACCGCCTCAGCATCCGCACCCCGCGCCAGCATCGCTGCCGCCCCGGATCCGCACCGCCGCGTCGCCCCGCTCCCCGCGGCTCCTCGCCGGCGTTCGCTGCCTCGCCACAACAACCTCGCGCCGGCCACCGGAGCCGTTTTCCTCTCGCGCTGGAGCACCGCCACGTCGCCTTGTCCTCCCCTCCTGGACCAGATCCACCGGCCCCTCCATCCAAGTGGCATGCACCGCCCGGTTCGATCCGTCCCTGTACCACGGGATCCCGTTTTCCCGCGAGGTGAAATATGGCTAAGTCCCAGTTCTGTAACTTATTGTGCACCTTTTCATCATGCTATAACTTGTTGCTCGGTGCTCCAAATCATGCATATGATATATCAAAATTTTCATTGAGAGATGATCTTCATTTCATTCCATTATGGCATGCTTGTTTGAGTTCATCGTGATGCCCAAATCAGTGATGCAAGAGTGCTATAAAATGTTCACTTCTGCTACTTATCAGTTTAGGGTGAATTGTCATTTTTATCTCATTTGATGTGTGCATCATATGGGCATGAGCTCTACATGTGTTTCGAACTATGTCATGCCATCTTTACAGTGGAGTTTATCTTGCATTTTTGTGATCAATGTGGTGACTAGCACAAGCATGCAAAGTAGGCTTTGTGATATTGTTGTTTTCGGGGACTTAGGATTTTGCTATGTCTTTTACCTGCTGTTATTTTGATGCCATGTAAACTTGATGCTACAGTTTGATCCATGCTTATTTTGACATACTCCCTCCGTCTCAAAATTCTTGTCTTAGATTTGTCTAAATACGGATGTATCGAGTCACGTTTTAGTATTAGGTACATCCATATCTAGACAATTCTAAGACAAGAATTTTGGGACGGAGGGAGTACTTAAGTAAGGGTGTTTTGGACATATGGTTATGCTATATACATCGATGCCCCTATTTGCAATGGAGTGCTCTAGCATGTCTTGTTCTTGCTCTACGTTTGCTATAAAATGTTCCTGGCAGATTGTTTACATGTTAATCAATTTTTCCATGGTTAGCTTCATGAACATGTCTTCTTGTCGTTATTATGCTTGTCTTGTCATGCAATGCTTTGTGGTGAGTGGTTTGAGCTCGCAAAGTTGCCTTCATACCTCATAAGTCTGAAACTCTTAATAAAACTTGCTATGTTTACATGGGTGCCATCATATCTTCTGTGCCTTTTTGGCTCACGATCAGTAAGAGACTTTTGTTCTATGCATTCAGTACAATCATGCCATGCCTTTTATTGCTATGATGTGTTCCTGTAGCATGTTGTTTGCTTGATCTAAACATGGATTCCTGATGTTATTTCTGTCATGCTAGTATTTTTCACTAAGTCTGTGAAGCTGATATCTTTTGCACTTTTGCCATGCTTGTTTGAACCTGCTCTTGTGTGATTTAGCCGTAGCTCAGTGTTCATGTTTTGTCAAGCATCACCTGTAAATCACTTCCATGTGCTTTGTTGCTAGGTTGGAGTGCAGTAGCTTAGTTTCTTGTTGCATTCTAGATGGCATCGTGCTGTTAATCGCAGAATTGTGCCATTCTTGTTTTGCTTGCCATTTGCAAACCGTGCATCCGTTTCCGGTGATCTTTATATCGATTTCAACCGAACTCATCTCATATTTCCAGCGGCACACTTGGTTTGCCAAGCTGATGCCTTGATCTTTCTTTCCCTTCCGGAGCACGCATATGCATTGCATATCACATCTCGCATATCATGCCATGTATTGCATCATGTTGCTTGTGCATTGCATCATGATTGATTGTTATTCCATTGCTTGTGTGCTTGCTTTGGGTAGATCCGGGAGACGAGTACGTGTTGAGGTACCTGTCGAGTACGCCTTCGAGGAACAAGCTTTCGACAACTCTGAGTACATTGCAGGCAAGATGACCATACCCTCGAAATCACTTCTATCTTTGCTTGCTAGTTGTTCGTTCTATTGCTATGTCGCGCTACCTACCACTTGCTATATCATGCCTCCCATAATGCCATGTCAAGCCTCTAACCCACCTTTCCTAGCAAACCATTGATTGGCTATGTTACCGCTTTTGCTCAGCCCCTCTTATAGCATTATTAGTTGCAGGTGAAGATGAAGTTTGTTCCATGTTTGGAACATGGATATGTTGGGATATCACAATATATCTTATTTAATTAATGCACCTACGTACATGGAAAAGGGTGGAAGGCTCAGCCTTATGCCTGGTGTTTTGGTCCACTCTTGCCGCCCTAGTTTCCATCATACCGGTGTTATGTTCCTTGATTTTGCGTTCCTTACGCGGTTGGGTGTTATGGGAACCCCTTGACAGTTCGCTTTGAATAAAACTCCTCCAGCAAGGCCCAACCTTGGTTTTACCATTTGCCTGACCACCACCTACTTTTCCCTTGGGAGTCGCTCTGTCGAGGGTCATCTTTATTTTAACCCCCCGGGCCAGTGCTTCTCTAAGAGTTGGTCCGAACTGAGTAGACTGCGGGGCCACCTCGGGGAAACTTGAGGGTTGGTTTTACTCGTATGATGTCTCATCTGGTGTTGCCCTGAGAACGAGATATGTGCAGCTCCTATCGGGATTGTCGGCACATCGGGTGGCTTTGCTGGTCTTGTTTTACCATTGTCGAAATGTCTTGTAACCGGGTTTCCGAGTTTGATTGGGTCTTCCTGGGAGAAGGAATGTCCTTCGTTGACCATGAGAGCTTGTGATGGGATAAGTTGGGACACCCCTGTAGGTTTTGAACTTTCGAAAGATGTTCCCGCGGTTATGTGGCAGCTGGGAATTTTTTAATATCCGGTTGTAGAGAACCTGACACTTAACTTAATTAAAATGAATCAACCGCATGTGTAGCCGTGATGGTCTCTTTTCGGCGGAGTCCGGGAAGTGAACACGGTTCTTGTGTTATGGTTGTGAATAAGTAGTTTCAGGATCACTTCTTCATCATTTCTAGCTTCACGACCATTGCTTTGCTTCTCTTGTCGCTCTTATTTGTGTATGTTAGTCACCATATATGCTGAGTGCTTGCTGCAGCTCCACCTCATTACCCTATCCTACCCATAAGCTTAAATAGTCTTGATTGCGCGGGTGTGAGATTGTTGAGTCCTCGTGACTCCCAGATACTTCCAAACAGTTGAAGGTGCCAATGATGACAGTGCAGGTAACGCAAACTAGCTCAAGTGGAAGCTCGATAAATATCTTTCCGTTGTTTTGTTTCGTTTCCCGTTGATCAGTAGTGGAGCCTGATACGTCTCCAACGTATCTATAATTTTTGATTGCTCCATGCTATATTATCTACTGTTTTGGGCAATATTAGGCTTTAATATCCACTTTTATATTATTTTTGGGACTAACCTATTAACCGGAGGCCCAGCCCAGATTTGCTGTTTTTTGCCTGTTTCAGTGTTTCGAAGAAAAGGAATATCAAACGGAGTCGAAACGGAACGAAATCAACTGGAGAAGTTATTTTTGGAAGGAAACCTAACGGATAGACTTGGACCCTACGTCAGAAGATGAAGGAGGAGCTCACGAGGGTAGGGGGCGCGCCCACCCCCCTGGGGCGCGCCCCCTGCCTCGTGGCCCCTCCTCCGGTCCACCGACGTACCTCCTGCACCCATATATACCTACGTAACCTAAAACTCCCAGAACGGAGATTAGATCGGGAGTTCCACCGCCAGAAGCCTCCGTAGCCACCGAAAACCAATCTAGACCCGTTCTGGCACCCTGCCAGAGGGGGAATCCCTCTCCGGTGACCATCTTCATCATCCCGGTGCTCTCCATGACGAGGAGGGAGTAGTTCTCCCTCGGGGCTGAGGGTATGTACCAGTAGCTATGTGTTTGATCTCTCTCTCTCTCATTCTCTTGATTTGGCACGATATTGATGTATCGCGAGCTTTGCTATTATAGTTGGATCTTATGTTTCTCCTCCCCCTCTTCTCTCTTGTAATGAATTGTGTTTCCCCTTTTGAAGTAATCTTATCGGATTGAGTCTTTAAAGACTTGAGAACACTTGATGTATGTCTTGCCGGGGATATCTGTGGTGACAATGGGATACCACGTGCCACTTGATGTATGTTAAGGTGACCAACTTGCGTGTTTCGTGACATTGGGAACCTATGCATAGGGGTTGGCACACGTTTTCGTCGTGATTCTCCGGTAGAAACTTTGGGGCACTCTTTGAGGTTCTATGTGTTGGTTGAATAGATGAATATGAGATTGTGTGATGCATATCGTATAATCATACCCACGGATACTTGAGGTGACATTAGAGTATCTAGGTGACATTTGGGTTTTAATTGATTTGTGTCTTAAGGTGTTATTCTAGTACGAACTCTAGGGCTGTTTGTGACACTTATAGGAATAGCCCACCGGATTGATTGGAAAGAAGAACTTTGAGGTGGTTTCATACCCTACCATAATCTCTTCGTTCGTTCTCCACTATTAGTAACTTTGGAGTGACTCTTTGTTGCATGTTGAGGGATAGTTTTATGATCCAATTATGTTAGTATTGTTGAGGGAACTTACACTAGCGAAAGTATGAACCCTAGGCCTTGTTTCAACACATTGCAATACCGTTTACGCTCACTTTTATCAATGGTTACCTTGCTGTTTTTTTTATTTCAGATTCAAAAACTATTATCTACTATCCATATACCACTTGTATCACCATCTCTTCGCCGAATTAGTGCACCTATACAATTTACCATTGTATTGGGTGTGTTGGGGACACAAGAGACTCTTTGTTATTTGGTTGGAGGGTTGCTTGAGAGAGACCATCTTCATCCTACGCCTCCTACGGATTGATAAACCTTAGATCATCCACTTGAGGGAAATTTGCTATTGTCCTACAAACCTGTGCACTTGGAGGCCCAACAACGTCTACAAGAAGAAGGTTGTGTAGTAGACATCAAGCTCTTTTCTGGTGCCGTTGCCGGGGAGGTTAGCGCTTGAAGGTATATCTTTAGATCTTGGAATCGAGTCTTTTAGTTTCTTGTTTTATCACTAGTTTAGTTTATAAAAGAAAACTATAAAAAATGGAATTGAGTTTATCTCATATGCTTCACCTTTTTAATATCTTTCGTGAGTATGATGGAAAGGATAATTGTGCTCAAGTTCTAGAAGAAGAAATCTATAAAATGTTTGGCACTAAATATTTGAATGATGAGCATGATTGCAATGTTGTTAGTATGAATTCCTTGAATATCCATGATGCTAATGATATGCAAAGCCACAAGCTTGGGGAAGCTCTGTTTGATGAAGATGATATTTTTTGTCCCCCAAGTTTTGATGAGAAAATTTATTATGATAATAGCATGCCTCCTATTTATGATGATTATGTTGATGAAAGTGGTTTCGGAGAGGTCATGACTTTATTTAGTAATGATTCAACTATTCTGTAAGAGGTTCCAATTGATTATGAGAACAAAGTTGCTATCTATGATGATTATTGTGATGACTTGTATGCTATAAATAATAATGATAACCATGAAAATTGTCATCATGATTTTAGTTTTCAATTGGATTATGCCTCACATGATAATTATTTTGTTGAGTTTGCTCCCACTATTATTCATGAGAAGAATTTTGCTTATGTGGAGAGTAGTAAATTTTCTATGATTGTAGATCATGAAAAGAATGCTTTAGGTGCTGGTTATATTGTTGAATTCATTCATGATGCTACTGAAAATTGTTATGAGGGAGGAACATATGCTTGTAGGAATTGCAATAATATCAAGTTTCCTCTCTATGTGCTTAAAATTTTGACGTTATGCTTGTTTTACCTTCCTATGCTAGTTGATTATTGTTCCCACAAGTTGTTTGCTCACAAAATCCCTATGCATAGGAAGTGGGTTAGACTTAAATGTGCTAGTCATATTCTTCATGATGCTCTCTTTATGTTTCAATTCTTATCTTTTATGTGAGCATCATTGAAATCATCGTGCCTAGCTAGGGGCGTTAAACGATAGCGCTTGTTGGGAGGCAACCCAATTTTATTCTTGTTCTTTGCTTTTTGCTCCTTCAAAGTAATAAATAATTCATATAGCCTCTGTTTAGATGTGGTTTTATGCTTTTAATTAGTGTTTGTGCCAAGTAGAACCTTTGGGAAGACTTGGGGAAAGTCTTGTTGATCATGCTGTAAAAAACAGAAACTTTAGCACTCACGAGAATTGCTGCCATTTTTTGTTAGAGAGTGCTATTTAGTTAATTATTTTTTCAGATGATTAATAGATAAATTCCTCAGGTCCAGCAATTTATTTTAGAATTTTTGGGTTTCCATAAGTATACGTTTGATCCAGATGACTACAGACTGTTCGTTTTTGACAGATTCTATTTTCGATGTGTTGTTTGCTTATTTTGATGAATCTATGAGTATTATCGGAGGGTATGAACCACAGATAAGTAGGAATACAGTAGGTTCAACACCAATATAAATTAATAATGAGTTCATTACAGTACCTCGAAGTGGTGATTTATTTTCTTATACTAACGGAGCTCACAAGTTTTCTACATTAAGTTTTGTGTTGTGAAGTTTTCAAGTTTTGGGTAAAGATTCGATGGACTATGGAATAAGGAGTGGCAAGAGACTAATATTGGGGATTCCCAAGGCACCCCAAGGTAATATTCAAGGACAACCAAGAGCCTAAGCTTGGGGATGCCCCGGAAGGCATCCCCTCTTTCGTCTTCGTTCATCGGTAACTTTACTTGGAGCTATATTTTTATTCGCCACATGATATGTGTTTTGCTTGGAGCGTCAATTTATTTTGTTAGGATTTGGTTGATGTTATTTATAATAATGTTTTGCATCTTTTATTTCAATAAAAGTGGCATTGATAGCCTTTACTATGCCTATGTTACAAGTATACATATTGCTGTTTGAAAACAGAAATTTTACCGCTGTTGCAATAATTTCCTAGAAAAGTCAGAATGTGATAAAATGTTGAAACCTTTTGAATATTAAGCTCTGATAAATTTACTACAGTGGGAATTTTATTTCATAATTTTTGGATCTAGGGAAGTATGGATGTTGCAGCATTCTTTACAGACTATCCTGTTTAGGGAGATTGTTGTTATGTTTGCATTGTTTGCATATGTTTGCTTCTTTAATGATTCTATTTGACGATAGGACTATTAAATATGCAGCAGCATTTAGTATGCAATGTTGAATAATAATTTTAGTGATTTGCTACAGTAGAGTATGATAAGGTTTTGGCAATGGTTTATACTAACTTATCTCACGAGTCCTTTTTGAGTTTTGTGTGGATGAAGCTTTTGAGATTTAGGGAGACCAGGATATGAGAGGAATTAAGGAGACACAAAATCTCAAGCTTGGGAATGCCCAAGGCACCCCAAGATAATATTTCAAGAAGTCTCAAGCGTCTAAGCTTGGGGATGCCCCAGTTGGCATTCCACCTTTCTTCTTCAACAACTATCAGTCAGCATTGGTTGATCCTAAGTTTTTGCTACTTCACATGATGTTAGCCATTCTTAGAATGTCATTTTATTTTGCTTTGCTTGCTGTTTGAATAAAATACCAAGATCTGAAATTCTTAAATGTTAGAGAGTCTACACATAGTTGCATAATTATTCGAATACTCATTGATCTTCACTTATATCTTTCGGAGTAGTTTGTTGTTGCTCTAGTGCTTCACTTGTATCCTTTTAGCGCATGGTGGTAGTTTTATTTTGAAGAAATATATGAACTCTCATGCTTCATTTATATTATTTTGAGAGTCTTAATAGCATGGTAATTTACTAAAATCCTAGTATGCTAGGTATTCAAGAACAATAAAATTCTCTTATGAGTGTGTTGAATACTATGAGAAGTTTGATACTTGATGATTGTTTTGAGATATGAGGATGGTAATATTAGAGTCATGCTAGTTGAGTAGTTGTGAATTTGAGAGATACATGTGTTGGAGTTTTTGATTCCCGTAGCATGCACGTATGGTGAACCGTTATGTGATGAAGTCGGAGCATGATTTATTTATTGATTGTCTTCCTTATGAGTGGCGGTCGGGGACGAGCGATGGTATTTTCCTACCAATCTATCCCCCTAGGAGCATGCGCATAATACTTTGCTTTGATAACTTGTAGATTTTTGCAATAAGTATATGAGTTCTTTATGACTAATGTTGAGTCCATGGATTATACGCACTCTCACCCTTCCACCATTGCTAGCCTCTCTAGTACCGCGCAACTTTCGCCGGTACCGTACACCCACCATATACCTTTCTCAAAAAAGCCACCATACCTACCTATTATGGCATTACCATAGCCATTCCGAGATATATTTCCATGCAACTTTCCACCATTCCATTTATTATGACACACTTCATCATTGTCATATTGCTTAGCATGATCATGTATTTGACATCGTATTTGTGGCAAAGCCACCATTATAAATTCTTTCATACATGTCACTCATGAGTCATTGCACATCCCGGTACACCGCCAGAGGCATTCATATAGAGTCATATCTTGTTCTAAGTATCGAGTTGTAATTCTTGAATTGTAAGTAAATAAAAGTGTGATGATCATCATTATTAGAGCATTGTCCCAGTGAGGAAAGGATGATGGAGACTATTATTCCCCCACAAGTCGGGATGAGAATCCGGACAAAAAATAAATAAAAGAGGCCAAAGAAGCCCAAATAAAAAAAGAAAGAAAAGAGTCCATAAAAAAAAGAAGGCCCAAAAAAATAAAAAATAAATAAAATTAAATAAAAAATGAGAGAGAAAGAGAGAAGGGGCAATGATACTATCCTTTTACCACACTTGTGCTTCAAAGTAGCACCATGATCTTCATGATAAAGAGTCTCCTATGTTGTCACTTTCATATACTAGTGGGAATTTTTCATTATAGAACTTGGCTTGTATATTCCAATGATGGGCTTCCTCAAAATGCCCTAGGTCTTCGTGAGCAAGCGAGTTAGATGCACACCCACTAGTTTCTTTTTGAGCTTTCATACACTCATAGCTCTAGTGCATCCGTTGCATGGCAATCCCTACTCACTCACATTGATATCTATTGATGGGCATCTCCATAGCCCATTGATACGCCTAGTTGATGTGAGACTATCTTCTCCCTTTTTGTCTTCTCCACAACCACCATTCTATTCCACCTATAGTGCTATGTCCATGGCTCACGCTCATGTATTGCGTGAAGATTGAAAAAGTTTGAGAACATCAAAAGTATGAAACAATTGCTTGGCTTGTCATCGGGGTTGTGCATGATTTAAATATTTTGTGTGGTGAAGATGGAGCATAGCCAGACTATATGGTTTTGTAGGGATAGCTTTCTTTGGCCATGTTATTTTGAGAAGACATGATTGCTTAGTTAGTATGCTTGAAGTATTATTGTTTTGATGTCAATATGAACTTTTGTCTTGAATCTTTCGGATCTGAATATTCATATCACAAGTAAGAAGAATCACATTGAAATTATGCCAACTAGCATTCCACATCAAAAATTATCTTTTTTATCATTTACCTACTCGAGGATGAGCAGGAATTAAGCTTGCGGATGATTGATACGTCTCCAACGTATCTATAATTTTTTATTGCTCCATGCTATATTATCTACTGTTTTGGGCAATATTGGGCTTTAATATCCACTTTTATGTTATTTTTGGGACTAACCTATTAACCGGAGGCCCATCCCAAATTTGCTGCTTTTGCCTATTTCAGTGTTTTGAAGAAAAGGAATATCAAACGGAGTCGAAACGGAACGAAATCAACTAGAGAAGTCATTTTTGGAAGGAAACCTACCGGATAGACTTGGACCCTACGTCAGAAGATGAACCCCTGCCTCGTGGCCCCTCCTCCGGTCTACCGACGTACCTCCTACACCCATATATACCTACGTAACCTAAAACTTCCAGAACGCAGATTAGATCGGGAGTTTCGCCGCCAGAAGCCTTCGTAGCCACCGAAAACCAATCTAGACCCGTTCCGGCACCCTGCCGGAGGGGGAATCCCTCTCCGGTGGCCATTTTCATCATCCCGGTGCTCTCCATGACAAGGAGGGAGTAGTTCTCCCTCGGGGCTGAGGGTATGTACCAGTAGCTATGTGTTTGATCTCTCTCTCTCTCGTGTTCTTGAGTTGGCACAATCTTGATGTATCGCGAGCTTTGCTATTATAGTTGGATCTTATGTTTCTCCTCCCCCTCTTCTCTCTTGTAATGAATTGAGTTTCCCCTTTTGAAGTAATCTTATCGGATTGAGTCTTTAAAGACTTGAGAACACTTGATGTATGTCTTGGCATGGATATCTGTGGTGACAATGGGATACCACGTGCCACTTGATGTATGTTAAGGTGACCAACTTGCGGGTTTCGTGACATTGGGAACCTATGCATAGGGGCTGGCACACGTTTTCGTCGTGATTCTCCGGTAGAAACTTTGGGGCACTCTTTGAGGTTCTATGTGTTGGTTGAATAGATGAATCTGAGATTGTGTGATTCATATCGTATAATCATACCCAGGGATACTTGAGGTGACATTGGAGTATCTAGCTGACATTAGGGTTTTGATTGATTTGTGTCTTAAGGTGTTATTCTAGTACGAACTCTAGGGCTATTTGTGACACTTATAGGAATAGCCCACCGGATTGATTGGAAAGAATAACTTTGAGGTGGTTTCGTACCCTACCATAATCTCTTCGTTCATTCTCCGCTATTAGTAAATTTGGAGTGACTCTGTGTTGCATGTTGAGGGATAGTTTTATGATCCAATTATGTTAGTATTGTTGAGGGAACTTACACTAGCGAAAGTATGAACCCTAGGCCTTGTTTCAACACATTGCAATACCGTTTACGCTCACTTTTATCACTCGTTACCTTGCTGTTTTTATTATTTCAGATTACAAAAACTATTATCTACTATCCATATACCACTTGTATCACCATCTCTTCGCCGAACTAGTGCACCTATACAATTTACCATTGTATTGGGTGTGTTGGGGACACAAGAGACTCTTTGTTATTTGGTTGCAGGGTTGCTTGAGAGAGACCATCTTCATCCTACGCCTCCTGCGGATTGATAAACCTTAGGTCATCCACTTGAGGGAAATTTGCTACTGTCCTACAAACCTCTGCACTTGGAGGCCCAACAATGTATACAAGAAGAAGGTTGTGTAGTAGACATCAGAGCCCAGTTGGGACGATCGGGGATCTAGAATTTGGGGTTGTCTTTCTTTATTTTGGTTCCGTAGTCGGACCTTTGTTTGTACCTTGGATGATAGATGGATTATTTATGTATTGTGTGAAGTGGCGATTGTAAGCCAACTCTTTATCCCTTTCTTATTCAGTACATGGGATGTGTAAAGATTACCCCTCTTGTGACATGCCTACCTTGCGGCTATTCCTCTAAGTCGTGCCCCGACACGTGGGAGATATAGCCGCATTGTGGGTGTTACAAGTTGGTATCACAGCCATCCCCGGCTTAGGAGCCCACTGCTTGATCGAACCACTGACGTTATTGAGACTAGAACAAAATGTTTTGAGTCTTAGGATTATATATATCGGAGAGTAGGATTCTTTTTACTCCTTAGTCCCTTCGTCGCTCTGGTGAGGCCTCCTAGCGTAGATGTTTTGACTCTTCTCTCCTCAAATTTCATGAATTTTTTTAGGATCACGCGTGTAGCTTGGTATCGTTCTGATAGTCTTATGATGAGAACATTGTTCTTGCTGCCTCCTGACATTTAGGGGTTGTGGCAGTGTCCCGGGGAGTTGAGCTCTGAGGTGTTGTCGTCACAATTTTATCATTGCAGTTCTGGAATACCTGAGTTCGCCAACATCAAAAATCTCTTTTATGCAGTTGTTGGTGAGATAACCTCGACGACACCCAGTACTGGGGCAGGAGTTCAGGAGTATTGCCATAACTTGTATAACAGATGCTTTTCGAAGGTTGAGGTAAACGATTTCCGAAGGTTTCTTGGTTATGTGTTGAAGGATGTATACAGCTAGATGTAGGATTTGTTAGTTTTGGGTGAGATATTATGCTTCCCCTGTATCCCAAACACCTGATTGCATAACCAGAAAGTTTTGGGAGTTTATAAGTGGGAATTCAAGTAGCTCCTAGAATAACTTTCCAACAGACACATGATACGATTTGGGGTCTATCAGATGTTTGTTTCCGGCTTATTCTGCAAGCCAAATCCTTGTTTTGTTTTTGTTGTGGTATTCGAGTTGCTTCGATGTCAAGTGTTGATTCCATACCTTTCCTAAGCGGTGTTCTCATACTCCTACATGAATACCAATCCTCCATGATAATCGAGATTGTCATGTCAATCCTTTTCAACCGACGTGTTTCTCTTCAAATGGATCCGATCATTTCAACATCCGCAACATCACTCTCTTGTTTTTTCCCAATGTTGTTTGTTTCATCTGTTTCCAAGTTGCCTTTGTTTTCCCGCCCTCCCATCCCTTTTTTCTTCAAGGATTAAGATTTCTTAATCAAGTATCCTTTTATGGTTGGGAAGCCTCTCCATTCTTTTCCGTCAATGTTCTTATCCGGGGATTCTTGGGAAGATACTAACGGAGCTTCCAGTTTGTCATTCTTCTTTCTTTTCTTCTCTGGTGGACTCAATCTAAACTTTGTCGATCATATCCTTTCCTCGTTTCAAATGTTTTCTCATGCCGGTGCACCTCTTAATCATCCACCGCGTGTGTAGCCGTGATGGTCTCTTTTCGGCGGAGTCCGGGAAATGAACACGGTTCTTGTGTTATGGTTGTGCATAAGTAGTTTCAGGATCACGTCTTCATCATTTCTAGCTTCACGACTGTTGCTTTGCTTCTCTTCTCTCACTTATTTTTGTATGTTCGTCACCATATATGCTTAGTGCTTGCTGTAGCTCCACCTCATTACCCTATCCTACCCATAAGATTAAATAGTCTTGATCGTGCGGGTGTGATATTGCTGAGTCCTCATGACTCACAGATACTTCCAAACAGTTGCAGGTGCCAATGATGACAGTGCAGGTGACGCAAACCAGCTTAAGTGGGAGCTCGATGAAGATCTTTCCGTTGTTTTGTTTCGTTTCCTGTTGATCAGTAGTGGAGCCCAGTTGGGACGATCGGGGATCTAGCATTTGGGATTGTCTTTCTTTATTTTGGTTCTGTAGTCAGACCATTGTTTGTACCTTGGATGATGGATGGATTATTTATGTATTGTGTGAAGTGGCGATTGTAAGCCAACTCTTTATCCCTTTCTTATTCGGTACATGGGATGTGTAAAGATTACCCCTCTTGTGACGTGCCTACCATGCGGCTATGCCTCTAAGTCGTGCCTCGACATGTGGGAGATATAGTCGCATTGTGGGTGTTACATGTGGAACCAGGAACTTTTGTTCTCCACCTCTCTCAACCCTCTGTATCACCAAAACAATGGCCCGGATAAGGAGAAAATTGGACTACGGTAAGCCTCTCCGGATCGAGCCATACGCTCCCGGCAGAGACCCTGCCAAAAACAACACCTCACAGCCTGCCGGACCACCCCCTCCAGCCGGTCCTATGGACCCCGCGAACGAGGCTGGTGCTCCCGCAGCCGAGGAGGTGCCGCTAGTCCTCGTTGCCGAGCCTCAGGCTCCAACTTGGGAAAGGCACATCGTCCGCTTCCTCCAGACCAGAGAACTCCCCGACGACCCAGATGAAGCTGAGAAAGTAACCTGGAGGGCTAGTATGTATCAGTTTGTCGATGACACTCTGTACAGAAGGAGGCCCAACGGTGTGAAATTGAAGTGTGTTTGCCGGGAGGATGGAAAGGAACTGCTGGCTGAGATTCACAGATGAATGTGCGGCTCACATATTGGATCAACGACATTAGTTCAGAAAGCATTCCGGCAAGGATTCAATTGGCTCATAGCCCTCCAAGACGCAGTTGAGCTCGTCACGACATGTGAAGCCTGTGAGTTCCATTCCAAGAAAACACACCCGCCTGCCCAAGATCTTCAGACAATCCCTCCTTTATGGCCATTTTCGGTCTGGGAGATCGATATCCTCTGCCCCTTCCCCCGAGCAGTCGGGGGATTTGAATTGTTATTCGTTGCCATCGACAAGTTTACAAAGTGGCCGGAAGTGACTGCCGTGAGGAGGGTGACTTCTCAGTCATCTATCAAGTTCTTGACGGAATTGGTGTGTCGTTTTAGAGTTCCGGCAAGGATCATCACTGACAACGACACCCAATTCACGAGCCACGCCTTCATGCAATATGTTCGAACCCTCGGATGCAAGATCTCATTTTCCTTTGTGGCACACCCCCGAAGCAATGGATGAGCTGAGAGGGCGAACGCTGAAGTGCTCCACGGACTGAAGACAAGGACTTTCGATACGCTGCCGAAGCACGGCAGGAGGTGGATCGAGGAGCTGCCGGTAGTTCTCTGGTCCCTCAGAACGACACATAATCGAGCTACCGGGAAGAATCCCTTCTCCCTGGTCTATGGAGCAAAAGCAGTTATCCCCATGGAACTCATTTACAGGTCTCCTTGAGTGCTTTCCTACGATGAAGTAGCACAAGATCAGCACAGGCGTGACGACGCTATGCTACTTGAGGAGAACCGTCTCCGGGCCGCTACGCGTGCTGCACGGTATCAACAAGGCCTGCGTCACTATCACAGCTGCAGGGTTCGTGCCCGGTGTTTTGAGGAAGGTGACCTTGTCCTTAGGCGTGTTCAGTCCACCAAGGGTACACACAAGTTATCACCGAAGTGGGAGGGCCCTTACCGGGTGGTACGAGTCACCAGACCCGCTGTAGTCCGTCTGGAGACCAGAGATGGCACACCGTTGCAAAACTCATAGAACATTGAGCATCTCCATAAGTTCTACCTGTAAGGCGCAGAGGCTGCCGGGCCCTGCCCAGCAGCCACCCATTGTACATGGCATTGCCTAAGTTGCATGTAACCCCTTATACAAGCTGGGGCGATGATCCCGTGCAAGAGAAAATAAAGAAGTGTTGTAGGGTGGCCCAGCTAAGATTGCATGCATGCACAAGTACACATAGATCATTGCATAAGAATTTCATGAGCATTTGCATATGCATATAGATAGGATTCCATCCTGCATTCATTGTCATCTACATGGAGTTGCAGGTTCTTGCCATGAACTTGGCTTCAACAAGAGACGAATAGATTGCATGGCATGGGGATCCCCCGACAAGCCAAACGGGTAAGTTGACCTCTTGTCCATTAGTATTCTGTAAAGCTACTTTGCATAAGAAAACCTTGCCTCCCTCTTTGAAACTTAGGTGCTCCCATCCATGACTCAAATGTTGCTTTGGTCAGGGTGGTCGCAGTGGCATTTGGGAAAAAGGAGGTGGCGGGGGGCTGGCCTCTCTGCCTGTTCCCCGGCAGACAAAGTTCTCCAGCAGACAAAGAGGGTGCTGGCAGGATATCTTGCCGAGGAAAACTCGTTTATTCTATTAAAGAGGCACTTTGCCTCTACATGGACATACACATGCATGAGTTCCCGACAAGATTCATATTTTACATTCATATTCAGTTACAAGTACAAGCATTACAGAATACAAAGATGGACTTGAGAGATTACATTATTTGAATTGAAATTTGGCAATTGCCTACAGATTTAAGATTGAAAAAAGATACGTGCTCTGTGATGCTCTTTCTTGTCCCTCCCCTCCTAGGTACAGCCGTCGAAGGTGAGGGGGCAAAAGGAGCGTCAAGGTGAAGGCCCGGCCCGCTCTCGTCGGGCTGCAGGAGAGGTAGCCCAGGGGAAGTGGAAGCACGAGGGAACGCCTCGATGGAGAGCACGGCGGAAGGCGACCATGTCAACCACAGTCACCAGGCCAGCAGGACTCGGGAGGGCTAACAAAGCTGCAGCCTGAGAGGAAGCCTACCAGGGTCTAGCTGGAAGACTGCTAGAGGAGCCCGGCGGCACCATCCACACCTCTGCATCCAACTCCCAGACAAATCACGTTGCTGGGAGGAGATGCAGATGATGGTGCTACCTCCTGATGAAGATGGTGCGAGCGACGATCAGCCAGAGTCAAAGTCATCGCTCCTCCACCTGCTGCCATCGTCATCGCCGTCACTGCCCTCCTCGTCGCTTTCGCTCGAGGAGGAGCTTTCTTCGTCGGTCGAGCTCTCCATGCAGCACCCTAAGCGGCCTCCCGAGCGCCCGAAGATCTTGACAGAGAGTAGGACGCTCTCCATTAATTTGAAATGGAGATTCTGCCCCTCTGAAAAGTTGTGGGCACGAGCAAAAGTCTTCTAGCCGCGACGAAGGTACATGACATAAGGGGTGGGGAAGTCGACGTCAACCCTCGTGCTCCCATCTCCACAACCCCTCATGTGCAGCCTCAGGGTGCGCGGCTGCTCGACCTCCATCTCCCGTGCAAAGAAGGATGGAAGAAGAAGCCGGCTGCGCAGGGGTTTATACAGTCTGATGATGAACTCTCAAGGATCGTCCCCGACATGGCCTTCGATCGGGGGTGGAGCCTCCGGTGGAGGGACCACCGGGGCGCTGCCCCGTCCTCCTCCTCCTCGAGCATCGTGGCGACCACGGCCATGCCCCCTTCCACCCCTCCTTGCGGACGGCTCCGCTACCTCAGGGTCCGGGGGAGGAGGGGACCACTATTGAGAAGAAGCCCTCGTCGCCGCTACCTGAGAACCACCACGCCCTCGGCCTCGCACCATGGCTCGAAAAGAAGGATCACAGAAGAGGAGGAGGAGTGTGCGCTGAAGAACACTACCCCATGACTTTTTATAGGGAAACGGGGCAAGGGGCTGACCCCTCCTATGGGAGATGGCCGCCCCTCTCCTCCAATGCGGCCTCTCTGCACCCATTATGGATCTGAGGGCCGAGGCCGCCCCTCTCCTCCAATGCGGCCTCTCTGCACCCATTATCGATCTGAGGGCCGAGGCCGCCCCTCTGCCCCAACCATCAACACTCTAGTTTAAACTACAATGCTCCTCCCCGTGCCCTCCGCATCCGCTACCTACCATGCCTAATGCATGCGGAGAACGTGGCAAGGTGCGTGCGGGACGGGGGACTAGTGGGGTGGCAGTTTTCGCCCCATGATCGTGGGACGGGGAGAATCCATGAGCCACATTCCAAGTTCTTCCACGACACCATGCACCGCACACGTGGAAATCAGAAACCGCCCCCAAGAACAAGACTAATGAAGCAGCAACGGAAAACTTCAAAGGGGACAACCCCTTCAGCAGCCCTGCCATGCACTTATTAGGCCCTACCCCTCCACTACTAGGAAAAGGGCTATAGCTAATCTGGACATTAATGGTGCATCATGTATGTGGTGCGCCACTGCTATATAGCAGTGGCGCACCACATACATGGTGCGCCATTAATGTCCTCATTACTAATGGCGCACCAGGTGGGCGGTGCGCCATTACTAGTTTTGAAAAAAAGGTAAAAAAAATTGTTAGCAGTGGCGCACCAGGGGACAGTGTGCCATTACTAGTTTTAACTAGTAATGGCGCACTGTCCACTGGTGCGCCACTACTAACATGTTTTTTTTTCAAAACTAGTAATGGCGCACCACTCACTGATGTCTACTACACAACCTTCTTCTTGTAGACATTGTTGGGCCTCCAAGTGCAGAGGTTTGTAGGACAGTAGAAAATATCCCTCAAGTGGATGACCTAAGGTTTACCAATCCGTAGGAGGCGTAGGATAAAGATGGTCTCTCTCAAGCAACCCTGCAACCAAATAACAAAGAGTCTCTTGTGTCCCCAACACACCCAATACAGTCGTAAATTGTATAGGTGCACTAGTTCGGCGAAGAGATGGTGATACAAGTGGTATATGGATGGTAGATGATAGTTTTTGTAATCTGAAAATATAAAACGGCAAGGTAACGAATGATAAAAGTGAGGGTAAACGGTATTGCAATGTGCTGAAACAAGGCCTAGGGTTCGTAATTTCACTAGTGCAAGTCCTCTCAACAATAATAACATAATTGGACCATATAACTATCCCTCAACATGCAACAAAGAGTCACTCCAAAGTCACTAATAGCGGAGAACAAATGAAGAGATTATGGTAGGGTACGAAACCACCTCAAAGTTATTCTTTCCAATCAATCCGTTGGGCTATTCTTATAAGTGTCACAAACAGCCCTAGAGTTCGTACTAGAATAACACCTTAAGACACAAATCAACCAAAACCATAATTTCACCTAGATACTCCAATGTCACCTCAAATATCTGTGGGTATGATTATACGATATGCATCACACAATCTCAGATTCATCTATACAACCTACACATAGAACCTCAAAGAGTGCCCCAAAGTTTCTACCGGAGAATCACGACGAAAACGTGTGCCAAACCCTATGCATAGGTTCATGGGCGGAACCCGCAAGTCGATCACCAAAACATACATCAAGTGAATCACGTGGTATCCCATTGTCACCACAGATACGCACGGCAATACATACATAAAGTGTTATCAAATCTTTAAAGACTTAGTCCAATAAGATAACTTCAAAGGGGAAACTCAATCCATTACAAGAGAGTAGAGGGGGAGGAGAAACATAAGATCCAACTATAATAGCAAAGCTCGCGATACATCAAGATCGTGCCAAATCAATAACACGAGAGAGAGAGTTCAAACAAATAGCTACTGGTACATACCCTTAGTCCCGAGGGAGAACTACTCCCTCATCGTCATGGAGAGCACCGGCATGATGAAGATGGCCACCGGAGAGGGATTCCCCCTCCGGCAGGGTGCCAGAACGGGTCTAGATTGGCATTCGGTGGCTACGGAGGCTTCCGGCGGCGGAACTCCCGATCTATTGTGCTTCCCGATCGTTTTAGGGTATATGGATATATATATAGGAGGAAAAAGTACGTCAAGGGAGCCACGTGGGGCCCACAAGGGTGGAGGGCGCGCCCAGGGGGTGGGCGCACCCCCTGACTCGTGGCTTCCTCATTGCTTTCTTGACGTGGACTCCAAGTCTCCCGGGTTGCTTTCCTTCCAAAAATAAGTTCCGTGAAGTTTTAGGTCAATTGGACTCTGTTTGATTTTCCTTTTCTGCGATACTCTAAAACAAGGTAAAAACAGAAACTGGCACTGGGCTCTGGGTTAATAGGTTAGTCCCAAAAATCATATAAAATAGCATATAAATGCATATAAAACATCCAAGGTTGATAATATAATAGCATGGAACAATCAAAAATTATAGATACGTTGGAGACGTATCAGCATCCCCAAGCTTAATTCCTGCTCGTCCTTGAGTAGGTAAATGATAAAAACAGAATTTTTGATGTGGAATGCTACCTAACATATTTATCCATGTATTTCTCTTTATTGTAGCAAGAATATTCAAATCCATAAGATTCAAGACAAAAGTTTAATATTGACATAAAAATAATAACACTTCAAGCATACTAACTAAGCAATCATGTCTTCTCAAAATAACATGGCCAAATAAAGTTCATCCCTACAAAAGCATATAGTTTGGTCATGCTCCATTTTCGTTACACAAGAATGCTCTCATCATGCACAACCCCGATGACAAGCCAAGCAATTGTTTCATACTTTAGTAATCTCAAACTCATAAACCTTCACGCAATACATGAGCGCGAGCCATGGACATAGCACTATGGGTGGAATAGAATATGATGATGGGGGTTATGTGGAGAAGACAAAAAAGGAGAAAGTCTCACATCAACGAGGCTAATCAATGAGCTATGGAGATGCCCATCGATTGATGTTAATGCAAGGAGTGGGGATTGCCATGCAACGGATGCACTAGAGCTATAAATGTATGAAAGCTCAACAAAAGAAACTAAGTGGGTGTGCATCCAACATGCTTGCTCACGAAGACCTAGGGCACTTGAGGAGGCCCATTGTTGGAATATACAAGCCAAGTTCCATAATGAAAAATTCCCACTAGTATATGAAAGTGACAAAACAAGAGACTCTCTATCATGAGGATTATGGTGCTACTTTGAAGCCCAAGTGTGGCAAAGGATAGTAGCATTGTCCCTTCTCTCTTTTTCTCTCATTTTTTGGGCCTTCTACTTTTTATGGCCTTTCTCTTTTTTGGGGCCTTCTCTTTTTTATGGCCTTTCTCTTTTTTTATTCCTCACTTGGGACAATGCTCTAGAAAATGATGATCATCACACTTCTATTTATTTACAACTCAATGATTACAACTCGATGCTAGAACAAAATATGACTGTATATGAATGCTTCCAGCGGTGTACCGGGATATGCAATGAACCAAGAGTGACATGTATGAAAGAATTATGAACGGTGGCTTTGCCACAAATACTATGTCAACTACATGATCATGCTAAGCAATATGACAATGATGAATGTGTCATGATAAACAGAATGGTGGAAAGTCGCATGGAAATATATCTCGGAATGGCTATGGAAATTCCATAATAGGTAGGTATGGTGGCTGTTTTGAGGAAGATATAAGGAGGTTTATGTGTGAAAGAGTGTATCATATAACGGGGTTTGGATGCACCGACGAAGTTTGCACCAACTCTCAATGTGAGAACGGGCAATGCACGGTAACGAAGAGGCTAGCAATGATGGAAGGGTAAGAGTGCGTATAATCCATGAACTTATTTCAAAAATCTACAAGTCATCAAAAACTAAGAATTACGTGCATGCTCCTAGGGGGATAGATTGGTAGGAAAAGACCATCGCTTGTCCCCGACCGCCACTCATAAGGAAGACAATCAAATAACACCTCATGTTTCAAATTTGTTACACAACGTTTACCACACGTGCATGCTACGACACTTGCAAACTTCAACACAAGTATTTCTCAAATTCACAACTACCCAACTAGCACAACTTTGATATCACTATCTCCATATCACAAAACAATCATCAAGTATCAAACTTCTCTTAGTATTCAATGCACTTATATGAAAGTTTTTATTATATCCCTCTTGGAAGCCCATCATATTAGGACTAATTTCATAACCAAAGCAAATTACCATGCTATTCTAAAGACTCTCAAAATAATATAAGTGAAGCATGAGAGTGTAACGCCCCATATGTAACCTACCATATTTGTATTCCAACTCTTGCCATTTCCGGCACTAAGTTATGATATTTCCTCGTTGTCGGGTTCTTATCTCCGTGTTGCTTTTGTCTTTGTCATGCATGTCATATCAAGTCATCATGTGCATCACATTTGCATACGTGTTCGTCTCATGCATCCGAGCATTTTCCCTGTTGTCCGTTTTGCATTCCGGCGCTACTATGTCCTCCGATGTCCCCTTTTACCTCTTTTCGTGTGCGTGTTTTAAACGTTCTCGGATTGGACCAAGACATGCCAAGCGGCCTTGTTTCACTACCGGTAGACCGCCTGTCAAGTTTCGTGCCATTTGGACTTCGTTTGATACTCCAACGGTTAACCGAGGAACCGAAAAGGCCTCGTGTGTGTTGCAGCCCAACACCTCTCCAAAGTGGCCCAAAACCCACATAAACGCCCTCCATCATCTCGGTCGTTCGATCACGATCGCGTGGCCGCAAACCGTGCTCAATTTGGAGCCTCCTAGCTCCCTCTACCTATAAATATGTGCACCCCGTCCAAATCCCGGGTCAAATCCTAACCCCCTCCCCTCTCCTCGCGCCGCTGGACGAAAATCGCCGGCCGGACGTGTCCGACCTACGCCGCCGCCGCCACATGGCATCACGCCATTCACCCAGCCGCCTCCCTCCACCCCGGCCCGCCGAGCCCTGGGCGGGCCCCCGAGGCCCATCGCGCCGCCCGGCCTCCTCCTTCACCGCGCCGCCCCACGCCGCAGCAACCGCGCCGACGCCGTCTCGCCCGCCTCGTCGCCGGCCGCCGCTGCCACCTTCGCCGTGCGCCGCGCCGCCCGGCTCCCTCCACCCGCGCCGCCCTGCCGTGCCTCCACCGTCCTCGTCGCCCCTCGCCGCCTCGCGCCTCCCCGGCGAGCTCTCCGGCCGGATCCCGCTCCTTCGGCGTCCCTGACGACTCCGACCGCCGTCCTCGTCGACTCCGATGCGAACGGCGACAAACCTCGGAGACCGTGCCTAATCCAGATCTGGAACTTGAGGGTTGACCTAATTTTTCTCCCCAGTCCTATTACTTTTTAGCATATTTCATCATGCCATAACTTTGCATCCGTGGCTCCGTTTTAGGCGTGTAGCATATCAAATTGTTCGTCTCAACGAGTACTTCATTTCATTCCATTGCACCATGTTCATTTGAGTTCATCTTGATGCCATAAAATCTGTTGCAGGAGTGCAATGCAATGTTTGTTTCAGTTTCTTAGCAGAGTTTGGACATTTGTCATTTTTGCCATGTTTAATGTGTGCGTCCTATGATCTTGAGCCCTACATGTGTTTTCAAGTATGCCATGCCATCTTTACAGGGGTGTATGCCATGTATTTTTGTGATCTTTGTTGTGACTAGCACAAGCATGCAAAGTAGCTCTCGTGATGTTGCTGATTTCAGGGACTTAGAAATCTTCTAAGTCTTTTCCCTGATAATATCTTTATGCCATGTATTCTTGTTGCTACAGAGTGATCCATGCCTCTTTTGAGCATGTTCAGTAAGGATGATTTTGAGATATTGTTGTGCTCTATCCATCCATGTCTTTGTTTGCAATTATGGAGCACCCTAGCATGACTCAATCTTGCTCTACTTTTTCTATAAAATGTTCCTGACAGATTGTTTACGTGTTAAGCAATTTTGCCGAGGTTGTTGTATTTGATCCTTGCATGCTATGAGAGTGGTCTTGCCTTGGTTAGCTTATTCATCATGTCTAATTGCTAGGTGTACGCTTATTTTATCATGCAATGCCTTGTGGTGAGTGCATCGAACTCGTAGACATGCCTACGTGAATCTATTTTGCCATGTTCCAGTTTTCTGCTAAGTCTGAATCTGTTAACGAAAGTTGCTATGTTCACATGGTTGCCATTGTATTTTCTGATCCCTTTTGGCTTATGGTCAGTGAGGGAATTTTGTTGTATGCTTTTATTAGCTTCATGCCATGCCTTACTTTGCCATGATATGTTCCTATAGCATGCTATTATCTTGCTCTAAACATTGCTTCCTGATGTTAAATTCCTGGCATGTTATTTTCACTAAGTCTGTAACCTGATATCTTTTGCACTTTTGCCATGCTTGTTTGAACCTGCTATTGAGTGCATTAGCCATAGCTTAGTGTTCATATTTTGTCAAGCATCTTGAGTGGATCACTGCCATGTGCCTTGTTGCTATGTTAGGGGCAGTAGCTTGTTGTTCTTGATGCATTTAGATGGCCTCGTGCTGTTAATCGCAGCTTTGTGCCATTATTGTTTTGCTTGCCATTTGCAAACCATGCATCCGATTCCGGTGGTCTTTATATCGATTTCGACCGAAATCAACTCATCTTTCTAGTGGCACTCTTGGTTTTCCAAGTTGAGGCCAGGTTCAATCTTTCCTTTCCGAAGCATGCATATGCATCGCATATCACACCCCGCATATTATGCCATGTTTTGCATCATGTTGCTTGTGCATTGCACCGTGGTGGATTGTGTCTCCCTTTGCTTGTGTTCTCGATTTGGATAGAGCCGGGAGACGAGTACGTGATCGAGGAGCCCGTTGAGAACGTTTACGAGGATCAAGCTTACGTCAACTCGGAGAACTTTGCAGGCAAGATGACCATACCCTCGAAATCACTTCTATCTTTGCTTGCTAGATGCTCGTTCTATTGCTATGCCTATGCTACGATACCTACCACCATGCTTTACTATGCCTCCCATATTGCCATGTCAAATCTCTAACTCACCTTTTCCTAGCAAACCGTTGTTTGGCTATGTTACCGCTATGCTCAGCCCCTCTGATAGCGTTGCTAGTTGCAGGTGAAGATTGGAGTTTGTTCCTTGTTGGAACATGTTTATTTCTTGGGATATCATTATTATATCTTGTCTACTTTAATGCATCTATATACTTGGTAAAGGGTGGAAGGCTCGGCCTTATGCCTGGTGTTTTGTTCCACTCTTGCCGCCTTAGTTTCCATCATACCGGTGTTATGTTCCTTGATTTTGCGTTCCTTACATGGTTGGGTTATAATGGGAACCCCTTAACAGTTTGCCTTGAATAAAACTCCTCCAGCAAAGCCCAACCTTGGTTTTACCATTCGCCACCTAGCCTCTTTTTCCCTTGGGTTCCGTGGACTCAAGGGTCATCTTTATTTTAAACCCCCCTGGGCCAATGCTCCTCTGAGTGTTGGTCTGAACCGAGTAGACTGCGGGGCCACCTCGGGGCAACTTGAGGGTTGGTTTTACTTGTAGGATGTCTCATCCGAGTGTGCCCTGAGAACAAGATATGTGCAGCTCCTATCGGGATTTGTCGGCACATTCGGGCGGTTTTGCTGGTTTAGTTTTACCATTGTCGAGATGTCTTGTAACCGGGATTCTGAGTCTGATCGGGTTGTCTTGTGAGAAGGAATATCCTTCGTTGACTGTGAGAGCTTGTGATTGGCTAAGTTGGGACTCCCCTGCAGGGATTTGAACTTTCGAAAGCTGTGCCCGCGGTTATGGGTAGATGGGAATTTGTTAATGTCCGGTTGTAGAAAACCTGAAACTTAAACTTAATTAAAATGAATCAACAGCGTGTGTAGCCGTGATGGTCTCTTTTTGGCGGAGTCCGGGAAGAGAACACGGTCTCGTGTTATGCTTGAACGTAGACTGTTCTAGGATCACTTCTTGATCATAGTTTCTCGACCGTGCATTTCCTTCTCTCCTCGCTCTCATTTGCGTATGTTAGCCACCATATATGCTAGTGCTCGCTACAGCTCACCTCATACCTTTTACCTACCTATAAGCTTAAATAGTCTTGATCGCGAGGGTGTGAGATTGCTGAGTCCCCGTGACTCACAGATTACTTCCAAAACCAGATGCAGGGACCGATGTAACCATTCCAGGAGATTCGACTGAGCTCAAGTGGGAGTTCGATGAGGACTCAGGACGATACTACGTTTCCTTTTCCAGATGATCAGTAGTGGTGCCCAGTTGGGGCGATCGGGGACATTATGCATTTGGGGTTGTCTTTATTTTGGTTCCGTAGTCGGACCTTGATTGTATCTGGATGAATGTAATGATATATTCGTTGGGGAACGTAGTAATTTCAAAAAAATTCCTACGCACACGCAAGATCATGGTGATGCACAGCAACGAGGGGAGAGTATGATCTACGTACCCTTGTAGATCGCAACGGAAGCGTTGACACAACATAGAGGAAGTAGTCGTACGTCTTCTTCCTGATCCGACCGATCCAAGCACCGTTACCCGGCACCTCCGAGTTCTTAGCACACGTACAGCTCGATGACGATCCCCGAGCTCCGATCCAGCAAAGCGTTGGGGAAGACTTCCGTCAGCACGACGGCGTGGTGACGATCTTGATGTTCTACCGACGCAGGGCTTCGCCTAAGCACTACAACGATATGATCGAGGTGGAATATGGTGGCAGGGGGCACCGCACACGGCTAAGGAACGATCTCAATGATCAACTTGTGTGTCTATGGGGTGCCCCCTGCCCCCGTATATAAAGGAGTGGAGGAGGGGAGGGCCGTCCCTCTCTATGGCGCGCCCTAGGGGAGTCCTACTCCCACCGGGAGTAGGATTCCCCTTTTCCTAGTCCAACTAGGAGTCCTTCCATGTATTAGGAGTAGGAGTCAAGGCAAGGGAAAAGAGGAGAGAAGGAAGGAGGGGGCGCAGCCCTTCCCCCTAGTCCAATTCGGACTAGGCCTTGGGGGGCGCCCAACCTCTCCTATCTCTTTCCCCTAAAGCCCAATAAGGCCCATATACTCCCCGGCGAATTCCCGTAACTCTCCGGTACTCCGAAAAATACTCGGATCACTCGGAACCTTTCCGATGTCCGAATATAGTCGTCCAATATATCGATTTTTACGTCTCGACCATTTCGAGACTCCTCATCATGTCCCCGATCTCATCCGGGACTCCAAACTCCTTCGGTACATCAAAACTCATAAACTCATAATATAACTGTCATCGAAACGTTAAGCGTGCGGACCCTACGGTTCGAGAACAATGTAGACATGACCGAGACACGTCTCCGGTCAATAACCAATAGCGGGACCTGGATGCCCATATTGGCTCCTACATATTCTAAGAAGATCTTTATCGGTCAGACCGCATAACAACATACGTTATTCCTTTTGTCATCGGTATGTTACTTGCCCGAGATTCGATCGTCGGTATCCAATACCTAGTTCAATCTCGTTACCGGCAAGTCTCTTTACTCGTTCTGTAATACATCATTTCACAACTAACATATTAGTTGTAATGCTTGCAAGGCTTATGTGATGTGTATTACCGAGAGGGCCAAGAGATACCTCTCCGACAATCGGAGTGACAAAACCTAATCTCGAAATACGCCAACCCAACATGTACCATTGGAGACACCTGTAGTACTCCTTTATAATCACCCAGTTATGTTGTGACGTTTGGTAGTACCCAAAGTGTTCCTCCGGTAAACGGGAGTTGCATAATCTCATAGTTATAGGAACATGTATAAGTCATGAAGAAAGCAATAGCAACATACTAAACGATCGGGTGCTAAGCTAATGGAATGGGTCATGTCAATCAGATCATTCAACTAATGATGTGACCTCGTTAATCAAATAACAACTCATTGTTCATGGTTAGGAAACATAACCATCTTTGATTAACGAGCTAGTCAAGCAGAGGCATACTAGTGACACTTTGTTTGTCTATGTATTCACACATGTATTATGTTTCCGTTTAATACAATTCTAGCATGAATAATAAACATTTATCATGATTATAAGGAAATAAATAATAACTTTATTATTGCCTCTAGGGCATATTTCCTTCAGTCTCCCACTTGCACTAGAGTCAATAATCTAGATTACACTGTAATGATTCTAACACCCATGGAGCCTTGGTGCTGATCATGTTTTGCTCGTGGAAGAGGCTTAGTCAACGGGTCTGCAACATTCAGATCCGTATGTATCTTGCAAATCTCTATGTCTCCCACCTGGACTAGATCCCGGATGGAATTGAAGCGTCTCTTGATGTGTTTGGTCCTCTTGTGAAATCTGGATTCCTTTGCCAAGGCAATTGCACCAGTATTGTCACAAAAGATTTTCGTTGGACCCGATGCACTAGGTATGACACCTAGATCGGATATGAACTCCTTCATCCAGACTCCTTCGTTCGCTGCTTCCGAAGCAGCTATGTACTGTGCTTCACATGTAGATCCCGCTACGACGCTTTGTTTAGAACTGCACCAACTGACAGCTCCACCGTTCAATGTAAACACGTATCCGGTTTGCGATTTAGAATCGTCCGGATCAGTGTCAAAGCTTGCATCAACGTAACCTTTTACGGTGAGCTCTTTGTCACCTCCATATACAAGAAACATATCCTTAGTCCTTTTCAGGTATTTCAGGATGTTCTTGACCGCTGTCCAGTGATCCACTCCTGGATTACTTTGGTACCTCCCTGCTAAACTTATAGCAAGGCACACATCAGGTCTGGTACACAGCATTGCATACATGATAGAGCCTATGGCTGAAGCATAGGGAACATCTTTCATTTTCTCTCTATCTTCTGCAGTGGTCGGGCATTGAGTCTTACTCAACTTCACACCTTGTAGCACAGGCAAGAACCCTTTCTTTGCTTGATCCATTTTGAACTTCTTCAAAATCTTGTCAAGGTATGTGCTTTGTGAAAGTCCAATTAAGCGTCTTGATCTATCTCTATAGATCTTTATGCCTAATATGTAAGCAGCTTCACCGAGGTCTTTCATTCAAAAACTTTTATTCAAGTATCCCTTTATGCTATCCAGAAATTCCATATCATTTCCAATCAATAATATGTCATCCACATATAATATCAGAAATGCTACAGAGCTCCCACTCACTTTCTTGTAAATACAGGCTTCTCCGAAAGTCTGTATAAAACCAAATGCTTTGATCACACTATCAAAGCGTTTATTCCAACTCCGAGAAGCTTGCACCAGTCCATAAATGAACCGCTGGAGCTTGCACACTTTGTTAGCTCCCTTTGGATCGACAAAACCTTCCGGTTGCATCATATACAACTCTTCTTCTAGAAATCCATTCAGGAATGCAGTTTTGACATCCATCTGCCAAATTTCATAATCATAAAATGCGGCAATCGCTAACATGATTCGGACAGACTTAAGCATCGCTACGGGTGAGAAAGTCTCATCGTAGTCAACCCCTTGAACTTGTCGAAAACCTTTCGCGACAAGTCGAGCTTTGTAGACAGTAACATTACCGTCAGCGTCAGTCTTCTTCTTGAAGATCCATTTATTCTCAATTGCTTGCCGATCATCGGGCAAGTCAACCAAAGTCCATACTTTGTTCTCATACATGGATCCCATCTCAGATTTCATGGCTTCAAGCCACTTTGCGGAATCTGGGCTCACCATCGCTTCTTCATAGTTCGTAGGTTCATCATGATCTAGTAGCATGACCTCCAGAACAGGATTACCGTACCACTCTGGTGCGGATCTTACTCTAGTTGATCTACGAGGTTCAGTAGTATCTTGATCTGAAGTTTCATGATCATTATCATTAGCTTCCTCACTAACTGGTGTAGGTGTCACTGAAACAGTTTTCTGTGATGTACTACTTTCCAGTAAGGGAGTTGGTACAGTTACCTCGTCAAGTTCTACTTTCCTCCCACTCACTTCTTTCGAGAGAAACTCCTTCTCTAGAAAGGATCCATTCTTAGCAACGAATGTCCTGCCTTCGGATCTGTGATAGAAGGTGTACCCAATAGTCTCCTTTGGGTATCCTATGAAGACACATTTCTCCGATTTGGGTTCGAGCTTATCAGGTTGAAGCTTTTTCACATAAGCATCGCAGCCCCAAACTTTAAGAAACTACAACTTTGGTTTCTTGCCAAACCATAGTTCATATGGCGTCGTCTCAACGGATTTTGACGGTGCCCTATTTCACGTGAATGCGGCCGTCTGTAAAGCATAACCCCAAAACGATAGCGGTAAATCTGTAAGAGACATCATAGATCGCACCATATCTAGTAAAGTACGATTATGACGTTAGGACACACCATTACGCTGTGGTGTTCCGGGTGGCGTGAGTTGCGAAACTATTCCACAGTTTTTCAAATGTACACCAAACTCGTAACTCAAATATTCTCCTCCACGATCAGATCGTAGAAACTTTATTTTCTTGTTACGATGATTTTCCACTTCACTCTGAAATTCTTTGAACTTTTCAAATGTTTCAGACTTATGTTTCATTAAGTAGATATACCCATATCTGCTTAAATCATCTGTGAAGGTGAGAAAATAAAGATATCCGCCACGAGCCTCAATATTCATCGGACCACATACATTGGTATGTATGATTTCCAACAAATCTGTTGCTCTCTCCATTGTACCGGAGAACGGTGTTTTAGTCATCTTGCCCATGAGGCACGGTTCACAAGTACCAAGTGATTCATAATCAAGTGGTTCCAAAAGTCCATCAGTATGGAGTTTCTTCATGCGCTTTACACCGATATGACCTAAACGACTGTGCCACAAATAAGTTGCACTTTCATTATCAACTCTGCATCTTTTGGCTTCAACATTATGAATATGTGTATTACTACTATCGAGATTCAATAAGAATAGACCACTCTTCAAGGGTGCATGACCATAAAAGATATTACTCATGTAAATAGAACAACCATTATTCTTTGATTTAAATGAATAACCGTCTCGCATTAAACAAGATCCAGATATAATGTTCATGCTCAACGCTGGCACCAAATAACAATTATTTAGGTCTAATATTAATCCCGAAGGTAGATGTAGAGGTAGCGTGCCGACCGCGATCACATCGACTTTGGAACCGTTTCCCACGCGCATCGTCACCTCGTCCTTTGCCAGTGCCCGCTTATTCCGTAGTCCCTGTTTCGAGTTGCAAATATTAGCAACAGAACCAGTATCAAATACCCAGGTGCTACTGCGAGCTCTATTAAGGTACACATCAATAACATGTATATCACATATACCTTTGTTCACTTGCCATCCTTCTTATCCGCCAAATACTTGGGGCAGTTCCGCTTCCAGTGACCAGTCTGCTTGCAGTAGAAGCACCCAGTTTCAGGCTTAGGTCCAGACTTGGGTTTCTTCTCCTGAGCAGCAACTTGCTTGCTGTTCTTCTTGAAGTTCCCCTTTTTCTTCCCTTTGCCCTTTTTCTTGAAACTAGTGGTCTTGTTAACCATCAACACTTGATGCTCCTTCTTGATTTCTACCTCCGCAGCTTTCAGCATTGCAAAGAGCTCGGGAATAGTCTTGTTCATCACGAAGCTCTTGTAGCTTGGTGGCAGTGATTGGAGAATTCTGTCAATGACGCAATCATCTGGAAGATTAACTCCCAATTGAATCAAGTGATTATTATACCCAGACATTTTGAGTATATGCTCACTGACAGAACTGTTCTCCTCCATCTTGCAGCTATAGAACTTATTGGAGACTTCATATCTCTCAATCCGGGCATTTGCTTGAAATATTAACTTCAACTCCTGGAACATCTCATATGCTCCATGACGTTCAAAACGTCGTTGAAGTCCCGATTCTAAGCCGTAAAGCATGGCACACTGAACTATCGAGTAGTCATCAGCTTTGCTCTGCCAGACGTTCATAACATCTGGAGTTGCTCCAGCAGCAGGCCTGGCACCCAGCGGTGCTTCCAGGATGTAATTCTTCTGAGCAGCAATGAGGATAATCCTCAAGTTACGGACCCAGTCCGTATAATTGCTACCATCATCTTTCAACTTTGCTTTCTCAAGGAACGCATTAAAATTCAACGGAACAACAGCACGAGCCATCTATCTACAATCAACATAAACAAGCAAGATACTATCAGGTACTAAGTTCATGATAAGTTTAAGTTCAATTAATCATATTACTTAAGAACTCCCACTTAGATAGACATCCCTCTAATCCTCTAAGTGATCACGTGATCCAAATCAACTAAACCATAACCGATCATCACGTGAGATGGAATGGTCTTCAATGGTGAACATCGTTATGTTGATCATCTCTACTATATGATTCACGCTCGACCTTTCGGTCTCCGTGTTCCGAGGCCATATCTGTATATGCTAGGCTCGTCAAGTTTAACCTGAGTATTCTGCGTGTGCAAAACTGGCTTGCACCCATTGTAGATGGACGTAGAGCTTATCACACCCGATCATCACGTGGTGTCTGGGCACGACGAACTTTGGCAACGGTGCATACTCAGGGAGAACACTTCTTGATAATTTAGTGAGAGATCATCTTATAATGCTACCGTCAATCAAAGCAAGATAAGATGCATAAAAAAGATAAACATCACATGCAATCAATATAAGTGATATGATATGGCCATCATCATCTTGTGCTTGTGATATCCATCTCCGAAGCACCGTCATGATCACCATCGTCACCGGCGCGACACCTTGATCTCCATCGTAGCATCGTTGTCGTCTCGCCAATCTTATGCTTCCACGACTATCACTACCGTTTAGTAATAAAGTAAAGCATTACATTGCGATTGCATTGCATACAATAAAGCGACAACCATATGGCTCCTGCCAGTTGCCGATAACTCGGTTACAAAACATGATCATCTCATACAATAAAATTCAGCATCATGCCTTGACCATATCACATCACAACATGCCCTGCAAAAACAAGTTAGACGTCCTCTACTTTGTTGTTGCATGTTTTACATGGCTGCTACAGGCTTAAGAAAGAACCAATCTCACCTACGCATCAAAACCACAACGATAGTTTGTCAAATAGACTCCGTTTTAACCTTCGCAAGGACCGGGCGTAGCCACACTTGGTTCAACTAAAGTTGGAGAGACAGTCGCCCGCAAGCCATCTATGTGCAAAGCACGTCGAGGGAACCGGTCTCGCGTAAGCGTACGCGTAAGGTTGGTCCGGGTCGTCTCGTCCAACAACACCGCCGAACCAAAGTATGACATGCTGGTAGGCATTATGACTTGTATCGTCCACAACTCACTTGTGTTCTACTCGTGTAAATAACATCAAACCATAAAACCTAGGCTCGGATGCCACTGTTGGGGAACGTAGTAATTTCAAAAAATTTCCTACGCACACGCAAGATCATGGTGATGCACAGCAACAAGGGGAGAGTATGATCTACGTACCCTTGTAGATCGCAACGGAAGCGTTGACACAACATAGAGGAAGTAGTCGTACGTCTTCTTCCCGATCCGACCGATCCAAGCACCGTTACTCCGGCACCTCCGAGTTCTTAGCACACGTACAGCTCGATGACGATCCCCGAGCTCCGATCCAGCAAAGCGTTGGGGAAGAGTTCCGTCAGCACGACGGCGTGGTGACGATCTTGATGTTCTACCGACGCAGGGCTTCGCCTAAGCACTACAACGATATGATCGAGGTGGAATATGGTGGCAGGGGGCACCGTACACGGCTAAGGAACGATCTCAATGATCAACTTGTGTGTCTATGGGGTGCCCCCTGCCCCCGTATATAAAGGAGTGGAGGAGGGGAGGGCCGGCCCTCTCTATGGCGCGCCCTAGGGGAGTCCTACTCCCACCGGGAGTAGAATTCCCCTTTTCCTAGTCCAACTAGGAGTCCTTCCATGTATTAGGAGTAGGAGTCAAGGCAAGGGAAAAGAGGAGAGAAGGAAGGAGGGGGTGCAGCCCTTCCCCCTAGTCCAATTCGGACTAGGCCTTGGGGGGGGGGCGCCCAACCTCTCCTATCTCTTTCCCCTGAAGCCCAATAAGGCCCATATACTCCCCGGCGAATTCCCGTAACTCTCCGGTACTCCGAAAAATACTCGGATCACTCGGAACCTTTCCGATGTCCGAATATAGTCGTCCAATATATCGATTTTTACGTCTCGACCATTTCGAGACTCCCCGTCATGTCCCCGATCTCATCCGGGACTCCGAACTCCTTCGGTACATCAAAACTCATAAACTCATAATATAACTGTCATCGAAACGTTAAGCGTGCGGACCCTACGGTTCGAGAATAATGTAGACATGACCGAGACACGTCTCCGGTCAATAACCAATAGCGGGACCTGGATGCCCATATTGGCTCCTACATATTCTACGAAGATCTTTATCGGTCAGACCGCATAACAACATACGTTGTTCCTTTTGTCATCGGTATGTTACTTGCCCGAGATTCGATCGTCGGTATCCAATACCTAGTTCAATCTCGTTACCGGCAAGTCTCTTTACTCGTTCTGTAATACATCATTTCACAACTAACATATTAGTTGTAATGCTTGCAAGGCTTATGTGATGTGTATTACCGAGAGGGCCCAGAGATACCTCTCCGACAATCGGAGTGACAAAACCTAATCTCGAAATACGCCAACCCAACATGTACCATTGGAGACACCTGTAGTACTCCTTTATAATCACCCAGTTACGTTATGACGTTTGGTAGTACCCAAAGTGTTCCTCCGGTAAACGGGAGTTGCATAATCTCATAGTTATAGGAACATGTATAAGTCATGAAGAAAGCAATAGCAACATACTAAACGATCGGGTGCTAAGCTAATGGAATGGGTCATGTCAATCAGATCATTCAACTAATGATGTGACCTCGTTAATCAAATAACAACTCATTGTTCATGGTTAGGAAACATAACCATCTTTGATTAATGAGCTAGTCAAGCAGAGGCATACTAGTGACACTTTGTTTGTCTATGTATTCACACATGTATTATGTTTCCGGTTAATACAATTATAGCATGAAGAATAAACATTTATCATGATTATAAGGAAATAAATAATAACTTTATTATTGCCTCTAGGGCATATTTCCTTCAATATTTATGCTATTGTGTGACGTGGCGATTGTAAGCCAACTATGTACCTCTTTTCTTATTCAGTACATGGGATGTGTAAAGATTACCCCTCTTGCGACATTGCCTACAATGCGGTTATGCCTCTAAGTCGTGCTCCGACACATGGGAGATATAGACGCGTCGTCGGTGTTACAGAGAGTTCGTCTAATTCTTCAAAATAAAACCGCCACCGTGCTCTAAAAATATATAAGTGAAGCACTAGATCAACAACAAACTACTCCGAAAGATATAAGTGAAGATCAATGAGTAGTCGAACATTTATGCAACTATATGAAGACTCTCCAACATTTAATAATTTCAGATCTTGGTATTTTATTCAAACATCAAGCAAATCCTAACAAAATAAACTGACGCTCCAAGCAAAACACATATCATGTGGTGAATAAAAATATAGCTCCAAGTAAAGTTACCAATAAATGAAGACGAAAGAGGGGATGCCTTCCAGGGCATCCCCAAGCTTAGGCTCTTGGTTGTCCTTGAATAGTACCTTGGGGTGCCTTGGGCATCCCCAATCTTAGACTCTTGCCACTCCTTATTCCATAGTCCATCGAATCTTTACCCAAAACTTGAAAACTTCACAACACAAAACTTAACAGAAAACTCGTAAGCTCCGTTAGTATAAGAAAATAAATCACCACTTCAAGGTACTGTAATGAACTCATTCTTTATTTATATTGGTGTTAAACCTACGGTATTCCAACTTATCTATGGTTTATAAACTCTTTTACTAGCCATAGATTCATCAAAATAAGTAAACAACACATGAAAAAACAGAATCTGTCAAAAACAGAACAGTCTGTAGTAATCTGGATCACACGTACACTTCTGGAACTCATAAAATTCTCAAATAAATTTCTGGAGATGAGGAATTTATCTATTAATCATCTTAAAAAATAATTAACTAAATATCACTCTCCAATAAAAAATGGCAGCAATTCTCGTGAGCGCTGAAGTTTCTGTTTTTTACAGCATGATCGCAAAGACTTTCCACAAGTCTTCCCAAAGGTTCTACTTGGCACAAACACTAATTAAAAGCATAAAAACTTAATCATAACAGAGGCTAGATAAATTATTTATTACTAAACAGGAGCAAAAAGTAAAGAACAAGAATAGGATTGGGTTGCCTCCCAACAAGCGCTATCGTTTAACGCCCCTAGCTAGGTATGATTATTTCAACGATGCTCACATAAAATATAAGAATAGAAACATAAAGAGAGCATCATGAAGAATATTATTAGCACATTTAAGCCTAAACCACTTCCTATGCATAGGTATTTTGTGAGCAAACAACTTGTGGGAACAAGAATCAACTTGCATAGGAAGGCAAAACAAGGATAACTTCAATATTTTCAACACATAGAGAGGAAACTTGGTATTATTGCAATTCCTACAAGCATATGTTCCCCCCTCATAATAATTTTCAGTAGAATCATGAATGAATTCAACAATATAACTATCACATAAAGCATTCTTTTCATGATCTACAAGCATAGAAATTTTATTACTATCCACACAAGCAAAATTCTTCTCGTGAATAATAGTGGGAGCAAACTCAACAAAATAATTTTCATCTGAGGCATAATCCAATTGAAAACTAAAATCATGATGACAAGTTTCATGGGTATAATTATTGTTTATAGCATACAAGTCATCACAATAATCATCATAGATAGCAACTTTGTTCTCATAATCAATTGGAACCTCTTCCGAAATAGTGGATTCATCACAAAATAAAGTCATGACCTCTCCAATCCACTTTCATCAATATAATCATCATAAATAGGAGGTATGCTATCAACATAATAAATTTGCTCAGCAAAACTTGGGGGACAAAAAATATCATCTTCACCAAACATAGCATCCCCAAGCTTATGGCTTTGCATATCATTAGCATCATGGATATTCAAGGAATTCATACTAACAACATTCCAATCATGCTCATCATTCAAATATTTAGTGCCAAACATTCTAATGCATTCTTCTTCTAGCACTTGAGCACAATTATCGGAATCCTTATACTCACAGAAGACATTAAAAAGATGAAGCATATGAGGCATCCTTAATTCCTTTTTTTTGTAGTTTTCTATTATAGACTAAACTAGTGATACAATAAGAAACAAGAAGACTTGATTGCAAGATCTAAAGATATACCTTCAAGCGCTAACCTCCCTGGCAACGACACCAGAAAAGAGCTTCATGTCTACTACACAACCTTCTTCTTGTAGACATTGTTGGGCCTCCAAGTGCAGAGGTTTGTAGGACAGTAGCAAATTTCCCTCAAGTGGATGACCTAAGGTTTATCAATCCGTAGGAGGCGTAGAATGAAGATGGTCTCTCTCAAGCAACCCTCCAACCAAATAACAAAGAGTCTCTTGTGTCCCCAACACACCCAATACAATGGTAAATTGTATAGGTGCACTAGTTCGACGAAGATATGGTGATACAAGTGGTATATGGATGGTAGATAATAGTTGTTGTAATCTAAAAATATAAAAACAGCAAGGTAACGGATGATAAAAGTGAGCGTAAACGGTATTGCAATGTGTCGAAACAAGGCCTAGGGTTCATACTTTCACTAGTGCAAGTCCTATCAATAATAATAACATAATTGGATCATATAACTATCCCTCAACATGCAACAAAGAGTCACTCCAAAGTCACTAATAGCGGAGAATAAACGAAGAGATTATGGTAGGGTACGAAACCACCTCAAAGTTATTCTTTCCAATCAATCTGTTGGGCTATTCCTATAAGTGTCACAAACAGCCCTAGAGTTCGTACTAGAATAACACCTTAAGACACAAATCAACCAAAACCCGAATGTCACCTAGATACTCCAGTGTCACCTCAAGTATCTGTGGGTATGATTAATCTCAGATTCATCTATTCAACCAACACATAGAACCTCAAAGAGTTCCCCAAAGTTTCTACCGGAGAATCACGACGAAAACGTGTGCCAACCCCTATGCATAGGTTCATGGGAGGAACCCACAAGTTGATCACCAAAACATACATCAAGTGAATCACGTGGTATCCCATTGTCACCACAGATACGCACGACAAGACATACATCAAGTGTTCTCAAATCTTTAAAGACTCAATCCGATAAGATAACTTTGAAGGGGAAACTCAATCCATTACAAGAGAGTAGAGGGGGAGGAGAAACATAAGATCCAACTATAATAACAAAGCTCGCAATACATCAAGATCGTGCCAAATCAAGAACACGAGAGAGAGATCAAACACATAGCTACTGGTACATACCCTCAGCCCCGAGGGAGAACTACTCCCTCCTCGTCATGGAGAGCACTGGGATGATGAAGATGGCCACCGGAGAGGGATTCCCCCTCCGGCAGGGTGCCGGAACGTGTCTAGATTGGCTTTCGGTGGCTACGGAGGCTTCTGGCGGTGGAACTCCCGATCTATTGTGCTCCCCGATCATTTTAGGGTATATGGATATATATAGGAGGAAAAAGTACGTCAGGGGAGCCGCGAGGGGTCCACGAGGGTGGAGGGCGCGCCCTGGGGGGGCGCCCCTGCCTCGTGGCTTCCTTGTTGCTTTCTTGACGTGGACTCCAAGTCTCCCGGGTTGCTTTCCTTCCAAAAATAAGTTCCGTGAAGTTTCAGATCAATTGGACTCCGTTTGATTTTCCTTTTCTGCGATACTCTAAAACAAGGTACAAAAAAAACTGGCACTTGGCTCTGGGTTAATAGGTTAGTCCCAAAAATCATATAAAATAGCATATAAATGCATATAAAACATCCAAGGTTGATAATGTAATAGCACGGAACAATCAAAAATTATATATACGTTGGAGACGTATCACTCACCAGGTGCGCCATTAGTAACCCTGGTTACGAATGGCACATTCTTAGGTGGTGCGCCATTGGTAACCTGGGAGCAGCTAGATATTTTGGACAGCCACCTACCACACTCACTTTCCCCACTTCATTCTCTCCACCTCTACCAAGCTTGGTCTCGGCTGCCTCCTCCTCGTCACCTCATTTGCACCATAGATTCACCCAAATTAAGTGGTTAAATTTCCTTTTTTTTGATAGGTAAGTAAGGGGAAAGCTTTCTTTATCTTCTAGATCTACTTTTTTCTCCCTTCAACAACGTACACACTTTTTATAGCCTAGATCTACGTATGTTTATGGTGTTGCATATGTTTGTGTTTGCAGGTACCGGTATTTGAAATGCGATAGTTGCCAATATTTTGCCGAAATGTTGATTCATTTCCGTTTCGGCGAGAATTTGGAACTATGCATTCTTTTTGGTCCTATTTTAGGCAACGTCATGCCAAAAAAAATTTGGTTCTAAAATACCGTTCTGCTCTACCCCGCAGGAGTCCATGGTCCGCACGATGACCGAAGGCATCGTGAATATGTTTTTAAGCTCCACGAAGGCCGAGATGCTTCAAAAGAACGAGACGGAGATAAGATGTCCGTGTCGAAGATGCAAGCTGAAGGGCCTTATGGACCCGGATTCTGTACAGGTGCGGGACCACCTGCTCTTATGTGGTTTCATGGATGGCTATCGGTGGCAAGGTGATGAAGCTGACTATGAAGTTGTCCATGGGGGGCGGGCAAGAAATGAGGAAGGGAAGCAAGACAACCGCGGCAAGGGCGGGCGAGAAGACGAAGAATCTCCAGGACATGATCATGAAGTAGATGTAGTACACAGTCATCATGTAGAAGATGCCGGACATGATGATGAGGAAGGTCAAGACGAAGGGCATGATCATGAAGATGAAGATGCCGGAGCAGAAGACGATGGACCATCGATGGGCTGGGTGCAGGACCCTCATATTCAAGAGCTGCTTCTCAAGCAGACGGATAACACAAGAGCTGCCACCCGAGAGAAAGCCAAGCTGGATCAACTGGAGATAGACGCGGTTACTCCATTGTATGAAGGATGAAGGCCCGAGGATACCCACCTGAAAGTAACGCTCATGGCTCTGGAGATGAAGGTAAAACACAAAATGACCGACGCATGCTTCGACGAGAACATGTCATTCTGGCACGAATGTCTTCCCAAGGGGAACAAGTCCCCGACCAGTTTCGAGGAGGCGAAGAAAATCGTGTGTCCTCTGGATTTACCGCATGTGAAATACCATGTGTGCATGAACAATTGCATCATTTATTGGGATGAGCACGCGGAGTCTACCAGATGTCCGGTGTGCGGCGTCACTCGATACAAGAAGAGGAAGAAAGCTCCTCGAAAAGTGTTGTGGTACTTTCCAATCACTCCTCGTCTGCAGCGGTATTTCACGGACCCTAAGCTAGCAAATCTCCTGCGTTGGCACGCGGATAGGGAGGACAAGAAGCGAGAAGATGACGGAAATGATCCGGAGATAAATAAAAAAGATAAGATGCTGAGTCACCCTAAGGATGCGAGCCAGTGGAAAGCGTTGAACTTCGAACACCCAGAATTTGGGGACGATTCAAGGAACATCGTGCTAGGCACGAGCACCAATGAAGTCAATCCATTTGGCAGCCAGAGAAGCACACATAGCACCTGGCCTGTGTTTGTGTGGATGTATAACCTTCCCAAGTATGCTATATGTATGGTGTTCTGATCATATGATCAGAGATGATCGAGTATGGCAATCTTAATGTAGTATGATGCTATGGTTCTTGCTTAAAATCTCTTTGCTTATATTTTCCTTTTGCTTAAAAGCTTGTTCGGCTCTTTCTCTTTTGAGCTCTTTCTTTGTCCTCTAATGCAAAACTTCATGAACCAAGATAACAATTGTATAAGTGATGACATCCTTGTACACAAAAGATGATATCAAGATGCTTGTACCAATATTATATGGTATGTATGCAATGGGAAACTATGAGCACTAATGTGCACAAGTAACATTGTCGGCAATACTCAGTAGCTAATCTCGATAGGAAGGTGACACAAACATGGGTTATTGTGGTTATCAATGCAATGGCAAGGGAGTACTCAAATGTATTATCGAAGTTACCATACTTGCTTACGGTTAAGGGTGTCAAAATGGTGGAGTGGTCATTGTTGATGACGAGTCCGTGGCGAAGATGAGCGGAAATGATTTTGTAGTTGAACCATCCCTGAGTAGCCAAAACACGTTAGAAAACGGAAACCGCAACTCAAATTCTGAAAGAATAAAACGTGCTAAAATTTCAGGGTTGGTAACGGGTAAGCGATGGTGGTTGCCGAAGGCAGCGGTGGTATGCGGAAGTGTAAGTGGAAACCCGGGAAAGATTAAGAGAAGGTTAGGCGAAAGGGAAGGGTGTAGGAAGTTGGGCTACGGAGGCCAGATGTCCGGGCTATCGGCTGCCAGATGTCCAGGGGCACTGGTCGGATGTCTGGGCCTAAAAATCCGAGAGAAACTCCATGATCTCGTGGGGCAAAACGAAATTTCGGGACAAAATTTGAGAGTTTCGTGGATGGAAATTGGGGAAATGATGGGGGAAAGCTAGATCTACCTGTTACACACGAAATCCACAGATCAAATCCAACAAAACATCATCACACCAACAAATCACGAAAAAATTTGGGGCTATTTTTGGCGGGGAATTTTCAAAATTTGGTTAAAATCAACAACAAGGCTAGAAAAGAAAGGTTGGGGCTCCAAATTCGTGATCAACCTAGGATCATGATACCAAGATGATGTAGGGTGGCAACCCTAGGGCTGATCTTTCATGAAATGGAGGGATCCTATGAAGAACACAAAGAACACGAGGGGAAACGCGAGAGAAAGACACTCAAATCAACGAGAGCAATCACACATGTGCTAGATCCACGAACATAAAGAGTGATACAAGATCCAAATGTAGTACAAGATGATACAAGAGGCAGTAGTTCTTCTTTGTGAGGAGGTCTTGGGGGTCTTCCCGTGAGGGGTCTTGAATCAATTTGATGGATCTTCTCCGTAGAGGCAGCGGTCTCTCGATGGAGTAGAACTGAATGGATGAGCAAAGCACTATCTCTAAAATGAGCTAATCCTTTGCTAACCCTAGAAAGATGGAGGAGAGGGAGTATAAATAGTCTAGGAGGGAAGGGGTACATGGGCCTTGGCCCTTTCACTGTGCACAGACAGGAGGAGCCGGACATCCGGGCGTCGGGCCGGATGTCAGGGCCTTCACGAGGAGCCGGATGTCCGGGCTGGCGAGGCCGATTTGGTGCAGTTCGGTGATGGAAGGCCGGATTTCCGGGCCAGTCACTGGATGTCCGATGCGAGGCCGAATGTCCGGGCCCTATCGCATTGCGACTGTGTGGAAATCTTCAGGGGCTAGATGTCCGGGGCCATGGCCGGATGTTCGGGACCTAGGAGTTGCTCTCGGTTCTTTCCATTGTTCCTCTTTACCCTTGTACTTTGGGACTTGTCCATCTTCACGTGCATCCTCGAGGGGGCCTTCTTGGTACCTAATCATGCACAACATTTCGTACTTACGTAGTAGCCATGTCTCAAGTGGGTCATATGGAATATCACTAAGCAGAGCTGTCACCTTGGTCTCAACAGCTCTAGCTTGTGCTCGTGTCATCGGTCGTTTGGCACTTGGTGAGACAATGATAGGTCCATGGGGATGACCGTAGGATGCTCTGCATCAATACATGTGAGGGAGTCCTGGATTAGGGGGTGTCCGGATAGCCGGACTATACCTTCGGCCGGACTCCTGGACTATGAAGATACAAGATTAAAGACTTCGTCCCATGTCCGGAAGGGACTTTCCTTGGCGTGGAAGGCAAGCTTGGCGATACGGATATGTAGATCCCCTACCATTGTAACCGACTTTGTGTAACCCTAGCCCTCTCCGGTGTCTATATAAACCGGAGGGTTTTAGTCTGTAGGAAGAACAACAATCATACCATAGGCTAGCTTCTAGGGTTTAGCCTCCTTGATCTCGTGGTAGATCTACTCTTGTACTACCCATATCATCAATATTAATCAAGCAGGACCTAGGGTTTTACCTCCATCAAGAGGGCTCGAACCTGGGTAAAACATCGGGTCCCCTGCCTCCTGTTACCATCCGTCTAGACGCATAGTTCGGGACCCCCTACCCGAGATCCACCGGTTTTGACACCGACATTGGTGCTTTTATTGAGAGTTCCTCTGTGTCGTCACTTTTAGGCCCGATGGCTTCTCCGATCATCAACAGCGATGCGATCCAGGGTGAGACTTTTCTCCCCGGACAGATCTTCGTATTCGGCGGCTTTGCACTACAGACCAATTCGCTTGGTGATCTGGAGCAGATCGAAAGCTACGCCCCTGGCCATCAGGTCAGATTTTGGAAGTTTGAACTACATGGCCGGCATCCGCGGAGACTTAATCTTCGACGGATTCGAGCCACAGCCGAGCGCGCCACACTGTCACGATGGGCATGATCTAGCTCTGCCGCCGAACAGTGCCCTGGAGGCCGCACCTGTGTCCGCTCCGACCCCTAGCTCGGAGCCGATCACACCAATTGAGGATGGGTGGTTGGACACCGCCTCGGGGGCTGCAATCTCTACGGCGATCCAGCCGAACACCAACCCTACTCTCTGCGAAGCCCGTGACTCCAAGGAGCCGGACTCCTCTCCAGACTCCGAGCCCTCCGCGCCCCTACCGATCGAACCCGATTGGGCGCCAATCATGGAGTTCACCGCCGCGGACATCTTTCAGCACTCGCCCTTCGGCGATATTCTGAATTCACTAAAGTCTCTCTCTTTATCAGGAGAGCCCTGGCCGGACTATGGTCAACAAGGTTGGGGTGCGGATGATGAAGAAATTCAAAGCCCACCCACCACCCACTTCGTAGCCACTGTCGTTAATTTAAACGACGTGCTCGACTTCGACTCCGAAGACATTGACGGTATGGACGACGATGTAGGAGATGAACATGAACCAACGCCTATAAGGCACTGGACAGCCACCTCATCTCATGATGTATGCATGGTGGACACACCCAAAGGAAGCAACGACGAGGAACACAGGGATGCAACAAGGGATCGTTCACCCGAAAAGCAATCAAAGCGGCGACGTATGTGCCGCTCCAAGCCCCGCCTCGACAGACACAGTAGCCATACAGACCCAGCCATAGAGCAGGACGAGCCGGCGGACGACGAACATGTCTTTGAGAAAGCGTCCGAATAGGGCAACTTGGATAAACAAACCGAACACCCCGTCCCCGGCGAAAACAACAGTTCGGACGACCTTACGCCGGATAAACTCATGGAGCAGAAGAACCTCCACAAAAGGCTCGTCGCCACTGCACGTAGCCTAAAAAAGCAGAAGCGGAAGCTCAAAACTGCGGAAGATGCACTCAGAATCAGATGGAGCAAAGTACGCAACACCACAGATAAATATGGCGGCAGTCGCCGCACAAAAAGCTATCCAAAGCGAAAGCTACTGCCTGAATTTGATGAGGAGGCCTTAGAGCCCCCATAGTCAAAAAATAGGAAAGCCACCCAGTCGGATAGACGACCGCATGGCCACCATGGAGCGGCAAGCGGCGCCGCACACAAGCCGGCACGCAATCCACCAAAGGATCCGCATCAAAAAGAGGGCACAGCCAGATCTATCTACTGGCCAAGAAAGCAAGCTCTAGTAAGCAATGCAACACAACAAATATCGAACATCACGGCACACCCCAATACAGGGGTGCCGCACACCCCTTATGTTTCACCGATGAGGTGCTGGACCATGAATTTCCAGCGGGATTCAAGCCCGTAAACATAGAGGCGTACGACGGAACAACAGACCCTAGGGTCTGGATCGAGGATTATATCCTCCACATACACATGGCCAGAGGAGATGACCTCCACGCCATAAAATACTTACCCCTCAAGCTTAAAGGGCCAGCTCGGCATTGGCTCAAAAGCCTTCCCGAAAACACCATTGGAAGTTGGGAAGATCTTGAGGATGCTTTCCGGGAAAATTTTAAAGGGACTTATGTCCGCCCTCCGGATGCAGACGATCTCAGTTACATAGCTCAACAGCCCGGAGAGTCAGCTTGGAAATTCTGGAACAGATTTCTTACTAAAAAGAATCAGATAGTCGACTGTCCGGACGCCGAAGCCCTAGCAGCTTTTAAGCATAACGTTCGAGACGAATGGCTTGCCAGACACCTCGGCCAAGAAAAGCCAAGAACAATGGCCGCATTAACAAGCCTCATGACCCGCTTTTGCGCAGGAGAGGATAGCTGGTTGGCAAGATGTAGCACCAGCGACCCAAGTACATCCGAAGTTAGGGATGGAAATGGAAAACCCCGACGCAGCAAGGACCAACACCGAAATAAGGGAAACAACCAAAAGAGCACGGCGGTCAACACCGGATTCAAAAGCTCGCGGCAGAATCAGAGAAAGCCGCCCCTCAAGGATAATAGGGACGAGCTATCCAACTTAAACAAAATCTTGGACAAGATATGCCAAATACACAGTACTCCTGGGAAGCCTGCGAACCATACCCACAGAGATTGTTGGGTTTTCAAACAATCCGGCAAACTCAACGTCGAACACAAGGGGCTCGACACACCAAGTGAGGACGACGATGAACCCCACAAGAAGAGCACCAGGAAACAAAAGGATTTCCTAAAGAAGTCAAAACAGTAAACTTACTTCACGTGACGAACAGAATGGCACCAACAGAGATACGCGCCATATGGCCTATCCCAAAGGAGTCTCGCCAATGGTTGTTAAAACCGATCACCTTTGACCATCAGGATTACTCTAGAAGTATCCGGAACGCAGGCTGGACTGCCTTGGTATTAGATCCAATAATCGGCGGACTCCACTTTACAAATGTCCTGATGGACGGCGGCAGTGGTCTAAACCTGTTATACCTGGACACAATCCGCAACATGGGGATAGACCCAACAAAAATTCGCCATAGCAAAACCTCCTTTCAAGGGGTAACGCCAGGCCCGGATGCCCGTTGCATGGGTTCTCTCCGGCTAGAAGTTATGTTCGGCTCCCCCGGTAACTTCCGTTGCGAACAGCTAACTTTCCACATCGCCCATTCTCAAGTAGCTATCAAGCACTGCTGGGACGCGAAGCTTTCGCCCGCTTTAACGCAATACCGCATTATGCATCTCTTACGCTTAAGATGCCCGGTCCATGAGGCATCATCTCATTAAAGGGAAAACATTGAGTGTTCCCCCCGCGCGGAGGACAGCGCGGCTGCCTTGACAGCCCCACAATAAAGCAGCTTCACCAGCCAAAGCACCTAAACAGGTCGTCAAGACCACAGACACGGCTAGACGAGTCCGGCATAAACGTACAATTGATAAAGGCTTAATAGCCGTATACCCCTGTACTAGGGGCTCCGCGCATATAAAACAAGAGACAGTAAAGCTCAATTTTACCCATTTCGATTTATACTTCGTTTATTTAGTATAACTCATGTTCGGCACGATCTTTCCTAAACTAAGTTCCTCTCTTTTACAGATGAACACCGTGCTACGCCCGTCCAGGATACGGCACAACGGAGACACAGGCGCAGACGTGCAGCAGGGACCCGTTCCAAGGATTCTTTTCAGATTAAGACCCTGCGTAAACCTTTTTTACTGTCTCTTGTTGATACACATCCCCTGGTTTCTTGGTATAACCAAGGAGGAGGCTCACGTTTTGGCATGTGGCCACGTCAGAATTTTGCGCGTACCTGGACACTAGGGGCTTATTACTAAGGGCGTTATCCCGCCCGCCCTCTTAAAGACCGAATACCTTAGGGAGTGTTCGGCGTCGCGAGTTTGGCCTTATATGCATCAGCTCCGAATCATGTCTTTGGTCAAATGTTGGGTTTGCCCGGCTCCTATATTTTGCTACCTTACGTTCCGCTCTATTGGCTAAGGCGGCACCAGGAGAACTACTGCGATTGTCCCCTGGTTCGGCCAGGCGAGCACCTCAGTAGAGAAAGCCGAAAACTGACTGTCATGATATAGCGTGAGACTGGTCAACCACTCGATGACTTACCGGAATCTTTAGGATTCCTCCGCATTAACGAAGGGCCGCTTCCCGGCCAGGCACATACGTGCCCTGAGTTCGGGCGAGCGCAGGTGCCACCAGGGGCTATATAAGTAGCCTCACTGTCAAACTCCTATGGCTAAGTGAAAGTGATAAAGCATCATAGTCTGATTGCCTAGTTCGCTGCACTATCACCTCCTTTGTAGGACCAAAATGTTGGATCAAGTGTGAAAATGCGCCTTCTGCGAACACCCCCGCATTATGTGCGTGGGGGCTGAAGCCGACGACTGCCATCTTTCAGATTATATATACATATATGTTAAACGGCTGCAGAGGAGGTATTATAATACTTGCAGGCACAAGTATAAAAAGCTTCTACAATTTATCAAAATATTTTTTACAATAATATATGCTATTCGAATATAGTATCCTTCGAGCATTGCGTCTCTATTAAACGAGCGCCTTGCAGAACTTCCTGAAAATAGTGCTCGGCAGGTACTCGGCTTCCATCCGAGTCTGGGGATGCAACAGCGGCGGCCTCCATTTCCGCCCAGTATGTCTTAACACGGGCAAGAGCCATCCACGCACCCTCTATGCATGCTGACCTCTTCATCGCATTGATATGTGGCGCCGCACCAAGGAACTGCTGCACTAAGTTGAAATAACTTCTCGACTCTGGCCTCTCTGGCCATAGATGACTCATGACATACTTCATGGCGAGTCCGGACAACCTATTTAGCTCGGCCCATTCGGCCAAACGATCGGCTAATGACAGTGGACGCTCCAGATTGTGGAACTGCGACCAAAAGAGCATTTCCACTTCGCGATCTTCTTGATCTCGGAAGTGTTTGGCCGCATCTGCGGCACTCGCTGCCAAAACCAGATAGGTGTCTGCCGTACTCCACATCTGGTCTAACGGAGCATGTTTAGGATCACAGAACTTCCTCCGCAGCATAAAGGGCTTTCCAGCCGCGATCTCTCTGGTCTGATGCAGCTCCTCCTTCATAGCTCTCATCGCAGAGCGAGCATCCTTGGCATCGGCAACGGCCTTCTCCAGGTCCGTCTGTTCCGCCCGATCTTCTTTTTCAAGAAGCTTGCAATGGTCAGCAGCGTTCTTCAGCTTCACGGCCATCTCGGCCATTTCCTTCTTGCTTCGGCAGTGAGCAGCATGTTCGGCTTTTAGCTCTTCAATTGCCTTTAAGGCAGCCGCATCACTTTTCCTGGCTTGCTCCTTGGCTCGGGCAAGTTCCACCCGAAGAATCTCCATGGCAGCAGCACCATCTGCATCAAGCGCACACATTGTAAGATACTGGCATAAAGCTCCTCTTACCAGGTGCCGCCGGAGGAATTACATACCTTGTGCCTCGTCAAGCCGCTTGTTGACAAGCGCGATGTCGGCATCTGCCACGTCAAGTTGCCGCTTTAGCTCGGCAACTTCATCAGTCCGGCTGGCCACCGGACACTTCACCACCTACGTATGAAGGCGGCATGTTAGACCTGGGATTATGATCCTCTGCGCGCCGTCACTTTTGACAACGCACAGAGTCTTAGGGGCTACTATCTACACAGGGCGCATCTTATTTATGCGCAACTGTCCAAAAAGGGTACATTATTTCGCATACCATAAAACCTGTCAGTAAACTCCTGACGGCCTCGTGCAATCCGCTCTCCGCGGATGAAATCCTCTCAATCACCGTACCCATCAATGCACGGTGCTCCTCTGAGATAGATGCTCGCCCTAGCAGATCCTTCAGCTCCTCCGACCGCGCACCAGACGGCGCCGGACTCGTCCGATGGCCCTTTTTGAAGGCCGGACGCGGAGGGCTTTGGGGGGGCCATATGACTACCTTCCGGCCCTGCCGGATTCGGAGAAACCCTCCGCGACGATACCTCGGGCGGTACGGCAGGGGGAGGTGTTCCGCTCTCCATCATCTCCGGAAGAAGATCCCCCGAAGACAAGCTCTGCTGAGAAGGGCTAAGGTCCGAGATACAAGGTAAATTTTCGATTACTTTTCTAAGATATAAAGCAAGGATTTCTCTCATTTCTTAAAAAGAAAACTCCTCTCTACTTACGGCTCGGTGGAGGGCTAATCCCCTTGAGGGCATAATTCGGCCGAAGTATCCCCCAGCACAGGACCCTGTGGCGAAGATTTCTTCCCCCACTTTGAGGCCATGGTCTCCGGGTCTTCAGAGGCGGTCCTCTTCTTCCCCTGAGGAGAGGAATTTTCGATTCCTCCCTTCCGGACAACCTCCTTCGAGGAGGCTGTAGCTTCCTTGTCCCCTCCCTCGCTTTCCTTTGAAGGCACAACCTCCAACATGCTGACTAGCACGGGACCCGGCGTGGTCTCGGGGAGGGGGGCCGGACACCTGATTAGCTTTGCTTTAGCTATCCACTCCTGTTTAAAGGACAACTCTTTTAGGGGCAATTTTATGATAAATATACGGATAGCGAGTCCGAGCACAAGGCTACTTACTTGAGTATCCGGACGATTGCAGCTCAGACCTGCGTCCTCCGTAGAATCCGGACACACTACTTGTGGTCCGAAGAACAATTTGTACATCTCCACGGGCGTCATGCCAAGAAAATGTTGGAGCACTCGTGGTCCCTCCGGGTTGAACTCCCACAGGCGGAGGGGGTGACGTTTGTAGGGCAGAACTCGGCGAATTAACATAACCTGCATCACCACGACCAGACTGATGCCTCTTTCTAGGAGATCTCAGATGCGGCCCTGCAACAGGGGCACGTCCTTTGCCGACCCCCAGTCCAGCCCCTTATTGACCCATGACGCCAGTCGTGGCGGGGGACCCGAGCGGAAAGCAGGCAGCGCCACCCACTTGGTGCTCCTGGGAGCTATGATATAAAACCACTCTCGTTGCCATAAGCTGGACTCCCCTTGAAAAGAGCCCTCAGGCCATGGAGCACCAGCATTCTTTCTTATAAACGCACCTCCGCACTCCGCGTGCCGTCCCTCGATCATCTTCAGCTCTACTTTGAAGGTCTTGAGCCATAGTCCGAAGTGAGGAGTAATACGGAGGAAGGCTTCACACACGACGATGAATGAGGAAATATGGAGGATGGACTCCGGAGCTAAGTCGTGAAATTCCGGCCCATAATAAAACATGAGCCCCCTCACGAAGGGATCCGACGGGAAGCCTAGCCCCCGAAGGAACTGAGACATGAACACCACACTCTCACCAGGCTTGGGAGTGGGAATGATCTGCCCTTGAGCAGGCAGCCTATGCGAGATTTAGCCGGTCAAGAACCTGGCCTCTCTTAACTTCAGCATGTCCTCCTCCGTGACGGAGGAGGGCATCCATCGGCCTCGAAGGTCGGAACCGGACATTGTCGAAGGTCCGAAGCGCCTGAAATCTGGAGCCTTGGGTGTTGGAACTCGAGGCGAAGGGCGAACTCGTTTGAGATTGAAAGAAAGGAGTAAGGCCTTGGTCTCTTTATAAGAGGTTGAATACCAAGGGCCCTCCCCGTGACCATTTGGGACTCGCCTTTGATCGAGAAAACATACCAACGTGTACGGTTGGGTTACCCATGCCCATATTAATGAGAATCCCGGAATAAGGGGACATGATCTCTGCTTTGACAAGACGTGCCAAGGAAACCGCCTCGCTAAACGCGCTGAGGAGGGACAGTAAAACGATTCCAATAAAGACTTGGCCGTGGTGTGATGTCACGCTACGGAATACGTCAGCAGATTAGACTTGTGTAAATATTATTCTCTCTATGGCAATATGTGGAAACTTATTTTGCAGAGCCGGACACTACCTTTGTGTTCAAAATATTCTATGAAGTACTTGGAGGAGGAACCTGCCTTGCAATGCTGAAGACAATCTGCGTGTCAGACTCGTCGTCATTGAAGCCTGGTTCAGGGGCTACTGAGGGAGTCCTGGATTAGGGGGTGTCCGGATAGCCAGACTATACCTTCGGCCGGACTCCTGGACTATGAAGATATAAGATTGAATACTTCGTCCCGTGTCCGGAGGGGACTTTCCTTGGCGTGGAAGGCAAGCTTGGCGATACAGATATGTAGATCTCCTACCATTGTAACTGACTCTGTGTAACCCTAGCCCTCTCTGGTGTCTATATAAACCGGAGGGTTTTAGTCCGTAGGACGAACAACAATCATACCATAGGCTAGCTTCTAGGGTTTAGCCTCCTTGATCTCGTGGTAGATCTACTCTTGTACTACCCATGTCATCAATATTAATCAAGCAGGACGTAGGGTTTTACCTCCATCAAGAGGGCCCGAACCTGGGTAAAACATCGTGTCCCCTGCCTCCTGTTACCATCCGCCTAGACGCACAGTTTGGGACCCCCTACCCGAGATCCGGCGGTTTTGACACCGACAACATGCCGGCCAACCCAAGTGTTCCAGACCAGTAGCAAACTACCATGGCTCAGTGGAGGCACTAGGAGACATTTCCCCATAAGGAAGGCTACCAAGAATAAACAACTAGGTGTCGAATCACACACATACCAATGCATTTCAAACATGCACACAATATGCACGATATGTGTAGATACAACATGGCATCACAACATAACTCTACAAAGTCAAGTATTTATTTAGAAGGCTCCGAAGAGCCATACAATAACATGGTCTTACAAACAGGGGTCACATGACCCATCATTCAAAGCATACAAGCAACAGAAGCATAATATGTCTGAGTGCAGACAACTACAAATGAAAAGGGCTGAGAAGCCTGACTATCTACAAGACCCTCCCAAGGGTACAAGATCGTAGCTAAGGTAACAACCTACTTGTCGAAGTCCAAGCAGAACTATTAGTGAGAGTGAGGTCTCCTCTGCAAAAACATAAATTAAGAAAACGTGAGTACAAAGGTACTCAGCAAGACTTACATCAGATCCTATCGTACATGCATTAGTATCAATAGGGGTATTGTGGGGTTTGGCTGCAGCATGCCAGCTTTCACTCAGTGGCTATCATGTTCTACGACTACGAGTAACTTCTTTGAGGTGAGAAAGCGCACACGAGTCCACTAATCACCCCATCAATACACTATTATGGATTCTATCCCATATCCCTACGAGAAGGCCATCCATAGCATTCACACTTGTCTTGAGCATTTTAGAGTATCCTCTTCAAGTTGTCTATGTACCATATAAGTATCCAAGTAGTCCATATCAGAGGACACGGCTATTCGAGTAGTTCGTGTTAACCCTGCAGGGATGTACTTCTTCACACACGCTCTCGCCACTTACCGCCATGTACACGTCATGTATCTCGGCAACCTTCAAGCTGAAGCCTGTCCAGGGTGTCAGCCACGACCTAACTAACCACACAAGACTCTTGTCCAGGTTTATCGCCTATCTAAGGTCGAACCCGCAAGGGAAGTCCGGCCGAAGTTTCCATCACGACCCCAAATGATGTGAGCAGGGTTCCCAAGCCCACCATCCGGGTGCCTCTTGGTACATGATGCCATTGTGCCTAGTCTATCCCAAGTCCACCCTGCCAGGTGCCACTTGGTAGAAAAATAGCAATACCTACAAACAACAGAAAATAGTTTCAACTCCTAGACAGAGATCAAGGCGATTAATAAGCCGAGAGGGGTCGAGTTACCGGAACCTAATGTGTGGTAGTAGCTAGTATTGGATAACATATACAGAACTCAGTTCTTAAGGATGGTCCCAATAAGATAACCCACCATGTCTTCCCACATGTCCTCTCACCGCTACTGTTACCAAATCATGTTCACACACTTAACTCTCAGCACTCAGCATAGGAACATACCATAGCACTCCAATCCATTCCCAATGAATCATACCTGGCACATCTAAGAAATAGTAGGCATGGCATCGTAGGAACACAACATGGCTCAATCAACTCCTACACATGCTAGTTGGTTTCAACTATTTACAATGGCAATGACAGGTCATGCAGAGGAATGGGTTCAACTACCACAGCGTAATGTAGCAGTTGAATTGTTGTTGTCCTTAAGCAATAAAAGAGGGAAGGATCAAGTGAGTGGGTTGTATCAGAATGCTCAAAGGGGGTTTGCTTTCCTGAAATATCAGCAGGGGCACTGCTCCTCAAACAGGTACTCTGGAACGGTCTCCGGAGTAGGACCTATCAAGAAGGACGGTGCCGACAATCAATACACAAACAAATGCCACCATATTATGCATGATCATGACATGTCAAGAATGATATGTGTTGCACTAGTGCATCTAGAAAAAAATTAAATGAAGTCCATTTGATCTAAGGGTTCATATGGCAACTCCATATCAAGCATTTAAAATGCCATTATCACGTTTTCACTTATACAGTAGGTATAAGTTACTTTGTCATGCATGAAAATGGCACAGATGGATAGATTGGATTTTTCTGATAATTTTTCATATATAAATTATTTCAATCCGAGCTACGGTTGATTTTCTATGATTTTTTGAAGTTTTGCTAATTTTCTGGAATTTCCTAAGTAATTTTAAATCCAGAAAATGAATTACGGCGTCAGCAGGTCAACAACGTAGACCAGGTCAAACCTGACGTGTGGGGTCCACAATTCAGTGACACATGGTTTAAACAAGGGGTAATTTAGCTTAACTAAAAGATTAGGGCGCCGGGGCCCACTGTTAGCATTGGGGTTTTAGTTAAACGGTGATTAGCCCTAAGCCAATCACCTAATGGATGGGACCCACCGGTCGGTGGTACGGGCGGCAGCTCATCACTGACTGGTCACGGCGGAGTCTGTGCTAGAGGCCATGAGAGCGGCGGCTGGGAGCATCGGGGCGTAGCCTGGGCTCGGCCGCACCCAGGGGAGGAGGTGGGTGGCCGCGGGGTGACTAGAGCTCGCCGAAACGGAGCTCGCGACGGCGGCCGGAGTACGGCCGATGCTCGGTGGTTGCTACGGACCGTGGGGAGGCTAGCTAAGGGATTCTGCAGTACCCTCGTGGTGCAAGGAAGACGACGACACACTCGGGAGCAGCTGGTTTGAGCTCAAGCCCCATTGGCGACATGGCCGGCGGCCGGGAGCTTCGGCTCTAGTGGTTGGCGCGGTTATGGAACGAGAGAGACCGCGACGGGGAAGGAGAAAGTGACAGAGCTCACAGCGGTGTCATGGGGGTGCTCAAAGGCTCAGGGAAGACGTTGGATGCGACGGGTGATCACCGGCGATCTCGGGCGGCCGAGGTTGAAGATAGCAATGGCGATGGCAATGCAGGGCGTCCGGCGTCGTGTGGCTTGACGGACACGATGGGGGATACGCGGCGATGCTCGTGGACGCGTCGGAGAGGCGAGGCTATGGCGGTGGGCGCGGCATCAGTGAGCGATGGCGAAGGGCGCATTTGGTCCGGGCGAGAGAGAGAGCAGAGGAGGGAGGATAGGGACGGCGGAGAGCGAGAGGGGTCCGGGGAGTGTCTTGGAGACGTCTTGAGAGACTGGGGCTTCGTGGGGGAGGGGCAGGCAGGTAGGTGGTGTGGCGCCCATGCGCACGTGCGGCGAGCGCGTTCCCCTCGTCCTCCTGGCGCCAGGAGGACGGTGACTCGCATCGGCTACGAACTGGGCCACCTGCTGGGCCGTTAAGCAGGTAAGTCCAGGTTAGCCCTTTTTATTATTTCTTTCTGTTATATTTTCTGTAATTTGTTCCTGATTTAGTAAAAATACTAAATCAATTTATTTACTTCCAATAAATTTTGTAGGGACTAGGTGGATTATTCCAAATCCCCTCACCAAATATCAGAATTATTGGACATATATTAAATATATAACAAATATAAATCCAATGCAAATAAGTATTGGATTAACTCAAATGCCCAAAATAAATATTTCTGTGCTCCTAAAAATATTGGTTTGAATTTCACCTCTGGCAAATATTTTCAGAGAAAAACAAGAACATTTTCTTGGACCTATTTGAAGCAATTTTTATCTTGATCATTTCCAAAAATGATTCCTGAGGCTTTCACATATCCCCATTTTTTTAAAATTTAAACATGATGCAACACCAGTAGCTAGCCTAGAGCATACCAGAACTAGGGTTGTGACAACTCGCCCCCACTCGAAAGAATCTCGTCCCGAGATTCAGCAGTCGGCGGAAAAAGAGCAGGGTACTCAAGTCGAAGATGACCATCTCGCTCCCATGTAGCTTCTCTCCCAGAATGATGAGACCACTGAACCTTGAGAAACATGATGTTCTGACATCAAGTGACACGCTCTGCTTGATCAAGAATGCGAACAGGGTACTCTTGATATGTGAGGTTATCTTGGAGATCAAGCGTTTCATGGTCTACTCCACATATGGGGTCCTTGAAGCAACATCTGAGTTGAGAGACGTGGAAGACATCATGAACTCGAGAAAGATGTTAGGGTAGTGACAATTGGTAGGCAACCTCTCCTCCTTTAGCGAGAATGCGAAAAGGACCAATGTAAAGACAAGCCTATTTTCCCTTGATACTGAATCGATGGGTACCCTTTAACGGGGCACTACAAAAAAATACACTTCCGTGATGATACGTGTTTGTCATAGTAGGTCACGTTTTTTGTCATGCATGTACATCCATGATGATTTTATGACAGAATCAAGATAGTCATACATGTGTTGTGGTAGAAGTGTTCCATGACACTACCAAAATTATCATAACAAAAAGTGTCCACTTCCATGATGATAAATTGCGCGTCACAGAAGTGCTTTCGTCAAGGGTGACTAACACGTGGCATCCACCGTAACAGAATGTCGTTAAGCTATCGGGTCAGGTTTGGATCCGATAACCCGTTAACAGCCCCGACCAATGTGGATTTTTCACGTGTAAAATCATCATTGGATGGAGGAAACATGTGTCGGCTCACCGTTGGGACAGATGTCATCCAGTCATTGGACCCAAGGCGCCTATGATACGTCGACATGTGGCACGACCCAAGAGAGGCCCATTCCTGTGAAAAGGCAGGCCCGTTTGACTTGGTCAAAAGGTGGCAGGCCAGCCCACGGAAATCCTGTTAACGGTCTGTTCGCATATAGCCCATTTACAGCCCGCTAACCCAGGGCCCGTTACGACCTCTCTGAATTAGGCCCAGTACCGTCATCTGGGCCATCCAATATGATTCCAGCCCGTTTTAACTTCCGGCCCATGTATGGCCCATGACGTTGTTCGGCCCATATGAGGCCCTTTGTAACTCTTGGCCCATTAACGACCCGTGGTGAAACTGGCCCGTAATAACAGTGTATCACTTCATACCCATTAACGGCCCATTATTCCATTGGGCCATTTCTAGCCCAGGTTATCTGTCGGCCTTCTCAGGGCCCATTTATTCTTGGGCTCATTTCCAGCATTCGGTTACTTACGGCCCATTACTGTCATTTTCTGCTTGTGGGCCAAATTCAGCCCGTGGTTATAGTCGGCCCGTTTGTGGCCCGTTAATACGTTGGGCTGTTTTCATGTAAAAAAACCATTGGGCTGTTTTCATAGAGTTATCAAAATACGGCCTATTAACGGGCCGTTATGGTCCACGAATAGTATGGCCCATGATTGGCGAAATGATGATACGCCCCGTAGAAGGCCCATGGATCCTACGGTCCGTAGAAGGCCCATGGATCGTATGGCCCATAGAAGGACCATGGACCGTATGGCCCGTAGAAGCCCCATGGATCCTACGGCCCGTATAGAAGGCCAATGGATCCTACGGCCCGTAGAAGGCCCATGGATCATACGGCCCGCAGGAGGCCCATGGTTACAATAGTCCGTGTGTTGCCATGATTATTTTGGCCTAGTTTCCAAAAATAGGTTATTATGGCCACTAGAAAAACACAGAAAAAGAACTGAAGTGACTACAAGCAAACAACTAAACAAGACAATATGGAAATAAATAAGCAAGCAACTAATGCTAGCCTATTACCGCTATTACACAGATTACATCCACTGGGCATCAAAGTTTACCACCAGTGCAAATATAGGGAACAAAGCAGCATATTACATACACTGTCCGTCAAAATTGGCCACCAGTGCAAATAAACGCAGCAGCAAAACAAGAGCATAACTGAAACAACTGCAGAAGAGCTCAAGAAACGTTATCCTAGGTATCCACCATGCTGGCAATAAGCTTAGCAAGCTTATTAGCTTTGTCCTGTTTGGCGCAAAAATCCTCCAACTCTTGCTGTTGCACTAGAAAGTATGCATCTGAATGCTCCAGGGACTTTTGCAGTCCTTCCGCTTCTTGCCGCAGCATAGCTGATCGATGTCTTTTAGCTTGTAGTTGAGACTCAAGAAACCGAACTATTTTAGACAGTGAGTTTGAATAGCTTGTGCAAGCGGTAGTGGCTAGTAACTCGAACACTAAACCAAGACAAGACTATGGGGTTGTCTCACTGTCTAGTCTTCCTTAGCTGTTTTATCAACTTTGTTGGAGACCAACAAGGATGTGTCACTATCCTAAACCTTATCTGCATTACTTCCTTTACCATTGCTTAATAAGGCACTCTTCCCCAATATTCTGCCAGCATTCTAAAAGAAGAAACAAGAAGACACATAACAGGTTTAGCATGTACTAGTATATGAAACTCATTTCGGTGAACCAGTTCATTAGTAAGGTGGAGATGATTAAAGTACCAAGTCTTCTATTGCCAAGTACTAATACATAATAAAAGCATCAAACAAACATATATCTATGTCCTATGGTCACTGCATTGTCTTCCCAAATCAAAATAGAGACACGGTTCAAATCATATCAGTTCAAGACAAAGCAGTAGTGAAAGAATACAAACCGTGCGAAACTACATGGCACAACAAGATTTCAGATGGGGACCACGGGTCTACATGACAACAACACTATTGGCTCTATTGTGATTCTAGGAATGTCCATGATATGAGAAGTTAACTGTATACATAATTGAAATTGAAATCAACAGAGCTATTGACAAGAGCAAACATGTTAAAGAAACATGCGTGAACATACCTGCTGGGCCATTAGAGTTTCGATTGGACCCTTCAATTTAAAAATAAGTTTGTATGAGTAAATACAGTGATACAAGAGCACAGTGGTATGCACGATAGCAATCATAGTTAAAAAAGGCGCGCCTAAGAGAGAGCTTAAGCGCGCTAGGCTCTAGGAGTTGGCAAAACGCACTGGGCATAACTATGCTTGATTTGTGCATAACTGCGCATAGGCATGCACTTTGGTCAGTAAAGCGCAAGGCGGTGGCAAAACGCACAATTAATGCCTAGCGCTTTTTTGAACTATGATAGCAATGGAATCTAAAATTAGAACAATTGTTCTTCAGGTTTAGGCACTTGTTCTACATGAACAGAGTACAGTAAGAGGCAAGAATATAGTACTTACAAATAGAAAATGAGCTCATAGACCTTACCACATTCTTGGTTCGGGACCAGTACAGAACAAGGCGTTCCCAGTCATCGTCCAGTAAATGTGTCTCAGGAGAACGTAAGGGAATTTGATGAGTTTCTTTGCCGGTGAAGTACGTTTTCTTCAGGTAATTCTAATACTGCCACCAAGCATTCTTGAAGATAGGAGAGGTATTATCATAGGTTACCTCATCCTAAGTTTCCAAATCGGTCCTTCCCTATAGATAAAAATGGGAAAATTTGCTGTATTATAACCATCATGGAGGTAGGATGTATGGGACAAAGCAAAGTAATTGCCATGAATAACATTACTTACACATAACTCCTGGACAAACACCTGTAACTGGCATTTTCCTTCATCTTCACTATAATATTTCCAAGATGGGAAGATACGCACATATGATTTAACAACATCTAATGCGATAGATGCTAAACTACGAATAGCTGGTTGTGCTTCCTCCACAGGAATAGGCGTACTAACTGGTGGAGTTGGGGTTCGCCATGGTAGTACTAGCCCTTTGGGCACTGGAGCTGCCTTACTAACTGCTCTTGTTTGGGAGCTCTATGGTGGAGATGGTGTTGTGTCAACAGGAACTGGGTTACTATCTGCTAGGGTTGGGGTTAGATTGGGTGAAGCTGGTTCTCTGTCCATCACAGTAGGGGTACAATCTGCGAGAGTTTGGGTTATGTGTGGTGGGGCTAGTTCTCGTGCATGTACAACCAGGGTGCTATCTCCACCAAGAGGTAGCATTGTTTTACTTGAAGACCGTGTTTTTAGTCCGCTAGATACTGGCATCACCCGCTCCAATTCAAATGGCTGATAAACAGGAAACATAGTTGAATGTACAGACATTGTATGAGAGACAGATGCAATAGATAGTGTGGAAAAAAGAGGGCATGAAATAGTTGACATGTATATTGTTTAAATAAAACGGATTGCATGACATGATTTCACATATATGATGTCTATCTAAACTGGATAGCATAGCATAACATAATTCAAAGATAGATGAATAACTAAACAAGATCGCATGACATAATTCACCTACATGTTATCTAAGTAATCATGATCGCATCATTTAATTCACATATGTGATTTATATGCTAAACAGAGGGCATTCGATATGATGTCTGAACTAAGAACATTGTGTTGAATATTGTGTATATGATGTCTAAACTATGCAATGCAAGAAACCATATGCATGATATGAGCAGTATAACCATGCGAAGTTAGAGCATACACCTCGGTGGGGGAATAGGACCGGTCATCTGTCTCTGAATCCATCTCTGAGGAGCTATCGGGACCCAACAAGAGATCTGCTTCGACAAGTAGCACTATCTGCTCTGAAGGCCTTGTTTTCACTCCAGATTTTTCAACCTCCCACCCAAATGGTTGATTCACAGGAAGAGTAGTTTAATGTACAAACATTGTCGACAAATGGAAATGTAATGAAAAAAAGGATGGGCAAGATATCATTGAAATATATGATGCCTGGTTAAACAGGATGGTATTGCAAATTTCACATATATTATGGTTAGCTAAAATACATGAGACTGTATAATTCCCATATATGATGTAGAAACTAAACAGTTGGCATTACAGATCATGTCTAAACTAAGCAGATGACATATATGATGTCAAAAGTAGGCACTGCAAGGCATCATATGCATGATATGACTAACATCATCATGCCAAGGTAGAGCAAACACCTTGGGGGGTAAATAGGAGTGGTCAGCGGCGTCTGAATCTGCCTCGGAACAGATATCTTCCTCTAGATTACAATCTGGAGAGTGGTGGGAGGGTTTGCCATTGAACCCACCATGGAGCGATGTCTGCATGACATTGTATTGCCACGCAAAACTCTTCTCTTTTTCTCTACATGTTCAGCATGACTGTGTATAATATCTGACATGCATACGAAAAAAATATGGTGAGATTATGTAAGGAGAGCAAGCAGAAATTTAGAGTGATGGTAACAACTAGTGGATGGATCCAAAAATAATGATAGCAGGCTGATGATTGCTTTTATTTAATAAAAAGACAGATGATGATTGCTTTACTATTTGTTTCCCACCCAAGATGAACAACATAGGCATACCCTAGGTGAACCAGATATTAGACGGAGATACTTTATCACTTCCGCGATATGTGCCCCAAAACTAATTTAGATCTCAAGTTTGAACATTAATTTGGACCTGACTTGGAGTCCAAGAGGTGAACATGACGTCAAGGCTGAAGCAGCACAAGAGAGACATCGTCAATCTCAAGTGGGATTCTAATAGCATCTCCAATAGATGATGTAAAATAGATGTAAAATTTAGATCACCAAAAACAACCTGACTACAACAGATGAGGTAAAAACTGTTGACTCTGAACTTAGCTGTCGAGACTGGAATTTACTGTGGAATCTGAATGTTACTATCGAAACTGAACGCAATGGTAGCAGAGAGGCACTTGACATAGTTTAGCGAGGGCATGCAGTTCATCTTCAACCTGCACCCCCCCTGAGCCGCCAGCCACCGCCGACCGAACCGCCAGACCTAGCGCCGCCTCACCGCCCCGAAACAACTCCCCACCGCTGGTCCACCGCCGCCCTGGCCAGCCCTCTAGGCCCCCCGCCCCCACCCTGAACCCTAAGATAGATAGTGGGGTACCTCTCCGGCGAGCCCCCGTCCCCGCTGTGGGTGGTTCTTCCTTAACTCCGGCGAGCCCCCCCCCCCCCACCACTTGAAAATCGACTGACCCAAAAGTCGATTCGATCGACTAAAGTGTAGCTAAATCGGAGCAGAGCAGCAGCACGAGCGAGGGGAGAGCAGCGGCGGGCAGCGCGAGCGAGCGAGCGAGAGCCGGAAGAGCAGCAGCAACGCGAGCAAGCGAGCGAGAGACGGAGCAGCAGCAGCAGATCCGGCTGGTATGGATGCTGCCGCCGAAGGGGCCTCGCACTGGGGGAGAGCCGCCATGGCGATGGCGCCTACAGCACCGGATTCAAGGTAGCCGCTCCATGGGTGTGCGGGATGGAGCACCGTCGGCACCGGGAGCTCGAGTTAAGGAGAAGGTGTGATGCGATGAGTGTAGAACCTGTTTGGTGGCGCCGTGTAGGCCTCGGCTTCGTCCGAGGAGTCGGTGAGGATGCTGTGGTTCCGGTGGAGCAGGTTAAGGTGGTGCTGTGGGGATGGAGCAGCCACGATAGACGAGGCGATCGTCGAAGCAACTCCTTGGAGGTGGAGGACCGGGTGGCTCAACCGGCGGGACGATGAGATGGACGACGGATCCTCATCCGGGGAGGTGGACGTGGGACGTGGAGCTATTGGGGTGGACGACGTCGTCGGGGAAGACGCTCCAGCTGGGCAGCGGTGAGGTGGTGGACGGAGGAGGGTGGGGTTTCGTGGCTGGAGCGGAGAGGTTATGGCGGCCTGGGATTTCAAATGGCAAAAAGGAGGCGATGGGACGGGTGAACCATGACTTAGGGACGCGCTTGTCCAAAATGTAGGGTGTGTTACAAAAGTAACCCCCACCGATTTGAACTAGTGGCCCTTTCGGCTCAGGGTTAGAAAGGGGATTTCGCGTGTCGGGAATTGGCAGCTGGAGGGAGTTTTCGCGCGCGTTGTAATTCCGGGATAGCAAGGCGCGGGTTGTGAAGACGTCAGTTTTGGGAGCACGATATCTGAATTTTCGGGATATAACAAGGCACGGGTTGAATTTTAGGGACAAGCCTAACGTGTAATATTGTCCTTGTACGTACCAAATCAATTCACACTTCCCTCAACCAAAAAGAAAATGAAAAAAATAAAACTATTCACACCACACAAAGAGAGAGTCTTGCCCCGTTTTACTATAAAAATGCTATTCAAAGCTACTCCATCCTTCCATCTGTATAGGGCCTAATGCGTTTTCCGATGCTAACTTTGACCAAATATTAGAGCAATAATATATGACATGCAACTTACACAAAGCACACCGTTAAATTCGTCTGTGAAAGGTTCTTTCAATAATATAATTTTCACATTGTGCATGTCATGTACTATTAATCTTGTCAATAGTCAAAGGCGGTCTTAAAAAAATGCATTAAACCCTATATAGATGGAAGGAGGGAGTATGAATCCATGTTATGTCCAATTAAATTTTTTCGCTTGCTGTATGATGCATGTAACCTACTCATACAAACATTTTAGTGCATCCCAAATGTCTATACTACTGCTGCAATTTGAACTGGATTTGAATTCATTTCTCTATTTCAATAAGAATCTGCAATCATCATTGTTGCCAACTTCAACCATCATTCGTGTATTACCTTAACAACACACCACATGATTACTATAGAGATAGATATGAACTATGTGTACTACATGAACTCGAATTCTATTTTTTGAATACACTTGATGTTGATTCCAAATAATAGTACATTTGATGTACTAACTATATATTCATAATCTAAACCATGTTCCATACGTACACTGTGTTTATCACACATAGTATAGTGCCCCGCCCCCTACATTATGACAAGTATTTAGACATGAGCTGCAAAAGCCACATATTAGCCCAAATTATGATCAATGTTGTATATATTATACGTAGTACTAGCAAGGTGCCCATGCGTTCCACAGAACATCAGCATGATCAAGGGGAGGCCTAATTTGCAAATATGAAGAGGGGTGTGGGTATCTTTTTTTAAAATTGCCATAGTTTCCTTCCTATCGGTCAGATATAAATCAGACTGCCTATATTGCATGATCGTAGACATACCATCATCAACAACTCCTTTTTTATAAGAGTATAGATAAAAATATATTATATGTAGTATAACATGTTCATAACCACACCATGTGTATCACCGTTCTATATATTCACACATGCGTCGGTTTAAAACACTATGATAAATTCTTCAAATATCTGAATTCTCTTTTTATAATGAAGTATGATCTCTATTCGTCTTTTACACCCACACAATCCTCTTATCTTTGTAGCTAGCGCTAATTTTCTCCCGTGCATGCACATGCCCACATCCCTCTCACCCTCCCTCAGCATTCTCTAGCTCCATCACGCAAATTCATCTTTTCATTTTAGGTCGTTCACCCATAGTGTGTGTAGGCCCAACTCCTTCTTTACGGCACACATGGATCGATATGCCTCTCTAGCCAGGTGTGCCTAGCACAAACACAAGCTTCCCCTCTTCTCTTATCACCGTCCATGCCTCACTCCCACCACTCTTTTCATCGATCTCGTACTCGCACACTCCTTCCCCCTCGATATAGTATGAATCTCGCACCACCTCCTAGATGCATCCCTCTCTCTCTATCCTTCTCCCCTTGCCTCATTTGCTTCTAAGACACACATGCGTGTATACCGATCGATCCCCCAACATATATCTAGGTCGACTTTAACTATCCCCCCATCGATCGACGTACCTCACAAGTTATGTCTCTCCTCTCTTTGACAAAGGACGATTGCTCTTCCTATGTAGTTACGTCTGCTTACCATAGCCATATCGCCCCCCCTCATCATTCGTGCATGCCTCCTGACCTGTCTCTCACACGCAAGTGCACAGACAGGCAGCCATTCCCTCTCTTATTGATATTCCAGGCGTGCCCTCCGGTTGTCTAGCAAGCCTATCCCACCATTTGTTAGAAGCAACTCCACTACCACCCCCTCCAACACTCTAGCTCTGTCTCTCTCCCAATCTTATTCCTCTCCTACACATATGCATGGAAGCCGATCGATCTCCCTTAATACATGAGGTAGATCGATCTCCCTTAATACATGAGCTACGCCTCTCTCCTCCTCCACACATATACCAGCCATTGTACCTCTATAGTTAATTAGGCCTCCCCCCCACCACACACCGATACTCAAGTGTTGTAGGTAGGTATCCATGCCACACAGACAAACTGCACCTGTCCCCTCTCACGTTCCAGTAAGCCATCCACTCTATATCTCTGACGTGGGCACACACAAATTTGATGTCACTCTTTCTCGATCGCCCGCGCACACACCCACACATCATCCCTCTCTTCGATTCTATGGACACCTCAAGCCGATGATACCTACACTCTCTTCTCGTGGATCGCCCCCTCTATATATGTGATATATCCAGGACTCTATTTCACACAAATTGCATATGTTACATTTTTTGATTGACCCCCCCCCCCCAAAAAACTCTCACGAACCCACACACTATATCTCTCTACGTTTGTATCTCTCCCACACAACCCCACATAGGTGGTGTACGTATACAAGAAGAGAATAGGTGCACCGTGCACGTACTCATGCTTCGTTCCCAGCCACACCCACGCAGGTACACGGTGGAGCTCATTTCTGTACGAAATGGCAGCCGACGTGCTAATTTGAATGCGGGTAGCACGCGTGTACCACGGAGGTCGTGTACCACGGAGGTCGTTGTTTACCTACGGAGGTCGTGTACCACGCGTGCACGAAACAAAGTTCTACTTGATGCGTTGGCGCGTTATTTTTGAATAAAGTTATATCGCTCAATGGCACGTACACAGAATATAAAACGATTTTTATGGAGAAAAAGGTAGTCCGCTCCATTATATACAATGGAGCCTGCCTGGTTTGTCTCTCTTCAGAGTGTCTCACACAAGGCTGCGGTGGCCTCTCTCTCTCTCTCTCACCGTTGGTCACTGATCCGGCCGCATCCCGTCCGCCGGCGGAAAGGGAGGACATGCATCGTTTCTCCGTTCGATGACACCGAGGCAGCACGTCGCGATCTGCGATACACGCTGTTCTCTCTGACCAAGCTCCGGCGCGGTAGGGCCTACACCACCTTCTCGCTGCCACAGTATGGGCAGATTCCGCCTGCCGCCGCTCACCTAGTTACATCCTGACGACCTCCAGGTATCCCCTCCGGCCTTGCTCCACTGCCCGTCTTCCCACGTCGCTGCATGTGGATCTTCCATAGTTCTTTGTCCAAAACGTAGCTCGTCCGGCATACTTTCCATATTGCAATCTCGTCCTCACACCGTTTTAGACAAACACAACTGCATTGTTATCTTCCCTTAGGACAAGGAATATGCTTCTTTTTTGTCATCGCATGTGTCATCAACTGTTATTGGCCAGTAATTGTTTCCTTTCTACCTCTTTTTTTTGCAAACAGGGCTATCCATTTCACCTCGTTGCTATTGGGACCTTTTGGTGAACTACACAAATCACTTCTTTCTTAAGAGTGTTTTGTGCAGTTGTACTAAAATGTCACGCGGGCAACGTCTCTACATTTGAGTGTGACTGCACAAAGGGAGATTGGTTTTGCTCTGTCCTCCTCATCCAACTCTGAGCCTAATCTTCTCCAACTACTTAGTCACAAGAGAGACTTCAAAGGTGACCGGCTTCTATTTGTGTGTTTATTGTTTCATCAATAGTCCTCTATTATTGTAACCACACTTAATATCTTTGGAACAGGGACGCTCAGCTTTATTTTAGTGGAACTGCACAAAATGATCGGAATGTTGCATGCTCCAGACAGCTACTTTTTCCCCCAACATGCCTTGTTGATTTAGACAGAGCCGGGGGACGTTGCTGCCAATGAAAGCATGGATCAATTTTAGTTTAACACCTTCTCACAACTTTGTCTTCAGTTGTCATGTAAATATTAGCTCTGATCTGCTAATAATTGAGATGCATTAGCAAGGAAGTTATTTTTATTGTTTCCGAAAGAGCATCGATGGCAAGACACACAAAACAAAAGCTGAAAGCTCACACCATTGTACAATTTCATGTCGCTGGAAAGTTATTTGTATAATACGTCAATTATGTAAACAAATGTTGGAAGCTTGATAGCATTGCCAGAAGCCTCTTCGGCATCTGGGTCCATGTGCCATGCACAAAATTATACTCCTTCGTTCCTAAACATTTGTATTTTTACAAATTTCAAATGGGCATATTTTAGAGTGTAGATTCACTCATTTTGCTTCATATGTGTACTCCCTCCATTCCTAAATATTTGTCTTTCTAGATATTTCAGCAAGCAACTACATACGGAGCAAAATGAGTGAATCTACACTCTAAAATATGTCTATATACATCCGCATGTAGCCATTTGAATCTCTAAAAAGACAAATATTTGAGTCGTCACTCATGAAATTTCTAGAAAGACAAATACTCCGGAGTATATTTAAGAACCGAGGGGGTAGTGCATAGCCGCATGGGAGACTCAGCCTGGTCGTTGCGCCGCAGTAATAGTGAGTAATGAGCATTCAAATCATAAGCCCCACCTTTCCCACTGTAAGTTGCTCGGAAGAAGCAACCATCAATACGCTCTTCTTTGAATCCGCTCATACTACTCCATCTGTCACTGTTTATAGAGCGCACTTCAGAAAAAGAAAAAACCTCTGGTACCAAGGCGACTAGCGATCGGCCTAAAAATAGCATTGGTAGTTATAGCACGACGTCTATTACTAGAGGAAATAATGCGTACACACATGCATGCAGTGCTTCCACCCCCGGGTACACACATGCATACACTTACTCCACTCCGTAGTACATTGAGAGAAAAATGTGGACTTGATTGCGGTTACCACGCCCTAATTAATTGAGCATTAAACCAAACGCGTCTAAAGTCTCTCTGATGGTGGAAATGCATTGAGAGAAATGCATCATAATGAAGCGCGCCCTGTAAACTATGACAGAGGGAGGAATAGTATGAAGGTGCAAAACCAAGTACGCGTATGGCCAGTCGGTCAACGCACCTCCTCTTGGCATATCACTGGCATGTGGGACCGGAGTGTGAGCAAACTGATCTCAATTGACGGCAAAATGGCCAACCCGCCGTTCCTTGAGAGTGACGAGGAGCGAGAACACACAGACGGGCTATCATGGAGGCCAAGATATATTCGAGCATGGTTGATCGATATCATCATTACATGTTGGGTTGCCGTTTTCCACCCTTCTCCGAAATGAATGTGTACTTTATCAGATATTAAAAAAATAAGAGTACAAACGCTCCACCATGTGGTTTTAACAGTAGTACTACTCGTACTAATAAACCTTGCGCTTGGCTCTTCGCCTCTTCGTGAAGTCGAACAATGATGGTACTCAGCATGTTCGGTACCATAGTGTATGCCTCTGGCAATCTGACACTGAATGAACTGATGCATGTCCATCGCCTGGGCGAGGGTAGGTTGCATTAGTCAAAAGGCGTAAGCGAGCTTCACCTTGTCCTGCAAGCTTCTCCTCGTTCTGCGAGTTGACGGAACACACCAAAAAGTAGTGCTAGTCCATACACCATCCTTTCCGGTTAATATGGCTTAATCTTTTTTGTGGGTAAGTGAGATAGCTTTATTCATATATAAGCATTCTTAGGACGATCAACCAAGACACTGGTCACTAGGAAGCGAGGTACCCTGCAAAAAAAGAAGTAGGAAGCGAGGTGTTTCATCAAGCCAGCTCTTCGCCACATTCAAAGTGTAGCAAGCACAGCTCGCACAGAGATGCGCTGCAAGGTTTACTGACCTGTTTACATGCTGAATAACAAAAAAGAGGAAATATTACCGAGCGCTCCTATTTGTAACAGGATATGACCCAGAATTAAGCGAGAATTGTGGCAAGTGTTCCATGCAATCAACGTCCATTATCACATGCGAGAACCCTCGAAGAGAACCAAATGTGTTGAAGATTGCTTTATCACATTTTAAAAATATAATAAGAGTGCAGATGCTCCTCCATCTTGTTCCTAGTACTAGTATAGTACATACCTCTATAGACTATAGTAGTAGTACTAGTACTAGTAAACTTTGCGCTTGGCTGTTCTCTTCGGGAAGTTGAACAATAATAGTACTAGAATAGTGTATGCTTCTGGCAATCTGACACCGAATTAACTGTTGCACGTCCACCACCTGAGCGAGGGAGAGCTTGCATCAGTCAAAAGTTTCTCCTTGTCCTGTGAGCCACCACACGCAAGCTTCTCCTCGTTCGGCAAGTTGATGGGACACAGCAAAGTAATGCTAGTCCATACTGCCTCCTCTCCGGTTAATATGCCTTTATTTCAAATGAGATAAATACACTGTCTGTCACTGTATATTTGTAAAAATATGGTGAGTGGACTTCATAATATGGTCATTGCGCTCAATATATACATTTTCTGGTGTTTATACGGTCACTAGCCCACCCTGGCTAAGTATGTGTGTGTTCCGTCGTGTGCTCGGACATGCATGCATTAGGGCGTCGCGCGCGTTTTTGCGTCCATGTGTACGTGTGACTGTTGCATGCACATAGGGGGGAGTACGTGTAGGGGCCACTAAAGGAGCAGTCAAATCACACAGTAAGTTAGTCGGAAGAAGCAACCATCATTTCACTCTTCAATGACACGTACACAATATAAAATGGTTGATATGGAGAGAAAAAGAAAACCACTATATATAAACTAGTAGGAGCCTAAGCTACAAGCCTGCTTGCTTGGGTTGCTCTCTTCACAAGCATAGAACGATGGTTGCCACACCGTTGGTCACATATCCGGCTTGATCCCGCAGCTGGGGGAAGGGAACAATGTTCTGTGTAGACGCGGTCAACATCGGCGAGGGAGAAAATCCATAGTCGGTGCGTCCCAACCGCCCTTCTAGCTACAGCCGGACGTCCCAGGTAGTCCATCTTCCTTTTGGAGTCGGCTTGCTCCACTGCCACTGCTCCCCACGTAGCTCCATCTCCATGTCGATCTTTCTCCACTTCTACCGGCTTCTAGTTGTGATGAGTTTATGTCTCATGAACTAGTGCTAGTACTATTATTCTAATCACACTTCTTCAATATCTTTGACATAAGAGATGCTTAGCTTGATTTTAGTGGAACTGCACAAAAGCATCGTATGATCCGGGGGTGCCAGCTGTCTTTCCTTCGATAGGTTCTACCTGGCTAGGAAATTAAACCTTGTTTAGGGTTTAGGGTTTAAGTCGTAATGACCCCATCAGTAGTTTTTCTTCCGTACATGCTCTCACAACTTTTGTCTTTAGTTGTGAAGTAAATATTGGCTATGATATGTGAATCATTGAGATGCATCAGCATGCGTGTTAGTTTTCATTTGTATTTGATGGAATGTTGTAACTGGGCAACCTTGGAGTAGGAATGAAAATGGAGTGGAAAGTTTCCATTTTTCCGGAGAAAAAATGGAAACGGAGATAAACCAACATTTAGTTTCGTTGGATTGCGCCATCGAGCAAAACCAACGTTTAAATCACGAAAAATCTAAACTCACACGCTCTTACAGGGCTCTTTAAATCACGTCTGTCACGTTCGTGTCTCACCCTCCTCCACGGCTCGACCCCACAAGATCGCTCGGCATGCCACTCACCGCAAACCGAGTATACGATAACTTTCCCACCTGCTTGTCCATGGATAGCGCCATGGAGTACTAGTACTACTAGAAGAGATATACGAGTTGGGGAGGAAAGCTAGCTATAGCACGGACTCCCAAGAACTTTTTACATGCATGTTGTGGCCGGCTATTGCGACCTTTGAACGCAGAGCAGTCGTGTGCACAAGGAAGCGGCGCGGGCGACGCTCTCTCGGCGGGCACGCCGCTTCAATGCCGGAGCCAGTGAGAGGTCGCATCTGCTTTGGCCGTGCATGAATGTGGCACTGACCGTTTCGGGCGGGAAGCACGTGCGGGTGATGAAGATGGTTTGGGTTGGTCAGGAGCGGCCGTGCCAGCGGTCCGGACGCCCGCAAACAAGAGATGATGTACGTTAATATTGCCATTTATAGAATTAACAAAGTTAATAATGTGCCAGCTGGACAAATATGAGTGGAGATGGAGACGGAAATGGAATTTTATGTAAACACGGATATGCATGTCTATGTCTATGTGTGTGTGCACGACGACTCTTGCGACCTGGAAGCGGGGGCGTGTTTTTGATTGAGTTTTCTTTCTTGGTACGTTAAAAAATTCTCCGCCAGTTTTCGTTTCTTTTTTCCGGGAACGCGCGTATTCTATTTAAAACACTGCTATGGAGAGATTTTTTTACTCCATTATAGCCTCTTGTTTGATAGAGTTTCTCGCATCTCGCTCTCTCACACTCTCCATATCAAAACAAGATGACAGTGTCCACACTATCTCTCTCCTCACCGTTGGTCACAGATCTGGCCGAATCCCGTCCGTCGCGGGAGGTGATGAGGAGCAGCGTTGACGTTGTCGCCATCGGCGATGGAGGAAGCCGATGCGCTCCGTCCTCTCGGAGCCGGCGCTGGCGCGGACGAAGATCCTCCGCGCCCTTGTTCGTTGCCGTCGTGTGGGCAGATCCCGCCCGCCCGCCTAAGCGACATCTCGCCCACCTGAGGTATAACTTCTTGTACTAATCAAGCTCCCCAGGTCGCTGCATGCGGGTTTTCTTCTATGCGACTACTCCCCAGCTCCCCATGTATAGTAGCTAGGGTTGGTCGGCTGGTCCAACAACACCTACTATTATAGAGGAAATGCCACTCGAAAAGTTGTCCTGATTTATGCCTCGGTGGAGTTATACATGTTATTTCGACAAAAAGTACATGGTGGTTGTGCGGTCATTGTCCATATGCTCCTATTGTTGCTGCTAATCTAATACTCTCACTCGTTAAATGAAGAAATGCTTTTTTTTTCTCAGGTATCCTGGTTTAGTTCCCATCAAGATAATCATGATGCTTCTGTTTGTTGGTGTAATTTTCATAATTCTTATTGACAATTGAGATGTCATTGTTAATCTTGTAAAACAAAGTAACAACACTATATCCCTTTTTATACTTTTGGAAACAGCGATGTGTATCTCCATACCCGAGCATGTCTTCCTCAATTTTAGTGGAACTGCACAAAATTGGATGGCCATTGTTGTTCCGGCTCACTGTCCTCTGCCATGTGGTTCTTCCTTCCTCGAGCTTGACTACTGTGAAGAAACAGGCCACAGTGAGGATTTGTCGAACTTCATAGGTGCCTCACCCAAACTTGATGCCAAATGGATGATGCATCACCACGATGACCTATCGATGCTCATGGTTCCGCCTCATGGTTGCGTCGGCTGGTGAAGCTGATCGATTTTCAATGAAAAACAAGTTGTATTCCATCAGTGCTCTTTGCTTGTTACCCACAAAGATGATATCCTTCATCAGTTCACCTTGGTTGCATTGGAGACGCGGCCATCTTTCACGTTGGTGCAATTTTATCACACAATTGGCTATGAAACAAATGTTTCCTCGATGAAGGATCGACGTTGGTACTAAGAGCATAAGTTTTGTATTGATTTCTAAGCCTTCTCACAACTTTGTCTCCAGCTACCCTGTAATTTTATTTGTCCAGCTTTTAACTTTGATTAAAAAATGGTGTGGACTAAAAACCCGGATGGACGTAGTCCTCCATTTTTATTTACTCCGCATATTAGATTTGATTTGATTGAAGTCAAACTTTGTAAAGTTTGTCCAAGTTTAGGCTGAACACAACAAACCATAATTATTAGAGAGGGCAAACTGTACATCTCTCAAACCTTTCCGGTAATTGAAATTAAAATTCTTTATTTGTACACACTCTCACACGTTTCCGATAATTTGGCGCATGTGTGGTTGTTCACTTAAGGGAGGGTTGTATACCGCATGTGAAGGACAGGAAGTGCGACCAGGACACGTGGATCGTTAGTTCATCGGAAGTACTCCCTCCATTCCTAAATATTTGTCTTTCAAGTGGTTTGAAATGGACTACCACATACAAATGTATATAGACATTTTTTACAGTGTAGATTCACTCATTTTGCTCCGTATGTAGTCATTTGTTGAAATCTCTAGAAAGACAAATATTTAGGAATAGAGGGATTAGTAGTTTTCTTCACTGGTATGTTAAATAAAGAGTTTCATTTCATACTTACACAATTTAAAACGATTGTTATGGAGAGAATAAGAAAGCCACTCCACTATATATTAGTCATATACACGAGTACTGAATGGACGCAGCTTCATTGACTTTAGTGCACCTGCCTTTGGGTTTATAGCAGGTGGGCCCAAAATGTGGCTGGCCCACCTGTCATACAGCCAAAAGCAGGTGTAGTTAAGGCACCGGAGCTCAGTCCGTACTACAGTCTATATATAAGCTGGAGCCTCAGCGCTTGTTCGCTAGGGTTTGCACTCTCCACACTCTCGCCGCACTACATATATATATACACACACACACACACATGCTGGAGGCTCAGTGTTCCTTTGCTATGATTTTCTATATTCATAGTCTCTCACCCTCTTCACCAGATCTAAACAAGACTGCGTTGTGGCCTCTGTCTCTCTCACCATCCTCACTGCTGGCGAAGGAGGCGTCTGGATCCCGTCGCACCGGGAAGGGGAGGAGGTGCAGCGTTCACTCTATTGCCTTCAGAGAGGGAGGCAATCCACTGCCGACTACACTTTTCTCTTTCACCCAGCGCCTGTGCGGGAGGGCCACTGACCCCTTCTTCCTCGCTGCCGTACGTAGTGTGGACATATCCAACCTCCCGCCGCACGCCTTGCCACCGACTACCCTAAGGTATAAGTTTATTTGAAACCATCATTGGTCTAGATGCATGCGGATCTTTTTAGATTCTGTAGTCGAATCTAGGTCTTGGTTCAAAGAGGAAAGAAGGGTGCGGTGGGGTGGAGCATGAATCTATGACGTGGTTCAACGAGGAAAGGAGGGAGGGAAAGTAGTATAGACTAGCTATCCAGTCGCTTTGTTGGTCGAAAAGGAAAAAAGGGGGTAATCCAGTACACACATCTGTAAGGAACTGAACTCTTTGTTCAAAAGGGAAAGAAACTGGGGGTTCGAGTAGTTTGTGCAGGACTAGATTTGCTGCCCTCACATAGGAAAAAGTTTCAAAGAGAACAAATATGGGACCAACGCAGATATGCTTCTTGGCTACATACTCTGCATCACCCATTTATATGTGTGGACGCACATGGTGCTGGCATGTCCCATGTCCCATCCACATGATCGTGCAGTGTGTTTTGAGATGTTCTGCTACTCGTATTGGTACTATTCTAAATAAATATTGAATTGAAGCTATTGTATTGCTCTCTTTTCCCATTAAGTAGTGAACAAAAATGGTACCAACCCAGACATGATGCTTGATGCTTTGTTATAACAAACTCTGCATCACCCCCATTATAAGTAGATGGAAGAACATGGTGTTAGGGATCGGCCGGAGTACATGTTTAAGAAATGTATTGTTCAAATAATGTCTTTGTTATTATATATCAGTTACAGTGTTTTACAAATGGTAATATCCTGCTTTGTAGTTCTTTCTACATGTTTAACCAAGGTATTGTTAAGATGATGTCTCTGTTAAAATGAATCAGTCGCATTGTTTTAGGAATGATACTTTTCTGCTTTGTCGTTCTTTATACATGTTGAAACAAGGCATTGTTAAGATAATGTCTCAGTTAATATGAATGAATCACACTGATTGAGAATTGCTACTTTCCTGCTTTGTTTCCCATTAAGGTAAGGTTGATCAGTAGATGTTTTTCTTCTTGGAGTACAAGTCATCAACCGTTATTTCTCAGTAATTGTTTCCCTTATACCTATTGTTGCTTACAGGGATATCAAAATTAAAGCTCGATTTCATTCCAACTTTGATTTTAGTTGAACTGCACAAAAGGAGCCAATGTGTCTAAGGCAAACTACTGCATTAGTGGGTCCAGTTGGTCTTACCACTTTGCAGAAAGAGGCAGTCAGATGAAAAACTAATGACAAACCCTGCCCGTTCCACAATCATAGGCATTACATATTTTGAATGGGAAAAGCTTGTCAATGTTGACATTAGTTTAATATATTGGAATTGGAAAACCTTGTCAATTTTTGCTCATTGATGTTAGCCAGAAGACATGCATTTGATATTTATGAGTGGGACGCCCTTTGTTGTGAGCACCGTCGATCGTTTTTTCCTATTCCTGTCTTCAGTTCAGAAGTAAATAGTTACTCTACTGAGATGCATAATCACATGAATGTTGACTTATGTAAGATATTTTAAGAGTTTGTTTTGAGTATTGTCTATGTAGTGCCAGGCCTTGTGTTTGATTGAAAAGTTGAGCTTGGAATGTTGTGGCATGCGTCATCACGAGCTGTTCACCGTGCCTCCTAAGAATAATGCTTTGTATTGTTTTGCATGTCGATCTAACGCCAGTGATTTTCTTGTTAACAAGATCATCCTCTTCTGTTGTTTCCGTGCTTAAGAAGTTCATCCTCTTATGTTTCATGCATAGCCTATACGAAAAGTCAGGTAGGTTAGACGTGAAACCATATGATCTTCCGACCAACTCATCATCTTAGGCCGTGATTGGATCGTCATTTTGAACCAAAACCGATTGTAAAACTAACGCTTGTAAATAAAAGCAGATGGTCTCGGGCGAAGCGCTTGGTTGGTCGATTTCAACTAGTAAAATATACACTAGTATCTCAAATTACATGTGTAACCCGCCGGTTTTACTTACAGACCTCGGTCCCTCGGTTTCATTACGCCTGTATTTTAGGCGTTGTTTCTGATGGCGAGTAAATTACACTTGTATGTTAATTCAGGTGTGAAATAAACCAAAGCTCCCAAGCGCAGCCTTACCATTTCATGCCGTCTCAGTCTCTCGAAGGTGCTCATAGGTGTCCGATGATCCTGGCTTCCTGAATGAGCAGCGGGCGCTGTATCAGACCATCTGTAGGGCCCGTGAGGCCCTCTCCATCGTCCTTCAAGTTGTTGCGCTCGCCGTGGCACCGAGCATTGTTAACATGGTCAATGAACATGAGTATTCAAGAGATGACTTAAAATTTTGACTGGATGACAGTAGGGACCCACTAGGGCCATAGCCGTATGTACGCAAGTGCCTCCTTATTATGTACAACTATTTGTTTTGCTTCCTCCTGGTTTCCTGACATCACGGTCCCACACCATTGTCAACCTATGTAGTCAATATAAACGAGAGAATTGCACAAGGTGCGGCCGACAGCTGGGACCAAGCAGCTCGAGCAGTATTTGTGTTTTTGAGGCATGAGCACTGCATAATTTTTCTTGGCGATGTTTTCGTTGTTGTTCAGAGGAGAGCAGTGTATTAACTGGGCGGGCTGTGGCCCGTCTAGCCCAGGACAGATATCCAGCCCAGATATTAACTTTTTTTAAGATGAAAATTGCTAGCCCAGCTATACGTTTTTTTGTGGAATACCCAAGCAAGGTCAACTTGTTATTCTCCGCCCCGCTAGGCTGCAAATCTTTCCTAGGAGGGATGCATTAGGCTTAACAGGGAAATGGGCTTTAAAAAATAATAAATGGGATGTAATTATAAAAACTGGGCAGTAACTATAAAAAAATGCACCAAACACGAAACTAGTTTATAAAATATTATTTATGGATTTTGAAAATCCTAATTTTTTATTATTGCGTGCGCAATTTTCGTTGGATTTTTACGGAATATAAATTTATATTTAATCTGACTAGAAATTTTGGGATAAAAATATTTCGGATCCCATCAAAATGTGGGAAATTTTATTGAATTCTGTCTTGAATGGTTGTTTTTTAATAAATCTTGAACAGTTGGTTGAAATTATTAATTGTTGTCCTAGCTAGAAAATGGGTTGTACTTTTAACAAACTGAAAATGCGTTGTAGTAAATTCCATTATAATTCAAAAATGGGTTGTACATTCTTACAAATCGCAAATGGGCTATAAATTCTCTGCCACACACTTGTGGGCCTACTAAGTTGATGCGTCCCCTAAAAAAAGAAGTTGACGCGTATGCAAGGCTTTGTTAACTTATTATAGTCAACACACGGTTCTAGTAGCAGTGGCCGTTGGATGTCTATCCAACGGATGTCGTGCTTCTCCTTCAATCTCGGATATTCTAGCTTCGGCCGCCCAAAAAATGATTCCTCCCCCTGACATCTGGGGTGCACTGTTTTGGAGGCTGACCTGTGCGCCTACTAAGTTCATGCATACCAAGGGCTTTGTCAACTTAGTCAATATAAATGATTCTAGCTGCAGTGACCGTACAATGTCCATCCAACGGCCGTAGTGCTTCTTCAACCTATGGTCTTCTTGCTCCAGCCACCCAAAGCAGAGCCGGTCGTGTCGCCTGCTCCTGCCTTCTGTGGCCGACTGTGCTGCCACGGAGGCCTCACCGCCCCCTAATACTCCCACCGCTGGCCAGGCCATCCCTCCACTCACCCACACCACCTGTTATTTTGCGGCGGCGGTAGCCTCACACCGCAGCCGAACCAGTGATCCCTCGTACTCCTCTCCGCTCGGGCTTCCACTGTCGCATCTTCCCCGGCTCCGCGTCGTCCCCTTCCTAGGCCTCGCCGTCGTCCACCGCCCTGATGCTCTCGACGCGGCATGGTCAACATGGTCAAGGAACGACTTCCATCAAAAGAGTATTGTACATGGAGAGGCTAACAGGTGGGTCCACAGCGGCCGCAAGGAAGTGCCTCCTTATTATGCGCAAAATAATTATTCCTCCACCTTACAGCAGGGACCCACCGGACGGACCACCATATTTCGTGAAAAAACGTTTCCCCCCTGACTGTTGGGACCCACCAGCTACATCTTCGCACTCAAGGAAGTGCCTCCTTCTTACGCACAAAAAATGAATACTCCCCTAGCTAGCTGGGACCCAATATAGTGGGAGGCTGACTTGTGGGCCTACTAAGTTGATGGGGACGGAGGGCTTTGTCAACTTAGTCAATATGCACGATTCTAGGTCCAGTGACCATACGATGTCCATCCAACGACCATAGTGCTTCTTCAACCTCTGGTCTTCTTGCTCTAGCCGCCCAAAGCAGCACCGGTCATGCCTCGTGCTCCTGCCTCCCGTGGCCGGCTGCGATGCCGCGGAGCCCTCACCACCCCCTACTACTCCTACCGCTGGCCAGGCCATCCCTCTACTCACCCACACCCCCTGTTATTCTGCGGTGATGGCAGCCTCACACCGCAGCGAACCAATGAACCGTCATACTCCTCTACGCGTGGGTATCCACTGTCACGTCTTCCCCGGCTCCGCGCCCTCCCCTTCCTAGCCCTCGCCGTCGTCCACCGCCCTGGTGCTCTCGGCGCGGCGTGGTCAACGTGGTCAAGAAACGGCTTCCATGGGACCTGGATTGTACATGGAGAGGCTGACAGCTGGGTCCACGGCCGCATCAAGGAAGTGCCTCCTTATTACGCGGAAAATAATTATTCCTGCACTTGACAGCGGGGACCCACAGGACGGGCCACCGTATTTCGCAAAAAAATGTTTCCCCCCTGACTGCTGGGACCCACCAGCTACATCTTCACACGCAAGGAAGTGCGTCAGGGAAAAACACGATTCGCCCCCTGACTGCTGCGACCCACCAGCTATATCTTCGCACGCAAGGAAGTGCCTGATAGTCGGGACCCACCTGGTCGAAGTGTACGTAGCGTTGTCATTCTGGTCGCGAACATGTACGTACATATTGGTCGATGTAGAGGCGTGCACGTGTCATAGTAGAGGCGCGCACGTAGCATGTACACGCATGTACAGTGGCCAGTGAGCAAGAAAGAAAATACGGCCACGTACATACATACGGGCGGGGTCTCGAACGCCTACTCGCGCATACGTAGGGCCAGGGCTCGTGTACATGGCTGGGTCGGAACGGAGAAACAACATCGTCGTCGTGTTCATGGGGAGCCAATTGGCTGGGTCGGAATGGAATGCATCGCCGTGTTCATCGGGAGGGCTTGGACGGAACAACTGATGGAAACGAGGCCTGGCGTACTGCAGAACAGAGTAAACGTCCTTGTGTTCGACCGGCCACGTTCGAAACGGGATCCTGTTCATCGAGAGGGGTCTGGCATACCGCAAAACGGAGGAAACGGACCTCCTACGATCAAAACGGGGGTCCTGTTCATCGGGAGGGGTGTGGCGTACCGCAAAATAGAGGAAACGGACTTGTGTTGGAGTGCTACGGTCGAAACGGGGGTCCTGTTCATCGGGAGGGGTGTGGCGTACCGCAAAACGGGACTCCACGGGATACTGTTCATCTCCACCGTCGACCCCCTCCAGCTTCCACGGGCTACTGTTCATCCACCGTCGACCTCCTCCAGCCTCCACCTGCGACTGTTCATCCATGGGCTCCTGTTCATCCAGCCTCCATCGCGCGCTACTCCACCGGCTCCTGTTCAACCACTGCTCCACGGGCAACTGTTCATCTAGCCCTCCACCATCTACTATTCATCCAGCCCTCCATGGGGTGGTCCTGTTCATCCAGCCCTCCACGGGGTCCTGTTCATCCAGCCCCAACCGACTCGATCGATCGGGGTCCTGCTCATACAGAGGCAACACTATGGGGTCCTGTTCATCCAGCCCCACCAGGAACTGTTCATCCAAACCCCCTAGCAATGCTCACTGTTCATCTAGAGGCAGCATCGATCGGCTTCAGTTAGCAGCAGTAGCGAAGGAATCGCTCGATCAGGTTCAGTTAACAGCCATCGATCGATCGCTCGGGTTCAGTTACGCATAGCCTGCAGTGCAATCGCTCGGGTTTCGTTAGAGCCCAATGCCTCGCACCCACGCGCGTGCATGTACGAGAGAAACACGCATCGCTCGGCCCCGACCACCCACCGTAACCGGGAACACCCCGATATTTTCCTCGCCCTCGCTTCTACCACGGTTTTTTCCGTCATGGACGGCCCAAAGAATGTCATGCAGCAGCGTCTCCGGCCCGCCCAGGATGAAAAGCCCATTTTCTGTCATGATTTTTTTTCATAGAAGTAGGAGCCCACCACATCTATGATGCTACCGGGTTTTGTCACAATTATCGTCATAGAAGTGTCATAAGTATGACAGAATTTTTTTTCATTCGGCCCAAAATGTCACGGATGTGTCTTTTTTTGTAGTGGGGTAATCCGAAGTTAGGCCTTGTCGCCAACTTAATAAGCCACTTCCTTATGACGGCGGTCATACTGGCCCTTTTGACGAGACTAGGATGTTTTCAAATTCTCACGAATAATGCGAACTGGCTCTTCTGCTTCCTAAATCAAGTCCGGTCCAAAGAATTGTCTTCCACCGGTTTTGGTCTAGTTCAAAGGTGTTCGACATCTTCATCCATAAAGAATCTCAAAAGGAGCTTTATTTGTACTACATTGGTAGCAATTGTTATAAGAAAACTCGACGAAGGGAAGACACTTCTCCCAATCCATGCTGAAGGAGATAATGCAATCTCTAAGCATGTCTTCGAGAATTTGGTTGACCCTTTCCACCTGACCACTCGACTGAGGGTGGAAAGCGGTACTGAAGGAAAGATGGGTTCCCATGGCAGTCTGGAAACTCTCCCAAAAATGTGAAGTTAAAAGACTACCACGGTCTGAACTGATCTCTAATGGATTACCGTGTAGTGACACTATTCGAGAAATATATAAATTGGCAAGCAGACTAGCAATGATAATCTCTCGAACAGGTAGGAAGTGAGACACTTTCGAAAGATGGTCAATGATTACGAAGATAGAATTATTCCCTCTCTCGGTCCTGGGAAATCCTGTGATGAAATCCATACCAACTTTGTCCCATTTTCACTCAGGAAAAGCTAAAGGCTGAAGGGTGCCAGGAGTCCTTTGATGTTCTCCCTTAACGTGATGACAAACATCGCAGTTAGCGAGGAACTCTACGATTTCTCTCTCTTCATCCTAGTCCACTAGAACCTCTGGCGTAGGTCCTGATATATCTTAGTACTACGAGGATAAATCATGAGAGGAGATTCACGAGCCTCCTTAAGGATCATCTCTCGAAGATGTTGCTTCTTGGGAACCATTAGACGGTTCTCAAAGAAAACAACAGCTCGATCATCTATAGAGAAACTACCATCAACTCCCTTCTTAATGTTTCTCTTGATCCGGGTAATCCCCCTATCATGCTCCTGGGCTTCTATGATATGATCCTCAAGAGTAGGTTTCGCCACCAAGGTAGAAAGGAATCATTGAGGACCAATGTGAAGATTAAGCTTACAGAGTTCCTCATGGAGAAATGGCTGGCCCTGTTGCAACATGATATTGTTGCAATAGGACTTACGACTTAGTGCATCATCCTTGACATTGGCTTTGCCTAGAGTGTAAGTAATCCCTAACTCATAATTCGTTATTATCTCTACCAATGTCTTTACCTAAGATTCAGATCTGGTTGGGTGAAAATATACTTGGGACTCTGGTGATCGGTGTAAAAATCTCGCAACCTTTACCAAGAAGGTAATGTCGCCATATCTTAAGTGCATAGACTACGGCTTCAAGCTCTAGATCATGTGTAGGATAATTCTCCTCGTGTGGATGCAACTGTCGAGATGCATAGGCAATCACATGACGATCCTACATAAGAATGCAACCTAGTCCCCGTCGTGAGGCATCACAATAGATAACAAAGTCCTTAGTGAAATCTGGTGGCACAAGTATGGGCACAGAAGTCAGGCGTCTTTTCAGTTCCTAAAAATTGTGCTCACACTATGGGGACCACTCAAACTTTTTATCTTTCTTGAGAAGTTCCGTGAGAGGTTTGGCCACTTTAGAGAAGTTCTCAACGAAGCGGGAACAATAACTGGCTAGACCAAGGAAACTCCTAACTTGCTTAACCGATTCAGGCAGAGTCCAATCAAGAACAGCCTAAACTCTCTCGGGGTTGATAGCAATGCCCTTAGCATAGATCACGTGGCCTAGGTAGGTCACTTCTAGCAACCAAAATTCACACTTGGAGAACTTTGCATAGAGGCGGTGCTCTCTGAGTTTTCTAACACAAATCTCGGGGTTGATAGCAATGCCCTTATCTAAGTACTCCATAAAGATCAAGTTCATCAAGCGGGAGAATGTGGCTGGAGCATTGGTTAGACTGAAGGACATGACAGTGTACTCATACTGGCCATACCGAGTGAAAAAGCCGTTTAAGGAATGTCCCCATTTCTGATATTGATTGAGTGGTGGCCTAACCTCAAATCCATCTTGGAAAAGACCGATGAACCAGCGAGTTGATCATATAGGTTGTTGATCATGGGTAGTGGATACTTGTTCTTTATCATGACCAAATTAACGAGACGATAGTCTACAACCTTCTGATTCGTACCATACTTCTTCTTGACGAAGAGGACGGGACAAGGCCAAGGAGAAGAACTCGGATGGATGAAACCCTTTTGCAAGGACTCATCCAGTTGTTTCTTGAGCTCAGCAAGTTCTAAGGTTGCCATCTTATAAGGTCTCCTAGAAATTGGGGCAGTTCCTGGGATAAGATCTGTACCAAACTCTACATCTCTGTTAGGTGGAATGCCTGGCAGTTCCTCTGGAAAGACATCGGAAAAGTCATGGACTACCAGAATATCTTCAAGGTCTAGGAGAGGGCTAGCATTAAGAGAAGAGAGTTGACGCTTTGCAACTCTAGTGGAGATAGTGACTATCTTGCCGGACGGGTATGTAAGCTGAACAAACCTGGTGTAACAATCAATCTTGGCATAATGAGCTTTCATCCAGTCATACCTATGATGATGTTAATATCTATAGACTTGAGGGATATACGTGATGCAAGGAATACAAGTTTGTAAACAAGGATTTAATTACCATGGCTTACACTAGAAGTTTGTGTCGGTGCAACAAACCCTGGGTCCATTGCCTAGACTGTGCACATGCACGATGGCAAGATTGCAGCACTGAGGTCAGATTGGAGCGCAAGGGATCAGTTCTTCAAAGGACCAACATGTAGCACAAGAGGACCAAGACTAGCCAGCGAAGCAACATACTGCTAAGGAAGAAACCTCCCTTGCCGGGCAGGCGAGCCTGGCAAGGATGGGGTTACCCCCGGAAGAAAGCCTTTGGGTCGTCCGACAGGCCTGCCGGGGCTTACGGAGCCAGCACCACCTCATCACGACGCACGTCATCAAATCGGTGCAGTGTCTTCCGTTAGTGCAACAAGCACTTGGTCCGTTGCCCAGACTATGCACAAGCACGAGAGCAAGATCACAGCACCAATGACAGATTGGAGCGCAAGGGATCAGTTCTTCTAAGGACCAACGTGCAGCACAAGAGGACCAAGACTAGCCAGAGAAGCAAGATTATGCTATGGAAGAAACCTCCCTTGCTAGGCAGGCGAGCCTGGCAAGTATGGTGTTACCCCCGGAAGCAAGCCTTTGGTTCGTCCTGGTAGGCCTGCCGGGGCTTACGGAGGCAGCACCACCTCACCGCACTACCTCATCATGACGCACATCGTTGATCGGTGCGGTGTCAAGCTCCAAAGTGACTGAGTGGTAGCTATTTGCCACATGGCAGCCACATCCTATAGAAAATGCCCCAAAGCGACACCCGTCCTGCGACATGTCAAGCAAGCAGGCGCGAAGCTAGCAAAATAGCCCGGCATGGCCTGCCGGGCAAGCTATGATGTGACGTTGAGCGGCGCATGTAGTGCGCTTTATCAGCCGGCAGAGTTAGGTATGATAGCACTATTTTCTATCTAATCAGTGCATAATGACTGATTTGCCACTGTGGTGACCCCTTTATCTATAAAAGGGGGCCCAAGGCAACCGTAGAAAGGGTTGGCTAATCCACCCCCTCACACACTCATACATGCGTACTCATTCTCTCCCCGAGACAACCGTGCTGGGAAAGCGTGCTATGCTCACCACCATTTTTCCACCATCAATCCACCAAAGCAGGAGTAGACGCCTCGTGGTGGCCCAAACCTGGGTAAAGACTGCCCGTGTGATCTCTGTCGTGTTATTCTATGCTCCTCTTCTCTTTGTGCAGCGTGCCATCCCCCCGCTGAACCAGAAAGGGAGTCTTGGTCCCATAGGTGGCCGTGCTTTCCCATGACATCTTTGGTGTGCCATGTAGGGGGATCACTTTCGTGAACCTGAAAGCATGAGTAGTGCGTCATCTTCATCAGCATCTTCATCATCGACGGCTCCAGCGACTATGGCGCCCAAGAAGAAGCCCGGTGTTGCGGCTCACCAGTCCACCTCAAAGGCTCCTCCGCCCACGGCAACCAACGTCGCGGGTGATGTGGAGGTGCATGAGGATGTGGGCACTGCATGGGACGCAGTCGGCACAGGTGGCGTTGTCACCACCTCCCCCGCGTTGAACCGGGATCGGGAGGCACCGGAGGAGAGCAGCAGGAGGAACACCCCAGTGGTCATGCTCCACGAGGTACGAACGAAGGGATTATACTATCTGTACCTCTTCCCCTTGCCAAAGGGCACAGTCACAGTGGTGGCGCCCGGTCTGGGGCGAATCGCCGCCCTCCGGCTACCCCCGACACGGGCTTGAATGCACCACGCGCGCCACCCCTGGAGCGGGTTGACCTAGCCATTGTGCCCAATGGAGACACTGGCCCTCAAGCGCCTTCATCGCGCCACCATGCCCTCCAAGTGGCCATCTCGCAACAGTGAGGTTGGCGATGCCGCCGCCACCGACACCGTCAGGAGTCCGACGATGGTAAAATCTACATCATCATTGCCAATGCCAAGCACTGCTACAGAGGCCATGGCGCGCGGGCTGATACATCTCCAATGTATCTACTTATCCTAATGCTTTTCGTCTTGTTTTGGACTATAATTTGCATGATTTTAATGAAACTAACCAGGACTGATGTTGTTTTTAGCAGAACTACCATGGTGTTGTTGTTTGTATAGAAATAAAAGTTCTCAGAATGGATCGAAACAATATGAAGATTTTTTATACAATAAAAGAGAATATTTGGAACCAAGAACCACCATAGGGGGGCACCTGGGTGGGCACAACCCACCAGGGAGCCCCCCTCCTAGCGTCCCCAGGTGGGTTGTCCCCACCTGGTGGCCCACCATGAGTGAACACATATCCGCTCGTGGCCTTTATCTCATCAGCATCTGAGATCCAGTTTGAATCACTATACCCTTCCAGTACCTTTGGATACCCAGCGTAGTGAATTCCATAACTCGCAGTGCCTTTCAAGTAACACATAACTCTCTCTAGAGCTTTCTAATGCACATCTCTAGGTTTTGAGACAAACCGGCTCAGTTTGCTAACAACAAAAGAAATGTCAGGTCTTGTACCACTGGCTAAATACATAAGCGAGCCAAAAATCTGAGAATACTTCAATAGATCTCTAGCAATTCTTCTATTCTTTCGAAGCGGCACACTAGCATCGTATGGTGTTGGAGAGGGCTTGCAGTCACCATAGCCAAAGCGACTCAAGATCTTTTCCACATAGTGAGATTGAAGTAATGTAATCCCACCATCATCGTCTCTCAACAACTTGATGTTTAGAATGACATCAGCCATTCCTAAATCCTTTATCTCAAAACAACGAGATGGGAAATCCTTGAACTCCTTAATAACAATCAGATTTGTTCCGAAAATCAGTATGTCATCAACATACAAGCAAAGGATAACTCCCTCGCCCCCACCATGGCGATCGTACACACATTTATCAGCTTCGTTTATAACAAAGCCTGCAGGTGTAAAAGTTCTTTCAAACTTCTCATGCCACAGTTTGGGTTCTTTCTTGAGTCCATACAAGGACTTTAGCAACTTGCACATTTTTCCTTCTTGACCATCTACTACAAACCCATCTAGTTGTTCCATATAAATTTCCTCTTCCAACTCTCCATTTAGGAAAGCAGTCTTAACATCAATTTGATGAACAAGAAGACCGTGTGAGGTAGCTAATGAAAGTAGTACGTGAATAGTGGTCAGTCGAGCCACAGGTGAGTAAGTATCAAAGAAGTCTTCACCTTCCTTCTGGGTATAACCCTTGGCCACGAGCTGTGCCATGTAATAGTACCATCAGGCCGAAGCTTCTTTTTGAATACTCATTTTCACCCTATAGGTTTGCACCCATAAGGAAGATCAGTTATCTCCCAAGTTTAATTTGCCAAGATGGAATCCATCACACTACGAACCGCTTCCTTCCAGTAGTCAGCATCTTTAGATGCATAGGCCTCTGAAATAGAACTCGGAGTGTCATCTATTAGATAGACAAGAAATTATCACCAAAGGACTTTGTAGTCCTCTGTCTCTTGCTCCTAGTAGGAACTTCATTGTTCTCCTCCACGGGATTTTCAAAGTGTTCCATCGAAATGACAGGTTCAATAATTATATCTGGTTCCTAATTCGATGAACTAGACATCTCCTGATTAGATGAGGTAGCCATATCCTTCATGGGAAAGATATCTTTAAAGAAAGTCACACCATTCGACTCCATGATCATACCGACATGCATGAGAGGTACCTCAGATTTTACAACAAAGAATCTATAGCCAATGCTATGAAAGACATATCCAAGGAAAACACAATCCATAGTTTTTGGTCCAAGTTTACGCTTCTTTGGAATTGGCACATTGACTTTCGCCAAACAACCCCATGATGAGGACATGACTACCTTGGATACGACCAAAAATATTGCATACATGCATATTTGTCAGGTGATTTCTAATGCAAACTATTCAATAATCTATTTATGTTATCCAGAACAAAAATACTTCACACACTTTTGTGTTTTGTCTAATTGTAGGTGTATGGGACATTTGTACAATCCACATATGAAGATAAGGGAAAAGGAGAAGTTTAGGTTGTGTTCAAAAAGTCCTCTCACGTCACTTTTGGGCCAAGAGAAGATAGAGTCCAAGTCTCTCACGTTTTGGATTCAGATTCGGACTGCACAGACATACCTGACTCAAAACGCCAACAACTTTTTCATACGGACTCTGAATTGGGTGATTCTTTTTTTGTTGGAAACTAGATTTCGTTCTCTTTCCAACCCAATTGGATTCACCTTCAAATTCGTCCGGAGCGTTGAGTTACGGACGAAACAATCTGACGTTGCAGCAGAATCCGAGTCAAACTACAAGCCCAAAGGTGTTGCATCACCTCCACTTGGGCCCATGAGCCTTGTACGACCTAGGGTTAGTTTTAGGCTGCCTTGGGACGTCCTACCACCTCCTTGGCCGCCACCCCTTGCTCCTATATAATTAGATCCATCTAGTAGCTTTTTCCTTGGGATTTGTTTAGTTAAAAGTTAGCCATTGCAACTTCGTGTACTTCGTTTGTGTCCAACGACCGGACCAAGACCGCTTACGGATCCCCACCATTATCAATACCTCATATATATTTGCAATATTCAGATTGCTTTATCATATTCTTGCTCGTTCTTCGATTGCTTGCAGGAATAGACCTTCGTGGTCAGGCTGACCGTGCTTCAGGCATCGTCAGTAACCTCAGGAGATTGGTTTAGCGATTGCTAAGGCGCAACGTCGTGCACGTTTGTAGTCGGATCGTCAAAGTCATCTCCACCAAATCGATAGTTATCATCTCATCGAAAGATCGGGACACCCTCGCCTTTATCAAGTGGTATCAGTTTTCAGGTTGCTCGGTGAGAATTTCCAGTTTTCCTAAATTAGATTTATTTTCTTACCTATTGTCCAAGAAAAAGCCACAAAAAAGAGTTAGATCTATTCATCATTGGTCCAAGCCAGTCTGAGCCTTTGCAATTTTCTTTTCATTGCTTGCATAGTTGAATTATCGGTTGCATCGTCGTGTCGAGTTGCTGGTCTTAGTGTCTAGTTCGTTTAGAGTTTCGAGTTCTGTTCACATTAGTCACGCCACCGCTGCATCATTATCTCTTCCGCTATCCACCACCCATCCATCAATTTCCACCACGTGCTACCCACCATTCATTGCCATAATAATAGTTGAGATCGTTCACATCTTCACTTGATCCAATTTGCATCTTATCTAGTTTGTTTTGGAAAGAGGGAGAAAAAAAGAGAGAAAAAAATGAGAGAAAAAAAAGGAGAAAAAAAGTCAGAGAAAAAAAAAGGAGAGAAAGAAAAAAAGTGTGAGGAAAAAAAAGAGAGAAGAAAAAAAACAAAAAAATCGGCACAAACTTTTTCAGAGGAAAGTTGGAGACAAAGTTGTTGATATATCCTGCTTGGCTGTTGTTTCACCTCATTATCTTTACTGCCGTTGTGATCTTCACTTATATCTTGCAGTCCAGAGCTACTTAGTATCCTTCATTGATGCTAGTTGTGCTACGACGTGACCTCATTAGTGTTCTAGGCTCGCGTCTCTAGTTCGATCTAGCCTAGGACCAGCACAGTACCGTCGTTGAGCGTTTATTCAACATTGCATCTCTGAATTGATTATTGCTAATCTTTTGCTACCATATATAGCCAACCCAGCTCCACATATTTCTACATCGTGTATACGTAAGTTCCCCTGGCAATCATTTTACACAATCTTCAGAGTTATTTGACACCGCTGGTTGCCTGTCACCACCTGCCGCATGGTAAGAACTTGTAAGATATTGATATTTGCTTTACTGTGAGTACTTTACAACCACATCCTAGTAGTTCATAGGAACATTATTCTCGAATTTTGGTTCTTGTTTCTACTAATCATGACAGGTTCCAGAGATAGAAGTTCTTGGATGACGGACACATCTTCACCATCACGAGAGTTGAGACAACACACACAAGCATATGGTCAGGTTATCTCTTTACCATCATTTGAGGGTAGATTTAATCCTGCTATTTATCTAGCTTGGGAGCTTGAAGTAGAACAAGTTTTTAGTCACCATGATTTTTCTGAACTTGAGAGAGTACGAGCTACCATTAGAGCATTTACTGGTTTTGCTTCTGTTTGGTGGAGTGTACATTGTAAGAAACACATTGATAACCAACCCACAACTTGGAAAGTTTTGAAAGCTTTAATGAGACAACAATTTTTTCCTCCTTACTATCGTCATGAATTGCGTCGCAAATTAGAGCAATTAAAACAAGGCAGTAACACTGTTCATGCTTACTACCAAGAGTTCAAATCTTATATGCATCATTGTGACATAGAAGAATCTGAGGATGATACAATGAATAGATTTTTTGGTGGTTTGAACCATGATATTCAGGCAAGATTTCAGTATATTCCTCGTTGCATTACTGGTATGTATGTCCGTGCTTGTACATTTGAGAGACAAATACAGGAGGATGCATTGGGTGACTACAACAACTACTATTCCAGTTCATGCTCACCACCGCCGGTTGGTTACTCCACTATTGCACCTACTAGAGCAGCCCCACCTCGGATTGTGAGCGCGATATCATCTCAAGAGTATGGTACATTGTCAACGTCCGTACCTACATCAGCTACATCTCTGCGAGGTAACAGTAAAGGTCTTGATGATATAACTTCACATGAGAATGAAGCATGCCTAGTTAACTTGAATGCATCATGTGTTGAGTTACCTGTTGATTTGAGCACACCACCTATTTTAGAGACTCTTGTTACTGTCATGAATGCGTCATGTGATCAAACAACTGAAATATCAACAATTTTGAGTGCACCCATTGAATTAACTATTGATGCAAAAGAACCAATGTTTAATCATTTTGATATGACCTCTAATCTTGATGATGATTCTGTGTCCAATGATATATTGCATGTTTGCTTATTTAAGCATGTTGTAGCATGTAAATTTGATGCAAGTAAGGTTTATTCATCGAAGTTAGGATGGTTTAATGATGAACATTGCCAATCTTTTGAAGTGAATAAGAGCTTCACTTATATGTGCAAACTGAGTTGCAATATTTTCATGCCTTCTACTTCTTGTGATAATTTTTTGGCTGTAGATTTTATGAACAATGAAAGTTACTCATGTATACATGTGACATATGTGCAAAAATCAAGGGAAGTTAAACTGGATGACATATACATATACCACATGTACACCTTGTCTCTTTTGTTAGCCACATTTCAGATTAAGCAACGCCGAGGACGGCTTTGTTTTCAGAAAGGGGAGGATGATGAGGACATGACTACCTTGGATACGACCAAAAATATTTCATACATGCATATTTGTTAGGTGATTTCTAATGCAAACTATTCAATAATCTATTTATGTTATCCAGAACAAAAATACTTCACACACTTTTGTGTTTTGTCTAATTGTAGGTGTATGGGACATTTGTACAATCCAAATATGAAGATAAGGGAAAAGGAGAAGTTTAGGTTGTGTTCAAAAAGTCCTCTCACGTCACTTTTGGGCCAAGAGAAGATAGAGTCCAAGTCTCTCACGTTTTGGATTCAGATTCGGACTGCACAGACATACCTGACTCAAAACGCCAACAACTTTTTCATACGGACTCCGAATTGGGTGATTCTTTTTTTGTTGGAAACTAGATTTCGTGCTCTTTCCAACCCAATTGGATTCACCTTCAAATTCGTCCGGAGCGTTGAGTTACGGATGAAACAATCTGACGTTGCAGCAGAATCCGAGTCAAACTACAAGCCCAAAGGTGTTGCATCACCTCCACTTGGGCCCATGAGCCTTGTACGACCTAGGGTTAGTTTTAGGCTGCCTTGGGACGTCCTCCCACCTCCTTGGCCGCCACCCCTTGCTCCTATATAAGTAGATCCATCTAGTAGCTTTTTCCTTGGGATTTGTTTAGTTAAAAGTTAGCCATTGCAACTTCGTGTACTTCGTTTGTGTCCAACGACCAGACCAAGACCGCTTACGGATCCCCACCATTATCAATACCTCATATATATTTGCAATATTTAGATTGCTTTATCATATTCTTGCTCGTTCTTCGATTGCTTGCAGGAATAGACCTTCGTGGTCAGGCTGACCGTGCTTCCGGCATCGTCAGTAACCTCAGGAGATTGGTTTAGCGATTGCTAAGGCGCAACGTCGTGCACGTTTGTAGTCGGATCGTCAAAGTCGTCTCCACCAAATCGATAGTTATCATCTCATCGAAAGATCGGGACACCCTCGCCTCTAGCACCCCAAGTTCGTAGGATAGAGAGTTTTAACCTTTTCTTCTCCCATTCCTCGAATGGAGTTATCTCTTTGTTCTTTGTGGGAACTCGGTTTAGGACATGCCATGCAGTCAATATCGCATCCCCCCACCATGCCTTGGAGAGACCCAATGTGTCTAACATGGCATTAACCAAATTAGTTAGAGTACAGTTCTTTCTTTCGGCCACCCCATTTGACTAAGGTGAATAGGGAGGCGTCCTCTAATGGATTATACCATGTTCCGCACAAAAGGAATCAAATTCATTTGAGAAATACTCTCCACCACGATCGGACCTAAGCCTCTTGATCTTTCGATCAAGTTGGTTTTCTGATTCAGCTTTATAGATCTTGAAATAGTTCAAAGCCTCATCCTTAGATTTCAGAAGATACACATGGCAGTATCTAGTGGAGTCAGCAATTAACATCATAAAATACTTCTTAACACCTTTTATCAACACACCACTCATTTCACAAAGATATGAACGTATGATCTCTAGTGGTGCAAGATTTCTTGTTTCCGCAGTCGCATGAGACTTACGAGGTTGCTTAGCTTCCACACACACTTGACACTTAGATCCCTTGAAAGTGGTGAAACTAGGGATTAAGTTCAACTTGGCTAGTGGCCACATGCAACCAAAATTAACATGACAGAGACGTGAATGCCATACATTTGATGCACTATTGTTGCAAGCATGATTAACAACTTTATTGCAAACTTCTGACAAGGATAAATGAAACAGGCCTCCTGACTCATAGCCTTTACCAATAAAGGTTCCATACTTTGATATTACAAATTTATTCGACTCAAAGACAAGCTTGTAGCCATCCCTACACAGAAGAGATCCGCTAACAAGATTTTTATTGACAGAGGGGACATAATGCACGTTCTTCATCCGCATGATCTTCTCTGAAGTAAACTTCAGATCGACCGTGCCAACACCATGAACAGAAGAACTTGAACCGTTGCCCATCAGCATGGTGGAAGTCCCTGCGGTCTGATAAGATGAAAACATGGAAATATCAAGACTATTTAAGCTTATGGGTAGGATAGGGTAATGAGGTGGAGCTGCAGCAAGCACTAAGCATATATGGTGATTAACATACGCAAATAAGAGCGAGAAGAGAAGCAACACAACAGTCGTGAAGCTAGAAATGATCAAGAAGTGATCCTGAAACTACTTACGCACAACCATAACACAAGAACCGTGTTCACTTCCCGGACTCTGCCGAAAAGAGACCATCACGGCTACACATGCGGTTGATGCATTTTAATTAAGTCAAGTGTCAAGTTATCTACAACCGGATATTAACAAATTCCCATTTGCCACATAACCGCGGGCACGGCTTTCAAAAGTTTATACCCTGCAGGGGTGTCCCAACTTAGCCCATCACAAGCTCTCACGGTCAACGAAGGATATTCCTTCTCCCGGAAAGACCCAATCAGTCTTGGAATCCCGGTTACAAGACATTTTGACAATGGTAAAACAAGACCAGCAAGACCGCCCGATGTGCCGACAATCCCGATAGGAGCTGCACATATCTCGTTCTTAGGGCAACACCGGATGAGCACTCCGTACAACTAAAACCAGCCCTCAAGTTTCCCCGAGGTGGCGCTGCAAAGGACTCTAGTTCGGAACAACACTTAGAGAAGCACTGGCCCGAGGGGGTTCAAATGAAGATGACCCTCGGGTTGGCCGACCCAAGGGAAGGGTAATAGGTTGTTAGGCAAATGTAAAACCAAGGTTGGGCCTTGCTGGAGGAGTTTTATTCAACACCGGAAAGAAGCAAATAACATGGTAAACAACCAAGCGTAAACATGGCATGATGCACAACCAAATATGATGCATGTCCGATTTAATGAGGCATGGCATGGCAAAGTGCACAAACAATACTACAAATTAAGTGGAGCTCAATATGCAACGAGTTGCATATTGACGAAACATCACATCAATTATTTAGTTCTCCCTTGTTTATGTACCCAACAATATTAAATGTTATTAAACATGGCAAGAGGGGAGGCAGAAGTAAACTACACATTTAGGCATTTTAAATGAGGGCAGAAACATCAAACAACAATTCCGGTAAACCCTCATGTGCAATTAATGGATTTGGTACTGTTCTGCCTAAACCATATTTTAGAGTTGTTAAACATGCAAGATGAGAGCACCATGTTAAACTAGGCATTTTTCCACCCCATTTACATATAAAGTTTATTTAAAATGGAGCTACAGTTATTTAGTTATGAAATAAAGCATTTTAGCATCGCACTAGAGCAAAATTAATGCAAACAGCAATTTAAACATTTTTCACATGGATGAAAGTTGCATATTGTTAATCTACACAAAATTCTAAGCATTTTACATATATAATTTGTTTTAATATGATGCACCGTTTGTGAGTTATTAAATGCATGATGCTTGGGGGTTTTCTGCAAAACTGCCAAACTCCTGGATAAATAGTAAATCGCTCCGCAGAAAAAAAACATGAGTCGGGCCGAAATCCAGTTCACCTAACAGGGGCACACAGAGGGCAGGTTCTCACCCTGGGCCAAGGCCCGGTCGGTGGACGATAACTGGGCCGGCTGGGCCTGCGCTGATGCAAGACGCGGCCCAGGCACGTGCGGTCGATGAGGGCGCGGTCGACGGAGAGCCACGGCGGTAGCGGCCGAGCTCCGGCAAGGGTTGTCAACAGAGAGCCACGGCGGTAGAGGCCGAGCTCCGGCAAGGGTGGCGCACGGGGAAATGACGGTGGATGCGGACAGCGAGGTCAGGAACGGGCAGAAACAGGCGAGGTGGTCCCGGATCCGACGACGGTTCAGGGCGAGGAGGCCAGCAACGACCTCGACGGTGATGGAATGGGCGACTCCGGCGAAGGTGATCTCTCCTGCGCGCGCGCGAGAGAGAGAGAGCAAGGTCTGAGAGAGGCGGCGAAAACGAAGGAGGAGGAGGACGGGGTCGGCGAGGGAGGACCTGGGGTCACCGGCGAGGTTGCTGTGCTCGGGATCCCGGGCAGCGCTAGGCGGCGGGGACGAACAGGGAGGTACAGGCGTGCCTCGGTTGCGTGCGGCGGCGGCGGGATGGGCTCGTCCAGGCCCAGATGGCCTTGGGCTGGCCGTGGATGGGCCTGGCAGGGCCACTGTGAAGTGGGGCGTAGGGGGGAACGCATGGCGCACTAGGGTTGGCTGGAGCGGGCGCTGGGGCGACGTGGAGGCGCACGATAGGCTGAGGGTGGCGGCGCTGGGCGGCCGCTGGCCGCTGGCGGCGCGCCAAGTGGCGGAGGTGGGCTGGCGGCGTCGGATCCGAGGGGGAAGTTGCGGCTAGCGACGGAATTTGAGGAGGGGGGTAGGTAGGAGGCCAAAATGGCATGTGGGGATGTTTATATAAGGAAGGGGTTAGGGTTTGGTGGGGTTGAGGCCGTTTCTGGACCCTTCGATCGCAATCGAACGGTTCCGGTCAGAGGGGGTTTAGGTGGGCTGTGCTAGAGAGAGATGGGCTCAGAAGAGAGGAGAGAGAGAGGCCCGGCAGCAGCTTCCGGAGGCCGAAAACGTCCGACGATTTGACCGACTATATTGTCGCTATAGTTATCCATTGGGGCATCAAACGGACTCCGAATGCGATGAAACTTGGCTGGAGACCTACCAACAACATAACAACACCGCACGCCAACTTTCATTCCATTCCGAGAACATTTTCCGACCACTTATAAAATAATATTTTGGAGGTGCCGCGGGCGCGTGCGAGTGTGAAAGGGGCTCGGAACAGACAACGGAGAGAACTGGGAGATGCAGACAGATGCAAGTTTTGAAAACATGATGATGCAATGCACATGATGACATGGCAAGATGCAACACGCAAGCAAATGACAAGGCAACAACAATGAATAACTGGAAGACACCTGGCGCATCGGTCTCGGGGCGTTACAGTGAGGCCCTCCAGAAGAGAGCCCCCGAGCCTCGGCCGAGGAGGGCGCCGGGAGCGTCTTCCTATGCGAGGGAGGGACGCACCCCAGGTGCGGGTGCAAATCCTGAGGCGGCGCTGCTAGAGACACCGCCCCCCTGAGGCCCTGTGTGGAGTAGATGCTTCTTCTTCTTGGGGATGGCCTCAGGAGGGTACTGTGTGCCCTCGTTGTCAGGGTCTTCGATTGCTGCACCTTGGAAGGCATGCTCGAGGGAGCACACTGCATCTCTTTCTTCACAGGGGACTGTGATGATTCCGCCGCTTCCTGGCATCTTGAGGACGTTGTAGCCATGGTGGGTCACTGCCATGAACTTGGCTAATGCTGGGTACCTGAGGATGGCATTGTACGGCAGACGGATGTAGGCGACGTCGAATTCGACAAGCTCGGTGTGGTATTTGCCGCGCTGGCGGAAGGTGACAAGGAGACGAACTTGCCCTATCGGGGTGGTGGAGCCGTCGGTCACTCCTGAGAAGGGCTTGGTAGGCTGTAGCTGATCATAGGGCACTTCAAGGCTATCGAACGTATCAACGGACAGGACACTGAACCCCGCGCCGCCATCGATGAGGGTCTTGGTGACTTGGACATTGCTGATGACGGGTGAACAGAGCATCGGGAGGACGCCGGCGGTCGCCGCGCATTTGAGCTGGTCCTCTGAGCTGAAGGTAATGGCGTACTTGCACCACCTGAGCGGGCGCGTGGCCTCGAGCCTGGGGAGGGATGCATTCACCTCGCGAGAGAACTGCTTGAAGATGCACTGGGAAGCTTGGGCCTAAGCACCGCCCAAGATGCAAGCGATGGCGTGTGGCACTTGGAAGCCCGCAGCCCCCTCGTCCTGATGGTGGCCGTCATTCCTTCTTGGTGGTGGCGGCAGCGGAGGGAGGCCAGGATTGCCCTGAGGGCGGTCCTCGCGGGGCTGGTCGCGCCAGGCGCCCTCATGAGGCTGCTCCTACCAGTGGACCTCACGAGGCCAGTCGCGCCACTCCTTGCGGGGGCCGCGGTCGTCCCAGTGTCCTCCACCTCGTCCTCCTCCTAGGCCATAGCCCGCACCGACCGAAGCGTCCATCTCGGATGGCCCTGAGCTCTTGACAATCTTTGGTGTTGCGGCTGTGTACGTTGTGGAAGGCGTAGAATGGACGGCTGCTCTTGGATGACTCGGGATGGTCCCGGCCGTGCTTCGTGTCTGGCTCCGCCGCGAGCACGGATACTCCCTTGCACTTCACGTCCTTGACCTTGGCTTTGTTCTCCTCTGGGTTGGCAGCAGGGAGCTCAAGGAGGGAGAGACGCCCTTCCTTAGCTCTTGCGCACTTGGTTGCCATGTTGAATAGCTCCAGAGTCGTGCATAGCTCCTCGTGGATGGTGAGCTCCTCCTTCATCTTGACGTCGTGGACTCCATCGGAAAATGCTGAGATGATGGCCTCGTCTGTCACCTTGGGGATCTTGAGGCGAACACAGTTGAAGCACTGGATGTACTTCTGCAGGGTCTCTCCCGGCTGTTGCTTGATGCGGCGTAGGTCACCATGGCCGCAGGGCGGTCGCGATTGCCCTAGAAGTTGGCGATGAAGCGGTCACGCATCTCACTCCAGGAGGAGATTGATCCCGCGGGAAGGTTCAAGAGCCATGAGCGAGCGCCATCCTTGAGAGCCATGGGAAACCAGTTCGCCGTGACTTTTTCATTGTCGTTGGCCGCCTCGATGCTCAGCTCATAGAGCTGCAGGAACTCTGCGGGGTCGGGGATGCCGTCGTAGCACGGAGGCAGATTCGGCTTGAACTTGCCTGGCCAAACGACGGTGCACAGCTCGGGAGTGAAGGCGCGGAAACCTGCTGTGGCCACTTGGGCCCTCTGCAGAGGCGTAGCTTGCCCTTGATGTCCACGCGCCGCCTCCGCAGGCGGCACACGATCTTGTCGTGGTGGTGCCGGGAGCACAGGAGCGTTTTCTTGCGGTCGAGGGACCTCCTGGCAGCTTCCTTCTCCGTGCGCGGGCACACAGCGTGACGGATCACGCCGCGGGACCGCGCGTCTTGGGGCGAGGACACCGTCTTGACGCGGAGGAGGCGGTGGCGCTCCGTGAGCTGCGCCTCTCGGCGCGAGGGTGCCGCCTTGTTGTGGAGGCGGCGGAGGCGCTCCGTGAGCTATGTCGCCTGCGTCTGGAGGTGGGCGAGGCAGCGAGAGGGATGGTGGAGGAGAGCCCCCAGCGGTGCTGACGAGCTCGGCTATGCGGTCTAGCCAGTCCTCATAGAGGTCGTCGACCGGGCGGTAGCGCAGGAGCTCGCGTGCCATGAGCAGTGCGGCCTGCGCATCCGTTGGTGCGCGACGAACATGGGACGATGAACCGGCCGGAGTTAGTGACAGGGTGGCGGTGCGGCCGTCCCACTGCACGGAGGAGTGCAGTGATGATGCTTGCTGCTTGTTTGCTGTCAGGGCCGGTAGCAGCGTTGGCAACAGGTGATGGAGAACGATGGGGAGGCCCTCCTATAGGGGCGGTCTAAGCGACACTGGCGGGGAGGGCGGCCCGGCGCTCGGCCCGGGCTCAACGCGCGTCCGCCATGGATGCGGTGGAGCAGTGGAACGTGGATCAACAGAAGGAAAGCTTCAGCGCACCCCTACCTGGTGCGACAAATGTTGGATTTCGGGTTCTGGCAAAACCCTTGAGGTTCGAACTCTGGGGTGCGCACGAAGATCTCTCCTCCCCCTAGCTCACACCCTCACCGCAATCTCAAAGCTCAGCACGTCGAGCTCGCAGAACAAAGGACACAGGGTTTATACTGGTTTGGGCCACAGATGTGGTGTAATACCCTACTCCAGTGTGGTGTGGTGGATTGCCTCTTGGGCCGAGGATGAACAAGTACAAGGGAAGAACAGCCTCCTGAGGAGAGGTGTCCTTGAGCTTGGTGAGCTTGTGTGGTTGAGAATGGAATGGAACCGATCCCAGATCCGTTCTAAGATGACTTCTCTCCGATCCGTCCCCCTCCTACTGTGGTGGCTAGCCCTATTTACAGAGGCCCTGGTCCTCTTCCCAAATGTAGGTGGGAAGGGATCCAACAATGGCCAAATTTGAAGGGATACAACTAGTACAAGTTATCCTAACAAAAGGTGGTCTTCGCCTGCCAAAGGCTCTGGTGGTGACGCCGTCCTAGGCTCCATGGTGACCTCTGTCCTGCCGTCCTACTGGTCTTGTTCTTCTTGCACCGATATAGAAACCTTTGCCTGATGCCTAGGGACTCCTTGCCTGCACTTGCCTCTTTAGCACCAAAGAGGAAGCGAGTACACTGCACGCGCCGGCGCCCGCCTGTCCTTGGTCGTCATGGCTTGCGTCACGGGGACCTTGCGAGGTGCCCCTTGCCTTGATCTCTCCGCCCCTCGCGAGCCAGCCTGGTGACCCCCCCCCCCCCCCCCGAGGAGGTCTTGTGTCATCTGCCTCACGAGGCTTGGCCCCTCGCGAAGGTCTTGAGTGTTCGTTGATGAAGATGGGCCGTACAGGGCCGCTGGTGGTGCCACGCCGCGGGCCGCAGGCAGGCAAGTCTGGGGACCCCCCTTCCCAGGACGCCGACATCAGTAGACGCGCTGAGCGCTCCCAAAAAACCATATCACCCTTCTCCCGTATAGGACTCAAAGAGGTGCCATTTTGAAGGCCTACTGTCTCGACCTGCGGTGCATGCCACAAGCTGGGATGGGGAAGATCGTAGTAGTAGCTTAGTGCTCAGGAACTCGGTGGCGAGAGGAGGAGATTCTTTTGGTGTGCATCTCTAGAGAGGAGCGACCTCCCTTTATAGGCACATGAGAGAGAGGCGAGAGGGTGACGAAGGACGAAGACGAAGTGAACAACCAGCAACCGAAAAGTTGCACCGTTCGCATTTAGTCTCCACTATCAAAAACTATTTTCAGCTTCCGTGTGACCTCTCCTATACCAGTCGTGCAGGCAAAAATTTAGACATCGGCTCGGCTCATTCCCGCAACCCATGGCGCATCGTGACAAAGAGTGGCATGACAAGGAGCGTTCATGAATGTCGATCCTGTTCTCATGCCCATACATGTGGAAAACCATCCTCCCTTATAAGGAGGTTCAACTCCCACCAAACTAGCAATATGGGACTAAACTTTAGATCCACCTCTTGCCTTGCACGAATGGGCTGCATGGGCCACCAGGATTTATTAGGAATTTCTACAACTGCTTTTGGGCTAGCCCAAAATAGACAAAATTCCAGCAATCCCCCACCAGATCCCAGAGGTACACAAAATTTGCCTTTGGTTCCAAAACACTGTTTTATATATCGGTACTGCAGTGGAGACTGTTAAGTTGAACTTCCACCTAGAACTCTACGCTACACTAATAAGCAACTTGAACAGTGGACTGGGCCTTGAAATGCAAGTTTTCTACGAATCTAGCTTCACACACAGCCTTGGCCGATACTAGGCTACCATGGGTCTTCCCAGCGGTTGGAGCTTATGCGTCATACTCCGAGACCTTTCATGAGTTTACTAGAGAGCACCCTACTCTCATATATTGTGATGTTTAAAAATTAGACTCATATAGGTGTGTTCTTCAAAAGATGTTCTGCAGGGCAACATCTCTGCTTCAATGAGCCACTCAGAACACATTAAGATGTTCATCAACCTACCGTGCAGATTATGAGAGTATTGCATCTTCATGGAGTGGTATTGTTAATAGCAAGGATACTCTCCTCTAAGTAGGCCAACAGCTTGTCTCCACGTCTAATTCACGGGATCTCTGATCACATAGACTAGGTTACCACTGTGAACAACTCATATTGTGGGTCTCATACCCATCTCCTTTGATGCATTATCTATCACATTACGTGATAGACCCTTAGTAAAAGGATCTGCCAGATTTTTAGATGTTTGGATATAATCCAATGCAATAACTCCGGAGTTTTTCATTTTCTTGACAGACTTCAACCTTCTATGAACGTGTCTTGATGACTTCATGTTATCCTTTGAGATGCTCACATTCGTGATTATAGTTTGATGGTCGCGGTTCATAAGTGTATCTGGTACATGTTTCTCAACTACCGGCAAGTCATTCAAGAATCGACGAAGCCAATCTGCTTCGATTGTAGCTGTATCTAGTTCTGTGAGTTCTGCTTCCATTGTTGACCTCGTTAAGATGGTCTTCTTGCAAGACTTCCAAGAAACAGCGCCACCTCCATGAGTGAATACATATCTGCTCGTGGCCTTTATCTCATCAGCATCTGGGATCTAGTTTGAATCACTATACCCTTCCAGTACCTTTGGATACCCAGTGTAGTGAATTACATAACTCGCAATGCCTTTCAAGTAACGCATAACTCTTTCTAGAGATTTCCAATGCACATCTCCAGGTTTTGAGACAAACCAGCTCAGTTTGCTAATAGCAAAAGAGATGTCAGGTCTTGTACCACTGGCTAAATACATAAGCAAGCCAAAAATCTGAGAATACTTCAATAGATCTCTAGCAATTCTTTGATTCTTTCAAAGCAGCACGCTAGCATCATATGGTGTTGGAGAGGGATTGCAGTCACCATAGCCAAAGCGACTCAAGATCTTTTCCACATAGTGAGATTGAAGCAATGTAATCCCACCATCATCGTCTCTCAACAACTTGACATTCAGAATTACATCATCCACTCCTAAATCCTTCATCTCCAAACAACGAGATGGGAAATCCTTGAACTCCTTAATAACATTCAGATTTGTTCCGAAAATCAGTATGTCATCAACAACAAGCAAAGGATAACTCCCTTGCCCCCACCATGGCGACCGTACACACATTTATCAGCTTCATTTATAACAAAGCCTGCAGCTGTTAAAGTTCTTTCAAACTTCTCATGCCACAGTTTGGGTGCTTGCTTCAGTCCATACAAGGACTTTAGCAACTTGCACATTTTTCCTTATTGACCATCTACTACAAACCCATCTGGTTGTTCCATATAAATTTCCTCTTCCAACTCTCCATTTAGAAAAGCTGTCTTAACATCCATTTGATGAACAAGAAGACCATGTGAGGCAGCTAATGAAAGTAGTACGCGAATAGTGGTCAGTCGAGCCACAGGTGAGTAAGTATGAAATAAGTCTTCACCTTCCTTTTGGGTATAACCCTTGGCCACTAGCCGTGCCTTGTAATAGTACCATCAGGCCTAACCTTCTTCTTGGATACTCATTTGCACCCTATAGGTTTGGACCCATAAGGACGATCAGTTATCTCCCAAGTTTCATTTGCCAAGATGGAGTCCATCTCACTATGAACTGCTTCCTTCTAGTAGTCAGCATCTTTAGATGCATAGGCCTCTGAAATAGAACTCGGAGTGTCATCTATTAGATAGACAAAAAAACCACCACCAAAGGACATTGTAGTCCTCTGTCTCTTGCTCCTAGTAGGAACTTCATTGTTCTCCTCCACGGGATTTTCAAAGTGTTCCATCGAAATGGCAGGTTCAGTAATTATAACTGGTTCCTGATTCGATGAGGTAGCCATATCGTTCATGGGAAAAGATATCTTCAAAGAAAGTCGCACCATTCGACTCCATGATCATACCGACATGCATGAGAGGTACCTCAGATTTTACAACAAAGAATCTATAGCCAATGCTATGAAAGGCATATACAAGGAAGACACAATCCATAGTTTTTGGTCCAAGTTTACGCTTCTTTGGAATTGGCACATTGACTTTCGCCAAACAACCCCAAGTTTGTATGTAAGAGAGTTTTAACCTTTTCTTCTCCCATTCCTCGAATGGAGTTATCTCTTTGTTCTTTGTGGGAACTCGGTTTAGGACATGTCATGCAGTCAATATCGCCTCCCCCCACCATGCCTTGGAGAGACCCGATGTGTCTAACATGGAGTTAACGAAATCAGTTAGAGTACAATTCTTTCTTTCAGCCACCCCATTTGACTAAGGTGAATAGGGAGGCGTCCTCTCATGGATTATACCATGTTCCGCACAAAAGGAATCAAATTCATTTGAGAAATACTCTCCACCACGATCGGACCTAAGCCTCTTGATCTTTTGATCAAGTTGGTTTTCCGATTCAGCTTTATAGATCTTGAAATAGTTCAAAGCCTCATCCTTAGATTTCAGAAAATACACATGGCAGTATCTACTGGAGTCAGCAATTAACATCATAACATACTTCTTCCCACCTTTTGTCAACACACCATTCATTTCACAAAGATCTGAACGTATATGCTCTAGTGGTTCAAGATTTCTTGTTCCCGCGGTTGCATGAGACTTACGAGGTTGCTTAGCTTGCACACACACTTGAAACTTAGATCCGTTGAAAGTGGTGAAACTTGGGATTAAGTTCAACTTGGCTAGTGGCGACATGCAACCAAAATTAACATGACAGAGAAGTGAATGCCATACATTTGATTCACTATTGTTGCAAACATGATTAACAAGTTTATTGCAAACTTCTGACAAGTGTAAATGAAACAGGCCTCCTGACTTATAGCCTTTACCAACAAAGGTTCCATACTTCGATATTACAAATTTATCTGACTCAAAGACAAGCTTGTAGCCATCCCTACATAGAAGAGATCCGCTAACAAGATTTTTATTGACGGAGGGGACATAATGCACGTTCTTCAGCCGCATGATCTTCCCCGAAGTAAACTTCAGATCAACCGTGCCAACACCATGAACAGAAGCACTTGAATCGTTACCCATCAGCACGGTGGAAGTCCCTGCGGTCTGATAAGATGAAAACATGGAAATATCAAAGCATACATGCACATTAGCACCTGTGTCAATCAACTAATCAGGAGAATCCCATACTGAAAGAATAGTGGGAAATATACCATACCTTACATTATCACCTCTATACTAAAAGAATAGTGGCAAACATGATCATGTTAGTGTTTCCAATGACAACATTAACGGTCTTGCCGCCTTTCCCAAGATAATGCTTGTCATAGCGATTAGGGCAACTAGGAGCCCAATGATCAGGTTCTCCACACACATGACAAACACCTTTCTTCTTGTCATTCTTCTTCTTGAAATTTGTGTGTTGTACAGCCTTGTTCTTCCCATAAAACTTTGCTTTACCATTAAACTTGCCCTTATTCTTGAACTTGTGGGGCTGGAAGTTTTTCTTCTGTAACAGATTGGCACTAGATCCTCCCTCAATACCTCGAGCACATGTGTCCTTTGCTCTCGCCTTTTCTTCCACATCAAGAGTACAAATGAGATATGAAATGGAAAACTCCCGCCTCTTATGCGTCAGTAAGGTAGCAAAGTTCCTCCAGGAAGGAGGAAGCTTAGTGATGATGCTTCTGACAACAAACTTGTTCGGTAGCATACAATTGAAGTGCTCAAGTACTCTAGCAAATGACTATATCTTGTGAGCTTCTCAACCATGGAGCGCTCTTTTGTCACCCTGTAGTCATAGAATTGTTCCATGATGTACAGCTCAGTGCCGGCATCCGAGACCCCAAACTTGGCATCGAGTGCGTCCCACATATCTTTTCTATTGTCAATTGAAGCATAAGCATCAACTATGTTCTCACCAAAAACACTCAAGAGAGCAGCCTTAAACAGAGTATCCATTTTCTGAAACGCTTGTTCCTGTTGGGCATCATACTCCCCTTCTGGTTTGCCATGAGTGGTTTCATAGCAACCCATGGTTTGAAACCATACGACTGCTCTCACGCGCCACCTCGTTTAGTGGATACCCTCAAACATAGGAGGTCTCATGGAAGCAGCAAAACCACTTGGTGTAAATTGCCTATAATAAGGTTTTTGGATTGTTGGAAATATGAGCAATTTACCAAATAATTTTATTAATAGAAATACTAAATAAAGCATGACTAATATAGCAGAGATAAAGCAAGTCATGCAATCTGACAGAGAGAAGGTGAATAGCATATGCAAATATGAACTATAACCAAACATATCTAGAGTAGAAAGTGGAGCAAGTTGCATATATTAAGTAGAACCTAACATATCTAGGACATATGCTAGAACAAGGAAGTGTGGCAGGACCTCTAACAGAAACAGGAAGAACATATATGGGACAGCAGCAGTAGCAGAAGCACTGGACTTGGGGTCGGTGTCCTCGCCAGCCATGTCGTCGAGGAGGTTGTCGACGTCGGGGAAGAAGTCGTCGTCAGGGAAGTAGTCGTTGGAGTCCGGGCGTCCGTGACGAAGAAGTCAGTAGTCGCGCCGAGAACTCCCCAAAAACATTATCACCCTTCTCTCATACAGGACTCAAAGAGGTGTGGTTTCGGAGGCCTACTATCCCGACCTGCGGTGAACACCACAAGTCGGGATGGGGAAGATCATAGCAGCAGCTAAGTGCTTAGGAACTTGGTGTCGAGAGGAAGAGAGTCGTCTGTTGTGCATCTCTGGAGAGGAGCGACCTCCCTTTTATAGGCACGGGAGAGAGAGGCAAGAGGGCAGCATCGGAAGTGAAATGAAAAGATGGAGACGAAGCGAACAACCAGTAGCCAAAAAATTGCACCATTCGCATTCAGTCTCCACTATCAAAAAATCTTTTCAGCTTCCGTGTAACCTTTTGTATACCAGTCATGGGTGGCAAAAATTTAGACATCGTCTCGGCTCATTCCCGCAACCCGTGGCTCATCGTGACCAGGCGTGGCATGGCGAGGCGAGCGGCGGAGGAGGAGCGCGCGTGAATGTCCCTCTTGTTCTTAGGCTTATACATGTGGAAAAAACATCCTCCCTTATAAGGAGATTCAACTCCCACCAAACTAGCAATATGGGACTAAACTTTAGTTCCACCTCTTGCCTTGCATGAATGGGCTGCATGGGCCTCTAGGATTTATTAGGAATTTCTGAAACTACTATTGGGCTGGCCCAAAATAGACAAATTTCTAGCAATGATAATGTGCCACTAGGTGAATTTCTTGATGAACAAATTGCTTGAGTAAGACAATATGATATTCTTGAAACTGATGATGAGCTTGAAACTACAAATCTTGAAACTCCTACTAGAACTAGCCCTCCTAGATATGAATTGCCAAAGGTACCCGAATGTTATGTTATGGGTGAGGAGGCAACTAGAGATATTCTTGCTTGTAAGGATAGAGATGATATAGAGAAATTACCATGCAAGTATAAAGAAAAATCTCTGAATGCTAAAATGAAATATGATCCTAAGTTTTCTACTTCACCTATCTTTATTGATGATAAGGATTATGAATTCTCTGTCAACCCAGAGTTGATTACTTTGGTTGAATCTGATCCTTTCCATAGTTATGAAACCGAAACTGTTGTCGCACATCTAACTAAGTTGAATGACATACACACCCTATTTGCTCATGATGAGAAAATTCGCTATTACTATATTCTCAAATTATTTCCGTTCTCATTAAAGGGTGATGCTAAAGCTTGGTACAATACGCTTGCTCCTAGATGGGTGCATAATCCCCAGGATCTGATTTATTACTTATGTGAAAAATATTTTCCAGTTCATAACAAACAAGCTGCCTTACTGGAAATATTGAACTTTGTGCAAATTGAAGAAGAGAGTCTCCCACAAGCTTCGGCGAGGCTTCTCTCATTTCTTAATGCTTTGCCTGATCATCCTCTTAAGAAAAATGAAATACTTGGTATCTTCTATAATGGACTAACCGATGCTTCTAGGGATTTCCTAGATAGGTGTGCTGGTTGTGTTTTCAGGGAACGCACTATTGGGCAAGCTGGAGAATTATTGAATAACATATTAAGAAATTATGATGATTGGACTCTTCCTGAATCACCTACTAAACCCACTCCAAAGAAGAGGGGTATTTTATATCTTAGTCCCAAAGATATGCAAGAGGCAAAGAAATCTATGAAGGAAAAAGGTATTAAAGTTAAGGATGTTAAAAATTTACCTCCTATTGAAGAAATCATGGGCTTGATACACGACCACTGCCTAAGGTGGTAGAGGTAAAGTCTCTAATGAAATTCAATGATAATGATAATCCTCGCAATATGCACCCTAGCTAATGCCTTTATGAGTTTGAAATTTATATTATAAAGCAAAATCACTTCAATGCAAATGTTATGAAACAATTGAAATACAATTCTGATATGATTGCTCGCTTGAGTGACTTGTTATTTAGAATCTCAAATGACATTAGAGGTGTGGGGAAGCATGCTTCTATGGTTCAAACTCAGTTAGAACAAGTTGCTAAATCTGAAAGAGAGTTGCTTGATGAAATGAATAATAATATCAATGATCATGTTGTTAGAGTAATGACTAGAGGAGGTAGGATGACCCAGGAACCACTTTATCCTGAGGGACACCCAAAAAGAATTGAACAAGACTCTCAAAGAGTTAACACTGATGCACGTTGTCCATCTAAAAAGAAAAAGAAGAAGAAAAATGATAGGACTTTGCATGCCTGTAGTGAACCTGAAGTAGAAAAACCTCGTGATAATGATAATGAAGTTTCTATCTTTGATGCTGAAACTCAATATGAAAATGAACACTCACCTTCTGATAATGAAAAAGATAATGATGAGGTTCATGAAGACACTCAAACAATTAATAAACAACCAGACAATGATATTGAGATAGAACCTATAGTTGATCTTGATAACCCAAAACCTAAGAATAAAAGTTATGATAAAAGAGACTTTGTTGGTAGAAAACATGGTAAGGAAAGAGAACCATGGGTTCAAAAACCTTTGCCCTTCCCACCTAAGTCAACTAAAAAGAAGGATGATGAATAATTTGAACACTTTGCTGAAATGCTGAGGCTAGTCTTTTTGCGTAATCGCTTGACTGATATCTTGAAAATGCCTCCTTATGCAAAGTACATGAAATACATCATCACTAATAAGAGAAAAATACCGGAAGCTGAAATCTCCACCATTCTTGGTAATTATACTTTTAAAGATGGATTACCTAAAAAACTTGGAGATCCGGGAATACCAACTATACCTTGCTCCATCGAAAGAAACTATGTGCAGACTGCTTTGTGTGATTTGGGAGCTGGTGTTAGTGTTATGCCTTCTCTTCATATAAAATACTTGATTTGAATAAACTCACACCTATTGAAATATCTTTGCAAATGGCTGACTAATCAACTACCATACCTATCGGTATTTGTGAGGATGTTCCCGTTGTTGTTGCTAATATTAATATTTTGATTGACTTTTTATACTTGAGATGCCCGAGGACGACAACATGTCGATTATCCTTGGTAGACTCTTCTTGAATAATGCAGGAGATCTAATTGATTGCAATAAAAGTAAGGTCACTTTTCATTTCAATGGTAATGAGCATATGGTGCACTTTCCGAAGAAACAATTCCAAGTGAATTGTATTAATGTTATTGAAAAATCTCCAACAATCACTATTGGAAGTTTTCAACTACCTCTACCTACTATCAAAAAGAAATATGAAATGCTTATTGTTGGGGATATTCATATCCCCGTTGAGCTAACTTAGTGATTTACAAAAGTTCTTAGGTTTCATGCTAATCGAAAGTGGTTGTTAAAAGACTTGATAAACCTTATTACTGGATCATTTTTGAGAGGTATGAAGTTGATGAATTTAGTGAGCACTACCTTCTCACCTTATCCTTTGTTTTTTGTTTTTTTGTTAAATAAAATAAAGTACCAAGTTTTTGTCTGTTTTCTGAATTTCCTATGGAATAAAAAATGAGCCAAAAAAATTTCTCAGAATGGTACGAAATTTTAATATGATTTTTTCTGAATATTTTAGAATTTTTGGTTCAAATAATATCAGAGGGAGGTGCACCAGGTGGGCACAACCCACCTGGGCGTGCCAAGACCCCCAGGCACGCCCTGGTGGGTTATGGTCCTCACGTGGGCCCCCTAACTTACCTCTTCATCCCACATCACCACTTACCTCCAAAAGAAATCACCATTGCTCTCTCTCTCTCTCTCTCTCTCGTGTTCTTGCTCTCAAACCCACGGATATCGATCTCTTTGCTTGAAGCTCCATTTCGGAAACTATTTCGGGGCATTATTGCTTGGTATGTGACTCCTCCGTTTGTCCAATTAGTTTTTGCTTTAGTGGTTTATAATTTGAATAATTAGCTACTCTTGGTGCTGTTTTAGATGAGCTTGCATGTTGAATTCTAAGAGTTTTAAGTAGTTTGAATGCTTGCTATGGCCTCTATGCATCCATATGAGTAGTTGCTACCAATCTTGTAAAGTTTTGTTGAGAAAATTGTGTGGACTAAATTTTTTAGAATTTTGTTCATAGGAAAAAGATGAGTATCTTTAGGAAGTTTGCTTCCAAGAAAAACTCTAAGGGGGTGATTGGGGAGTCATGTGACAGTGATCTTCGCGCCTAGAGATTGGCGGAGCTGCGGCCGTGCGAATGGCCACATACACCATTCTTGGAAGGGGTCGAAATCCTCAAAGAGTTTGCATAATATGCTGCTAATGCCGGCCTCGCCGACTTCATCACAGCTGAATCTGAATAGTATCATCTCCTCACAAATTCCTTTGTGCAAAGTTTTAATTTCCTTCCTAGGATTAATCCCCTTGAAGTGCAGTTTAATTTAAACGCCGGTCCCAATCAGATACCGCTTACTAAATTCTATGAAATATGCTTGCTTTCTTCTGATGGTGGGTTGGTAGAGCCTTGGCCTGCAGAGTTTGAAGGCTTTAATCATACTATGTCTATGGGGGACGAGAGAGGAGTGTCGAGTGTCACCGCCACTATCTTGCAATTTCCCGCTGGTCATTATTTTGCTCTTTCCATTACAAAGTGCTTGCTTGCTAGAGAGAAGGTGGGTGCACTTAGTGCCCCAGACCTTGTTGTTTTACGTCGTGCACTTGAAGGCGACAACACTTATAGCTTGGGAGCTATTGTGGCATGTCGCCTCCACATTAATAAATTCTAGGGTAAAATACATGGTGGTATTTACACTACTCGCCTGGTAGTTCGCTTTAATATTCAGATACGTTAACATGATTACCCTTTGCCCAAGGTTCACCTAGATCGCGCTGCTATGGAATACCATTAGTTTATTGTTGTCGATTACCCTAACATTCCTCTTCCTTATAATATGGTTTTTAGTGTGAAAACTCGTGATATTATTGCATTGCCTGCACATGCTTTGTTTGATCCTATTGCCAGGGGTGGATACAGGATTATGCTTGTGGACATCATCGCCTATCGGAACAACCTAGCTGTAGCACAGGCTGAGCCTCAATAGTGGGATCCACAGGCACCCGCTCCACAGCATTTCTACCTAGGATCCCATGGTTTCTTTGACTACTGATTACCAAGTTAGGCCAAAGCCTAAGCTTGGGGGAGTACGTATTTCCACCGACATTACATTCATGTTCACACATTTCATTTGTCGATGTTCACACTTTTTCATTGTATTATCCATGCTTAATTTATTTTCTTGCTTCTTCTTGTGTGTTCAAAAAACTTTGAGAAAATACAAAAATATTTCCAGCTTCTTTTTGCTTTTTGTTTCTAGGGTAGTTAGCTGTAGCACTAAAACCCAAAAAGATTTCCTTGTTCTTCTTTTGCTTGGTGGGAGCTTTCCCGTGTAAATAGTTTTTCTCGTTTTTTCTTTTTCCCTTTTTATTTGCTTCTTTCACATAAAAGCAAAAACCCCAAAAATATTTTAGTGTGTTTCTCTGAATTTATTTTCATTTTATTGAGTCGTACCGAGGAGAAGACCACGATGAAAATTTTGAGTGGCTCTCAGATGCATTATTGTTGATCTAACAGAGATCCCATTTTACCTTGTCTTCTCTTGTTGAATAAAATGTTTGCAGATTCTAGCTTAGTCCACGGCACTCTTGCACTATTATTATTTTCTTATCATTCGGTCGTGCAACTGAAACGAAATAATGAGGACATTTGATGAACTGGCCGTGGCAGAGAGAAACGGGTATGAACTCGACTTGTTTTGTTTTCGTAAATATGTTTAACCTAGTATGTGTGATTGAGCCAGTTATGATTAAACATGCTTGCAATGACAATTAGAGATTATAGTTTCTCATTCCATGTATTAGTAGCTGGGAGTGGATAATGATTTATCTTGGATGTCAACATTGCGTTAAAACGATTGTGATGTAGTATGATGATAGGCTATCCTCCTCTGAATGTTCGAGTGGCTTGACTTGGCACATGTTCATGCATGTAGTTGAAGCAAAACCAACATAGCCTCTATGATATTTATGTTCATGGTGTTCATATCCTACTTATGCTAGTGTCCAATGTTACTTATGCCTAATGCATGTTCATGACCATTGTTGCTCTCTAGCTGGCAACTTCTCAACCTATTTGCTAGCCTTCACCTGTACTAAGTGGGAATTCTGCTTGTACATCTAAAACATGAAACCCAAGTTATTCCAGATGAGTCCACCATACCTACCTATATGCAGTATTACTCTGCCGTCCTAAGTAAATTTGCATGTGCCATCTCTCAAAACTTCAAATAAATAACCTTTTTGTGTGCTTGGATCATTCGTGGAACGACAGGAGGTAGTCGGTATCTTCCATGCTCAGCGGATTATTCTCAAGTCGACTGTTTATTCATTCGCCATCGCACAAGAAAAATGGCGGTAATAGGGATTCCCAGTCCCAAACTGCAAACAGAAAAGATCTTGCAAATAATCAAACAAAAACTCCTATGGAGTCATAACATTTACTTTATCACTTGGGAACCGCTACTAACGTATTTAGCAAGGAAGATATTGATAACTGATGGTCGTGAAGTAAATAAGAAGGGTGCAACTCTCAAAATTTCATTTACCACTATTTTAAAACTTGAGCTCTATCTCCTCTGCAAATTACTGCTTCCCTTTGTGAAGGGACTATCTATTTACTTTTATATTGTGTCATCACCTTCTCAAATAAGCGCCAGAACCTGAGAGCGTTGCTGTCATGCTGATGCATTGTGTGTAGCTAATGTTGGGTACATCATGACTGGATCTTTTCTAACATGAATTACAATGTTTAGTCACTACTTGAACTTTGAAGGTGCTCTGCATTTATGTTTTGCGGTCTCAGAAAGGACTAGCAAGATACCACTACTGTCATATTATATCATGGTTATTTTGATAACGTGCTGCTGTTTGAGATATCTTATTATTGCTCGCTAGTTGATTATGTCATTGATATGAGTTAATATAATTTTTAAGAGTTGTGGTCGACATGGTTAGTTATAATATTGGCTGAAAACCTGGGTGCTATTTATTCTTATTTATGCAAACAAGAGCAAAAGAGTTTGTAAAAGTTTTACTTTTTCACTTTCAGTTTATCAACTGAATTTCTTGAGGGCAAGAAAAGGTTTATGCTTGGGGGAGTTGATACGTCTCCAACGTATCTACTTTTCCTAACGCATTTCCTCTTCTTTTGGAGTCTAATTTGCATGATTTGAATGAAACTAACCCGGACTTTCTCTGTTTTCAGCCTGGGTACCATGATTTCAGATTTGAACCGTTTATGTTATCACCATTATATCCATGTTCTAGATATGATCTTGCAAGTTATAGTCACCTACTACGTGTTATGATTCGGCAACCCCGGAGTGACAATAGTCGGGACCACTCACGGTGATGATCGTAGTTTGAGGAGTTCATGTATTCACCGTGTGTTAATGATTTGTTCCGGTTCTCTATTAAAAGGAGGCCTTAATATCCCTTAGTTTCCAATAGGATCCCGCTGCCACGGGAGGGTAGGACAAAAGATGTCATCCAAGTTCTTTCCATAAGCATGTATGACTATTTACAGAATACATGCCTACACTATATTTATGAACTTGAGCTAGTGCTATATCGCCCTAGGTTATGACTGTCACATGATGAATATAATCCAACGAATGATCGATCCAATGCCTATGAATTTCCTTATATTGATCTTGTTAAGTTACTACTGCTATCATTACTGTTGCACTTGCTAAGTTATTACTGCTATCACTGTTACCATTACTACAGCTGCTCCTACTGCTATCAAACTATCATACTACTTTTCAACCGATCACTTTGCTATAGATAATTAATCTCAAGGTGTGGTTGAATTGAGTACTCAGCTGCTAATACTTGCAAATATCCTTTGGCTCCCCTTGTGTCGAATCTATAAATTTGGGTTGAATACTCTACCTTCGAAAACGGTTGCGGTCCCCAATACTTGTGGGTTATCACGGGCCCAGCTGCTGTTGAGGTTCCCACCGGCGGCCGATCAGATGGATGAAAGGAGAGCCACCATTCACAGTTTCATTGGCTTCATCGAGGCTGGGGGTTCACAACGAGCTGGCCCACTACGGCCTCCCCAAGCGACGATGACGGCTCGCGCTGCTGGCCGTACAAAAGTGGCCACCCCACTGTGCAGTTCCCACCATGGCAACCAGCGTAGGCGCTGCAGAATCAAGAACCCGACCATGGCCTCTTCTGACCCTGGAGCACGTATAGGCCAACGGCGAGCCCGGGAGGACACGTGGAGGGGAGGCGTGCGGCTCGTCATTGAGCGACGCCGTCGCGACCACCGTTGGACCAAAGGGTGCGATGAACCCGACGTCGACGAGCCTGCACTCAAGGACAGGGGGTGCCAGCCTGTCAAGGTTGGGTGCTCTGCCTTCACTCGTGAGCTACAGCAAGTCCGTTGGCCATCTGCTCGCAGTTTCAAGCTAGAGATACTGGAGAAGTATGATGGAAGGCTGAACCCGGCAGAGTTCTTGAGCATCTACACAATCACTGTTCAAGCTGCCGGAGGAAGGGATGAGAAGGTGTTTGCCAATTACTTCCCTTTTGCGCTCAAGTCCAATGTGAGGTCTTGGCTTATGAACCTGCCATAGAACTCCATTTCATCATGGGCTGACCTGTGCCATGAGTTCATCGGCGCCTTCACGAGCGGCCATCAAGAACTAGGTCGGCCCAGTGACTTGCAGCTTCTCCAACAGAAAGAAGGAGAGACTCTCCGCAAGTATTTGCAGAGATTCAGCCGAGTCCACAGAAATATCCCAAATATACATCCAACGGCTGTGATAGCTGTCTTATAATCCAATGTGCGCAATTGCAGGATACGTTCCAAGATGAGTGTGCGGTTTCCCAAGACTGTGAAGGAGCTATACACCTTGGTGGACAAGTGTGCTCGGATGGAGGAAGGGAGGAAACTCCCTAGAGAGGAAGATTGCATCGATATTGACTCAGAGGATGATGATGCTCTTCGGAACCGATAAAAACCCGCCAGGGGCCGAGAGAAGGAAGTTTGCGGTGATGAGAGTGATGGAGGGGATGAAGAGGAAACGAGCAAGTAGGATTTCCAAAAGGCCATTGACGCCCTATGCATTGACGGGGGTGCATCTTTGCACTCCTCTCACCGCCAGCTTAAACGGTGGGCCTGTGAGGTCAACACCGTGGAGCCAGCGGCAGAGTCTCAAAAACCGCTTAGATGGTCACGCACGCCCTTCATCTTTGATGAAGAGGACCATCCTGAACGCACCACTGCGGTAGGATGTTTGCCGTTGTTGGTCTCTCCAATAATTCACAACCTCAAGGTCATAAAGATGTTGGTTGATGGTGGGGTCAGGTTGAATTTGATTTCATCAAAGGTTATCAGCAAGCTTCAGATAGCAGAGGAAGAGCTAAAGGTCACGGGCATGTTTCAAGGAATCAATCCTGGCAGGAGTCATCCCAAGGGAAAGATCATGTTGCCAGTGACATTTGGGGGAGAATTGAACTATTGGGCTAAGAAGGTTGCGTTTGATGTGGTCGACCTCCCCCTGCCGTATAATTGGATCCTTGGACGCCCAGCTCTGGTGAAATTCATGGCGGCATCCCACTATGCCTATAACACTTCGAAGATGCCAGGGCCGATAGGAGTCATTTCCATTCCGTCAGATGAGAAAGACGCAGTCATTTGCGTGGATAAGATGTACCGGGACGCAGTTGCGGTAGCGGCCATGGTAGCAGCAGTCCCCATGAAGCAAACAGAGGAAAGAAGAAGGATAGCAGGTACACCAGCAAGGAATCCGGGAAGCGTACCTCTTCGGAGTGTGCTCCACCTGTTGACGACTTGCTGGAGAGTTCCAACAGCAAGAAATCCAAGGTCGCTGCACCACATGTGAAAAAGGTCCCAGCAGGGCTGGCTAGCATTGATGGTACCTTCACTATCAGCGCCACTCTTGATGACAAATCAGAAAGCGCGCTCGTTGCCTTCCTACGGGCGAATGTCGATGTGTTTTCCTGGCAACCATCTGATATCCCCGATGTTCCCTAGGAGGTAATCTAGCACCACCGTGCTGTTTGCTCACATGCCCGACCCGTCAAGTAGAAGGTTCGAAAGCAGGCCTTGGAGAGGCAGCAGTTCATTGCCGAAGAGATTAAGAAGCTTGAGGCAGCTGGTCTGGTCATAGGAGTACTACATCCAACATGGTTAGAAAACTTAGTGGTCGGGCGGAAGGCTAATGGGAAATGAAGGCTTTGCATTGATTTCACAGATCTCAACAAAGCTTGCCCGAAGGACCCATTTCCCTTGCGCGCATCGAACAGATTGTGGACTCCACTTCAGGTTGTGATTTGCTCTCCTTTCTGGATGCATACCATGGGTATCATCAAATCTTCATGTCCGAGGAAGACGAAGAGAAGACCTCGTTCATCACCCCATGTGGTACGTTCTGCTTTGTGCGCATGCCTTTCGGGTTAAAGAGTGCCAGGTCCACTTTTCCGAGAGCAGTCCAGATTGGTTTTGAACCACAGTTGCACATAAACATTGAGGCTTATATGGATGATATTGTCGTCAAGACCAAGGACAAATCAACCCTTATCCAGGATTTGGAGGAGACATTTGCTAATCTGCACAAGATCAACCTGAAGATAAATCCAAAAAGTGTGTGTTTGGCGTTCCCCCCGGCAAGCTACTTGGGTTCTTCGTATCCCATCATGGGATCGAAGCCAACCCCGACAAGATCAAGGCTATCGAGCAGTTACAGGCACCCAGGACAATCAATGATGTGAGGCGTCTGACAGGGTGTGTTGCCACGCTTAGTAGATTCATCTCCATGTCTGTTGAGCGCACCCTGCCGTTCTTCAAAATTTTCAAGAAGGCAGGGCCCATGAAGTGGACCCCGGAAGCATATGCAGCTTTACAAGATTTGAAGACCTACTTGTCCTCTGTGCCCACTTTGGTTGCCCCTAAACCACAAGAGCCGTTGCTACTATACGTAGAGGCAACTAATCAAGTGGCTAGTGCAGCCCTAGTGGCACAACGGTAAGTAGAGGAAACAAAGAGTGAGCAAAACCGGCAGGACTGGATGAGGATCAGAGCAGAGAAGAGCACGGCAGCAGGAGCAACTCCAAGGACATGGCAACCAAGAAAGTGGTGCAGTGCCCAGTGTACTTTGTTAGTTCCCTATTACAGGGGGCTAGATCGAGGTACTCTGGTGTGCAAAAGTTGATTTTTGGCCTCATCATGGCCTCTAGGAAACTGCGCCACTACTTCCAAGCCCATGAGATCACGGTTGTCTCCCGCTTTCCGTTGCAAAGGATACTCCGGCAGAATCATGCAGTGGGCTTTGGAGTTATCCAGCTTCGGCCTAAAATTTGAGAGCACGTCAACAATTCAGACCAGGGCATTGGCAGAGTTTATTGTAGAATGGACGCCAACCCCTGATGAGGAAGTACTAGAAACAGTTACCCCCGACAAGGAGGCGCCCCAAGAATGGATCATGTATTTTGACACTGCATTCTCCCTGCAAGGTGCAGGGAGTCGGTGTGCTTCTCATTGCTCCCACGGGAGAGCACTTGAAGTACGTTGTCCAGATGCATTTTCCTAGGGAGGAGGCAACCAACAATACAGCAGAGTATGAAGGGTTCCTTGTTGGGCTCAGGATTGCCACATAATTGGGAATTAAGAAGCTGACCATTCGAGGAGACTCTCAACTTGTGGTGAGACAAGTGAACAACGATTATCAAAGTCCATTGATGGAGGCATACGTTGAGGAAGTGAGAATATTGGAGGAGCGCTTTGACGTATTGCAAACAGCACACGTACCCCGTGTGAAAAACAACATAGCTGATCATCTATCAAAGTGTGCTACGCAAAAACTTCCTATGGAACCAGGAACTTTTGTTCTCCATATTACTCAGCCCTTTGTATTCCCGGCAACAATGCCCAGTAAGAGGAGGAAATTGGAGTCTGGTAAGACTCTCTCGGTAGAGCCTCCCGAGGCTCCTGGTAGGGACCATGCCAGAAATAACTCCCCATCGACTGCAGGGCTGCGCTCTCCTGCCAGGCCACTGGTCCCTGCGGTCAAGAAATGCACTCCCGAGGATGAGGTGTCGCTAGTCCTTGTTGCCGAGCCCCAGGCTCCAACTTGGGCAGGGCACATAGTCCATTTCCTCCATACTGGAGAACTTCCCGATGAGCAGGAGGAAGCTGAAAGAGTAGCCCGGAGGGCCAGTATGTATCAGTTTGTCGATGACATTCTATACAGAAGAAGGCCCAACGGTGTGATACTGAAATGCATCTGCCGAGAAGAAGGAAAGGAACTGCTAGCGGAAATACACAAAGGCATGTGCGGCTCCCACATTGGATCAAGGGCATTAGTTGGGAAAGAATTCCGGCAAGGATTCTATTGGCCCACTGCCCTGCAAGATGCGGTCAAGCAAGTCAGCAACTGTGAAGCCTGGCAGTTCCATTGCAAGAACATCCATCTGCCTGCACAATCTCTAAACATGTGAAATCGGTCAGACCGAGACACTGTGCGGTGACTCCGAGATGCCTGGGTTTCACAGAGAGTGTAAACTCTGTCACACCGATTCATACACTTCGGTCAGACCAAGTAGTACATGTGCAATGGCCTGGGCCAAATCGGTGAGAACGAAATCCTAATATCGATCGGTCCGAGATGAGTTCGGCGGAAACCTAAACCTAAATTTTTGCAACACATCAAATCTAACCGAGTTTTGAAGTGGATAGAGTCGTTTCAATCATGGCAAGAATATAGGTTTTGTTCTTTATGCTTAGAATCGGAGTGGAGAAAGCACAAAGCGTCGAGTTCATACCCTAGCTTGGTGATGAACCTGCTAGAGCGACAACGGCGGCGAAGATTTTCGTTGACGGCAGCGAACACCAGCGGTAGGAGGTCCCGGGAGACGAGGAGACGATCCGGAGACCACGAGTCGACAGAGTTGGACAGGCGCGGGCGGAGGGCTTTGGATAAATTTCCAAATTTTCAACCCGGGTATATATATCCAGACCCTGTCGGTGGGATCAAGTGGAACAACTAAGTGGTACCGAGATGCAGAATAGCAAGCGGTTGTTGCAACTCGGTGAGGCCGAAGGGTTCAAATTGGTTGCACCGAGATCAAAAACTAGATCAACTTTGAATTCAGTATGACCGAATGGAATAGCTTGGTCAGACCGAAATACACTAAGAGGTTTTGGAAATTAAGCCCTTGACGGATCAGTGACTCCGAGTACTCCTCACCCGGAGGGTCTGAATTTGACTTGTTCAAACTTTGTGATGTAGCATGAATAGAGTTTGAGACAAGAAAAGCATATGTAGCTAGAGGGAGTACTTAGGCATTCTTGTCCATCCATTTGTAAAAGATAAAGAAAAACAACCAAAGCAACAAATGGATGTCCTTGAATGAGAAAATATGCAATCAACATTCTCACACAATAAGATAGCAAATAAAATATGTGACAAAGCATGCACAAACACTCTAGCATCTATCAAATAATTGGCGATGACTAGGTCATCTATATATGAGTATATTGACTGAGGAGTCAAATGAGAAAATTTGATCATAGGTCATACTCATCGTTTAAGCACAAGTGGGCTTACCACCTTTACATAACGCATTGTTGTGTTCACACCATTAGAGCTGCTAGCTCAATTCTTTGTAGAAAAGCTCCCCCTAGATGTGATATCCCCGCTAAGAGGGATGAACTAACCTTGGGTTTTGTCGATGATGACTTCATGTAGGTGTTGAAGATGTAGATGCTCAATGTTGATGTAGATCATTTGGAGCAATCCATTGGAGTGAGTTGCACTTTCAATACCTGCATGGGTTAGTCCCACAAGGAACATACAAGGATATCCATAGACATAGAGTGAAATTCACACATGATGTTGTCCATGAAAGCATTACGTTACCTTGTCCCTTGTCTTACCAACAAGAGGGCTTGTGACTCCTTGAACTACATGGTGTTTGAGAAGACGGATGACCGAGACATAGTCTTTCAGAAGCTCTAGCACCTTACGATCGGGTAGACCGTACCACCTACATCCCCTACATCTGCTAGTCTACCACTATAAGAGTTCACACAACTTAGTCAACTATGCTAGAGCCCATAATAGCTTGTGGCTGCACACGGAAGTTTCTAGTATGAATAGTCTCATGATCCCTTTGAGCCTGGGTGGCGGTCCAAAAGAAAACAGGCAAGTCCTGGAATACCCAGGTGCCTCAATCCACCCAGATGTGTGTTTAAGTTGCCACCTTAGATAAACCATTAATTATCAATCTCACATCTGTCATGGATATCACTCACCCAATCCACGTCTACTAGCATAGCATGGCATAATAAGCAAACGTAGAAGTAACTCCCAAAGGTTTGATAATAAACAGGTAATAGGTACTACCTCATCTACTTCCCATCCCACAATTTAATTAGATCCTAATCATGCAATGTGTGAGGATTGATCTAATGCAATAAAACTGGGTAGTAGAAAAGGTATGATCAAAGTGTTACTTGCCTTGCTGATGATCCGGGAAACCTAGCGATTCGAAGTAACAGGCGGCGCACTTCGGATACTCTATGGCATAAAAACAAACCAGCATACAATAAGTACTCAACTAATGCACAGGTAAAACTCAAATAAGAGATCTAACCAGAAGGTCCAACTTAAGAACTCCGGTTGGCAAAAAGAATCAAATCGAACGAAGCAACGAAAGTCAAACGGCGGAAGAAAACAACTTCATTCTAGTAATCTGGATCTAGGGCAAATTTTACAGTAGCAAAATCTTGTTTAAGTTGATTAAACGGATAGAGGGTTTCGAGAAAAAACTCTAGGCCCTTGAATCGCCTGATTCCGATAAAGGAGCGAAAAGTTAAACTAAAACGAAAATCGGATCAGGAATCGCGATCAGAAAAATCGCGGATTTAATCCGAGAAAAAGAAAAACGACGAACGCTCGCTAAAATAAATAAACCGGAAAAATCGATCTATTTAAAAAAACCGAATCTATTAAACCAACAAAAACCGATCATTTTTTTAAATTTATTTCCACTCGGAAAAAAAATAAAAAGAAATATTAACGGACTCCAAAAATCCCGAAATAAATTTTCCCGGGCTTCTAAAATCAAGCCCGACAAAGTGAACATTTATTTGGGGCCTAAATGCAATTTTGAAAAACGCACATTTTTCCTAAATTCAAATAAAACACCGAAAAACTCCGAAATAAAATCTTGTTTGATTTTATTATTAAATCCTCAATATTTCTCTATTTTGGGAAATTCATTTTATTCCCTCTCTCATATTTTTGTAATAGAAATAATTGATGATAAAATAAATAAAACCAAATGATCCTATTCTCAAAATTTGAGAAAACTCAAATATGAAAATAACGAAATCCCCAACTCTCTCCATGGGTCCTTGAGTTGTGTAGAATTTTCTAGGATCAACCAAAATGCAAAAATAAAATATGATATGCAATGATGATCTAATGCATAACATTCCAAATTGAAAATTTGGGATGTTACAAACCTACCCCCTTAAGATGAATCTCGCCCTCGAGATTCGGGTTGGCTAGAAAATAGGTGAGGGTGGTCTTTGAGCAAATCTTCCTCTCGCTCCCAGGTGGCTTCATCCTCCATGTGGTGGCTCCACTGAACTTTGCAAAACTTTATAACCCTGCTGCAAGTAACTCGGCTGGCAAACTCGAGGATCTTAACTGGTTTCTCCTCGTAGGTCAAATCGTTATCCAACTGAATAGTTTCCAAAGGCACTGTATCTCTCAACGGTACGTCAGCCATCTCCGTGTGACACTTCTTTAACTGAGAAACGTGGAACACATCATGTACTCTTGACAATCCTTCGGGCAATTCCAACTTGTAGGCCACTTCTCCCATACGTTCCAAAACTCGTTATGGTCCTACAAATCGTGGCGCTAACTTCCCTTTAACTCCAAAACGCTTTGTTCCCCGAAGTGGAGATACTCGAAGATAAGCTCTATCTCCGACTTCGTAAACTGTCTCTTTGCGTTTAGAATCTGGATAACTCTTCTGTCTGGACTGGGCTATCTTGAGCCTATCGCGAATCAATTTCACCTTCTGTTCAGACTCTTTAATCAAGTCAGGTCCAAATAACTGGCGGTCTCCGACTTCGTCCCACGACAGCGGTGTCCTGCACCTCCTTCCGTATAAAACTGGTTTGGTAACTGTTGTTGTAAGAGAACTCTGCATATGGCAAATTATCGTCCCAACTAGATCCATAATCTAGCGCACAAGCTCTCAGCATATCCTCCAAAATATGATTTACTCTCTCGGTCTGTCCATCTGTCTGTGGATGAAAAGCTGTACTGAATTCTAGCCTGGTACCCAAAGTTTCGTGCAACTGCTTCCAGAACTTTGAGGTAAACTGGGTTCCTCTATCTGATACGATACTCCTCGGAACTCCATGCAGACATACTATTCTGGTCATGTATATCTTTGCCAACTTAGCACTGGTGTAAGTGGTCTTTACTGGGATCAAATGAGCTACTTTCGTCAATCGATCTACTACAACCCAAATTGAGTCATAGCCTGAACGAGTCCTGGGCAATCCCGTGATAAAATCCATGCCTAACTTATCCCACTTCCATTTGGGTATCGACAATGGTTGTAACAATCCTGCTGGCTTCTGATGCTCTGCCTTTACTCTCTGGCATACATCACAAACTGCTACATACTCCGCAATATCCTTCTTCATTCCTGTCCACCAGAAAATATCCTTCAAATCCAAATACATCTTGGTATTTCCTGGGTGAATTGAATACGGTGAATCGTGTGCCTCTTGCAAAATCAACTTCCTGATCTCCGGGTTATTGGGCACGTAAACACGGTCTTCAAACCATAGGGTATCGTGCTCATCCTCACGAAATCCATTAGCTTTTCCTTTGCTCAGTTTCTCCTTTATAGCGGCAATCTCTCTGTCAGTTTTCTGAGCTTCTCTGATTCTATCCATCAAAGTTGACTGAATCTCTAGTGCTGCCACATAGCCTCTCAGAACTATTTCCACACATAGTTCACGAAGATTTTCTGCTAACTCCTTGGGTATCCCTCCCATCATTAACGTATTGACATGGCTCTTACGGCTTAACGCGTCAGCTACTACATTAGCCTTTCCGGGGTGATAGTGCAATTTCATATCATAATCTTTGATAAGCTCCAACCATCTCCTTTGTCTGAGATTCAACTCCTTCTGTGTGAAAATGTACTTCAAACTCTTATGATCCATGTACACGTCACAATGGTTTCCAATGAGGAAATGTCTCCATGTCTTCAATGCATGCACTACAGCTGCTAACTCCAAATCATGCGTGGCATAATTCAACTCATGGGGCTTTAGTTGTCTTGAGGCATATGAAACAACTCTCCCTTCCTGCATAAGCACTGCTCCGAGTCCTCGACGTGAAGCGTCACAATACACCTCATAATCTTTGGTCTGGTCTAGAAAAATCAACACTGGTGAGGTAACCAAGCGTTTGTTCAACTCCTGAAAACTAGCCTCACACTCCTCCGTCCATATGAACTTGGTATCTTTCTTCAACAACTCCGTCATAGGCTTCGCAATCTTTGAGAAATTCTCAATAAACCTCCGGTAGTATCCTACGAGTCCAAGAAAACTCTGGATCTCTCCAACTGTTGTTGGGGCTTCCCACTTGGTCACGGTTTCAACTTTAGTGGGATCTACTACTATACCCTCTCCGGATATAACGTGTCCGAGGAATCCTACTTCCTTCATCCAAAATTCACATTTGCTGAACTTGGCATATAATTGGTGTTCTCTGAGCTTTCCAAGTACCAAACGCAAATGCTCCTTATGCTCCTCTTCATTCTTCGAATATACCAGGATATCATCAATGAACACTACGACGAACTTATCCAAAAACTCCATAAACACTTTGTTCATCATGTTCATAAAATAGGCAGGCGCGTTAGTCAGGCCAAATGACATAACGGTATACTCATACAGCCCATACCTGGTGGTTAAAGCTGTCTTCGGAATATCCTGTTCACGAATCTTCAACTCGTGGTATCCTGATCACAAATCGATCTTGGAAAATACTTTAGCTCCTTGCAATCGATTAAACAGATCGTTGATCATTGGTAGTGGGTACTTGTTCTTGATCGTTACTTCATTCAATCCTCGATAATCAACAACCATCCTTAATGATCCATCCTTCTTCTCCACTAGAAGTACTGGCGATCCCCAAGGCGAAGAACTTGGGTGAATATATCCCTTATCTAGTAACTCCTTAATCTGCTTCTTAATTTCCACCAAATCCTTTGCTGGCATCCTATATGGTCTATGTGATAGTGGCCCAGTGCCTAGCAATAGCTCAATCAAAAACTCAATATCTCTATCTGGCGGCATGCCTGGCAACTCTTCTGGAAATACGTTAGGGAAATCCCTTACCACTGGTACTTCCTCCTGCACAACTCCTGTTAGGCAATTTACTTGGGTCCTCTTTGGCACATGCCGGGATACATACTTGATCCTTCTCCCTTCTAGTGTGGTAAGCAAAATTGACTTACTAGCACACTCAATATTCCCTTCATACTTTGATAACCAATCCATGCCTAATATCACATCCAATCCTTGAGATTCCAATACTACTAGGTCTGAGGGAAAAACATAGTTACCAATCCTTAATGGTAACCGATCACACCATAGACTAGCCACATACTCTGCTCCTGGCGAGGTTACTAACATGGGTGACCTAAGGGCTTGGGTTGGTAGGTTATACTTATCCACAAATCCCCTTGAGATGTATGAATGCGATGCACCAGTATCAAAAAGAACGAATGCAGTAAATGACTTAACCAAAAACTTACCTATTACTGCATCGGGCTGAGCTTCAACCTCCACCACGCTAATGTGGTTCACCTGTCCCCTGTTGAAAGGGTTCGGCTTCTTCCCAGAACTTCCATTGCCATTTTGGCCTTCAGGACATTCATTGGCATAATGTCCTGGCTTCGAACACTTATAGCAAGTGACTTGGCTCAAGTCCTTCTTGGCTGGGGTTGATGGGTTGGTGCGGTTCTGGCCGTTGCTTCCTCCATTGCCATTACCATTCTTAGTGCCATTGTGATTGTGCGAGCTACCTCCCCCATGGGTATGCTGAAAATGTCCTCCCGGTCTAGGGGTAAAATGTGGCTTCTACTGAGCTCCTGAATTGTACTTTCCTTGTCCATACTTCCTCTTGTGATTCTCAATTTGCTGCTGCTTCCCTTCAATCATAAGAGCACGATCTACCTACTCCTGGTAGTTGTTGAAGGTGGCTACCATCAACTGCATGCTCAACTCATCATTCGGTCCTTCCAGAAACTTCTCTTGTTTAGCTGCATCCGTAGCAACGTCATCTGGGGCATAACGTGCTAGCTTACTAAACTCCTCCACATACTGGCCAACTGTCCGTCCTCCTTGGCGCAAGTTACGAAACTCACGCTTCTTCATGGACATAGCTCCTGCTGAAACATGGGCAGTACGGAAAGCCTGCTGAAACTGGTCCCATGTGACAGTGTCGACTGGGAAGGTGGCTATGAAATTCTCCCGCCATGATGCTGCGGGTCCTTCTAACTGATGTGCGGCAAACTTCACCTTCTCCGCATCTGTGCATCCTGCTGTGGTCAACTCCCTAGATATCTTGCGGAGTCAATCATCTGCTACTATCGGCTTGGTGCTACTGGAAAACACCGGCCGATTTAGCCTAAGAAAACGGGCTAAGTGGTCAACAGGTGGTGGTGGTGGTGGGTTGTTGTTGTGTTCCCCTGATTCTGATTCTAGACTAGCAACTGCATCAATGTGTTCTGCTGCTGGATCAACTGGGTGAGCTCCGGTGGAAAGGCAAATCCGGGGTCACGTCTCGGAGGCATCTGAGGGTTTAGAAAAGATGAGATATAAGAATAGAGAGCGTCTAAAGAGAAAACACTACCCATATGCACATGAGGCAAAAGAAAACAATTTACTTCAATCAATCAACCAAAGGGATACAATCGATCTAACTATCGCAAAAGTGCTTGGACTACTATATTTACATGGTGGACTACTACTACTGGTGAGGTGGTCTATTAGAAATATTCTACGGTTGTTGACTCCATAATATCTGCTCCAGCTTCATCAACATAGTCATCATCGCTACTATCTGCTTCCGAGTCGGTGCCGTCGATGATGATGTAGTCTTCCGGGCTAATCTCCTTGGGTTCTTCGTCTTCCTCTACTGGCGTCGGGCCTCCCATAAATATTCCAATCTTCTTTGTTAGGTCGGCATTCTTATCCACCAATACGTCAATTTCCTCTTCATAATCTTCACGTGTACCCTTGAGTTCTTCCTCCAGTTCCTTGATTCTGGTCTTAGCCTTCTTCAGATATATCATGTCGGCGCACATCTGGTTCTCCTGTCATCGAATGTGCTGGTTTAACTCTTGGATAAAAGCTGCAATTGATCTATCATTCCTGGTGCTGATCATCTCCCAGTGTTCATCTCGGTGCCCACAAATCTGGTAGATAGTATCCCTGAGATCCTTGTGGTAGACTTCTCCAATGCGTCCCATGGTGATGTGAGCTACCATGCTCTTTCCTAGACTCCAAGTTGGTGCATCAAAATAAAATTCTATGGGCTCAGTGACTGGCATGAACGTCCTTCCTGGAACTTGAACTTGAATCATCCAGCGCTCTTCTTCAGGTAAAGTGGCGTTGTAAGTTCCCGTGAAGCTTGGTACTCCTATGTTCAGGTATCTAGTGACTTCCTTCAAGTGGCGTCCGAAGGGTGCATCTTCATCCGGTTGCGTAAACTTGTTCCTTGCATCCGCCATCCTAAAGAATAGAAAAGATGAGAGGTCACAAGAGAAGAGAGTGAGTAGTGATCTAGGTCTTTAGCTTAGTGGTCGTGTCCTATAGTCAGCGTGTGCTCTGATACCATCTCTGTAGCGACCAGACCTCAAACAGTCTGATCTCTGTGCTCCGGTGTCATCCCTGGATCAGTAATGCTGACACCACACAGTACTTGGAGGATTTATAGCAGAGTAGCAATCACACACTTATTACATCGAATGTATCAAAAGAGAACTTATTACAATAAATATGGCTTAAGTCCATCTAATAACAATAGCAGTGGAAGGCTTGGAAGATAAGTGAGTCCATCAACTCCAACGGCATCACTGAGTATAGAACCACGACCTAAAAACTCCTTAATCGTCGTCTGAAAAGTCTACAACATTAACGTTGCAGCCCAAAAACGGGTCAGCACATGGAATATGCTGGCAAGGTAACACATAGAGAGTAATGGAATGAAACAGCTATACTATATGCATATTTGGCTGGTGGAAAGCTCTATGGTTACAGTTTTGCATAAAGCCAATTTTTCCCTACTTCAAAGGAATAAAATTTTAATTACTATCAAGGTGGTTGTTAAACATTGAGAATGGTTGACAGCATTCTCAATCCCAATTAAGAATCATCATTAAACATAACCCAACAAAATTAATTCAGAGTAACATGTTGAGATTCACATGATAATCCAAGTACTAGATACTCAAGATGTCCATAACCGGGGACACGGCTAACCATGATTAGTTTGTTACACTCTGCAGAGGTTTGCGCACTTTTCCCCACAAGACTCGATCACCTCCGTTTGTTTTCTCGCACTACATGGTGTTTGAGAAGACGGATGACCGAGACATAGTCTTTCAGAAGCGCTAGCACCTTACGATCGGGTAGACCGTACCACCTACATCCCCTACATCTGCTAGTCTACCACTGTAAGAGTTCGCATAACTTAGTCAACTATGCTAGAGCCCATAATAGCTTGTGGCTGCACACGGAAGTTTCTAGTATGAATAGTCTCATGATCCCTTTGAGCCTGGGTGGCGGTCCAAAAGAAAACAGGCAAGTCCTGGAATACCCAGGTGCCTCAATCCACCCAGATGTGTGTTTAAGTTGCCACCTTAGATAAACCATTAATTATCAATCTCACATCTGTCATGGATATCACTCACCCAATCCACGTCTACTAGCATAGCATGGCATAATAAGCAAACATAGAAGTAACTCCCAAAGGTTTGATAATAAACAGGTAATAGGTACTACCTCATCTACTTCCCATCCCACAATTTAATTAGATCCTAATCATGCAATGTGTGAGGATTGATCTAATGCAATAAAACTGGGTAGTAGAAAAGGTATGATCAAAGTGTTACTTGCCTTGCTGATGATCCGGGAAACCTAGCGATTCGAAGTAACAGGCGGCGCACTCCGGATACTCTATCGCAGACAAACAAACAAGCATACAATAAGTACTTAACTAATGCACAGGTAAAACTCAAATAAGATATCTAACCAGAAGGTTCAACTTAAGAACTCCGGTTGGCAAAAAGAATCAAATCGAACGAAGCAACGAAAGTCAAACGGCGGAAGAAAACAACTTCGTTCTAGTAATCTGGATCTAGGGAAAATTTTACAGTAGCAAAATCTTGTTTAAGTTGATTAAACGGATAGAGGGTTTTGAGACGAAACTCTAGGCGCTTGAATCGCTTGATTCCGATAAACAAGCGAAAAGTTAAACTAAAACGAAAATCGGATCAGGAATCACGATCAGAAAAATCGCAGATTTAATCCGAGAAAAAGAAAAACGACGAACGCTCGCTAAAATAAATAAACCAGAAAAACTGATCTATTTAAAAAAACTGAATCTATTAAACCGACGAAAACTGATAGTTTTTTCCTCTCTTTTTTTAAATTTATTTCCGCTCGGAAAAAAAATAAAAAGAAATACTAAACGGATTCCAAAAATCCTGAAATAAATTTTCCCGGGCTTCTAAAATCAAGACCGACAAAGTGAACATTTATTTGGGGCCTAAATGCAATTTTGAAAAACGCACATTTTTCCTAAATTCAAATAAAACACCGAAAAACTCTGAAATAAAATCTTGTTTGATTTTATTATTAAATCCTCAACATTTCTCTATTTTGGGAAAGTCATTTTATTCCCTCTCTCATATTTATGTAATAGAAATAATTGATGATAAAATAAATAAAACCAATTGATCCTATTCTCAAAATTTGAGAAAACTCAAATATGAAAATAACGAAATCCCCAACTCTCTCCATGGGTCCTTGAGTTGTGTAGAATTTTCTAGGATCAACCAAAATGCAAAAATAAAATATGATATGCAATGATGATCTAATGTATAACATTCCAAATTGAAAATTTGGGATGTTACATTGGCCCATCTTCCTTCTTCCTTCATACAGCTTGAGGAGCAACTCTGTACTGTTTCATATAAACCACACTTGGTAGGACTAGTGTTATCTCTCCGGAGAGCACCGAACCTGGGTATACCTTGCGTCCCTCGCTCGCTCATGCCGACCTCGCCTCCGGAGCCCACCGGTGCCCTCGAGCCTCCTCCTCTCTTTGGCCATCCCTTGGCATCTGCCGTGCGCCCACCATGATAGTTGGCGCCCACCGTGGGGCAGCTCAAGGTTCTGGCCGGAGACATGTTACAGACGGGGCACCTTTCCGACACCGATGAGCCCTTCACGCTGACGTATGACGTCATCGACGCGCTCGCCACCTCCTTTGTCGCGCTGCGCATCTCCGATGCGCTCGCGGCTGATGAGTACCCCAACGAGTTACATGACATCTCTGACGCCCCCATCTCCCCCGGCGATGACGCTCCCGCCAGGGCGATGGACCTCTGCATAGAGGTATTCATCACCGACATCGGCGCTTCAACTTCGTCCAGCACGGTGAGGAAGGCCGCCGAAGCCAGGGCCACAGCAGATCGTGCCAACCCGCCGAACCCATTGTGCGCCACGATGCAGAGCCTTCGTGTTTCCATAACCACTGACGTCGACGCCTCCAACATCGCCGACACTCGGTCTTGGCTCGAGGAGGACTGCCGTCGCCTTCTGGACATGTCTGAGATGCTCACTGCCATGCAGCGCCGCCTAGACTCCGCTCAGCTGGAGCGCAACGCCGCCTATGACTTCACGCCCGCCACGGCTGAGTCGAGCCGGGTCGCCGATGTGTGGGCCCGGGGCGGTGCGACCGGCCGCGCCTTCGGCGCAATCCCTCCCGTCTACGAGACCCCCATGAATAACATGTGTGCCGCCTAGGTAGCCGCGGTTGGCCTGGACCAGCTCGCCGATGACGAGCTGAAAGACCGCCTGAAGCGGGTGAACGACCTCCTCGACGCGGCCAACGCCCAACAGGACCACCTCAAACAACTCGCCAAGCCGGCCGGGTCTGGCACGATCCACAACAACAGTCCCGAGGACCAGCAGAACACGACATCTTCGCCACCTAGTGAAGCACACTTCGGCCGCACCGGACCCGGCGCAACCATGCTCCGACAACTGTCTGCGGCTTGGGCGACGTGCTGGCCCCCGAAGACCTACGCCGACATGATCCTCCCCCGCAACCCAGCCGACATCCGGCTTCAGCTGACCCGACCCCCGCGGCGCAATCGCCAGCCGGCTGGGCCCGCGCGCCAGCGACGACACCGATGCCTGCCATAGCCTCGACCAGCTTGCCCTCTCCCTGGAGCTGGAGGAGAACAATGCCGTTGGTCCGGCTTGCTTCGGTCTGCGCATCCGGGATGAGCCTTTCCATAAGAGATTCACGCTCCCTCGCGACACCCCCAAGTACAACGGCACTGTCAAGCCGGAGGACTGGCTCATCGACTACACCACCACCATCAGCATCACGGGCGGCAACCGTCGTCCCGCCGTGCGCTATGCTCCGCTCATGCTCCAGGGTTCGGCTCGCACGTGGTTGAACAGCCTGCCGGCGGGCAGCATCAATGTATGGGTCGACTTCGAGCAGGCCTTCATCCGTAACTTCATTGGCACTACAAGCGACCCGGCTACCCCAGCCAGCTCACCATGTGCATGCAGGGGCCGATGGAGACCGGACGCGAGTACCACTCGCGCTGGACCGAGCTCCGGAACAGCTGCGAGGGCGTCCATGAAGTACATGCCATCCAATACTTCGTCAGCGGGTGCTAGGATGGCACCCTCCTCAAGCACAAGCTCTTGCACTCCGAGCCGGCCACCATGGCCGCGCTCGTGGTGACGGCGGACAAGTATGCCAATGCTGACTCCGCCATGAAGATCCAAGTGGCGCTGGACGAAGCCGGCAAGGCGAAGCCGGTTCCCCCTCCCAAGCCGGCTGGCGAAGGCAGCCCACAACAGAACAACCAGTAGAACAACAAGAGCAAGGCCGGCCAGCCGGCTCAGCACCATAACAACCGGCTCGTCGTGGCCGCAGAGCAGGCCCCGCGGCCGAGCCGGCCGCCAAACGCTGGCAAACCTGCAAGACGGCGTGGCAAGCCGCCATGAGTTTCGAGGAGATGTTCGACGCTCCCTGCAAGCACTGCAGCGGCGTGAAGCCTCCCACACACATGCTTCAGCCCCAACTCCGTCCCGCCTCCTCCATCCCTGGCTCATGTGAGGCGACGTCCCACCTCCTCCGGCCCTGGCTCTGGGTGCGGGGCAGCCGCCTCCGCCTCCTCCTCCCCTGCCTCCGGCTGGTGGCGCAATGCGTGATGACGTCTACCCCGACCAGAATGTGAGCTACGTAGTCTTCACTAGCCTCGGTGATGGCAAGCGTAGCGAGCGCCTGCTCCGGGCGGTCGGAGGTGAACACCGTCATCCCGGCCAAGACGGAGTACACGCACTAGTCGAAGCGCCTGGTCACCTGGACCCGGGAAGACAACCCGGACATCATGCCGAACCCGGGTGGCTGCATCCTCGTCCTCAACCCTGCCATAGTAGCACGCCGGCGCACATGCAAGTTCTCCTGGGTCCTCATCGATGGCGGCAGTAGTATTAACATCCTCTACCGCGACACCATGACCATGCTCGGCCTCGAGGCCAAAGACTTGGAGCCAACCCGGACGATTTTCCATGGCATCTTACCCGGCCTCTCTTGCTCCCCGATCGGCTGGATCCGGCTCGATGTCCTGTTCGGCAACAGAAACCACTTCCGACACGAGCCGCTCTGGTTCGAGGTGGTGGACCTATCCAGCACGTATCATGCACTGTTGGGCTAGCCTGCACTCGCCATGTTGATGGCAGTCCCCCACTATGCCTATCTGAAGATGAAGCTACCGGGTCCGAAGGACCTCATCGCCATCACCGGCTACTACCGGAAGTCCCTCGAGTGTGCCCGAGATGGTGCCAACTTGGCCTTGTCGCTGGTCATAGCCGAGGAGCGGCGCTAGCTCGACTGGATCGTCGCGCTAGGTAACGAGATGTCGGCCGTGCCGGCCCCGGCCAAGGAGCCGACCGATGAGGCCTCGTTCAAGCCCTCCAAGGGGACCAAGAATGTCAAGCTGAACCCGGAAGACCCCAGTTGCAGGAAGTATGTTGTCGTTGGCACTCGCCTCAAGAGTAAATAGGAAGGCGAGCTCGTCGACTTCCTTCGTGAGAATTGGGATATCTTCGCATGGACCCCAAAGGACATGCCGGGTATTTCGAGAAAGTACGTAGAGCACAAACTCCACGTCACAAGGACGCCAAGCCTCTCCATGTGGCACTCCGATAACACGTCAGCCCAGGATAACACCCAACGCATGACATATCCATGACACAACATTCGATGTACAATAATATTCATCAAATACATGTATATAGAATTACATCATTGATGAATACAGTCATCTGGAATAACTCCAAGGCTATTTAAAAAGGCGGCGGAAGTCTTTGTTTGGCAGCTCATCGATTCTGGCTGGGCTCCACAACTCACAGGACTAGCAAGATTACGGCCTAATAGATGGAACAAGCGAACAATTTGGGCACGAGCTACAAAATTGGCATGACACGCCAGGTCAGTACATTGAATGTACTTGCAAGACAACCAATTATATAACATCCAAACAAACAGAAGACAAATCAAGAACCATGGATCAAAATAAGCATGAAGCTAAACATGGCATGATATTAACTAGAGTCATGGATTAAAATAAGCATGAACAACATCATGGCATCTACTATCATGGTAATAACATGGCATATCAAACTTACTTCTAATATGGAAACACAAGACATAGTATTGCACCTTAACCATAACATGGCATTTCAAAGCATGGCATAAGTTCAATCAAGACCTGGCATGGCATCATGAAACTATGCTGAATATGAACTACTGGTCGTATCCAATACATTCATAACATGTTAAATTTATGCAACCATCTTCTGTTCTGCCATGGTTCTTTAAATGCAAACATATTACTCATGCAATGCAACCAAACTTGTGCACCGAGTCCCTCGGACTCTCTTCCCAACGAGTTGCTTCTCAACCAAATGGTGATCATTCACGGATCACAAACAAAACCAAACTTGGTTCAACACTCATCGAGACCTCGCCTCGTGATCATATCAAAACATCACCGTGACTTCTCCTGACTATCTCGTAGTCCAAGTCACCACATTAAGTGTTACACATTATTCACCCACTTAGTTATTTCAGGTTTATCCTCCATTTCGACCAAGACTCGATAGTGTGACCTACTACGAACTATGCTGCTATCGACAGACTTAATAAACACTCTCTAGAGGTAGCGCACTGTACCCACACCATGGAACCCATGGCCTCGCACTCCCATTCGGGTGGAACAATAGCGTTCCGACGAAACCGACCCATTGCCCATGACACTCTCCCGGCCACTCCGACTAACTCTCCTCTGGCTAAGTCATGGGTGGCCCCGTGCCTACCAAAGGCATCGTGGCCACCGTCGTGGCAAACGGCCACTATCGTGGGAAACGGCGACTGTCGTGGCAAAACAAAAACGGTCCCAAATGGGGACATGTGCACATAACCAAACTCGGGCTCACAAGGCTTATGTCTGCCTACCTAATCAGGGTAGCGCGCGCCCATAACCTTCCCTCGTTGGAGGCACCGGCGAGAGGCATGACAATAGATCGCAGTAAGGCATTCCCAAAAATACAAATGTGGTTGCACTGGAAAAATTCGATTTGGTGGCACTATGACTCGGTCCCATCGAGGACGGAGGAGGTTTGTTATTATTAATTCATCTTATTATCTTCTCCATCATCATGAGCATATTAGCATGAATGTAATAATGAGCATGCAACATACAAATGATTTAACAAAATACCAAGCTTCTCAAGTGCACAACTATAGCATATGGAACACGGCAATTGATGAGGACATCAATACCATTGTTACACCCACAGCCCCTACTGTTACATATACTGGACCAATTACTAGAGCTCGCGCACGCCAATTAAATTACCAGGTACTTTCGTTTCTTGGTAATGATTCTCATGTTCATGAGATTATGATGCTGCCTAAATTGGATACATTTGTTTTGCTTTCAAATGAAGGGCCTAGCTTGGAGAAGGATGAACATTGGAGCAAGAACACGCATGGAGTTGATGGCATGCGCAAGGGGATCAAGAACGGAGTTACAAGTGATGATTTCAGGACTTTGAAGCCGCCATAAGGAGTGCATGAAGCCATGGACGAAATATACAAGATGCCACTTCATAATATTCGTCCATAGGCTATTCTAGGTGCTGCGTCACCTTATTAATGGGCCAGGCCCATGTAATTTCGAAATACTTAAGTATAGGCTATTTTTAGAGTCCGTATGTGTGGGGAAACAAGAGTTAGGGTTGGTTTCGGACCCCACCCTCAAGGGCCATGAAATTCCCCTCTCTTCCTCCATATATACAGCCCTTAGGGCGTCGTTTAGACTTTGGGTTTTGTTTAGATTAAAAGTTCGCCATAGCTGCAACTTCTCGTACTTCGTTTGTGTCCAACGACCAGACCAAGACGTCACAGAACCCCACCTTGATCAATAAAGCTTTCATCTTATATTCGCAATATCCAGATTGCAATCTCAGTTTCTTGCTGGTTCTTCGTTTGCTCGCAGGAAACAGGCCCTCGTGGTCAGGTTGATCGTGCTCCGGCGTGGTCAATAACTCCTTGGAAGTTGGTTTAGCGATTGCTAAGGCGCGACGTCTCGCACGTTCGTAGTCGGATCGTCAAGGTCGACTCCCACAGAAAACGATAGCCACCATCTCATCAAAACATCGGGACACCTTTGCCTCTATCAAGTGGTATCAGATTTCCAGGTTGCTCGGTGAGATTTTTACAGTTTTTCGTAGATTAGATCGAGTCTGTTCTTCATACCTACAGTCCACGAAAAAGCCACACAAAAAAATTAGGGTTAGTTCATCATATCCGAACCAATCTGAGCCTTTGCATAATCTTTTTAGGGTTTTTGCTTTGTTGAATTTGCGGTTGCATCTTCGTGTCAAGTTGCTGGTCTTAGAGTCTAGTCTTTTAGAGTTTCGAGTTCTGGTCATAAGTTGTCACGCCGCCGCCGCACCATCATCATCGCCCATCTACCACCATTGCTTATCCGCCACCGTTCTGAATCCGTATCCATATACCACCACAAATCTGTATCCATATACCACCACCAATCTGTATCCATATACCACCACCAATCTGTAACCATATATCCACCACCACTCCGAGTTCTTCTCATATTAGGTTTGTTCTTGAGATCAATCTCAATTCCGATTCGTGTTTCCTTGCCTGCGTAGGTCTCGGAAAAAAAAAGAGTCTGGAGACCCCGGGCAGTTTTTAGGCCAAAATTTTCATGGGCAAAAATATTTTTTCCCTATCCTATTTTTAGGTTTTTCTGAGTCTTTTGAGCCACGTGCCATCATAGTGATTTTTTGTCGCACTTTTTCGTCGTCGCTGCCTTGATTTCCGAAAAAAAAGTGAAAAAAAATTTCGTGCCCATCCTATCAGTTTGACGAGGGAAGAGTTTTGAGACACTCGCCATTATAGTAATTTTTCGCAAAAAAAAGAGGAGCGCAAAAAAAAGAGGAGCGCAAAAAAAAGCAAAAAATAAAAGTTCCAGAGTGTGCTTTTCCCTTATTTACGTGCAGCGCCGTGATTTTGTTAGTGTTCTAGGCTCGCGTCTCTAGCACGGTCTAGCCTAGGACCAGCACAGTACCGTCGTTGAGCGTTTATTCAACTTTGCATCTCTGAATTGATTATTGCTGACCCTTTTTGCTACCATACTATAAGCCTTCCCAGCTCCACATACCTCTACGTCGTGCGTTTGACTCTCCCTGGCAATCGCTCTATCCAAGCTTTTGAGAGTTTTGACTACAACGGTTGCCGATCACCGCCTGCTGCTGGGTAAGAACTGGTAAGAATTTGAGATTTGCTTGACGGATTTGTGACACCCGCCACCACCACCTCTTGTTAGTATTCTGTAGGATCATACTCTTGTGTGGTTTCTATTGTTTCTAACCATGGCAGGATCACAAGCCGACGAGACTGACTGGGAGAACATGACGAATCAGGAGTTGCATGATAAATTTCAGCAAATGATGAATGGACAGGTGCAGGATGTGCTAAACAGATTTGAAGAGGCCATGGAGAAGATAGATGGCATGGAGAAGACGTTCGAAACAAATCTCGATAACAGGTTTAATGAATTGCTCGCGCGTCTTCCACCACCACCACCGGCTGCACCTAACGCACCTCTACAACAACAACAACGACGACTACCTACACATCGTGAAACAGCCCTCCGCCGAGCGAGCCGTCTCCCTCTTGCACCTGGCCAAACTGTTGGTGCTGCTATTGCTACTTCTGTGGCTCCTGCTGCTGATGCGGAGGAGGATGATTTTGCTGGCGATTACGAGGATGAGGTTGATCAAAATCAGAACTACGTGCCACCACCAGCACAGCAACCATCAGGTCGTCCACATGCAAATAATGGCAATGGTAGGGCTCACCCTCAGGTACGAGATCATGACCATCTCCCTAAACTAAAATTGAATATTCCACCATTTGAGGGTAGATATGTTCCTGATATATATCTTACTTGGGAGTTAGAAACTGAACAACGATTTACATGTTTACAATATCCCGAGGAGAGACGTGTTCCTGCTGCTGTTTGTGCATTCACTAGTTTTGCATGTGTTTGGTGGTCTGAGCATTGTAGATTATATCCCATTCCTGCTACTTGGGCTGCTTTGAAAACTGCTATGCGTACTCGTTGGGTTCCACCATATTATCAACGTGAATTACTTCAAAAATTGCAGCGCTTAAGACAGGGAAAAAATTCTATAGAAGAATATTATCAGGAATTACAAACTGGCATGATTAGATGTGGTATTGTTGAGGAGAATGAAGCTATGCTTGCACGTTTTATGGGTGGATTAAATAGAGAGATTCAGACGATTCTAGAGTATAAGGAGTATACTAATATCACTCGTTTATTCCATCTTGCTTGTAAAGCTGAACGTGAAGTGCAGGATCGACAGGCATTGGCGCGGACTAACTTTTCTGCAGGTCGACCTTCTTCATGGACACCACGTGCATCATCTACTTCCACACGTTCTGCTACACCGGCGCCTCCGTCGGCTGCCACCTCCAACCGTGATACAATAAAGCAGGCACAATCACCACTATCTGCCAAGAGCACACCTTCTGGGCCTGCAAAGAGCTCTTCTTCATCCATGGCATCAACAGGGCAAACACATGATATTATTTGTCGACGTTGCAAGGGTGGAGGTCATTATGCGAGAGAATGCCCATCTAAGTGTGTGATGATTGTTACTGAGGATGGTGGGTATGAGTCCGCTAGTGACTATGATGAGGAGACTTTGGCTCTTATTACACGTGACGAACACGGTGGAGACGATTCTGATCATGAGACGCAATACATGGCTCCTGAAGATGCTGACAGGTATGAATGTTTAGTTGCTCAACGTGTTTTGAGTGTGCAGGTTACACAAGCTGAGCAAAATCAGAGGCATAATTTGTTCCATACAAAGGGAGTTGTGAAGGAACGTTCTGTTCGCGTGATCATAGATGGAGGGAGTTGCAACAACTTGGCTAGCATCGAGATGATGGAGAAGCTATCTCTCACCACAAGACCACATCCACATCCTTACTACATCCAATGGTTCAACAACAGCGGCAAGGTTAAGGTAACACGTACTGTTCGTGTGCATTTTAGTATCTCTACATATGCTGATTATGTTGATTGTGATGTGGTACCTATGCAAGCATGTTCCTTATTACTTGGTAGACCATGGCAATTTGATAAAAATTCTATTCACCACGGTAGAAACAATCAGTATACTCTTGTTCATAAGGATAAAAATATTACTTTGCTTCCTATGACTCTTGATTCCATTTTGAAAGATGATATTAATAGAGCTAATAAAGCAAAACAGGAGAAAACTAAGAGTGAAAATCAGATTGTGGCAAAAGAATTTGAGCAACAAATGCAGCCTAATAATAAACAATCTAGTGTTGCTTCTGAAATTAAATTGAAAAGTGCATGTTTACTTGCCACCAAATCTGATATTGATGATCTAGATTTTAGCAAATCTGTTTGCTATGCTTTTGTGTGCAAAGAGGCATTATTTTCATTCGAGGACGTGCCTTCCTCTTTGCCTCCTGCTGTCACTAACATTTTGCAGGAGTTCGCCGACGTCTTTCCACACGACGTGCCACCGGGATTACCACCTATTCGCGGGATTGAGCATCAAATTGACTTAATTCCCAGTGCATCATTACCCAACCGTGCACCATACCGTACCAATCCAGAGGAGACGAAGGAGATTATGCGTCAAGTACAAGAACTGCTCGACAAAGGTTATATACGCGAATCCCTTAGTCCTTGTGCTGTTCCTATCATTTTAGTGCCGAAAAAGGATGGTATGTCGCGTATGTGCGTTGATTGTAGAGGCATTAATAATATTACTATTCGTTATCGTCATCCTATTCCTAGGCTAGATGATATGCTTGATGAATTGAGTGGCTCTACAATATTCTCCAAAGTTGATTTGCGTAGTGGTTACCATCAAATTCGTATGAAATTGGGAGATGAATGGAAAACAGCATTTAAAACTAAGTTTGGATTATATGAGTGGTTAGTCATGCCTTTTGGGTTAACTAATGCACCTAGTACTTTCATGGGGTTAATGAACGAAGTTTTACGTGCTTTCATTGGACGATTTGTGGTAGTTTACTTTGATGACATATTGATTTATAGCAAATCTTTGGAGGAACATTTGGAACATTTACGTGCTGTTTTTATTTCTCTACGTGATGCACGTTTGTTTGGTAACCTTGGAAAGTGCACCTTTTGCACCGACCGAGTATCTTTTCTTGGCTATGTTGTTACTCCACAGGGAATTGAAGTTGATAAAGCCAAGATTGAAGCTATTGAGAGTTGGCCGCAGCCCAAAACGGTCACACAAGTGAGGAGTTTCCTTGGCCTCGCTGGTTTCTATAGGCGTTTTGTGAGAGATTTCAGCACCATTGCTGCACCTCTCAACGAGCTTACAAAGAAGGATGTACCTTTTGTTTGGGGTACCGCACAGGAAGAAGCCTTCACGGTATTGAAAGATAAGTTGACACATGCTCCTTTACTCCAACTTCCTAATTTCAATAAGACTTTTGAGCTTGAATGTGATGCTAGTGGAATTGGATTAGGAGGTGTGTTATTACAAGATGGAAAACCTGTTGCATACTTTTCTGAAAAATTGAGTGGGCCTAGTCTGAACTATTCTACTTATGATAAAGAATTATATGCTCTTGTTCGGACCTTAGAAACATGGCAACATTATTTATGGCCCAAGGAATTTGTTATACATTCTGATCATGAATCTTTGAAACACATTAAAAGTCAAGGAAAACTGAACCGTCGACATGCTAAATGGGTTGAATTCATTGAGACTTTCCCTTATGTGATTAAACACAAGAAGGGTAAAGAAAATGTTATTGCTGATGCCTTGTCTCGTCGTTATACTATGCTTTCACAACTTGACTTTAAAATATTTGGTTTGGAGACCATCAAAGATCAATATGTTAATGATGCTGAATTTAAAGATGTATTGCAGAATTGTAAGGAAGGGAGAACTTGGAACAAGTTCGTTCTTAACGATGGATTTGTGTTTCATGCTAACAAGCTATGCATTCCAGCTAGCTCCGTTCGTCTTTTGTTGTTGCAGGAGGCGCATGGAGGAGGATTAATGGGACACTTTGGCGTCAAGAAGACGGAGGATATACTTGCTACGCATTTCTTTTGGCCAAAGATGAGACGGGATGTTGAGCGTTTTGTTGCTCGCTACACTACATGTCAAAGAGCTAAGTCACGACTCAATCCTCATGGTTTATATATGCCTTTGCCTGTACCTAGTGTTCCTTGGGAGGATATATCTATGGACTTTGTTTTAGGTTTACCTAGAACAAAGAAGGGGAGGGATAGCATATTTGTTGTCGTGGATAGGTTCTCGAAAATGGCACACTTTATACCATGTCATCAAAGCGATGATGCTGTTAATGTTGCTGATTTGTTCTTTCGTGAAATTATTCGCTTACATGGTGTGCCAAATACTATTGTTTCAGATCGTGATACTAAGTTTCTTAGCCACTTTTGGAGATGTTTATGGGCTAAGTTGGGGACTAAGCTACTTTTTAGTACTACTTGTCACCCCCAAACTGATGGACAAACTGAAGTAGTCAATAGAACATTGTCTACTATGCTTAGGGCTGTTTTGAAGAATAACGAGAAAATGTGGGAAGAATGCTTGCCTCATATTGAATTTGCTTATAATCGTTCATTGCATTCTACTACTAAGATGTGCCCTTTTGAAATTGTGTATGGTTTCCTACCTCGTGCACCTATTGATTTGTTGCCTCTTCCATCTTCGGAGAAGGTTAATTTTGATGCTAAAGAACGTTATGAATTGATTTTAAAAATGCATGAGTTAACTAAGGAAAACATTGAGCGTATGAATGCTAAATATAAACTTGCTGGAGATAAGGGTAGAAAACATGTTGTGTTTGCACCTGGAGATCTTGTTTGGTTACATTTGCGTAAAGATAGATTTCCTAATCTGCGCAAATCAAAGCTAATGCCACGTGCTGATGGTCCTTTTAAGGTTTTAGAGAAAATAAATGATAATGCATATAAACTTGAGCTACCTGCAGATTTTGGGGTTAGTCCCACTTTTAACATTGCAGATTTGAAGCCTTATTTGGGTGAGGAAGATGAGCTTTCGTCGAGGACGACTTCAATTCAAGAAGGGGAGGATGATGAGGACATCAATACCATTGTTACACCCACAGCCCCTACTGTTACATATACTGGACCAATTACTAGAGCTCGCGCACGCCAATTAAATTACCAGGTACTTTCGTTTCTTGGTAATGATTCTCATGTTCATGAGATTATGATGCTGCCTAAATTGGATACATTTGTTTTGCTTTCAAATGAAGGGCCTAGCTTGGAGAAGGATGAACATTGGAGCAAGAACACGCATGGAGTTGATGGCATGCGCAAGGGGATCAAGAACGGAGTTACAAGTGATGATTTCAGGACTTTGAAGCCGCCATAAGGAGTGCATGAAGCCATGGACGAAATATACAAGATGCCACTTCATAATATTCGTCCATAGGCTATTCTAGGTGCTGCGTCACCTTATTAATGGGCCAGGCCCATGTAATTTCGAAATACTTAAGTATAGGCTATTTTTAGAGTCCGTATGTGTGGGGAAACAAGAGTTAGGGTTGGTTTCGGACCCCACCCTCAAGGGCCACGAAATTCCCCTCTCTTCCTCCATATATATAGCCCTTAGGGCGTCGTTTAGACTTTGGGTTTTGTTTAGATTAAAAGTTCGCCATAGCTGCAACTTCTCGTACTTCGTTTGTGTCCAACGACCAGACCAAGACGTCACAGAACCCCACCTTGATCAATAAAGCTTTCATCTTATATTTGCAATATCCAGATTGCAATCTCAATTTCTTGCTGGTTCTTCGTTTGCTCGCAGGAAACAGGCCCTCGTGGTCAGGTTGATCGTGCTCCGGCGTGGTCAATAACTCCTCGAAAGTTGGTTTAGCGATTGCTAAGGCGTGTCGTCTCGCACGTTCGTAGTCGGATCGTCAAGGTCGACTCCCACAGAAAACGATAGCCACCATCTCATCGAAACATCGGGACACCTTTGCCTCTATCAGCAATGCGAAACAATGCAACAAAACCATCGTAACATCAATACTACAAGCATGAAACTAATCCAGAATAGAGACATGATATTATCATTAACAACATACTAACTAGCATAGCAAAAGATATCATGAAAGGTAAGCATAACATGGCACACAATAGAACATATAGCATAACTAAAATAACTGCAGGCGAGACAGATAAGAAATTACTGCAACTACACACACACAAGGTGCAAGCAAAGTCAACATGCAAGTTCGGAGCCGAGGGAGCGTGAGCGTGGCCGAGGGGGGCGGACATCCCGATGGCGATCGTCGGCGCGTTCAGCCACCATTCGCGACGGGAAACCTGCCTAGATGCTCAGGAGGAAGAGGCGCATCTCGGGGTGGACTCCGTTTCCAGCGAGGAGCGCTGGGAGGGGAGCAGCAGGGGCCGTGGCGGAGATGGGCTTCTGCCACCGGCGAGGTAGGCGCTACGGTAGGGGAGGGGAAGGGCCGAGGCTACTGGGAGGCTCGCCGGACCTTGGGGAATGCTCTGTTGGTGGAGGAGCCGAGGGAGAAAGCTCGGTGATGCCAGACTCAAGAAGAGCTGAGGCGGTGGCCATGGCGTTGGTGGGGATCGGAGAGGGATTCCAGGGAGGAATGAGTGGCTGAGGGGAGGGTTGTGGACTGCGAGGGAGCTCGGGAGGGCTAGTTATAGCCACAGGGAGAGCTGGCGGCTGGCGACGTGTCCGTGCATCGGCGAGGGGCATTGTGTCGGTAAGCACGGCAAAGGCTCATGGGGAGGAGTTGGAAGGCGATGAGGGGGATGCGGACGACGCGCAAGAGCACATGGAGTCGGGCAACGCTCGCTAACAAGAGGAGGAAGAGGACAGTAGCAAGGAAGGCAACGATGGCCACGGGGATCATTGTTTGGTCGTTGTAACAATGCGCCGAAGAAGAAAACGGAGGGCGAGAGGGGTCCAGGGGAACGGCGACGACGATGCCGAGCTACAGGACACGGAGGGACGAGCAAGAACCAGCCGGAGCGGTTTATCTGTTTTCGCTGGCATTGCCCGTGGTCACCAAGGACAACGCACGCTCTGGCATTCTACTCCATGCCAAACCATGTCTACAACGTAGTCCATCCAAGGCAAAGTATTACTACGGTAAAGAATCATGCAAAGAGAAAAGGAGCCGAGTAAACTAAGCTTCACAAGTTTGTTGTAGCAAACTTGACCACATTCTAGAGATAAAACCAAAGAGGTTAAAAAGGAAACTTGATGTCTGGGAGGTTTAGGCTAGTAAGGACTATGGTCCTGGGAATTATGAGGGCATTAGGACAAGAATTTAACATAGTTGCAGTGCAACTGTCAAATCTGGCCCAGAAGCTAAAGCATGAAGTAACACTCACTAGGAGTGTTAGATTGGGCTAAAACTTGGCAAAGCCTGGTGATTTTGGCATACATTGATGCTATAAAAATTTCATACCAAATGGGCTGGCCAAAATGGTACTTCCTTCAAAGCTATTATTTCTGCCCAGAAACATGAGAAAAATCCTCAGGGCAAATGGCTAACTTAGATGAGCCAAACTTTTGTGGAGATTGGTTATAGGAGTAGGAGAATACTTGGGAAAATTTTCAGCCATAATGGAGCAAGATAAAATATACTTGCTTCACGAACTGAAAATTTGGATAGAAACAAAGAATTGATCCTGGGCTCACATGGATCAATGGAATGAGATGAATCTTGGAGGAGGGCGATTATATGGTCATTAGAGACTGCTGGAAAAGTTTCAGCTCATTTTGATCATCTATGAAGGTACTTCCCTCATAGACAAGCAAGCTGAACAAAAACTTGAGAAAATGTCCAGGAAGATTGGATAGATGGATTGAGCTGGTTTTTGGGTATCTAGAGGTGATTTATCAATGTTAATTACCTTGCAAAATTTCAGTTCAAAAGGATCAAGTTTTCAAGCACTTCCTTTGCAAAATTTCCAGATAGGGCAGAAACTTGCATTGGATCATGTGCTCCAATTATGACCCTTGAAAGATGGGTTTGGATGGAAATGGTGAAGATATAGCAAGTACAAGTTCCACAAATTATTTGGGAATATTCCTTGCTATAAAAATGGTAGCTCCTTTTGAAAATGGCAAAAATGCAATATTGGCTTAAAATAGGAAAAGCCAATTTTCCTTATTTAATTATGGCCAATAATTTTGCGAGAGCTAAGATTAGTCACAAATATCATCTCCACAAATTTTTATCAATTTATGAGATGACTAGCTATGCCTTTAGATTTTATTCCTTAGATAGACAAGAAAAGGAATAAATCACAAATGAAAAATTTTGCATCGGACTTAGCAATATTTTTGCATATCCAATGTTTGGAAAGGTAGGAGGGTGTCTGGGAACAATTAGGAGGAAACAAATCAAGGAAAAAGGATGGCTCCTTTGCAAGCACAGAGGAAATATCCAAATTCCAAAAATTGGAATTAGGGTTTTTCATGGATTTGGGATGATGCAAATGAGGTCTTGCCCACTAACAAAGACATGAGCAAGGTTTTGAAAGGTTAAGAATGACAAGAATTGTCAGAGTAATCCATCAAACTCAGGAGAAAAATTTGAAAAATGATTGCCAGGAAGGAATAATAGCACAAAAAATGATAACCCAATTTTGGGGCTGTTACAACTCTTCCCCCTTGAAGGAATCTCGTCCTCGAGATTCCTAAGGTTACAACAACAATGAAAAGACAACCACTCCGGGGAAATCATCTGGGTTAATTTTAACCCTTTGGTCAGATACAGATGAATTGGGATACCGATAATTGGTACACCTAGGGGAAAATATGGGCAAGAAAGGGTTACCTCCACGGCTAGGGGCAATCAAGATCAGACTCCCGAAAAATGCTGGATGCACCCCAATAGACATTGGTTTCACCTGCTGACACGTGGGTCCAGGGCCCACTGGCAGCCTCTTTCTTCTACCTCCACTTTGGTGCTTCTTCTTCGTCGCTGCTCCGCGTGCGGCTTGGCGCATCGCGCATCTAGCTCCTAGGGCGATGAGGACCCCAGTACTGTAGTGCGCAGCATGCAGGTGCTGGTGTAGAGAGCACTCACGTCGCGGACCAGTTCCTCGTCGGCACTGCTCACGGATTCGCCTCCTGGACACCGGTGATTGAGCAACGAGCGGTTCTCCTAGACCTTGCTCACCGTACACCGGGGTTTGTTTATAAAAGATGGCAGTGTGACTCTCCTTCAACGGACAAACACAAATGCCGCTCTACTACTTCTTTGGTTTGTGTGAGATCGAGCCGAGCTCCTTCAGCGAGGCGGTTTTCTTGGCGGTGATGCAGTTGTTCTTAGCTGCGCTGCTGAGCACGCTGATCGACTCGTCGATCCTCCTGCTAATACTCATCAGGAATGATCGAGCTCAGGACAATGCGCGGCTGGGTGCGATGGATCGAGATACAGGAGAAGAAGGTGCACTGGGTGGTCCGCCACCACGCTTGATCCTCCGTCGCATTGCCTCGTCGGACTAATCGTGTGTTGCGGTGGAGCGGGATGGCGACTTGCCTGCACCATGCAAGGCAGAGAAGAGGGTGGTGATGGGGTCCAGATGCAGATGAGGTGGCTGCACTAGCTCAGGAAGCACACTTGGGTACGGGAAAATTCCGCGGATTGCTCCACGAAAAAGTAGGTGTCGAGGTAGAATCAGAGTTGAAATCTGTATTGGGGTAGATGTATTGGATCAAGTGAAATAAAGTTGGCAGTGTGCCTCCGGAAATGAAATCAGGAAAAATAATTAGAGATGAGTTATTGCCAGATGTAAATGCCTTTGTGAGGCTTTGGGGCTAGAAATCCGGCACACGGGGTATGCAAAGATAGAGAGGGATATGTGGCTTTGCATTCCCTCGAGTACTGCCCTAAATGTACTCGTGGGTGAACTGGTATGCGTGCAGTATGCAGTACAATATAAACTAACAAGAACACAGATACAATGAATATGCAAAGGAAAAACACATCAGAAAAATCATACTAAGGTGTTTTAATGGTAGTGGGTATATGTACTCCTGGTATACATATACCTACACCAGCGCGCATTTTATTATAGACTCGGGATGAGTCAATGTTGTTTAGTGTATGTGCTCTACTAATTAAAGTCTTGTTAGAAACACATTGCCACCACTGTCAAACATTTCCGATTGATAGAGAGACAAACAAAAACAAAACCAACAAGCAAGAAAGCATACATAAAGCACTTCATACATGCTACAATGGTACAAACATACAACAAAGCACGAACGCGCTACACGCTAAACGAAACTACTCACTCCGTGATCCATGGTTCTATCCTCGTCTGGAGGATGACTCAACACACTAAACTATTCACATAAACAACTGATTGCGTGACTGAGGTCATGCTGGGGACTGGCCTTGCTGGGCTCTCCCAGGGGACGAAGACTGAGCCAATCTCCATCTTCATCGTCCGACACTTCTATGGGTTGGGGCTCTGCTGCTGGGGTTGTGGCTGAAATTGATCCAAGGAAATGCTGTTGGTGGATCCGGTAAAGAGCCTTGTCGAGGGTGATGATGTTTGGCTTAGGCCACAACACAGGTTGAGAGGATAGCACTAGGATGAACGGCGTTGGACGAACGGCTTTGGATGCAAATTTACGAGCCTCACGATAAGCTTCTGTGACAACTCGCACCGTATCGTTGTCCATGGTTATAAACTCGGCAAGCATCTTTGCAATCATCCTCCCCTAAGTAGTGATATATTGCACCAGGCGAGTGATTGTGGTGTCATCTCCCAGAATTGGGGGAGGAGGCTGAATTCCTGCTTCTGTCACAAGGGGGAAAAAGCAGAACTCCCGCCTCTCTGCCACTTGCGGAAACTTGGTTTAGAGGTATAGGATAGCCTCCACAACAGCGGCCTAAATTGCCAAATCAGTAGTGGGCATGGCTCTGCCCTGAAAGACCAACGGCTGACCATCTGCCATGCGACCTGGGAGATGTGCACTCTAGCATCACAACGGTGAAGGTGAGGGACGGGTGCCGATTGGAACACCAGGTAATCTGGGCTAGCATTACAGCCAAATGCTTTGGTGAGCATCTCAGTAAGAAGAGGTGGAAAGCCAGTATGGTTGACGACAAAGGTGCGAGTGTGAAACTTGGGAGCTTTGAGGGCGTGAGTCATGGCTGGGGAGCTACTAGCTAGGCTTCTTTGCAGGGACATGGCTGACTGAGAGGTGAATGATACGGCTAGCGGAAATGGGATTTTATAAGCAACCCTGAGGGACATGCCCGCATGGTGTGGCCCCTTTTCCCTTAATGGCGAAGGCTAAACGGTGCGGACAACTAGAAAGGATATGGTTGCTATTAGTTCCACGGGGTGAGGATATGTCGGTCCCGACTGCGCCACCTACTGAATAACAGTAGCCATGCCGCGTGCCAGGGATGGGACAAATCCCTTAGGGTTATTACGGTTTAATGGTAGCGGTTATCTAATGCTAGGATAACCTATGCAGCCTGGCTACTCTAATACCATCTCATGTGGCACCTCGATTTGCCTGGAGCAGGGGGCCTTCGCACGTCAGCCCAGATAACACCTAACGCATGATAGGTCCATGATACAGCATTCCAGGTACAAGAATATTCATCAAATACATTTATATGGAATTACATCATTAATGAATACAGTCATCTAGCATAGCTCTCATGCTATTTAAAAAGGCGGCGGAAGTCCTGGTTTGGCAGCTCATCGATTCTGGCTGGGCTCCACAACTCATAGGACTGGCAAGATTACGACCTAGCATGACGGAACAAGCGAACAATTTGGGCACAACCTACAAAACTGGCATGACAGGCCAGGTCAGTACATTGAATGTACTTGCAAGACAACCAATTATATAGCATCCAAACAAATAGAAGACAAAGCAAGAACCAAGCGCATGCAACAACCTATCTCATAGCATAAGCTAAACATGGCATGATATTAACTAGAGACATGGATCAAAATAAGCATGAACAACATCATGGCATCTACTATCATGGTAATAACATGGCATATCAAACTTAATTCTAATATGGCAACAAAAAACATAGTACCGCACCTTAACCATAAAATGGCATGTCAAAGCATGGCATAAGTTCAATCAAGACATGGCATGGCATCATGAAACTATGCTGAATATAAATTACCGGTTGTATCCAATGCAGTCATAACATGTTAACTTTATGCAACCATCTCCTATTATGCCATGGTTCTTGAAATGCAAACATATTACTCATGCAATGCAACCAAACTTGTGCACTGAGTCCCTCGGACTCTCTTCCCAACGAGTTGCCTTGCAACCAAATAGTGATCATTCGCAGATCACAAACAGAACCACACCTGGTTCAACACTCATCGAGACCTCACCTCGTGATCATATCAAAACATCACCGTGACTTCTCACGACTATCTCATAGTCCAAGTCACCACATTAAGTGTTACACAATATTCACCCACTTAGTTATTTCAGGTTTATCCTCCATTTCGACCAAGACCCGATAGTGTGACCTACTACGAACTGTGCTGCTATCGGTCGACTTAATAAACACTCTGCAGAGGTAGCACACTGTACCCACACCACAGATCACATGGCCTTGCACTCCCATTCGGGTGGACCAACGGCGTTCCGACAAAACCGACCCATTGCCCATGACACTCTCCCGACCACTCTGACTAACTCCCCTCTGGGCTAAGTCATGGGTGGCCCCATGCCTACCAAAGGCATCACGGCCACCGTCGTGGCAAAACAAAAACGGTCCCAAACAGGGACATGTGCAGATAACCATACTCAGGCTCACAAGGCTTATGTCCGCCTACCTGATTAAGGTAGCGCGCGCCCATAACCTTCCCCCGTTGGAGGCATCGATGAGAGGCATGACCACATATCGCATTAAGGCCTTCCCATAAAGGAAAATGTGGTTGCACTGGAAAAGTTTGATTTGGTGGCACTATGACTCGATCCCATCGATGACGGAGGAGGTTTTTTATTATTAAAGTCATCTTATTATCTTCTCCATCATCATGAGCATATTAGCATGAATTTAATAATGATCATGCAACATACAAATGATTTAACAAAATACCAAGCTTCTCAAGTGCACACCTATAGCATATGGAACATGGCAATGTGAAACAATGCAACAGAACCATCATAACATCAATACTATGAGCATGAAACTAATCCAGAACAGAGATATGATATTATCAGTAACAACATACTAACTAGCATGGCAAAAGATATCATGAAAGGTAAGCATGACATGGCATGCAATAGAACATATAACATAACTGAAATAGTTGCAGGAGAGACACACAAGAAACTACTGCAACTACACACACAAGGTGCAAGCAAAGTCAACATGGAAGTTCGGGGCTCATGATAAGAGGTTGTCTTGCCTGGGGTCAAAGAGTACTATGGGAAAAATTGTGAAACGATTGTGGAAAGATTTGCCGAAAACAATTCTCTCTCGGAGGGGCCTGTTTATGGGCAAGGGCAAAGTGGTCATTTTCACTATGTGAAAACATTATAAAAATGGTACCAACGGAAAGATCTCGACGAATAGAGAAAGGGAGCGTTGGAATCACCTCAATCGGAGTCATGGTTGAAAAGTTGTGGTCGTTCACTTTTTAGGCAGAAAAGAGGCTTAAACAGTGAACATTCACAAAACAACCACTTCGGCGGGCGGGGCTGAAAACAGAAAGCGCATTTGAGAACATACGTTTACAGAGAATAGAAAGCGTATTTCAGGCAATACATCTTGAGCTAAGGGAAAACATAAAGGGATGGGGGCGTCTCCACTTATCTGACCTGGCATCACCCTCTCGCCGACTGATGGGGTCGCTTGGGGGTGGGGCCCTCCTGGCCTGGCTTTCTTCTTCCTCCTACTCGGGCGTGAGCATGGACGAGGGAGGCGACCATCCCGACGGTGATCGCCAGCGCGTCCGGCCACCATTCGCGACGGGCGACCTACCCAGATGCTCAGGAGGAAGAGGCGCATCTCGGGGTGGTGTCCGTTTCTGGCGAGGAGCGCTAGGAAGGGAGCAGCAGGGCTCGCGGCAGAGATAGGCTTCTGCCGCCAGTGAGGTAGGCGCTACGGTAGGCGAGGGAAGGGCCAATGCTACTGGGATGCTCACTGGACCTTGGGAAATCCTCTGGTGGTGGAGAAGCCGAGGGGGAAAGCTCGGTGATGCCGGACTCAAGAAGAGCCAAGGCAGCGGCCATGGCGATGGTGGGGATTGGAGAGGGATTCCGGGGAGGAATGAGTGGCTGGGGGAGGGTTGTGGACTGCGAGGGAGCTCGGGAGGGCTACTTCTAGCCGCGGGGAGAGCTCGAGGAGAGGGGGAAAGGTGGCACGCAGCTGGCGATGTGTCCGTGCATCGGCGAGCTTTCCCCGGAGAGGAAGGCGATGATGGCCATGGGGCTGACTGTTCGGTCGTTGGAACGACGTGCCGGAGAAGAAAATGGAGGGGAAGAGGGGTCTAAGGGAATGGCAACGATGATGCCGGGCTACTTGACACGTGGGGACGGGCCAGAACCCGCCAGAGCGGCTCTGCCGTCGCCAACGGTGGCTAGACCACCGTTTTGGCTGGCATTTCCCGTGGTCACTAAGGACAACACATGCTTTGGCATTCTACTCCATGACAAACCATGTCTACAGCGTAGTCCATCCAAGGTAAAGTATTACTACGGTAAAGAAACGGGCAAAGACAAAAGGAGCTGAGTAAACTAAGCTTCACAAGTTTGCCGTAGCAAACTTGACCACATTCTAGAGATAAACCAGAGAGGTTAAAAAGTAAACTTGATGTCTGGGAGGTTTAGGCTAGTAAGGACTACGGTCCTGGGAATTATGAGGGCATTAGGACAAGAATTTAACATAGTTGCAGTGCAACTGTCAAATATGGCCCAGAAGCTAAAGCATGAAGTAACACTCACAAGGAGTGTTGGATTGGGCTAAAACTTGGCAAAGCCTGATGATTTGGGCATATAATGATGCTATAAAAATTCCATACCAAATGGGCTGGCCAAAATGGTACTTCCTTCACAACTATTATTTCTTCCCAGAAACTTGAGAAAAATCCTGAGGGCAAATCCCTAACTGAAATGAGCTAAACTTTTGTGAAGATAGGTTAATGGAGTAGGAGAATACTTGGGAAAATTTTCAGCCATAATGGAGTAAGATAAAATATACTTGCTTCACAAACTGAAAATTTGGACAGAAACAAAGAATTCATCCTGGGCTCACATGGATAAATGGAATGAGATGAATCTTGGAGGAGGGTGATTATATGGTCATTAGAGACTGCTGGAAAAGTTTGAGCTCATTTTGATCATCTATGAAGGTACTTTCCTCACAAACAAGCAATCTGAACAGAAACTTGAGAAAATTGCCAAGGAAGACTAGATAGATGGATTAGGATGATTTTTGGGTATCTAGAGGTGATTTATCAATGTTAATTACCCTACAAAATTTCAGTTCAAAAGGATCAAGGGTTCAAGCACTTACTTTGCAAAAATTCTAGATAGGGCAGAAACTTGCATTGGATCATGTGCTCAAATTATGACCCTTGAAACATGGGCTTGGATGGAAATGGTGAAGATATAGCAAGTACAAGGTCCATAAATTATTTGGGAATTTTCCTTGCTATAAAAATGGTAGCTCCTTTGGAAAATGGCAGAAATGCAATATTGGCTTAAAATAGGAAAAGGCAGTTTTCCTTATTTAATTATGGCCAATATTTTTGCTAGAGCTAAGATTAGTCACAAATATCATCTCCACAAATTTTCATGAATTTATGAGATGACTAGCTATGCCTTTGGATTTTAGTCATTAGATAGACAAGAAAAGGAATAAATCACAAATGAAAAATATTGCATAGGACTTAGCAATATTTTTGCATATCAAGGATTGGAAAGGTAGGAGGGTCTCTGGGAACAATTGGGAGGATCAACAGATCAAGGAAAAAGGATGGCTCCTTTGCAAGCACAAAGGAAATAACCAAATTCCAAAAATTGGTATTAGGGTTTTGATGGATTTGAGATGATGCAGATGAGGTCTTGCCCACTAACAAAGACATGAGCAAGGCTTTGAAAGGTTAAAATGACAAGAATTGTCAGAGTCATCCAGCAAACTCAGGAGAAAATTTTCAAAAAATGATTGCCAGGAAGGAATAACAGCACAAAAATTGATAACCCAATTTTGGGGCTGTTACAGTCCACCAACCCCTACATCGTTTCTCTGAGGAGAAGAGAAGAACCATCGGTGAAGAGGTTGCCAAGCTTTTGGCGACCGGCTTCGTCATGGAAGTGTTCCACCCCGAGTGGATGACCAACCCAGTCCTCGTCCTGAAGAAAAATAAGACCTGGCGCTTGTGTATCGACTACTCCAGCCTGAGCAAGGCCTGCCCCAAGGATCCATTCACCCTCCCGCGGATCGATCAAGTCATTGACTCTACCGTCGGCTGTGAGCTCTTATCCTTCCTGGATGCTTACTCCGGCTATCACCAGATAAAGCTGGACCCGGCCGACACCCTGAAGACGTCCTTCATCATGCCCTTCGAGGTGTATTGCTACATCACCATGTCATTCGGCCTGAAGACCGTCGGTGCCACATTCCAACGCTGCATGTAGAAATGCCTGCTGCCGCAACTTGGCCGCAACATCCACGTCTATGTGGATGACATCGTTGTGAAGACCAAGAAGCACCTCACGCTCCTCGACGACCTGAAGGAAACCTTTGCTAACTTGCGCGAGTACCAGATCAAGCTCAACCCGGAGAAATGTGTTTTTGGCGTCCCAGTCGGAAAGCTACTCGGTTTCCTCGCCTCGGAGCGTGGCATTGAGGCGAACCCGGAGACGATCAAGGCCATTGAGCGCATGCGCAAGCCGGCTCGGTTGCGTGATGTCCAGAAGTTCACCGGCTACTTGGCCTCGGTCAGCCGGTTTCTCAGCCGGCTGGGCGAGAGGGTCTTGGCCCTGTACCGGCTAATGAAGAAGACAACGCCGTTCGAATGGAATGTCCAGGCGGACAAGGATTTCTGGGATATCAAGCATATGCTCTCCACCACACCCGTCCTAGCCGCGCCAAGTGAGAAGGAGCCGCTGTTGCTCTACATTGCGGCCACCTCACGGTCGGTTAGCACAGTGGTGTTGGTCGAGCGGCCAGAGAAGGGCAAGATCCAAGCCGTCTAGGGCCCGGTCTACTACCTGAGCGAGGTGCTCTCCGCTTCCAAGCAAAACTACTCGCACTACCAGAACATGTGTTACAACATGTATTTTACTGCCAAGAAGTTGAAGCAATACTTCCAAGAGCATGATGTCACCGTGGTCAGCATGGCTCCTATCAGCGAGATCATCGATTGACGGGATGCCTCTGGCCGGGTTGCCAAGTGGGCGATCGTGCTAGCCGGCCACACTATCCTCTACGACCCCACACCATGATCAAGTCCCAAGCTCTGTCTGACTTCCTCGTCGACTGGACAGAGACCCAATACCTGCCGTCGCCACCAGATTCGACGCATTGGCGCATGCACTTCGATGGCTCCAAGATGCGCCTTGGCTTGGTCGCTGACATCGTGTTGTCTTCACTGAAGGGCATCCGACTTCGATACGCGCTCCAGATCCACTTCGCTGCCTCCAACAACGTTGCCGAGTACGAAGCCCTTGTGCATGGCCTCCGACTTGCCAAGGAACTCGGCATCTGATGCATCCTGTGCTATGGCGACCCGGAACATGTGGTGCAGCAGTACTCCGGCGAGTGGGACGCCCGCGACGCCAACATGGCAAGCTACCTCTTCCTCGTCTAGCAGTTGTCTGGCTTCTTCGATAGCACCAAGTTCCTCCACATCCCGCAAGCGGAAAATGAAGCCGCCGACGCGCTGGCCAAGATCGGCTCATCCCGGCAGTCCGTCCCGTCAGGCGTCTCCCTCGAGGACCTGCACAAGCCATCCATCAAGCCAGCCCCGGACTCCGAGTCCATCTTCGTCCTGGATAACTAGGCCGCTCCTCTACCTAGCCCAGGGGGTGTCGAACCCGGCTCGGGGGATGTCGAACCCGGCCCGGGGACTAATGAACCCGACCCGGGGGCTGACGAACCCAGCCCAGGCGACTCTGAACCTGGCCTAGGGACCACCAAACCCGGCTCGGGGGCTGCTGGACCCAACCCGTTGACTGCCCAACTCGACCCGGTCACCGTCATCCTCGACCCGGCCGCCGCCATCCCCGACCCGGGGGCTGTTGTCCTAGAACCCGCCATGGTGACGGCCTCATCATGGGCCCTGCCCATGTCGGAATTCCTGGAGAACGGGGTTCTCCCCATGGACGAGACCGAGGCTCGGCAAGTGCAGCGTCGGGCGTCCGCCTACAACATCATCAACAACGAGCTCGTCAAGCACATTTCGATGGGCGTTTTCCAGCGCTGCGTCGAACGAGACAAGGGCATTGAGATCCTCCTCGATATACACCAGGTTAAGTGCGGGCACCACGCTGCCTCGAGGTCCTGGGTGGCCAAGGCTTTTCTCCATGGTTTCTACTGGACCACGGCCCTCCAAGACGTCGAGTCGCTTGTCCTCAAGTGTGAGGGATGCCAACGCAGCAAGCGCAGCCACCAGCCGGCCTCATCACTCCGAACCATCCCGATCACCTGGCCCTTCATGGTCTGGGGACTCGACAGGGTGGGACCTTTCAAGACTACTCGAGGCGGCACGCCGCATTTGCTGGTGGCGGTGGACAAGTTCACCAAGTGGATCGAAGAAAGGCCGATCAAGAAGCTGGACGGGCCAACAGTCATCTGGTTCATCAAGGACATCGCGGTGCACTACGGCATCCCGAATAGCATCATCCGGACAACAGCACCAACTTCGCCAAGGGCACGCTCACGCAGTATTGCTCCGTCTCCGGCATCCGCCTCGACCTGGCTTCCATGGCGCACCCGCAGTCCAACGTCCAGGTCGAGCGGGCCAACGACCTCATTCTATGCGGCATCAAGCCGCAGCTCATCGAGTCGCCCGTCCGCTCACCCGGCGGCTGGCTCGACGAGTTGTCAGACTCCTCTGGAGTCTCTGCACAACACCAAACCGGTCGATTGGGTTCACCCCGTTCTTCCTCGTCTACGGAGCCGAAGTCGTCATCCCGACCGACGCCGAGTTCGACTCACCATGTGTCACGATGTACACCAAAGCCAAAGCCAAGGAAGCCCACGAAGATGGCGCCGACCTCTCGAAGAAGCATGCCTCTTGGTGCTCAGCTGGTCAGCCATCTACCAGCAAGGCCTAAGGCACTACCACAACAAGAAGATCAACACCCTCGCATTCCGCGAGGAAGACCTGGTCCTCCGACTCGTCCAGCATCAAGTCGGCCAACATAAGTTGTCCTCCCCATGGGAAGGCCCCTTTATCGTCAGCAAGGCCTTATGCAACTGCAATGCCTACTACCTCATCAATGTCCGAAAGTCAAACAAGTGTAAGAGAGACACCGTCGGCGAAGAAACAACCCGGCCGCGGAACGCAAAACTCCTCCGCCAGTTTTACAGTTAGCTGTGTGCACATATGTAACACTGCCTTTTGTAACCATATGAAACTATGGGGTCCCCCAACAACACTCGGGGGCTGCCCTTTCCGACCAAATTATTGTGTCTTACGCACTTGTGCAAATTTCTCTTAAAAACCCCCACCGCCAGTTCGACTCACTCGACCCGGGGGCTCGGCGGCTGGCCGGCTTGGTCACCACTTGCCGCCTTCCTTAGCAACCCTTGGCGTGCTTAGGTCGCCGCGGCCCTCCACTTCGCCCTATGCCACAGAACCGGTTTCGGATGTCGGCCGTCAAGAAAAAAGGGGCCAAAGCACCAGCATGCTACGAATACTAAGTTGGGTCCGCCGGATTGCCCAACCTGGCCCCGTCACCTTAAGTTGTCGCACGACCGGCTGCTCACCAACCGGCTTTGCCGGATTTCCGCCAGCCATCCTAGCATCGGGCCACGCAACTGCCAGCTCCCCTCGCTGGCCTCCGGGTTCACCGTGGCGCCGGTATCTTCCTCCTCGGCGTCCCCATCACCGTAGACGCCCGTCTCCTCCGAGCTCCCCTCCGGGTCATCCAGAAGCAGGCCGTAGTCATCAGCAGGAATGACTCCGCCGTCGTTTGTCCGCTCCGGCCTGCAGCTGGCGCTTCGCGCTGGCTCGCTAGCCCATCAACATGTCCAGCGCCAAATCCGGATGCCAAGACATCACGAACCTAAGCACCATCTCGGCGCCGGCACGGGTGGCGGAGACGCGCCACACGTGGAGCCGCTCCAGACCCGCCTCGAACGACCACGCTAGCCGCGTGAAGCTATTCGGCGCAACGGCGACAGGCCAGAGGGCCGCCGTCATCGCCGCGCCGGCCTCGGAGAGCCGCCCCATCTGCTCGCTCAACACTCGCAGTCGAGCTTCAACTTCGGTCACGATCTCCGGGAAGGTCCAGGCAACCCGCGGATCGATCTCGGAGCCCACGACCCCCTGTGGATCTCGCTGGAAACGGACGACCTCCTCCACCACCCTACGCGTCTCTGGGAAGTGCCCTATCAAAAAGAATAGCAATACAAATCAATAACCAAGGGAAGGAAAGACGACTTCCCAACCCAGCAGAATCCAAGGAAAGCATTTACTTGCGAGGCACTCGTCCAGGTGATGCGCCTCAAGCAACATACTGCACCACTCCATGGCAATGGCATAGTCACGCTCCTGAAGTGTCTTCTTGAATTCGGCGACCTTGGCGAGGGCTGCCATCAGGTCGGCGCCCTTGGCCTCGGTCGCCTACTCGGACTCCGTGCGGCGGTGGAGTTCCGCCTAGTGGGCGTCCCCCGGCTTGGCCACCTCCGCCTTCAGGCGCTCCACCTCAGCCTGAAGTAGGCCCTTGTCGTCGGCCAGCTTGTTGCGCTGCTGGCCGGTCTCGGCAAGGGCCTGCTGCACCTCCACGACCATGGCCACCTCCGCCGTGAGGCGGTCTACCTCGGCCTGGAGACAGCTCTTGTGGCCCGCCAGTTGCTCTTGTGATACATCTCCAACGTATCTATAATTTTTGATTGTTCCATGCTATTATATTATCTGTTTTGGATGTTTAATGGGCTTTATTATACACTTTTATATTATTTTTGGGACTAACCTACTAACCCAAGGCCCAGTGCAAATTGCTATCTTTTTTCCTTGTGTGTCGCAGAAAAGAAATATCAAATGGAATCCAAACGGAATAAAACCTTTGGGAGAGTTAATTTTAGAACAGACGTGATCCAGGGGACTTGGAGTAGATGTCAATAAAGAAGCGAGGAGGCCACAAGGCAGGGAGGCGCGCCTGCCCCCCTGGGCACGCCCCCACCCTCGTGGGCCCCTCGCAGCTCCACCGACCTACTTCTTCCTCCTATATATATCCATATACCCCGAGAACACCCAGGAGCACCACGAAACCCTATTTCCACCGCCGCAACCTTCTGTACCCAAGAGATCCCATCTTGGAGCCTTTTCCGAAGCTCCGCCGGAGGGGGAATCGATCACGGAGGGCTTCTACATTGACACCATAGCCTTTCCGATGATGTGTGAGTAGTTTACCATAGACCTTCGGGTCCATAGTTATTAGCTAGATGGCTTCTTCTCTCTTTGGATCTCAATACAATGTTCTCCTCGATCTTCTTGGAGATCTATTCGATGTAATTCTTTTTGCGGTGTGGTTGTCGAGATCCGATGAATTGTGGGTTTATGATCAAGTTTATCTATGAACAATATTTGATTCTTCTTTGAAATCTTTTATGTATGATTGGTTATCTTTGCAAGTCTCTTCGAATTATCAGTTTGGTTTGGCCTACTAGATTGATCTTTCTAGCAATGGGAGAAGTTCTTAGCTTTGGGTTCAATGTTGCGGTGTCCTTTCGTAGTGATAGCAGGGGCAGCAAGGCACGTATTGTATTGTTGCCATCGAGGATAAAAAGATGGGGTTTATATCATATTGCTTGAGTTTATCCCTCTACATCATGTCATCTTTCCTAATGCGTTACTCTGTTCTAATGAACTTAATACTCTAGATGCATGCTGGATAGAGGCCGATATGTGGAGTAATAGTAGTAGATGCAGAATCGTTTCGGTATACTTGTCGCAGACGTGAATCGTATATACATGATCATGCCTAGATATTCTCATAATTATGCACTTTTCTATCAATTGCTGGACACTAATTTGTTTACCCACCGTAATACTTATGCTATCTTGAGAGAAGCCACTAGTGAAACCTATGGCTCCCAGGTCTATCTTTTATTATATAAGTTTCCAATCTATTTTATTTTGCAATCTTTACTTTCGATCTATATCATAAAAATACCAAAAATATTTATCTTATTATCTCTATCAGATCTCACTCTCGTAAGTGACCGTGAAGGGATTGACAACCCCTTTATCGCGTTGGTTCCGAGGTTCTTATTTGTTTGTGTAAGTACGAGGGACTTGCGTGTAGTCTCCTACTGGGTTGATACCTTGGTTCTCAAAACCGAGGGAAATACTTATGCTACTTTATTGCATCACCCTTTCCTCTTCAAGAGAAAACCAACGCAGTGCTCAAGACGTAGCAAGAAGGATTTCTGGCACCGTTGCCGGGGAGATCTACGCACAAGTCAAGACATACCAAGTACCCATCACAAACTCTTATCACTCGCATTATATTATTTGCCATTCGCCTCTCGTTTTCCTCTCCCCCACTTCACCCTTGTCATTTTATTTGCCCTCTTTTTCCGTTCGCCTCTTTTTTGCTCACTTCTTGTGTGCTTGTGTGTTGGATTGTTTGTGACGATGGCTCAAGATAATACTAAATTGTGTGATTTTTCCAATACCAACAATAATGATTTTATTAGCACTCCGATTGCTCCTCTTACCGATGATGAATCTTGTGAAATTAATACTGCTTTGCTAAATCTTTTCATGAAGATCTGTTTTCTGGCCTTCCTAGTGAAGATGCCGCTACCCATCTAAACAGCTTTGTTGATTTGTGTGATATGCAAAAGAAGAAAGATGTGGATAATGATATTGTGAAATTGAAGCTATTCCCGTTTTCGCTTAGAGATCGTGCTAAAACTTGGTTTCTTCTTTGCCTAAAAATAGTATTGATTCTTGGAATAAATGCAAATATGCTTTTATCACTAAGTATTTTCCTCCCGCTAAGATCATCTTTCTTAGAAACGATATTATGAATTTTAAGCAACTTGATCATGAGCATGTTGCACAAGCTTGGGAGAGGATGAAATTAATGATACGTAATTTCCCTATACGTGGTTTGAATTTGTGGATGATCATACAATTTTTTTATGCGGGATTGAATTTTGCTTCTAGGAATCTTTTAGATTCGGCCGTAGGAGGCACTTTTATGGAAATCACTTTAGGATAAGCTACCAAACTCCTAGATAATATTATGGTTAATTATTCTCAATGGTACACTGAAAGATCTACTAGTAAAAAGGTTCATGCTATAGAAGAAATTAATGTTTTGAGTGGAAAGATGGATGAACTTATGAAATTGTTTGCTAATAAAGTGTTTCTTCTGATCCTAATGATATGCCTTTGCCTACTTTAATTGAGAATAATAATGAATCTATGGATGTTTATTTTGTTGGTAGGAACAATTTTGGTAACAACGCGTATAGAGGAAACTCTAATCCTAGGCCGTATCCTAGTAATTCGTCTAATAATTATGGTAATTCCTACAACAATTCTTATGGAAATCATAATAAGCTGCCCTCTGATTTTGAATCTAGTATTAAAGAATTTATTAGTTCGCAAAAAAATTCAATGCTTTGATTGAAGAAAAATTGTCTAAGATTGATGAGTTGGCTAGGAACGTGGATAGAATTTCTCTTGATATTGATTCTTTGAAACTTAGATCTATTCCACCTAAGCATGATATCAATGAGTCTCTCAAAGCCATGAGAATTTCCATTGATGAGGGTAAAGAAAGAACCGCTAGGATGCGTGCAGAAAGGAATTGCTTTATAAAAGCGTGTTCTTCTAGTTTTGATGATAATAAAGATGAAGATCTAAAAGTGATTGATGTGTCTCCTATTAAATCTTTGTTTTGCAATATGAATCTTGATAATGATGGGACTAGAGATGAGTCAACTTTAGTTAAAAGGAGTCCCAATGATTTGGAGTTTTTAGATCTTGATGCAAAAATTGGTAAAAGTGGGATTGGAGAGGTCAAAACTTTACATAGCATTGAACCCACTATTTTGGATTTAAAGGAATTTAATTATGATAATTGCTCTTTAATATATTGTATTTCCTTGTTGCAATCTGTGCTAAATTCTCCGCATGCTTATAGTCAAAATAAAGCTTTTACCAAACATATCATTAATCCTTTAATGCAATCTTATGAAAAAAAGCTTGAATTAGAATTTTCTATCCCTAGAAAACTTCATGATGAGTGGGAACCTACTATTAAAATTAAAATTAAAGATCATGAATGCTATGCTTTATGTGATTTAGGTGCTAGCGTTTCTACGGTTCCAAAAACTTTGTGTGATGTGTTAGGTTTCCGTGAATTTGATGACTGTTCTTTAAATTTGCACCTCGTAGATTCCACTATTAAGAAACCTATGGGAAGGATTAATGATGTTCTTATTGTTGCAAATAGGAATTACGTGCCCGTAGATTTCATTGTTCTTGATATTGATTGCAATCCTACATGTCACATTATTCTTGGTATACCTTTCCTTAGAACGATTGGTGCAATTATTTATATGAAAGAAGGGAATATTAGATTCCAATTTCCGTTAAGGAAAGGCTTGGAACACTTTCCTAGAAAGAAAATTAAATTACCTTATGAATCTATTATGAGAGCCACTTATGGATTGCATACCAAAGATGATAATATGTAGATCTATTCCTGTTTTTATGCCTAGCTAGGTGCGTTAAATGATAGCGCTTGTTGGGAGGCAACCCAATTTTATTTTTGTTTATTGATTTTTGGTTCTGTTTAGTAATAAGTCATTCATCTAGCCTCTGTTTAGATGTAGTTTTATGCTTTTAATTAGTGTTTGTGCCAAGTAGAACCTTTGGGAAGACTTGGGGAAGTTTTTGCAATCTTGCAGTGAAAAACAAAAACTTTAGCGCTCATGAGATTTGTTGCCATTTTTACTGGAGAGATTAGGTTGATTCTTTTTGCAGATGATTAATAGACAAATTCCTCATGTCCACCAATTTATTTCAGAATTTTTGGGGTTACATAAGTATTCGAAACCTATAGATTACTATAGACTGTTCTGTTTTTGATAGATATTGTTTTTCGTGTGTTGTTTGCTTATTTTGATGAATCTTTGGCTAGTATCGGAGGGTATGAACCATATAGAAGTTGGAATACAGTATGTTTAACACCAATATAAATAAAGAATTAGTTCATTATAGTACCTTAAGTGGTGGTTTGTTTTCTTATACTAACGGAGCTCATGAGATTTTCTGTTGAGTTTTGTGTTGTGAAGTTTTCAAGTTTTGCGTAAAGATTTGATGGATTATGGAGTAAGGAGTGGCAAGAGCATAAGCTTGGGGATGCCCATGGCATCCCAAGGTAAAATTGAAGGACAACCAAAAGCCTAAGCTTGGTGATGCCCAAGATGGCATCCCCTCTTTCATCTTCGTTCATCGGTAACTTTACTTGAGGCTTATTTTTATTCACCACATAATATGTGTTTTGCTTGGAGCATCTTGTATGATTTGAGTCTTTGTTTTTTAGTTTACCACAATCATCCTTGCTATACACACCTTTTGGGAGAGACACACATGACTCAAAATTTATTAGAATACTCTATGTGCTTCACTTATATCTTTTGAGCTAGATAATTTTTCTCTAGTACTCCACTTACATCTTTTAGAGCACGGTGGTGGTTTAATTTTATAGAAATTATTGATCTCCCATGCTACACTTATATTATTTTGAGAGTCCTTTAGAACAGCATGGTAATTTTCTTTTATTATGAAATTAGTCCTAATATGATAGGCATCCAAGATGGTATAATAAAAACTATCATAAAAAGTTCATTGAATACTATGAGAAGTTTGATACATGATGATTGTTTTGAGATATGAGGATGGTGATATTAAAGTGTGCTAATTGAGTAGTTATGAAATTGAGAAATACTTGTGTTGAAGATTGCAAGTCCCGTAGCATGCACGTATGGTAATCATTGTGTAACAAATTTGAAACATGAGGTGTTCTTTGATTGTCTTCCTTATGAGTCGCAGTCGGGGACGAGCGATGGTCTTTTCCTACAAATCTATCCCCTAGGAGCATGTGCTAATGCTTGGTTTTTGATGACTTGTAGATTTTTGCAATAAGTATGTGAGTTCTTTATGACTAATGTTGAGTCCATGGATTATACGCACTCCCGCCTCTTCGGTACCATGCATTGCCCTTTCTCACCTTGAGAGTTTGTGCAAACTTCGCCGGTGCATCCAAACCCCATGATATAATACGCTCTATCACACATAAACCTCCTTATATCTTCCTCAAAATAGCCACCATACCTACCTATTATGGCATTTCCGTAGCCATTCCGAGATATATTGCCATGCAACTTTCCACCGTTTCATTTATGACATGCTTCATCATTGTCATATTGCCTTTCATGATCATGTAGTTGACATCGTATTTGTGGCAAAGCCACCATGCATAATTTATCATACATGTCACTCTAGATTCATTGGCCTTCCTGGTACACCGCCGGAGGCATTCATATAGAGTCAGATTTTGTTCTAGTATCGAGTTGTAATCATTGAGTTGTAAATAAATAGAAGTGCGATGATCATCATTAATAGATCATTGTCCCAAATAAAAAAAGAGAAAGGCCAAATAAAAAAGAAAGGCCCAAAAAAATAGAAATAAAAAGGGACAATGCTACTATCCTTTTTCCACACTTGTGCTTCAAAGTAGCACCATGATCTTTATGATAGAGTGTCTCTTGTTTTGTCACTTTCATATAGTAGTGGGAATTTTTCATTATAGAACTTGGCTTGTATATTCCAACAATGGGCTTCCTCAAATGCCCTAGGTCTTTGTGAGCAAGAAAGTTGGATACACGCCCACTTAGTTTCTTTTGTTGAGCTTTCATACATTTATAGCTCTAGTGCATCCGTAGCATGGCAATCCCTACTCCTTGCATTGACATCAATTGACGGGCACCTCCATAGCCCGTTGATTAGCCGCATCGATGTGAGACTTTCTCCTTTTTTTTCTTCTCCACATAACCCCCAGCATCATATTCTATTCACCCATAGTGCTATATCCATGGCTCGCGCTCATGTATTGCGTGAAAATTGAAAAAAGTTTGAGATTACTAAAGTATGAAACAATTCCTTTGTTTGTCATCAGGGTTGTGCATGATGAGAGCATTCTTGTGTGATGAAAATGGAGCATGAACAAACTATATGATTTTGTAGGGATGAACTTTCTTTGGCCATGTTATTTTGAGAAGACATGATTGCTTAGTTAGTATGCTTGAAGTATTATTATTTTTATGTCAATATTAAACTTTTGTCTTGAATCTCTCGGATCTGAATATTCATGCCACAATAAAGAAAATTACATTGAGAATTATGCTAGGTAGCATTCCACATCAAAAATTCTGTTTTTATCATTTACCTACTCAAGGATGAGCAGGAATTAAGCTTGGGGATGCTTGATACGTCTCTAATGTATCTATAATTTTTTATTGTTCCATGCTATTATATTATCTGTTTTGGATGTTTAACGGGCTTTATTATACACTTTTATATTATTTTGGGGACTAACCTACTAACCCAAGGCCCAGTGCAAATTGTTGTTTTTTTGCCTATTTTAGTGTTTCGCGGAAAAGGAATATCAAACGGAATACAAACGGAATAAAACCTTCGGGAGAGTTATTTTTGGAACAAACGTGATCGGGGGGACTTGGAGTAGACATCAAGAAAGAAGCGAGGAGGCCATGAGGCAGGGAGGCGCGGCCCCACCCTCATGGGCCCCTCGCAGCTCCACCGACCTACTTCCTCCTCCTATATATATCCATATACCCCGAAAACATCAGGGAGAACCACGAAACCCTATTTCCACCGCCGCAACCTTCTGTACCCAAGAGATCCCATCTTGGAGCCTTTCCCGGAGCTCCGCCGGAGGGGGAATTAATCACGGAGGGCTTCTACATCAACACCATAGCCTCTCCGATGATGTGTGAGTAGTTTACCGCAGACCTTTAGGTCCATAGTTATTAGCTATATGGCTTCTTCTCTCTCTCTTTGGATCTCAAAACAATGTTCTCCTCGATCTTCTTGGAGATCTATTCGATGTAATTATTTTTGTGGTGTGTTTGTCGAGATCCGATGAATTGTGCGTTTATGATCAAGTTTATCTATGAACAATATTTGATTCTTCTCTGAAATCTTTTACGTATGATTGGTTATCTTTGCAAGTCTCTTCGAATTATCAGTTGGTTTGGCCTACTAGATTGATCTTTCTTGCAATGGGAGAAGTGCTTAGCTTTGGGTTCAATCTTGCGGTGTCCTTTCCCAGTGACAGTAGGGGCAGCAAGGCACGTATTGTATTGTTGCCATCGAGGATAAAAAGATGGGGTTTATATCATATTGCTTGAGTTTATCCCTCTACATCTTGTCATCTTGCCTAATGCATTACTCTGTTCTTACGAACTTAATACTCTAGACGCATGCTGGATAGCGGTTGATGTGTGGAGTAATAGTAGTAGATGCAGAATCGTTTCGGTCTACTTGTCGCGGACGTGATGCCTATATACATGATCATGCCTGGATATTCTCATAATTATGCACTTTTCTATTAATTGCTCGACATTAATTTGTTTACCCACCATAATACTTATGCTATCTTTAGAGAAGCCACTAGTGAAACCTATGCCACCGGGTCTATCTTTTATCATATAAGTTGCCAATCTATTTTATTTTGCAATCTTTACTTTCAATCTATATCATAAAAATACCAAAAATATTTATCTTATTATCTCTATCAGATCTCACTCTCGTAAGTGACCGTGAAGGGATTGACAACCCCTTTATCGCATTGGTTGCGAGGTTCTTATTTGTTTGTGTAGGTACGAGGTACTTGCTTGTAGTCTACTATTGGATTGTTACCTTGGTTCTCAAAACTGAGGAAAATACTTCCGTTACTTTGCTGCATCACCCTTTCCTCTTCAAGGGAAAACCAACGCAGTGCTCAACAGGTAGCATCTTGCAGCCGGCTGGCTTCGTTGAGGGCGCGATGGGCCTCTGCCGCCTCCGCCTTCGCCTCCGCCACCCTAGCCTGAAGCCGGCAGACGTCAGTAACGACCCGGTCGTACTGATAGCCGCCTCGGATTAGCCGGGTTCGCCAGGACGACACCTCGGCTGCAGCGGCCGCGCGACGAAGATTCAGAAACAAAGGATTACTTTAAGATTCGACCCAACTACGTAGTGGGTGCGCTAGCGCGCCCCTACTAAAAAGAGCACGCAAGAAAGATACCTGCGGCGGCGCGGAGCGCCTCCTCCTTGGCGTCGAGCTACTCCTTGAGCTGCCGGTGCTTCTCCAGGAGCCGGTTGAAGACACCGACCCTGTAGGAGTCTAGTTGCTGGAGGAGCAATGATCAGCAGAAGACAATAGTTTAAGATTTGACCCAACTACTATGTAGTTGGCCCGAATCTGTTGGACAACACCCAGTGGGTGCGCTAGTGCGCCCCCACTAAAAGAAGCCGCAAAAGGAAGATAGAAGACGAAGGAAGAACTTATGAATACGGCGCGCTCCAGCTCCCGTGTCCACTCCACCTCGGCCTGTGCGAAGGCCTGGATCCTGTTCGTGCGCCCCCCGAAGGCGCTGGCTCACGGCAGCCATCGCGGCCTCCTCCTAGGTCAAGGGCCCGAAGAAAACCTCGCTGGGCCTAGCCCGAGCCGGCTATGACCCCACGGCCCGATGGCTGCCTGGTCTAGGAACCAGGGTGTATTCTCCGCTGGCCGCCTCCTACGCGGCCGGCGCCCTCTTCGGCGGTCTCTCCAGCGCTCTCTCTGGCACGACGGTTGGAGTCGCCTCCGGCGCGGCAGCCGGCGGCGCCCCAACCGTCGGTGCCCGAGGCGCTCCTCCCGACGCTATCCACGACGCCTCCGTCTATGACGCCTTCCCCAAGACGGTGTTGCCGCCCCCTCACTTGACCTCCGCCTGCTCGACCATGTCGGTCCGCGGCAGAGTGTAGTCGTCAACCTCCATGGTCGAGGTCCACCACCTCCGCGCGGCCACCCTGGCCGCGCTCCCCCTGCGGTGGCGGCATGAAGACCGTCGTTGTCGGCTCCATGCCCGCCGGCATCTCAAGCCACGCCGGCCCCTCACCGGTTCGCACCCACGCTACTGCGGCGTGGACCAGAGCCTTGGTCGTCGCTGCCTCCAGCGCAGCCTCGACCCTATTCTGGTCTCACCAAGCCAGAACCTCATTGTCGGCCGGGTCCAGGCCCACGTCCGGGTTGACCATCTCCTCGTCCCGGTGGATGGTGGTGGTTTGGGTCTTCCGGAACATGGTGCCCCCACTAGACGCGGCCTCCACCGCCGCTAGCACCTGTGAGATAGGTGACCCGAGGCTCGATGGAGTAAGCTAGCAAAAATTATGGGAAGCCGCTCGGCAACTCGAATTCAACGGAAAGTGAACTCACCTGGGCAACAACGGGATGGCGGGTCTCGCCGATGTCTCCTGCGGAGTGCGACGCTTCCTCTTGGTGGGTGGCTTCGTCCCGGCCGCCGGATTCGCCGCATGCTTCACAACCAGACCTCGGGGTGCCACGTTGCCCTTCCCGTGCGGCCGGCTTGCCGCCGCCGTCCCCGAGACGACCCGTCTCCAGCCGCGTTGTCGCCTCCTCCACTTGGCGCTGCTGAGCCAACAACTCGCATCAAAAATCCTCATGCCGCCTCACAATCGGCGTCTCAAGAGATAAAGAACATGGAAGCTTACCCGCTCGGCGCCCCGCGCCTGCGTCGGCGTCCGCCTCCTCGCCCCGGGCCATGGGCTCCTCCGAGCCAGCCAACACCACCTGCGTCAGCGCCCGAGCATATGGGTGTCGGATGGCATTCAGAAGCACCTCCTGTGTCGCGTCGGGACGAACGAGAAGATGAGCGGTGGCAAAATACAAAGACCAAGGACTCACCACTGGTGTCGGGTTCACCTGGTTGTACGGGGGTTTCCCGAACTCCCAATCCTCCTTCATCCGGGCCTTGGAAATGTCGTTGACCCGGGTCGGTGTCAAAACCGGCGGATCTCGGGTAGGGGGTCCCGAACTGTGCGTCTAGGATGGATGGTAACAGGAGACAGGGGACACGATGTTTACCCAGGTTCGGGCCCTCTCTATGGAGGTAATACCCTACTTCCTGCTTGATTGATCTTGATGAATATGAGTATTACAAGAGTTGATCTACCACAAGATCGTAATGACTAAACCCTAGAAATCTAGCCTATGGTAATGAGTATACGTGTTGTCCTTTCCGGACTACCACCTTTGGTTTATATAGACACCGAGGTGATCTATGGTTTACATGGAGTCGGTTACATAAGAAGGAATCTTCGATCGCCAAGCTTGCCTTCCACGCCAAGTAGAGTCCAATCCGGACATGGTGCAGTCTCTGGCCTTCATGTCTTCACAGCCCATCAGTCTAACCCAAAGGATAATGGGCCGGACACCCGAGGACCCCTTAGTCCAGGACTCCCTCAGTAGCCCCTGGACCTGGCTTTCAATAACGAGGAGTCCGGCGTGCGGATTGTCTTCGGAATTGCAAGGCGGGTTCCCCTTCTCTCCGAACTCCCAGATAGTCTTCGGATGTAATGATAGTATCCTGACCTGTTACATACACCATACACAACCACAGAGAGACTATAATATTTGCACAAATCTAATCTGTTGACAGCTTTTTTCCAACGCGACATCACGTCTCTCTGGTTATAATTTCGAACCGTTTTTCTTTAGCCAATCCATGCTACGAGGCGTGGTTGCTACTGGCACGTCTTGTCAAAACAGAGACCGTGTCCCCTTATTGCAGGATTCTCATCAATGCGTTCATGGGTAACTCAACCGTGCCGTTTATACAGCCCTAGGGAACAGGCGAATCCTAAGACGAGCGAGGAGGCGTTTAATATTTGCTGCCTTTATAAGGGGATAAGGATTCCCTCTTCCTCTCCTCACGCTCTCTCTCTGTCTCCGCCTTTCCGATCTCAAGCTCCAATGCCCAAGCTCTCATCTCCTTTCCACTTAAGCAACCATGTCTGGGTCTGGTGGTCAGGGCAAGTGGATGGTCTCCTCCGTCAAGGAGGAGGACATTACTAAGCTCCGGGCATCCAGATATTTGGCAAAGGAGATCGCCCATCGTCTGCCAGCCGAGGGACATGTTTTCCCCATGTCGGAGCCCACAGAGAGGGTGGTATTCATCCCCCATTTATTCCGCGGGCTAGGGTTTCCACTCCACCCTTTCGTCCGCGGGCTGATGTACTACTACGGGATAGATTTCCATGATCTGTCCCCGAATTCCTTCCTCAACATTTCGGCGTTCATCGTTGTGTGCGAGGCCTTCCTTCGCGTCCATCCCCACTTCGGGCTATGGCTCAAAATCTTCAACGTGAAGCCGAAGGTGGTGGAGGGACAACACACGGAGTGCGGAGGGGCCATGGTGAGCAAGCTATCCAACGTCTCATGGCCCAAAGGCACCTTTATTGAGACAGTAAAGGAATGGCAGAAGCAGTGGTTCTATATTACAGAACCTCGCGATACCACCTGGGCCGCTGCTGCTGAATTCCAATCCAGCGCTCCCATGTGACTCACCTCCTGGGTCGAGAAGAGTCCGGACTGGTGTGCACTTGACGACCTGATAGCGCTGCAGACGCGTGTTCAAAGCATGGTGACCAAGGACATCAAGCTCGTCGACGTTATCCAGGTGATGCTAATCCACCAGATTCTTCCGTGCCAGCACCGGAGCCGCCCTTTATGGGAATTCAATTCGAAGAAGCACCAGACCCTGAAAAGGCTCTTCGATACTTCTCACGAAGGGGCCTGGGAGTTGCTCTTTAAGGGCAACGAGAGGCCACCGGCCACGGACTCAGACCGTGGTCACAATTGTAACCGCCCCGCCAGGGAGGTATGTTACTTTTGATGTACTCCCAACTTAAATGTTTCAAGGATGATGTCTGAGACTTCAGTATTGCTTCCTCAGGACTGGGTGGAGAGGGCGAAGCGGGTCCAGTGTCCGGCTCCATTGCCCGAAGAACCAGTCATCCCACGCCTGGCGAAGATGCTGGTGTCGGCGCCATATACGGCGCCGGAGAAGAAGGCTAAGAAGAAAGCCAAGGGGGCCAAGAGTGGCCCCCGTTGCAAGGGTACTTCGGACACAGCGTCTGAAGACGACGAGGCCCATTCCTCTGTCCCTGAGGACAACGACAAGGAAGAGGAGGAGGAGGAAAACAAGCCTCCTCCCGAGGAAATGAAGAAGAAAGGGGGCCTCGACAAATCTGGAGGCGCAAGCGCCCAAAAAGGGGAAGGGCGCCCAACGGTTAACACCGCGTGGGATGCTGATAGTAGTCCGAAACGTCACCCCTATACTGGGCCCCATGCCGCATCGTAAGTGACATGGCTTATTTATGCACATATCCAGACCTTTCTTTTTATTATTCTAACATGGTTAATCCACACTATTGCAGTCCGGCCCATGACCTTGTTCAGCGATCCTCATCTGGAGGTTCGTTGGCTCTGTCGGAGATGCGCGAGCATGTCGCCACCGCCTTCTTACTCCCCCGGGGCAAGGGATGACATGAAGTGTTATCCCGGAGGAACGCTCCGAAGGGAGGAGCCCAGGACGTTGTCCGGGAGGCGCCACAAGGCGGGACCTTCATTTCCGGACACATGGGGGAGTCAATCCCCATGGAGACTGGTGAAAAGGGCCGTATCCAGTTCGGCCCTCAGCCGAATACGATTCTGGAGACCCATATGGCTCCGGATCGGGCGAGCAGTCCCCTTTGAAGGAGGGGGGTGCTTCGCTTCCACCGGTTGCTCCTGTCCATCCAGGAGCGCCAGATGACCTGATGGGGGCGCTACAAAGCGCCTCCATCGTGGATGAGCACCGTATCCTTATGGGTGCGGTGGTCGAGAAGGTTCAGTCCGCCAAGAGCGGACTGAATGAAGCCTGCAGTAGCCTATTAACAGGTTTTGAGGTAAGAAAAGAGAAAAACCCCGTATAGTCCGTATCCCCTGAGACGCTGTCCGGTGTTTGGCAAGGAGGACCGGATAGGGGATCAATCCTTAATTATAAGAGGCTGACTGAATATGTATTGATAAGCAGGCATCCCTGTTGGCCACGACCTCGCATGCTGCCGAGGTCTCCGAGCTGAAGCGGAGGCTGGAGCGGACCAAGAACGAGCTCAGCGAGGTTAAGGTTCGGCTCCAGGAGAAGCAAGGTGAGGAACGACTTTCTATATGTTCGGGAAGGGATAAACGTTGTATACTGATAGCGGTATTGTGATATGTGCAGAAGCCGTGACCGAAGTCGAGGCCCTAAGGACGGCATTGGGCGAGGCCGAGGAGCAGGCTGCCCAGCAGCAAGCCGCCCGTAAGAAGCTAAATGCCCGGGTCAAAGAACTCCACCAGGAGCTCCAAGATGCGGTGAAAAATGTGAGGCCTTGGAGCATGATGCGTAGGTTCGAGGGACCGAACTCACCTGGGCTCGCCAGAGCGCCGAGACCGCATGGAATGAGGCCCACGCTGCCCTCCGGGAGATCTAGGAGGCCAAGAAGATCACAGCGGGTAAGGCATTTAAGATGCAAAGCAAGTATGCGGAGAAGCGATACCTTTTACTAACCCGGGTTCGGAGTTCCCCAGGGGCTTTTGCGGATTTGCCACACAGTGTATCAGACGCCATGAAGTTCTATGGAGCCGAAGGAGGGGGTTCTTCGGAGAGGCTCTTCTAGTCGCAGTATGTGGCACCAGAGCATCCCGTGTCCTTCACCGATCAGCTGAAACAGCTGGTGGAGCTGCATAGGGTGGCCGAACTAGCCATTAAGGATGTGATAATCCGGCTGTGGCCAGCCAAAGCTATGCCTAGTAGCTACTTCGGACTCGTGAGGCAAATGGTGGATGCCTGTCCTCGGCTGGACGTTGTCAAGCGCTCCGTCTATATTGAAGGTGCCTGTATGGCATTCGCTCGCTGCAAGATGTGGTGGGAAAAGATGAACATTGTTGAAGTCGTCAGCAGGCCGCCGAAGGGCAAGGAGCACAACACACCCGAGCGATATTTCGAGGATGTTGTAGAAGGGTCTCGACTTGTAGCGGTGCAATGTTCGCAGGACATTGTATTTGAATAGATGTATTCATGTTGCCTTTGTCTTGTATTATGGGAACAAAGCCAGTTTTTGTAAAGTAATTTTATTATGCTTTGAATTGTTTCCTCCTGTGCGGCCGTGTTGTTTGTAATATGAGGGTTGGCCAGTCGTCGTCTTCTGCCCTCACCTAGATAGTACGGAGGTGTTCGGGATGGAATCTAAACAATCTTGATCCAATTACATGGTCCTTGAAGGAGTTGTTTAGCGCAATGAACAAGGTAATCAAACTTTATGGCTTTAACGCCCTCACTTAGCCATAGGAGTTTTATAATAAAGCATGGGCGCAGCCCCTGGTTTAGTCCAGGGTACTGTCAGCATATGATCGGGAAGTTCCGATCTCTCGCGTAACGCGTAAAAAATATCCAACGATTTGTAACCCTCGAGTAGATGACCGGCTCTCGCCACATCATGACACTCAGTTTTCGGCTTTCTCTACTGAGGTGCTCGTCTGGTCAAAGCCAGGGCACAATCGCAATAGTTCTCCCTTTACTGCCCTAGACGATGGAGCGGAACATAGGGTAGCAAGCACAGGATCCGGGCAACCCAACTATTGACCAAAGACATTATTCGGAGCCAATGCATATAATGCTAAATTCGGGGTGCCGAACATATATAAAAAGTGTTCAGACTGTGTTGCCATATTGTGTGGTGACAGGTAGCCCCTGGCGAATATTAAACGTAAAAGAGTGTCGATGCAACAAATAAGCATATCAAAAATAAAAACGAAGTAAGAAGCGAAAACCACAGGAACTGGGCCACGAACCATTTTATTATAACTCGATGGATACGTCAAGGCGTATCTTGTAACAATGGTGCTAGAAGTATCCGGCCATTTAACATGCTGGCATCAATAGGGCGCAACGTGCGGGTCCTGAGAGATAAGTATGAATACCGTCAAGAGGAACGTATAAAGGTTACCCTACACACCTGTGTTGCTTGCCTTTGTTGTATTTCAGTCCTTCTAAAGGACTTGACATCAGGCCCGCGGAAAAGGGTGCCCAAAACAAGAAAAAGAAGTAAAAGTATACGTGTTCGGGATCGGTCTGGCCGGATTGTAGACCCCGGGTTATCTCGTGCCTCCGTCGATGTCCATGGAATTTTGAGTGCGTAATTGTGTGCGCGTGGTATGAATGCCACTACCTTATTGGGGCTAGGACGGAGGCCGAATTGCTAGTCGAGCTCTTGACGAGCCACATTGTCCTGTTGCAGTGTAGTCCGGACCCGCTTGATGGTGTCCAGGGGCTCGGCAGCTAGGTTGTGATGCTTCTTGAGAAGGCCGCTCTGTGCTTCAGCTGCTAGGGCAGCGGCCCGCTCCTCTATTCGGAGGGAGTGTTCCATATTGCCATTGACTGTTATGATGCCGCGTGGACCGGGCATCTTGAGCTTGAGATAAGCATAGTGTGGCACTGCGTTAAATCTAGCAAATGCGGTTCATCCGAGCAGTGTGTGGTAGCCGCTGCGGAAGGGGACGATATCGAAGATTAACTCTTCGCTTTGGTAGTTGTCCGGAGAACCGAAGACCACCTCCAGCGTGATTGAGCCCGTACTGCGGGCCTCTACACCTGGTATGACTCCTTTAAAGGTAGTCTTTGTTGGTTTGATTCGCGAGGGATTAATGCCCATCTTCCGTACTGTATCCTGATACAGCAGGTTGAGGCTGCTTCCACCATCCATCAGGACTCGTGTTAGGTGGAATCCCTCGATGATTGGGTCCAGGACTAGTGCGGCCAAACCGCCATGGCGGATACTAGTCGGATAATCTCGTCGATTGAAGGTGATCGAAGATGATGACCATGGATTGAACTTTGTGGCGACTGGCTCTACCACATAGACGTCCCTGAGTGCTCGTTTGCGCTCCTTTCTGGGGATGTGTGTGGCGTATATCATGTTCACCGTTTTGACTTGGGGGGGGTTCTTCTGTTCCCCGGTGTTCAGCTGTCAGGGCTCTTCATTCTCGTCCTCGCTTTGTGATCCCTTTTCTTTGTTTCAGCATTTAACTTGCCAGCCTGCTTGAAGACCCAACAATCCTTGTTGGTATGATTGGCTTGTTTATCCAGGGTGCCGTGAATTTGGCACGAGCGGTCGAGTATGTGGTCTAAGCTGGAAGGTCATTCGTTGTTTCTTTTGTAGGGTTTCTTCCGTTGGCCGGACTTGGGGCCACTGAATCCGGCGTTGACTATGGTGTCTTCGGTGTTGTTGCCATTGCTTCTGCATATGTGTCTATTGCGCCGGAGCTTGCCGGTGCTGTTCTTGGCCTCTATAGGGCCTGCCTCGCTGGCTGTGTTTTTGCTATGAGCTAGCCAGCTATCCTCGCCTGCGCAAAAGCGGGTCATGAGTGCCGTAAGGGCTGCCATTGACTTCGGCTTTTCTTGCCCGATGTGGTGTGCTAGCCATTCGTCCCGAATGCTGTGTTTGAAGGCTGCTAGGGCCTCGGCGTTCGGACAATCGACGATCTGGTTCTTTTTGGTTAGGAACCTAGTCCATAATTTTCTAGTCGATTCTCCGGGTTGTTGAACTATGTGGCTTAGGTCATCGGCATCTGGTGGCCGGACAGAAGTTCCCTGGAAGTTGTCGAGGAAAGCCTCTTCCAAGTTCTCCCAGCTGCCGATTGAGTTCTCAGGCAGGCTATTTAACCAGTGGCGAGCTGGTCCTTTGAGTTTTAATGGGAGGTATTTGATGGCGTGGAGGTCGTCTCCTCGGGCCATGTGGATTGGAGAATGAAATCCTCGATCCATACTGCAGGATCGGTTGTGCCGTCGTATGATTTGATATTGACGGTCTTGAACCCCTCGGGGAATTCATGATCCAGTACTTCATCTATTGAGCAGAGTGGGTGTGCGGCACCTCTATATCGGGCCGCATCATGGCGGAGCTCTCAAGGAGTCCGTCTGCAGCATTCGGCTCGAGCGTGGTTAGGTTTGTCACGTGTGAATACGTAGCCATCGTCGTGCCTCGAGGCACGTCCTCGTGATCCGTAGATCGATCTTGTGTGTCCTGCTCTACTATCCAGGGTCTGTTGGAGGTCGTACATATGACTCCGGACTCTTCCGTCCCTATTTTGACGGGGTGGTGGGGCGGTCTGCTGTTCGGCCTGAGTTGCCGCTTTATCTCGACCGCGGGGTGGCCGTTCCGCCACCCTGTCCCGACCACGTGGTGGTCGATCCGCATTGCGCGAGGGAGATATATGCTCCGGCACTTCCTCATCGAATTGAGGTAGCAGTCTGCGTTTTGGGTAGCTCTTGGTTGGGCGGTTGAGGCCATATTCCTCGGCTATCAGGACGTCAGTCCATCTGTCGACGAGCAGGTCTTGTTCAGCTTGAAGCTGCTGTTGTTTCTTTTTCAGGCTCCTTGCAGTGGCTATGAACTGAAGCTTGAAGCGCTCCTGCTCAAGAGGATCCTCAGGCACGATGAAGTCTTTGTTGCCGAGGCTTGTATCCTCCTCGGAGGGTGGATGGAAACTATCATCCTCCGGGTCATCTTCTATGGCCTGTTCATTAGTGTTGTCTTGCCTACTGTCGTGTTCCTATTCGGATGTAGCCCTACTGCGGTCTTCACTGTTTTCAGCGTCGCCCGGAGTATTATTTTCTCCAGTGCCAGTCTTGCCGTCCTTTGAGCGACGGGGCTTAGGGCGGCGTTTGGGCAGTCGGTGCTTGGACTGTGTCTCGGAGGTTTTGTTCGTATCTAGCTCTTCTTTGTCGTCGCCAGATCCTTTAGGTGTATCAACCATGTACACGTCATATGAAGAGGTGGCAGTCCAGCGTCCAGTGAATGGCGGGTCTTGGCCTTGCTCCTTGTCGGCATCGTCGTCCATACCATCGATGTCTTTGGAGCCATAGTCAAGCACGTCAGTTAAGTCATCGACGGTGGCTATGAAGTGGGTGGTAGGTGGGAAGCGAAATTCCTCATCATCCATCTCTAGCTCGAACCGGATATAGTTTGGCTGTGAGTCCTTTTCCTAGGACAAATACTTTAAAGATTTTAGCACGTCACCCAAAGGTGAGTGTTGGACCACGTCAGTGGCGCTGAACTCGAGGATCGATAACCGATCTGGCTCGGTGTCCGCAGGTGTACACAATCCGAAACTTGTAGCTGGAGACGAGTCCGAAGTTCCGTTAAAGCAAATATCACAGGGCATCGAGTCCACGTGCGGCTCCAACGCTGCGGAGTCTGAGGCTTCGGATGGCTCGGTGTGCTTTGGCTCTAAGGTCGTTGCAGCCGAAGGAACCATCTCCTGGGTGTGATCCGATGACAGATTTAAGTCACATTCATCGGGATGAGGGGGAGCGATCGCCATGGGCTCCAGTCCCTTGAAGATCAAGTCTCCACGGATATCCGTGGCGTGGTTCAAGCTTCCGAATCCGACCTGATGGCCAGGGGTGTGGCTGTCAATCTGCTCCAGATGGCCAAGCGAGTTGGCGTGCAGTGCGAAGCCGCCGAATACAAGGATCTGTCCGGGGAGGAAGGTTCCTCCTCGGACAGCGTCATTATTGACGATTGGGAGCGCCATCAAACATTTTGTCGATGACATAGTGGAACTCTCAATGAAAGCACCAATGTCGGTGTCAAAACCGGCGGATCTCGGGTAGGGGGTCCCGAACTATGCGTTTAGGATCGATGGTAACAGGAGACAGGGGACATGATGTTTACCCGGGTTCGGGCCCTCTCTATGGAGGTAATACCCTACTTCCTGCTTGATTGATCTTGATGAATATGAGTATTACAAGAGTTGATCTACCACGAGATCGTAATGACTGAACCCTAGAAGTCTAGCCTAGGGTAATGAGTATATGTGTTGTCCTTTCCGGACTACCCCCTTCTGTTTATATAGACACCGAGGGGATCTAGGGTTTACATGGAGTCGGTTACATAAGAAGGAATCTTCGATCGCCAAGCTTGCCTTCCACGCCAAGTAGAGTCCAATCCGGACACGGTGTAGTCTTCGGCCTTCATGTCTTCACAGGCAAGTAGTCCGACCCAAAGGATAATGGGCCGGACGCCCGAGGACCCCTTAGTCCAGGACTCCCTCACCCGGCTCTTGATGAAGGCGGCGATAAGGTCAGTGCCAGTGAGCCCCTCCCACTCCTTCATCTACATCACCTGCTGGCACAAGTTGAGCACCTCCTGCGACGGGTGCCTGGGGAAGTACTTCCAGTTCTGCTTCCCCTGCGGTGTCACGTCAACGTAGGGTGAGCAGTTGATATGGTCCGCGCCGAGGTTGTGGACGTAGAAGAAGGATTTCTGCCAGTTCTTGGCAGAATCGTCTAGCAGCATTTTGGGGCAGACCCCGCCCGTCCTTTTGGAGATGACAGCGGCCCCACAAGAGGACATTGTCGGTGTCAAAACCAGCGGATCTCGGTAGGGGGTCCCGAACTGTGCGTCTGAGGTCAATGGTAACAGGAGGCAGGGGACACGGTGTTTTACCCAGGTTCGGACCATCATGATGAAGGTAATACCCTACGTCCTGCTTGATTCATATTGATGAGTATGAGGATTACAAGAGTTGATCTACCATGAGATCGTATTGGCTGAAACCCTAGAAGTCTAGCCTGTATGATTATGGTTGTCTCTACGGACTAAACACTCCGGTTTATATAGACACCGGAGGGTACTAAGGTTGTACAAAGTTGGTTACAGAGAAAGGATTCTTCATATCCAAACGCCAGGCTTTCCATCCACGCCAAGGAGAGTCCCATCCGGACACGAGAGAGAGTCTTCTGTCTTGTATCTTCATAGCCCATCAGTCCGGCCCATGTCCAATAGGTCGGATGCCCGAGGACCCCATAATCCCGGACTCCCTCAGTAGCCCCTGAACCAGGCTTCAATGACAAGGTGTCCGGCGTGCAGATTGTCTTCGGCATTGCAAGGTGGGTTCCTCCTTCGGTCACTTCAAAACACCCTCTGAACACAGAAAACGTGTCTGGCTCTGCAAAACAAGTACCACACACAGCCGCAGAGAGTATAGTATTTTACAAGTCCAATTTGCTGACAATTTTCGTAACGTGGCATCACGTCCCTGCCCGGTGACTATGTTGAACCATTTTTAGCCTTCGGCTCCATGTTTTAAGATGCGGTTTTATTGGCACGTCTTGTCAAAGCAGAGATCGTGTCCCCTTATTACGCGATTCTCATCAATACACGCGTGGATAACCCAACCATTCCGTTGGCATGATCCCTTGGGAATAGGCAGGCTTTAAGGCCTATGAGGAGGCGTTTGATATTCATCGCCTTTATAAAGGGGCATAGGCCCTTCCTTCTCCTCTACGCCTACCTCTTCTTCAACCTTTCCAACCTCGAGTCCCAGCACCCAGGTTTCAACTTAATTGCTCCGAGCCTCCACCAGTCATGTCCCGACCAAGCCTTCAAGCCCGGTGGGTGGCCTCCTCTATCACAGAGGAGGATATCGCGAAGCTCCGGGCAACAAGATACCTGACCGCGGAAATCCCCCACAGGCTACCTGCTAAAGGACAGGTTATTCTTACTCCCATACCTGGCGAGAGGGTCGTATTCATCTCTCACTTGCTCCGGGAGCTAGGGTTCGCTCTCCTTCCCTTCGTACGCGGACTCATGTTCTATTACGGGCTAGATTTTCACGATCTAGCTCCAGACTCCTTTCTTCACATCTCGGCGTTTATTGTCATGTGCGAGGCCTTTCTCCGTATTACCCCTCACTTCGGTTTATGGCTCAAGACCTTTAATGTGAAGCTGAAGCTAATTGAGGGGAAGCAAATAGAGTGTGGTGGTGCTACGGTGAACAAGCTCACCAATGCTTTTTGGCCCAAAGGCTCTTTCACAAAAGCTTCCAACTTATGGCAGAGGGAGTGGTTTTACATCACCGAACCCCATGGTACCGAGTGGGAAGCTACACATGCGTTCCAATCTGGCCCTCCATTATAGGTCGTGTCATGGATTAATAAGGGCCTAGACTGGGGATCAATTGACGAAGTGCAGACACTACAAAGCTGCATCCGGAGCCTCCTCGAAAAGGACACCGGCCTCATCAATGTAATCTAGGTAATGCTAGTCCGTCCGGTCCTGTCGTGCAAGCGACATCCCCTCCGCATGTGGGAGTTCAATTCGGAAGCACCACGGACCCTTCAGCACTTCTTCGGCACAGCGCACAAAGGAATGTGGAAGTTATTCTTCGGGACACGAAAGCAGTGGCCGGATACCACCGAAGACATCGGCTTCGACTACAACCATCTAGATACCTCGGTAAGGACTCGACTCCCGAACACAGGTTAGTTAAATATCCCGTAGTACTGATAAAACCATCTTTGAACAGGGCTCGGTAAAGAAGGCGAAACAAATTAGGTGTTCGGCCCCTCTTCCCGAAGACCCAGCCGATCTTGTATTAACAAGGATGCTGGCTACGGCGCCATATCAACTGCTGGCAAAGGAGGACAAGGAGGAGAGCAAGATGGCCAAAGGTGGCCTCCATTCTAAAGGTACACCAGACGCTATGTCCGAGGAGATTGGGACTCCCTCTTTCGAAGACAAAAGAGAAGGGGAGGCTGACATCCCTTCCCCGCATGGGAAGAAGAGGACCGCCTCCGAAGATTTGGAGGTAGAGGCTCCTAAGTGAGGGAAGATTTCCTTGCCAGGCGGTTCGGGTTCAGAAGACGACATTGACACGCAATTCCTCTGTAAGGACAAGCCTTTAGCCAAATTGTAAGTGAACAAGGGTGTCCTAAACATATCTCGTTCCTTTCCGCTTACAAGGGTAACATCTAAAATATATGTTTGCAGTCCGGCACACAGTCTTCCTCAATAGTCCTCCTCCTCGGAGGATCTTCTTCTAGAGATGGTGGAAAGCGAGACGCCTCCATAGACCCTCTCGCCCAATGGGGCGGACGACTTTGAGGTGTCGTCCCAGAGGATTTCTCCTGATCAACAAGTGGTGCGAGGGACGATGAAGACCATGCTCGAAGGTGATACTTTGGTAGTCCAGGGTCCGGGGCATGCAGCCCCTTCGGGGACCAACAATAAAGGCCCTGAACTATCCGATTTACAGCCGGGGACGACTCTAGGGTCAAGTAAACACATCCCTTTGAAGGTAGTCCGTAGTCCCACCGCCGCTTCCAGTAATCAGGAGGCGCCGGATACATTGATGGACATGTTGCGACATGCGTCCATCTCAGAGGAACATCGTACCTTGATGGGTACGGTAGTTGAGAGCATTCTGTCTGCGAGAAGCGGATTGAATGAAGCCTTCACGGGCTTGCTAAGAGGCTTCGAGGTATGCAATGTAATATTTTCAATTGCACTCTACATGCAAAAATGCACCTGTGTATAGATAGTGACTCTGGTTGGCGTCCAAAAGGAGGTGATTAGAGGATCAAAAAAGATATGCCCAGGAAATAATCTAACTAATTGGAGCACAGGCTGTTTCATCTGTGGCGACTGCCCGTGCTACAGAGGTTGCAGATCTGAAGCGAAAACTTAATGTGGCGGATGACGACATCAGGCTTATTAACAGGCGGCTCGACGAGGCGCAAGGTATGTTTTGAGGCAGTCAGTATATGTATGTAGAAGAATATGAGCATAAAGCTGAGAATTATATACTGAGATATGAATTAATACGGATGGTGCTGCCACGGTTGAGACCCTGCGGGCTGAGCTCATACAGGCCAAGGAACAAACCATGATGAGTAATGCGGTTGCCAAGAAGGCAGCTGCTGAGTCAAAAGACGAACAGGCTGCTCGGCGCCAGTGCAAGGAGAGAATATCTACCATGGCGTGCGAGCTAAAGGATGCTACTGTCCGATGTAAATTTCTCGAAAAGGATAACAAAGTCAAAACGACCGATCTCGGCAAGGCCTTACAAGAGGCGAGGGAACCACGGACCGAGTCTATAGCGGCTCGAGAGGAGATCCGGCAAGCTGGGGAGATAGTGGCCGGTAAGCCCTTCTTATTACAGACTAGATTCGGTGATCCGAAGTATGCCCCGCTTAATCAAATGTGGAGTTCTCCAGACGCATTCTTGGACTTGCCGAAGAGTGTCTCCGATGCGGCGCGGTTTTACCAAGCGCGAGAAGGACGTGCGATGGAGAAGCTTTTCTGGTCACAATTCAGCATGCCAAAACGTCCGCTGTTGCTGAACGAACAGATGGCCCAGTGGGCCGAGCTCCACAAAATATCCGGATCTTCCATGAAGGACGTCGTGGTTCGGCTTTGGCCGACTGATCCTGTTGCGAATAGTTATTTCGCTTTGGTACAACGACTTGTTGATGCGGTGCCACGTATCGACGCCGTTAAGCGGTCAACGTGCATTGAAGGTGCACAGATGGCCCTTGCCCGCGTCAAGACGTATTGGGCAAAGATGAAGGCCACCGGGTGGACTCTTTGCTGCAATGCCTGTGCGGCCGTTTTTTTGTATAATCTAAAAGTTTTCCAGTAGTCTGCTTCAGCCCCCTTGCATATAATACGGCGGTGTTCATAAAAGAACTTGATCACTCTTGACCCAATGTCTTGGTCCATGAAGGAGGTGCCAATGCAGCGAACTAGGCAATAAGACTATAGGGCTTTAACACTTTCACTTAGCCATAGGAGTTTGACGGTGGGTCTATGATATAGCCCCTGGTATGTACGCGGTCATCCAAATACGGTGCGTTACATAGGTGACCAGAAGAATGGTCCTTCCTGTAATACAGAAGGAATTGCGAAAGATTCTCATAAGTCATCGAGTGGTTGGCTAGCTCTCGCCGCATCATGACAGTCAGTTTTCGGCTTTCTCTACTGAGGTGCTTGACCAGATGAACCGGAAACACAATCGCAGTAGTTCTCCCTTTACTACCTTAGACGATAGGGCGGAACGTAAGGTAGTAAGCACAGGAGCCGGGCAACCCAACTATTGCCCAAAGACATGATTCGGAGCTGATGCATATAAGGCCAAACTGGTGAAGCCGAAGTATGCTATAAAGCTGTTCGGACTTGTCGGCAACTCATATGTTGCCGTATCGAGCCCCTAGCAATTTGTGCCGAGGTGCGTGCATGAAACAACCGAAGAAGCAAAATTCAGTTCTTAGGAAAAGCAAATACTGAATATGGACTATGTTCACTGGAATCTGATTGACACGTCAAACGCAATCTTTCAGATTATAATGCCACTACCCAGACTATTTAACATGTCGGGGGTCGAAGGCTGAGGAAAAAGGCACTTTACAGGTTTCAAATAAAGAGTGCGGTCTACAAAAAATTATTTGGACCTCCTGTCGCACGTCTGCGTTGCCTTGCCTCTGCGAAAGAAGTCCTTGGCTGGAATAGCCTTTGGTTATCTGTACGAAGCCGAACTTAGAAAGAGTCCATAAGATGACCAGGCTTTGAGTCGCCTGTGGTAAAAGATAGATGATAGTTAGAAAAAAGGGGAAAGGGGCTATGGGAGTGTGGAGCGCATTGTAGGCATGTCCGTATTCTTCCTCCGCCAATGAACAGGGTATTTTAACTGCATAATTATGTATGTGCGGCACAAACTACACAGCTATATGAGGCGAACGACAAAGGCTGAACTGCTAATCCAGCTCTGAGATTGATCGGTCGTATTTAATAGAGACCAGCGGCTTGATGGCCGATGAGATACGCGGCTTGATGGGGCCGCTTTGTACTTCAACTGCAATAGCTGTAGTATGCTCCTATGTACGGAGGGAGTGTTCCCTGTTTCTGTTTATCGTGATGACACCGCGTGGACCGGCATCTTAAGCTTTAGATAAGCATAGTGTGGGACCGCGTTAAAACAAGCAAAACGATACACCCCGAGCAGTGCATGGTAGCTACTGTGGAATGAGACAATATCTAAGGTCAAGGCTGAAAATGACTTCCAATGTAATTGAACCCGTGTAGTGAGCTTCTATGCTGGGTACTGCTCCCTTGAAGGAAGTTGTGGTGGGATTGATTCTTGAAGGATCAATGCCCATTTTGTGGACAGTGTCCTGGTAGAGTAGATTAAGGCTACTACCGTCGTCCATAAGGACTTTCGTGAGATGGAACCCGTCGATAATTGGGTCGAGGACCAGAGCTGCCGAACCTTCATGACGGATTCTGGCTGGGTGGTCTTTGTGATCAAAAGTGATCGGGCAGGCCGCCCATTGGCTAGATTTTGAGGCGACCGGCTCTATGGCGTAGGCGTCCCGTAGTGCTCTTGTGCTTCCCCGTAGGGATGTGCATCACGTGTACCATGTTTACTGTTTTTACTTCGGGGGGAAATTGCTTCTGACCCCCGGTGTTCGGTTGGCGAGTCTCTTCATAGTCGCTGTCACTGGGCGGCCCCTTCCACTTGTGTTTGATATTAAGCTTGCCAGCTTGTTTGAAGACCCAAAAGCTTCTGTTGGTATGATTGGCTGGTTTAGGGGGAGTGCCATGAATTTGGCAGGGTCGATCCAGTATCTTGTCTAGATTGGATGGTCCGTCTCTGTTTGCCTTGAATGGCTTTTTCCGTTGACCGGGTTTGGAGCCGGTGAATCTGGCATTGACCGCCTTGTCTTGCGTTCCTTCATTATTATTTTGATGCTTGTGTTTATTGCGTCGTGGCTTGCTGTTGGCGTCTCAAACTCCGAAAGTGCCTGGATCACTGGTGCTGTTGCTTCTACGAGCGAGCCAGATGTCCTCTCCCGTGCAAAAGCGGGTCATCAGAGCGGTAAGGGCTGCCATGGATTTTGGTTTTTCTTGTCCGAGGTGGCGGGCGACCCATTTGTCTCGGACGCTATGTTTAAAGGCCGCAAGGGCTTCAGCGTCCGGACAATCGACAATTTTGTTCTTTTTAATTAAGAACCTCGTCCAGAGCTTCATGGCTGACTCCCCGGGCTGCTGGATAATTTGACTTAGGTCATCAGCATCTGGAGGCCAGACATATGTACCTTGGAAGTTATCGCGGAAGGCGCCTTCCAAGTCTTCCCAGCTGCCAATGGAATTTTTGGGCAGGCTATTCAACCAATGCCGAGATGGCCCCTTGAGTTTTAGTGGGAGGTTTTTGATGGCATGAACATCATCACCGCGGACCATATGAATGTGGAGAAGAAAATCTTCGATCCATACCGCGGGGTCTGTTGTCCCATCATATGATTCGATGTTCACGGGTTTAAACCCTTATGGGAATTCATGTTCCATTACTTCATCAGTGAAGTAGAGGGGGTGTGTGGCGCCTCTATATCAGGCCAGATCGCGACGTAGTTCGGATGGAGTACCTCTGCGGTTTTCGGCATGGACGTGATTGTGCTTGTCATGTTTTGCTTGATAGCCGTCGTCGCGCACCGGGGCAGGCCCCCGCAATCCGTAGATCGATCTGGCCGGACCTGCTTTATTCTTCAAGTCCTGCCGCAGGTTATATGTATATTCCCGAGTTGTTTTATCTTTACCCTTATGGTGAAGTGGGGTGGGCTGGTGTTCGCCACGTGGTGGTCGGTCAGCCGTATTACGCGCTGCTGGTACGGGCTTGCGTGCCTCGTTGTCGAATTGAGGTAGTAGTTTGCGCTTCAGGTAACTTTTGGTTGGGCGCACAAGGTTGTATTCCTCGGCTGCCAGGACATTAGTCCATCTGTCGTTGAGTAGATCTTGATCAGCTTGAAGCTTCTGTTGTTTCTTTTTTAGGCTCCTTGCAGTGGCTATTAGCTGTTGCTTAAAGTGCTCTTGCTCGAGAGGTTCCTCAGGCATGATAAAGTCTTCATCGCCGAGGCTCACCTCATCCTCGGAGGGTGGAAGGTAATTACTATCCTTTGATTCTTCATTTGCAGCCTGCTCATAGGGGCTAACTTGCCCATCCTCCCGATCGTTTTGTTCAAAGTTTTTCTCGACGGGGTTTTCTTGGTTTCGGCATCATCCGGAATATTGTTGTCTCTCGTGTCAGTATTGCTGTCTTTGTTGCGGCGTGATTTAGAGCGGCGCCGTCGGCACTTTGGTTGTATCTCAGGAGGTTTATCCTCGACTGGGTCTTCTTTGTCATTGCCGTTAGCCTCTTTGGGCGTATCCACCATGTATACATCATACGGGGAGGTGGCGTCCTGCATCCGGTAAACGGCGGGTTTTGGGCCTCCTCTTCTCCGGCATCGTCGTCCATACCGTCAATGTTTTCGGAGTCGTAGTCGAGCATGTCTGTTAAGTTCTCGACAGTGGCCATAAAGTGGGTGGTGGGTGGGACGTAAAATTCCCTGCTCTCAGCCCCTAGTCCGGGCTGGGCATGGTTCGGACGTCGCTCCTCTATAATGACAAGGGATCACATTAGGTCCATGGCCTCGCTTAAAGTCGAGGTTTGGCCCGAGAGTAGAGAGCCCATGGAGTGCGGCGAGAGGGAGACTCCTTGGCCAAACTCACGCGATGCTGACTACAAGGATTCGGAGCCCATCTCCGGAGAAGGTTCTGGCTCCATGATGGCTGCCAGCGACACAACTTCCCCCAGCTCTCCCACAATGGGCTTAGTGGCCGCAGATAGTCTGGCGAGCTCAGGGAGCCCGTCTTCGGACCTGGTGATACGCTCTGGATCTAAGGACAGAGCGGAGATTGAGGGCACGAATCCTTGGAAGATCAAGTCTCCTCGGATATCAGCAACATAATCCATGTTTCCAAAACTAATCTGGTGACCTGGGGCGTAGATGTTGATCTGCTCTAGATGGCCAAGCGAGTTGGCCCGCAGTGCGAAGCCGCCAAATACGAAGACCTGGCCGGGAAGAAAAGCCTCCCCTATGGCAGCATCATTGCAGATGGTGGATGGAGCCATCAAACCTTCTGACGGCGACACAGTGGAACTCTCAGTGAAAGCACCAATGTCGGTGTCAAAACCGGTGGATCTTGGGTAGGGGGTCCCGAACTATTCGTCTGAGGTCGGTGGTAACAGGAAGCAGGGGACACGATGTTTTACCCAGGTTCGGGCCCTCATGATGGAGGTAATACCCTACGTCCTGCTTGATTGATATTGATGAGTATGAGGATTAAAAGAGTTGATCTACCATGAGATGGTATTGGCTAAAACCCTAGAAGTCTGGCCTGTATGATTATGATTGCCTCTACGGACTAAACCCTCCAGTTTATATAGACACTGGAGGGTACTAAGGTTGTACAAAGTCAGTTACAGAGAAAGGAATCTTCATATCTGAACGCCAGGCTTGCCATCCACGCCAAGGAGAGTCCCATTCGGACACGGGAGAGAGTCTTCTGTCTTGTATCTTCACAACCCATCAGTCCGGCCCATGTCCAACATGTCGGACGCCCGAGGACCCCTTAATCTGGGACTCCCACTACTAGGAAAAGGCCTACTAATGGCGCACCTTATTTGGCCATTAATGGCGCATTAGTGGTGCGCCATTAGTGCCACGCCATTAGTATATTTTACTAATGGCGCACCACAGGTGCGCCATTAGTATCTGGTATACTAATGGCGCACCTCAGATGCGCCATTAGTATATACAACAGTGCGCCATTAGTATGTCTCCCAGGGGGCCATGTATACCCAGGTGCTTTGGCATACTAATGGCGCACAACAACAAGATGCGCCATTAGTAACTTCGGCATACTAATGGCGCACTGTTTAATGATGCGCCATTAGTATCCTTTGGCATACTAATGGCGCACTATGATGTGATGCGCCATTAGTATGAATATTAGGTTTTTTTATTTTTTTTAATTTTCTGTTTTTTGCACAGGTTACAAAATGTATAATTGGACAAAATATAGACAGCACACATCAACAACAGATTCATCGAATACAATAGAAGATTAGTCTCTGAATACAATTCATCATATTAGTCTCCGAATACAATTCATCATATTAGTCTCCGAATTGAAAACACCGAACAAAGATAGAACATTATATTACAAGTCTCGAGACCGCGAGTAGCGAGTTTGTCTTCACATTACAAGTCGATATCGATCATCTAAACTACCATCACATAGAAGAGAGCTGCGGTCATCACGATGAGCATCATCACGATGAAACTCGTCTTCATCCGGTTCCTCCAGCGCTCCCTCCCCTCTCCTGCTAGATAGTGGGCGTATCTAGATTCGGCCTCGGCCCTAGTGGTGTACCCTTTGTAACTGTTACCGCTGAATCGGTGAACCTGTCTCCGACACTCCTCCCAGTCGTCGTAGACTCCGGGAACCTTACCCTTGTACACGACATATGACGGCATCACTATGCAGTAGCCAAACGAAACGTTAGTACCAATTCACAGACAATACATAAGCAATATATAAGTATGCAACAGAACGATCGGAAGAGAAAAGCAAGACATTAATAGCATCGATTACATCTAAGTTGAACGACTCTCAAAACCAAAGAGACATACTACAAGTTCATTAAAGTTTAATTACAACATGAGCCAATCGATGTTTCAGAACTAGACACAGCATCACTGCTTTCGACTCGACTCAAGGGACCGGAGCGTGGATGAAGCTGCCGTCTATCGTGGGAGTCATGAAATAACGGTCGTTGTCAGCCTGCATTTGTAGCATTGTGTCGATGTCACTGTTGGACGGTTGATTTCTGAGGTAGAACTGCCCCGAGGTACGAAGGACATCTTGATGGATGATTTCCGCAAACTCCGACTGGATGCGAAAGAATTCTTGTCTGATGTCCGTGTCCTGGATTGCCGACACGCTCGCGGCCCAATCTTTGAGTTTACTCGGTAGCAGAAGTTGATGATGGTCCCGTACGATCGCCCGCATGTGATGGATGGCGTAGTAGGCACCCTTCTGATCGCCAGGCGGCTGCTTGACGCAGCAGAACGTCGTATTGTGGGAGAACACGTGCTTGCCGTACTTATGAATAGGCCTGGTGAAGGTGCCTCCAGATTTGACGTAGCCGGGGAGAACATCATCAAGAACCTTCTTGACATTTGTGTAGTCTACGTTCGACTGACGGTCCGGGTCGAAATACGTGGCCATGGAATATTTGGGGCTTAGGAGGATGAGCGTGCAATGTGTGTCACTGCAGAAAACACGGAATGTTAAAAGAAAAACGATCGAAATCTAAGAATTCATATGTTATGGGGTGGTTGAGGGGAGGACTTACTCGGGAAAGTAAGGCACGAGGAAGTTATCCTTATCTTGGTTTGCCAGAATGACGCCTTCGAGGTAAGAAGTCGCAACTTGCCGGTCCCCAGCGCTGCCCAAGATCTTGGCACGCATGTAGAAGGGGTCGACTATCACGATGTCCGGGGTCTTGTCGCGAATGATCCGCATCTCCATACTCAGCGAAAATAGCCGAACGAAGGTGTAGTGCAGCGGATGAAGGTTCAACATAGCATGGATGTCATCAAACCGCAGGACGATCGTACCCCCGATGGAGTTATCCACAAAGCCCTAGCCCTCTGGCACCTTGGCCGCGAAAACCGGGTATGCCACATCCTTCTCTCCGAGACGCTGCTTCTCCAAAGAAAGAACACTGTCATGTAGACTCCGCATAGCACCGGTTGCAGCATCGAGCATATTTCTCAGTAGCATCGGCCTACCCGCCACATGCACCCTCCTCGAGATATCCTCAGGTGAAGGTGGCCCGTCCTGAGCACGGATCGTACTCGGTGCCAGCTGGCCCGCACCCTTGTTAGTCTTTCTTTTGCGTGCCTTCTTCTTCTCCTGTAATGGGACCGAGTTCTGCTCACAGACCGCCTTCTTGAGTGTGTTGGGGCTGATAATATTTCGCACCTCGCCTATCTGAGGCTCGGTGAAGTCGGCAGCTGGAGGCGTGTCCTGAGAGCTGAACGGCAGACGACGCCTGTTGCAACTTGGCTTCTCCGTGGTACCAGCTAGATCGCGCACGTCTTTTGTTGGGTTGGGTTCTTGAGAAGGAGGCCCCATGAAGTCACCACCGTACCCATGATCGGAAAAGTACTGATCGACGTTGGCAAATGTATCGTCGTCGTCGTCGTTCTGATCCTGTGCCATATGCATGTTTGGATCCAGTGGCATAGGGATGTCCGGCACCGTTGCGGCGGTCTTGCCATGGGGCCGACTTGGTGCCGGCACGACTGGCGGTGTTGTCTTTGGGGTGGTGCCCCCCGCCCCCAAATGAATCTGGCTCTTCGGCCAAAGCAGGGGCCAGCTCAGGCAGGCGCTGAGGGTCATCACGTCATCATCGTCGGCCCCGACGGGTCGAATCGGAGGTAACAACTCGTCGCAGCCTGGCAGCACCCGAACCAGTTGAACCCTAAACAAGTTGGGTGGCATCTGGGTACCGTGGAACAAGGGGTTGCCCGGTTGAATGATTTTGCCCTTGGCGACATCGACCAACTCGTTGTTCACGAAGTGCAGGAGAGTGCACGGAACATCGGCGGCGCCCTGCGAAAACATGTAGGGCGTCAGGGATGCCCAGTCAAAGGCAAGGAGATGAAGTCCTCGGCCGAGAGAGGCTTAATTAGTTACCGTGATGATGGCGTCGAGCTCGGCTAATGTCGAGGCACCGCCAACGGCGGGCGTGCAGTTGACAGAGGGGCCACTTGCTGCAGAGGTGCCGGCCGGCGTACACCCGGGTGCATTAAGCTCCCGTGCCGGCGTCGGAGACACCAATGGCCCCGCCATCGCGTTCTGCGAGTTGCTGGCCATGAAGCTAGGAATCGGGGGCGGCCCCTGTTGGCCGCCCGCAATCCATGCACTAATCCCCTGGATCAAGGTAGGCACAATGGCGGTGATCGTCCTTCTGAGTTGTTTTTCCACTTGCTCTTGGACAATCTCCGGAATCCGCGCCACCTGTGCCCTGAGTTCTTGAACCTCGCGCGCCTGGCTTTCCGAGCTGGTCTTTTTCTCCTTTCGCCCACCAGTGTTATAGCATGACGACCATTTTGTCGACAAGCCTTTGCCGGCCACACGACCAGCTGACGTCGGCTTACTGAGCTTATCCTTGTTCTTCATTACATTCAACGCCCTATTTAGAGTGGTGTCCCAAGGGTTGCTCTTAGTCGACCCCGCGCTACTGCTTTCAGTCGCCTGTGGAAGGAATGTGAACCATTTAGAAATTTGGCTTCATTAATTAGAATGCAACCATATGGAGCTAATTACACGGGGGTGTATTCCTTACCAGAACAAGCTCAAGCGCCCTGGTCTTCGGATCCGTGGTAAGCTCCTTTGTTTTCGGGTCCTTCTTGTACCAGGCCCTGACAAAGTTCCTGGTCTGCTTGTCACCGTATTTATCGAAGAGGGGCGGTAGGCCTTGCTCGGCACGGTCCGCCTCCTCCTTGTCCCATATAGGCTCCGCCACTCTGTAACCGCCGGGACCGAGTGTGTGTTCCCCTAAGTTCAGCTCCCGCATTTCTTTCCCCCACTTACTTGATTCGGATTTTGTGGTGCTCGAGCAGTTGATCTTGAAGTCGTTGTAGTCATCTTCGGTGATCGAATGATTTTTCTCCTTGATCTTCTCATAACTCTCACCTTTCTCGATCATTCTCTTCACATTGCTTTTCCAAGTAGACAGGGCCTTGCTCATCTTCGTGAGGGCAGCATTGTTCACTTTATTCCCTTTGAGGCTTGTGTTTCCAAATTCAGCGGGGAACTTGTATCGTTCGTGCAGCTTCGTGAAGAGGAGGTTGCGCAATTCCCTCGGTCAGGATGCCTCAGGTTCTCGGTGTTGATCGAGACGGTGCTCCGGAGAATGCACCCGAGCTGAAGAGAGTACCCCTTAACTATTCATTCGGGCGCTGTTGGATTCCCGTCGGAGTCCACTTCAGTAACTTCCTCCTTGAGGGTGCGGAGCACGGTCGGGCGCCGGTCCTTCTGTTGCCTCTTCGGTTGGCTGCCATCTGTGCGTGCGCCGCCATCATCGGTGGTGGCATCCTCGGCGGCACCATCAGTGGTGGCATCAGTAGGGTCATCCTCGGCGGTACCATCAGTGGTCTCAGGATCGGTGGGGAAGGCGGCGTCCTCATACAAGTGAGGTTGTTCCTCCATCAACTGGGACAGCTCCCAGAATGCCTTGACGCCCGAACCCCCGGCCTCATCGTTGTTGGCCATGTTTCTCTCTAAATAGGAACAAAGTTTGGTCAAAAAGTTGGTTATTGTCAAGGAACAAGATCATGGTCTCATCATTTAGGGTTTGTCGACACCGAGGCATCCTAAAAGCTAAGCTTTTATCATTGAGGGTTTTTCGACGCCGAGGCACCCTAAAAGCCTAAGCTTTCATCATTTCGGTTTTTATCGACACCGAGGCACCCTAAAAGCCATGCATTAGTCACAAGTACGCCGGGGCACTTGATCCTACTTAATTAACTACTAAGATACCCCGGCCCATGCATTAGTCACAAGTACCCCATATGTCCTATTTTTAGCAAAGTCAAGCTAAAATTCACGGAAAATTTCAGCATGACCTTTGCTGAAAATAGGACATATGGAGTACCCGAATTTGCCGGAACGGAAGTTAATCGACATTCCAGCAAACTCAAGGGCCTCTCGGGTGGACAAGGCAAAAAAGGCCTCCATCACAACATCAAACTAAGCATGGCAGCAAGACGCTGATGCATCTTCTGTGTCGCCAACTTTCAAAACAGAACCGGAATTCTTTTGATAAATGGAAGCATTTTTATAGTCCCTCGAAACAAAATAATCACAATACAGAAGCACCTAGGTAAGAAGCTGGAAAATAATCACATATCACAGTGCCTATCAGTAGTCAGTCCTACTGACAGCATTTGCAATCCTATCTGTATATCCAAATATCAATCCCCAACTCCAAGAAAACTAAAACCCCATATCACAGCAGCCACCCAACTGAAGCTCCAATAGTACAAAAGCATGATGAACAAATAAAATCAGTTCAGAGGCAAGTTTGCAAAGATCCCCAAATCACCCACTACGCCATTAGAACAACTATTGTGTCGATAGGCATAACTTAGGAAACAACCTACACCATTTCCTAAGGATATGACTAAAATGGCAATATTCTGTTTCACACCATTTCCTAAGGATATGAGTTCAATTCCCATGTATGGCATTGTGTGACTGTCCAGTATGCTCATGTTACTAATTTTACCTTGCATGTGTGGTGCTGTTTTCCACTCTAGTTCTCTTTCCAGATATGAACATGTGCCACTAGCCATGTGGTAGATAGGCGCCTTTAGGATACGTTGATTACTACTGTTCATATCATGATATAAACTAATGTAGATTCTAGAAGCTGTGTGCAACCAATTCTGCTATACAACTACAGTACCATTCAAAATAGGCATGCACCCCATGGCAATGAAACTCTAAACCGTTATTACTTGAGAAACTAACAGGTCAAACTGTACATTCTTAATTTCTATTTATAGGTTGTTTACTTCTTTAGTAGCATTCAGTAGAAGCATGACTGACATGTGGCAACTCTCCACAGCTTGTGAAAAGGTGCATCGTCAACTCATCTATATAATATATCTGAAGAACTCACACGTATAATTAACCCTACTAGACATAGTAAATCTATCTGAATCTTCAGCCCAATTTAAACAAAGCAGAACACATTGACATGATCCAAATCATCACTATGAGAAATAACAGCGAATTGACAACTAGGCAGTAGCCTAGTGCCAAGGTTCACAGTGGTGCACCCTGCGTCCAGAGTCCGAATCCCGTCCGGAATGAATTTCTGACGCCTCACTCGGGTGGGCTTCTTCTATAAAAATATGTCCAGGGTGCTAGTTCCCATGGATCTCTTTTTTTTGGAAATAACAGCCATCAAGAAACTCATTACTGTATGGTAATGCTATCCCTAGATAATTCGCATTTGCTGTATGAACAAGACCACAAAAGATCCATTCAGTTCTGCCTTGCATGCATGCACAGCACAGCACAGCACATCCATACAATACATTCATGTGCGCGCGAGGGGGAGAGGGGGAGAGGAGGAGGGGGAGCTCACGGGGGCCGTAGGGATAGGGCAATGGGGCGCGGGGAGGATGTCGGGGACGACAACGACGCAGGGGAGGAGGCGACGAGGTCCGGGTGGTGGTGGTGCTCCGGCGACGGTGGTGTGGACGGGGCGGCGTCCGGGCCGTCGGCGACGAGGGCGGCGGGGCGATGGCGTCCAACGAGGTGGGGCGACGGGGAGAGCGGCGCCGACGTCGGGGCCTCAGGCGGCGGTGGTTGGAGACGTCGCGGCGGGGTCGAGGCGGCGGGGCAGCGTCGAGGCGGCGGGGCAGCGGCGTCGGGAGAGGAGAGGGGAAGGGGATCGAGGGCAAGGGCGAGGGAGAGAGAGGGGATAGGTTTGGGCCGGGGTGGAAATATGGATGGGGGCGGCACAATACTAATGGCGCACCACCCCTCGGTGCGCCATAAGTACATCCATACTAATGGCGCACCTCACCCTGGTGCGCCATTAGTATTTTTTTTTGGATTTCTGCTCGAGCCGACAGGTTATCTTCCACCTGACCTGATCCACACCAAGTTCCCTCTACTAGCTCGACTGGTCAGTAGCCAGTTCTCACACCAGGAGGTCCTCGGTTCGATTCCCAGGCTCCACAAATTTTTTTTATGCATTTAAAATGTTGTTTGATACTTATTTGTGTTTAAATATGTTCAAACTTGTTTAAATCATAACAGTAATATTTTTTATAAGACAGTAATAATTTTTTAAAAAATATCATCAAACAGTAATGTCGGTGGAGCGAGGGAGGGTGCGCGGGGTGCGGGGGTCGGCGGCGGCGGTTGAGTAGGGGAGGGGTGCGGGGGGTCGGCGGCGGCGGTTGAGTAGGGGAATCGAGGGTGCGGGGGGTCGGCGGCGGCGGCCGGTGGACCGGGGGGTGCTCGGCGGCGAGGGGGACCGGATCTGGCGAGGTGGGATAGCGATCGAGATGGAGGGGGATCGAGATCGAGTGTCCATGAAATTTAAAAATATTCATGATAGTTCAAAAAGTGCCCATGAAATACAATCGAGAAATGAAGGCTACGATTTAAATACAATCGATCTTAGCTAGCTATCTGTTCACAATCTTCTTGCCCTTCTTTTTCACAAATGGAGTTCTTCTGTGGAACGGACGTCCTTTAGGTAGGGTGGTCCTGCTTCTTCTTGTGGTGTATGCTGCTACTTCATCATCGTCGTCATGTTCGATCCTCGGGTCGCCGTACTTATCGAAGTCTTGCTCATTGGCTACTCCATCCATTCCGATGATCTTCCTTTTGCCTCTCCTCACGACAACACGACTGGGCTTTCACGGGTCGGTAATGAAGAAGCATTGGTCCACTTGGGAAGCCAGTACCCATGGCTCATTTTTCGCGGTGACGTTTGCGCCCGCGGTCTTGGATTTGGCTTCGGGTATAACCATGCTGGTGAAATACCGGTCTTCTTTTAGGACGCTCTTGGCCCATCTGACACGGAACATCGGGACCTTCTCTCCAGCGTAGCTCAGCTCCCAGATCTCCTCGATCCTTTCGTAGTATTTGTCCTTGTCGTTACCGGTGTAGGATTCCATCGTTACCCCGGAGTTCTGATAACCATCGCTCTTCATGTCCTTGGCCTCGGTGTAGAATGTGTAGCCGTTGATATCGTACGCCTCATAGGTCATCAGGTTGTGCTCGGCGCCCTGTGACAAGGCGAATATGAGTTGTTATTCCGCAGAAGAATCCTCATGTAAAGGGTACGACAGAAGCTTCTGCTTGAACCAACGCGTGAAACATGAGTTGTGCTCTTTGAGTATATCTCCGTCCGTCCTCTGTTGGCCTCGGTCATTGTACGTCTTCTTAATAAAGGTTTTGTGCTCTACCACCCAAGGATCGACCACGTCTATGTGTTGTAGCGCGACTAGGTTTGCTCTTTCAAAGTCGGCGAGTCGACCCTCGAAGTCGACATGCATTTCGCGGCGACCCTCACGGTGACCCCATCCAGCGAGCCTGCCGAGGTGCCTGTTGACGGGCAGACCAACGGGGTTCTCCATGCCTAAATAATTCGTGCAGTAGGAGATGCACTCTTCGGTCAGAAAGCCCCTGGCTATGCTTCCCTCTGGATGTGACATGTTGCGAACGTATCCTTTGATGACACCATTCATCCTTTCGAACGGCATCATGCTGTGCAGGAACGTCGGCCCAAGTTGGATGATATCGTCCACGATATGGACCAGCAGATGCACCATAACGTCGAAGAATGCGGGTGGGAAGTACATCTCAAGCTCGCATAGTATCACCACGATCTCTTCCTGTAGCCTTCTGAGTTGCCTCACGCCAACAGACTTCCGAGAGATGACGTCGAAAAAGTTGCATAGGCCAAATAGGGTTTCACGGACGTGCGCGTCCATGATCCCACGGATTGCAACTGGAAGTATCTGCGTCATCAGCACGTGACAGTCGTGAGACTTCATCCTGCTGAACTTCAGCTTCGCTGGGTCTAGGTATCTGCTTATCTTCCCCGCGTAACCGTAAGGAAGTTTTACTCCTACGAGGCAGGTGAAAAACTGCTCGATCTCCTCCTGACTTAGAGTGAAGCATGCGGGAGGGTAGTCATTTCCGGTCTTCTTGGCCTTTTTGCCTTTGCGACGACTTTCCGTGTCCTGCTTCGCCTCATCATCATCATCATCATCATATATAGCGTGAAGCTCCTGCCTGATGCCCATTGATTTCAAGAATGCCCTTGCTTTCGGCCCATCTTTGGTCCTCTCCGGCATGTTGAGCAGGGTACCAAGCAGACTCTCGCACACGTTCTTCGTGATATGCATGACATCAAGGCTGTGAGGCACACGGTGGATCTTCCAGTATGGCAAGTCCCAGAAAACAGACCTTGTTTTCCATACCTTCAGCAGCGGCTCTGGCGCCTTTCGCTTCTTTCCCGGCTCTGGCGCCTTTTGCTTCTTTCCCGGCAGTGGGCAGTCTTTCCAATTTTTCAACAGCTCGTCTATTTCCTCGCTGCTCCTCGTACGTGGGCGTCCTCGGGGTTCGGTTTCACCATCGAACAGATCCTTGCGTTTTCTCCACGGGTCATCGTCGCGAAGCCACCTTCGATGTCCCATGAACACGGTTTTCGAAGACCCGGGATCTCTATCTAGCTGGCGATACGTTGTGTCATCCATGCACCTGACGCATCCAGAAAATCCGTGGACCACCTGCCCCGCGACATATCCGTAACCGAGATAGTCGTGCACTGTCGTGAGCAGCGCGGCTCTCATAGGGAAATATTCTTTCTCTGCGGCGTCCCACGTATTGGCTGGTGTTTTCCACAGCGTGTTAAGCTCCTCTTTCAGCAGCCCCAGATACAGATTGATGTCGTTCCCTGGTTTTTTCGGTCCTTCAATTAGCATACGCATGTGAATGTACTTCCTCTTCATGCACAACCAGGGGGGAAGGTTGTACATCCACACAAACACAGGCCAGGTGCTATGTGTGCTTCTGTGGCTGCCAAACGGATTGACTCCATCGGTGCTCGCGCCCAGCACGATGTTCCTTGGATCGTTCCCAAATTCTGGGTCTTCGAAGTTCAACGCTTGCCAATGGCTCGCATCCTTAGGGTGACTCAGCATCTTGTCTTTTTTATCTATCTCCGGATCATTTGCGTCATCTTCTTGCTTCTTCTCCTCCCTATCCGCGTGCCAACGCAGGAGCTTTGCTACCTTAGGGTCCGCGAAATACCGCTGCAGACGAGGAGTGATCGGAAAGTACCACACCACTTTTCGAGGAGCTTTCTTCCTCTTCTTGTATCGAGTGACGCCGCACACCGGACATATGGTAGACTCCGCGTGCTCGTCCCGATAAATGATGCAATTGTTCATGCACACATGGTATTTCACGTGCGGTAAATCCAGAGGACACACGATTTTCTTCGCCTCCTCCAAACTGGTCGGGCACTTGTTCCCCTTGGGAAGACGTTCGTGCCAGAATGACATGTTCTCGTCGAAGCATGCGTCGGTCATTTTGTGTTTTACCTTCATCTCCAGAGCCATGAGCGTTACTTTTAGGCGGGTATCCTCGGGCCTGCATCCTTCATACAATGGAGTAACCGCGTCTAACTCAAGTTGATCCATCTTGGCTTTCTCTCGGGCGGCAGCTCTTGCGTTATCCGTCTGCTTGAGAAGCAGCTCTTGAATATGAGGGTCCTGCACCCAGCCCATCGATGGTCCAGCGTCGTCTGCTCCGCCGGCATCATCATCTTCATGATCATGCCCGTCATCTGCTCCGGCATCTTCCTCATCATCATGTCCTGCATCTTCTACATGATGACTGTGTACAGCATCACCATCGTGATCATCTCCTGGGGATTCTTCGTCTTCTCGCCCACCCGAGCCGCGGTCGTTGTCTTGCTGCCCTTCCTCATTTCTTGCCCGGCCCCCATTGACGACTTCGTAGTCATCTTCATCACCTTGCCACCAATAGCCATCCATGAAACCACGCAAGAGCAGGTGGTCCCGCACCTGCCCGGATTCCGGGTCCGCAATAAGGCTCTTCAGCTTGCATCTTCGACACGGACATCTTATCTCCATCTCGTTCTTTTGAAGCATCTCGGCCTTCGCGGACCTCAAAAACCTATTCACGATGCCTTCGGTCATCGTGCGGACCATGGTCGCCTGCGGGGTAGAGCAAAACGATATTTTAGAACCAAGAAAAAATTTGGCATGACTTTCCCTAAAAATAGGACCAAAAAGAATGCTTAATGCCAAAATTCTCGCCGAAACGGAAATGAATCAACATTCCGGCAAAATATTGGCAACTATCGCATTTCAAATACCGGTACACCTCCAAACACAAACACATATGCAACACCACAAACATATGCAACACCACGAACATACATAGATCTAGCTAGGCCATAAAAAGTGCATGTGCACATTGTTGTAGGGAGAACAACATAAATATAGCTTCCCCCCTTACTTACCTATCAAAACAAGGTAATTTAACCACTTAAATTGAATGAATCTATGGTGGAAATGAGGTGAAAAAGAGGAGGCACCCGAGACAAGGAGGAGGTGGAGAGAATGAAGTGGGGAAAAGTGAGTGTGGGTAGGAGAGGCTGTCCAAAATATCTTGTTGCTGCCCACTTACTAATGACGCACCAACTCTAAATGCGCCATTAGTAATCCAGGTTACTAATGGCGCACCTTCTGGTGGTGCGCCATTAGTGGTTTTGCAAAAAAAACATACTAATGGCGCACTGTTCCACAGTGCGCCATTACTAGTTTAAACTAGTAATGGCGCACGGTCGAACAGTGCGCCATTAGTAGTTTTGCAAAAAAAGGAATAAAAAATATAATAAAAAAACAACATTAGTGGCGCACTTTCCGACAGGTGCGCCATTACTAGTTACAACTAGTAATGGCGCACTGTGTCTGGATGCGCCATTAGTATGTTTGGACAGGCGCACTAGTTCAAAAAAAAATTGATACTAATGGCGCACCCTGGGCCAGGTGCGCCATTCGTAGTTTCAGCTCTAATGGCGTATCAGAAGGTGGTGCGCCATTAGTATATACTAATGGCGCACCGCTTGTCTGGTGCGCCATTAGTGTCAATCCCATCTATAGCCCTTTTTCTAGTAGTGTCCCTCAGACATCTCCCTGGCCATTAGGCCCTACTGCTTCAAGGTGAAGAGGCGCACCCAGAGATCAATCGTGGGTTCGACCCCCAGGTACTCCTCACACAGGGTGACGAATCCGGAGAGCTGCAAGATGGCGCCTGCGCCAAGATGTTGGGGCAGGAGCCCGAAGAACTACAGGAAGGTGTGGAAGAAGTGGCTTGCGGGGAGGCCAAACCCGCACTTGAAGTGCGGGTAGAAGACCACGTGCTCCGTCCCCTCCGGTCGCGGCTCCCGCTCACCCTCCGGCAGGCACACGACAACCTTTGTTTCCCTCATCAAGTGCCTGGTGGAGCGGAGGTACGCAATATCCTCCGCGGTGATGGAAGAGCCCATCCACATGCCCGACGGGAGCGCTATCAGCGAGACGAGGTGGAGCAAGAAAGAGAAGAGAAGATGGGCGGCGAAGCTCTGCTCGAAGCAGCAGGCATGGCAGCGTGCGGCAGTTGCAAGAAGCAGAAGGAGGACGAGGAGGCAGGGGAGCGCGAGCGAGAATGATTTCCGCTGCCTGTCCTCCCAACTTATAAGCCACGGCTCAAACGTGGTGAAGTGTGATCATTTGCGCTCGCCCTTCCTACTTCCCCACAATAAGTGTGCACATTCACGCGCAATAAATGCCTCAAGGATGGCAACCGACTCGTCGACGCCGCAATAAATCCGCACGCGTGGGCCGAGGGCGCGCAGTGGTGGGCCATAGCCCGTCGTGCTGTCCCATCGCGCGCTTGGCAAGTTAGGCCCCTTTGGCTCCTGAGCACCACGTGGCGCTGATACGTCTCCAATGGATCTACTTTTCCTAATGCTTTTCCTCTTGTTTTGGACTCTAATTTGCATGATTAGAATGAAAGTAACCCCGGACTGACGCTGTTTTCAGCATAACTACCATGGTGTTGTTTTTGTGCAGAAATAAAAGTTCTCAGAATGGAACGAAACTTTGCGAGGAATTTTTATACAATAAACAAGAATTTCTGGAGCTAAGACCAACCGGAGAGGGGCACCCGGGTGGGCACAACCCACCAGGGTGTGCCCCCTCTCCTGGCGCGCCCAGGTGGGTTGTCCCCACCTGGTGGCCCTGCAGACCCTGAAACTGACACTATAAAATCGTATTTTTCTAGAAAAAAATCACGGAGAAAGAATTATCGCGACCCATGAGACAGAACCACCGTCACCTCCTATTCTTCATCGATAGGCTAGATCTGGAGTCCTTTTGGGACTCCGGAGAGGGGGGTCTACGTTCTTCGTCATCACCAACCCTTCTCCATCGCTAATTACATGATGCTCCCCACGGGGAGTGAGTAATTCCTTCGTAGGCCTGCTAGTCAGTGAGGAGTTGGATGAGATTCATCATGTAATCGAGTTAGTTTTGTTACGGCTTGATCCCTAGTATCCACTATGTTCTAAGATTGATGTTGCTATGACTTTGCTATGCTTAATGCTTGTTACTTTAGGCCCGGGTGCCATGATTTCAGATCTGAACCATTTATGTTATCACCATTATATCCATGTTCTAGATCCGACCTTGCAAGTTATAGTCACCTACTACATGTTATGATCCGGCAACCCCGGAGTGACAATAGTCAGGACCACTCCCGGTGATGACCATAGTTTGTGGAGTTCATGTATTCACCGTGTGTTAATGCTTTGTTCTGGTTCTCTATTAAAAGGAGGCCTTAATATCCCTTAGTTTCCAATAGGACCCCACTGCCACAGGAGGGTAGGACAAAAGATGTCATGCAAGTTCTTTCCATAAGCATGTATGACTATTTACGAAATACATGCCTACATTATATTGACAAACTAGAGCTAGTGCCGTATCGCCCTAGGTTATAACTGTCTCATGATGAATATCATCCAACAAGTCACCGATCCAAAGCCTTCAAATTTATCTTATATTGTTCTTGCTAAGTTACTACTGCTATCTTTACTGTTGCACTTGTTACAAAACTACTGCTTTTACTGTTACCATTACTATTGCTACTGCTACTACTATCAAAACTATCATATTACTTTGCTACTGATCACATTGCTGCAGATAATTAATCTCCATGTGTGGTTGAATTGACAACTCGACTGCTAATACCTTCAAATATTCTTTGGCTCCCCTTGGGTCGAATCTATAAATTTGGGTTGAATACTCTGGCCTCAAAAATTGTTGTGATCCCCTATACTTGTGGGTTATCAAGACCTTTTTCTGGCGCCGTTGCCAGGGACCATAGCTATATTTGTTGAGTCACTTGGGATTATTATCATATTATCACTATGAAGAATCTGAAGGATGCTAAGACTAAGGTTTTTCCCTCAAAGACGAGGGGAGGTAAGGAACTGCCATCCAGTTCTGCTTTAGATTCACCTTCTATTGTATGTAAACTTGCAACACCACCACATGATATCAATTCTGATATGTCGCAAGTTATTGATGATGCTACTTCTGCTATGGATAATGCTTATGATGATGCTAGTACCTTTCTTGATAATGATGATGTGTCACTTGAAGAATTTCTTGATAAACAAATTGTAGAGTAATACAACATGAACTTGTTGAATCTGATGATGAGCTTGATACTGAATCTCCTGAAACACCTGCTAGAACTAGCCTTCCTAGATATGAATTGCCTAAGGTACCAGAAGGTTATGTTATGAATGAGGAGACAACTAGAGATATTCTTCCTTGTAGGGATAGAGATGATCTAGAGACATTATTACGCAAGTATAAAGAATAATCTCTGAATGCTATAATTAAATGTGATCCTAAGTTTGCTACTTCACCTATATTTATTGATGATAAGGATTATGAATTCTCTGTCGACCCAGAGTTAATTACTTTGGTTGAATCTGATCCTTTCCATGGTTATGAAACTGAAATGGTTGTGGCACATCTTACTAAGTTGAATGACATAGCCACCCTTTTTACTCATGATGGGAAAACTCGCTATTATTTTATTCTCAGATTATTTACGTTCTCATTAAAGATTGATGCTAAAGCTTGGTACAATACTCTTGCTCCTGGTTGTGTGCATAGTCCCCAGGATATGATTTGTTACTTCTCTGAAAAACATTTCCCTGCTCATAAGAAACAAGCTAACTTGCAAGAAATATTTAACTTTGTTCAAATTAAAGAAGAGAGTCTCCCACAAGCTTGGGGGAGGCTTTGCGAATTACTTAATGCTTTGCTTAAGAAAAATGAAATACTTGATATCTTCTATAATGGACTAACCGATGCTTCTAGGGATTTCCTAGACAGTTGTTATGGTTGTGTTTTTAGGGAATGAACTATTGGACAAGCTGAGGAATTATTTAATAACATATTGAAAAATTATGATGATTGAACTTTTTCTAAACCACCGCCTAAACCCACTCTGAAGAAGAGGGGTATATTATATCTCAGTCTTGAAGATATGCAAGAGGTAAAGAAATCTATGAAGGAAAAATGTATTAAAGCTGAGGATGTTAAAAATTACATCCTATCAAAGAAATACATGGGCTTAATACACCACCATTGCCTAAGGTGGTAGAGGTAAATTCTCTTATGAAATTCAGTGATAATGACAATCCTCACAATATGCATCCTAGCTAATGCCTTTATGATTTTAAAAACTATATTAGAAAACAAGATCACTTCAATGCAAATGTTATGAAACAATTGAAATACAATTCTGATATGATTGCTCGCTTGTGTGACTTGTTATTTAGAATCTCAAATGATGTTAGAGGTGCTGGAAAGCATGCTTCTATGGTACAAACCCAATAAGAACAAGTTGCTAAATCTCAAAGAGAACTTCTTGATGAAATGAATAATAATATACATGACTTTGCTGTTAGAGTTGCAACTAGAGGAGGTAAAATGACTCAGGAACCACTTTATCCAGAGGGACACCCAAAAAGAATAGAAAAGGATTCACAAAGGAACAACATCACTACACCTAGTCCTTCTAAAAGAAAAAGAAGAAGAAAAATGGTAGGACTTTGCATGCTTCTAGTGAACCTGAAATAGAAAAAGCTCCTGACAATGATAATGAAGTTTCTAACTCTGATGCTGAAACTCAGTCTGGTAATGAACATTCACCTAGTGATAATGAAAAAGATAATGATGAGGTTCATGAAGACTCTCAACCTAAAAATAATAAAGAAGCAGACAATGATGTTGAGATAGAACCACCTGTTGATCTTGATAACCCACAACCTAACAATAAAAGCTATGACAAAAGAGACTTTGTTGCTAGAAAACACGGTAAAGAAAGAGAACCATGGGTTCAAAAACCTATGCCCTTTCCACCTAAGTCAACTAAAAAGAATGATGATGAAGAATTTGAACGCTTTGCTGAAATGTTGAGGCCAGTCTTTTTGCGTACTCGCTTGACTGATATCTTGAAAATGCCTCCTTATGCAAAGTATATGAAACACATCATCGCCAATAAAAGAAAAATATCGGAAGCTGAAATCTCCACTATGCTTGCTAATTATACTTTTATAGATGGAGTACCTGAAAACATGGAGATCCGGGAATACCAACTATACCTTGCTCCATCAAAAAGAATTATGTGAAAACTGCTTTGTGTGATTTAGGAGCTCGTGTTAGTGTTATGCCCTTCTATTTATATAAAAGACTTGATTTGAATAAACTCACACCTACCTAAATATCTTTGCAAATGGCTAATAAATCAACTGCCATACCTATCGGTATTTGTGAGGATGTGCCCATTGTTGTTGCTAATGTTACTATTTTGACTGACTTTGTTATACTTGAGATGCCCGAGGACGACAACATGTCGATTATCCTTGGTAGACCCTTCTTTAATACTGCAGGGTTGATATTGATTACAATAAAAGCAAGGTCACTTTTAATATCAATGGTAATGAGCATACGGTGCACTTTTCATAAAAGAAACAATTCCAAGTGAATGGTATTAATGTTATTGAAAAATCTCCGACAATCACTATTGGAAGTTCCTAAATACCTCTACCTACTGTCAAAAAGAAATATGAAATGCTTATTGTTGGGGACATTCATATCCCCATTGAGGTAACTTAGTGATTTACGAAAGTTCTTCGGTTTCATGCTAATCGAAAGTGGTTGTTAATAAGACTTCATCAAACTTATTAATAGATCATTTTTGAGCGGTATGAAGTTGATGAATTTAGTAAGCACTACCTTCTGTCCCTAACTTTTGTTTCCTGTTTTTATTAGTTTAATAAAATAAAATGCCATGTTTTCTCTGTCTTCTGATTTTCCCGTGCAATAAAAAATGACCCAAAAATGAAAGTTCTCAGAATGCCCTGGAAATTTAATATGATTTTTTTCTGAATATTTCTGAATTTTTGGTGCAAATAACATCAGAGGGAGGTGCACCAGGTGGGACAACCCACCTGGGCGCGCCAGGACCCCCAGGCGCGCCCTGGTGGGTTGTGGTCCCGATGTGGGACCCCTCACTTATCTCTTTACACCACATCGTCACTTACCTCCAGAAAAAATTCCCCTTAGCTCTGTCTCTCTCTCTCTCTCATGTTCTTGCTCTCAAAGCCCGCGAATTTCGATCTCTTTGCTCGAAGGTTCGTTTCTGAAACTGTTTCAGGGGATTGTTGCTTTGTATGTGACTCCACTGTTTGTGCAATTAGTTTTTGTTTTAGTGGTTTATATTTTGAATAATTAGCTACTCTTGGTGCTGCTATAGATGAGCTTGCATGTTGAATTCTTAGAGTTCTAAGTAGTTTGAATGCTTGCTATGGCCTCTATGTATCCCTATGATTAGTTGCTATCAATCTTATTAAGTTTTGTTGATAAATTTTTGTCACTCCAAATTTTATAGAAAATTGTACGTGAACATGATGAACCTTTTTGGAAGGAGTTCTCGGGGGCATCTTCTAGTGACAGCTCTGCTCGTCGGTCATATGTTGAACCAAGTGAAAATTCCACACGAGATGCCGCCACCAAAACATGCTTATGGCCTTGCGATGAGTATATGATGAGTGTGGGCATTAAGCAAGAATTTGAGCAATATGTTCACAATGCCGGTCTCGGTCCCTACATTTCAGATAAGTGCGAACAATGCCACATTCTTACTGAATCATTTGTTGAAGGATTTAAATTCCATCCCTGTGAGTCTAGGGTGTCGTTTATGCTTTATGATAATCCATTTACCATCTCACTAGAAAATTTTGCTTACCACTGCAAACTCCCATTCTGGGGTTCACTTGACGAACTGCCAAGGGCTGAGTTCCAATCATCCTTGACTAGTCTTTGTTACGGTGGGACGATGGGGTGACACAAGGTATAATAAAGAGCATTCATTTTCCCGCAATTCAGTACTTTGCATTATTTAACAGAAAATTTATAGTAGGCAAGCAAGACTGTAGTACACTTTGTGCTCCAGACTTGATCCTCATACGCACCGCTTTCATCTGTGAAAGGAGTTGTAACCTTGGAGCGATTGTTGCACACGGACTTCAGCATAACGCTAACAGTGGCTATTTCTATGGTGGAATATATGTGAAACACAGCTTATGAGTGATGCTATCGGATCTCGAGTTCCCACAAAACCCTCAAGGTTCGAACACTGGGGTGCGCGCGAAGATCTCCCCCTACCAAATCACGCCCTCAACCTCGCCATGATCTCTAAACTTAGCTCGATGAACTCGCAACACAAGAGACATAAGATTTATACTGGTTCGGGCCACCGTTGCGGTGTAATACCCTACTCCAGTGTGGTGTGGTGGATTGCCTCCCGGGCTGAGGATGAACAGTACAAGGGGAAGAACAGCCTCCTGAGGCGAGGTGTTCTTGTGCCTGGTGGGTGTGAGGATGGGTTGGATCTAGTCCAAGTTGAGATGGCAGAGGCTCTCCTCGCCTCCTACTGTGGTGGCTAATCCTATTTATAGAGGCCATGGTCCTCTCCCAAATATTTTGCAGCAAGGGACCCAACAACGGCCAATTTGAAAGGGGACATCTAGTACAAGTTATCTTGATAAAAGCAGTCTTCGCCTGCCAAAGGCTCTGGTGGTGACGCCGCTTTGGGCTCAATGGTGACCTCCATCTTGCCGTCCTACTGGTCTTGTCTCATTGCACCGATATGGAAACCTTTGCTTGACGCCTCGGTACTCTTCGCCTGCGCTTGCCTCCTTAGCAGCAAAGAGGAAACAAGGACACTGTGCGCTGGCGCCGACCTGGTGCCGGCCTGATCTCGATCGTCATGGCTCACATCATTGGAACCTTGCAAGGTTTGCCTTGCCTTGATCTCTCCGCCCCCGCGAGCCAGCCTAGTGAGGCCACTCCCAAGGAGGTCTTGTGTCATCCGCCTCACGAGGCTTGGCCCCTCGGGAGGGTCTTGAATGCTTGTTGGTGAAGATGGGCCGTACGGGCCTGCTTGTAGAGCCGTGGGCCGCAGGCAGGCAAGTCTGGGGACCCCCGTTCCTAGAACACCAACAGTAGCCCTCGGGACCAAGGCGCGCTCGGGCTTGGCTTCGAGGCGAAGCCAAATGGCAAGTGCGGAGCGCCGCGGGCCCCAATAGCCGGCGGCCTTGGTCGACGCATGGCGGTTGATTGGACGTGGGCGTCTCCTCTTCCCCATGTTGCCTCGGCAACTGCCTGATTTGACGAGTCCCTGCTACATGCTAGGAAAAACCATCATTACCTGTGATCGTGGGGGGCGCTGGTTGGCCTTCTTCTGCTATAAATGGGGAGGGGGTAGAGCCCCCGTCGCCCATCTCTTCCCATTCCGCTCGCTTCTCTCCCTTTGCTCCATCGCCAGTTGCGACACCAATGGCGCCGTCGAAGAGGTTCTCCTCCGCGGAGAAGGGGAAGGCCCCTCGTGAGGGGCCCGGCTCCCCGGTGCCCAAGCATGGATGCGCCGTCCTCGCAAGCACACCGCAACCCCTGCCGCGGCCCCTCGCAGCCGCAACAGTGCTGCTTCGTGTGGCAAGGGTCGCTCCGGTCGTGGCAGTCATGTTGATGAAGGGAGACATGGCGTGGTCGCGCAACCTCCCCGACCACGCTTCCACTCGGAAGAGGTGCTGCCAGAGTTCGTCGTTTGGTCGGAGAACCCGGCCGGCAACTGGCTTCAGACCCACGAGTGTAGGGGATCCATCATAGTCCTTTCGATAAGTAAGAGTGTCGAACCCAACGAGGAGCAGAAGGAAATGATAAGCGGTTTTCAGCAAGGTATTCTCTGCAAGCACTGAAATTATCGGTAACATATAGTTTTGTGATAAGATAATTTGTAACGAATAGCAAGTAATAAATGTAAAAAAGGTGCAGCAAGATGGACCAATCCTTTTTGTAGCAAAGGACAAGCTTGGACAAACTCTTTTATGAAGGAAAGTGCTCCCGAGGACACATGGGAATTATCGTCAAGCTAGTTTTCATCACGTTCATATGATTCGCGTTCGGTACTTTGATAATTTGATATGTGGGTGGACCGGTGCTTGGGTACTGTCCTTACTTGGATAAGCATCCCACTTATGATTAACCCCCATTGCAAGCATCTGAAACTACAATAGAAGTATGAAGGTAAACCTAACCATAGCATGAAACATATGGATCCAAATCAGCCCCTTACGAAGCAACGCATAAACTAGGGTTTAAGCTTCTATCACTCTAGCAACCCATCATCTACTTATTACTTCCCAATGCCTCCCTCTAGGCCCAAACAATGGTGAAGTGTCATGTACTCGACGTTCACATGACACCACTAGAGGGATGAAAACATACATATTATCAAAATATCGAACGAATACCAAATTCACATGACTACTTATAGCAAGACTTCTCCCATGTCCTTAGGAAAAAATGTAACTACTCACAAAGCATATTCATGCTCATAATCAGAGGGGTATTAATATGCAAAATGGATCTGAACATATGATCATCCACCAAGTAAACCAACTAGCATCAACTACAAGGAGTAATCAACACTACTAGCAACCCACAGGTACCAATCTAAGGTTTGGATACAAAGATTGGATAGAAGATATGAACTAGGGTTTGAGATGAGATGGTGCTGGCGAAGATGCTGATGGAGATTGACCCCCTCCCGATGAGAGGATCTTTGGTGTTGGTGATGGCGATGGTGATGATTTCCCCTCCCGGAGGGAAGTTTCCCTGGCAGAACAGATCTGCCGGAGCCCTAGATTGGTTCTGCCAAGGTTCCGCCTTGTGGCGGCGGAGTTTCTTCCCGAAAGCTTTCTTATGATTTTTTCTCGGACGAAAGACTCCATATAGACAAAGATGGGCATCGGAGGGCCACCAGGGGGCCCACAAGGTAGTCGCGCACCCAGGGGTGTAGGGCGCGCCCACCACCCTCGTGGCTGGTGGGTGGCCCCCTCTGTTACTTCTTGCGCCCAATATTTTTTATATATTCTGAAAAGTGCTCCTGTGGAGTTTTAGGACTTTTGGAGATGTGCAGAATAGGTCTCTAATATTTGCTCCTTTTCTAGCCCGGAATTCCAGCTGCCGGCATTCCCCCTCTTCATGTAAACCTTGTAAAATAAGAGAGAATAGGCATAAGTATTGTGACATAATGTGTAATAACAGCCCATAATGCAATAAATATAGATATAAAAGCATGATGCAAAATGGACGTATCAACTCCCCCAAGCTTAGACCTCGCTTGTCCTCAAGCAGAAGCCAAATCGAAAAATATGTCCACATGTTTATAGATAGAGGTGTCGATAGAAATAACATACGGACATGAGGGCATCATGATCATTCTTAGAACAGTAACATATACATATGTATATATATATATATATATTGTCATATGATCTCGTATGCTAATGTAACAATTCAATCACAATTTCAAGTATGAATCATAAACTTCATGGAGAACCAACAAACTCTAATCTCAGTCATTGAGGCAATCGCAATTTATCATAACATAGGAAAGAGTCAATATAAGAGCTTTTTAGAAAGTCCACATACTCAACTATCATTTAGTCTTTCACAATTGCTAATACTCACGCAATATTTATGGGTATGGTGTTTTAATCGGACACAGAGAAAGATAGGGGCTTATAGTTTTGCCTCCCAACGTTTCACCTCAAGGGTAATGTCAACAATAATAGTTCATGAAAAATCACATCCAATTGGCTATATATATCAGGATCTTTCCAACACATTGTGCTTGACAAAGGATAAAATTTAAAAAGGAAAGGTGAATATCACCATGATTCTAAGCCTGAAGTATAAGACAAGAATAAAAGATAGGCCCTTCGTAGAGGGAAGGAGAGGTTGTCATGCACTTTTATAGTTGGATGCACGAAATCTTAATGCAAAAGAACGTCACTTTACATTGCCACTTGTGATATGGACCTTTATTATGCAGTCCGTCGCTTTTATTTCTTCCATATCACAAGATCGTATAAAGCTTATTTTCTCCACACTAATAAGTCATACATATTTAGAGAGCAATTTTTATTGCTTGCGCCAATGACAACTTACTTGAAGGATCTTACTCAATCCATAGGTAGATATGGTGGACTCTCATGGCAAAACTGGGTTTAGGGATATTTGGAAGCACAAGTAGTATCTCTACTTGGTGCAAAGAAATTGGCTAGAATGAGAGGGAAAGGCAAGCTCAGCATGTTGGATGATCCATGACAATATAATTTATCTCAGATGTAAGAAAACATAACCCATTATGTTGTCTTCCTTGTCCAACGTCAACTGTTTAGCATGTCATATTTTAATGAGTGCTCAAAATCATAAAAGATGTCCAAGATAGTATATTTATATGTGAAAACCTCTCTTTCTTTATTACTTCTTATTAATTGCAATGATGACCAAAACTAGGTTTGTCAACTCTCAACAACTTTTATTCATCATACTCTTTATATGTGAAGTCATTACTCTCCATAAGATCCATATGATCTCTTTATATCTTTTTATTTATTATCTTTTATTCTATTCACTCAAGATCATAGCAAAATAATCAAGCCCTTCACTCAACACCAATCTTTATTATATATAGCTTACGGAGTCGATTACATGAGAAGATCATAAAGAAAAACTCACAACTAGATCATACTAAAACTTTATTCTACTAGATCAATATATTATCAAAAGCATTGAACTAAGAAAAACGGTAAAGATAAAAGTGATGGTGATACGATACGATACCGGGGCACTCCCCCAAGCTTGGCAGTTGCCAAGGGGAGTGCCCATACCCGATGCTCAGTTCTTCTTTGTTGGTGAAGAAGGTGTTGGTGATGATGGGTAGTCGCACATCGAGCATAAGAGATCCTCCAATTTGCGGATAATGCCCTTGAGTGCGATGATATGCTTCTTCAACAAAATATTTTTACTTATGAGATACTTGTTTCGAATACAAGCTAACTCAATCATCTTGAAAGCCTCAATCTCTGTTGGGGTAAAGAGATTGTGGTGAGGTGGAAGGATGTCTTCTTCTGCTACTGCCGGAACTTGATCCCCCATGGCCTTCTTGATCCCATCATCCTTGTTGATCTCTCCGGGTTCTTCTCTCTTCAGCTCTATCTTCATTAGCCTAGCATCCTTACCCTCATTGTTGGAGGAGGAGGGAGATGACATGATGCTTGGCCTTGACAACCCTGGCAGAAAACAGCTCGAAACAAGAACAGGAGATTTTTGCGTGATACGATGGTCAAAACCTCGGGAGATTATATAGTGAATTTTTACCGACCAAAGGAAGTATCGTGCAAGAAAACGGAGTCTGAGAGCACACGAGGTGCCCACGAGGAAGGGGGCGCACCCAGGGGGTAGGGCACGCCCTCCAGCCTCGTTGAAGCCTCTTGTCCTTTTCGGTGTGCTTCTTACTTTCCTATTTTCTTAAATATTCCAAAATGGAGAATAATTGCCATTAAAACTGTGTTGGAGTCGGTTTACTTACCGTACCATGTACCTATTCCTTTTCGGAGTCTGGAACGTTCCGGAAAGTGTCGCTTATGTATTCCTCCGGGGTTATAGTTTCAATAATATTAGTTTCAACATTTATGGGATTACCTAAGATATAATGTTTGATTCTTCGGGAATTTTTGTTTTTGCCACTCTAGTTTTTGCCAACTTTGCTTATGCCACTCTAGAATTTGACATTTCACTTTTGCCACACTTAGCTTTTGACAATATATCACCTTTGCCATTCCATGGCAAAAGCAAAAAAATTAGAGTGGCAATTGTGATACATGTCAAAAGCTAAGAGTGGCAAAAGTGAAATATAAAATTATCGTTTTTGCCACAGAATGGAAAAATTGATGTATTATCAAAAGCTAAGAGTGGCAAAAGCGAGATGTCAAATTCTAGAGTGGCATAAGCAAAGTTGGCAAAAACTAGAGTGGCAAAAACAAAGTTTTCCCTTGATTCTTTGACCGTTCACCACCTTCGTATTTGTGCCTTCGAAGTTGTTGATTTTTATGGCACCGGAACGATAGACCTCCTCGATGACGTATGGGCCTTCCCATTTAGAGAGATGTTTTCCTGCAAAAAATCTTAAACGAGAGTTGTATAGCAATACATAATCACCTACATTAAACTCACGCTTTTGTAACCTTTTATCTTGCCATCTTTTAACTTTTTCTTTAAACAGCTTGGCATTTTCATAGGCTTGGGTTCTCCATTCATGAAGTGAGCTAATGTCAAATAACCTCTTCTCACCGGCAAGTTTGAAATCATAGTTGATCTCTTTGATAACCCAATATGCCTTATGTTCTAGTTCAAGAGGTAAGTGACATGCTTTACCATAAACCATTTTATACGGAGACATACCCATAGGATTTTTGTATGCAGTTTTGTAAGACCATAATGCATCATCAAGTTTCTTGGACCAATTCTTTCTAGATCTATTAACAGTCTTTTGCAAAATTGATTTGAGCTCTCTATTGCTAATTTCTACTTGACCACTAGACTGTGGATGATATGGAGATGCAATTCTATGATTAACATCATACTTAGCAAGCATTTTACGAAAGGCACCATGAATAAAATGTGAACCACCATCAGTCATTATATATCTAGGGACTCCACCCTCGGAAAAATAACTTCTTTAAGAATCTTAATAGAGGTGTTATGATCAGCACTACTAGTTAGCTTCTACCCACTTAGTAACGTAATCAACAACAACTAAAATATGTGTATGCCCATTAGAGGAAGGAAAGGTCCCATATAATCAAAGACCCAAACATCAAATGGTTCAATAACAAGTGAATAACTCATAGGCATTTCTTGATGTCTACTAGTATTACCAATTCTTTGACATCCATCACAAGATAAGACAAACTTACTGGCATCCTGAAGAGAGTAGGCCTATAAAAACCGGATTGCAATACCTTGTGTGCAGTTCTATCTCCAGCATGGTGCTCTCCATATAGGCTTCAGAGTGACACTTGCGTAGGATCTATTCCTGTTCATGCTCAGGTACACAGCGTCTAATAACACCATCTACTCATTCTATATAAAGGTGTGGGTCATCCCAGAAGCAATGTCTTAAATCAGAGAAGAACTTTTTCTTTTGCTGGTATGTGAACTAGGTGGTATAAATTTAGCAACAATGTAATTAGCATAATCAGCATACCACAGAGCAGTACGAGAAGCATTTATGACAGCTAATTGTTCATCAGGAAAGCTATCATCAATAGGTAGTGGATCATCAAGAACATTCTCTAACCTAGCCAAGTTGTCTGCAACGGGATTCTCAGCTCCCTTTCTATTAATAATATGCAAATCAAATTCTTGTAGCACGAGAACCCATCTAATAAGTCTAGGTTTAGCATCTTTATTTTCCATAAGGTATTTAATAGCAGCATGATCAATGTGAATAGTTACTTTAGAATCTACAATATAAGGTCTGAACTTATCACAAGCAAAAACAACTGCTAGAATTCTTTTTCAGTAGTAGCATAATTTCTCTGGGCACTATCCAGAGTTTTACTAGCATATTGGATAACATTCAGCTTCTTATCAACTCTTTGTCCTAAACAGCACCTACAACATAATCGCTAGCATCACACATAATTTCAAAGGGTAAATTCCAATCATGTGGCTGAATAATAGGTGCAGAAATCAAAGCTTTCTTAAGTACTTCGAATGCTTCTACACACTCATCAACAAAGACAAAAGGAATATCTTTTTGTAATAGATTAGTCAAAGGCCGGGAAATTTTTGAAAAGTCCTTAATGAACCTCCTATAAAAACCGGCATGACCCAGAAAACTTCTTATACCTTTGATGTCCTTAGGACACAACATCTTTTCAATAGCATCAACTTTAGCTTTGTCAACTTCAATACCTCTTTCAGAAATTTTATGCCCCAAGATAATACCTTCATTAACCATAAAGTGGCACTTCTCCTAGTTCAAGACAAGATTAGTTTCTTTGCATCTCTGCAAAACTGAATCAAGGTTGCTGAAGCAATCATCAAAAGAGGATCCGTAAACGAAGAAATCATCCATGAAAACCTCACAAATCTTTTCACAAAAGTCAGAGAATATAGCCATCATGCATCTTTGAAAGGTAGAAGGCGCATTACATAAACCAAAAGGCATACGTCCATAAGAAAAGGTACCGAAAGGGCATGTAAAAGTGGTCTTTGCTTGATCATCAGCTGACACAGGTATTTGAGAGAAGCCAGAGTAACCATCTATAAAGCAAAAAATGTGTATGTTTGGATAATCTTTCTAGTATTTGATCAATGAAAGGCAAAGGGTAATGATCTTTTTAGTAGCTTTATTTAATTTGCGGAAATCAATTACCATCATATAACCTGTAATAATTCTTTGCGGGATCAATTCATCTTTATCATTAGGAACAACCGTAATACCTCCCTTCTTAGGGACACAATGGACATGACTTACCCACTGACTATCAGCAACAGGATAAATTATACCTGCCTCAAGGATCTTTAATATTTCCTTTCTTACCACTTGTTTCATCTTAGGATTCAGCCATCGTTGGTGATCAATAACTGGTTTGGCGTCTTTCTCCAAATTTATTTTGTGTTGACATAGAGTGGGGCTAATGCCTTTAAGATCATCAAGAGTATATCCAATAGCAGCACGGTGCTTCTTCAGAGTTTTCAATAATTTTTCTTCTTCCTTCTCTGAAAGGTTAGCACTAATAATAACAGGATCTATCTTCTTTTCATCAAGATAACCATATTTAAGAGTATCAGGTAATGGTTTAAGCTCAACACGGGATCACCCTTGGGTGGAGGAGGATCCCCTAGGATTTCAACAGGCAAGTTGTGTTTCAGAATAGGTCCCTGTTTAAAGAATACTTCATCTATTTCCCTTCTTTCATTCATGAACATATCATTTTCATGGTCTAGTAAATATTGTTCTAAAGGGTCAGTAGGAGGCACGGCAATAAAAGCAAGACCAATAATTTCATCTTTACTAGGCAATTCCACATCACGGGGTTGTCTACGAAACTTAGCAAAATTAAACTCATGAGACATATCCCCTAAACCAATGGAAACGATATCCTTATTGCAGTCTACCTTAGCATTAACAGTATTCAAGAAGGGTCTACCAAATATAATGGGACAAAAGTCATCTTGTGGGGAACCGAGAACAAGAAAATCAGCAAGGTATTTAACTTTCCCACACAAGACTTCAACATCTCTAACAATCCCAACTGGTGAAATAGTATCTCTATTGGCAAGCTTAATGGTAACATCGATATCTTCTATCTCAGCAGGTGCAATATCATGCATAATTTCTTCGTATAAGGAACAATGTATTGCACTTGCACTAGCACCCATATCACATAAGCCATGATAACAATGATCTCCTATTTTAATAGAAATAACAGGCATGCCTACAACAGGTCTATGTTTCTTTTTAGCATCAGGTCTAGCAATTCTACCAGCTTGATTGCAGAAGTAAATAACATGCCCATCAATATTATTGGCCAAGAGTTCTTTAATCATAGCAATATTAGGTTCAACTTTAACTTGCTCAGGGGGTTTGTGTGTCCTAATATTACTTTTGCTGACTACAGTTAAAACTTTAGCATGATCATTTATTCTAACAAGGAAAGGTGGTTTCTCAACATAAGCAGTAGGAACAACGGGATCATTATAAGTGATAGTCTTTTCTTCAAATTTAATAGGTGCGACTACTTTTACTTCAATGGGAGGATTATATTTAAACCACTTCTCCTTAGGGAGATCAACATGAGTAGCAAAGGATTCACAAAATGAAGCTACTATCTCAGAGTCAAGTCCATATTTAGTGCTAAATTCACGAAAAGCATCGGTATCCATAAAAAATTTAACACAATCGAACTTAGGTGTTATACCTAACTCCTTACCTTCATTGAGATCCCAATCTTCGGAGTTGTGTTTAATTCTTTCCGATAAATCCCATTTGAATTCAATAGTCTTCATCATAAAAGATCCAGTACAAGATGTATCGAGCATGGAGCGATTACTGAGAGAAAGCCGAGCATAAATTTTTGAATAATCATTTCTCTTGAGAGCTCATGATTGGGGCATGATTATAACATTGACTTAAGCCTCCCCAAGCTTGAGCGATGCTTTCTCCTTCGCGAGGCCAAAAATTATATATATAATTACGATCATGATGAACAAGATGCATAGGATAAAACTTCTGGTGAAATTCCAATTTCAATCGCTTATAGTCCCATGATCCCATATCATCACATAGCCTATACCATGTCAATGCATCTCCCTTCAAAGATAAAGGGAAGACCTTCTTCTTGATAACATCCTCGGGCATACCTGCAAGCTTAAATAATCCACAAACTTCATCCACATAGATTAAGTGTAAATCAGGATGTAATGTTCCATCTCCTGCAAAAGGATTAGCCAGCAGTTTCTCTATCATACCCGAAGTAATTTCAAAGTAAACATTTTCAGTAGGTTCAGTAGGTTGAGGGGTAACTAATTTTGGTTCCGGACGAGGTGAAGATACCCCGAACAAACCACTCAAAGGATTATGTTCCATAGTAACAAGTGACAGTAAATTTTAGTACACTATATAAATTTTTCCTTACCAAATTCCACCTACCAAAGGCGCTTCACTCCCCGGCAATGGCGCCAAAAAAGAGTCTTGATGACCTACAAGTATAAGGTATCTATCATAGTCCTTTCTATAAGTAAGAGTATCGAACCCAACGAGGAGCAGAAGGAAATGATAAGCGGTTTTCCGCAAGGTATTCTCTGCAAGCACTGAAATTATCGGTAACATATAGTTTTGTGATAAGATAATTTGTAACGAATAGCGAGTAATAAAAATAAATACGGTGCAGCAAGATGGACCAATCCTTTTTTTAGCAAAGGACAATCCTGGACAAACTCTTATATGAATGAAAGCACTCGCATGGGAATTATCGTCAAGCTAGTTTTCATCACGTTCATATGATTCGCGTTCGGTACTTTGATAATTTGATATGTGGATGGACCGGTGCTTGGGTACTGTCCTTACTTGTACAAGCATCCAACTTATGATTAACCCCCATTGCAAGCATCCGCAGCTACAACAGAAGTATTAAGGTAAACCTAACCATAGCATGAAACATATGGATCCAAATCAGCCCCTTACGAGGCAACACATAAACTAGGGTTTAAGCTTCTGTCACTCTAGCAACCCATCATCTACTTATTACTTCCCACTGCCTCCCTCTAGGCCCAAACAATGGTGAAGTGTCATGTAGTCGACGTTCACATGACACCACTAGAGGGATGAAAACATACATCTTATCAAAATATCGAACGAATACCAAATTCACATGACTACTTATAGCAAGACTTCTCCCACGTCCTCAGGAACAAACATAACTAATCACAAAGCATATTCATGCTCATAATCAAAGGGGTATTAATATGCATAATGGATCTGAACATAGGATCTTCCACCAAGTAAACCAACTAGCATCAACTATAAGGAGTAATCAACACTACTAGCAACTCACAGGTACCAATCTGAGGTTTGGATACAAGGATTAGATACAAGAGATGAACTAGGGTTTGAGATGAGAAGGTGCTGGTTAAGATGCTGATGGAGATTGACCCCCTCCCGATGAGAGGATCATTGGTGATGACGATGGTGATGATTTCCCCCTCCCGGAGGGAAGTTTCCCCGGCAGAACAGCTCTGCCGGAGCCCTAGATTGGTTCCGCCAATGTTCCGCCATGTGGCAGTGGAGTTTCTTCCCGAAAGCTTGCTGATGATTTTTTCTCGGATGAAAGACTCCATATAGCCAAATATGGGCATCGGAGGGCCACCAGGGGGCCCACGAGGCAGGGGCGCGCCCCCCACCCTCGTGGCTGGTGGGTGGCCCCCCTCTGGTACTTCTTGCACCCAATATTTTTTATATATTCTGATAAGTGCTCCAGTGGAGTTTTAGGACTTTTGGAGATGTGCAAAATAGTTCTCTAATATTTGCTCCTTTTCCAGCCCAGAATTCCAGCTGCCAGCATTCCCCCTCCTTCATGTAAACCTTGTAAACTAAGAGAGAATATGCATAAGTATTGTGACATAATGTGTAATAACAGCCCATAATGCAATAAATATCAATATAAAAGCATGATGAAAATGGACTTATCAGGGCTCTGGCTACACGCAGACGGCTGCTGTAGTAGGGCTTCCTGGGTCGCGATTGAGGTCTCCGTCGCGGGCAACATAGCCCTGGCCCGCGGCTGGCAGGCATTTTCCCGCACGCATGGCCTGGGTAGGCGGTGCACCCTCCATTTCAAGTATAACAGTGATGCGACCCTCTACGTCAGGGTGTTTGGGGAAGATGGTCGCCGCGCCGGGTGCTGCCCCGAGGTCAACGATGGCGAGGAGGTGCTCGGCCTTGGCGATGGTCGTGAAGAGGATGAGGGCGAACCCACCCTTGGTGCTGACCACATCTTGTCCAGCTACGGCGGCTCTTCCTCCGGCGACAGCTCCAGCAGCGGTAGTTACAACCAGCCGCCGCGCCCGCTTCGAAGGCGACAGTGGGTCGTCTCGTCGCCGCGCCTCCATGAAGCGCGAGGAGGGGTCTGGCTGAGCTCGGGACGGTGCCAAGAGCCCGCCCGCGCGAACCGCTGTAGGGGCACGCGCCACTTTTATTTCGTTCTTCATTTCCTTCCTGTATTAATAAAGAAGCCAGTATGGGCCCCCGAGGGGCGTGTAACAAACTATGATTTCTCAAGTATTATGCTATGTTTATCGTTCCTGTGTTGTGTCGCAACATCGTCGTTTTATGTAGAGATAACATAGCTTTATTTTCTCGGAGTTGTCTCCTCCTCATGAGGCGCTTACTTCCTGGTGCATGTCGAGGCCTCCTTGGCCTGGTAGGCGCTTAGGAACTGCAAAAAAATCATTAAGAGGCTTATCGTTCACCCGAGCCTTGGTCACAGGCGCCACTGGCCTTAACCCAGCGCTTCGTATCACGGTACCCGAGGGGCACGGATTAGGAGAGTTGCGCCAGCTTGTGGGCTCGAATGAGGGTGCCTCGCGAAAAGCAGACGAAAGGCATAAAAGGAAAAACGCTCACGAGGGCGCCCGTCTAGCCCCCCCGCGAGGAATGCGAGAGAGAGTATAAGCTAAACTGAAGACGGAAACAGACGCAGAAGGCAATGGAACCAAATCAGCAAAGAACACCAGAAGCAAACTTCAATGAAAAGCCGCGTCCGACACCTAATCTAGTCTTCTTGTCTTCTCACCAGCGTGGAGCTAGGTTCTGCCACTAGGACGTGGGAGGGAGCCCCCTAGGCCCGAGGGCGGCACTCCTGAGACTCTGGGGCGTGTACAGACCCACTCATTATTACGTGAGAGTGTCATGAGTGGAGACCTTCACAGGCACTCAGCCTTCTTCACAGGCGTTGGGCCTTTCTTCACAGGCGCTGGGCCTTTCTTCAAGGGTAGAACTTCCAGAGGTGCTCGATGTTCCAGGCGTTCTGGATGGGTACCCCGTCCCGTGTCTCCAGGCGCGCGGCGCCAGGCCTGGAGACATGGACGACCTTGAACGGGCCCTCCCACATGGGTGAGAGCTTATGCAACCCTTCCACGGAGAGCACCCGCCTCAGGACGAGGTCACCCACCTCGAGCATCCTAGAGTGGACGCTCCGACAGTGGTACCGCCGCAGCGCTTGCTGGTATCTTGCCGCCCGTAGTGCAGCTTTGCGGTGGCGTTCCTCCCCCAGCACGAGGTCCATCCCCCACGTGGTGTCCTGTTGTGTCTCATCAAACGCCAGGACCCATGGGGAGCGATGCTTGACCTCGTGAGGGAGGACCGCTTCTGCTTCATAGATGAGGAAGAATGGGGTCTCGCCCGTGGGCTTGGTGGAGGTGGTGCGGATGGACCACAGCTTGGACTACAGCTCGTCGTGCCAGCCCTGCCGTAGGCTTCGAGCTTCTTCTTGAAGGTCCTGGTCTTGAGGCCTCTCAGGAACTCCGCGTTGGTGCGTTCAGGTTGGCTATTGCTCCGGGGGTGCGCCACTGAAGCATAGCAAATCTGCGTTCCAAGGTTAGTGCAGTATGTTTTGAAGAGATTACTGGTGAACTGCGAGCCATTATCGGTGATGATGCGGTTGGGGACCCCAAAACGTCTCACGAGGCCCTTGACGAACTTGACCGCAGAGCCAGCTGGGATGGTGCGGGCGGCTTCCACCTCCGCCCACTTGGTGAACTTGTCGTGGCAACATAGAGGTGTCGGTAGCCCACGGCCGCTCGAGGGAACAGGCCCAGGATGTCCAGTCCCCAGACTGCGAACGCCCACGAGTGGAATGGTCTGGAGGCCCTGAGCTGGCTGATGGATGTGCTTGGCATGGAATTGGCAAGCCTCGCAGGATCTCACCAGCTCAGTTGCGTCGTTGAGCATCGTAGGCTAGTAGAATCCGCTACGGAATGCCTAGCCGACGAGCGTTCGTGACGACGAGTGGTGCCCGCAGTCCCCGCCGTTTATGTCGGCTAGCAGCTCTTTCCCTTGTTCCCTGGAGTTGCAATGCAGTGAAACGTCATTTCACCGCTTCCTGTATAACTCACCGTCCTAGATGCAGTATGCCGTGGCTTGCCGGGCCATACGCTCCGCGTCCTCCTCCTTCTCCAGCAGCATCCCTTGCATTAGGTATTCCTTGAACTCCTTGGTCCAGCATCCCTCCTGGGGCTCGAGCGCCAAGAGTAGATGCGCTCCCGAAGTCGGGCCACGGGCTGGAGCTCCCGTGGCAGGTGAGGGAGTCCTGGACTAAGGGGTCCTCGGGCGTCCGGCCTGTTATCCATGGGCCGGACTGATGGGCTGTGAAGACATGAAGGCCGAAGACTGTACCTGTGTCCGGATTGGACACTCTTTGGCGTGGAAGGCAAGCTTGGCAACCGAATATGAAGATTCCTTCTTATGTAACTGACTCTATATAACCCTAGATTCCCCCCCCCCCTCGGTGTCTATATAAACCGGAGGGGTTAGTCCGGAAAGGACAGATACTCATTACCATAGCCATACAGGCTAGGCTTCTAGGGTTTAGCCATTACGATCTCGTGGTAGATCAACTCTTGTAACACTCATATTCATCATGATCAATCAAGCAGGATGTAGGGTATTACCTCCATAGAGAGGGCCCGAACCTGGGTCAACATCTTGTCCCCCGTCTCCTGTTACGATCGGTCCTAGATGCACAGTTCGGGACCCCTACCCGAGATCCGTCGGTTTTGACACCGACATTGGTGCTTTCATTGAGAGTTCCAATGTGCCGTCGACGAAAGGCTCGATGGCTCGCCTTGTCCTTAAAGACAACATCACCTCCATGGAAGCTCTGGCCCCGGGCCAAACCCTCCAGTTGGGCGGCTTTACTATGATCGCCCTTTGGGCCGTTGGGCCGACGACGACCTCTCGAGCCAACGAAAACCCCCTTTGCATCAACTCCGAGCACTCCAAGAAGATGGATCCGACAGATTTTTCATCTTTGAAAGAACTCCTAGATCGCATCGCCGCTTTGGGAATAGCCACAGACTACGATCGGATCGGGCCTAAAACCGATCAAGGAGAAATCGAGATCCTACCAGTCACCCACCAGATTGTGGTAGTCGTTGAGCAGGACGGCGAGTCTTCTACTATACCAAAGACGGACTATGTTTGGATTGCCGATTAGGAAGAGTCAGATACCCACCCACGAAAGGATGCGAGCATCCCTCCGAACATAGCATCGGACGACGGTCCTAAACAATCAGAAGATATTCATGAACCCGGACTGTTAACCCCGGAAGGTCGTCAGACTCCGGATAGTCGGTCAGGTCAGGGTTCAGATTTAATTCCACCCACCGACCCGGATATAGACACTCTCATGAGCATAAAACAACAGTCTCAGGAAATGGACCACCACTTCTGGGCCAGATTCTTCCTTGTCAATAAGAAGATAAAAGATTGCCGTGACGAGGACACAATATCAGTGTTCTGCAACAATTGCACGGACGAAGGAATCCTCAACGCCATCAATCGCAGCTGCATACTGAAATTCGCTGACTTAGCAACCATCATACAAAAGTACAACGCGATGGAGAGCACCTGGAAAACTCAGGCAGCTCGTAGGGAACCGTCAGTCCCTACTCAACTCCCCCAACAGGAGAAAAGGGCGCACCCTCGCTGCACGCCCAGTCCAACAGTCAAGAAACAAAAAACCGCTATGCGGCACGGCACTGCTCTAGTGGGGTGGCTCGATGGCCCATGCAAAATACATACAACACCAGATACCATGGCAACCCACGGCCTTAGAGCATGTTGGATACTACAACAGGTAGCCAAGAGCGGCGAGGACATCCTTATCAAAGATGACACATAACGGCATCCCCCAGGGGACAATAACTCAAGAGTATTGACGGATTTGAGACATTCGCTTCAAATAACAAGCGCAAAAGGGCGCTTCGCGAGCTCACCGATGTCTGCCAAATTGCTGCGATAAACCCCTGGAACGACATGGCTATAACATTGAACGCCGGTGACGAACCAAAGTACAGAACAGTACGAGTACCAGCCGCGTTAGTCCTCAGTCCCATCGTGGACGGGTTTCGACTTACCAAGGCCCTCATGGACGGCGGCAGCAGACTAAACCTCATTTATGAGGACACACTCCATAAAATGGAAATAGACAGGAGCCGCATCACGCAAAGTAACACAACCTTCCGAGGAATTATTCCCAGTCAGGAGGCGTGGTGCGTGGGCAAAATCACGCTTAACGTAGTATTCGGCACACCGGAGAACTATCGGTCCGAAGAAATAACTTTCCAAGTGGCCCCTTTCAGGAGCGGATATCACGCCCTGTTGGGGCGGGATGCTTTTACACGCTTTCAGGCCATACCCCATTACGGGTACATGAAGCTCAAAATGCCCGAACCAAACGGTATAATCACTCTCATCAGTGATCCAGACATAGCACTCCGCGCTGAAAACAAAACCGCATCCCTGGCCATGGAGGAGCTATCTGAAGCCCTCGCGGCCGACAAATTAACCGCACTACGCTCCACGGTGGACAGGGACGACGTGATCCTCGACAAACGCCCTAAACCCACATCCTTCAAACTAGCAGAAGAAATCATCAAATTCTAGGTCCAACCAACGGACCCCAAGAAGACAACATCTATCGGAGCTCAACTGAACCCAACAGTTGACACTGCACTATGAGAATTCCTGCACGAAAACTGGGACATATTCGCCTGGCACCCTTTAGATATGCCAGGGATCCCACGCGAGTTGGCCGAACATAGCCTCAATATATTAAAGGGATTTAAACCGGTCAAGCAATCACTGCGACGCTTTTCCAAACCGAACCGACAAGCCATGGGGGAGGAGCTGGCCAAACTCAATGAGGCCGGAATCATTAGAGAAATCAAACACCCGGACTGGCCGGGAAACCTGGTGATGGTACCAAAGAAGGACAAATATTGGCGCATGTGCGTCGATTTCAAAGACATCAATAAGGCTTGCCCTAAGGATCCCTTCCCCCTCCCCCGCATTGATCAAATCATCGACGCCACCGCAGGACACGACTTACTGTGTTTCCTCGATGCATATTCCGGATACCATCAAATCAAAATGAAGGAGTCCGATCAAGCCGCAACAGCATTTATCACCCCATATGGGCCATTCTGCTTCAACACCATGTCCTTCGGGCTCAAGAACACCGGCGCCACATACCAACACATGATTCAAACATGCCTGGAGAAAAAGATCGGCAAAACAATAGAAGCTTACGTCGATGACGTCATCATCAAAACCAGGCACGTCGAAACACTAATAGACGACTTACATCTTACATTCGACAACCTCTGGGCGTATGACATTAAGCTCAACCCGGAAAAGTGTGTCTTCGGCGTCCCCGCTGGAAAACTGCTGGGCTTCATCGTTTCCAATAGAGGAATCAAAGCAAACCCAGCGAAAATCCGATCTTTGTCACAATAGGCTAAGCCAACAGACCTTAAACAATTTCAAAAGCTTGCGGATTTCGTAGCAGCTCTAAGCCGCTTTATCTCCAGATTGGGAGAAAAGGCACTGCCACTCTATCTCCTTCTACGGCGAACCGACCACTTCGAGTGGACGAACGCGGCCACAGCCGGACTAGAGGAAATAAAAACCCTTCTTGCGAGCAATCCAATCCTGGCCGCACCAAACGCCGGCGAACCGATGTTATTATACATATCGGCAACGCACCAGGTGGTGAGCGCCGTACTCGTTGTTGAACGAGAACCGGACGGACATAAATTCCCGCTTCAGAAGCCAGTATACTATGTATCTACTGTCCTTACACCATGCAAATCCCCGTACCCTCATTATCAAAAAATAGCATATGTGTTCTTCATGGCATCCCGAAAGCTCTGTCACTACTTCCAGGAGTGTTCGATCACGGTGGCCTCAGAAGTACCACTCAATGACATCATAAACAACCGCGATGCTACGGGTCGAATTGCCAAATGGGCCATTGAACTCCTCCCATTTGACATTGCATACAAACCACGTCGAGCTATCATATCCCAAGTACTGGCCGACTTCGTCGCCGAGTGGACAGAGGCCGAACTCCCTAAAGAGTACGACACATACTCCAATTGGGTCATGTACTTCGACGGCTCCAAAATGCTGGCAGGGTTAGGAGCGAGCGTCGTTTTAATGTCCCCTACTAGAGACATCGTCCAGTACGTTCTCCAAATACTATACACAGACTCCAATAACGCAGTAGAATACGAGGCCTTATTACATGGTCTCCGGATAGCTGTCTCCATGGGCATACAACGCCTAGAAGTATGCGGGGACTCCAACCTTGCAATATCTCAAATAAACAAAGATTTTGACGCTAAAGATCCGAAGATGGCAGCGTATTGTAACACAGTCATAAAAAAGTCGGCCCAGTTCGAGGGACTCAAGTTCCATCATGTGGCTCGAGAAAGTAATCAAGCGGCAGATGTTCTTGCTCGTATCAGCGCTAAGCGCGACCCCGTCCCACCTAATATTTTCCTGGAAAGGCTCTTTAAGCCATCCCTGGTGTGGCAGGGTGAAAAGGGAAATACTAGTCCGGAACCAAACATAATCCAAGATCCCAGAAACACCAACGTTGTCGGGGGATCAGCCATTGAAATAACACCGTCGGCGCATCTCATCATGGCAGTCATTGCCCCATGGACCGAACCCTTCAAGGATGCCCGCTGCATTGTCCAGCGTTCAAAGGCCTACACGGTTCATGATGGAGAGCTCTATAAGAAAAGCGCCACTGGAGTCCTTCAATGATGTATATCCGAGGAAGAGAGGTGGCAGCTCTTGGCTGAAATTCATGCCGGACTCGGCGGTCACCACGCCGCAGCTCGGGCCCTTGTTAGCAAGGCCTCCCGTACATGGTTTTATTGGCCGACGGCCCGAGCAGATGCACATGGCCTTGTCTAACATTGCGTCGGATGCCAACTCTTCGCCAATCAAAGCCATATGCCCCCACCGCCTTACAAACAATCCCCATCACTTGGCCTTTTGCGGTCTGGGGACTCGATATGGTTGGACCCCTTAAAGGGGGAAGCCATAAGAAAAAATGTCTGCTGGTCATGGTGGACAAATTCACGAAGTGGATAGAGGCTAAGCCGGTCAAAACGGCAGAGTCTGGCCCGGTGATAGACTTCATATCCGGTGTTGTGCACCGTTATGGTGTCCCACACAGCATCATCACTGACAACGGCTCCAATTTCACAACCGCTAAAAACCCGGTGTACTAATCTGGGTATTAAACTCGATTACGCCTCCGTCTACCACCCACAAACCAACGGTCAAGTCGAACGAGTCAACGGTCTTATTATGAGCAGCATCAAGCCTAGACTAGTGTGGTCTTTGAAAGAATTAGACAAGCACTGGGTTGAGGAGCTCGATTCCGTACTCTGGGGGCTGCGGACCACGCCCAACCGCACTACCGGCTACACACCCTACTTCATGGTGTATGGCATAGAGGCCGTATTGCCCTGTGATATTATTCACGACTCACCTCGAGTGCGTACGTACGGAGATAGAGAAGTCGAGCTTGATCGGTAGGATGGCCTAGATGCCCTGGAGGAGGAACGTGATGTCGCAAAAGCCCACTCAGCATTTTACCAACAGCAGGCTCGATGATATCAAAGCAGAGAAGTATGGGCCAAGACTTACAACGTTGGCGAACTCGTTCTATGCCTGCCGAAGAAGAAAAAGGACAAACTCAAGCCCAAATGGGAGGGTTCCTTCATAATTGACGAAGTTCTCACCGGAGGAGCGTACCATCTTCGTGATGCATTAGACAATCGCCTCGAACCGAACCCCTGGAACGCGGCCAGACTCCGGAGATTCTATGCCTAGTGCCAAACCCCTTGTTCGTCTCCTCCTCCCCTGTAGTTTCCATTATTTTTTCTCTCTTTTCCGATTATTTTCTTCTTTCTTGCTCTAATGCTTTGGTACGGCTAGACCGCACACCATCGACACATACATCTCTAAATATGTATGTCACTTGTACCTGGGGGCTTCTTGGACAGAAGTTCTTGTCATTCCTTGAGCATTAAGCTCCTCACATATGAGTTTTTCCATATGTACCTTTTCTTTGCCACTATATGCATCGATATGACTTAAGTTTTGGCCAAGCTGGGTTGCCTGGATCCTGTGCTTATGCCCTACGTTCCCGTTAGTTCGTCTAGGGCATAAAGGGAGCACCTCTGCGATTGTTACTGCCGGGTCATCCGGATGTGTACCTCAGACTGGGTGAAGCCGAAAGCTAGCGTTCTTAAGGGAATATTCGGTCAGTGAATTAAAGATGTTTTCTAAACTCACTCCATTGTGCACCCCCAGAAGTTATACAAACTGTGGTGCTTGCATCAAAATTCGTACATGTACATTAAATGCATGCACTCCTAGGGAAAGGAACCTTAACGGAAATATTCTCTCTGGAAGATGTTTCTTATGATATCAATGTAATATAACATAGCTAGCCGGATACAACTTGTCTGTTCAAGCAACTATGACCCCTACGCCTAGTTTTCCAGGCATGCCCCGGCCTATTCGACCGAGACGGTATTCGGAAACACTCCGCACCTTCGAGTCCAGAGGTTGAAGTGAAATGGTCTGCCATGACAAATGATATACAATTCAGCTAGATGAGGGAAGTACACAGTCACCTGGACTCGAACACCTCTTCCTCTATACCTTCCAACAGGCAGTCTAACTTACAATCCTGTTGGGAATATTTGGCGGCCACCTCTACTTGGTCATATACTATACTAACGGGAATTTCTTCCCCATTCGGCCCTACCGGTCCGACATGGGCCATGTGATTAGGATCCATCTTGGTATATCACGTCTTCACCATGGCCCAGGCCTCTCGTTCACCCTCTCAGCAGGAAGATATCTTCCACAGCTGGATACGCCACCACGCTCCCTTGAACAGCTCTACCAGCTTCTCCATGCTTCCTGGAGGGGAGTCGGATGGCCATAAAGCCTTGGCTACACTCCGCATAGCCTGTCGAGCTTGCTCGTGCAACTATGACAGCCCTTGCAGAAGATCATTTGATGATCCGGACACCTCCTCTTCGAGGCGGTTCATCAATACACCTGCAATTACGGCTATATCAGCTACCATTACCTCCAAACTGCTATAAGATAAAAGCGGCCATGTACTGAATATGCCGCCTCGCAGCTTCTTGTTCTCCTTCATAGAGTCGGCTAGCTGCACTCGCACATCTTTCAGTTCTTCGCCCAGTTTGATGTTGGAATCCTGGAGTTGCTTTTTCTCTTCAACGACTTTTGTCAATACACGCCCGCCCGCTGCTAGTAGCTTTTTGGCTCCGTGTTCTTCGCTTCGAGCGGCGTCCAGCTGCTCTTGTACTTGGTCTAACGACCCAACACAAAGATTAGAACCCAGATTCACACTATCGGTGTATCATTATGAATTTTCGATAGAGGAAAATATTACCGGGAGATGCCTTGTATTTCTCCAGTTCGGCATTGGCAGCAAGCAGCTGGCGCTGACACTTTTCTAGTTCCTGAGCTAGCTGGGTATTGCTCTCCGTAAGCACCTGGTTGTACATTGATCCTTAAATCAGTTGTTTCAACTCCTTTAAGTCTCGGGGGCTACTGGCATATGGTTATCGTAGTTAGAGAAAGCGAATTTACCTGCACATCTTTCAAATGTTGCTTTGTGGCCCTGTTAATCCCATCTCGAGCAGCCCGGATGTATGCATCGGCTGAGCTGAAGGCGTTAAATGACTCTTCTGAAAAGCCAGGGTATTCTAAAATGACCTGGCGCCGCTGATGATTCATGGCACACTCCACTTCCGAGTTGGTGACGGATACATCATCCGAGTCCTCGGCTGGAGGACTGTCCGGCATCGCCCCTGCATCAGCCCTTGTCTGCATAGCAGGATTTGAATTCTGTCTGTGGGAAGTACGGCCGCTCGAACCTCCGGATATAGTCTGGCACACCTTACTCCTGACACATAGAAAACAGGAAGGTCACGGTTGGACGTGACTGCTCAGGCGCGGGTTGGCGAAGTCATACCTCTTCAATGAAGGCCTGGCCGTGTCTTCGTTTGCTTTCCTCTTGGAAGGCTTGCCCGGCGCGGGAGCCGATCTCTTCGAAATCGCCGAACGCCTCCCTTGTAAAGCACAATACAATGCGGTGGGTGAGGCAGAATAAGGGAACTCTTTTAGAGAAGGTGTTTCTTAATTATTTACATGTGAAGCAGGAAGAAGGCCAGGGTAGTCGACGGTGATGGCCACTTCTGTGCTGTCATAGCTTGTCTGGTAAATCACTCCCCCCGCAAGAACCACAAATATATCCGGATCCTCTTCAAACCCAGGATCTAGCTCTCGGTTGTGGATCTCCGGCTGTGGGGCAGGACTATGAAGTCCTTCGGTGACCTTCTGTCAGTGATGTCATAAACAGACTTGAAATTTATCAGAAGTAATCTGAAAGGGGAATGAGTGGAATAGAGGGGTCAAAGCTTACCCAACTTGGAGGGGCATACAGAGAATATCCATCTCTGCGCTTAATGCGAAGAAACTCCTCTTCCTCCCCTTTAAACAGCTCAGCCAATATTTTGGCCAGAGCGGTGGGGGGTATCCAGACCCTTTTGGCCATAGTGGGAGGTGTCATCCTCTCCATTATAGTGCCACATGGGCAGCCCTCTGTATTGTAGTGGCTGAACCCCAGGCACTATGGAGATCGCCATTACCTCGATTATTGTGAGTCCGGACTGAGCAAGCGTCTTTATCTTTCTCACAAGCTGGCAAACTTCTGTGTTGTCATCCTCTTCAAGACTCCGAGGACGCCAATGGCGGCGTTTCTTCAGCGGAACGCTCGCAAATTTAGGAAGACCCTTTCGAACTGGGTCGGGAAGCGCGACATCCTCAATATAGAACCATTCGAAAGGCCATTCTTCGGACGCCTTCCTTGGTGTGCCGGACAGATATCCGGTAGCAGCGATACGCCATACTTCGGCTCCACCCACTTCAAATATTGACCCCTCTTGATTACGCAAGACAAGACAGAACAACTTCCTACACAGCTCGAAATGAGCTTCGATACCCAGGAATAGTTCATGTAACGCGACGTAACCCACAATGTACAGAACGGAGGCAGGGGTGAAGTTGTGCAGCTAGAGGCCATAGTATTCCAGAAGCCCTCGGAGGAACGGATGAATGGGAAATACAACACCCCTTAGCAGGTAGGGTACGAAACATACTCGCTCTCCCCCGGATGGATTGGAGAAGTCCTCTGCCTGAATCTCACCGTTGAAGGAATCTAGCCCCGCTCGAATAGGAACTAGATCTGCGGGGGGAAGAAATCCCTGCGTCTGTAGCTTCTTCAATTAACTGTGGCACACTGAACACCTCTCCCACTGGCCTTTCTCTAGGCCGAAACGTGTGGAGGAGCTAGGGGCGCTAGCCATGCTGGAATGGTTTCTCCTAAGCAGTTTTTGGGGATTTCCTCTGCGTGGTGCCGAATGGATCTAGGATCCAATCTCTTTAATAGGTGCTCTTCCTTGCATGGACGGGGTGTTATCTACAAAAATACCCTGACCTTCCACCTTCGCTTGACATGTGGGAGGCGAAGTTATTTAACGCATAGAAGCCGAGGGGAGCGACATTGAATCGATGGCCGAATACATCACCTGAAGATCATTAAAGGAGGAATCCGCATTGCAATGCCAAAGACAATTTGTGTGCCGAACACCTCGCTATTGAAGACTAGTTCGGGGGCTACTGTGAGAGTCCTGGACTAAGGGGTCCTCGGGCGTCCGGCCTGTTATCCATGGGCCGGACTGATGGGCTGTGAAGACATGAAGGCCGAAGACTGTACCTGTGTCCGGATTGGAATCTCCTTGGCGTGGAAGGCAAGCTTGGCAACCGACTATGAAGATTCCTTCTTATGTAACTCACTTTATGTAACCCTAGATCCCCCCCCAGTGTCTATATAAACCGGAGGGGTTAGTCCGGAAAGGACAGATACTCATTACCATAGTCATACAGGCTAGGCTTCTAGGGTTTAGCATTACGATCTCGTGGTAGATCAACTCTTGTAACACTCATATTCATCAAGATCAATCAAGTAGGACGTAGGGTATTACCTCCATAGAGAGGGCCCAAACATGGGTAAACATCGTGTCCCCCGTCTCCTATTACCATCGATCCTAGACGCACAGTTCGGAACCCCCTACCCGAGATCCGCCGGTTTTGACACCGACAGCAGGTGGCTGCGGGAGCTCCTCCCGAGGCTGCGCTGTCCTTGAAAGCGGTGCTGTCGCCGATGGCTTGAAGAGCCGCTCCTCGAAGACGCCAGGCTCTTGGGGCTGTGGCTTGGATGCCCTTCTGGTGATGTCGTCAGCTTCCTTGTTGGTTCCCCGGGGCACGTGCTGCAACTCCAAGCCCAGGAACTGCTTATCCATCTTGTGTACTTCCGCGAGGTATGCCTCCATCTGTTCGTCCTTCGGCTCGTATACCTTGTTGGAGAAGTTGACGAGGAGCTGTGAGTCACCCCTGATGGTGAGACGCTTCAACCCTAGTGCTGTTGCAGCCTTTAGGACGGCTATGAGGCCTTCATACTCTGCAATGTTGTTGGAGACCTTCTTGCCCTGCTAGAAGCAGAGTTGCACGGCATAGTAGAGCTTGTTCTGAGTGGGAAAGATGAGCACTGCTCCAGCCCCCGCGCCTTGGCGCGCGAAGGCACCATCGAAATACATGACCCAGCCGTCGTGCGCCTCACTTCCCGGTGAGAGGGACTGGTCCTTGCCTATTTCAAGCGCTGGGGTGTCCGTCCATTCTGCCACGAAATCGGCGAGCACGGCTCCCTTGATGACCCTGGTGGTGTTGAACTCCAACTGGAATGCCTGCAGCTCGACATTCCACTCGGCGACCCTCCCGGTGGAGTTGGGGCTCCTGAGCACCCTCTCCAGTGGGTAGGACGAGGAGGCCTTGATGGGGTGGCCTTGAAAGTAGTGTTGCAGCTTACGTGAGGCCACCAGGAGCGCGAGTAGGAGCTTCTGAGGCATGGGGTACCATGCTCTTGCATCCCGCAACACCGCACTGACGAAGTATACCGGGTGCTTGACAAGGGCAGGTGCGCTGATGAGGCTTGTGCCTTCCAGGAGTTGGGGAGCCTCCTGAGGTGGTGGAGCCCCCAACGCTTGATCGCTCATCGGGCCTTTGCGGGTTCGGGGGCGTTGTCCTGCTGAGCTTGATCCTCTGTCGTCACTGTTGCGGCCCTTGCGGCACCCTCCTGTTCTTGCATCGTCTCTGCTAGGGGCGTAGCTCGGCGTGATGCGCCCTTGGCTTGGTGTTCTTCCTGTACCGCCACTAGAGCCGCGCTAGCGGAGTGGGGGTGGCTTTAAGATAAAGCAGTAGGGGCTCAAGAGGTCATGGCGCCACCATCACTGGAGGGCTGGTCAGGTATCTCCTGAGGTCTTGAAATGCTCAGTCGGCCTCCGGGGTCCACTCGAATGGGCCCTTCTTCTTCATCGGCTTGAAGAAGGGTAGGGCACGCTCTCCCAGCTTGGAAATGAAGCGTCCCAATGCAGTCACCCGTCCAGCAAGCTTCTGCATTTCCTTGAGGGTCTGCGGTGGACTCATGTCTTCAATGGCCTTGACCTTTTCTGGGTTGGCCTCGATCCCCCTATGGGACATAGGGAAGCCCAGCAGCTAACCGGAAGGGATGCCAAACACGCACTTCTCCGGGTTGAGTCGCAAGTCCACCTGGCGGAGGCTTTTAAAGGTCTCCTCCAAGTCTTGGATCAAGGTCCTCGCCTCCTGAGACTTCACCACGATGTCATCCACGTAGGCTTCAGCGTTTCTCCCAAGCTGGCGACCCAAGGCGATGTGCATGAGCCGCCGGAAGTTTGCGCCTGTGTTGCGCAGCCCAAAAGCCATGCAAGTGTAGCAGTACACCCCACACGGGGTCAGGAAGGCTGTCTTCTCCACATCTTCTACCGCCATCTTGATCTGGTGATATCCCGAGAACGCATCTAGGAAGCACAGCAAGTCACACTCGGCAGTGGAGTCGACGATCTAGTCGATGCGTGGAAAAGGGAACAAATCTTTAGGCAGGCCTTGTTGAGGTTGGTAAAGTCGATGCACATTCGCTCCTCCCCGCCTTTCTTGGGCACAACGATGGGGTTTGCTAGCCACTCGGGGTATCGAACCTCGCGAATGACACCCGCAGCCTCCAACTTGTGGGGTCTCTTGGATGCTGAAAGCTTGCTTCTCCGTGGACTACCGCCTCGCCCTCTGCTTTACGGGGTGTACGTTGGGGCACACCTTCAGGTGGTGCTCTATCACCTCTCTTGGGACCCCTACCAGCTGATCGGGCTCCCAAGAGAACACTTCCTTGTTTGCGTGCAAGAACTTCACCAGCGCCTCCTCCTGATTAGGCTCGAGGTTGGCGCCTATGGTAAAGGTTGCCCCCGAGGACCCATCCTCCTCGACTGGCACTTGCTTGGTTTCTGCCTTGTCTTGAGTGAAAAACTGCTTCTTCTTGGTTGGTGCGGCTCCCTTGGCCTTGGAGGTATCCGCGTCGGCGGGCTGCGCTGTCGCGGCGGTCTTGAGGGCGAGGTTGAGCGTCATCAAGGCTTCCTTGGTGTCCCCAACTACTTTGAGGACACCCTTGCTCCCGGGCATCTTCATGAGGTTGTAGGCCGGATGGGTCGCCTCCATTAACTGAGCCAGGGCCGGGTACCCGAGGATGGCGTTGTACAGGAGGCCGATGCGGGCGATGTCGAAGTCGACCAGCTCAGTGTGGTAGTTGTCGTGCATGCCGAAGGTCACAGGGAGGCGGATCCGCGCCCATGGAGTGGGCGGAGCCTCCACCAACCCCTGAGAAAGGCTTGCTAGGGCGGAGCCGCTCGAGCGGTACGTGAAGAAAGCTGAAGGCCTCGACGGAGAGCACGTTGAGGCCGGCGCTGCCATCGATGAGCGTCTTGGTGATGGACAGGTTGCAGATGTTGGGCGTGCAAAGCATTGGGAGCACGCCCGAGCCGACGGTGGAGACGGGAAGATCCCCTAAGTCGAAGGTGAGGTCGGATCTAGCCAGAAGGGCTACGCCAGCCATGGAGAATGGACGTGAAGATGGTGGAGCGCGAACCGACAGACGGAAAACTCTAGCGCACCCCTACCTGGTGCGCCAAATGTCTGATCTCGGGTTCCGACAAAACCCTCAAGGTTCGAACACTAGGGTGCACGCGAAGATCTCCCCCTACCAAATCACGCCCTCAACCTCTCTATGATCTCTAAGCTTAGCTCGACGAACTCGCAACACAAGAGACACAAGATTTATACTAGTTCGGGCCACCGTTGCGGTGTAATACCCTAATCCAATGTGGTGTGGTGGATTGCCTCTCAGGCTGAGGATGAACAGTACAAGGGGAAGAATAGCCTCCTCAGGTGAGGTGTTCTTGTGCTTGGTGGGTGTGAGGATGGGTTGGATCTAGTCCAAGTTGAGATGGCACAGGCTCTCCTCGCCTCCTACTATGGTGGTTAATCCTATTTATAGAGGCCCTGGTCCTCTCCCCAAATATTGAGCGGGAAGGGAGCCAACAATGACCAATTTGAAAGGGGACAGCTAGTACAAGTTATCCTGACAAAAGCAGTCTTCGCCTGCCAAAGGCTCTGGTGGTGACGCCGCCTTGGGCTCCATGGTGACCTCCGTCTTGCCATCCTGTTGGTCTTGTTCTCGTTGCACCGATTTGGAAACTTTTGCTTGACGCCTCGGTACTCTTCGCCTACGCTTGCCTCCTTAGCACCAAAGAGGAAACAAGGACACCGTGCGCGCTGGCGCCCGCCTGGTCTCGATCGTCATGGCTCACATCATTGGAACCGCGCGAGGTTTGCCTTGCCTTGATCTCCCTGTCCCTCGCGAGCCAGCCTGGTGAGGCCGCTCCCGAGGAGGTCTTGTGTCATCCGCCTCATGAGGCCTGGCCCCTTGTGAGGGTCTTGAATGCTTGTCGGTGAAGATGGGCAGTACTGGCCTGCCTGCAGAGCCACACCGTGGGCCGCAGGCACGCAAGTCTGGGGACCCTTGTTCCTAGAACACCGACAGATGCTACGGATCCAGTCATCTACATCGAGTGGCTCAATGGAATGATGGAAGGTGGGTGTGTTCAGGTAAATGAATTCGGTTATGGAATCCAACTCATTACGCTGATGTGCGGTGTTCTGCTCAATCCGTGCCAACAAGCGGTTAATATCACGCTTGTTCATCTCAACCCCTAACATGAACTCTACCAACGAGGGCTGGTCGGGAGGATCCTCCTCATCCCTACCACCTCCGTGGTTCTGGCTACGAGCAACTGAACCTCGGGTAACTGACGACATCCTAAGAAACGAAACCAAGGACGATATCAGCATCAACTATAGGATGCAGAATGCATCTTAAAGGCATTACAATGTCTCTAATTCCTAAGACAATTTTGGCAGCATAACAATAGTAAAATGCTCAAAATAGGAGACATCCTGCAAGATGGGGTAGTACAACAAGTCGACATCATCACGAAAGGATCTGTGATAATACTAAACAAACTTCACAGGAAGTACTCGAAAACTGGAATATACTCTGATCAACCAATCCTATGGTCTACAGAATAGTAACTCGTGATCTTGATAGACGGAAGAGAAAGCCTAGTTCCTCAACCCCATAGGAAAGATAGGATGACTCAGATCAGAAGGGCATAAGGTATAACAAGTAAAAATAATCTTACGTTCCCTTCCAAAATCAATTCCCCTATATAACTAAAGAATTTCTAGACTAGTCAGGCTCTGATGCCAAAGTTATCGGGACCCCGATCCTAAGTCACACCGGTCTAGCATGTAACACATCATATCACTTTGCGGCCTCACACACGGTATTCCCACGGTTGCAGCCTTACCTTGGCTGGGACCATTTGCGCCTTTTGGCTCACGTATATGATAGTGTCGCTAGCATCCATATGACAGAGAACCCGAGCCGACATGACTAGTCGTAAACCCAAGGTGGCACAAACTTACAGGGACAAGCATACGTAACCCAATAATGAATGTGTCGGTCATCAACGTATGAACCCAAGTCGTAGCAAGCTACAAGGACTTAAAGGAACAATGCGTGACGTTTCCACGAAGGAACAGACATAGGAACAAAGAAGGAAACATGCCGGCCAACCCAAGTGTTCGGAAGCAGTAGCGAACTACCATGGCTCAGTGGAAGCACTAGGAGACATTTCCCCAAAAGGAAGGCTACCGAGAATAAACAACTAGGAGTCGGATCCCACACATACCAATGCATTTCAAACAAACACACAATATGCACAATATGTGTAGATACAACATAGCATCACAACATAACTCTACAAACTCAAGTATTTAGTTAGAAGGCTCTGAAGAGCCATACATAACATGATATTACAAACAGGGGTCACATGACCCATCATTCAAAGCATACAAGGAACAGAAGCATAACATGTATGATTGCAGACAACTACAAATGAAGGCTGAGAAGCCTGACTATCTACAGGACCCTACCAAGGGTACAAGATTATAGCTGAGGTAACAGGCTACTTGTTGAAGTCCATGTGGAACTACTAGTGAGACCGAGGTCTCCTCTTCAAAAAAATAAATTAAAGAAACATGAGTACAAAGGTACTCAGCAAGACATACATTAGATCCTATCGTACATGCATTAGTATCAAGAAGGGTATTGTGGGGTCTGGTTGTAGCAAGCCAGCTTTGACTCAGTGGCTATCATGTTCTACGACTACGAGTAACTTCTTTGAGGTGAGAAAGCGCACACGAGTCCACTAATCATCACATCAATACACTACTATGGATTCTATCTTGTCTCCCTACGAGAAGGCCATCCAGATAACTCACACTTGTCTTGAGCATTTTAGAGTATCCACTTCAAGTTGTCTATGTACCATATAAGTATCCAAGTAGTCCATATCCGAGGACGTGGCTATTCAAATAGTTCATGCTAACCCTGCAGGGGTGTACTTCTTCACACACGCTCTTGCCACTTACCGCCATGTACATTCTCGGCAACCTTCAAGCGGAAGCCTGGCACGGGTGTCGGCCACGACCTGACTAACCACACAAGACTCTAGTCCAGGTTTATCGTCTATCTGAGGTCGAACCCGCAAGGGATGTCCGGCCAAAGTTTCCATCACGACCCCAAACGATGTGAGCAGGCACTACAAAAAAATACACTTACGTGATGATACGTGTTTGTCACGGTAGGTCACATTTTCTATCATGCATGTATATCCAGGACGATTTTATGACAGAATCAAGATAGTCATACCTGTGCTGTAATAGAAGTGTTCCATGACAATACAAAAATTATCACCACAAAACTGTTCACTTCCCTGACGATAAATGGCGCCTCATGGAAGTGCTTTCATCAAGTGTACCGACACGTGGCATCCACTGTAACGGGTCACCGTTAGCCAATCGGGTTCCAGTTTGGATCCGATAACCCGTTAATAGCCAGGGCCAATGGGGATTTTCCACGTGTAAAATTCTCAATGGCTAGAGAAATCATGTGTCGGCTCACCATTGGGACCAATGTTATCCACTCATTGGACAGGAGGTGCCTATGATACGTCAACACGTGGAACGGCCCAACAGAGGCCCATTTCGGTGAAAAGGCCGGCCCGTTTGACTTGGTCAAAAGGTAGCAGGACAGGCCACGAAAAGCCTGTTAACGGCTCGTTCGCATATAGCCCATTTACAGCCCACTAACTCACGACCCGTTATGGCCTATCCCAATTAGGCCCAGTGACGTCATCTAGGCCGTCCAATATGATTCCGGCCCGTTGTAACTTCCAGCCCATGTATGGCCCATGACGTCTTTCAGCCCATACAATGCCCTTTGTAACTCTTGGCCCATTAAAGGCCCGAGGTAAAACTAGCCCATAATGAACAGTGTATCCCTTTATACCCAATAATGACCCATTGTGTCGTTGGACGTTTCCAGCCCATGTTAACTTTCAGCCTTCTAATGGCCCATTTATTCTTGGGCTCGTTTCCAGAATTTGGTTACTTACGGTCCGTTACTGGCCTGTTCCGCTTGTGGGCCAAATTCAGCCCATGGTTACACTCGGTCCGCTTGTGGCCCGTTAACCCATGGGGCTGTTTTCAGAACATCATCAAATATGGCCTATTAATGGCCCATTATGGTCGGGCCATAAACAGATGATTTCCACTCTAGCCCATTTACGGCCCATTTTGCGGACCGTTATTGGTCCATGAATAGTATGACCCATGTTTGGCCAAACGATTATACGGCCCGTATAAGGCCCATTGATTATACGGCCCATAGAAGGCACATGGATCCTATGGCCCTTAGAAGGCCCATGCATCGTACGGCCCGTAGGCGGCCCATGGTCACTACAGCAGGTAGCAGGACCATGGTTACAATAGTCCGTATGTTGCCATGGTTATTGTGGCCAACTTATAAAATTAGGTTATTGTGGCCACTAGAAAAAATGTGAAAAGAGAACTGTAGTGACTACAAGCAAACAACTAAACAAGACAATGAGGAAATAAATAAGGAATCAACTAACGCTAGGCTATTATGGCTATTACACATATTACATCCACTAGGCATCAAAGTTCGCCACTAGTGCAAATATAGGGAACAAAGCAGCATACTACATACACTGGCCATCTAAATTGGCCACTACTGCAAATAAACACGGCAGCAAAACAAGTCCATAACTTAAACAACTTCAGAAGAGCTCAAGAAATGTTATCATGGCTATCCACCATGCTGGCAATAAGCTTAGCAAGCTTATTAGCTTTCTCCTATTTGGCGCTAAAATCCTCCAACGCATGCTGTTGCACCAGAAAGTATGCATCTGAATTAGCCAGGGACTTCCGCGGTCCTTTGGTTTCTTATTGCAGGACAACTAATTGACGTCTTTCAGTTTGTAGTTGAGACTCAAGAAACCAAACTAATTTAGACAGTGAGTTCGAATAGCTTGTGCCAGCGATAGTGGCCAATAACTCGAACACTACACCAAGACAGGACTTTGGGGTTGTCTCGTTGTCTTCAAGATAGTTTTCCTTAACTGTTTTATCAGCTTTGTTGGAGACCAACAAGGATGTCTCACTATCCTGAATCTTATCTACATTACTTCCTTTACCATATCTTAATAAGGTACTCTTCCCCAATATTCTCTCAGCATTCTAAAAGAAGAAACAAGAAGACACATAACAGGTTTAGTTCAAATCATACCAGTTAAGACAAAGCAGCATTGAAAGAATACAATACGTGGGAAACTACACGGCACAACAAGATTTCAGATGGGTACCATGGGTCTACATGTACAACAACACTATTGGATCTGTTGTGATGCTAGTAATGAGCATGATATGAAGTCAACTGCCTACACAATTGAAATTGAAATCAATAGAGCTATTTATAAGAGCAAACCTGTTAAACAAACATGCTTAAACATACCTGTTGTGCCATTGTTTTTTTGATTGGATCCTTCAATTTAAAAATAAGTTTGTATAAGTAAATACAGTGATACAAGAGCAAGCAGTATGCACGATAGTGATACGTCCATTTTGCATCAGGTTTTGTATTGATATTTGATGCATTATGGGCTATTAGTACACATCATATCACAATACTTATGCCTATTCTCTCTTATTTTACAAGGTTTACATGAAGAGGGGGAATGCCGGGAACTGGAATTCTGGGCTGGAAAAGGAGCAAATATTAGAGACCTGTTCTGCACAACTCCAAAAGTCCTAAAACTTCACGAAGCATGTTTTTGGAATAAAAAAATATTGGGTGAAGAAAGTACCAGAGGGGGCCACCAGCCAGCCACAAGGTTGGAGAATAGGCCCTACCCACCTGGGCGCGCCCCCCGACCTTGTGGGCCCCCTGGCAGGCCTCTGGTGCCCATCTTTGGCTATATGGTGTCTTTCACCCTAGAAAAAATCAAGAGGAATCTTTCAGGATGAAGCTCCGCCGTCTCAAGGCAGAACCTGGGCAGAACCAATATAGGGCTCTGGCAGAGTTGTTCTGCCAGGGAAACATCCCTCCGGGAGGGGGAAGTCGTCGCCATCGTCGTCGCCATCAGTCCTCTCATCGAGAGGGGGTCAATCTCCATCAACATCTTCACCAGCACCATCTCCTCTCATATCCTAGTTCATCTCTTGTATTCGATCTTGGTCCCAAAACCTTAGATTGGTACCTGTGGGTTGCTAGTAGTGTTTATTACTCCTTGTAGTTAATGCTAGTTGTTTTATTCGGTGGAAGATTTTATTTTCAGATCCTTAATGATAATTAATACTCCTATGATTTTGATTATGAATATTCTTCGTGAGTAGTTACATTTGTTCCCGAGGACATGGGAGAAGTCTTGTTATAATTAATCATGCGAATTTGGTATTCGTTCGATATTTTGATGTGATGTATGTTGTCTTTCCTCTGGTGGTGTTATGTGAAAGTCGACTACATGACACTTCACCATTATTTGGGCCTAGGGGAAGGCATTGCGAAGTAATAAGTAGATGATGGGTTGCTAGAGTGACAGAAGCTTAAACCCTAGTTTATGCGTTGCTTCGTAAGGGGCTGATTTGGATCCATAAGTTTCATGATATGGTTAGGTTTGCCTTAATTCTTCTTTCGTAGTTGTGGATGCTTGAGAGAGGGGTTAATCATAAGTGGGAGGCTTGTCCAAGGAAGGGAAGCACCCAACCACCGGTCCACCCACATATCAAATTATCAAAGTAACGAACGCGAATCATGTGAGCATGATGAAAACTAGCTTGACAACAATTCCCATGTGTCCTCGGGAGCACTTTGCTTTATATAAGAGTTCATCCAGGCTTGTCCTTTTCTACAAAAAGGATTGGGGTGCCTTGCTGCACCTTATTTACTTTATTTACTTGTTACCTATTACTCTTTATCTAATCACAAAACTATATGTCACCGATAATTTCAGTGCTTGCAGAGAATACCTTACTGAAAATCACTTGTCATTTCCTTCTTGTCAGTGTACAAAAGTAGGGCTCTTATTTTGACCCCTTTACTTGTGCACGGGCAGTCAGAGACGCGCGCCATGGCCACACTTAGCAGGGAAGAGGAGGGAAGCCGGAGAGAAGCCGAAGCATGAGACAACCAAGGCAACGCCAAGACCAGAAGCGCAGGAGAGCAAGAAGGCGAGGTGAACTCCCTCGGCAAGATCCTTGCCGTGGCAGCCTCCACATCCCCGGCAAGAGCCTTGCCGGGGCAACTTGCCCGATGCCAGCGGAGCAAGCCACCGTTGAACCCACAGGCTCCAACCCAACCAACTACATTTGAACCAAGGCTCGGGAGGCGCCTCTGTGGTGGCATGCAAATCTTTGTCAAGATCATAAACATGTGAGACTAGATGAGGACCAGAAGACGGCGACCCTCGGCGGGATCGTAGCCGAGGAAATCCACGAGACCCCCGGCAAGACCCTTGTCGGGGACGACTGCAATGCCATAGCGATACCCTTGCCGGGCCCCCGGCAAGACCCTTGCCAAGGGCATCAGCAAGGCCACTGCCAGGCCCACGCCAGCCAAGACTCCACCACTGTCCCCAAGCAGCTGCTAGCTCATCCAGCTGGGCAGGCACCTGCGTGGCGATGGGCGGCCTCTACACCGACTCAGCAAGCACCTGCGTGGCGGCATGCGACCCTTCATGAAGGCTCCTCCACCGCGCCAGCCCAGCAGCTAGCCAACGTGGCACCGCGATGCCTCGTCAGCTCGGATGCATGTCGAGGCCAGGAGAGGCGGCAACGGCTGGGACGTGCTTCCCTGACGCCCCCGATAAAGCAAGGGGGCACGTCGACAGCACATTAAATGTGTTTGTACGGCGGTCCTAGAGGATAGGCTCATCGACTATAGACCTTTCCACCTCCTATGTGCCACTATGGCGACCCCTTTTTCCTATAAAAGGAGGCCCGAGGCGACCAGGAGGGGGATTCAGCCTTTTTTTGGGCAAGTTGCACCCCGTAGCTAGCTCAAGAACACAAGAACACACTCAAATACATCCACCAAAGCAGGACTAGGGTATTACACATCTTCATGGCCCGAACCTGGGTAAACGATCCGTGTGCTTCCTGTCAGGCCCGCTCTTTGCACAACCTCGTGCTCGCCAACCATAGAATGGATCCCACTGACCCCATAGGTGTCGTTCCCACCGACATCTCTGGCGCGCCAGGTAGGGGGGCGCCGTTGTGAAAATCCGGTCTGGCAGTTAGCCTAGCGGTTCTTCATCGTCATGGCTCCCAAGAAGAAGGCGGCCACGGTGGTCGGTTCGTCGGGAGCCGGACGGCCCGTACCGGTGCAGGCGAGCAGCGGGCCAGTCGCGGACAGAACCCGAGGCGCGGCCCGCAAGCACCAACATCGCTCTGGCAGTCAGAGCCTTGCGAGCGGCGTCGTTCATGCGCAAGACGACGGGCCGCACATCGCAAACTCCAGAGACGGAGCTGCCCCCCCCCCCCCCCCCGCAGGCGGCGCGGGACCCTCCGGGGGCGTCGCTGTTCCACCCACGGGCGGCGCAGCAACCTCCAAGACACCCAACCCGGCGCCCACAGCGCGCCCTTCCCAGGTTCTGCATGATGAGCAGCGGCACCACGCCGGTGACCCTGGACATCACCGTGGGAATAGTCATGTGTGTCATTTGCGGGATGAAGGAGGCCAGCATGCCCGCCGAAGTGCTGGCGAAAATGGCACACAGCCGCCGGGCCATGACAGATCTCCTTCTAACATGGTTAGAAGTCGAAGTGTGCCACAGTCCACGCAGCTTTCGCCGCCACCCACGCCAGCAGAATCTTTGGCGCGCGCGTAGCTGCTCCTCGACTTCCCTCCTGCTATGGAGAAGCTCGATGAGTTTAGAGCCACTATTCGAAGCCTCCTCGACATCGCCAACAAAGACGAGCCTCGGCCGACGGGGCCCTCAGGCCGGCGCTCCATTGAACCACTCCACTCCAGCGGTGGAGGGGCCGGAGGCGCCGCGGCCATGGTGCACTCTCCTCCTCCACGCCAGCCCATGCGGGTGTCGGTCCATCGTGATGACGCTTGTGATAATATTTCCATAGCGTTGTCCGACCAACGGACCCACCGCGAGCAACGCCAGGTTCTTCGGGAGCGAGCCCATGAAGACGCTCAAACCACCATCGAGCACCGGCGCGATACACGCCACCAGTCGGATAGGCGAGTGGGGCCCGCCATGGACCACCCGGCGTCGGGAGGCTCCGGCGGCCTACCTTACGAGGTGGGTTGCCCCGCCTTTACCCGTGAGCTGTGGCAGTTCCAGTGGCCGTCCCACCGCACGTTCAAGCCCGATGTCGGCGAGAAGTACAATGGCAAGACTCACACGTCGAAGTTCCTCAGCATCTACACCATCGCGATGCAAGCCGCTGGGGCTCGCGACGATAAGGTGCTTGCCAATTACTTCCTGTTGGCCCTGAAACCCAATGTCATGTCTTGGTTGATGCACTTGCCGGCGGATTCCATTTCTTCTTAGTCGGACCTATGTCATGAGTCTGTTGGTGCCTTCACTGGAGGCCACCAAGCTCATGGCCAGGCGAGTAATTTGCATATCATTCCCCAGAAGGAAGGTGAAAACCTACGCAAGTACATACAGAGGTTCAGCCGAGTGCAATGCAACATCCCAGATGTTCAACCTACCGCCATGATCAGCGCATTCCATCAAAATGTGCGCAACCGCAAGATGCGTGAAGAGATGGCAATGAACAAGGTCAAGGATGTGGCCGAACTTTACGTACTGGCCGATAGATGCGCTCTGGTGGAAGAGGGTAGGAAGTACCCCGGCGAAGACGCCGGCACGGAAACCGACTCTACCGACGAAGACACCGCCGCCGCGACGAAGAAGGGTCAGCGTCGCAACAGGAAACGCAAGGGCAAGACCGTCCTTCCCGTCGAGGGATCCGATGACACCGGCGCCTCCAAGAAGGCCAAGGCAGACAACCCCGGCAAGGAGATTGCCGGGTGCGCCACTTGATGGGCCTTGGCGGCTGCCAACAAGCCAGGGGGCTCCGACAAGCAGTATTGCAAGATCCACCACACCAAAGGCCACGACCTCCAGAACTACCGACAAGTCGAGCTGCTTGCTGAAAAGAAAAAAAAGCCGAGTATGAGAGGCGGGACAAGGAGAAGGGCCAAGATGGCGCTGAAATATCCGACAAGAAGTGTGGCGGCCAAGGAGGTCGCCGCGGCAAGGATAACTAGCAAGAGAGGCCTGCTCGGGGCCGCGACAAGAAGAAGGAAGACGATGATCATGATGAGGACGACGAGTCCGGCGAGCATGAGTTCCAGAAGGCTACGGAGGCCATGTGCATCGATGGTGGCGCCTCGCTGCATACTTCTCACCGCCAGCTCAAACGGTGGACGTGTGATATCACAGCAGCGGAGCCCTCGTTCAACGCTCAAAAGCCACTGAAGTGGTCCAGCATGCCCCTCATCTTTGATGCCAAGGACCACCCTGACCGCACAACTATTGTTTGGCGTTTGCCGTTGTTGGTCTCACCAATGATATGCAACCTCAAGGTGATCAAGATGCTGGTTGACGGAGGGGCCGGTCTGAACTTGATCTCACCCATTGTGATCAAAAGGCTGCAAATTCCTGATGGAGACCTCGAGGAAACGAGCATGTTTCAAGGGGTCAAACCGGGAAGGAGCCAGCCGAAGGGGAAGGTGACATTGCCTGTGATGTTTGGAGGCGAGTTGAACTACAGGACGGAGAGGATTGTCTTCGATGTAGCTGAGATCCCCTTGCCCTACAACGGGATCCTCGGCCGCCCGGCACTAGCCGAGTTCATGGCGGCATCACACTACGCCTACAACATGCTGAAGATGCCTGGACCGATGACCATCATCACTCTCCCCTCTGATAAGAAGGAGGCGCTGATCTGCGCTGACCAACTCTACCGAGAAGCAGTTGCAGCAGCTGCCGCCAAGGCCCTTGCTCCTGCCACTGAAGCCCCGGGAGGGAAGAAGAAGACCGGCAAGACCTCTGGCACCCACTCCGACAAGCACACCTCTTCGGAGTGTTGTGCTACCATCGAGGACGTGCCAGAGAACTCCACCGGCAAGAGCAAGAAATCAAGAGCTGCACCACCAGAGACCAAGAGGGTGTCCATCGAGGAGGATGGCACGGGAGGGGCTTTCACCATAGGCTCCACCCTCGACAACAAATAGGAAAGTGCGCTCGTCACTTTCCTGCGGGCGAATGTTGATGTGTTTGCATGGCAAGCATCCGACATCCCCGGCGTTCCCAGGGAAGTGATTGAGCACCATCTTGCCGTCTGTCCCCATGCGCGACCTATCAGGCATAAGGTCAGGAAGCAAGCTTCGGAACGGCAGAAATTCATCACAGAGGAGATTAGGAAGTTGGAAGCGGCAGGCTTGGTGAGAGGAGTGCTCCATCCAACATGGTTGGCCAATACGGTGGTGGTGCGCAAGGCGGACGGGAAGTGGAGGTTGTGTATTGATTACACAAATATCAATAAGGCTTGTCCTAAGGACCCCTTCCTGTTGCCGGCATTGACCAGATTGTTGACTCCATGACCGGGTGCGATCTGTTATCATTCCTCGACGCCTACTCGGGCTACCACCAGATCTTCATGGCAAAGGAAGACGAAGAGAAGACAGCATTCATCACCCCATGTGGCACGTATTGCTTTTTACGGATGCCTTTCGGGTTGAAGAGTGCTGGCTCGACATTTGCAAGGGCGGTCCAAATTGGTTTTGAGCCCCAGCTACATAGAAATATGGAAGCTTATATGGATGACATAGTGGTCAAAACCAAGGACAAGGCAACCCTTGTACAAGACTTAGAAGAGATGTTTGCCAACCTACGCAAGATCAACCTCAAGCTGAACCCTGAGAAGTGTGTCTTCGGTGTTTCGTCCGGCAAACTTCTCGGGTTCTTTGTGTCGCATCATGGGATTGAGGCAAACCCAGACAAGATCAAGGCTATCGAGCAGATTGAGGCACCCAAGCGGATCAAGGATGTGCGTCGGCTCACTGGCTACGTTACCGCCATGAGCAGATTCATTTCCAAGTCCACTGAGCATGCCCTTCCCTTTTTCAAGATCTTGAAGAAGGCAGGCCCAATGGAGTGGACCCCAGAGGTCGAGGCAGCGCTGCAGGATATGAAGAAATACCTTTCCTCTACACCAATATTGGTTGCGCATAAGCCACACGAGCCATTGCTGCTATATCTGGCAGCGACGAATCAAGTGGTCAGTGCTGCGCTAGTGGCGTAGAGGGAGGTCGGTAAAGAGGCAGTGGCGACGGCGGGACTGGCGGATGGCAAGCCAGAGATTCCCCCGGCAGTGGCCGATGCCGGCAAGGCAAGGCCCTCGGCGGACTCTGATGCCATCTGGACAGGCCCCGTGCCATCAAATGAGGTGGTGCAAAAGAAGAAGATGATGCAGCACCTGGTTTACTTTGCCAGCTCCCTCCTGCAGGGGGCTAGGTCGAGGTACTTTGGTGTGCAGAAATTGCTCTTCGGCCTCCTTATGGCCTCGAGGAAGCCGCGTCACTACTTCCAAGCACATGAAATCACCGTCGTCACCCGTCTCCCGTTACAACAGATACTGCACAACCCAGACGTAACTGGAAGGATTGTGGAGAGGGCCTTGGAGCTTTCGAGCTATGGTTTGAAGTCTGAAAGTACTTCGACAATCCAGAGCAGAGTCTTGGCAGAGTTCATTGCAGAATGGACCTGAACGCCTGACGAGGAAATCCAGGAGACCACCCTCCCCGGCAAGGAAGCAAGTCGCAACTGGATCATGTACTTTGATGGGGCTTTCTCACTACAAGGTGCCGGTACTGGTGTGCTGCTCGTCGCACCCACCGGAGAGCACCTCAAGTATGTAATCCAGATGCACTTTCCCAGGGAGATGTCCACCAACAACACTACTGAGTATGAGGGGTTTCTTGCCGGCCTCAGGATCAGGGCGGACCTCGGGATCAAGAAGCTCATCGTCTGGGGTGATTCACAGCTTGTCGTCAGAAAAGTAACAAAGATTATCAGAGCCCGTTGATGGAGGCCTACGTAGATGAGGTGAGGAAGTTGGAGGAGCGCTTTGATGGTATACAAGCAGAGCACGTTCCCCGAGCGGAGAACGACATCGCTGATTACCTGTCAAAGCATGCTGCATTCAAGCTACTTGTGGAACCAGGTACTTTTTTGCTTCGGTTAACCCAACCATACGTCGAACCATCAACGGAGTAGAACAAACGGCCCCGGCAAGTACTTTCCCGCTGGGCCCCTAGGGGCCGCCGGCAAGGGTGTTGCCGCGGATTCTGAACCTGCCAAGGAGCGACTGATTCCGACGGGCCGTCAATCCCTGGTCGTAGAGACGGCTCCCATGGTAGAAGAAATGCCTTTGGTCCTTGCCGTCGAGCCCCAGGAAGAAGCGGAGAAAGTAGCCCGTCGGTCTACCATGTATCAGTTCGTCGATGACGTCCTGTACAGGAAGAGACCAAACGGTGTGAAATTGAAGTGCATTACCCGGGAGGAAGGACTGGAGCTGTTGGCGGAGATACACGGAGGCATATGTGGCTCCCACATAGGGTCGAGGGACCTTGCCGGCAAGGCATTCCGGCAAGGTTTCTTCTGGCCCATTGCCCTCCAGGATGCAATGGCACTAGTAACCAAGTGTGAAGCGTGTCAGTTCAATTCAAAGAAGCTTCATCAACCAGCTCAAACTCTTCAAACAATTCCTCTTTCCTGGCCATTCTCGGTCTGGGGGCTCGACATCCTGGGCCCTTTCCCTCGCGCTGTCGGGGGCTTTGAGTACTTGTACATTGCGATCGACAAGTTTACAAAGTGGCCAAAGGTGGAAGCAGTGAGGAAGGTGACAGCACAGTCGGCCGCCAAGTTCTTCAAGGGGCTAGTGTGCCGTTTTGGTGTGCCAAAAAGAGTCATCACCAACAACGGGACGCAGTTCACAAGCCACACCTTCATGCAATACACCCAAGACCTCGGCAGCAGGGTTTTTTTTGCTTCCGTGGCACACCCACGGAGCAACGGCCAGGCGGAGAGGTCAAATGCTGAAGTGTTGCGAGGCCTGAGGACAAAGACTTTTGACAGGGTGGACAAGAGCGAAAAGCGCTGGATTGGTGAGTTGCCGGAGGTTCTTGGGTCGATTAGAACGACGCCAAATCGAGCCACCGACCAGACACCCTTTGCCCTAGTATACGGGGCACAAGCAGTTCTCCCCACGGAACTCATATACGGGTCACCTCGAGTGCTCGCTTACGACGAGGTTGAGCAAGAGCAGTTGCGGCAAGATGACGCAACGCTCCTTGAGGAAGATCATCTCCGGGCGGCTGTCAGAGCAGCACGCTACCAGCAAGCCTTGCGCCGCTACCATAGCCGCAAGGTTAATGCTCGAAGCCTTGAGGAAGGCGACCCTCCTGGCGGGATCTAGACTGGCCCCACATATCAATACTAGTCTTTTCTGTGCACTTTGTCCTCACTCATGAGCACCCGGGAGAAACTTCAAGGTCGGTCACCCATCCTGACACTACTCCAAGCTGAGCACACTTAACTTTGGAGTTCTGTCCGAATGGGCTCCCGGAAAAGAAGGAATTCCTTATTGATATGAGTAGTCTATCATCCCTAATAAGCCAGGACATCACAACCGCATAACAACATACGTTGTTCCCTTTGTCATCAGTATGTTACTTGCCCGAGATTCAATCATCGGTATCCCAATACCTAGTTCAATCTCGTTACCGGCAAGTCTCTTTACTCGTTCCATAATGCACTATCCCACAAATAACTCATTAGTTGCATTGCTTGCAATGCTTATAGTGATGTGCATTACCGAGAGGGCCCAGAGATACCTCTTCGACAATCGGAGTGACAAATCCTAATCTCGATCTATGCCAACTCAACAAGTACCATCGGACACACCTGTAGACCACCTTTATAATCACCCAGTTACGTTGTGACATTTGGTAGCACACAAAGTGTTCCTCCAGTAATCGGGAGTTGCATAATCTCATAGTCATGGGAACATGTATAAGTCATGAAGAAAGCAATAGCAGTAAACTAAAATGATCAAGTGCTAAGCTAACGGAATGGGTCAAGTCAATCACATCATTCTCCTAATGATGTGATCCCGTTAATCAAATGACAATTCATGTCTATGGTTTGGAAACATAACCATCGTTGATCAACGAGCTAGTCAAGTAGAGGCATACTAGTGACACTCTGTTTGTTTATGTATTCACACATGTATCATGTTTCCGGTTAATACAATTATATCATGAATAACAAACATTTATCATGAAATAAGGAAATAAATAATATCTTTATTATTGCCTCTGGGGCATATTTCCTTCAGTCTCCCACTTGCACTAGAGTCAATAATCTAGTTCACATCGTCATGTGATTTAACACCAATAGTTCACATCTTTATGTGATTAGTTCACATCTCCATGTGACTAACACCCAAAGGGTTTATTAGAGTCAATAATCTAGTTCACATCACTATGTGATTAACACCCAAAGAGTGATCATGTTTTTCTTGTGAGAGAAATTTAGTCTACGGGTCTGCAACATTCAAATCTGTATGTATTTCGCAAATTTCTATGTCTACAAAGCTCTGCATAGAGATACTCTAGCTAATTGCTCCCACTTTCAATATGTATCCAGATCGAGACTTAGAGTCATCTAGATCGATGAAAAAGCTTGCATCTATGTAATTCTATGACGAACTCTTTTAGCACCTCCATAACCGAGAAATATTTCCTTAGTCCTCTAAGGATAATTTTGACCGTTGTCCAGTGATCTACTCCTAGATCACTATTTTACTCCCTTGCCAGAATCATGCTAAGGTATACAATAGGACTGGTAAACAGCATAGCATACTTTATAGAACCTATGACTCTGAGGCATGGGCAATGACTTTTAATTCTCTTTCTATTTTCTGTCGTGATCGGGTTTTGAGTCTCTACTCAACTTCACACCTTGCAACACAGGCAAGAACTCCCTCTTTGACTGTTCCATTTTGAACTACTTCAAAATCTTGTCAAGGTATGTACTCATTGAAAAAACTTATCAAGTGTCTTGATCTATCTCTATAGATCTTGATGCTCAATGTGTAAGCAGCTTCATCGAGGTCTTTCTTTAAAAAACTCTTTTCAAACACTCCTTTATGCTTTCCAGAAAATTCTACATTATTTCCGATCAACAATATGTCATTCACATATACTTATCAGAAATGTTGTAGTGCTCCCACTCACTTTCTTGTAAATACAGGCTTCACCGCAAGTCTGTATAAAACCATATGCCTTGATCACTTTATCAAAGCATATATTCCAACTTCGAGATGCTTGCACCAGTCCATAGATGGATCGCTGGAGCTGGCTCACTTTGTTAGCACCTTTAGGATCGACAAAACCTTTTGGTTGCACCATATACAACTCTTCTATTAAGAAATCCATGAAGGAATACAGTTTTGACATCCATTTGCCAGATTTCATAAAATGCGGCAACTGCTAACATGATTCGGACAGACTTTTAAGCATCGATACGAGTGAGAAAATCTCACCTTAGTCAACACCTTCAACTTGTCGAAAACATTTTGCGACAATTCAAGCTTTGTAGATACTGACACTACTATCAGCGTCCGTCTTCCTCTTGAAGATCCATTTATTCTTAATGACTCACCGATCATCGGGCAAGTCAATCAAAGTCCATACTTTGTTCTCATACATGGATACCATCTCAGATTTCATGGCCTCAAGCCATTTCGCGGAATATGGGCTCATCATCGCTTCCTCATAGTTCGTAGGTTCGTCATGGTCTAGTAACATGATTTCCAGAAAGGATTGCCGTACCACTCTGGTGCGGACCATACTCTGGTTGTCCTACGAGGGTCGGTAGTAACTTGATCTGAAGTTTCATGATTAGCTTACTCACTAATTGGTGTAGAGATCACTAGAACTAATTTTTGTGATGAACTACTTTACAATTCGGGAGAAGGTTCAATTACCTCATCAAGTTCTACATTCCTACCACTCACTTCTTTCGAGAGAAACTCTTTCTCTAGAAAGGATCCACTTTTAGCAACAAAGATCTTGCCTTTGTATTTGTGATAGAAGGTGTACCCAACAGTTTCCTTTGGGTATTCTATGAAGACACATTTCTCCGATTTGGGTTCGAGCTTATCAGGTTGAAACTTTTTCAGATAAGCATCGCAACCCCAAACTTCAAGAAACGACAGCTTAGGTTTCTAGCCAAACCACAGCTCATATGGTGTCATCTCAACAGATTTAGATGGTGCCCTATTTAACGTGAATGCAGTTGTCTCTAATGCATAACCCCAACATGATAGTGATAAATCGGTAAGAAACATCATAGATCGCACCATATCTAATAAAGTACGGTTATGATGTTCGGACACACCATTACGCTGTGGTGTTCCAGGTGGCGTGAGTTGCGAAACTATTCCACATTGTTTCAAATGAAGACCAAACTCATAACTCAAATATTCTCCTCCACGATCACATCGCAGAAACTTTATTTTCTTGTTACGATGATTTTCCACTTCACTCTGAATTTTTTTTGAACTTTTCAAATGTTTCAGACTTATGTTTCATCAAGTAGATATACCCATATCTGCTCAAATCATCAGTGAAGGTCAAAAAATAACGATACCCGCCGCGATCCTCAACACTCATCGGACCGCATACATCAGTATGTATTATTTCCAATAAGTCAGTTGCTCGCTCCATTGTTCCGGAGAATGGAGTCTTAGTCATCTTGCCCATGAGGCATGGTTCGCAAGCATCAAGCGATTCATAATCAAGTGATTCCAAAATCCCATTAGCATGGAGTTTCTTCATGCGCTTTACACAAATATGACCTAAACGGCAGTGCCACAAATAAGTTGCACTATCATTATTAACTTTGCATCTTTTGGCTTCAATATTATGAATATGTGTATCACTACGATCAAGATTCAATAAACCATTTATATTGAGTGTATGACCATAGAAGGTTTTATTCATGTAAATAGAACAACAATTATTCTTTGACTTAAATGAATAACCGTATTGCAATAAACATGATCCAATCATATTCATGCTTAACGCAAACACCAAATAACATTTATTTTAGGTTCAACACTAATCCCAAAAGTATAGGGAGTGTGCAATGATGACCATATCAATTTTGGAACCACTTCCAACACACATCATCACTTCACCCTTAAGTAGTCTCTATTCATTCTGCAACTCCCGTTTCGAGTTACTAATCTTAGCAACTGAACTAGTATCAAATACTAAGGGGTTGCTATAAACACTAGTAAAGCACACATCAATAACATGTATATCAAATATACCATTGTTCACTTTGCCATCCTTCTTATTCGCCAAATACGTGGGGCAATTTTGCTTCCAGTGACAAGTCCCTTTGTAGTAGAAGCACTTAGTCTCAGGCTTAGGTCTAGACTTGGGCTTCTTCACTTGAGCAGCAACTTGCTTGCCGTTCTTCTTGAAGTTCCCTTTCTTCCCTTTGCCCTTTTCTTGAAACTAGTGGTCTTGTCAACCATCAACACTTGATGCTTTTCTTGATTTCTACCTTCGTCGATTTCCATGTCACGAAGAGCTTGGGAATCATTTCCGTTATCCCTTGCATATTATAGTTCATCACAATGTTATAGTAACTTGGTGATAGTGATTAGAGAATTCTGTCAATCACTATCTTATCTGAAAATAAACGGGGAAGCTATGTGCGAGCTATTGATCTACAACATAGATATGCAAATACTATCAGCACTAAGTTCATGATAAATTTAAGTTCAATTAATCAAATTACTTAAGAACTCCCACTTAGATAGACATCCCTCTAGTCATATAAATGTTCACGTGATCCAAATCAACTAAACCATGTCCGATCATCACATGAGATGGAGTAGTTTTCAATGGTGAACATATCTACTATATGATTCGCGCTAGACCTTTTGGTCTCCAGTGTTCTGAGGCCATATCTGCATATGCTAGGCTCCTCAAGTTTAACCTGAGTATTATGCGTGTGCAAAACTGTCTTACACCCGTTGTAGATGAACGTTGACCTTATCACACCCAATTATCACGTGGTGTCTCAGCATGACGAACTTTGGCAACGGTGCATACTCAGGGAGAACACTTTTACCTTGAAATTTAGTGAGAGATCATCTTATAATGCTACTGTCAAACAAAGCAAAATAAGATGCATAAAGGATAAACATCACATGCAATCAATTTAAGTGATATGATATGGCCATCATCATCTTGTGCCTTTGATCTCCATCTACAAAGCACCGTCATGATCACCATCGTCACCAGCGCGACACCTTGATCTCCATCGTAGCATCGTTGTCGTCTCGCCAACTATTTCTTCTACGACTATCGCTACCGCTTAGTGATAAATTAAAGCAATTACAGGGCGATTGCATTGCATACAATAAAGTGACAACCATATGGCTCCTGCCAGTTGCCGATAACTCCGTTACAAAACATGATCATCTCATACAATAAATATAGAATCATGTCTTGACCATTTCACATCACAACATGCCCTGCAAAAAAAAGTTAGACGTCCTCTACTTTGTTGTTGCAAGTTTTACGTGGCTGCTACGGGCTGAGCAAGAACCGTTCTTACCTACGCATCAAAACCACAACGATATTTCGTCAAGTTAGTGATGTTTTAACCTTCACAAGGACCGGGCATAGCCACACTCGGTTCAACTAAAGTTGGAGAAATTGACACCCGCCAGCCACCTATGTGCAAAGCACGTCGATAGAACCAGTCTCGCGTAAGCGTAAGCGTAATGTCGGTCCGGGCCACTTCATCCAACAATACCGCCGAACCAAAGTATGACATGCTGGTAAGCAGTATGACTTGTATCGCCCACAACTCACTTGTGTTCTACTCGTGCATATAACATCTACGCATAAACCTGGCTCGGATGCCACTGTTGGGGAACGTAGTAATTTCAAAAAAACTCCTACGCACACACAAGATCATGGTGATGCATAACAACGAGAGGGAAGAGTATCATCCACGTACCCTCGTAGACCGTAAGCAGAAGTGTTATGAGAACGCGGTTGATGTAGTCGAACGTCTTCACGATCCGACCGATCCAAGTACCGGACGCACGGCACCTCCGAGTTCAGCACACGTTCAGCTCGATGAAGTCCCACGAACTTCGATCCAGCAGAGCTTCACGGGAGAGTTCTGTTAGCACGACGGCGTGACGATGGTGATGATGTTGCTACCGACACAGGGCTTCGCCTGAGCACCGCTATGATATGATCGAGGTGGATTATGGTGGAGGGGGGGCACCGCACACGGCTAAGGGATCAATGATGAACTTGTGTGTTCTAGGGTGCCCTCCTTCCCCCGTATATAAAGGAGCAAGGGGGAGGCCGGCTGGCCCCTGTAGGGCGCGCCAGGAGGAGTCCTCCTCCTAGTAGGAGTAGGACGCCCCTTTCCTACTCCTACTAGGAGGAGGAAAGGAAGGGGAAAAGGGAGAAGGAAGGAGAGGGAGGAAAGGGGGGCCGGCCCCCTAGTCCAATTTGGTTTGGTCTAGGGGGTTGCGGGCTCTGCTTCCTCTCTTCCACCACTTGACCCATGAGGCCCAATACTTCCCCCTATTCCCGTAACTCTCCGGTACTCCGAAAAATACCCGAATCACTCGGAACCTTTACGATGTCCGAATATAGTCGTCCAATATATTGATCTTTATGTCTCAACCATTTCGGGACTCCTCGTCATGTCCCAGATCTCATCCGTGACTCCGAACTACCTTCGGTACATTAAATCACATAAACTCATAATACCGATGTCACCGAACGTTAAGCTGCAGACCCTACGTGTTCGAGAACTATGTAGACATGACCGAGACATGTCTCCAGTCAATAACCAATAGCGTAACCTGGATGTTCATATTGGCTCCTACATATTCTATGAAGATCTCTATCGGTCAAACCGCATAACAACATACGTTGTTCCCTTTGTCATCGGTATGTTATTTGCCCGAGATTCGATCGTCGGTAACCCAATACCTAGTTCAATCTCGTTACCGGAAAGTCTCTTTACTCGTTCCATAATGCACTATCCCGCAACTAACTCATTAGTTGCATTGCTTACAAGGCTTATAGTGATGTGCATTACCGAGAGGGCCCAGAGATACCTCTCCGACAATCGGAGTGACAAATCCTAATCTCGATCTATGCCAACTCAACAAGTCCCATCAGAGACACCTGTAGAGCACCTTTATAATCACCCAGTTACGTTGTGACGTTTGGTAGCACACAAAGTGTTCCTCCGGTAATTGGGAGTTGCATAATCTCATAGTCATAGGAACATGTATAAGTCATGAAGAAAGCAATAGCAGTAAACTAAAACGATCAAGTGCTAAGCTAACGGAATGGGTCAAGTCAATCACATCATTCTCCTAATGATGTGATTCCGTTAATCAAATGACAACTCATGTCTATGGTTAGGAAACATAACCATCTTTGATCAACGAGCTAGTCATGTAGATGCATACTAGTGACACTCTGTTTGTCTATGTATTCACACATGTATCATGTTCCAGTTAATACAATTCTAGCATGAATAATAAACATTTATCATGAAATAAGGAAATAAATAATAACTTTATTATTGCCTCTAGGGCATATTTCCTTCAATAGGCGTTAATGGCATAGTTGAAGAATATGGATAATGTGTAGACCAAAGATGTTGAAACCTTCGGCTTGGTCCTTCATAGTTTTCACTCTTTTCCTTCTTCACCTTTGCGGCACTTCTTGTAATGGAAGCTTGCACATAATTCTTATTTTGAGCACTTCCTTTGGGAACCCATGCCATGTTCCTTTCTTCAAGTTCTTGTGACTAAGTTTTTGTAATTTCTTCTTTTGCCAATATGATAAGCCGAGCAGGCATCTCGGCTGTGATTCTGTTTTGACCAATGGCAATTCCTTTTTGGCCTTGTGCACTCTCAACTTCTTTTCTTTAGATTTGGCACTTCGACTGTCAATAATTGGTTGCTTTGTCTCATTGTCTTTAGTAGCCAATGTCAACACATTAATTGGCTCTTTTTCATTTGAGATAAAATCTGAAGTTGCACTCTTACGACCATCTCTTTTAACATGGTAAACTTGCTTGACTACCTCTTTCTTCTTCCTTGAGCTCTGGACCGATTCCTTATGATTGAAACGGTCTTTAACATGTGGTTGTTCAAATGTTGATCTTCTCAAAGCTACATAATATTGGTGAGATGGTCTAAAATAAGATGGAGAATGTGCCCTTGTATCATACCTGTCCCATGATGGATATGGATCTATATGAGCATAGGGAGGCATCCACGGCATTGGCATTGAAGGCCCAAAATAAGGATATGAATATGTTGCATTAAAATTCTCACTTTGCCAAAACCAATTCTCATATTTGCGCCTTGGGGTGATCTTGGTTTCTTTGCATGATTTGGCCGATAAGTATTCTTCTCTTCACTCTTCTTTTGATATTTATCCAATAGTTCAGCGAAGGTGATTTTTGATCTCTTACACTTGCGCTTATTTCGGCCTTTGTTTTCTTTTGGTTTGCTTTCGTCGATCATTGGATTTGCTTGCTGCCCCCTAGTCCTTGGCGTCTCCATTGTAGCTTCGATGGAATTCTCGCCCTCAAGATTATGTTCATTATGCTCTTCAACAACTTCTTTACTTGAAAGCTTGGTCTCATCACCTACACTTTTTTACCTTCTCTTTAAGTGGATCAGCTTGAAGCAGCTGATGCAAAAACTTTCTGCCATCGGGACCAATCGGAATAGACTGGTCATCTGTTGGTGTCTCAAAAAATTTCAATCGTCCTTTATCAATGGCCAATTTAATTATTTGACGAAACATATTGCAATCCTCAAAATTATGCTTGGACGAATCTAGCAACTTACAATCATTTGTCCCTGGACAAATGGCTCAACATGGTGATCAAGAATTATAATATAATTATTTCTCAACAAGAAATCAAAGATTTGATCACACATATTGGAATTGAAGGCATTTTTTTTATTTTCTAGCCGATCTTGCTGTGAAAACGGCTTTGGAGTTAAGCAAACGAATGGTTCAAATTTTGTATCACCCCATTCGCCTATGATTTTTATTTTGCATTATTTTACCGATGTCATTGGATAAGATATTATACTAGCATCGGTTTTCTGAAAAGAATCTAACCTTGGCTTTATGCTTCTGAAACAAAAATAGTTAGAACATGCATGCCTCAATTGAGACCAAGAGTAAGCCAAGTATGAAATAAGCAAAGCTACCCATGTAGATACGAACTTTAAATGAAGCAATGAGGAAAGCCTTGATTGCAACAATAAGTCAGCATCGGTCTTTATAAATGGTGCAATGGGTTGACCAATATGTTCTATAACAATTTTATTTATAACAAGTAAATTACCCTTCTTCATTGGTCTTTCAAAATTACTTAAGAAGATATTTCTAATAGATGCATCAACAATGAAGTTTTGACCAAATCTGAAAATAGGTAAATTACTTGCTAAACATACCTCTTCAAATATGTTGGGAGAGCATGATGGTGGTGTGACTTGAACAATATCTTGCTTCATCTTTGGGTGGCTCCCCAACACCTCTTCATCATCTTTTTCTTGATTCCGTGCATCATTACACTGAAGGCTTTTGTCAGCCGAACTTTGTAATGCTACTTGTTCTAGTCCTTGAAGCTCGTCAATTTCTATGACACGGAACTCATAGGGCAGGAAGTAGGTTCCATTAACTTCAGAAAAATCAAGCACCGTTGTTTTCCTATGCTTGCCATGCCCTTTCTCAGCAATGTTTGCCTCTTTGGATGTGATCGATTCAGAATATATACTACTTGATTCGGCTTTTTCAACCGAAGCACTTTTAGTTTCCGAATCATCATTCTTTTCAACGGTTATATCAATTGGCAAGTCTTCTTTTCTTTTAGCTAATTCCCTATCAATTCTCTCTTGGCGAAGTACTTGCACCCTATCACGCAAAGCTTTAACTCCCCTCTCAATTTCAACCCGCTCTAGATTAGTTTGCCCCCCAATGCTTTTTGGATCTTTTGGCAAAGAACTGTTAGTGTTGCCGAAATTTTGCAATTGTGTAGGGGGTGTATAATATGCTGCGGTACTAGGTGGAGGTGTATGCACTGCTATATAACCATATGCTCTCTCACCAATACTATCAATTGATGAAGTTTCATCTTCCTGCAAAACTCTAGCCTTTGTTGCAGCATAATCAGGAAACAATCCCTTTCCATATTGTTCAAGGCAAAGAGCACTAATTTTCTTGTTTTGTCCCAAGCTCTTTTTTAATGCAGCCACAACCGCTTCTGGAAGAGATTGCTCCGCAATATTTTTAGATTCTTTCGACAATGACTCATGAGTATTGCCGAAATTCTTGAATTGCGTAGAGTATGCATTATATGCTACAGTATTTGATGATGGCACATGTGTTCCTGTAAATTTTTCACTTATCCAGCTATGACCATGAAAACGCGGGGCCGAATTATGAACATCTACAGTTGCATATGGTGCTAAAAAATTACTAACAAGTGGTGTAGCATATGATGGTTGACAGTAACTGGACGAATAGCTAGTAGTAGCATGGCCAATCCTCCCATCCATCAGCAAGGTTGGATTCACATATTGCAAATTAGTTGCCGATGAATAAAAAGGTGAAACACTTTCTTGTATACTATTGGAAATTTTAACATTACGTGTTTCAAATTGATTAACCAAACCCATCATGTTGTTCATCGGCATATGGATTTGTGGGGTTGCCGACGCATGAGAGTTTGGATACATATGTTGTACGTTGCTAAAATCATAAGAATTTGAAGCATGAAGATTGTTTTGCATTGGCCCTTGCGCATAATTAGATGCATGATTGATAAAACTAGGGCTAGCCGATACATTATGCTCATTAGGTGATCCAACAAGAACGTATGGATTATTTGCATCTACAAAGGGGAATTGGGTATTCATATTACCTTTGTAGATTGCAGCAACTTGATGGCGATCTCTTCGTAGCAAGAACGGGCTAGAAACCGTTCAAAGCTTCATCCCCAGCGGAGTCGCCAAAAAGTGTGTTTGCACACGAATACGTCACCGTGTACCCTCGACGCCGGGGGTGATGCACTGCAACTCATGTCGAAGGAGACCTGTCCGGAAGCGCGGTACACAAGCAATCCGGTGGGTGCTTTTGAAGACCCGAAACCCCACACGCCCGGGAGGGAGCCCGTTAGGGCACGCGGTGGCTATGGGCTGCCCTAGGTCGACCTGATCGCCCCTAGGGCCTCAAGGTTCACCACCCTGCAACAAGAAGAACAAACGAAGGACGAGGAAAAAGAAGAATTAGGGTTAAGAAGAAAAGATAAAAGATAAAAAGTGGTAGATGATTTGATCGATTGTGTGTTGTTCAATCGGCGGTCACCCCTTAGGTATATAAGAGGCTGCTGGACTTCCCGTGCAAGGAAAAGGCTTGGATTCACGTCCAAAACCCTAGTCAAATTCGGATTGGTTTTATCCGAACTTTCCAAAATTGTTCAGTTTAAACTGGCTGCACCTTGCGGGTCTTTTTTTTGTGGTAAACGATCTCGGATGGAAATGAGTCCGAAAGCAATCATGACCATTTCGACGAGACGAACAACTTTCATGTTGAATGTTTTTTGATCATAGGTCATCGTAAGGGTCAAATTGCTCGTGTAAAACAGGCTATTATTCACGCTACCTCGCGCAAGACAGGCTATACTCGCGCTACCCATCAGACATGGCGTCTTGTGGGGCGCGCCATTTTCTGCCTCTTGACATAGCTTCATTCCGATGGCTCTAACTTTTGTATATGAATTTGGATTGGAACGATTTTTATACCAAAATCGATCGTTTCGATGAGACGAAGACAATCCGTGTAGATCATTTTTTCATACGAGGTGGTCTTGGGGCGTAATGAGCCGAATAGTGTTCTGAATACAAAATCTCAGTATTTAGAACAGAACTTCGGCCTTCGAGATGAGATCGGATGGAGATAGCCCAAACTTCAAGGATGTTCATATCGACAATACAAAACTTTTTTATGTAGATCACTTCTCCATTTGAGGCCATATTAATTAAGTTCTTGACCGTGCCAAAATTTGGTGTCAACACATGCCCCCTGTTTTTTCGGCAAAACTTGGATGCCGAAAAATAATTTGCCCAGAGTTTGTTCTAAGGACGATGTCAACACTCCATCGTCCATTTATATGTGCTTAGGTCGATAATTATATATCAGACATGTCTTTGCTTAGGACGATAGTTATATATCGGCCACTTTGATTAGCAACAAAATACAACTAATCGAATCTGGTGTCAACAGCATGTGCCTCGCAAATCTATCTTCTTGTATGTGAACTATTCAAAGAACAAGGCCAACCGTACGAAAGTAAAATTCCAACAGATGACAAGATCTCGTAGCTATATTGCACACTGCGAGGCTCTTGTAATTAGTTGTTGTTTCACTCTTTCGTTGTACCATATTATCAGATCTATATTGACTTGTTCCAAATGCAGAGGAAAGCCTACAAGGACCAAAAAGTACCTGAACCTAATGTTGTGGAAATCTTCAAGGACTGTCACACTAGCAAGACGAAGGGCATGACTATATCAGTCAAAGCCGCCGTTGTAAGTCCTTAATCCTCATGCCTTTAAACTACTACTTACTATGACTTGTGCATTGAACTACATGGTTTGCAGCCAATGTCTATTACTCTTTTCAGTTTTATACACAACTTTATTAGCGTATCATTGCACCTTGCAAGGTTTAAAAGAGATGAGTGATGTTCCTTTGATCTTGATCTGTAATCTAGTTCTGTGCTGGACTTGCCCACACAACATTACAATTGCCTGTTTGTCTGTTCTCAGTTGTTTTGTGATATGAATGATGTCATACTATGCTTATCGTATTATAAACTTTGTCTCTTTATCCTTAGCTGTCAATACAGTGTGTAGAAATAGACAATACATTAGCCATGGTACATGGTCATATGTTTGGAACCTGGCTTTATTATGTACTTTGCAGTAAAATACAACTAATATTTTACATGGGTTCACCAGAATAAGCTCTATATATAGACCAAAGCTATTTTGTTTGGTTTGCTGCTTCCTTAATATCTTCTGTTCTGGTACTACTAATGTAAAAACTCAACTTTTCAGCAAGCTATGGAAAAAAATGGTGGAACCACCACCTTCTGAAGGTGACGAGGCAACTATAACCGCAATGTCACCTCTTGCTGCAGTGGGTCAGTACATGTCCACTAAAAGTACCAAAAGCATGTTCCTGCATAATACTGGGTTGGTTGTTAAGGCTATCTCGTCCAAACTTCCTCATGATCAAGATATGCAAGCTCAAAACAATGGTATTTCTGCGCTCCAGACACAAGTCCATTCCCTAACAGAGACCCTTTGTGAAACAAGGACAACCATTGTTAGATGTCGTCAAGATATGCATGGTTTTGAAACCAGACTATCAGACATTTTCTATGTTGTTCAGGAGCCTAGGAGAAATGAAGGCGAAGGTTATGGTGCTCCATCGGACAATACAACATGAAAACGTAATAGTCAGGTCAAATGAACTGAGCTTCTGAACTTCTGGAGGTGCATTTATCTGCTAGACTGTTAAATTTTATGCCAGCCTTCCTTTTGTTTTATGGTTGTAATTTATTTTGTTGCGATACAAAAAATTTTCTTAACGTGCAGCCACCGGCTGAAGAAAACAGCAAGCCATTTTTGTATAGTGTAGGGTGTTCCCTATATTTGCATTGGTGGTGAACTTTGATGCCTAGTGGATGTAGTCTGTGCAATCGCCTTAATAGCCTAGCATTAGTTTCGGGCTTATTTATTTCCTAGTCTTCTTTTCCCTAGTTTGCTAATGGCCGCAACAACCATGGGCCATATATGGACCGTGGTAACCTTGACCCTGCTACAGGTCGTAGGATCCATGGGCCTCCTACGGGCCGTCGGTTAAATGGGCCTCCAACGGGCCGTAGAATCGGTGGGCCTCGGGCCGTCGGATAAATGGGTCCACATGGGCCATAAACAGGCATAATTAGTATCGGCCCAGCACGGTAATAGCTCGTTAACAGGCCAGAGGACAGCAAAGGCTTAATTCTATCATAGGCATTACAGGTCATTAATGGGCTAGAATATAGGACGGGCTGGAAACGGCGCAACGGGTTAACAAGCCACAAATGGGCTGCTTCTTGCCACAGGACGAATTTGGCCCATTAGGGGAACAGGCCAGTAACGGGCCGGAAGTAATCGAGGGCCGGAAAGAAGGCCAAGAACGTATGGGCCATCAGTCGGCCGAAAGCTAACACGGGGGCTGGAAACGGCCCATGTGAATCACGGGTCATTAATGGGTACAAAGAAATTTATTGTTCATTATGGGCTAGAGTCATCGTGGGCCACAAAGGGCCTAAAGATACGAAAGGCCTCATATGGGCCAAAAGAAGTCGGGGGCCATACATGGCCAAAATTGAAACATGCTGGTGTTATATTCGATGGCCCACATGACGTTGTTGGGCCGATTTCGGGAAGGCCCTAACACTACTAGGGAAAACCCTAGTAGTAGCGCGGGTTCTGAGCCTATCAACAGCGCAGGTGACCGCGCTACTACTACGGCGCTATAGCTAACTGTTAGTACTAGCGCGGTCCGTACCCGCGCTACTACTATTGACTATATCAGCTGCGCTTTTCGGGAACATGCTACTATTAGTTAGCTGTAGCGTTTTCCTATCCCCGCGCTACTGCTATATCTTTCATCATTTTCCCCCTGCTTCCTACCCCGTTTCAGTTTCAATAAACTGCAATTTCCAGATACTAGGTAGTACTAGATAACAATTTCATATATAGTCAACATGCATCCTCAAGCAGTACTAGGTAGTCTTACAGCCACACATATATAGCAGTTCTACTAGCTATATATAGTCATACAGCCACACACACAAATGTAGTTCTAGATGATATCGACTACGATCATCATCCTCAAGCCTGGGCGGTGGTTGTTCCTTATAGTAATTAGGATGGCCTATCCAACACGAAGATTCTTGGCAACGAGGAAGCTCTTCCACCCAACCGAGCTTAAGTGTGTGCGACCACCCGTGTCCATGCAGTAAGTACATGTGGTGACGGAGCCCCTTCACTACAAAAAAAAGACACATCTGTGACATTTTGGGACGAACAATTTTTTTTCTGCATTACATATGACACTTCTATGACGATAATTGTGGGTCCCAGTAGTCAGGGGGCGAATCGTTTTTTTTGCCCGGACGCACTTCCTTGCGTGCGAAGATGTAGCTGGTGGGTCCCAGCAGTCAGGGGGAAACGTTTTTTTCGTGAAATACAGTGGCCTGTCCAGTGGGTCCCAGCTGTCAGGTGGAGGAATCATTATTTTCCGCGTAATAAGGAGGCACTTCCTTGCTGCGGCCGTGGACCCAGCTGTTAGCCTCTCCACGTACAGTCCACGTCCGATGGAAGTCGTTCCTTGACCATGTTGACCTCGTCGCGCCGAGAGCACCAGGGCGGTGGACGACGGCGAGGCTAGGAAGGAGACGACAGGAAGCCGGGGAAGACGCGGCAGTGGAAGCCCGCGCGGAGAGTACGAGGGTTCACTGGTTCGGCTGCGGTGTGAGGCTGTCGTCGCCGCAGGGCCTGGCCAGCGGTGGGAATAGTAGGGGGCGGTGAGGGCTCCGCGGCAGCATAGCCGGCCACGGGAGGCAGGAGCATGCGGCACGACCGGCGCTGCTTTGGGCGGCTGGAGCAAGAAGACCAGAGGTTGAATAAGCACTACGGCCGTTGGATAGACATCGTACGGTCACTGGAGCTAGAATCGTTTATATTGACTAAGTTGACAAAGCCCTCTGTCCCCGTCAACTTAGTAGGCCCATAAGTCAGCCTCCCACCAAGGTGGGTCCCAGCTAGTAGGGGGTATTCATTTTTTTTTGCGTAATAAGGAGGCACTTCCGGTGGGTCCGAGGTGACAGCAGGGGAACATTTTTTTCGCGAAATACGATGGCCCTCGGGTGGGTCCCAGCAGTCAGGGGCAAACGTTTTTTTCACGAAATACTGGTGGGCATCCGGTGGGTCCCTGCTGTCAGGTGGAGGAATAATTATTTTCCGCGTAATAAGGAGGCACTTCCTTGCGGCTGCCATGGACCCAGCTGTCAGCCTCTCCACGTACAGTATTCTTCCAATGGAATTCGGTCGTTGACCACATGGACCACGCCGTGCCGAGAGCACCACGGCGGTGGACGACGGCGAGGCCTAGGAAGGGTACGACACGGAGCCGGGGAAGACGCGACAGTGGATGCCCACGCGGAGAGGAGTACGAGGGTTCACTGGTTCGGCTGCGCTGTCGTCGCTGCAGAATAACAGGGGGTGTGGGTGAGTGGAGTGGAGGGATGGCCTGGCCAGCGGTGGGAGTAGTATGGGGGCGGTGAGGCCTCTGCGACAGCACAGCCGGCCACGGGAGGCAGGAGCAGGCGGCACGACCGGCGCTGCTTTGGGCGGCTGGAGCAAGAAGGCCAGAGGTTGAAGAAGCACTACGGCCGTTGGATGGACATCGTACTGTCAGTTGAGCTAGAATCGTGCATATTGACTAAGTTGACAAAGCCCTTCGTCCCCGTCAACTTAATAGGTCCACAACTCGGATTTGGCAGAGAACATATAGCCCATTTGCGATTTGTAAGAATGTACATCTCATTTTTTAATTCTAATGGAATTTACTACAGCCCATTTACAGTTTGTTAAAAGTACAGCCCAACTTCTAGCTAGAACAACGATTAATAATTTCAAACAACCGCTCAGAACAGAATTCAAAAGAAATCCCACATTTTGATGGGATCCGAAATTTCTAGTCAGGTCAAATATAATTTCAAAATAAAGTTGTATTACATTAAAATCCAACGAAATATTGTGCGTGCAACAAGTAATGAAATTAAAATTTTCAAATTCCTAAAATATATTTTTCATACTAATTACGTGTTTGGTGCATAGTAACTGTCTAGTTATTATAATTACATCCCATTTATTATTTCTTAAAGTCCATTTTCTTGTTAAGCTTAATGCATACCTCCTAGGAAAGTTTGCAGCCCAGCGGGGCGGAGAATAACAAGTTGACCCGGATATTGTGTACAACTGTCGGCCCAGTTGCATTGCTGATGTTGAAAAAAAGCCTGTGTAGTACAGTACAACCTAACATGGTTACTCAGCCCACATTCAGCGACGCCGGAAAGGCCCAAACAAGGCTTCTGTACAACTTTTTGAAGTCACTGAGCTCAATTAATAACTTAAGAAAAAAGTTAGATTACAGTGGAACCTAATTAAAAGCTATCACGAGCAAATAAATAATTCAACGGGTCCCACTTGTGCGTCTGCGCGTGTGTGCGTGCGTGTGTGTGTGAGAGAGAGAGAGATAGAGAGAGAGACCCATCGGTCGATGCTCGTAAATACATCTTTCAGCCATATGCATTGTTGATGCTCAATAAAAACTTATATAGTTGACACAATCATATAGAACATCATAGCACACTGAACTTGCATACAAAAATTTCACGCAGGCGGCACAATCAGGATGGAAGCAGTGGATCGCTATGGGAAGGGCTATGTTGAAACCAACGAAGTCGTACATAACGGTTCATCGTCTTTATCAATGACGGGGAAATATCTTGAATGTTGTGTAAACAAAACAGACAGACAACACAATAAGTTCTGCTAGCACATTAAGTTGACGTACAGCCCTTTCTAAAAAAAGTTCAGGTACAAAATTAGAACAGGTCACAATCAAATGTACTGGCATATCAGTGCTTCACACCCATAGCTAGGATTTAACTAGTACTCTCTCCGTCCGGGAAAAGTTGTCCACAGGGCAGTGTATTTGTTTTTTTGTAAAAAAACCCACAGAGTTTTAAACACGTCACAAAGAAGTCCATCTCCTTCCTTCCTCCTCCCCCGTCGCCCGCGCCTTGCAGCCATCGCCGGCTACCCACCTGCGCCGCCGCCTGCCTGGATCTGCGCCACGACCAACACCAGAACCGTGGCCCAGCTCGCGACCAACAATAGCGCCGCCGCCCGCTTGCACCTGTGCCGCGGCTTACCACCTGCACCGCCCGCCGTGAAGGCGACCTGCGCCGGCGCCCTCCTCGAGCTACGCCGCCAGCCCCGTTGAAGGTCGCCGCCCACGTTCGCCCACCTTCACCGCCCACCTGCGCCTCCGATTTCGTCCTCTTCGGCTGCCGGCGCCGTGGACAATTCTGGCCACTCCCGCCTCTCATGCTGCTACTGGTGGACAACGTCGGTGTCGTGGACCTCTGATGCTGCTTTTGCCTTTTCCCCTGCCTCGCCTCTGCTGCCATTCCCGCCTGTGCTGGTGAGTCTGCCCCGCCCGCCTCTGCTACTGTTGCTGTTCAATTTGTTGCTGTGAGTCTGAATTTACTATTCTCAGTACAGGCGGAGAAAATTCAGTCAGGGGATACAAAGCTAGAGAAATAATCCAGGACAAAGGTTGTACACTGTTGCTAAATGATGAACAGATTATAGTGAAAATTTAGTTTGATGCCATCAAATTCATCGAGTAATACTCTTGGCATTCTTGGAGATCTGCTAGTTTTTGGAAGTTTTTCTTGCTACAGTTAACTGAAAATGTTCAGTGTTCCAATACTGTAGAGAAACTACGGTGCCTGTAATTCAGTTATGACTCCTTTACTGAAACTGTAGTGTTTGCTAAAACTGAGATGTAAACGAAAGGAGTTTGTGATTTGTAGAAGCTGTAGCATACTCCAACAAGTGATAAATGCACTCAAAATTTCGGTGAGAAAATGCAGAGGCTGCTCACTTGTTACTGAAAGTTTTCTGAACTGATAAATGCACGCAAAAGAAGTTCAGTTAACTGTTACTGTTGCTGTATGAATTCCAACCAGGTCAATTTGTTGTCAATTACTCTGTAATACTCAACCAGGTTTATGCAAAATGAAGATCAACCATGTTTATTTGGATTTATTTGAATCATTTGAATTTATTTGCTTTATTTGGATTTATACACCATTTGTCCAGTTGCAAACATACCTAAAGTTTCCAATTGTCCAATTTCAGTCATTCATTTTACAGAGAGCTAAGCATAGCCATGACTCTTCCCTAAATATTCCTGTAGAATCAATTCAAGCAGCACAAAACTGAAAACTGAAAACTGCCACAACCCCTTAACTAAGAGTTGATAAAAACATGTCCCTAAAATTGGAATTATTTGAATTAGCTAGGTTTATTCTTCTTCATATACAGAAAAAGATGAATATTGTTCGTCTACTAGTTACTTCAAATTTAGAATTGAATAAACACTTGTCATCTTCAGTAAACACTTGTAAATCTAGAGTGGTTTTAAACTTAGAATGCACCAAGTACTAATATCCTTTGCCAGGCTACACACCATCTACTTGGAGTAGACAGCAAGATTCATAGAGACATGCACGCTTCAATAGACTTGTGAATGCTAGCAAAGTGATAAGTAAAAACTTGGATGTTCTCAGAAATATAGCACCAGAGGACATTAAGTGAACTGGCCTGTATGCTAAAGGCAAGGAAATGCCACCTTCTTTTCTTCTTCGAGTAGTTGATGAACTGGCCTGTATGTTGCAGCTACACATAGGTTCTGCGGAAAATGCACCAAAAGAGTTACACATAGGTGAAGTAAGTGGAAAGCAACATTTAATCTCCACTTCTTTTCTTTTGGTAGTGAAATTCAATCTAAATTTTGTAAGCACAGAAAATGCACCAATACTGAACATTTATTCCCACCTCCACCACCATCTTGTCAGTTTCGACAGTGTGTGTATGGAGTAGTTTTGACGGCAGTATAATTGTGCATCATGTAAACATTATGAGAATGATTAAGGGTTCAGCAATCAGATTATAATTATGACCAGAACAGAGGGACAAATATCATGGTTAGTTTTATGTAAAAAATCAAAAATGGAGTTACTCACTTGAAGTTACTATAGTTACTCACTTGAACTTACTATAGTAGTGGCCAAAATTCAGAAAAGTTACTAAACAGCAGAAGTAGTGGCCAAAATTCAAAGTACTAAAAAGATTCTACAGTAAATATACAGTGTTATCCATGTTTTGTATCCCGGACATTTTTTATCTGTTTGCATGCATAGGTCCCACCTATCAGGAAGGATGGGCACGTACACGAATAGGTACGACTCATCAGTCTACCCGCATAGCCTTTTCGTTTAGTCTGCCTAGCCGTCTAATCAACTGCCTGCACGCCACTTCTCCCATTTGCTTCTCCATCAGGAACCGATTCTCCTCGGCTTCTTCACCTCCCCTTCGTCTTCATTTGCATCCAAACCCCACTACGTTCACATTGTTTTAACCTCTTTAAATAATCATCTACTACTTCAGTTAGACTAGCCATCTAATCCTAATTCTCCAAACCATAGCCCTCTGTTCCAGCACTTCCAAATGGCGGAAGAGATCGAGATGCAGGTTTTTAGCATCCAACATGCCGTCGTCGAAGGCTCGATGTGCATAGTTGCCACCGTCACCGTCCACCCAAGGGTTGTTCGGTAGTGGATCAACAATGTATCCAACTCCCTCGAAAAGGTAGAGACGAGGGTCAACGGTCTCGACGCAGAGTACACGGAGCGTGCCCCTGGGAAGATCCAGTGCGCCGCCGTCCTTCAGCTATGCCACGAAGATGATGTTTTGGTGTACCACATCATACACTCGCCTTCCATACCACGTGAGCTTCACGATTTCTTGTCTCAGGAGGACGTATACTTCTGTGGGGCAACCATCGAAGGGGACAAACAGAAGCTAAAGCCGTACAACCTTGATATTTTCCGCTGACGGCAGCCTCACCCCCGCGACCGACCAGTCAGCCCTCGTACTGCCCTTAGTGTGGGCATCCACTGTTGTGGCTTCACTGGCTCTCGATCATTCCCTTCCTAAGCCTCACCGTCGTCCACCACGTTTCTTTTTTACATGTCCACCGCATTGGTGCTCTCGGCGCGGCGTGGTAAACATGGTCAACAAATGACAACCATCGGAAGAGGGGTGTAAGTGGAGAGGCTGAAAGTAGGAACCCACACAAGCAAGTGCCTCCTTATTTCGCGAAAAAATGATTGCTCTTGCTGACAGCTGGGACTCACCGGCAAAATCTTCGCACGGAAGGAAGTGCCTCCTTATTATGCGAAAAAATTCCTCCAGATGACAGTTGGGACCCGGCAGATTTGGTGGCTAACTTGTGGGCCTACTAAGCTGGAGTGTATGCAGGGCTTTGTCACCTTAGTCAACTAGCAGCTGGACCATTGGATGTTAATCCAACAGCCGTGCTGCTTCCTCAACCTCTGATCTTCTTGCTCCAGCCGCCCAAACCAGCACCGGCGGAACCGCCTGCTCCTGCCTCCCATGGGCAGTAGTGCTGTCGCGCAGGCCTCACGGCCCCACCCTAATCCCACCGCCGGCCACGACTTCCCTCTACTCACCCACACCCTGTGTTATTCTCCGGCGACGGCGGCCTCACACCGCAGCGGAACCAGTGAACCCTTGTACTCCCCTCCGCATGGACATCCACTTCCTCATCTTCCTTGGCTCCACATTGTTCCCTTAGCAGGCCTTGCCGTCTTCCACCGATTTGGTGCTCTCGGCACAGCGTGGTTAACGTTGTCAACGAACGACAACCATCGGAAGACGATTGTACACGGTGAGGCTGACAGTTGGACCCACCACCTACATCTTCACACGCAAGGAAGTGCATCCTTATTACCCGCAAAAAATGATTCATCCCCCTGACAGCTAGGACCCACCACATATATCTTCACACGCAATGGAGTGCCCCCTTATCCTCCCTGACGGCTGGGACCCACCCGGTCGAACGGTACGTAGGGTTGTCTGTCTGGTCGCGAATGTGTACGTACATACTGGTCGATCGGACTCTCTGCAACAATGAACCGTGGCCGAGAAAGCAGCGACACGTGTAGTAGTAGAGCCCCTGACGTAGCTGTTCACGCAATCCCTTCTAAACTATGTACACGTATGTACAGCCAGATCGCAAAAAATACGGCTCCGCACGTACATACGGGCGGGGTCTCGAACGCCTACTCGCGCATACGTACGACCAGGGCTTGTGTACATGGATAGGCAGCGGGCGGCAACAACGGCGTCGTGTTCATCGGGAGACAACCATCTTGGACGAAACAACCAAAACAAGGTCTGGCTTACCGCAGAACGAAGGAAACAACCTTTATGTTCGACCACGTATGGTCAAAACGGGGTCCTGTTCATCGGGAAGGGTATGACATACCGCAAAACAGAGGAAACAGACTTCTGTTCGAGTGCCTACGGTCGAAACGGGATCCCATTGATCAGGAGGGGTGTGGCGTACCGCAAAACAGAGGAAACAGACTTATGTTGGAGCGCCTACGGTCGAAAAGGGGTCCTGTTCATCCACCGTCTACCGCCTCCCTCCAGCCTCCACGGGTTACTGTTCATCCACCGTCAACTTTCTCCTGCCTCCACCTGCTATTGTTCATCCACGGGCTACTGTTCATCCGGCCTCCATTGGCTACTGTTCATCCAGCCTACACGGGGTCCTGTTCATCGACCCCCAACCGGCTAGGGTGCGGCGGCCTCCTCGGTGTCCTGTTCATCCAGCGGTAACGACCTACTACCACAGGGTCCTGTTCATCCAACCCCCACCGGGAACTGTTCATCCACAGCCAACCAACCGGCTTGACTCACCATGTCTCGACTCATTCTACGTACCGCGTGCACAGTAGCAACGGTCACTGTTCGTCGAGAGGAAACCCAACACTAGCTAGCTACATCTCGCACGGGGCTTGACAGGCTTCAGTAACCAGCAGCGGTGATCGATCGCCCGAGTTTAGTTAGCAGCAGCAGCGAAGGAATCGCTCGGGTTCAGTCAGCAGCGAATGAATTGCTCGGGTTCAGTTAATAGCCAAGGGATCGATCGCTCGAGTTCAGTAGCGTAGCTAGTGCAATCGCTCGGGTTCAGTAAGCGAACACCTCGCTCAGGTTCAGTTAGAGCCCAATGCCTCCACACATGCACGTACGTGTATGAGAGAAACGCACAAACCTTCGTGCATCGTTCGGCCCCGACCACCCACCGTAACCAGGAACTTCCCGATATTTTCCTCGCCCTCGCTTCTACCATGACTTTTTCCATCATAGACGACCCAAATAATGTCATGCACGTGCATCCTGGCCCGCCCAGGACGAAAAACCCATGTTCTATCATGATTTTTTTCATACAAGTAGGAGCCCACCACATCTATGATGATACGTGCTTTTGTCACAACTAGCAAAGTGGCCCGCTCTATGCGCGGGCTAGGATTTGACGAATATTGTATTTTATTTTCTTCCAAGAAAAAATGAATAAAATTGTGGTAACATTTTAATTATTAGAATTTTTTAAACCTTTTTCCTTTGGTATGTTTTGTTATTTTTATTGATATATGGATATATGTGTTTTCCGTTCATCCTTTCGTTGCTAATTATGCATGTAGTAGTATTATAGTTTTATGGTCGACTACATTCTTGAAATTGTATTTTTATATTGTAAACTTACGTTCCATTACATTCTTCAAATTATATTTGTATATATTTACTATCCTTTTTCACATGTTGCTTAGTTTTTTCTTCAAATAGAAATATGCTAACGTTGCGCAAGATTGGCATATTTATTTATTGTTTATTTTATTTAATTATTCTTTTATGCTATGAAAAAATGTCTTATATTTTGAGGAGTGGGGGGGGGGGGGGTATTTGTTTCCATAGACATGCGCAACTGTACCAAGGGTGACCGTTTTGTTCTTTAATCAAAGGAAAAATGAAATAAAACGTGATGACAATTTCATAATACTTTTGCGGACGTAATTTTGCCTTTGTTATGTTTTGTTTTTTAAATATGTGTTATTCGTTGATCCTTTCCTTGGTATTTACGCATGCCATCTAACTATAGTTTTATATCGGTTGAATTTTTTAAATTAAATTTGTATATTTTTTCTACATGTTCTCATTGTTTCCGTGTAGTCATAGATTTAGTCACTAATGCTCTGCAATATTGACATATTTTATTTAGTGATTTTTGTAGTGTAAATGGTTTATTTTATTTATATACTATACATATCCATAAAAAGTTTGTTGGTATTTACTTTCATGGACGTGCACTCAGTAGAACAAATGGCGTCTTAGATTTTCACATTAAATAGTTTTCTCTCACAGTGTCGCCCACAATACGTAATTGGTCCCATGGCATGTGTCCCACCAGTACTACTCTTCCCCATTCTGTAATCTTCTAGCTAGACTTGTCCGTTCTTCTTTCCTCACACAAGCAAGCATGTTCCTGCCCGATCCCCTTTCTCCTCTCTTATTTTTTCTTCTCACTCAAAATTTGTTGCTGATGGATACCTTCCATCAGCTAGCTCTCTTGATTCGCTGCATTGAGGATAGGCGCGTCCAGCCTGAGGTGCATCAGCAAGGCGGCACTGTTGAGCTCGGCCAGCAAATCCTCAAGCTCTCGTACATGTAACATATGGTTCCTCTTCCTTTTCTTGTGAATCCACCAACCCATGGTCTTTGTGTGCTGTTGAATCTGTTGATTTGTGGTCCTAGTGACTGGCGCTTCCTGAATAGTGGGTAGCAACGCCCAAGGATCTGCTGCGCTAGGGAGGAGGCGAGATCATCGATCTGCATGCTGCTGTTGATGTTGTCGTCCGTGCATTTGATTTGGTCGTGGTTTTCATCTTGCAACTCTCTTGGAAACAGCTTTAGTATTAGGAAGGTGGCTACGTTTTCTTCCCCAAGCGCGCAAGCCAGAGGCATCATCGCAATTTCCGCTCGAGGCAGCTCGACACATCAACCTCATCCTCCACAGCGGCAACCGTCTTCGAAGTTGAACTGCAGGTCCTTATTTTTCTTTTCCTGACTGTCATATTTTCCTTTTTGTCTTAACCTTTTTCTGTGTTGCGCCATTTAAAAAATATAATTTTATTAAGGAAATGCATGTTGGTGGTAAATATTTCAGCATTTTTTCCTCAAATTTTGTAAGAACATTTGATTCTTTTTTAAGTTCTCTATAAGTGTTTAATGAGGTACAAAGTAGATATTAAGAAGTTAGTCAACATTTGAAAAAGTAAGTATATGTTTGAGCAGACATACCAATGCAAATTAGTACTATACATATACTGTCTGCTCTTGTTTTTGATTTGCTTGATGATAGTATATTATGGGACGGAGGGAGTACATCTTAAGGTTTAGTGTTAATATGTTTATGTCCCCTCCACCTTTTTCCGGGCTTGGGACCGACATTGGCAGTGTTAGCCCCCTACCCCTATTAATATTCAACAACTTCAGAAATAATTAGTACAGTTGGCGAAATAATTGATGTTTAAACATTTCCCAGAGAATAATGAATTTATAATAATTGAATATGAAAACAGGTCTGATTGAATTGTACATGTGAATTATAATTATTTCCTAATGCTCTCACTATTGGTTTGCATGCAATAGTAAGCTTGAAGAATAAGACATCGCATGATATAGTTTGTTGATGTTTGGTAGTAATTAAATATTTTCAATTGTTGATGCATTTTCACAATATTTCACCAACAAAAATTAATAGATAATAGCTGAATATGAAATATAACAATGACCAGATGCTCTCACTATTAGTTTCTCAAACTCCCCACGTCTCAATCAAGTATCACAAAATATAGAATTTTGACGTTTGGTAATGAACTATTTCCACCTATTGCTGCATGTTTGCATTACTCTGGCAGGGTAGTACACCATATTCGACCTTCCATATCATGTTAGCATCGTTAAGTAAGACTTTATGTCTAAGAGATTTTGCTGTGTAGTAAGTTTATGTAATTCTTACATAATAGTACAGTGGCCTCATCTAGTGAAAGAAACATCATGTTGAAATTGTGTAACTTGTTCATACCTTTAGAATATTTCTGTATAGACTATATGTTCTTGACCACATCATCCTCATTGTTATTTTCATCATTTACCATTACCCGCAGTCCCACCCTTTTTGTTACTCTTGAGAAGGCTACATATAAATGTCCATGCGTGAAAACTTGTTTGGGTAGATCTAGTCCTACTTTGTTCAGAGATTGGCCATGGCTTTTGTTGATAGTCATAGCAAAGCAAACTGATATAGGATATTGTCTCCTTTTTAGAGCAAATGGCCATGCTGGTTCTGTTGGTGACATGACTATTCTTGGAATATATACCTTTTCTCCCACATGTTTTCCAGTTATTATCTGTCTTGTTATGACCGGCCAGGTCTATGGCCGTCGGGGGCCCACCGGGCAGGCTTAAGGCCCAAGTTATCTTAGTTTATTTTCAGATTATGGTTATATATACAAGTTGTAAGACTATTTTGAGAATCAAGCAATAAGACTATTCTATTGCCCGGCTCCCAGAGGAGCCGGAACCCTAAACCCTAGCCGTCTCTCTCCTGCACCGCCGCCGCTCAGCCGCAAGGACGGCGTCTCGCCGCCAGCCGCCGCGCTCCAGCCCTCGCCCTGCTCCCTCCTTTCCCTATAATCTCCGCCCTAGAACCCTAGCTCCTAACACCTTGGTACCAGCCAGCTCTGGTTCGACCATGTCATCCTCACCACCATCGCCGTCGCTGCCCATGACCACCACCGCCGCCGCATCCACAACCACCACCACCGCCGCGTCAGCGCCCCTCGGCACGGGGCCGCTGGTCCTCCCGTCCGCGCCGCTGGACCTCGTCCCCGGCGCGTCACCCGGCCATCCGCCGGCCCCCATCACCGCTACGCCGCCATCAACCCTACCGGCCAACTACACCCCGAAGGTCATGGCGGGGGTCCTCAACGACTTGGTCGTCGCGGTCCAGGGCATCCGGTTCTTCCTGGCCAGCCCGTACGGGCCGCCCCCGCCGCCTGCGCCCTCCGGGCCGCCGGCGCTTTCGTGGTACTCGGTGCCCGCCGCGCTCGCCGGCGGCTACCCGGCGCTACAGCAGCCGGCCGCTCCAGCGCCGGCCTGGCCACACTGGCCTGCGCCAGCGCCTGCGGCGTTGGCCGCGTCCGCCCCAACCCCGTGGCCGGCCTGGCCCGCCCCGGCCCCCTCCGTGCCGGCTGAGCCGGCCCCCACGCCGTCCCCACCGCCTAGCGCCGGCCTGAGTCAGGGCCCTTCCGGGGGGCTTCCGATCCAGCAGGTGCGGTTTCCGCCGTTGCCCTCTCCGATTCCGGCTTGGCTCACCGGAACGTCGCCACCGCCGGTCTACACGGAGGCCGGAGACCCGTCGGTGCCCACCCTACAGTTCGGCGCACCGTCCTCGGCTCTTCGCATCGACGAACCGGTGGGCGCTGGCGCATCCACCCCGACACCACCTCGCTTCGCCCGGATCGACTTTGCCACGTATGATGGCTCGGAGGACCCGCTTAACTGGTTAAACCAGTGTGATCAGTTCTTCCGGGGGCAGCGCACACCGGCGTCCGAGCGCACTTGGCTCGCGTCATACCACCTCCGGGGTGCCGCCCAGACATGGTACTACGCCCTCGAGCAGGACGAGGGCGGCATGCCCCCCCGGGATCGTTTCCGCGAGCCGTGTCTCCTTCGCTTCGGACCACCACGGCGCGGCAGCCGCTTGTCCGAGCTGGGCCGCCTACCCTTCACCTCCACGGTCCAGGATTTCGCCGACCGCTTCCAGGCTCTGGTGTGTCACGCACCGGGGGTGACGGCACTACAACGGGCTGAGCTCTTCGTCGGGGGCCTTCCCGACCACATCCGCGTGGACGTCGAAATGAAGGGACCCCAGGACCTGCAGACGGCCATGTACTACGCTCGGGCTTTCGAGCAGCGCGCCCAGGCCTTAACACGGCCCGCACCACCTCGGGGGAGCCGAGTGCCTCCACGTCCACCGCCGGCCGCGCCAGCTCCTTCAGCCGCCTCACCGGCGGCCACTCCAGCCGCGACGCGGCCCTTCCGGCGCCTCTCGCAAGCCGAGCAGCTCGAGCGCCGCCGCCTGGGGCTGTGCTTTAACTGTGATGCGCCCTATGCCCCGGGCCATGTCTGCCCACGCCTCTTCTACTTGGAGACAGTCGATGAGACAGAGGACGCTACCACCGATGATGGACTCGGCGACCCAGCCGCCGCCGAGGTCGCGCCGGCACCCGCGCCCGCGCCGGCTACGGCCCTTGTCGTCTCCCTCCACGCATTGGCCGGCATCCGCAATGAGCGGACTATGCTTATCCCGGTCACAATCCACGGCGAGACTCTGGTGGCTCTCTTGGACACAGGATCTACACATAACTTCCTACCGAAGGCTACTATGCGGCGCCTTGCACTACAGCCTTCGGGAGGGGAGCAGCTGCGGGTCACCGTCGCTAATGGCGACCGCCTCCGATGCCATGGGCTCGCTCGGGACGTTCCCATTACTATCGGCAACGAACACTTCACCATCACGTGTGCCGGCATCGACTTGGGCTGCTTCGACTTCATCCTCGGCGTCGACTTTTTGCGGACACTCGGTCCCATCATTTGGGACTTCGACGCCCTGACGATGACCTTCTAGCGCCTCGGCCGCCGCATCCGGTGGGAAGGCGTTGGCGGCACCCCGGCGTCACCCCCACTCCAGCTAGCCGCGGCCACCACGGAGGCCGAGCATCCGCTGCTGGATCACCTCCTGCAGCAGCACGGTGATCTTTTTGGGGAACCCCAGGGCCTTCCGCCGGCCTGGGTCTACGACCACCGTATTCATCTCCTGCCAGGCTCGGCTCCGGTGGCAGTACGGCCCTACCGGTATCCTCAGTTGCAGAAGGACGAGTTGGAGCGGCAGTGCGCCATCATGCTTGCCGCGGGCATTATCCGGATATCTACATCACCCTTTACGGCGCCGGTCCTCCTCGTCCGCAAGTGGGACGGCACTTGGCGTTTCTGCATCGACTACCGCGGCCTTAATGCTCTCACACTTAAGGATAAGTTTCCTATTCCGGTGGTCGATGAACTCCTGGATGAGCTACATGGGGCGCGCTTCTTCACCAAACTGGACCTCCGGTCGGGGTATCATCAGGTGCGCATGCATCCCGACGACATCGCCAAGACGGCGTTCCGGACCCATCACGGCCACTTCGAGTTCTTGGTGATGCCCTTTGGCCTCTCCAACGCCCCGGCGACATTTCAGGCCTTGATGAACGATGTCCTCCGGCCCTACTTATGTCGGTTTGTGCTCGTTTTCTTTGATGACATTCTTATCTACAGCGCCCCCTGGGCGGAGCACCTCCAGCATGTGGCCATCGTCTTCAACGAGCTTCGGGCGCATCATCTTCATCTTAAGCGCTCGAAGTGCTCATTCGGGACACCTTCGGTCGCTTACCTCGGCCACGTCATCTCGGCCGAGGGTGTGGCCATGGACGCAGACAAGGTGGCGGTCGTCGCCGCCTGGCCAATTCCGCAGTCTCCGCGGGCTCTTCGCGGGTTCCTTGGTCTTGCCGGGTACTACCGAAAGTTCATCCGGGAGTTTGGCCTCATCGCGGCCCCGCTCACGCGTCTCCTCCGTCGCGACGCCTTCTCTTGGGATGAGGAGGCCACTTCCGCATTCGAGGCCCTCAAGGGGGCCCTCACGACGGGACCCGTACTGCAGATGCCGGACTTCGACCTTCCCTTCACCGTCGACTGCGACGCCTCCGGTGCGGGGTTTGGTGCGGTCCTGCACCAAGGCGATGGACCCCTCGCCTTCTTCAGCCGCCCCTTTGCTGCTCGCCATCTTAAGTTGGCGGCGTATGAGCGTGAGCTCATTGGGTTGGTGCAGGCAGTACGCCATTGGCGGCCCTATCTTTGGGGCCGTTCCCTCCGGATCCGCACGGACCACTACAGCCTCAAGTTCATGCTGGATCAGAGGCTCTCGACGGTTCCCCAGCACCAGTGGATTAGTAAACTATTTGGCTTTGATTTCACCGTCGAGTACCGGCCGGGTCGCCTCAACACCGTCGCCGACGCCCTGTCGCGGCGTGACGCCGATGTGGACGACGGTGCGGCGGAAGGGGCAGCCTTCTGCATCATCACCGGGCCCTCTTTCGCCCTCTACGCCAACATCCGCCGGGCGACTGCTGCCGCGGCCGACGCCCTCCTCCTGCAGTAGCAGCTGGCGGCGGGCGAGCTGGAGGAGCCGTGGCGTCTAGCCGACGGCCTGCTTCTCCACGGGCGCCGTGTCTTCCTTCCAGCACACGACGATCTTCGTCAGCAGGTGCTGCGTCTCGCCCACTCGGCGGGCCATGAGGGAGTGCAGAAGACGCTCCATCGCCTCCGTGCCGACTTCTACATTCCAGGTGATCGTGCCCTGGTCCGTGACTGGGTACGGTCTTGTGTGACGTGCCAGCGCAACAAAACGGAGACACTGCGGCCAGCTGGTAGGCTTCAGCCCTTGGAGGTCCCATCTCAGGTTTGGGCGGACATCTCCATGGACTTCATCGAGGGCCTTCCCAAGGTGGGCGGCAAATCCGTCATTCTCACGGTGGTCGACCGCTTCTCCAAGTATGCTCATTTCATCGCACTTAGCCATCCATATTCAGCGGCATCTGTCGCGCGGGCCTTCTTCGATGGCATTGTCCGTCTCCACGGGTTCCCTTCTTCGATCGTCAGTGATCGGGATCCTGTGTTCACGGGCCATGTATGGCGCGACCTCTTCCGACTGGCGGGCGTGAAGCTCCGCCTGAGTACCGCCTTCCACCCTCAGACGGACGGCCAGTCTGAGATCGTTAACAAGGTGATTGCCATGTATTTGCGTTGTGTTACAGGTGATCGCCCTCGCGCATGGGTGGACTGGCTCTCGTGGGCGGAGTACTGCTACAACACCTCTTACCACTCCGCCCTCCGTGCGACGCCCTTTGAGGTGGTGTATGGCCGGCCGCCCCCGCCGATTCTGCCGGTTGACCCGGCCTCGGCGCGGACCGAGGCAGCCGGGGCTCTTCTGAGGAGCCGGGATGAGATGCTCGCGGAGGTCCAGCAACGACTTCTCCAGGCCCATCAGTTGGCCAAACGATACTATGATGGCCACCATCGCGAGGCGGAGTTCGCGGTGGGTGATTGGGTCTGGCTGCGTCTACTTCACCGCTCTACGCAGTCGTTGGACCCACGCGCGAGGAAGAAGCTCGGTCCTCGCTATGCCGGTCCCTTTGCTATCCTCGAACGCATTGGCAAAGTGGCGTACCGTCTTCAGCTTCCGGCAGGCGCACGGATCCATGATGTCTTCCATGTCGGGCTGCTCAAGCCATTCCGCGGCGATCCACCCGCGGCACCGCCGGCGCTTCCGCCGATCACGGACGGGCGTCTCCTTCCTGCACCGGAGAAGGCGCTGAAGGCTCAGCTGCGCCGCGGCTCCTGGTACGTATTGATTCGGTGGGCTGGGCTACCAGAGGAGGACGCTACTTGGGAACAACGCGAGGAGTTCCGCCAGCACTACCCCGACTTTCAGCTCGAGGATGAGCTGTTTGCGCAGGCGGGGAGAGATGTTATGACCGGCCAGGTCTATGGCCGTCGGGGGCCCACTGGGCAGGCTTAAGGCCCAAGTTATCTTAGTTTATTTTCAGATTATGGTTATATACATTGTTGAGGAAATCGTTAACTGGTAGCTGCTCGGTTGGCTAGCGAGTAGGGGATTAATCGGCTAATTGGCAAGTTAATCGGCCATTTAATCAATTAATCGGACGATTTTTCGGTTTATCGGCTACTCGGTGACCCTATGTGTAGGGATTAATCGGCAAGTTAACTGGTTAATCGGATGAATTCTTGAACAGGGGTTATATATACAAGTTGTAAGACTATTTTGAGAATCAAGCAATAAGACTATTCTATTGCCCGGCTCCCAGAGGAGCCGGAACCCTAAACCCTAGCCGTCTCTCTCCTGCACCGCCACCGCTCAGCCGCAAGGACGGCGCCTCGCTGCCGGCCGCCGCGCTCCAGCCCTCGCCCTGCTCCCTCCTTTCCCTATAATCTCCGCCCTAGAACCCTAGCTCCTAACATGTCTTTCGATGAATCTTCTTCCAAGTTGAATAATCGACAACCTTGTACCATTGCATAACCCATCACTTTGGTTGACATTACGTAGTAGCATCACAGGTATGCCAACTTTCAATTTTAGCTCGGGATTTGGGATTCCAGGAAATGGTAAGCTGTTCAGGAATTCCCTTGGATGTAACAATTCCGTTTCTGCATTAAAGGTAGTTGCTTTGCATATTGTGTCGCAGCTTACATAAGTTTTCTCTTCACCTTTAGCTGATCCATTATATACTCATTTATACCGCAAACTGTTTCATTTCTTGGACATAATAATGGTCTTTCTTCTAACTTCTAAGTATTCTCGTTTTGGGTAGTCAATGCATTCATTGGTGTAGGTGCCATTATCTTTGAGGCCCTAAAAATATAAGAACAAAATGTTGATTAGTAAAGTAAGTAATATAGAGAGATGCAAGCTTTACAGATACAAAATATTTCTGTTACAACTGCCTCTAGTGATTATGTGACAACCAAGTAAATTGAGGACTTCTTTAACTGGAATAGATATAGGAAATCATAGTACATAAATCAATACAATTTGATTGACAATTGGTCTTAATTTTTGTTTCAGATGGAGCTGCTGGCATTACAACAGGAACCCACTATAGCATTTGAGGTTGATCAAATGTGTATGTTTCTCTATATCGCATCAAGCGATCCCATTTGTTTATGTTATAGCTATAGTATGATTCTAGTCTTCTAGAGTATATTATCTTAATGTGAATACACTAGAAGCAACATCCATGGTATTAGCCTTCTCTAGATGAGTAAAAGTATGAACGTGGATCATTAAGATAGGAACCCACACCTATATAATTTCGTTTCTTAATGTATGTATAATACACTTCATTATTTTTTCTGTTTCTAGATAATGAAACTTGTGAGCTAACATGTCAAATCTTTTTAGATTAGCACTGCCTACAATATAATCTAAGTATTATTGATCAACTAATAGGTCTGATCTATAATAATAGGTCTGATTTGTAATATGTTTCTCTATATCGCAGCAAACTATCCCATCTGTTCCTGTTATAGTTGTAGTATAATTCTAGACTCTAAAGTATATTATCTTAATGTGAAAACACTGGAAGCAACATCCATGGCATTAGCCTTTTGTAGATGAGCAAAAAGTATGAATCTGACACCATTAAGATAGGAACCCACACCTATAGAATTCTAAATAATCAACCTTCTGAGGGAACATGTCAAATATTTTTAGATGAGCATTGCCTAGAGCATAATTGAACCATTATTGATCCATTAATAAGCCTGGTCTATAATTTCGTGCAGATGGTACTTACTTGATTTGGTGTGATTGCTAGACGGAGCTGGCTTGATGTGGTTTGATTGCTCGACGGAGATGGCATGTGCCTCTGGAGAAAGACATTTCCAAAGTGCCACTGCTTGGAGGAAGTTGACCTCGAAGCGTTGGTCGCCGAAGGAAGATGATATAGAAGTTGTACCCTAAAATCTAGAGAACAATGAACCTTCAAGGTCGTGGGGAAGGTATTATACGGATGGCTGAGTTTATCATGCCTGCACGATGGAAAGAGAGGCTTTTTGGATGCCGTCTGGACAAATTTTCTTTTTTTTAGGGTTCTGGATAGATATTTCGTTTGGAGAGATATGATAGTTTTGATTTGTTAGGGGATATTGGACCTTCGTTTCCCCTAGGATGGACTGATCGCTCATGGCATGGTCCACCCTGGACCTTTTATTTTCTATAGGGTGGCTGAATCGCTCATGGCATGGTCCAACATGTACGCGTGTGATGGCCAAACCTGTATATGTTTTTTTGCACTGAATGGTGTATGCGTTTTTCTGATCCAACCTATTGGGTTTCTAGGTGGGATCGTGGCAGCGTGAAATTCAACATGAAGTCGTCATGGCACGGTATGGTCCTGCCCGTTTTAAGATCTAACGGTTGTACTTTGTCCTCGCATGGAATTAAAGGTCAGATATTTCTAATTATTGTGAGATTTACTAAGCTAATTATCTTTATTCTGGTGACCCTGTCAAGCACTTTTTATATATAAATAGATTATCATCGTAGAAGTTTCATAAGCATGACGGGAAGAAAATCGATCGGGCCAAAATGTCATGGATGGGCCTTTTTTTCTAGTGAGGATTCCCAAGCCCACCATCCGGGTGCCATTTGGTACACTGTGCCACTGTGCCTAGTCTGTCTCAAGTCCACCCTGTCGGGTGTCACTTGGTAGAAAAATAGCACTACCTACAAACACAAGAAACTAGTTGCAACTCCTGAACAAAGATCAAGGCGGTTAATAAGTCGAGAGGGGTCGAGTTACCGGAACCTAATGTGTGGTAGTACCTAGTCTTGGATAACATACGTAGAACTCAGTTCTTAAGGACGATCCCAATGAGACAACCCACCGTGTACTCCTACATGGCCTCTCATTGCTACCTTTATCAAATCGTGTTCACACACTTAACTCTCAACATCGGAACATATCATAGCACTCCAATCCATTCCTAATGAATCGGACCTTACACTACTCTAAGTAATAGCAGGCATGGCATGGTAGGAACACAACATAGCTCGATCAACTCCTACACATGCAAGTGGGTTTCAACTATTTACTGTAGCAATGACATGTCATGCAGAGGAATGGGTTCAACTACCGCAGCGTAAAGTGGTAGTTGAATCATTGTTGTCCTAATGCAATAAAAGAGAGCAGGATCAAGAGAGGGTTGTATCGGAATGCTAAAAGGGGGTTTGCTTGCCTGAAATATTAGCAGGGGCACTGCTCCTTAGATAAGTACTCTAGAACGGTCTTCGGAGCAGGACCTATTGAGAAGGACGGTGCTGACAATCAATACCTAAACAAATGCCACAATATGATGCATGATCATGACATGTTAAGAATACTATGAGTTGCACTAATGCATCTAGAAACAATTTAAATGAAGTCCATATGATCCAATGGTTCATATGCAAACTCCATATTAAGAATTAAAAATGCCATTATCATGTTTTCACTTGTACAGTAGGTATAAGTTGCTTTTTCATGCATGAAATTGGTACAAAAGGATAGTTTGAATTTTTCTGATAATTTTTCATATATAAATTACTTCAGTTTGAGCTACGGTTGATTTTCTATGATTTTTTCAAGTTTTGCTAATTTTCTAGAATTTCCTCAATTATATTAAATCCAAAAAATGAATTACTACATCAGCACTGCGTCATGCCTGCGTGAGCAGGTCAACAATGCTAACCAGGTCAAACCTGATGTGTGGGGTCCACACGTCAGTGACATAGGATTTAACAGGGTGTTAATTTAGCACAACTAAAAGATTAGGGCCCCGAGGCCCACTGTCAGTGTCAGGGGTTTAATTAAACGCTGATTAGCCCTAAGATAATCACTTGACCAATGGGACCCACCGGTCGGTGGTACGAGCGGCTCGTCGCTGGCGACCGCTGGTCGCGGCGGAGTCCGCGCTGGAGGCCACGGGAGCGGCGGTTGGGAGCACCGAGGCGTAGCCCGAGCTAGCCCGCATCCAGGGGAGCAGGTGGGTGGCTACGGGGTGACTGGAGCTTGCCGGAACGGAGCTTGCGGCGTCTCCAGGAGTATGGCCGAGGCGTGGCGGTTGCTACGGGGCGTGGGGAGGCCAGTTGAGGGGCTCTACGGTACCCTCGTGGCACGAGGAATACGATGACACGCTCGGGAGCAGCTGGTTCGAGCTCAAGCCCCGTCGGCGACATGGCCGGTGGCGGGGAGCTTTGTCTCTTGTGGTTGGCGCGGCTATGGCACGAGAGAGAACGCGAGGGGGGAGGGGAAAGCGGCGGAGCTCACAGCGGTGTCGTGTGGGTGCTTAGAGGCCCGGTGGGGGACGTCGAAGGCGACGGGCGATTGACGGCGATCTCGAGCGGCCGAGGTTGAAGACGGCGACGACGACAGCGCTGCAGGGCCTCTGGCATCACGTGTCTTGACAGAGAGGGCTAGGGAGACGCGGTGATGCTCTTGGACGCGTTGGAGAGGCAAGGCTGTGGCGGTGGGCGCGACAACAACGAGCGGCAGTGACATGCGCGTTCGGTCCGAGGGAGAGGGAGAGAGAGAGATAGAGAGAGAGAGATAGAGAGAGAGAGAGCAGAGGAGGGAGGATAGGGACGGAGGAGAGTGAGAGGGGTCCGGGGTGCGTCGTGGCGACGTCTAGAGAAACCGGGGCGTCGAGGGGGAGGGACAGGCAGGAAGGTGGCAGAGACCCCATGCGCGTGTGCGGCGACCGCGTGCCCCTCGTCCTCCTGGCACTAGGAGGACGACGACTGGCGTCGGTTGCGAACTGGCCGCCAGATAGATAAGTCTAGGTTAGTCCTTTTTTATTATTTCTTTATGTTTTCTTTTCTGTAATTTGTTTCTGATTTAGTGAAAGTACTAAATCAATTTATTTACTTCTGATAATTTTTGTAGGGACTAGGAGGATTATTCCAAAGCCCCTCACCAAGTATCAGAATTATTGGACATATATTAAATATATAACAAATATAAGTCCAATGCAAATAAGTATTGGATTAACTTAAATGCCCAAAATAAATATTTCTATGTTTCTAAGAATATTGGTTTAAATTTTACCTCTGGCCAATATTTTCGGAGAAAAATAGGAACATTTTCTTGGACCTATTTGAAGCAATTTTTATCTTGATTGTTTCCAAAAATGATTCCTGAGGCTGTCACATATCCCCATTTCAAATTCATTTGAAATTTAAACATGATGCAACACTAATAGTTAGCCTAGAGCATACCATAACTAGGGATGTGACAAGTTGCCCCCACTCGAAAGAATCTCGTCCCAAGATTCAAGAGTCGGTGGAAAAAGAGCGGGGTACTCAAGTCGAAGACGATTTTCTCGCTCCCAAGTAGCTTCTCTCTCAAAATGATGAGATCACTGAACCTTGAGAAACTTGATGTTCTGACGTCGAGTGACTCACTCTGGTTGATCAAGAATGCGAACAGGGTACTCTCGATATGTGAGGTTATCTTGGAGATCAAGCGTTTCATGGTCTACTCTGCGGATGGCATCTGAGATGCAACGCTTGAGTTGAGAGACGTGGAAGACATCATGAACTCGAGAAATACGTGGGGGTAGTTCCAACTGGTAGCCAACCTCTCCTCGTTTTGCGAGAATGTGAAAAGGACCAATGTAACGACGAGCCAATTTGCCGTTGATACCTTACCGATGAGTACCCATTGAAGTTGTAACCCGAAGGTAGGCCTTGTCGCCAACTTCATAAGCAACTTCCTTATGACGGCGGTCATACTGGCTCTCTTGATGAGATTGGGCTATTTTCAAATTCTCACGGATAATGCGAACTTGCTCTTTTGCTTCCAGAATCAAGTCCGGTCCAAAAGAATTGTCTTTCACCGGTTTTGGACTAGTTCAAAGGTGTTCGACATCTTCGTCCATAAAGAATCTCAGAAGGAGCTTTCTTGAGACTGGATTGGTAGCTATTGTTATAAGCAAACTCGGCGAAGGAAAGACATTTTTTCCAATCCATACCGAAGGAGATAACGCAAGCTCTAAGCATGTCTTCGAGAATATGGTTGAACCTTTCCACCTGACCACTCGACTAAGGGTGGAAAGCGGTACTGAAGGAAAGATGGGTTCCCATGGTAGTCTGGAAACACTCCCAAAAATGAGAAGTGAAAATACTACCACGATCTGAATTGATCTCTAATGGAACACCGTGTAGTGACACTATTCGAGAAATGTATAAGTTAGCAAGCTGACTAGCAATGATACTCTCTCGAACAGGTATGAAGTGAGCCTCTTTGGAAAGATGATCTATGATTACGAAGATAGCATTATTCCCTCAATTGGTCCTGGGAAAGCCGGTGATAAAATCCATACCAACTTTGTCCCATTTCCACTTAGGAATAGCCAAAGGCTGAAGGGTGCCAGCAGGCCTTTGATGTTCTACCTTAACGTGATGACAAATGTCGTAGTAAGCGATGAACTCGGCGGTTTTACTCTTCATCCTAGTCCACCGGAACCTCTAGCGCAGGGCCCGATACATCTTAGTACTACCAGGATGAATCGTGAGAGGAGATTCATGAGCCTCTTTAAGGATCAACTCTCGAAGATGTTGCTTCTTGGGAACCACCAGACGGTTCTCAAAGAAAACAACACCGCGATCATCTATAGAGAAACTGCCAGCTCCCTGCTTAATGTTTCTCTTGATCCGGGTAATCCTCGTATCATCTTCTAGGCTTCTATAATATGATCCTCAAGAGTAGGTTTTTCCACCAAGTTAGAAAAGAATCCTTGAGGAGCAATGTGAAGATTAAGCTTATAGAATTCCTCATGGTGAAGTGGCTGGCCCTATTGCAACATGAGATTATTGCAATAGGACTTACGACTTAGTGCATCAGCCATGACATTGGCTTTGCCTGGAGTGTAAGTAATCCCTAAGTCGCAATCCATTATTAGCTCTAACCAACGTCTCTGCCTGATATTCAAATCCGGTTGGGTGAATATATACTTAAGACTCTGGTGATTGGTGTAAATCTCGTCACTTTTGCCAAGAAGGTAATGTCTCCATGTCTTAAGTGCATAGACTATGACTGGAAGCTCTAGATCACGTGTAGCATAATTCTCCTCATGTGGATGCAACTGTCGAGATGCATAGGCAATCACATGACGATCCTGCATAAGAATGCAACCTAGTCCCTATCGTGAGGCATCACAATAGATAACAAAGTCCTTAGTGAAATTCGGTGGCACAAGTATGGGCGCAGAAGTCACGTGTCTTTTCAGTTCCTGAAAACTGTGCTCACACTGTGGGGACCACTCAAACTTTTTATCTTTCTTGAGAAGTTTCATGATAGGTTTGGCCACTTTAGAGAAGTTCTCAACGAAGTAGTGACAATAACTGGCTAGACCAAGGAAACTCCTAACTTGCTTAACCGATTCAGGTGGAGTCCAATAAAGAACGGCCTGAACTCTCTCGGGGTTGACAGCAATGCCCTTACTAGAGATCACGTGGCCTAGGTAGGTCACTTATAGCAACCAAAATTCACACTTGGAGAACTTGGCATAAAGGCAATGCTCTCTGAGTTTTTCTAACACAAGTCTAAGATGTTCGTCATGCTCTTTCTCGTTCTTCAAGTAAATAAGAATATCATCGAGGTAAACCACGATGAACTTATCTAAATACTCCATGAAGATCGGGTTCACCAAGCGGGAGAATGTGGCTGGAGCATTGGTTAGACCGAAGGACATGACGGTGTACTCATACTGGCGATAATGAGTGACAAAAGCCGTCTTACGAATGTCCCTGTTTCTGACCTTGTTTCGATGGTTGCCTAACCTCAAATCCATCTTGGAAAAGACTGAGGATTCAGCGAGCTGATCATACAGCTCATTGATCCTGGGGAGCGGATACTTGTTCTTTATCATGACCAAATTAACGGGATGATAGTATACAACCATCCGATCTGTACCATCATTCTTCTTGACGAAGAGGATGGGACAAGCCCAAGGAGAAGAACTAGGATGGATGAAACCTTTTTGGAAGGACTCATCAAGTTGTTTCTTGAGCTCAGATAGTTCTAAGGGTGCCATCTTGTAAGGTCTCCTAGAAAATGGGGCGGTTTCTGGGATAAGATCTTTAACAAACTCTACATCTCTATCAGGTGGAATGCCTAGACATTCCTCTGGAAAGACATCCGGAAAGTCACAGACTACCAGAATATCTTCAAGGTCTGGAAGAGGGCGGGCATTAAGAGAACAGAGTTGACGCTTTGCAACTATAATGGAGACAGTGACTATCTAGCCACATGGGTGTGTAAGATGAACAAACCAGGTGTAACAATCAATCTTGGCATAATGAGCTTTCATTCAGTCCATACCTAAGATGATGTTAATATATGTAGACTTGAGGGATGTAAGTCATGCAAGGAATACAAGTCTATTCATTACCATGGCTTACAATAAAAGTTTGCCATTTGGATCCAGGAGTTTGAATGACTAGTGGAGAGGGCATATCACAAAATGACATGTTGTGCAAGCTGGCATAGCTTTTAGAAATGAAAGAATGAGATGCTCCAGTATCAAATAGAACCGATGCTGGATGGCAATTGATAAGGAGGGTACCAAGAACGACATCCTGATCATCATGAGCTTCAACAGCTGAGACGTGATGCACACGTCCATGTTCAGTGGGAGCTGGCTTGGCACTGATCATCATGACTGATGACTTACCAAGGCCAATAGACTTCTCAAACTAGGGTGGAGACCTGAGAGCAGTCACGTGCATAGTGTCCTGGCTCTCCGCATGTGAAGCTAGTCCCTAAAGTAGGATGAGGACTCACATTAATAGGCGGTCTACCAATAGGCCTGGGGGGGGGGGTGGTATACAACTGAAATAGGTGAGGCGCCACATAGGATGGCCTCGGTGCATATTCAGGTGGGAGAGCGTAGTTCGAAACCCAAATCCGCCGCTTTTGAGAACCAGACCCGGAGGAAGAACCAAAGTCACGGGTGTGCTTATGAGACACCTCGTGAGTGAGGCGAGATGTTTCTGCAGTAATGGCCTGGTTCACATGAGCCTGAAATGTATCGCAATGGTGTAAGTGAAGATCACGACGCAACTTAGTGTTGAGACCCTTTCGGAACCTAGCCTGCTTCTTGGCGTCCGTGGACACCTCCTCTGCAGCATAGTGGGCGAGGTTTCCAAACTCTCTACTGTAAGCATCAACAACCATTTTACCCTGGGTGAAACAACAGAACTTTTCTCTCTTGCGATCGAGGAGGGCCTGAGGTATGTGGTGCTCATGAAAAGCCTCGGCGAAATCTCTCTAGGTAGGAATATGGATAGTTGGAAGCATAGCCTCATAGTTCTGCCACCAAAGACCAGCATGACCTTCCAGGTATATGTAGCATAGTTGACCTTGTCATCTTCAGCCATGTTCGTGGACGCAGCTTATGAGTGATGCTACGGAGTCAGTCATCTACATCGAGTGGCTTAATGGAATGATGGAAGGTGGGTGGGTTCAGGCCAATGAAGTCGGTGATGGAAACAAACTTATTACACCGATGTGCGGTGTCCTGCTCAATCTGTGCCAACAAGCGGTTAGTCTCACGCTTCTTTATCTCAACCCCTAACCTGAACTCTGGCAATGAGGGCTGGTCGGGAGGATCCTACTCATGCCTACCACCTTCGTGGTTCTGACTACGAGCAACTGAACCTCGGGTAACTGACAACATCCTGAGAAACAAAACCAAGGACGAAATTAGCATAAACTATAGGATGCAGAATGCATTGCGAAGGCATTAGAATGTCCCTAATTCAGAGGAAAATTTGGCAGCATAACGACAGTAAAATGCCCAAAATAGGAGACATCCTACAAGATGGGGTAGTACAACAACTCAACATCATTAGGAAAGGATCTGTGATAATACTAAACAAACTACACAGGAAGTACACGAAAACTGGAATATGACTCTGATCAACCAATCTTATGAGTCTAAGGAATAGTAACTCGTGATCCTGATAGACGGAAGAGAAAGCCTAGTTCCTTAACCCCGTAGTAAAGATAGGATGACTCAGATCAGAAGGGCATAAGGTATAAGAAGTAAAAAGAGTCTTATGTCCCCTTCCGCAATCAATTCCCCTATATAACTAAAGAATTTCTAGACTCAATTTCGACTAGTTTGGCTTGGTAATCCTACAGTCAGCCAGGCTCTGATACCAAAGCTGTCGGGCCCCCATCCTAAGTCACACCGTTCTAGCATGTAAGACATTATATCACTTTGCGTCCTCACGCACGGTATTCCCACGGTTGTAACCTTACCTTGGCCAGGACCGTTTGTGCCTTTTGGCTCACGTATATGATAGTGTCGCTACCATCCATATGACAGAGAACCTAGGACGACATGACTAGTCGTAAACCCAAGGTGGCACAAACTTACAGGGACAGGCATATGTAACCCAACAATGAACCTGTCGGTCATCAATGTATGAACCCAAGTCGTAGCAAGCTATAAGGACTTAAAGGAAGAACGTGTGTCATTTCCTCGAAAGGATAGACACAAGAACAAAGAAGGATAAATGCCGGCAAATCCAAGTGTTCCGGAGCAGTAGTGAACTACCATGACTCAGTGGAAGCACGAGGAGACATTTCCCCATAAGGAAGGCTACCAAGAATAAACAACTAGGTGTCGGATCCCACACATACCAATGCATTTCAAACATATGCACAATATGCACGATATGTGTAGATACAACATGGCATCACAACATAACTCTACAAACTCAAGTATTTATTTAGAAGGCTCCAAAGAGCCATACACAACATGATATTACAAACAGGGGTCACATGACCCATCATTCAAAGCATACAAGCAACAGAAGCATAACATGTCTGAGTGCGGACAACTACAAATGAAAAGGATAACATGTCTGAGTGTAGAAAACTACAAATGAGAAGGGCTGAGAAGCCTGACTATCTACAAGACCCTCCCAAGGGTACAAGATTGTAACTGAGGTAACAAGCTACTTGTCAAAATCCATGCGGAACAAATAGTGAGACCGAGATCTCCTCTACAAAAATATAAATTAAGCAAACGTGAGTACAAAGGTACTCAGCAAGACTTACATTAGATCCTATTGTACATGCATTAGTAACAAGAGGGGTATTGTGGGGTTTGGCTGCAGCAAGCCAGCTTTGACTTAGTGGCTATGATGTTCTACGACTACGAGTAACTTCTTTGAGGTGAGAAAGCGCACACGAGTCCACTAATCACCACATCAATACACTACTATGGATTCTATCCCGTCTCCCTGCGAGTAGGCCATCCATAGCACTCACACTTGTCTTAAGCATTTTAGAGTATCCACTTCAAGTTGTCTATACGTATCATGTAAGTATCCAAGTAGTCCATATCCGAGTATGCTGCTATTCGAATAGTTCATGCTAACCCTGCAAGGGTGTACTTCTTCACAGATGCTCTCGCCACTTACCGCCATGTACATGTCATGTATCTCAGCAACCTTCAAGCGGAAGCCTGGTGAGGGTGTCGGCTGCGTCCTGACTAACCACACAAGACTCTAGTCCAGGATTATCGCCTATCCAAGGTCAAACCCGCAAGGGAAGTTCGACCGAAGTTTCCATCACGACCCCAAACGATGTGAGCAGGGTACTCAAGCCCACCATCCGGGTGCCACTTGGTACACCGTGCCACTGTGCCTAGTCTGTCTCAAGTCCACCCTGTCAGGTGCCACTTGGTAGAAAAATAGCACTACCTACAAACACCAGAAACAAGTTGCAACTCTTGGACAAAGATCAAGGCGGTTAATAAGCTGTGAGTGGTCGAGTTACCGGAACCCAATGTGTGGTAGAAGCTAGTCTTGGATAACATACACATAACTCATTTCTTAAGATGGTCCCAATGAGAAAACCCACCATGTACTCCTACATCGTCTCTCACCGCTACCTTTACCAAATCGTATTCACACACTTAACTCTCAGCATCGAAACATATCATAGCACTCCAATCCATTCCCAACGAATCGGACCTGACACAACTCTAAGCAATAGCAGGCATGGCATGGTAGAAATGCAACATTGCCCAATCAACTCCTACACATGGAAGTGGATTTCAACTATTTACTGTGGCAATGACAGGTCATGCAGAGGAATGGGTTCAACTACCGCAGCGCAAAGTGGTAGCTGAATCATTGTTGTCCTAATGCAATAAAAGAGAGTAGGAGCAAGAGATTGGGTTGTATCGGAATGCTCAAAGGGGGTTTGCTTGCCTGAAATATCAGCAGGGTTACTGCTCCTCAGATAGGTACTCTGGAACGGTCTCGGGAGCAGGATGCATCGAGAAGGACGGTGCCGACAATCAATACACAAGCAAATGCCACAATATGATGCATGATCATGACATGTCAAGATTGCTATGAGTTGCACTAATGCATCTAGCAACAATTTAAATGAAGTCCATATGATCCAAGGGTTTATATGGAAACTCCATATTAAGCATTTAAAATGCCATTATCATGTTTTCACTAATAGATTAGGTATAAGTTGCTTTATCATGCATGAAAATGGTACATATGGATAGATTGAATTTTTCTGATAATTTTTCATATATAAATTATTTCAATCTGAGCTACAGTTGATTTTCTATGATTTTTTGAAGTTTTGCTAATTTTGTGGAATTTCCTGAATTATTTTAAATCCAGAAACTGAATTACTGCCTCAGCGCTGTGTCATGCCTACGTCAACAGGTCAACAACGCTGACCAGCTCAAACCTGACATGAGGGGTCCACACGTCAGTGACATATGGTTTAAATAGCGGATTAATTTAGCATAACTAAAATATTAGAGCGTCGGGGCCCACTATGAGCGTTATGGGTTTTTAAACAATGATTAGCCCTAAGCTAATCACCTGACCGACAGGACCCACTGGCTGGTGGTATGGGCGGCTGCTCGTCGCCGGCGTCCACTGGTCGCGGCGGAGTCTGTGCTGGAGGCCACGGGAGCGGCGGCTGGGAGCACCACGGCGTAGCCCGGGCTCGCCCACATTCAGGGGAGAAGCTGGGTGGCTGCGGGGTGACCGAAGCTCACCGAAACGAAGCTCATGGCGGCGGTCGGAGTACGGCCGAGGCGCGACTGTTGCTACGGGGCATGGGGAGGCCAACTGAGGGGCTCTGCGGTACCCTCGTGGCACGAGGAATATGACAACACACTCGGGAGCAGCTGGTTCGAGCTCAAGCCCCGTCCGTGACATGCCTGGCGGAGGGGAGCTTCGGCTCCGGTGGTTGGCGCGGCTATGGCACGACAGAGACCACGAGTGGGAAGGGGAAAGCAGCGGAGCTCACGGCGGTGTCGTGGGGGTGCTCAGAGGCTCGGGGGAGACATCAGAGGCGACTAGCGATCTCGGGCGTCCGGCGTCGCGTGGCTAGATGGAGAGGACAAGGGAGACGCGGTGATGCTCTTGGACGCGTCGGAGAGGCGAGGCTGTGGCGGTCCGCGCGGCCACATCGAACAGTGGTGACGAGCGCGTTTGGTCCGGGCGAGAGAGAGAGAGAGAGAGAGAGAGTAGAGCAGAGCAGAGCAGAGCAGAGGAGGGAGGATAGGGACGGGGGAGAGCAAGATGGGTCCGGGGTGCATTGTGGCGACGTCCAGAGAGACCGGGGCGTTGAGGGGGAGGCGCAGGCAGGCAGGTGGCGTGGTGCCCATGCACGCGCGCGGCGAGCGCGAGCTCCACGTCCTCCTAGCCCCAGGAGGAAGACAACTGGCGTCGGCTGCGAACTGGGCCGCCAGGTAGGTAAGTCTAGGTTAGCCCTTTTTATTATTTCTTTCTGTTTTCATGATAGAGGCTAAGGTGTCCCGATGTTTCGATGAGATGGTGGCTATTGTTTTCTGTGGGAGTCGACCTTGACGATCCGACTACGAACGTGCGAGACGTCGCGCCTTAGCAATCGCTAAACCAACTTCCGAGGGTTATTGACCACGCCGGAGCACGATCAACCTGACCACGAGGGTCTGTTTCCTGCGAGCAAACGAAGAACAAGCAAGAAACTGAGATTGCAATTGGGATATTGCGAATATAAGATGAAAGCTTTATTGATCAAGGTGGGGTTCTGTGACGTCTTGGTCTGGTCGTTGGACACAAACGAAGTACGCGAAGTTGCAGCTATGGCGAACTTTTAATCTAAACAAAACCCAAAGTCTAAACGACGCCCTAAGGGCTGTATATATGGAGGAAGAGGGGGGAATTTCGTGGCCCTTGAGGGTGGGGTCCGAAACCAACCCTAACTCTTGTTTCCCCACACATACGGACTCTAAAAATAGCCTATACTTAAGTATTTCGAAATTACATGGGCCTGGCCCATTAATAAGGTGACGCAGCACCTAGAATAGCCTATGGACGAATATTATGAAGTGGCATCTTGTATATTTCGTCCAAGGCTTCATGCACTCCTTATGGCGGCTTCAAAGTCCTGAAATCATCACTTGTAACTCCGTTCTTGATCCCCTTGCGCATGCCATCAACTCCATGCGTGTTCTTTCTCCAATGTTCATCCTTCTCCAAGCTAGGCCCTTCATTTGTAAGCAAAACAAATGTATCCAATTTAGGCAGCATCATAATCTCATGAACATTAGAATCATTACCAAGAAACGAAAGTACCTGGTAATTTAATTGGCGTGCGCGAGCTCTAGTAATTGGTCCAGTATATGTAACAGTAGGGGCTGTGGGTGTAACAATGGTATTGATGTCCTCATCATCCCCCCCTTCTTGAAATGAAGTCGTCCTCGACGGAAGCGCATCTTCCTCACCCAAATAAGGCTTCAAATCTGCAATGTTAAAAGTGGGACTAACCCCAAAATCTACAGGTAGCTCAAGTTTATATGCATTATCATTTATTTTCTCTAACACCTTAAAAGGACCATCAGCACGTGGCATTAGCTTTGATTTGCGCAGATTAGGAAATCTATCTTTACGCAAATGTAACCAAATAAGATCTCCAGGCGCAAACACAACATGTTTTCTACCCTTATCTCCAGCAAGTTTATATTTAGCATTCATACGCTCAATGTTTTCCTTAGTTAACTCATGCATTTTTAAAATCAATTTAGAACGTTCTTTAGCATCAAAATTAACCTTCTCTGAAGATGGAAGAGGCAACAAATCAATAGGTGCACGAGGTAGGAAACCATACACAATTTCAAAAGGGCACATCTTAGTAGTAGAATGCAATAAATGATTATAAGCAAATTCAATATGAGGCAAGCATTCTTCCCACATTTTCTTGTTATTCTTCAAAACAGCCCTAAGCATAGTAGACAATGTTCTATTGACTACTTCAGTTTGTCCATCAGTTTGGGGGTGACAAGTAGTACTAAAAAGCAGCTTAGTCCCCAACTTAGCTCATAAACATCTCCAAAAGTGGCTAAGAAATTTAGTATCACGATGTGAAACAATAGTATTTGGCACGTCCTCGAATGAAAATAATGCCTCTTTGCACACAAAAGCATAGCAAACAGATTTGCTAAAATCTAGCTCATCAATATCAGATTTGGTGGCAAGTAAACATGCACTTTTCAATTTAATTTCAGAAACAACAGTAGATGGTTTATTATTAGGCTTCATTTGGTGCTCAAATTCTTTTGCCACAATCTGATTTTCACTCTTATTTGTCTCCTGTTTTGCTTTATTAGCTCTATTAATATCATCTTTCAAAATGGAATCAGGAGTCATAGGAAGCAAAGTAATATTTTTATCGTTATGAACAAGAGTATACTGATTGTTTCTACCATGGTGTACAGAATTTTTATCAAATTGCCATGGTCTACCAAGTAATAAGGAACGTGCTTGCATAGGTACCACATCACAATCAACATAATCAGCATATGTAGAGATACTAAAATGCACACGAACAGTACGTGTTACCTTAACCTTGCCGCTGTTGTTGAACCATTGGATGTAGTAAGGATGTGGATGTGGTCTTATGGTGAGAGATAGCTTCTCCACCATCTCCATGCTAGCCAAGTTATTGCAGCTCCCTCCATCTATGATCACGCGAACAGAACGTTCCTTCACAACTCCCTTTGTATGGAACAAATTTTGCCTCTGATTTTGCTCAACTTGTGTAACCTGCACACTCAAAACACGTTGAGCAACTAAACATTCATACCTGTCAGCATCTTCAGGAGCCATGTATTGCGTCTCATGATCAGAATCGTCTCCACCGTGTTCTTCATGTGTAATAAGAGCCAAAGTCTCCTCATCATAGTCACTAGCGGACTCATACCCACCATTCTCAGTAACAATCATCACACGCTTAGATGGGAATTCTCTCGCATAATGACCTCCACCCTTGCAACGTCGACAAATAATATCATGTGTTTGCCCTGTTAATGCCATGGATGAAGAAGAGCTCTTTGCAGGCCCAGAAGGTGTGCTCTTGGCAGATAGTGGTGATTGTGCCTGCTTTATTGTATCACGGTTGGAGGTGGCAGCCGACGGAGGCGCCGGTGTAGCAGAACGTGTGGAAGTAGATGATGCACGTGGTGTCCATGATGAAGGTCGACCTGCAGAAAAGTTAGTCCGCGCCAATGCCTGTCGATCCTGCACTTCACGTTTAGCTTTACAAGCAAGATGGAATAAACGAGTGATATTAGTATACTCCTTATACTCTAGAATCGTCTGAATCTCTCTATTTAATCCACCCATAAAACGTGCAAGCATAGCTTCATTCTCCTCAATAATACCACATCTAATCATGCCAGTTTGTAATTCCTGATAATATTATTCTACAGAATTTTTCCCCTGTCTTAAGCGCTGCAATTTTTGAAGTAATTCACGTTGATAATATGGTGGAACCCAACGAATACGCATAGCAGTTTTCAAAGCAGCCCAAGTAGCCGGAATAGGATATAATCTACAATGCTCAGACCACCAAACACATGCAAAACTAGTGAATGCACAAACAGCAGCAGGAACACGTCTCTCCTCGGGATATTGTAAACATGTAAATCGTTGTTCAGTTTCTAACTCCCAAGTAAGATATATATCAGGAACATATCTACCCTCAAATGGTGGAATATTCAATTTTAGTTTAGGGAGATGGTCATGATCTCGTACCTGAGGGTGAGCCCTACCATTGCCATTATTTGCATGTGGACGACCTGGTGGTTGCTGTGCTGGTGGTGGCATGTAGTTCTGATTTTGATCAACCTCATCCTCATAATCTCCCACATAATCATCCTCCTCCACATCAGCAGTAGGAGCCACAGAAGTATCAACAGCAGCACCAGCAGTTTGGCCCGACTGAAGAGGGACACGGCTCGCTCGGCGGAGGGCTGTTTCCCGACGTGGAGGTAGTCAATGTTGTTGCTGTTGTTGCAGAGGTGCGGCAGGAGCAGCCGGTGGTGGTGGTGGAAAACGCGAAAGCAATTCAGCAAACTTGTTATCGAGCTTTGTTTCAAACGTCTTCTCCATGCCATCTATCTTCTCCATGGCCTCTTCAAATCTGTTTATCACATCTTGCACCTGTCCACTCATCATTTGCTGAAACGTATCATGAAGCTCCTTGTTCGTCAAGTTCTCCCAGTCAGTCTCGTCGACTTGTGATCCTGGCATGGTTAGCAGCAATAGAAACACACAAGAATATGATCCTACAGACTACTAACAAGTGATGGTGGTGGCGGGTGTCACAAATCCGTCAAGCAAATCTCAAATTCTTACCAGTTCTTACCCAGCAGCAGGCGGTGATCGGCAACCGTTGTAGTCAAAACTCTCAAAAGCTTGGATAGAGCGATTGCCAGGGAGAGTCAAACGCACGACGTAGATGTATGTGGAGCTGGGAAGGCTTATAGTATGGTAGCAAAAAGGGTCAGCAATAATCAACTCAGAGATGCAAAGTTGAATAAACGCTCAACGACGGTACTGTGCTGGTCATAGGCTAGACCGTGCTAGAGACGCGAGCCTAGAACACTAACAAAATCACGGCGCTGCACGTAAATAAGGGAAAAGCACACTCTGGAACTCTTTTTTTTCGCTCTTTTTTTTGCGCTCCTTTTTTTTGCGCTTTTTTTTGTGAAAAAACACTATAATGGCGAGTGTCTCAAAACTCTTCCCTCGTCAAACTGATAGGATGGGCACGAAATTTTTTTTTGCACTTTTTTTTTTCGGAAATCAGGGCAGCGACGACGAAAAAGTGCGACAAAAAATCACTATGATGGCACGTGGCTCAAAAGACTCAGAAAAGCCTAAAAATAGGATAGGGAAAAAAATTTCCCGTGAAAATTTTGGCCTAAACTGCCCGGGGGTCTCCAGACTCTTTTTTTTTCGAGACCTACGCAGGCAAGGAAACACGAATCGGAATTTAGATTGATCTCAAGAACAAACCTAATATGAGAAGAACTCGGATTGGTGGTGGATATATGGTTGTGGTATATGGAAGCGGTGGTGGTATATGGTAGCGGTGGTGGTATATGGATACAGTTTGGTGGTGGTATATGGATACGGATTGGTGGTGGTATATGGATATGGATTCAGAGCGGTGGCGGATAAGCAGAAGTGGTAGATGGGCGATGATGATGGTGCGGCGGCGGCGTGACAACTTATGACCAGAACTCGAAACTCTAAAAGACTAGACTCTAAGACCAACAACTTGACACGACGATGCAACCGCAAATTCAACAAAGCAAAAACCCTAAAAAGATTATGCAAAGGCTCAGATTGGTTCGGATATGATGAACTAACCCTAATTTTTTTTCTGGCTTTTTCGTGGACTGTAGGTATGAAGAACAGACTCGATCTAATCTACGAAAAACTGTAAAATCTCACCGAGCAACCTGGAAATCTGATACCACTTGATAGAGACTAAGGTGTCCCGATGTTTCGATGAGATGGTGGCTATCATTTTCTGTGGGAGTCGACCTTGACGATCCGACTACGAACGTGCGAGACGTCGCGCCTTAGCAATCGCTAAACCAACTTCCGAGGGTTATTGACCACGCCGGAGCACGATCAACCTGACCACGAGGGTCTGTTTCCTGCGAGCAAATGAAGAACAAGCAAGAAACTGATATTGCAATCGGGATATTGCGAATATAAGATGAAAGCTTTATTGATCAAGGTGGGGTTCTGTGACGTCTTGGTCTGGTCGTTGGACACAAACGAAGTACGCGAAGTTGCAGCTATGGCGAACTTTTAATCTAAACAAAACCCAAAGTCTAAACGACGCCCTAAGGGCTGTATATATGGAGGAAGAGGGGGGAATTTCGTGGCCCTTGAGGGTGGGGTCCGAAACCAACCCTAACTCTTGTTTCCCCACACATACAGACTCTAAAAATAGCCTATACTTAAGTATTTCGAAATTACATGGGCCTGGCCCATTAATAAGGTGACGCAGCACCTAGAATAGCCTATGGACGAATATTATGAAGTGGCATCTTGTATATTTCGTCCAAGGCTTCATGCACTCCTTATGGCGGCTTCAAAGTCCTGAAATCATCACTTGTAACTCCGTTCTTGACCCCCTTGCGCATGCCATCAACTCCATGCGTGTTCTTACTCCAATGTTCATCCTTCTCCAAGCTAGGCCCTTCATTTGTAAGCAAAACAAATGTATCCAATTTAGGCAGCATCATAATCTCATGAACATTAGAATCATTACCAAGAAACGAAAGTACCTGGTAATTTAATTGGCGTGCGCGAGCTCTAGTAATTGGTCCAGTATATGTAACAGTAGGGGCTGTGGGTGTAACAATGGTATTGATGTCCTCATCATTTCTTTTCTGTAATTTGTTCCTGATTTAGTAAAATATACTTAATCAATTTATTTACTTCTGATAATTTTTGTAGGGACTAGATGGATTATTCCAAAGCCCCTCGGCAAATATCGGAATTATTGGACATATATTAAATATATAACTAATATAAATACAATGCAAATAAGTATTGGATTAACTCATATGCCCAAAATAAATATTTTATGCTCCTGAAAATATTGGTTTGAATTTTATCTCTGGCCAATATTTTCAGAAAAATATAGGGACATTTTCTTGACCTATTTGAAGCAATTTTTATCTTGATCGTTTCAAAAAATGATTCCCGAGGCTTTCACATACCCCCATTCCAAATTCATTTGATATTTAAACATGATGCAACACCAGTAGCTAGCCTAGAGCATACCAGACTAGGGATGTGACACTATACCTCCAACCTCTCTGCCAAATTACATCTCTTTTGGAGTTGTTCTGGTTGGGTTAAAAAGTGCATAAAGTTTGAATTTAATTCAGACTTGGTTTATTTTTCTGTCTTAAAAATGACCAAATAATTTTTTAAAATAGTGCATAAATCAAGGGTCATAGGGATGTTTTCACATCTCTCCCACCACTTCCCTTACTCTATGTGCATTTTTGCTCTCATATTTTGTCTAAAGAATTAAAAGCGAGAAACAATAGCAGCAACAGTGCATCCTAGAGACCAGCAACCATGCAGCCCAGCAGCCTCAACGGCATATTTACCAATCTAGCACAGCTAGCTCACCTGCACCACGTGCCTGCCTCGCATTTTGTAACGACCCGAGATCGACACTCCAGATGCCTCCCATGTTTTCCCTTATCGTCGTGTGTTTTTATTTGTTTGCTGCATTCATCATGACATCATTTACATTGCATCATGCCACTAAATCTTTGCAACTCAAATAAATAGATTGCATGGATCTCTGATCCATTTAAATTGAGGGAAATACATATGGTGATTTCTCTTTAAAACATATTCAAAGTCTCCTATTATTATTAGGGAGCTATATTAAAATATTTCATTAACTTTGGAATCACGATAACACACTTGCAATTTAATTCCCATGCCTATTCCACTTCAAGTTTCACCTCCAAACCCTGGCAACAATTCTTTATCTCTTTTATTGAGGCTCCTCTAAATTCTCAACATTTTTGGGCACTTCGAAAACCTGGTCCTAGTTCAAACCCATTTGAATTAAATTCGAATGAGTTTGAATTCAACTTTCAATCATGCGTACTCCTATTTCTCATGGACCGTGCACATTTTGTGAGTCCGGGAAAATAATCTCATGCCCAAACTCTTTAACCTTTTCTTCACTCCTTTTCTTTTTTTTGCATTTTTTCTGTTATGGAAATAACTGAGAGGGAGAGAGAGCCTAGCCGGCCTCTTGGGCCGGACCCAGCCACGCCGCCCTGCTCTCCTCAGCCCACCAAGGCCCATCCACCCTGTCCTCTTAACCCTAGGCGGAAGGGAGAGCCCTGCTTGATCCCTTTTCTTCCCTTCGTCCTCCTCGCGCGCCGCCAGCCTCATCCAGCTCTCCCGATCCCCACGCGCGCTGCCCTCCTGCCCGTTCTCCGGTTCGCCCCCGCGCCCAATCTTCTCCTCGACGTCGGCCTCGCCGCCGAGCGCCACCTCTCTACGCGGCTCCTTCCCCGCAACCCTGAGCCCCAAGCGCCACCTCGTCTCCCCCGCGGCCACACCTCGCCCGCGACTTGTCCTGCACGCCGGCGACCTCCATCGCCACCTCCCTACCATGGTCGTGTGCCGCCCCTCTCCTCCGAGCGTCGCCCGGCTCCCGTGCGACCTCGTACACGCCTCTGCACCTTCCCGTCGGCAAGCCGTCCGCCAGGAGCCCGCGACCCCTACGCCTCCTCCATGGCCTTCCTCCTTGCCACCATAGACGCGAGGGTCAAGCTCGCCATCCCGTCGCGTTGCCAGGGCTGCCAGGCACCGTAGCTTGCCGGCCTACCTCCCCTGCTTCGACATTTACAGCCACCTCGCCGTGGCCTCTCCGAGCTGTGCCTGCGCCGACGCCTCAAGCCGTCATCGCCCCCTCGTGCTTGAGCAAAGGACTCTGACGCCCTCCAGCTTCCATGCAAGCCCCGTCCGCCCCTGCCTCGATAGTGTCCAACTCACCGGAGCTTCGGTGTTGTGTCGTTAAACCGTTCCTGCCCTCCTCGCTCTGGATCCGGAAAGATCCGGCGAACCCTCGCGTCATTGACCCAAGCCCCTTGCTGCTCCACGGCCACCACACCGCCTATGACCCGTGCTTCTCCGTGTCTTCACATTGGACTGTCAAGACCGGCAAGACCACAAGCGCCCGAACGAATACAAGGTTTTGCACCTAGTACCTCTACCGCCATCTTCGGAAACGCCAAGTACCCTCGACGCCCGATGCCTAGTACGACTACCACACCGGAACGCGAAGTACATTTATATGCCAAGTTCTGGTTTTGGTTTTGTGGCGATTGTGAGGATCCATTCGACTACATTGGTTTGTCTTCTTCATGGATTCGATCTTCTTCCTAGCGGGATTACAGGCAAGATGACCGTCACCTTTGCTATGCTAGTTGTCTCGATGCTATCGCTATGTCGCGCTACCTACCACTTGTTTCTCAAGCCTCCCAAATTGCCATGATAGCCTCTAACCTTTTTACCCGTCCTAGCAAACCGTTGTTTGGCTATGTTACCGCTTTGCTTAGCCCCTCTTATAGCGTTGCTAGTTGCAGGTTGTTCCATGTTGGGAAATGGATATCATGGATTTCTTGGGATATCACAATATCTCTTATTTAATTAATGCATCTATATACTTGGTAAAGGGTGGAAGGCTCGGCCTTTTGCCTGATGTTTTGTTCCACTCTTGCCGCCCTAGTTTCTGTCATACCGGTGTTATGTTCCTTGATTTTCGCGTCCCTAACATGATGAGGGTTTATGGGCCCCTCTTGACAGTTCGCTTTGAATAAAACTCTTCCAACAAGGCCCAACATTGGTTTTACCATTTGCCTAATAACAATTAAAACTTGCATAGGGACCGGCTAGCACCCGAGGACTTAATTAATCAACTCCTCCGGCCAGTGCTCCTCATGAGTGTTGGTCCAAACTAGATCCCTTTGCAGCGCCACCACGGGGAAACTCGAGGATTGGTTTTAGTTGTATGGACTGCTCATCCGGTCATGAACCGAGATGAGATACGCGTGGTTACTATCAAGGTGTCGGCACGCTGGGAGGTTTTGCTGGTTTTGTTTTACCATTGTCGAAATGTCTTGTGCACCGGGATTCCGAGTCTGATCGGAGGGTCCCGAGATGGAGGATTGTCTCCGTGGATCGTGAGCTTATCATGGGCTAAGTTGGGACACCCTGCAGGGTTTAGACATTCGAGAGCCATGCCCACGGTTATGTGTTAGATGAGAGTTTTTAATATCCGGTTGTAGTGGACTTGAACTATACTTAATTAAAATACACCAATCGCGTGTGTAACCGTGACTATCTCTTTTCGGGTGCGTCCAAGAAGAGAACACGGTTCGATTATGTTTGAACATAAGTAGTTCAGGATCACTTCTTGATCATTACTAGTTTGCGACCGTTGCGTAGTTTCTCATGTTATTCTTATACTCATAAGTTAGCCACCATATTGTGCTTAGTCACTTGCTGCAACCTCACCACTTATCCATTCCGTACCTATTAAGCTTTGCTAGTCTTGATACCCATGATAATGGGATTGCTGAGTCCTCGTGGCTCACAGATTACTACAACAACAGTTGCAGGTACAGGTAATGCGATGATCTGACATGAGAGTGATGCTTTCTTTTGGAGTTCTTCTTCGATCAAGGGATAGGTTTCGGGTCGGGGAGCCTGGGATTAGCAGGGTGGATGTCGTTGTTCTTTTTCGTTTGATTTCATCCATAGTCGGATCTTACGCCAAGTTCGTGTCCGAACGTGTACGACTACACCCGGCGATGCATCAAGTACCTCTATGAAACGAACACGTACCACTACTTCCACGACTTCCATGAACGACTACTTCCCTCGACGAACTTGATCCGTTTTGAAAATGCACGCTTCGAAGGTATAACGCTGAGACGGCCATTCGTGGACCGTATGCATATGATGTGTGTATGAGTTGGTTGCATGTATCTATTGCTCACGGCGCACAATGTATCGCTTGCACGTTCCTCGTCGTTTGCCGTGCTGTCGACCCATGGGAACCCGGTACCCGAGATCACCCCACCATCTCTAGCATGTTCCACACATCCACACTTTCTTTTGCACGGATATCTCAATGAGTTGTCGGATCATCGGAATGTTGTCGTGGCACCATTTCCATTGTCATTGCGGTGGCACCCCTTTCGTTTAGCCATGGTGACCAAATTCTTCATAACATGCTCATGTCAACATTTTGATAAATTGCATAAAACTTGTATATGTCATTCGCATCATGATAACATGAGTTAAAATGTTTAAAATTGTTGTTTGCATTAAATTGCTAAACATGCATATGGGGATTTTCCGGAATTATTGTTGTTGTTTTCGGCCTCATTTAAACTTGCCTAAATAGTTAGTTTAATTATGCTTCACCTCTTGCCATGTTAACCAACATTTAATATTGATGAGTAGCATAACCGAGAGAGAACTAAGTAAGTCATGTGGTGTTTCATCAATATGCAACTCGTTGCATATTGAGCTTCACTTAATTTGTAGTATTGCTTGTTGCACTTTGCCATGCCATACTACTTAAACCGGACATGCATCATACTTGTTTGTGCATCATGCCATGTTTATACTTGTTGGTTCACCGTGTTGTTTTGCTTCTTTCCGGTTGCGCTTCTCCTTGATAGTTCCGGTTTCGTGGCGATTGCGAGGATCCGTTCGACTACGTTGGTTCGTCTTCTTCATGGATTCGATCTTCTTCCAAGGGGGATTTCAGGCAAGATGATCGTCACCTTGGATCTCACTAATATCTTTGCTATTCTAGTTGTCTCGATGCTATCGCTATGCCGCGCTACCTACCACTTGTTTATCAAGCCTCCCAAATTGACATGATAGCCTCTAACCTTTTTCCCTTCCTAGCAAACTGTTGTTTGGCTATATTACCGCTTTGCTCAGCCCTTCTTATGGTGTTCCTAGTTGCAGGTGCAGTTGCAGGTTTTTCCATGTTGGGACATGGATATCATGGATTTCTTGGGATATCACAATATCTCTTATTTAATTAATGCATCTATATACTAGGTAAAGGGTGGAAGGCTCGGCCTTTTTCCTGGTGTTTTGTTCCACTCTTGCCGCCCTAGTTTCCGTCATACCGATGTTATGTTCCTTGATTTTGCGTCCCTAACACGATGAGGGTTTATGGCCCCCTCTTGACAGTTTGCTTTGAATAAAACTCTTTCAGCAAGGCCCAACATTGGTTTTGCCATTTGCCTAATAACAACTAAAACTTGCATAGGGACCGGCTAGCACCCAAGGACTTAATTAATAAAGCCCCCCGGGGCCAGTGCTCCTCATGAGTGTTGGTCCAAACTAGAGCCCCTTGCAGCGCCGCCACGGGGAAACTCGAGGACTGAGTTGTACGGAATGCTCATCCGGTCGTGCCCCGAGACGAGATACGCGCGGCTACTATCAGGGTGTTAGCACACCGGGAGGTCTTGCTGGTTTTGTTTTACCATTGTCAAAATGTCTTGTGCACCGAGATTTGAGTCTGATCGGAGGGTCCCCAGATGGAGGATTGTCTCCACGGATCGTGAGCTTGTCATGGGCTAACTTGGGACACCCCTGCAGGGTTTAAACTTTCGAGAGCTGTGCACGCGGTTATGTGGCAGATGAGAGTTTTTAATATTCGACTGTGGTGGACTTGAACTATCACTACTGCAGGATGCTGCTAACGCGACACTACAATCAGAGACCCTTCGACGGAACTGTGTTCGATGCAATAATCATAAACGGTGGTGTAAAAAACCCGTCAAAAAAGGTGCAAAACATTTGCGATGGAGGATGGATCAAACACGGTTCAGATTTTAGTTGCGTGTGCGATGTAGGGCATACGGTTCAGTTCAATTAACTGTTTGAGATGATGAGGAACAAAAGAAACGGGAAGCTATATGAAGGTGTGTGCGATATACAGGATACGGTTCACTAGGATGAACTGTGTGTGATTAGGCAACATAATGGAAACGGTTCAACCGAACAAGATGTGTGTGATACGCGGCAAACTGGTCCGTAATCAGAAATGTGTGCGAAGACCAATAATAACATAGACGATTGCTGCTAATAAGCCATGTGGTTTGTTCTGTCTACAGAAGAATAACATGTATAAGGACTTGAGTCCATAAACAGATTGAACATCGAATTACATATGTGGCTAGTACACACATGACCTTTGCACACACGAAAGTACGTTCCAAAATGCCTATGAAACTCAAATAATGTATAAAAAGGCAAAACGAACCATGAATAATTTCATATGTTTAGGACGACGCTACTATATATAGTTGCATGTTGCCTCCATAAAGTAAATCAAGACGGGAAGAGACATCATATGTCGTTTCGCACACATAGGTGACAAGGTCCCTCTCGGAACAATGAGCCTTTTTGAGAGAAGCTCCGGTTTGTAAGATGATTGTACCAAAACTTGTCCCAAATTAGACTAATTTGTTACCACAACATGTTGGTGCTACGACATAACACCATGCCAAGTTTCATGATTTTGAGGCGAGTTTTGGATTTGCAGTAATTTTAAAACCAGGTTTCTCAATGTTTACTGTCGAGTCGGCACCGCCCTGGATAGGCTTTCTCCTCGTGGGTCCCAAATGATAAATCCAAATCTGTGACCACCATGCAGCTTTTCTTATTAAGAATTATAGCCCTTGGTGTGCAAGCTGAAAATAAGTTTGTGGGTGCTGGTGGGCACTACGAACTTGCGGTTCTATAATGAACAAAGATCTCAAGGATCCCGCGAGAGTGATGTTCTTTGCTTATGTTGTGAATACTTATAATATTTATGTCTTAATTAAGGAAATGGCAAGCCATTGGCCCAATATGAAAGAAAATATGGGTCAAAGCCGAGTTGAAAAGGGCAACAATATCTAACTCCAGCTAACAAAAAGTACAAAAGCACGAGGATTAATTGCTCATCAGGTTTAGACAAAATCCAGATTGAATAGGACAATGACATCTAACTCAACCAAAGTTTTCGGCAGTCACAATCAAATGGATCGGTTTGATCCATAAAATCAAGATCCCCGGCCAGAAATTCTACTGGTCCATGATGACAAGTTGTTGTAAATAGAAGCCGAGCATGATCAGAAGCCCTTAGGTCCACCGTCCACATGAAACTTCTTTTTATGTTGTTCCACACCTGCAGCCGTAAGAAATTTCTTATTGAAAAACATAATCGTCATGCACAATAGTGCCCTCGCATTCAACATGAAGAATGTGACAAAGATAGTATTTGCATCGTCGGATGCATATCCTTCGAGTGTTACTATCTTCAAATGAATGTCGTGACATCTGAGAAAATCCCGGTGCTTCTTGAGCCATCGATTGGTTATACCTTTTTCTCCATGTGTTAGGATGGACAAGCGCTTCAGTGAGCATAGAACATAATATTAGCATTGAAAGTGTACTCCAAGATGATACTTAACTTATGCGCACAAATGAAAAATGCAAATTACAAAAGTGTACGTGAATAATATACAGTACCTCAATAGGTGTGGAGGCAAACACCAACTCGAACCATTCAAAGGATCACTAATTGCACCCAAGGTCTCCAGTTTAGGTGCAGAGACCATAGTAATTTGTGAAGGTTTATAACAATAATCAAGGAGCAACCTTTGAAGTGAAGGGGCATCTCCGATGATGAGCTCCTATCCTTCAAAATGAATTCCAATGTTTACAAGGTGAGACGACTTTATTTTGAGACAAGGGATATGGATTCCTAGTCCAAAAACAAGCACCAAACGCTGTAGTTCAGGGCAGCTAGAGTGGATGATGCTGTGAAGTGAGGCACCGAAAGATCAACCAACACAAGCGCAAGTTTTTTCAGCAGTCGCAGTCAAAGCATTTGTACCATATAGTCTGCTAGATGGCACCGGGTCGAGGTGGCGGTGTCGAGAGAGGAGGAAAACCATGAGGTGGGCATCGGTGGTGAGGGCACAGATGCAGCTATTGGTGCTAACCTATCGCCGTAGTAATGGTAGAACTCAAACTGTTGGAGTTTATCAAATTGACGGGATGTCAGCCAAGCGGCCACCGTGTAGGGTATGTCTAGCAGGTAGCGTGCCGGGATGCAAATGCGTTGAACGGAGCCCTCATGGGAGGAGATGATGGCTCCGGGGAGTTCAGAATCATCATCGACAGATAGCTGACGACAGTCAGATTAAGAGGCGTGGTGCACCACAGAGTGCACCACCGAGATGCGAGGACTTGTGTGCGGTAGCCATCCTTTGTAGGGAGAAGGGAGATGATCTCCCCAAGGATTCCGTCCAGGAGATCGCTGCTGCGGTCCGCCGGAGATTCTACTAGTTCCTTAGGACCAGGGGGCGCTTCTGGCCGCACAGCCGGGTCCAAGATCTACATCCGGCGGCGGCACTGGTCGGAGCCTCATCTGTGTACATACCAATCTGAAAGAAATAAATGGCATAACATGTAGGACATTCGAAATGAATTCTCAAGATCAGGAAGAAAAAAGGCACAAACATATATGTAGGACATTCTAAATCAATTCTCAAGATCTGGACACGAATTATTAGCACGCTAGCTAACCCTAGTTGGATTATTAGCAAAAATTATTTGGACAGAACAAACAATTAATCACTACCTCTATACGGATAACATTCAAACAATCAATACACTACGTGCATCTAATGGATCTTAATTACTCTGATTTCATGGACTGGGAGAACATAACCATAGGATTTGTATTCCAGAAAAATTATAGAGGGGCGGGGTGGGCGGATTAACCACAGAAAACACTTGATATGTTTGCTGCACAAATGGGTATATAGATGACTAACCGATTTTCCGTCGGAGTCGCTGTTGTTGTCGGAGTTGTTGTTGACCTACGGCTCCGGCTTGTGGGGAGGGGGGGGGGGGCACGACGGCGCCAACAAAGTCAAGGTCGTGCGACTGCCCATGCGAGACCTCGTCGGTGGCGATGGAAACCTCTGTGGCCAGTTTCATGCATTGTGCGGGTGCTTCACCAGCCCCGGCGTCGCCACTCCCTCCGATGGTGCACTTCAGCGCCATCTCATACACTCCAGAGTCCAGACATTGGTGACCACTATGGACCGGGGGTGCGGCTGCCTATTATGGCCAGCGGCTCGGGCGCGCAATTAATACGGACCAGTGGGAGCGAGGCAGGCATCGGTCAAAAGTTGTCTCGCGTCCTGGTGAGCCTGCGCGGCGGACGTCTGCCATTCCTACCATCATTTCACACAGCTACTCGCACGCCTCCCCGTCAATACACACACTTGCACACACGCCTCCCGGTATGCCTGCACGGTGGAATGCTCGCATGCGTCCCGTCAACTCACTCCTACTCGCACGGCACACGGGGCGTGTGGTAGCACGTGTATTTTTTGGTTTATTTTCTGCCACTTTACTGCTTCACCGAACCGTTTGCGTTGAAGAGATGCACAAATCCTGCGTTGAACATCTCGCATGCTTCTCGGTGAACCTGCACACTGGACGAGTTTTGGATTTACTAGAATTTAAAACCAGGTATCTCAACATTTTGCCGACAATCAACAGTGCCCTGGTGTTGGAAATTCATTCCCATTTCTTGCATGGGATCTAATTAAGCTTGCACCCAAGAATTTTTTTGAAAGCAATAAGAGGCAACGGATATCGTTTCATCCCCAAATGTGGCACGTTCCCTACTGAAACCACCAGGCTTGTTGTGAGAAGCTCTGGTTTGTGAGAAGCATATACCCAAACCTGCCCCAAATGGGACAAAAAATTTACCACGACATGTTGATGCCGCTCCATGATAGCATGCCACGTTTCATGAATTTCAGACGAGTTTTGGATTTACTAGAATTTAAAAACCAGGTATCTCAATGTTGTGCCGGCAATCAACGGTGCCCTGGTGATTGAAATTCATTACCATTTCTTGCATGGGACCTAAGCATGCACCCAAGGACAAATATTTAATTTTTAAACCAATTTATATGCACTAGAGCATGTGCATGTAGTTCAAATTTGAATTATGCACAAAAATGCATTGAAAACTGAGTTAATGCATAAAAAATGTCCAAACGAACCTAAAAAAAATCACAAAAACTGACACAACACTCCTGTTGTTCTATATTGACACGAGAAAAAAAATTGAAAGCAATAAGAGGCAATGGATATCGTTTCGTCCCCAAAGGTGGGACGTTCCCTACCGAAACCATCATTCTTGTTGTGAGAAGCTCTGGTTTGTGAGAAGCATATACCCAAACCTGCCCCAAATGGGATAAAAAATTTACCACGGCATGTTGATGCCGCTCCATGATAGCATGCCAAGTTTCATGAATTTCAGACGAGTTTTGGAATTACTAGAATTTAAAAACTAGGCATCTCAATGTTTTGCCGGCAATCAACAGTGCTGAGAGAGTCCTGGATTAGGGGGTCTCCGGACAGCCAGACTATATACTTTGGCCGGACTGTTGGACTATGAAGATACAAGATTGAAGACTTCGTCTCGTGTCCGGATGGGACTCTACTTGGCATGGAAGGCAAGCTAGGCAATACAGATATGGATATCTCCTCCTTTGTAACCGACCTTGTGTAACCTAACCCCTCCGGTGTCTATATAAACCGGAGGGTTTTAGTCCGTAGGACAGGATACAATCATACCATAGGCTAGCTTCTAGGGTTTAGCCTCTCCGATCTCGTGGTAGATCAACTCTTGTAATACTCATATCATCAAGAATAAATCAAGCAGGACGTAGGGTTTTACCTCCATCAAGAGGGCCCGAACCTGGGTAAAACATCGTGTCCCCTGCCTCCTGTTACCATCCGCCTTAGACGCACAGTTCGGGACCCCCTACCTGAGATCCGCCGGTTTGGACATCGACATTGGTGCTTTCATTGAGAGTTCCTCTGTGTCGTCGCCATTAGGCTTGATCGCTCCTTCAATCATCGATAGCGATGCAGTCCAGGGTGAGACTTTTCTCCCAGGACAGATCTTCGTATTCGGCGGATTCGCACTGCGGGCCAACTCGCTTGGCCATCTGGAGCAGATCGAAAGTTACGCCCCTGGCCACCAGGTCAGGTTTGGAAGCTTAAACTGCACGGCCGATATCCGTGGAGACTTGATCTTCGACGGATTCAAACCCCTGCCAAGTGTGCTGCACGGTCTCGATGAGCATGATTTATCTCTGTCGTCGGACAGTGTTCAGGATATCGCACCGGCGACTGCTCCGACCCTTAATTCGGAGCCAATCGCGCCATCCATGGACGGGTGGATAGACCCCGCTATGGAGGCCGTACTCTCAGCGGCGATCGAGCCAAGGAACGACCTTACCTTTCATAAGAGCCGTGTTGCCGAACTACCGGATCCTTCTCCGGCCACGGACTCCGAACCGCCTGCGCCCCTGCCTGTCGAATCCGGCTGGGTGCCAATCATGAAGTTTACCTCCGCGGATGTTTTTTAGCACTCGCCCTTCGGCTACGTACTGAACTCATTAAGGTCTCTCTCCCTGTTAGGAGAATCCTGGCCGAACTACGTTCGGCAGGATTGGGATGTGGATGACGAAGAAATTCGCCGCCCACCCACCACCCACTTAATAGCCACTGTCAACGATCTAACCGACATGCTGGACTTCGACTCCGAAGACATCGATGGTATGGACGACGATGCCGGAGATGAACAGGAACCACCGCCCACATGGCACTGGACGCCCACTTCATCATATGATGTATACATGGTGGACACACCCAAAGACAATGATGTCGAGGAACAAAAGGACGCAACAAAGGATTGTCCCCTTGGGAAGTAGTCAAAAAGGCGGCGCAAGCGCCGCTCTAAACCCCGCCTCGGCAGAAACAACGGTCATATAGGCCCAGCGATAGAGCAGGGTGAACCATCGCCCGACCAGGGCAACACGGAGAATCAAACCGAACAACCCGACTCCGTCGAAGATAACAGTCCGGACGACATCACACCGGACAGGCTCCCGGAGCAACAGAATGCCCATCAAAGGCTGGTTGCCACTGCGAGGAGTCTGAAAAAGCAGAAGCAAAGGCTCAGGGCTGCAGAAGACACACTCAAAATTAGATGGAGTGAAGTACTCAACACATCAGCGAAGTACGGCAGTAATCACCACACCAAGAGCTATCCGAAGCGAAAGTTGCTACCTGAATTCGATGAGGAGGCCCTAGATCCTCCACAATTAAAAAATAAAATGGCCATCCAGTCGGATAGACGACCTCATAGCCAACATAAAGCGGCAAACGATGCCGCACATAAACCAGTACGCGATCCGCGTAAGGGCTCGCATCAAAAGGACGACGCAACCAGATCCATCTATGGACCACGCAAGAGCGCTCCAACATACAATGCAACACAATAAACATCCGAACACCACGGTACACCCAAATACAGGGGTGCCGCACACCCCCTATGTTTCACCGATGAGGTGTTGGACCATGAATTTCCAGAGGGATTCAAACCCGTAAACATAGAGGCGTACGACGGAACAACATACCCTGGGGTTTGGATTGAGGACTACATCCTCCATATCCATCTGGCTCGAGGAGACGATCTCCACGCCATCAAGTACTTACTCCTCAAGCTCAAGGGGCCAGCTCGGCATTGGCTTAAAAGCCTCCCTGAAAACTCCATCAGAAGCTGGGAAGAGCTCGAAGACGCCTTTCGGGCAAATTTTCAAGGGACATATGTCCAACCACCGGATGCAGACGATTTAAGTCATATAACTCAACAGCCCGGTGAGTCAGCCCGAAAACTTTGGAACAGGTTCCTCACTAAAAAGAACCAAATAGCCGACTGTCCGGACGCCGAAGCCTTAGCAGCTTTCAAGCATAGCGTTCGAGACGAATGGCTTGCCAGACACCTCGGTCAAGAAAAGCCGAGAACAATGGCAGCATTAACAAGCCTCATGACCCGCTTTTGCGCGGACGAGGACAGCTGGTTAGCCCGATGCAGCACCAGCGACCCAAGTATATCCGAAGTCAGGGATGGAAACGGGAAATCACGACGCAGCAATAATAAGCACCGGAATAAAGAAGACATCCCGAAGAGCACGGCGGTAAACGCCGGATTCAGAAGATCTTGGCCAGGTCAGCAAAGCCGCCCTCCAAAGGCAACAGAGACGAACTGTCCAGCCTAAACAAAATTCTTAACCAAATATGTCAGATCCATAGCACCCCTGATAAACCTGCAAATCATACCCACAGAGAATGTTGGGTCTTCAAACAGTCCGGCAAGCTCAACACCGAACACAAGGGGCAGGATACACCAAGTGAAGACGAGGACGAGCCTCGCAAGCAAAGCACAGGGGAACAGAAGAAATTCCCAGTAGAAGTCAAAACAGTCAACGTGTTACACGTGATAAAAGGGAGAAACAAAGCTGCACCTTTAGAGAAACATGCCCCAGGGCCTATCACCGCGGAGCTCCGCCACTGGTCGTCTCAATCAATCACCTTCGATCATCGGGACTACTCGGCAAGTATCCGACATGCAGGATGGGCTGCCTTGGTATTAGATCCAATAATTGGCGGATACCACTTCACACGAGTCCTGATGGATGGCGGCAACAGTTTCAATCTGATATATCAGGATACAGTCCGCAAAATGGGGATAGACCCAACAAATATTTGCCGCAGCAATGCTACCTTTAAAGGAGTAACACCAGGTCCAGAGGCTCATTCCAAGGGCTCCCTGCTACTAGAGGTTATATTCGGCTTCCCCGGTAACTTCCGCAGCGAAAATTTAACCTTCCACATCGCTCCGTTCCAAAGTGGCTATCAAGCACTACTCGGACGCGAAGCTTTCACTCGCTTTAATGCAATACCGCATTACGCTTCCCTCACGCTTAAGATGCCCGGTCCATGCGGCATCATTACAGTAAATGGAAATATTGAGCGTTCCTTGAGCGCCGAAGACAGTGCGGCCGCCTTGGCAGCCGCACACTAAACGGCCTCACCAACTCAAGCATTCGACAGGTCGTTAAGACCACAGACGCGGTTAGACGAGTCTGGCGCAGCTATATGTAATTAATACAGGTTTGATGGCCATACCCCTAGTACAATACAAGGGGTTCAACATGCGCAAACAAGTGGCAATTAGGCTCAATCTTACTCATCTTGCATTGTACATGGTTTCTTTAGTATAACCTACCTTTTTGCGCGACAACTTTTCAACTAAGTTCCTCTCTTTTACAGATGACCATCGTGCTACACCCGTCCAGGATACAGCACAACGGAGACACAGGCGCAGACGTGCAGCAGGGACCCGTTCCAAGGATTCTTTTTAGATTAAGACCCTGCGTAAACCTTTTTTACTGTCTCTTGTTGCTACACATCCCTTGAATTCTCAGTACAATTGAGAAGGATGCTGACGTCTTGGCATGTGGCCACGTCAGAATAATGCATGTACCTGGACACCAGGGGCTTATTACAAAGGGCACTGTTTAGGCCCGGTTTATACCATAAAGACCGAATACCTTAGGGAGTGTTCGGCGTCGTGAGTTTGACCTTATATGCATCAGCTCCGAATCATGTCTTTGGTCAAATGTTGGGTTTGCCCGGCTCCTGTGTTTTGCTGCCCTACGTTCCGCTCTATCGGCTAAGGCGGCACCAGGAGAACTACTGCAATTGTGCCCTTGTTCATCCGGACGAGCACCTTAGTAGAGAAAGTCGAAAACTGACTGTCATGATATAGCGTGAGACTGGTGAACCACTCGATGACCTATTGGAATCTTCGGGATTCCTCCGCATTAACGAAGGGCCGTTTCCCGGCCAGGCATGTACGCACCCCGAATCCGGATGAGTGCGGAGCCACTAGGGGCTATATAGTAGCCCCACTGTCAAACTCCTCTGGCTAAGTGAAAGTGTTAAAGCATTATAGTCCGGTTGCCTAGTTCGCTGCGCTATCACCTCCTTAATAGCACCAAGACATTGGATTAAGTGTGAATACACGTCTTCTGCGAACACCCCCGCATTATATGTGTGGGGGCTGAAGCCGACGACTGCAATCTTTCAGGTTATATACATGTATACATAAACGGCCGCACAGGAGGCATCACAATACTTTTGGGCAAAAGTATAAATACAGCCTTGATAAATTCAATAAAACGTTGTTTTTACAATGGGAATACATGTCAGTCAAACATGACATTCTTCGAGCACTGGGCCTCTATCAAACGAGCGCCCTCAAGAACTTCTTCAAAATAGTGCTCGGCAGCCACTCGGCCTATGGCCGAACCCTGCGCCGCGACAGAGGTGGCATCCATCTCCGCCCAGTATGTTTTGACACGGGCAAGGGCCATCCGCGAGCCTTCTATGCACGCCGACCTCTTCATCGAATTAATGTGTGGCACCGCACCAAGGAACTGCTGCACCAAGCTAAAATAGCTGTTCGGCTTTGGCCTTTCCGGCCATAGATGATCCACGACAGACCTCATGGCGACTCCGGACAATCTATTGAGTTCGGCCCATTCGGCAAGCTGATCAGTCAATGGAAGCGGACGCTCTGGAACGTTAAATTGCGACCAGAATAGCTTGTCCACTTCACGATCTGTTTGATCTCGGAAGTATTCGGCCGCATCGACAGCGCTCGCCGCCAAGTCCAGATATGCGTCGGCCGAACTCCACAGCCGATCCAGAGGGGCATACCGCGGATCTCCGAACTTCCTCTGCAACATAAATGGCTTCCCAACCACAATGTCCCCGGCTTCACGCAGTTCCTCCTTCTTTGCTCTCATTGCAGAGCGGGTGTCTTTGGTCGCCATTGTGGCCTTTTCGAGGTCCGTAGCCTTCGCCCGGTTTTCTTCTTCAAGAAACTAGCAGCGGTCGGTAGTGTCTTTTAACTTCACAGCCATTTTGGCCATTTTCTCTTTGCTCTCGCTATGCGCGGCCTTCTCGGCTCTCAACTCTTCGGCCGCCTTCAAAGCGGCCGCATTACTACTCCTTGCTTGCTCCTTGGCTCGGGCAAGCTCCGCCCGCAGGGCCTCCATGGTGGCAGCTCCATCTGCAGTCAGAACATATTAAAGATACTGGCATCACGCTGCTCTTACTATGTGACATTCACTATAAACATCACCTACCCTGTGCCTCGTCAAGCCGCTTATTAACAAGCTCGATGTCGGCATCCGCCGCATCCAGTCGCCGCTTTAGTTCGGCAACCCCATCAGTCCGGCTAGCCACCGGAGCTTCAGATACCTGCACATAAAGGCGGTCTGGTTATTACCTGGGACTATGATCCTCTGATCGCCGCCGTTCTCGATGACAACCAGAGTCTCAGGGGATACTATCTACACACGACACACCTAAAAATGTGTGGTACTATCACAAATGTATATCATTTCACGTACCTCAAAGCCCGTCAGTAGACTCATAAAGGCTTCATGCAACTCGCTTTCGGCGGACGAAATCCTTTCAATCACCGTACCCATCAATGTACGGTGCTCTTCTGAGATAGTGGCTCGCTCTAGCAGATCCCTCAGTGCGTCCGACCGCATACCAGACGGTGCTGGATTCTTTTGGTTGCTCTCTTCAAGAGCCGGATACTAGGGACTTCGGGCGACCATAGGATTATCTTCTGGCCTCACCATATCCGGAGTGACCCTCCACGACGATACTTCAAGGTCGCCCGCTTCTTGAGCCGGGGAATCCGGGGGAGGCGTTTCGCTCTCCATCATCTCTGGAAGAAGATCCCCCGAAGACGAGCTCTACTGAGAAGGGCTAAGAACCGAACTACAAGATAAATGCTTCGGTCATTCTCCTCAAAGGTAAGGTAGTATATCTTCACTACTAAGTACTTTTTGATTACTTACAGCTTGTTAGAGGGCTGATCCCCGCGCGGACTTTGTGCGGCAAGAGCACCCTCCGAGGCAGGACCCTCTGGTGAATTTCTCTTCTCCCGTTTGGAAACTTTGGTTTCCGGATCTTGTAACATCCCAAAATTCTAAATTTCGGAATGTTATAATAAATAGATAGATTTGATTGATTGTTTAATTGATTGTCTGAAAGTGAGTGAATTCGAAACTTTTTGAAAGATAAATGAGAGGGAATAAAAGGACTTTCCCAAACTTTCATTTTTGCATTTTGATCTCCGTGAATTCAAATTCTTTTCATCACAAAACCCTGGAGAGAAGATAACAAGACTTCTTCCATTTATTTAAATGACAAGGGGTGTTGAAAATATTTTGAATTTCATTTGAGAATATTTTCAATTCTGAAACTTTATGCAACTCAATGATTTTCACGAGCGAAGATAAAATGACTTCTTCAAATTATATGAAATATGAGTTGGGAGTTTCAAAGAATTAAATTCAAAGTTCTTTTGAATTTATATTCAATTTGGAGTTATTTGAGTTTTATTCAAATTATTTTTCTCCAAAAATAAAATATATGGAAAATAGGGTAAAATGATTCCCTACAATAGAAAATTGGAAAAAAAATTAATTTGAAATCATTTTGGTATTTTTAAAATGATTTTATTGAGTTTTTATTAGACCAGTAGCACTCTTTGAATTATTTGAATTATTCTGGATTTTATTTGGCATTATAAAAAATTTCATGTCGTAGAGAATCTTTTTCTGAAAATTTTGATATATTATATGCCTATATAATATTTTATTTCTGTTTGTTTTTATTTGTTATGTTTGTCTGGAAATTTAGTTTAAAAAAAATCCCGGGGGCCAACTGGGCCGAAGCCCAGCGAGCCGGCCCAAGTCGCCGCCGCCTCCTTCCTCCCATGCCCCACCCGGACTCGCCGGAGTCCGAGCGAGCCACGCCGGCCGTCGCCCCTCCTCCACGCCACCACGTCCCCTCCCCTCGCCCTTATAAGGCCAACCCCGCCGCCTCTCGCCCCCTCTCTCTCCTCCCCGCTCTCGCATCGCCGCCGCCGCGGCCAGATCCGCCGCTGCCGCCAGACGCCGCGGCTGCTTGCGCTCGCCGCCGCTGCACCACCGCCACCGCGCCGCGCCCCGCCTGCTCGCCTCGCTGCCGCTGCAGTCCCGCGCTGCATCCGCCGTCGCCTGCTGCCGCGCCGGAGCCGCCGTCTCGCCTCGCCGCCTCGCCGGAGTAACCACCGCCGTCGTCGGTTTATTTCCTCCGAACCGGTATAAACCAATTTAAACTGCCCGATTCGTCGGTTTTTCTTTTAGTTTAGTTTCGTTTAAAACCGGTTTTGTTTAGGTTTAATTATACAGAGAACGTCCGCTATTTAGATCTTATAAACGAACGTTCGCTTTTTAGTCTTTTTCTTTTCTTTTAGTTTTCTGCCAGGGACTCGTTTGTGAATATTTTTTTACAGATTGGCCCCTGATTTTCAAACGACCATTACTTTTTACTCGTTATCCCAAATTCAACGAAACCAACACCCACATCTTCGTTATGATCCCCTCTATCCAGTAAGCCAACTCAAACATGTTTTGAAAATTTTAAAATTTGAATTAGATCAGATTTGAATTCAAACTTTGTTTGATCATAACTTGAGTTTCGTAGCTCTGTTTGAGTTGATTCTTTTTGCAAATCGAAGCTCTTGGCTTAAAATTTCTGATAAGGCCAAATTCACATAATTTTGGTTCTGTTAGAAATTGTTTTATGTTGCAAGAGTCATTTGCTTGATTTTGATGTTTTCCGAATCGTCTTCTTCGTTCTTTCTGATCTTTTGAGTGATTGCTTATGTGTGGTTACTATTGCTTGCTTACGATAGATTGACCGGAGTGTGACGAGTAGAGCTATCAAGAGTTTTGAGTGCGAATCATCTTCATCAACATTGCAGGCAAGTTCACACTTTGATCATACCTCTTTCATACCCAGTTTTATTGCATTAGGTCAATCCTCAAACATTGCATGAGTAGGATTGATAACATGTGGGTATTGGGAAGTAGTTGATGAGGTAGGAACCTATTGCCCTGCATTCAAACCTTGGGAGTTACTATTACGTTATGCTTATAGTGCCATGCTATGCTCGTAGACGTGGATTGGGTTTTGAGAGTATTCATGACAGATGTGAGATTGTTAATTAATGGTTTACTTAAGGTGGCAACTTAAACACACATCTGGGTGGATTGAGGCACCTGGGTATTCCAGGATTGCCTGTCTAGGCACCTGGGTAGACCAGGATTGCCTGTTTTTTTATGGACCGCCACCCAGGCTCAAAGGGATGATGAGATTATTCATACTAGAAACTTCCGTGTGCAGCCACAAGCTATTATGGGCTCTAGCATAGTTGATTAAGTCGTGTGAACTCTTACAGTGGTAGACTAGCAGATGTAGGGGGTGTTGGTGGTACGGTCTACCCATCGTAAGGTGCAAACGCTTCTGAAAGACTATGTCTCGGTCATCCGTTTCTCAAACACCATTTAGTGCGAGAAATCCAACGGAGGAGATCGAGTCTTGTGGGGAAAAGTGCGCAAACCTCTGCAGAGTGTATAAACTAATCATGGTTAGCCGTGTCCCCGGTTATGGACATCTTGAGTATCTAGTACCTGGATTATCATGTGAATCTCATCATGTTACTTTAAATGAATATTGTTGGGTTTAATGATGTTACTTAATTGGGATTGAGAATGCTGTCAACCATTCTCAATGTTTAACAACCACCATGATAGTTAAATAAATTTATTCCTTTGTAGTAGGGAAAAAATGGCTTTTCGCAAAAACCTTATAACCATAGAGCTTTTCCACCAGCCAAATATGCATGTAGTGATAGCCTTTATTCATCATTCTCTATGGTGTGAATTTGCCAGTACATTCCATGTACTGACCCTCTGTGGCTGCACGTCTCTTGTTGCAGGATTTCTTACGACGATTAAGTGATAGGTTAGGGTTACGACTTCTACACTCAACCTTGTCGTTGGTGTTGATGGGAATCCACATCCTTGTTACTTCTGCTATTTTGGATTGAGGTAATAGTATTTACGTTACTTTTACATGTGATTTACCTCTGTTATATATCCTCGAGTACTATGTGTGTCAGCATACCGATCCAGGGATGACACTTAAGCACAGAGACTTGATCCATTCGGGTCGGGTCGCTACAAGATGGTATCAGAGCACATGTTGACTGTAGGACGTGACCCTAGAAACTGGCAAGCCCATAGCAAAGATTTTTCTCTACAACTTTCCCTTTCAAAAAGATCTTTTACCTCTCTTCTCTTCTGAGCTTATTCAAAAATTCCCTTTAGTGAGACCATATCCCTTTTCCCTTTGGATCACTCGAAGATTCGACGGATAAGACCACTCCAATAAGTACAAGATATTGGACAACTAAGACCACTTCGGAATGAAGAGGATTTTACTGTGCATCTGAATAATGGAAACTACAACGGTTGAAGACTCCTAAGACTAGGAGAATTTGAAGGCTCTAAAGAATTCCCAGATTTGTATGAACTAGGAAGGCTACCCTTATGGAACTTGACAGATTATGGAAGTTGTCAATACCCAAGATCAAGGTGCATCGGAGAAAAACCGTAGCATGTAGGGTTAAGAACTCAAGGATTTGTCGAGAAAACCCTAAGGCAGGAGATATCAACTATGGAATGATAGCTCATGGGAATGACAAGAGCAGAAACACAGTTATCCGTGATGTCATCGCCCGCTGATGCTATTGTCACCGTGCTGACTTAAGGATGCATTTCTTCGGAATGGATTTGATGGAAGAAGGCTGATGGAGCACCTATTAGTAAGATGAAGTTTTAACCTTAGCCGGTGTATCACCAGGATCTGGAGTAGTACATCAAGAAGTTTAAGATGGAGCTCCATGAAGCCGTATTAGACAAGGAAGCATTTCGTGAAGAAACTCAGGAACCAAAAGCTGAAAGAAGCCAAGCTGGAGGAGCTACGACCTCGAGATACCGGAGATTTATCAGGAACTGAAGGACAATATGACCATGGTTCATGTGAAGGATGTTGAAACCTAGAAGTTTGAAATGCAACTCCGGAATATTAAAGGATGTCATGAGAGATTTCACGTCAACAGAGATGATCTGGCAAAAGAACTTGAGAAGACAAGCATGATCGTAAGAAGCCATTGGAGGCATGAACAAGACTCGTAGAGCTTGATGACTTTGAAGATTTATTGACTTTTAGAAGACCAAACCCCAGTTATATTCCTATGATAGATGCGACGAATTGTGAGCTGTCATTTGTTTGATGTTTTTCCGACAGCCACAATAAAAATCCGTCTTTTCAAAACTTTTGTTTGTATTGTGTGTATCCCTCTCCCTCTCTCTTATCTCACCCCAAACCCATGGACCCAATAAAGGATGAATGAAGATGAGCTTATATTTTCTGGACCGGTGAGTCAGTTGGAGACAGACCGATGGACTCAGAACATGGAGGATCACATGAAGAATAACCCTATAGTTGGAAATGATATGACCCAGCATGCTCTTCAGTGCTTTGAAAGAGGTGCTGCTACTTGGTGGAGGATATACCAAACCATGAATGGATGGCAAGGAGTAACCACTTGGAGAGAATTAAAGTTGACTCTGCAAAAATCCCACCGTGTGTCCCAGAAGTTGAAGCCTTATGGAAATGATATGAAGAAGCATTGTGCATGCAAGCTTTGTGGAGAAATAGGACACAACCATACAGAACACCAGGATGAATGCTCTAATTGTGAAGGAAGTCACCTAGTTGAAGAATGCCCAACTAGGCAGATTACTTGTTTCTTGTGTGAAGGGACTACCCACTACCCTGCTCAGTGTCACATTTACCCCATGGTACAAAGAACCATCCAGCAGAAGAAAGAAGCAATGAAAGGAGCCCTCATGGGAATTCGAGAAGAACGAGTGCTGAAGAAGGAGTTGGAGGAAACACCCAAAGAGGAATCAATTAAACCCTACACCAAGTCTTGCTATTCATGTGGAGAAGAAGGACACATCTCCCGGAATTGTATGAATGGGGATCTAGTAGAATTCCCGACGGAGGAAGTAGAATATGACCCACAAGAAATAGAAGCCCTGATTGGCATGGAAAGGTCTAGGAAGAGAAATAGATTGGATTCCAGGAAGAACCTGAGTCATATCACCTGTTATAGGTGCAAGGAGTCAGGGCATTACCTCAACAGTTGCCCAAAAAAAAGGAAACCTCGAGACTTGTCAGGAGCAAAATGTTTTCGTTGTAATAGAGCAGGGCACCTTGCCAGAGGATGCCCCAAGGAGAAGGAGACTTTTGCTAGATAGTTGAGTTTGCAACAAAAGAAATGGAGTAGTAGAAGTGAGAACATTTTCTTTTATATTGAGGTGTTGAGTTGAGACATGTAAAGGAAAAGCGAGAGATTGTAATCACTTGAGAATGAATAAAGTTAGCATCGTTGGTACTGATATGGATTTTATGAGTTGTTACTCTATGAAGAAGGATTTTGACCATTTTTGAGGATAAGAGAAATATGGTCTATGGAAGATTTGTGCATTTTAAGGGTGGTAGTACCCTGTAAGAACCGTTGACCCCTGGAAAAGATAAGGATACTCCACTGAGTGGATTTCGGACAAAATGAATACGAGTTTTGTCTCGATATGTGTGATACCCCAAGAGTATGTGGGATGAAGTTGGAGACCGTCAAGTTGTTGGACCAAAGGTGATCAAAGGAGTTAGAAGAGAATGTTAAGTTGATTCGAGATAAACTGGAGGTAGTCTATGAAATTGGAGACAGAGCATGTCTTCGTGTGACCCCTCTGCGAGGAGTTAAACGATTTGTAGTTAAGGGAAAGTTAGCCCCGAGATTTGACGGACCATACCGATTTTTGGAGCGTATGGGAGAAGTGGCCAACAAGTTGGAGTCACCTGAAGGAGTCAGGAGTTTATGATGTGTTTCACGTTTCCCAGTTGAAGAAGTGCCATGCAGAGATGGCCAATATTCCCCTGTAAGGACGCTTGACCTTGGAAAGGATAATGATGTTCGACGAAGTAGAATATGGACTTCATAAGTATAAGTTTTTATCTCGGTATGAGGGATATTCCCCGAGGATGAAGAGATAAATTACTATTGGATATAAAGGAGGTATGATGTCGGAAAATATGGATCAATGGAAATTCCATGATGAATCTGAGTAATCATGTCCTAGTTTGGTGCCAATAGAAGGAAGGAAGACAGTACAATTGGATGGATTTAAGAATACCAGGAAGTTGGAAGTTGGAATAATGATCAGTTGCCCGATGATAAGTTCAAGGACTACAAGTGATGAGATGGGCCATAACCCACAGGCCCCAGGACCTGCCAAGAAGCAAGCACACTCTTGCTGAAGGAAAAACCCTAGAAGGAGTTATGTTTTATCGATAGGCAATCTTATAGGAATTACGCAAAACCTGAGAGTTGTGAAGGAACGATAGATGTTTGTTTGGCTTGCAGAATCAATGGATTATTCCGAACGCAGTTCGTAGACAAGAGAAATTATGCAATGCTTGTGAGGACGACCGAGTGTTAGAATGCGAGATTCGCTAAACCGTATACAAGGTAATGATTTGGGTGCGGGATGGATTGATCACCATACCGACTTACTCTTATTGTTCGCCTTGCTATATGGGATGGTAAATCTGAGTGACTTGCCTATAGTAGAGAGACGCCGATGTTAAACCTTGTTAAACCTTAGAATGGTATAAGAATTTTTCCCTTGTACAAGGCAGCTTTTGCCAACCGTAGGTTATACAGTGAGGATCAACCCAGACCCATTTCCTGCAGAAGGAACCATAAATTTTTGACCACCATGAGATATCGATAGTTGTTTAGTTTTGGCGCCAGACCCGTCAGCTAAGAAGACCCAGTCTCGGAATAACCTTACCAAGATGAAAGGACAAAAGGATTGAGGTAAAGGTTATGCCGTTACCGGAAGAGCCCAGAGAAAGGAATTATACTAAAGATCTAGGAAGACCGGCCCCGTCAAGAATAAGGATGGAGTATATGAGTTTTGATGGAACCGTAACAATGTTTCTAAGGGTGGTAGCACCCCAGACCCTTGTGATGATCGATGGATTTTGAGGAGACCCCCAAACCCTAACCTATTTCTTTCTAGCCTCTCCGAATCTCGAGGATGAGATTCATTTTAAGGGTGGTAGGTTTGTAACATCCCAAAATTCTAAATTTTGGAATGTTATAATAAATAGATAGATTTGATTGATTGTTTGATTGATTGTGTGAAAGTGAGTGAATTCGAAACTTTTTGAAAGATAAATGAGAGGGAATAAAAGGACTTTCCCAAACTTTCATTTTTGCATTTTGATCTCCGTGAATTCAAATTCTTTTCATCACAAAACCCTGGAGAGAAGATAACAGGACTTCTTCCATTTATTTAAATGACAAGGGGTGTTGAAAATATTTTGAATTTCATTTGAGAATATTTCCAATTCTGAAACTTTATGCAACTCAATGATTTTCACGAGCGAAGATAAAATGACTTCTTCAAATTATATGAAATATGAGTTGGGAGTTTCAAAGAATTAAATTCAAAGTTCTTTTGAATTTATTTTCAATTTGGAGTTATTTGAGTTTTATTCAAATTATTTTTCTCCAAAAATAAAATATATGGAAAATAGGGTAAAATGATTCCCTACAATAGAAAATTGGAGAAAAATTAATTTGAAATCATTTTGGTATTTTTAAAATGATTTTATTGAGTTTTTATTAGACCAGTAGCACTCTTTGAATTATTTGAATTAGTTTGGATTTTATTTGGCATTATAAAAATGTTCATGTCGTAGAGAATCTTTCTGAAAATTTTGATATATTATATGCCTATATAATATTTTATTTCTATTTGTTTTTATTTGTTATGTTTGTCTGGAAATTTTGTTTAAAAAAAATTCCCGAGGGCCAACTGGGCCGAAGCCCAGCCAGCCGGCCCAAGTCGCCGCCGCCTCCTTCCTCCCGTGCCCCACCCGGACTCGCCGGAGTCCGAGCGAGCCACGCCGGCCGTCGCCCCTCCTCCACGCCACCACGTCCCCCTCCCCTCGCCCTTATAAGGCCAACCCCGCCGCCCCTCGCCCCCTCTCTCTCCTCCCCGCTCTCGCATCGCCGCCGCCGCAGCCAGATCCGCTGCTGCCGCCAGACGCCGCCGCTGCACCACCGCCACCGCGCCGCGCCCCGCCTGCTCGCCTCGCTGCCGCTGCAGTCCCGCGCTGCATCCGCCGTCGCCTGCTGCCGCGCCGGAGCCGCCGTCTCGCCTCGCCGCCTCGCCGGAGTAACCACCGCCGTTGTCGGTTTATTTCCTCCGAACCGGTATAAACCAATTTAAACCGCCCGGTTCGTCGGTTTTTCTTTTAGTTTAGTTTCGTTTAAAACCGGTTTTGTTTAGGTTTAATTATATAGAGAACGTCCGCTGTTTAGATCTTATAAACGAACGTTCGCTTTTTCGTCTTTTTCTTTTCTTTTAGTTTTCTGCCAGGGACTCGTTTGTGAATATTTTTTACAGATTGGCCCCTGATTTTCAAACGATCATTACTTTTTACTCGTTATCCCAAATTCAACGAAACCAACGCCCACATCTTCGTTATGATCCCCTCTATCCAGTAAGCCAACTCAAACATGTTTTGAAAATTTTAAAATTTGAATTAGATCAGATTTGAATTCAAACTTCGTTTGATCATAACTTGAGTTTCGTAGCTCCGTTTGAGTTGATTCTTTTTGCAAATCGAAGCTCTTGACTTAAAATTTTTGATAAGGCCAAATTCACATAATTTTGGTTCTGTTAGAAATTGTTTTATGTTGCAAGAGTCATTTGCTTGATTTTGATGTTTTCCAAATCGTCTTCTTCGTTCTTTCTATTCTTTTGACTGATTGCTTATGTGTGGTTACTATTGCTTGCTTACGATAGATTGACCGGAGTGTGACGAGTAGAGCTATCAAGAGTTTTGAGTGCGAATCATCTTCATCAACATTGCAGGCAAGTTCACACTTTGATCATACCTCTTTCATACCTAGTTTTATTGCATTAGGTCAATCCTCAAACATTGCATGAGTAGGATTGATAACATGTGGGTATTGGGAAGTAGTTGATGAGGTAGGAACCTATTGCCCTGCATTCAAACCTTGGGAGTTACTATTATGTTATGCTTATAGTGCCATGCTATGCTCGTAGACGTGGATTGGGTTTTGAGAGTATTCATGACAGATGTGAGATTGTTAATTAATGGTTTACTTAAGGTGGCAACTTAAACACACATCTGGGTGGATTGAGGCACCTGGGTATTCCAGGATTGCCTGTCTAGGCACCTGGGTAGACCAGGATTACCTGTTTTTTATGGACTGCCACCCAGGCTCAAAGGGATGATGAGATTATTCATACTAGAAACTTCCGTGTGCAGCCACAAGCTATTATGGGCTCTAGCATAGTTGATTAAGTCGTGTGAACTCTTAAAGTGGTAGACTAGCAGATGTAGGGGTTGTAGGTGGTACGGTCTACCCATCGTAAGGTGCAAACGCTTCTGAAAGACTATGTCTCGGTCATCCGTTTCTCAAACACCATGTAGTGCGAGAAATCCAACGGAGGAGATCAAGTCTTGTGGGGAAAAGTGCGCAAACCTCTGCAGAGTGTATAAACTAATCATGGTTAGCCGTGTCCCCGGTTATGGACATCTTGAGTATCTAGTACCTGGATTATCATGTGAATCTCATCATGTTACTTTAAATGAATATTGTTGGGTTTAATGATGTTACTTAATTGGGATTGAGAATGCTGTCAACCATTCTCAATGTTTAACAACCACCATGATAGCTAAATAAATTTATTCCTTTGTAGTAGGGAAAAATTGGCTTTTCGCAAAAACCTTATAACCATAGAGCTTTTCCACCAGCCAAATATGCATGTAGTGATAGCCTTTATTCATCATTCTCTATGGTGTGAATTTGCCAGTACATTCCATGTACCGACCCTCTGTGGCTGCAACATCTCATGTTGCAGGATTTCTTACGACGAGTAAGTGATACGTTAGGGTTACGATTTCTACACTCAACCTTGCCGTTGGTGTTGATGGGAATCCACAACCTTGTTACTTCTGCTATTTTGGATTGAGGTAATAGTATTTACGTTACTTTTACATGTGATTTACCTCTGTTATAAATCCTCGAGTACTGTGTGTGTCAGCATACTGATCCAGGGATGACACTTAAGCACAGAGACTTGATCCATTCGGGTCGGGTCGCTACAGATCTTCAGAGGTAGTCCTCTTCCTCCCCCGGGGCGAGGGAACGTCAGATTCTTCCCCCTGGTTTCCTCCCTCACGGAGGCGCTCATTCCCTCGATTGGAATAGGTAGCGGTGGAGGCCCGCTTTCGCCCTCTTTATTCCCCCCTTCATCTTCCTTTGAGGGCACCGGGCAGGGTGCTGGCTTGAGCATCTTTTCCAGCACCGGATTGTCCAAGCCTTCAGGAAGGGGGGCCGAACACCGGATCATCTTCGCCTTTCTATCCAGTCCTGGTCAAAGAGCGACTCTTCAGAATGATCTCATGATAAATAAAAAGACGGTGTGTTCGGCCATGGGATTACTTACTTGGGCCCCGGTACGGTTGCTTCTTAGGCCCACGTCCTCGGTAGTGTCCGGACACTCTGCTTGGGGTCCGAAGAATGATTTGTACAACTCCTCGTGCATCAGGCCGAGGAAGTTCTGAATAGTGCGCGGTCCTTCCGGGTTGAATTCCCACATACGGAGGGGTCGGCGTTTGCAAGGATGGACTCGACGAACCAGCATGACTTGCACTACCATAACCAAACTAAAATCTCCCTCGAAGAGATCTCGGATGCGGCTCTGCAGTATGGGCACATCCTTGGCTGGACCCCAGCTCAGCCCCCTGCTGATCCATGACATCAGTTGTGGTGGAGGGCCCGAGCAAAAGGCGGGGGAAGCTACCCACTTGGCACTTCTGGGAGCGGTGACATAGAACCACTCCCGTTGCCATAATCCGGACACCTCTGGAAAGGAACCCTTTGGCCATGGAGCTCCAGCGATCTTGCTTATTAATGCACCTCCGCAAGCTACATGCTGCCCCTCGACCGTCTTTGGCGTCACATCAAAGGTCTTGAGCCACAGGCCGAAGTGAGGGGTAATGCGGAGGATGGCCTCACATACGACAATAAATGCCGAGATGTGGAGAAAGGAATCCGGGGCTAGATCGTGGAAATCAAGCCCGTAATAGAACATCAAACCCCTAACAAAGGGATCCAGAGTGAGGCCTAGTCCTCGGAGGAAGTGGGAGATGAACACGACGTCTTCATTGGGTTCAGGAGTAGGGACGACCTGCCCTCGGGCAGGCAGCCGATGCGAAACTTCGGCGGTCAGGTATCTTGCCTCCCTCAACTTCTTGATATCCTCTTTCGTGACGGAGGAGGGCATCCACTGAGGCTGGATCCGGACATGATTGAAGGTCCGAAGCACCTGACCTGGGCTTTGGGTGTTAGAACTCAAGGCGGGGGAAGGATTCGATTGAGCACGGGAGGAAAAAAGTAAAATACTTGTCCCTTTATAAAGAGGGTGAATATCAAGCGTCCTCCTCGTGGCCGTTTGGGACTTGCCTAAAATCTAGGAGTCCTAGGCGCGGTTGGGTTACCCACATCCGTATTGATGAGAATCCTGTAATAAGGGGAACACGATCTCTTCTTTGACAAGACGTGTCAAGAAATCGCCTCGCGTTATGTGTGGGGCTGGTTAAGGAAAGACGGTTCGAATAATTACCGGGCCATGGCATGATGTCATGTTGCCAAAACGTGTCAGCAAATTAGATTTGTGGAAATATTATTCTCTCTACGGTGGTATGTGGAACTTATTTTTGTAGGGTCGGACACTATCCTTGTATTCAAATTCTTCCGTGGTATATTCGAAGGAGGAACCCGCCTTGCAATGCTGAAGACAACACTGCGCGCCGGACTCATCGTCATTGAAGCCTGGTTCAGGGGCTACTAAGGGAGTCCTGGATTAGGGGGTCTCCGGACAGCCGGACTATATCCTTTGGCCGGACTGTTGGACTATGAAGATACAAGATTGAAGACTTCGTCTCGTGTCCGGATGAGACTCTACTTGGCGTGGAAGGCAAGCTAGGCAGTATGGATATGGATGTCTCCTCCTTTGTTACCGACCTTGTGTAACCCTAACCCCCTCCGGTGTCTATATAAACCAGAGGGTTTTAGTCCATAGGACAAGATACAATCATACCATAGGCTAGCTTCTAGGGTTTAGCCTCTCCGATCTCGTGATAGATCAACTCTTGTACGGATATGGACGTAGGGTTTTACCTCATCAAGAGGGCCCGAACCTGGGTAAAACATCGTGTCCCCTGCCTCCTGTTACCATCCGCCTTAGACGCACAGTTCGGGACCCCCTACCCGAGATCCGCCGGTTTTGACACCGACAAGTGCCCTGGTGTTTCAAATTCATTCCCATTTCTTGCATGGGACCTAAGCATGCACATAAGGACACATATTTTATTTTCAACCAATTTATATACACTGGAGCATGTGCATGCAGTTCAAATTTGAATTATGCACATAAATGCATTGAAAACTCAGTTAATGCATAAAAATTTCGAAATGAACCCTAAAGAATCACAAAAAATGACACAACAATCATGTTGTTCTATGTTGACATGGAAAAAAAATTTGGAAGCAATAAGAGGCAATGGATATCGTTTCGTCCCCAAAGGTGGGATGTTCCCTACCGAAACCAACTTACTTGTTGTGAGAGGTCTGGTTTGTGAGAAGCATATACCCAAACCTACCACAAATGGGACAAAAAATTTACCACGACGTGTTGATACCGCTCCATGATAGCATGCCAAGTTTCATGAATTTCATACGAGTTTTGGATTTACTAGAATTTAAAAACCAGGCATCTCAATGTTTTGCCGGCAATCAATAGTGCCCTAGTGTTTGAAATTCATTCACATTTCTTGGATGGGACCTAAGCATGCACCCAAGGACGAAGATTTGTTTTTTCAACCAATTTATATGCACTGGAGCATGTGCATGTAGTTCAACTTTGAATTGTGCACATAAATGCATTGAAAACTCAGTTAATGCATAAAAATGTCCAAACGAACCCCGAAAAATCACAAAAATTGACACAACACTCCTATTGTTCGATGTTGACATGAGAAAAATTTTGGTAGCAATAAGAGGCAATGGATATCATTTTGTCCCCAAAGGTGGGACGTTCCCTACCGAAACCATCATGCTTGTTGTGAGAAGCTCTAGTTTGTGATAAGCATATACCCAAACCTGCCCCAAATGGGACAAAAAATTTACCACGGCATGTTGATGCTGCTCCATGATAGCATGCCAAGTTTCATGAATATTTGATGAGTTTTGGATTTACTAGAATTTAAAAACCAAGTATCTCAATGTTTGCGGCCGAGTGACGGTGGCAGGGTGTTTGACATTCATTCCCATTTCTTGCATGGGACCTAAGCATGCACCCAAGGACTAAGATTTGATTTTTCAACCAATTAATATGCATTGGAGCATGTGCATGAAGTTCAAATTTGAATTATGCACATAAATGCATTGAAAACTCACTTAATGCATAAAAATGTCCAGACAAACCCCGAAAAATCACAAAAAGTAACACAACACTCCTGTTCTTCTATGTTGACACGAGAAAATTTTTGAAAGCAATAAGAGGCAATGGATATCGTTTCATCCCCAAAGGTGGGACGTTCCCTACGGAAACCATCATGCTTCTTGTGAAAAGCTCTGGTTTGTGAGAAGCACATACCCAAACCTGCCCCAAATGGTACAAAACATTTACCACAACATGTTGATGCCGCTCCATGATAGCATGCCAAGTTTCATGAATTTTAGACGAGTTTTGGATTTACTAGAATTTAAAAACTAGGTATCTCAATGTTTGCCGCCGAGTGACGGTGGCAGGGCATTTGACATTCATTCCCAATTATTGCATCAGACCTAAGCATGCACCCGAGGGCAAAGATTTGATTTTTCAACCAATTTATATGCACTGGAGCATGTGCATGTAGTTCAAATTTGAATTATGCACATAAATGCATTGAAAACTCAATTAATGCATAAAAATGTCCAATTCTTTTATGACACACATACAGTTGCATGTTCACTGCAGATAAAAGGTCAAGCAATTCAAACAACGTCCATGGCTGTTGTGTCCCCATTATGTAATTCAAATGAAGACGAAAAATCAAGTAGATCCCACACAGTTTATTATAACCAACCGTGTGAGATGCAACACAAAATATCTTGGAGCACCGTCGGAGTATAGTACGCATATGGCTTACGCAAGAAGGTGCGACGGCTACAGTCCACAGCCCGCTCTGAATAAGGGACCGTGTCTGATGACACTTTGCGCGGTAGTTTTTTCACTGAAGCAATTCCAAATTTTCGGCTTCCGCAGAAATATCTACCTCCCCGCCCCCTCCAACTTACCAAAAGCCACATTTCCCCTGTTTCTGCCTTCCTTTCCAAGTTGAAACCTTCACTCCTTTCTTGCAGTGCCGCCTACTCGTCGGCGACGCTCCTTCACGCTTCTCGGCCTCGCCTATCCAGGCAGGTAATCCACACCCGACCCCCATCCTCCTCCTTCCACATCCCACATGCCCCGACCGCCGATGCAAGTGCGACACCTTCCACACAAATCACCGACCCCTCCACCAAATAAGCGCCGGCCTAAGCCATGGTGCACGCAGTATAGCCAGGATCTCAAGGGGCATTTGGCAGCGGAGAAGAAAATCGCGGCCGCACGCGCGGATGAGGTCGCGATGGCTACCATTTATGCCGACCCCCAGATCTTGGAGGAGCACCTCACCGTCGATGCCACCATTGACACCTCGCGCGCCGACACCGCGACGCGGTTGGCTACTTTAAACGATAGTTCATGGCGTTTTCTCGAGGCCACCGCCAGTGCCTTTGATGAAGACTACGAGGTGTTTTCTCAGCGTGCACGTGCTTACCTCATCTCGAGAGCCAGCAGGTTGGTGCCCGGAGTGGCTCAGGCAACTCACCACTACAATGAGGGCACCCACGATGCGGAGGCCTCACCCTCCTCCATGTCCAAGGAGCCAATCTTCATCGATATCTCCGACAATGAGGAGTAGCTTGTCTTATTAGCTCACTATAAGGACCCATGTTCAGTTTGCTAGCTACTGCCTTTCCTTAACAAATTCAAGTGAATTGTGCTATCTACTTTTACCATGCAATCTTCTTCTATAGTGTATATGTTCTACATGTCCTGCAATGTGGTGTTCAGTTAACTGCTTGGTTCAATTCTATAAATGTGATGTTCAATTCTTCAAGGTGCAATATTTCCAAGTTGTTAAAGATGCTTGGTTTGGTTAACTATCTGATCTTCTATTACGAGTATGTTATATTGTGCAATGTGGTGCTCAATTAACGTTTGGTTTATTTGTTGTGGTTTTTAGTTAACTGCTTGGTTCAATTCTGCAATGCGATGCTCAATTGTTGTGGATGCATTCTGTTATTGTATACCATGTGAGGAATAAATCGAATTTGGTTGTACTAAATACATGAGAAAAAAATACAATTGCTATATTTCCAAGTTGTTAAGCATGCTTGGTTTGGTTAACTGTGACGCCCCAAGACCAAGCTTCAGATGCCTTCCATGTTTCCGAGTGTTGTCAGGTGTTTCATTTTGGTTCGTTGTATCATGTGCTTTGCATCATGTCATCATGTCATAAGTCTTTTGCAACTCAACTAAATAAATGGCATGGATCTTTGATCCATTTAAACCGAGGGAATTCACATGATGATTCTCTTTATAACATATCCTCCCGATATTAGGGAGCTATATTAAATATTTCATTTTCGGAATCACCCATGAACACACTTGCAATAATCACATGTATTTTCTGCTTCGAGTTTGCTCCTCAAACTTCGCCCATAAATTCTTTTATCTTTTTCCGGAGGTCTACCAAAAATTTCAACATTTTGGGACCTTTCTAACGCCCACTTCTTATTCGAACTCATTTGAATTTAATTCAAATGAGTTCCAATCCAAACTTTGTACATGCCCATTTATACTTTTCTTGGATCAAGATCATTATTGTGAGTCCAGTAAAATTATCCCCATGCCCAGTTTCCACCCTACCTTCTCTTTCTTTTCTTTCGCTTTTCTGTTTTCTTTTAAAATGGGAAAAGAGAGATATTTAGGGAGAGAGGCGGCCTGCACCACTGCCCTCCTGGGCCTCCCTCCCTCACGCGCCGGCCCAAGGCCAGGCCCAATCAGCCCCGCTGCTTACCCTAACCCCTCCCGCATCGCTCTCTCCCTCTCCCTCGTCTCCCTCGCGCCGCCAGAGGCCAGAACCCGCTCGATGCCCTCGCCCTCTCCTCATCGAGCGCCCTCCTCTCCTACCTCGCGCCTCTACTTCTCCTTGCGTCGTCCGAAGCGCTCTCGCGCTGCCACTGGAGGCCAACTCCGGCGACTCCACACCCGCACAGAGCCCCGGGCCCGATCCCGCGGGTCCCTCCTCTCGCCTGTCGCCGAGCAGGAGCTCCGCCGCCTCGACTCCTGGTCCGGGCTCCGTCGACCGCTCCCTCCTCGGCTTCCGGCCTCGTCCAGGCCACCCTGTCGTCGCCCCTGCTGCGTCACCCATGACCTGCTCCCTCCGCCGTCAAGCTCCAGGACCACGTCGACGCTCCGCCTCCTGCCATGGCCTCCTCCCCGCCTTGAGAGTCCCGCGCGCCCGATCCCCATGGTCCGCGCCTGTCTCTGCGCGCGTTGCCCCGCCTCAGCGCCGCGTCCTCCATGGCCGCAGCTAGCCGAGCTCGAAGCTACCACCGCCACTCACCTCCCGTCCGGGCTGCAAGCCACCCTCGCCCGGATCTGCTCGAGCTCGCCGCCTCCTGCGCCTCAAGTTCCTCCCACCGGAGCCCCAAGTCCACCTTTGCCCCGTGTCCAGTCCCTGCCCGCACCGCCGCGTGATGCCCTCTGCTTCACCCTGTGTTGAACGACAGGGGCTGCTGTGTCACCAGCCTCCTATCCGCGAGATCCGGCGATGCCGGCCACGAGGACCCGCTGCTGCTTCCTGCCGCTAACCACTACCATCGCTTCCTTGATGCTGCCACCCAGGGTCCTTTGCATTTTGTTCGTTTCGGACCATCAAGACCGGCAAGACCCAGACTCAGAACGCCGAGTACATCTACAAACCAGAAGAACTCGGATGCATCAAGTCCCCGAGGAGACCCGTTTTTCGTCAAGTTCGACTACATTGTGACGGGTCAAGTACCTCTACCGCCTTTTTCGGAATCCCAAGAACGCCAAGTACCTCGACACCCGGCGCCTAGAACGACTACCGACGCCGAAGACCCATGAACAAAAACGGTCAAGTTCGACTACCATCGACGTGCACTTCGCCAAGTACCACACCATTTTAGAAGACCCGTGAACATCAAGTTCTCTGCCATGAACGGTTACAGTGTTGTGGGACCGGCAAGTACCCTCTCTGGATCGCCAAGTTCAGCTACCGATGACACATACCACTACCCCGTGATCGCGAGAACCTCTACTTCCTCCTCGAAAACATGAACGACTACCGTCGACCCTAAGTGACTCGGGTTCGTCAAGTCCTTCTACGAAAACGTGTACCACTACCGCCGCGAGTACCTCTACTGTCGTCGTGTACCCCACTACTTCCACTACGAACGCCCCGAGAACGTCTACTTCCTCTACTTGGCACCGAACGAGAACCGTCCCGTTTGCACACTTGGAAGGTATAACCCGAGACGACGTCCGTGTAACGAATGCTTGCGATGTTTGAGATGCTCATGTTCGAACCGTGTCCGAGTTGTCATTGCACGTTCCTCCTCGGTTGCCATGCCGTCGACCCATGGGAAACCCGGTATCCGGGATCACCCCACCATCCTCGCATAATCCATTCATCCACATTTTCTCTTGCACCGACATCTCAATGAGTTGTCGGATCACCCGGAATGTTGCCGTGGCACCATTTCCATTGTAGTTGCCGTGGCACCCTTTTTGTTCCGACATGACGACCAAATGCTTCATAATGCTCTTGTCAAACTTTTAATAAAAAATGCATAAACTTGCACATGTCATCCGCATCATGATAACAACTTCAAGATTGGTTAAAATTGTTGTTTGCATTAAATTACTAATGCATATGGGGATTTACCGGATTCGTTATTTGTTATATCCGGCCCCATTTAGATTGTTTAGATGGTGTAGTTTTGTTATGCTTCACCTCTTGCCATGTTAACCAACATTTAATATTGTTTAGTACCTAACCAAGAGTGAACTAAATAATTGATGTGGTGTTCCGTCAATACGCAACGGAGTTGCATATTGATCTCCACTTAATTTGTAGAATTGCTTGTGCACTTGGCCATGCCATGCTTCATTAAACCAGACATGCATCATACTTGTTGTGCATCATGCCATGTTGTTGTAGTGGTTGTTTAGTATGTTGTTTGCTTCTTCCGGGTTGCCTTTCTCGTGAGCTTCGGTTTCGTTCCGGAGTTGTGAGGATTTGTTCAACTACGTCCGTTTGTCTTCTTCATGGACTCGTTCTTCTTCCTTGCGAGATTTCAGGCAAGATGACCATACCCTCGAAATCACTTCTATCTTTGCTTGCTAGTTGCTCGCTCTTTTGCTATGCCTATGCTGCGATACCTACCACTTGCTTATCATGCCTCCCATATTGCTAAGCCAAGCCTCTAACCCACCTTGTCCTAGCAATCCGTTGTTTGGCTATGTTACCACTTTGCTCAGCCCCTCTTATAGCATTGTTAGTTGCAGGTGAAGATTGGAGCTTGTTCCATGTTTGGAACTTGGATATTTTGTTGGGATATCACAATATCTCTTATTTAATTAATGCATCTATATACTTGGTAAAGGGTGGAAGGCTCGGCCTTATGCCTGGTGTTTTGTTCCACTCTTGCCGCCCTAGTTTCCGTCATATCGGTGTTATGTTCCCGGATTTTGCGTTCCTCACGCGGTTGGGTTATAATGGGAACCCCTTGACAGTTCGCCTTGAATAAAACTCCTCCAGCAAGGCCCAACATTGGTTTTACCATTTGCCATCTAGCTTTTTCTTTCCCTTGAGTCGGCCGGCTCAAGGGTCATGTTATTTTAACCCCCCCGGGCCAGTGCTTCTCTAAGTGTTGGTCCAAACTGAGCGATGTCCGAGGCTACCAGGGGCAACTCTGGGCTGGCTTACCCAACGTCTTGCTCATTCGGTGTGCCCTGAGAACGAGATATGTGCAGCTCCTATCGGGATTTGTCGGCACATTCAGGCGGCTTTGCTGGACTTGTTTTACCATTGTCGAGGATGTCTTGTAACCGGGATGCCGAGTCTGATCGGATTGTCTTGGGAGAAGGAATATCCTTCGTTGACCATGAGAGCTTGTGATGGGCTACGTTGGGACACCCTTGCAGGGTTTGAACTTTCGAAAGCCGTGCCCGCGGTTATGGGCAGATGGGAATTTGTTAATGTCCGGTTGTAGATAACCTGAAGTTGATCTTAATTAAAATACATCTACCGCGTGTGTTACCGTGATGGTCTCTTCTCGGCGGGGTCCGGGAAGTGAACATGGTGTTGGAGTAATGCTTGACGTAGGTTGTTTTAGGATCACTTCTTGATCATAGTTGTTCGACCGTGCTTTTGCCTTCTCTTCTCGCTCTCATTTGTGTATGTTAGCCACCAAATATGCTAGTCGCTTGCTGCAGCTCCACCTCATACCTTTTACCCTACCTATAAGCTTAAATAGTCTTGATTGCGAGGGTGTGAGATTGCTGAGTCCCCGTGACTCACAGATACTTCCAAAACCAGTTTGCAGGTGCCGATGTTACCGAGCAGGTGACGCAACCAAGCTCAAGGAGGAGCTCGATGAAGATCTTGTCCTTTGTGTTGTTTCGTTCTAGTTGATCAGTAGTGGAGCCCAGTTGGGGTCGATCGAGGATCTGTGTAGCTTTTGGGGTAGTCTTCTTTTATTTTGGTTCCGTAGTCGGACCTTGTTTGTATCTGGTTGATGTAATGCTTTATTCATGTAATTGTGTGAAGTGGCGATTGTAAGCCAACTATGTATCTCTTTCCCTTATGTATTACATGGGTTGTGTGAAGATTACCTCACTTGCGACATTGCCTTCAATGCGGTTATGCCTCTAAGTCGTGCTTCGACACGTGGGAGATATAGCCACATCGAGGGCGTTACAAGTTGGTATCCGAGCCTTCCCCAACCTTAGGAGCCCCCTACTTGATCGAATCGCTGGCGTTGTTGAGTCTAGAAAAATGTTTTGAGTCATTTAGGATTATATATATCGGAGAGTAGGACTTCTTTTTACTCCTCAGTCCCTTCGTCGCTCTGGTGAGGCATCCGGATGTAGAGTTTTGACTCTTCTCTTCTCAAATTTCACTAAAAAAATTTTAGGATCACGCGGGTATCTTGGAATCGTTCCGATGATTTTGTGACGAGAACATTGTTCTTGGTGCCTCCTGACATTTAGGGGTTGTGGCAGTGTCCCAGGGAATTGAGCTCTGAGGTGTTGTCGTCACAATTTTATCGTTGCAATTCTGAAATACCTGAGCTCGCCGACATCGAAAATCTCTTTTATGCAGTTGTTGGTGAGATAACCTCGACACCACCCAGTACTGGGGCGGGATTTTGGGAGTATTGCCATAACTCGTATAACGGATGCTTTTCGAAGGTTGAGGTAAACAATTTCCAAAGGTTTCTTAGTTATGTGTTGAAGGATGGATACAGCTGGATGTAGGATTTGTTAGTGTTGGGTGAGATATTATGCTTCCCCTGTATCCCCAACACCCGATTGGATAACCGGAAAGTTTTGGGAGTTTATAAGTGGGAATTCAAGTAGCTCTTAGGATATCTTTTCGACAGATGAATGATATGAAACTGGGGTTCGACGTCTAGTGGTTCGCCTATTCACGGTTGGTTTTACAATGGTCTCGTTGTGTCTTAAAGAGTCCTTGGCTATGCCGACTCGGGGACGCCCCGTATGTTATGTGCACTGCCTTGTACATGATGGTGCTGTATGATCGAGCCCGTGTAGGCCCCACCACGAAAACTTCGGACGAAATCTCTATCATATTTTTGTTCCGGCTTATTTCGCAAGCCAATCCTTTGTTTTTGTTTTCAGTTGTGGTATTCGAGTTGCTTCGAAGTCAAATGTTGATTCCATACTTTTCCTAGGCGATGTTCTCATATTCCTATGTGAATACTAATCCTTCTCGTTTATCGAGATTGTCTTGTCAATCCTTTTTAACCGGTGTGCTTCTCTTCAAGTGGATCCGATCATTTCAACATCCGCAAGATCAAGTATCAGTTCTTCTCAACGGTGTTTGTTTCATCCGTCCCCAAGTTGCTTTTGTTTTCCCGCCCACCCACCCTTGTTTTCTTCAAGGATTCGGATATATCTTAATCAAGTATCCATCTTATGGATGTGAAGTCTCTCCATTGTTTTCAATCAATATGTTATCCGGTGATTCTCATGAAGATGCTCTACTAGTTCATCATTCTTCGTTCTCTTTCTTCTCCGGTGGTTTCAATTCAAGCTTTCGGTGTTTGATCACATTCTTTTTCCTTGTGTCAAATGTTTTTCTCGTGCCGGTGCACCTCTTAAACATCTACTTCTCGCTATTCATTTGTTCCGGAGTACTGAAGATATCTCGAAAGATTCGCGCTGCCATTCTCAATCGTTCGAGATACCTCGAGGTTGTTTTCTCATTCAAGCCATTTAATTCAACCGGTGCATTCTCCTTTTCAAGTAATCTTTTCAACGGTGTATCTTTTGAGTGGGCCCTAACCCACAGGTATTTTTCCAGGATCTTACCTGACTCTTCTAATTTTATCGGAGCTATTCTCAAATCTTTTAAAGTTTGACGTAAGAATGAATTATCATCAGTCAAATGCCTTTCTCCAAGATCGGTTAAATTATTTTCATCGTTGGCTCAACCTTTCCATTCTTCATTCCGGAGTGCCTCAACAATTCATGGTGGTGTTTCTCTTTGTCATTCTCAACACTTGAAGACTGAAGAAGAGTTTCTCTTCAATCTTATCCATTCTCTCGAAGATTCATGATGCTAGCTTACTGTCATCCTCTCATAATTGTTTTGATTGGGAGTATTCTTTTCACCTATCCGGAGCATTTCATGAGTTGTTTCCATTTCTTTACTCCGAAGGCCATCTTTTCAAATATTATTCATTCCAGCTGTCAGCTATTGTTCTCCAAATCTTACCGGTGCTTCATTCAAGTATTATCTAATCAGCTCATGATCTATTCGTCCTCTTGTATCTAAATTCTCTCAAGAATCTTCGTTCATTTCATAATTATTCCCGGTGTTCCTTTATCTTTTCTTCGGCCATTTTAATTCTTACGGTGGTTCATTCAGGATTCTCTTCCTTCGTTTATCATATCAATTCATTCGTTGTTTCAACCCTACCGGTGGTTCGTTGGAGACCTTCCCAAGTTGTGCTATATCTCTCTTAATCCTTTTTTCAAAGAGAATAAGTTGTATGCAATCCGTTTGCTCGTCATCAATTTAATTGGTGATGGAGGAGCATAACATAATTCTTATTCTTATTTCATCCAAATGATTAATTCCTTATCCCGGAGGTTCATCAAAATTCTTGTTTTCAGTTGTTCATCTTTCTTGCCGGAGTGCCAAGTTTTCTCGGTTATGTCATTGCGAAGCTACATCTAAATCACTGCAAGGATTCACCTTGTGTTTCAACTTCTCTTTCTTTTCGTTTGATCGTTCTTTTATTACTGGAGTTCTTCATGGAGGCTCTGCATGGTGGTTCATCAAGGATTTAATTCCTTCTCGAAGTGTTCATCAAGATTCTTTTCAAAGGAGTTCAAGTTTCTTCATCTTGCAATCCGGAGTGCAATTCTTTCTTCCATATCATTGGAGGTGATATTATGTCAAACTTGATAATTTGAGTTCATGTTTCATGATTCACAGGTTGTTAAGAATGGGGTATTTTAAACCCATCAACCTCTTCGTTGGAGTTATCTTGGGTTATATTTCACCTAAAGCTTTCCCTAAGGATTGTCGCTATTATGGTGCTTATAATTGACCCAAGTTCTTTTATCCTCACGGTGAAATAACTTTCTCGTCTCCTTGTTCATATCAATTCAATTCTTCTTCCCGTGAGTGGCAGGTTGTCACCTCATAATTTGAGATGTATTCCATAAGACCATATCAAGCTTATTCTTTTCGTTGTTGGTTTTCCAACAACTCCGTTCTAGCATTTGTTGTAAGCGTGCTCTCTCAAGATTGTGTTTCCCTTCGTTCATTCCATTCCATTCTTACTTTTGTTCCGGAGGCATTGTGATGTTGCTCTCTTCAACCCTTTTTTTTCTTGTTCTTGGCAGGACCTTGTTCTTTTCTTGCCTATCCTTTTAACCGGAGTGTTGTGCCCTTTTGCTCAAGTTCTTTTCGCCTTATCAAGCCTTGCACCTCTTTTCAATTGGAGTGCTGCCCGAAGTTGTTCTTCCTTGTCCCTCTTTTCTAAGGGAGTGTTTTCAACTTCGTCATCTCCGTTGTATTCTTTTCTCGAAATGGCTTAAACTTTTTCAAGGTTCTTTGGTCTCACTTGTTTATCAAAGAAGCAACTTAATTTTACCTCTTCTCTTTCTCTTCCGTTTTCCCTCCAGTGCCATTCTAGATCTCGGGACGAGATCCTCTCGTAGTGGTGGAGTGTTGTGACGCCCCAAGACCGGAGCTTCAGATGCCTTCCATGTTTCGAGTGTTGTCGGGTGTTTCGTTTTGGTTCGTTGTATCATGTGCTTTGCATCATGTCATCATGTCATAAGTCTTTTGCAACTCAACTAAATAAATGGCATGGATCTTTGATCCATTTAAACCGAGGGAATTCACATGATGATTCTCTTTATAACATATCCTCCTGATATTAGGGAGCTACATTAAATATTTCATTTTCGGAATCACCCATGAACACACTTGCAATAATCACATGTCTTTTCTGCTTCGAGTTTGCTCCTCAAACTTCGCCCATAAATTCTTTTATCTTTTTCCGGAGGTCTACCAAAAATCTCAACATTTTGGGACCTTTCTAATGCCCACTTCTTATTCGAACTCATTTGAATTTAATTCAAACGAGTTCCAATCCAAACTTTGTACATGCCCATTTATACTTTTCTTGGATCAAGATCATTATTGCGAGTCCAGTAAAATTATCCCCATGCCGAGTTTCCACCCTACCTTCTCTTTCTTTTCCTTCTCTTTTCTGTTTTCTTTTAAAATGGGAAAAGAGAGATATTTAGGGAGAGAGGCGGCCTGCACCCCTAGCCAGGCCTGCACCACTGCCCTCCTGGGCCTCCCTCCCTCACACGCCGGCCCAAGGCCAGACCCAATCAGCCCCGCTGCTTACCCTAACCCCTCCCGCATCACTCTCTCCCTCTCCCTCTCCCTCGTCTCCCTCGCGCCGCCAGAGGCCAGAACCCGCTCGATCCCCTCGCCCTCTCCTCATCGAGCGCCCTCCTCTCCTACCTCGCACCTCTACTTCTCCTCGCGTCGCCCGGAGCGCTCTCGCGCCACCACTGGAGGCCAACTTCGGCGACTCCACACCCGCACAGGGCCCTGCGCCCGATCTCGCGGGTCCCTCCTCGCCTGTCGCCGAGCAGGAGCTTCGCCGCCTCGACTCCTGGTCCGGGCTCCGTCGACCGCTCCCTCCTTGGCTTCCGGCCTCGTCCAGGCCACCCTGTCGTCGCCCCTGCTGCCTCACCCATGACCTGCTCCCTCCGCCTCCTGCCATGGCCTTCTCCTCGCCTTGAGAGTCCCGCGCGCCCGATCCCCATGGTTCGCGCCTGCCTCTGCACGCGTCGCCCCGCCTCAGCGCCGTCGTCCTCCATGGCCGCAGCTAGCCGAGCTCGAAGTTACCGCCGCCACTCACCTCCCGTCCGGGCTGCAAGCCACCCTCGCCCGGATCTGCTCGAGCTCGCCGCCCCCTGCGCCTCAAGTTCCTCTTGCCGAAGCCCCAAGTCCACCTCTGCCCTGCGTCCAGTCCCTGCCCGCACCACTGTGCGACGCCCTCTGCTTCACCCTGCGTTGAACGACAGGGGCTGCTGTGTTGCCAGCCTCCTATCCGCGAGATTCGGCGATGCCGGCCACGAGGACCCGCTGCTGCTTCCTGCCGCTAACCACTACCATCGCTTCCTTGATGCTGCCACCCAGGGTCCTTTGCATTTTGTTCATTTCGGACCATCAAGACCGGCAAGACCCAGACTCAGAATGCCGAGTACATCTACAAACCAGAAGAACTCGGATGCATCAAGTCCCCGAGGAGACCCGTTTTTCATCAAGTTTGACTACATTGTGACACGTCAAGTACCTCTACCGCCTTTTTAGAATCCCAAGAACGCCAAGTACCTCGACACCCGGTGCCTAGAACGACTACCGACGCCGAAGACCCATGAACAAAAACCGTCAAGTTCGACTACCGTCGACGTGCACTTCGCCAAGTACCACACCGTTTTGGAAGACCCGTGAACATCAAGTTCTCTGCCATGAACGGTTATAGTGTTGTGGGACCGGCAAGTACCCTCTATGGATCGCCAAGTTCAGCTACTGATGACACATACCACTACCACGTGATCGCGAGAACCTCTACTTCCTCCTCAAAAACGTGAATGACTACCGTCGACCCCAAGTGACTCGGATTCGTCAAGTCCTTCTACGAAAACGTGTACCACTACCGCCGCGAGTACCTCTACCGTCGTCGTGTACCCCACTACTTCCACTACGAACGCCCCGAGAACGTCTACTTCCTCTACTTGGCACCAAACGAGAACCGTCCCGTTTGCACACTTCGAAGGTATAACCCGAGACGATGTCCATGTAACGAATGCTTGCGATGTTTGAGATGCTCATGTTTGAACCGTGTCCGAGTTGTCATTGCACGTTCCTCCTCGGTTTCCATGCCGTCGACCCATGGGAAACTCGGTATCTGGGATCACCCCACCATCCTCGCATGATCCGTTCATCCACATTTTCTCTTGCACCGACATCTCAATGAGTTGTCGGATCACCTGGAATGTTGCCGTGGCACCATTTCCGTTGTAGTTGCCGTGGCACCCTTTTTGTTCCACCATGACGACCAAATGCTTCATAATGCTCTTGTCAAACTTTTAATAAAAAATGCATAAACTTGCACATGTCATCCGCATCATGATAACAACTTCAAGATTGGTTAAAATTGTTGTTTGCACTAAATTACTAATGCATATGGGGATTTACCGGATTCGTTATTTGTTATATCCGGCCCCATTTAAACTGTTTAGATGGTGTAGTTTTGTTATGCTTCACCTCTTGCCATGTTAACCAACATTTAATATTGTTGAGTACCTAACCAAGAGTGAACTAAATAATTGATGTGGAGTTCCGTCAATATGCAACGGAGTTGCATATTGATCTCCACTTAATTTGTAGAATTTCTTGTGCACTTGGCCATGCCATGCTTCATTAAACCGGACATGCATCATACTTGTTGTGCATCATGCCATGTTGTTGTAGTGGTTGTTTACTATGTTGTTTGCTTCTTTCCGGGTTGCCTTTCTCGTGAGCTTCGGTTCCGTTCCGGAGTTGTGCGGATTCGTTCGACTACGTCCATTTGTCTTCTTCATGGACTCATTCTTCTTCCTTGCGGGATTTCAGGCAAGATGACCATACCCTCGAAATCACTTCTATCTTTGCTTGCTAGCTGCTCGCTCTTTTGCTATGCCTATGCTGCGATACCTACTACTTGCTTATCATGCCTCCCATATTGCTAAGCCAAGCCTCTAACCCACCTTGTCCTAGCAAACCGTTGTTTGGCTATGTTACCGCTTTGCTCAGCCCCTCTTATAGCGTTGTTAGTTGCAGGTGAAGATTGAAGTTTGTTCCTGGTTGGAACATGGATATTTTGTTGGGATATCACAATATCTCTTGTTTAATTAATGCATCTATATACTTGGTAAAGGGTGGAAGGCTCGGCCTTATGCCTGGTGTTTTGTTCCACTCTGGCCGCCCTAGTTTCCGTCATATCGGTGTTATGTTCCCGGATTTTGCGTTCCTTACACGGTTGGGCTATAATGGGAACCCCTTGACAGTTCGCTTTGAATAAAACTCCTCCAGCAAGGCCCAACATTTGTTTTACCATTTGCCTCACCACCACCTACTTTTCCCCTGGGAGTCGCTCTCTCGAGGGTCATCTTATTTTAACCCCCCCCCGGGCCAGTGCTTCTCTAAGTGTTGGTCCGAACCGAGTAGACTGCAGGGCCACCTCGGGGCAACTTGAGGGTTGGTTTTACTTGTAGGATGTCTCATCTGAGTGTGCCCTGAGAACGAGATATGTGCAGCTCCTATCGGGATTTGTCGGCACATTCGTGCGGCTTTGCTGGACTTGTTTTACCATTGTCGAGGATGTCTTGTAACCGGGATGCCGAGTCTGATCGGATTGTCTTGGGAGAAGGAATATCCTTCATTGACTGTGAGAGCTTGTGAGGGGCTAAGTTGGGACACCCCTGCAGGGTTTGAACTTTCGAAAGTCGTCCCCGCGGTTATGGGCAGATGGGAATTTGTTAATGTACGGTTGTAGAAAACCTGAAGTTGATCTTAATTAAAATACATCTACCGCGTGTGTTACCGTGATGGTCTCTTCTCGGCGGGTCCGGGAAGTGAACACGGTGTTGGAGTAATGCTTGACGTAGGTTGTTCTAGGATCACTTCTTGATCATAGTTGTTCGACCGTGCTTTTGCCTTCTCTTCTCGCTCTCATTTGCGTATGTTAGCCACCAAATATGCTAGTCGCTTGCTGCAGCTCCACCTCATACCTTTTACCCTACCTATAAGCTTAAATAGTCTTGATCGCGAGGGTGTGAGATTGCTGAGTCCCCGTGACTCACAGATACTTCCAAAACCAGTTTGCAGGTGCCGATGTTACCGAGCAGGTGACGCAACCAAGCTCAAGGAGGAGCTCAACATATTTTACTAATAGCATGTGAATCCTTACTTAACCTGATGACTAACTACCTTATATGTGTTGTATGGAAACAATGGGAAGCACTGAGGTTTACAAGATGGTACTAACTATTATACCTTGCCTTTTTTTATTACTTTGCCCCATTTCCAATAGAGAGAAGATATTTACGCACATCCTTGTTTTTAGGCTTCATTGATGATTACCTCTCAAACCACCTCTGTGATTAGAGGCGAGGAAAGTTTTCATAGAACACCCGCGGTTCAATATTGAAGTGTTCCTGAAGAGGTCGAAGTATGGACGGTCAGTCATCCACATGCACTGGCCTAAAGTTGCAAAGACCTTCAACATGAATGAAGGCTCAATATTTGCCTTCCGCTTCAGCAGTTTTCCTGATGATATGCATCTCTCTATGTACCGTCTATGATGCTAATTTTGAAAGGTTCTAGATGTTGCATGTGAAACTTGCTGCCGGTGCAGTTGTGTAATGGGGTAGCTGAGTGTTGAAGCTATATCATGTTGTACTCCGATGTATTTCAATTATGAAATCCTGCTTCCTTAATATGGAAATGGAATATATTATGTGCTTAATATGAATGTCAATTATATTAGTAAATGGATTATTCATAATAGGGCAATTAGCCCGCTAATTGGCCAATTAGCTTTTCCTATTGCAAACATTTATCGAGAAAACACGTGGGCGATGACCTCAGGCAACGCACATAGTTTTTAGGAATAAACCGTGTTGGATCAATGAAAAATCACACACGACATTCTCTTGAAAACTGTTTGCGTTACACCACCTTGCGCAAACATTTTCCTTGGAGTGACTGTGTGGGATGTATATACGAACGGAAACGTTTAGCGGTGACTGACTGTGTGAGATGTACTTACGACCGGAAATGATTTCGCCTGTATAATTGTATTTTTAGCACTACTATAAGTTTTCTGTATTTGAGTGCTCGCCGGTCGCACACGACCTCATTTTGTCGAGCGTGTGTGCCAGGAGGGCATATCCCCGACGGTTTTGGGTCGTGTGGGAAGGACCCCCCTATCGCTCACACTCACTAGGTGACGGTTCCGAACGCCATGGCGGAAAGGGGTTAAAAGTATAACACCGACGTGTACCAGTGTATACTTAATTAAAATACACCAATCGCGTGCGTAACCGTGACTGTCGCTTTTCGGGTGTGTTCGAGAAGAGAACACGGTTGGGTTATGTTTGAACGTAAGTAGTTCAGGATCACTTCTTGATCATTACTAGTTTGCGACCATTGCGTAGTTTCTCATCTTATTTTTGTACTCGTAAGTTAGCCACCATATTGTGCTTAGTCGCTTGCTGCAACATCACCACTTATCCATTCCGTACCCATTAAGCTTTTGCTAGTCTTGATACCCATGGTAATGGGATTTATGAGTCCTCATGGCCCATAGATTACTACAACAACAGTTGCAGGTACAGGTAATGCGATGATCTGACATGAGAGAGATGGTTGCTTTTGGAGTTCTCTGATCAAGGGATATGTTTCGGGTCGGGGAGCCTGGGATTAGCAGGGTGGATGTCGTTGTTCTTTTTCGTTTGATTTCATCCGTAGTCGGATCTTGCTCTTCTGTATGATGGCTGCCATGTATTGATGTATTGTTGTATGAATGTTGTAACTTGTGGCGAGTGTAAGCCTTTATCTTGTATTCTCATCTATTTAGTACATGGTATGTTGTAATGATATCCACCTTGCTATGCGCTTGAAATGCAGTTGTGCCCCAATCCTAAATTCATCACATGATCGGGATAGAATCGCATCTTGGGCGCTACACATTTTCTCACCCATGCCCGCACCTACCCCCGCTAGCCCGCTGCCGCGTGGTGCCCACGGCCCCACCCGCCGGCGGCTACGGCCGCGAGCGTACGTACCTTTGTCCCCCTTGCCACGCTGCACATGGTCGTGGTCGAGTGCATGCGAGCTCCACCTGCTCGACCTACCCCTATAAGGCCCATCTTCTTGCCCCTCCTCCCCTAGGGTTCTCCTCTGCCATCTGCCGTCGTCGCCAGGGTGGAATAGCCACCATATCAGCCGTCTCCGACATGTCCCGGGCACAAACAATGCTGAGGTGCTACCTCTTGAGCTTGCGTTGGTTTTTTCTTGAAGAGGAAATGATGATGCAGCAAAGTAGAGTAAGTATTTCCCTCAGCTTTCGAGAACCAAGGTATCAATCCAGTAGGAGACAACGCGCAAGCCACCGAATACCTGCACAAACAAACACCAACTTGCGCCCAAAGCGACAAAGGGGTTGTAAATCCCTTCACTCTTTTTTTGCAAAGTGACATCCGATGTAGATGGATAAACGGTAAAGTAATATTTTTGGTATTTTTGGTTTATGGAACGGAAAGTAAAAGATTGCAAAGATAGTAAATAGGAAACTAAAATTGTAGACCGGGAACTTATATGATGGAAAATAGACCCGGGGCCATAGGTTTCACTAGAGGCTTCTCTCAAGATAGAAATTATTACGGTGGGTGAACAAATTGAGAGAAGCACAATTGCTAGAAAAGCACAAAGTTATGACGATATCTAAGGCAATGATCATGAATACATGCATCATGTCTGTGTCAAGTAGTCCGACTCCTGCCTGCATCTACTACTATTACTCCACACATCGACCGACTCCTGCCTGCATCTAGAGTATTAAGTTCATAAGAACAGAGTAACACATTAAGTAAGATGACATGATGTAGCAGAATTAACTCAAGCAATATGATGAAATCCCCATCTTGTTATCCCTGATGGGAACAATACAACATGTGTCAGTTCCCCTTCTGTCACTAGGATCGAGCACCGCAAGATTGAACCCAAAGCTAAGCACTTCTCCCATTGCAACAAAAACCAATCTAGTTGGCCAAACCAAATTGATAGTTCGAAGAGACTTGTAAAGATATCAAATCATGCATATAAGAATTCAGAGGAGATTCAAATAATATTCATAGATAAGTTGATCATAAATCCACAATTCATTGGATCTCGGCAAACACACCGCAAAAGATTATTACATTGAATAGATCTCCAAGAACATCGAAGAGAACATGGTATTCAGAAACAAAGATAGATAGAGAGAGAAGAAGCCATCTAGCTACTAGCTATGGACTCGTAGGTCTGTGGTAAACTACTCACGCTTCATCGGAGAGGCAATGGTGTTGATGTAGAAGCCCTCTGTGATCGAATCACCCTCCGGCAGGACGCCGAAAAAGGTCCCTAGATGGGATCTCACGGGTACAGAAGGTTGCGGCGGTGGATATGTGTTCGTGGCTCCTCTAGAAGGTTTTGGGATATATGAGAATATATAGGCGGAAGACATAGGTTGGTGGAGTCATGAGGGGCCCACAAGGGTGGGGGCGCACCCTACCCCCTAGGCACGCCTCCCAACCTTGTGGCTGCCTCATGGCTTTCCCGACGTGCACTCCAAGCCCTCTGGATGTCTTCTGGTCTAAGAAAAATCATTGCGAAAGTTTCATTCCGTTTGGACTTTGTTTGGTATTCCTTTTCCGCGAAACTGAAAAACAAGGAAAAAAGAGGAACTGGAACTGGGCTCTAGGTTAATTGGTTAGTCCCAAAAATCATAATGCATATAAAACATCCAAAACAGATAATATAATAGCACGGAAAAATAAAAAAATTACAGATATGTTGGAGACGTATCAAGCATCCCCAAACTTAATTCCTGCTCGTACTCAAGTAGGTAAATGATAAAAATAGAATTTTTGACGTGGAATGCTACCTAACATATTTATCATATAATTCTCTTTATTGTGGCATGAATTTTTAGATCCGTATGATTCAAAACAAAAACTTAATATTGACATAAAAACCATAATACTTCAAGCATACTAACAGAATAATTATGTCTTCTCAAAATATCATGGCCAAAGAAAGCTTATCCCTACAAAATCATATAGTCTGACTATGCTCCATCTTCATGACACAAAAATTTAAATCATGCACAACCCCAATGACAAGCCAAGCAATTGTTTCATAGTTTTGACATTCCCAAACATTTTTCAATTTCGACGCAATACATGAGCCTGAGCCATGGACATAGCACTATAGGTGGAATAGAAGGTGGTTGTGGAGAAGACAAAAAGAAGGAGATAGTCTCACATCAACTCGGCGTATCAACGGGCTATGTAGATTCCCATCAATAGATATCAATGTGAGTGAGTAGAGATTGCCATGCAACGGATGCACTAGGGCTATAAGTTTATGAAATCTCAAAAAGAAAACTAAGTGGGTGTGCATCCAACTTGCTTGCTCATGAAGACCTAGGGCGTGTTGAGGAATCCCATCATTGGAATATACAAGCCAAGTTCTATAATGGAAATTCCCACTAGTATATGAAAGTGATATCATAGGAAACTCTCTATCATGAAGATCATGGTGCTACTTTGAAGCAAAAGTGTGTAAAAGGGATAGTAACATTGTCCCCTCTCTATTTTTCTCTCATTTTTTTGTGGTCCTTCTTTTTTTATTTGCCCTTTTCTCTTTTTCCTCACATGGGACAATGCTCTAATAATGAAGATCATCTCACTTTTATTTACTTACAACTCAAAAATTACAACTCTATACTAGAACAAAATATGACTCTATGTGACTGCCTCCGGCGGTGTACCGGGATGTGCAATGAATCAAGAGGGACATGTATAAAAAATGATGAACGGTGGCTTTGCCACAAATATGATGTCAACTACATGATCATGCAAAGCAATATGACAATGATGATGTGTGTCATAATAAACGGAACGCTGGAAAGTTGCATGTCAATATATCTCGGAACGACTATGGAAATGACATAATACGTAGGTATGGTGGTTGTTTGGAGGAAGGTATAAGGTGGGTGTATGGTACCGGCGAAAGTTGCGCGATACTAGAGAGGCTAGCAATGGTGGAAAGGTGAGAGTGCGTATAATCGATGGACTCAACATACTTATTGAAAAAATCCATTAGTCATCAAAACAAAGTAGTACGTGCATGCTCCTAGGAGGATTGACTAGTAGGAAAAGACCATCGCTCATCCCCGACCGCCACTTATAAGGAAGACAATCAAAAAGTATCTCATACTCCAACTTCGTTACATAAGGTTCACCATATGTGCATGCTACAGGACTCACAAACCTTAACACAAGTATTTCTTCAATTCACAACTACTTACTAGCATGACTCTAATATCACCATATTCATATCTCAAAACAATCATAAGGAATCAAACTTCTCATAGTATTCAATGCACTTTATATGAAAGTTTTTATTATATCCCTCTTAGATGCCTATCATATTAGGACTAATTTTATAACCAAAGCAAATTACCATGCTGTTTTAAAGACTCTCAAAATAATATAAGTGAAGTGCGAGAGTTCATCAATTTCTATAAAATAAAACCACCGCCATGCTCTGAAAAGATATAAGTGAAGCACTAGAGAAAAATTTCCTAGCTCAAAAGATATAAGTGAAGCACATAGAGTATTCTAATAAATCACGATTCATGCGTGTCTCTCTCAAAAGGTGTGTACAACAAGGATGATTGTGGCAACTAAAAAGCAAATACTTAAATCATACAAGACACTCCAAGCAAAACACATATCATGTCGTGAATAATAATATAGCCTCAAGTAAAGTTACCGATAGACGAAGACGAAAGAGGGGATATCTTCCGGGGCACCTCCAAACTTAGGCTCTTGGTCGTCCTTGAATATTACCTTAGGGTGCCTTGGGCATCCCCAAGCTTAGGATCTTTCCACTCCTTATCCCATAGTCCATCAAATCCTTACCCAAAAATTAAAAACTTCACAACACAAAACTCAACAGAAAATCTCGTAAGCTCTGTTAGTATAAGAAAATAAATCACCACTTTTGGTACTGTTGTGAACTCATTCTTTATTTATATTGGTGTCATATCTACTGTATTCCAACTTTTCCATGGTTCATACCTGATACCCCCCCGATACTAGCCATAGATGCATCAAAATAAGCAAACAACACGCAAAAAACAGAATATGTCAAAAACAGAACAATTCGTAGCAATTTGGATATTTCCAATACTGCTCTAACTCCAAAAATCCTAAAAATTTAGGACAACATAAGAAATTTCTATATCAATCTACTGTAAAACAATCATGGTTTTATAATGCTTATGTGATTTTAAAAAATTCTGGGACTGAGCGCAAAAGTTTCTATTTTTCAGTAAGATCAAATCAACTATTACCGTAAGCTGTCCCAAAGGCCTTACTTGGCACAAACACTAATTAAAATACAAACCACATCCAACCAGAGGCTAGATGAATTATTTAATGCAAAACAGAACCTAAGAAGCAAAAAAAAAATAAAGTTGGGTTGCCTCCCAACAAGCGCTATTGTTTAACGCCCTTAGCTAGGCATAAAACAAGAATAGATCTAAGTGTTATCATCTTTGGCATGCAATCCATAAGTCTCATAATAGATACATAAGGAAATCTAATTTTCTTTGTTGCGAAGTGTTCCATGCCTTTCTGTCGATGGAAACGACACCTATGGGATCACAGGGAGTCCCTTCTACGGTTGGCGGGTGTGGGCGTTGTGGAAAGAGCGGGTTTACAAGATCAACACATGGGAGTTTACCCAGGTTTGGGCCGCAAGTGATGCATAATACCCTACTCATGCTGGTTTGTGTTTATCTGGTGTTCTTCGACTAGCTACAAAGCGTGCAGGGTCCAAAAAGTCTGAATCCTTCTCGAGTATGCCTCGAGCCTCCTTTTATAGCCAAAGCGGTCACCATAGTGGCACACAGGAGGTGGAAAGTTGTATTGTATACAAGTCTATCACTGGTACCATAGGACAAATGCATTTAATGCACTGCCGACGTGCCCCCTCACTTTATTGGGGATGGCAAGGAAGATTGTCTCATCCGTCGCCGCCTCGTCTCGCACTGACGCGCGTCCAAGCTGACTAGGCGTGCAGCGCCATGCTGGCTGGCTGGCTGCTGAGTTGGTGCGGTGGCGGAGTCTTCACGAAGATCTACAGGCCACCACACAGGTGCTCGCTAAGTTGGCCTGGAAGATGCAAATACCCGCGCAGGTGCCTGCCTCGCTGGCGGGTTGACTGCTGTGTTGGAACGGCGGTGGAGCCTTGGCAGGTGGGGGCCTGGCTGCGGCCCCGCAGATGTCCCCGGCAAGGGCCTTGCTGGGGTCTCGCAGGTGTCCCTGGCAAGGGACTTGCCAGGGGTCTCTTGAGCGTCCCCAGCAAGGATCTTGCTGAGGGGGGGTTTCCGTCTTCTGGTTCTCATCTAGTCTTGTATGTTCTTGGTCTTTACAAAGATTTGCATGCCACCATGCAGGCGCCTCCCGAGCCTTGGTTGTAATGTTGTTGACAGTGTCGGAACTCTTAGGCTCAAGGGTGGCGGCTCTGCTAGTGTTGGGAAAATTGCCCTGGCAAGACTCTTGCTGGGGCTACGTAAGCTCCCTTGCCGGGGAAAGCCCACCCTGTCCCTCTGCTTCTCACGCCTTCGGCTTGGCGCTGCTCTAGTAGTCTTGTGTCTTCGCTTCCTCAGCCCTGTCAAAGTGTGGCCACAGGCGTGTGGGAGCGACTGCCCACACACAAGTAAAGGGGTACAAAAAGGACCCCTACTTTTGTACACCGATAGGAGCCCCCGGGCCTGGGCCACATATAAGCGCGGAGCGTTATTGGGCCAGGCCCAGAACGGTGCGCGGGTACGGGTGGCAGAGTTCTACCGCAGTAACCCCCTCGCCAGTTGTGCTTCCCCATGACCCGCGTTGAATGCGTGAAGTGGGGGTCGTGGGGCGGTCGCAGGACGCTTGCGTCACATCGTGGGGAATAGTAAAGAGGCGGCTCGCGTTTTCCCCATAAAAAGAGCAATACGCAGGGGCGCGGCTCATTTACTAAGTGGACTCGGTTCATGGCCTCCAAGGCGCCCGTGCCCCACGATCACGGGGTAGGAAACAGTCGCTTCACCTGCCTTCTCGATTCTGGCCTGCTCACGATGTGTCCTCCATGTGCCAAGGAGGGTAGGAGGTGGACGTGGAGGGCACGAGCCTTAATGGTGAGACGGGAAACCAGGTCGTCGCTGATTGGAGCAGCGGGTCGGTCCCGATTCCCTGCGCCCCTGGCAGTCGGATTGGTTAAGTGGGGCGGTCGAGCCCCGGCTCCGCCCCTTTATAAGAAGGGGAGGGGATGGCATCCTTCAATCCTTCTACATTCATCTCCTTCCATCTTGACTCCTTCCTTCCCTTCGCTATGGCGGGAGGGCGCGCGGGCGCTCCGATGGCAGCGAGAGGGTCTCTGCTCGACAGCGTGCCCCTCCTCCCCAAGAGCTCGTGGTGGCGGAGCCGACCACGAGAGGAAGAGGGAGGGGGCGAGGCCGGGACCGCCATGGCGCTCGGGGAGAGGAGGACGGGGCGTCACACCGGCCGCGCCTCCGCCAGCGGCTTCTCCCCCAATGGAGGGCCATGTCGGAGACCAGCCCCGCGAATTCTTCATCAGGCTGCACAAGCCAGTGCGTGGTTGCCTCTGTCTCCCCACTCCGTTCGCTCGGGAGATGGAGCTCGACCTGCCACAAGCCTTGAGACTGCATATGAGGGGCTGCGGAAATGGCAACATGCGGGTCGACATCGACTTCCCCGCCCCTCATGTCATGTATCTCCGCCGTGGGTGGAAAACCTGCGCCCGTGCCCATAGCCTGTCTAAGGGGCTCGTCCTCCACTTCAAATTGATGGATAATGGCCTGCTCTCCATCATGGTTTTTGGGCACTTGGTAACTCGCCTAAGGTGTTGCGTGGAGAGCTCCACTGACGACAAAAACTCCTCCTCGAGCGGGAGTGATGAGGATGACAGCGACAACGACGATGAGGGCGTCAAGCGGGAGGACGCCGACTCCGGCTGACCGCGCTGCCCTCCTCCCTTGGCCACGCGCCCTGCCGAGGGTCTTCCTCATCAAGCTCTCCATCGGCACATTCCCCTCCGCTTCCTTTTTGCCTTGACTTGTCGCACCTGGGAGGAAAGGGGCAAGAACGGAGATCACGGGGCAGCTATCTGATAGAGGCTAAGGTGTCCCGATGTTTCAATGAGATGGTGGCTATCGTTTTCTGTGGGAGTCGACCTTGACGATCCGACTACGAACGTGCGAGACGTCGCGCCTTAGCAATCGCTAAACCAACTTCCGAGGGTTATTGACCACGCCGGAGCACGATCAACCTGACCACGAGGGTCTGTTTCCTGCGAGCAAACGAAGAACAAGCAAGAAACTGAGATTGCAATCGGGATATTGCGAATATAAGATGAAAGCTTTATTGATCAAGGTGGGGTTCTGTGACGTCTTGGTCTGGTCGTTGGACACAAACGAAGTGCGCGAAGTTGCAGCTATGGCGAACTTTTAATCTAAACAAAACCCAAAGTCTAAACGACGCCCTAAGGGCTGTATATATGGAGGAAGAGGGGGGAATTTCGTGGCCCTTGAGGGTGGGGTCCGAAACCAACCCTAACTCTTGTTTCCCCACACATACGGACTCTAAAAATAGCCTATACTTAAGTATTTCGAAATTACATGGGCCTGGCCCATTAATAAGGTGACGCATCACCTAGAATAGCCTATGGACGAATATTATGAAGTGGCATCTTGTATATTTCGTCCAAGGCTTCATGCACTCCTTATGGCGGCTTCAAAGTCCTGAAATCATCACTCGTAACTCCGTTCTTGATCCCCTTGCGCATGCCATCAACTCCATGCGTGTTCTTGCTCCAATGTTCATCCTTCTCCAAGCTAGACCCTTCATTTGTAAGCAAAACAAATGTATCCAATTTAGGCAGCATCATAATCTCATGAACATTAGAATCATTACCAAGAAACGAAAGTACCTGGTAATTTAATTGGCGTGCGCGAGCTCTAGTAATTGGTCCAGTATATATAACAGTAGGGGCTGTGGGTGTAACAATGGTATTGATGTCCTCATCATCCTCCCCTTCTTGAAATGAAGTCGTCCTCGACGGAAGCGCATCTTCCTCACCCAAATAAGGCTTCAAATCTGCAATGTTAAAAGTGGGACTAACCCCAAAATCTACAGGTAGCTCAAGTTTATATGCATTATCATTTATTTTCTCTAACACCTTAAAAGGACCATCAGCACGTGGCATTAGCTTTGATTTGCGCAGATTAGGAAATCTATCTTTACGCAAATGTAACCAAACAAGATCTCCAGGCGCAAACACAACATGTTTTCTACCCTTATCTCTAGCAAGTTTATATTTAGCATTCATACGCTCAATGTTTTCCTTAGTTAACTCATGCATTTTTAAAATCAATTCAGAACGTTCTTTAGCATCAAAATTAACCTTCTCTGAAGATGGAAGAGGCAACAAATCAATAGGTGCACGAGGTAGGAAACCATACACAATTTCAAAAGGGCACATCTTAGTAGTAGAATGCAATGAGCGATTATAAGCAAATTCAATATGAGGCAAGCATTCTTCCCACATTTTCTTGTTATTCTTCAAAACAGCCCTAAGCATAGTAGACAATGTTCTATTGACTACTTCAGTTTGTCCATCAGTTTGGGGGTGACAAGTAGTACTAAAAAGCAGCTTAGTCCCCAACTTAGCCCATAAACATCTCCAAAAGTGGCTAAGAAATTTAGTATCACGATCTGAAACAATAGTATTTTGCACACCATGTAAGCGAATAATTTCACGAAAGAACAAATCAGCAACATTAACAGCATCATCGCTTTTATGACATGGTATAAAGTGTGCCATTTTCGAGAACCTATCCACGACAAGAAATATGCTATCCCTCCCCTTCTTTGTTCGAGGTAAACCTAAAACAAAGTCCATAGATATATCCTCCCAAGGAACACTATGTACTGGCAAAGGCATATATAAACCATGAGGATTGAGTCGTGACTTAGCTCTTTGACATGTAGTGCAGCGAGCAACAAAACGCTCAACATCCCGTCTCATCTTTGGCCAAAAGAAATGTGTAGCAAGTATATCCTCCGTCTTCTTGACGCCAAAGTGTCCCATTAATCCTCCTCCATGCGCCTCCTGCAACAACAAAAGACGAACGGAGCTAGCTGGAATGCATAGCTTATTAGCACGAAACACAAATCCATTGTTAAGAACGAACTTGTTCCAAGTTCTCCCTTCCTTATAATTCTGCAATACATCTTTAAATTCAGCATCATGAACATATTGATCTTTGATGGTCTCCAAACCAAATATTTTAAAGTCAAGTTGTGAAAGCATAGTATAACGACGAGACAAGGCATCAGCAATAACATTTTCTTTACCCTTCTTGTGTTTAATGACATAAGGGAAAGTCTCAATGAATTCAACCTATTTAGCATGTCTACGGTTCAGTTTTGCTTGACTTTTAATGTGTTTCAAAGATTCATGATCAGAATGTATAACAAATTCCTTGGGCCATAAATAATGTTGCCATGTTTCTAAGGTCCGAACAAGAGCATATAATTCTTTATCATAAGTAGAATAGTTCAGACTAGGCCCACTCAATTTTTCAGAAAAGTATGCAACAGGTTTTCCATCTTGTAATAACACACCTCCTAATCCAATTCCACTAGCATCACATTCAAGCTCAAAAGTCTTATTGAAATTAGGAAGTTGGAGTAAAGGAGCATGTGTCAACTTATCTTTCAAAACCGTGAAGGCTTCTTCCTGTGCGGTACCCCAAACAAAAGGCACATCCTTCTTTGTAAGATCGTTGAGAGGTGCAGCAATGGTGCTGAAATCTCTCACAAAACGCCTATAGAAACCAGCGAGGCCAAGGAAACTCCTCACTTGTGTGACCGTTTTGGGCTGCGGCCAACTCTCAATAGCTTCAATCTTGGCTTTATCAACTTCAATTCCCTGTGGAGTAACAACATAGCCAAGAAAAGATACTCGGTCGGTGCAAAAGGTGCACTTTCCAAGGTTTCCAAACAAACGTGCATCACGTAGAGCAATAAAAACAGCACGTAAATGTTCCAAATGTTCCTCCAAAGATTTGCTATAAATCAATATGTCATCAAAGTAAACTACCACAAATCGTCCAATGAAAGCACGTAAAACTTCGTTCATTAACCTCATGAAAGTACTAGGTGCATTAGTTAACCCAAAAGGCATGACTAACCACTCATATAATCCAAACTTAGTTTTAAATGCTGTTTTCCATTCATCACCCAATTTCATACGAATTTGATGGTATCCACTACGCAAATCAACTTTGGAGAATATTGTAGAGCCACTCAATTCATCAAGCATATCATCTAGCCTAGGAATAGGATGACGATAACGAATAGTAATATTATTAATGCCTCTACAATCAACGCACATACGCGACGTACCATCCTTTTTCGGCACTAAAATGATAGGAACAGCACAAGGACTAAGGGATTCGCGTATATAACCTTTGTCGAGCAGTTCTTGTACTTGACGCATAATCTCCTTCATCTCCTCTGGATTGGTACGGTATGGTGCACGGTTGGGTAGCGAAGCACCGGGAATTAAGTCAATTTGATGCTCAATCCCTCGAATAGGTGGTAATCCAGGTGGCACGTCTTGTGGAAAGACATCAGCGAACTCCTGCAAAATGTTAGTGACAGCAGGGGGCAAAGAGGAAGGCACGTCCTCGAATGAAAATAATGCCTCTTTGCACACAAAAGCATAGCAAACAGATTTGCTGAAATCTAGCTCATCAATATCAGATTTGGTGGCAAGTAAACATGCACTTTTCAATTTAATTTCAGAAACAACAGTAGATGGTTTATTATTAGGCTTCATTTGGTGCTCAAATTCTTTTGCCACAATCTGATTTTCACTCTTATTTGTCTCCTGTTTTGCTTTATTAGGTCTATTAATATCATCTTTCAAAATGGAATCAGGAGTCATAGGAAGCAAAGTAATATTTTTATCGTTATGAACAAGAGTATACTGATTGTTTCTACCATGGTGTACAGAATTTTTATCAAATTGCCATGGTCTACCAAGTAATAAGGAACATGCTTGCATAGGTACCACATCACAATCAACATAATCAGCATATGTAGAGATACTAAAATGCACACGAACAGTACGTGTTACCTTAACCTTGCCGCTGTTGTTGAACCATTGGATGTAGTAAGGATGTGGATGTGGTCTTGTGGTGAGAGATAGCTTCTCCACCATCTCCATGCTAGCCAAGTTATTGCAGCTCCCTCCATCTATGATCACGCGAATAGAACGTTCCTTCACAACTCCCTTTGTATGGAACAAATTATGCCTCTGATTTTGCTCAGCTTGTGTAACCTGCACACTCAAAACACGTTGAGCAACTAAACTTTCATACCTGTCAGCATCTTCAGGAGCCATGTATTGCGTCTCATGATCAGAATCGTCTCCACCGTGTTCGTCACGTGTAATAAGAGTCAAATTCTCCTCATCATAGTCACTAGCGGACTCATACCCACCATCCTCAGTAACAATCATCACACGCTTAGATGGGCATTCTCTCGCATAATGACCTCCACCCTTGCAACGTCGACAAATAATATCATGTGTTTGCCCTGTTGATGCCATGGATGAAGAAGAGCTCTTTGCAGGCGCACAAGGTGTGCTCTTGGCAGATAGTGGTGATTGTGCCTGCTTTATTGTATCACGGTTGGAGGTGGTAGCCGATGGAGGCGCCGGTGTAGCAGAACGTGTGGAAGTAGATGATGCACGTGGTGTCCATGATGAAGGTCGACCTGCAGAAAAGTTAGTCCGCGCCAATGCCTGTCGATCCTGCACTTCACGTTCAGCTTTACAAGCAAGATGGAATAAATGAGTGATATTAGTATACTCCTTATACTCTAGAATCGTCTGAATCTCTCTATTTAATCCACCCATATAACGTGCAAGCATAGCTTCATTCTCCTCAACAATACCACATCTAATCATGCCAGTTTGTAATTCCTGATAATATTCTTCTACAGAATTTTTTCCCTGTCTTAAGCGCTGCAATTTTTGAAGTAATTCACGTTGATAATATGGTGGAACCCAACAAGTACGCACATCAGTTTTCAAAGCAGCCCAAGTAGCCGGAATAGGATATAATCTACAATGCTCAGACCACCAAACACATGCAAAACTAGTGAAAGCACAAACAGCAGCAGGAACACGTCTCTCCTCGGGATATTGTAAACATGTAAATCGTTGTTCAGTTTCTAACTCCCAAGTAAGATATATATCAGGAACATATCTACCCTCAAATGGTGGAATATTCAATTTTAGTTTAGGGAGATGGTCATGATCTCGTACCTGAGGGTGAGCCCTACCATTGCCATTATTTGCATGTGGACGACCTGGTGGTTGCTGTGCTGGTGGTGGCACGTAGTTCTGATTTTGATCAACCTCATCCTCATAATCTCCCACATAAGCATCCTCCTCCACATCAGCAGTAGGAGCCACAGAAGTATCAACAGTAGCACCAGCAGTTTGGCCCGACTGAAGAGGGACACGGCTCGCTCGGCGGAGGGCTGTTTCCCGACGTGGAGGTAGTCGGTGTTGTTGCTGTTGTTGCAGAGGTGCGGCAGGAGCAGCCGGTGGTGGTGGAAAACGCGAAAGCAATTCAGCAAACTTGTTATCGAGCTTTGTTTCAAACGTCTTCTCCATGCCATCTATCTTCTCCATGGCCTCTTCAAATCTGTTTATCACATCTTGCACCTGTCCATTCATCATTTGCTGAAACGTATCATGAAGCTCCTTGTTCGTCAAGTTCTCCCAGTCAGTCTCGTCGGCTTGTGATCCTGGCATGGTTAGCAGCAATAGAAACACATAAGAATATGATCCTACAGACTACTAACAAGTGGTGGTGGTGGCGGGTGTCACAAATCCGTCAAGCAAATCTCAAATTCTTACCAGTTCTTACCCAGCAGCAGGCGGTGATCGGCAACCGTTGTAGTCAAAAACTCTCAAAAGCTTTGATAGAGCGATTGCCAGGGAGAGTCAAACGCACGACGTAGATGTATGTGGAGCTGGGAAGGCTTATAGTATGGTAGCAAAAAGGGTCAGCAATAATCAATTCAGAGATGCAAAGTTGAATAAACGCTCAACGACGGTACTGTGCTGGTCCTAGGCTAGACCGTGCTAGAGACGCGAGCCTAGAACACTAACAAAATCACGGCGCTGCACGTAAATAAGGGAAAAGCACACTCTAGAACTTTTTTTTTCGCTCCTATTTTTTTTTGCGCTCCTTTTTTTTGCGCTCTTTTTTTGCGAAAAATCACTATAATGGCGAGTGTCTCAAAATTCTTCCCTCGTCAAACTGATAGGATGGGCACGAAATTTTTTTTTTCACTTTTTTTCGGAAATCAGGGCAGCGACGACGAAAAAGTGCGACAAAAAATCACTATGATGGCACGTGGCTCAAAAGACTCAGAAAAGCCTAAAAATAGGATAGGGAAAAAAAAATTTGCCCGTGAAAATTTTGGCCTAAAAACTGCCCGGGGGTCTCCAGACTCTTTTTTTTTCGAGACCTACGCAGGCAAGGAAACACGAATCGGAATTTAGATTGATCTCAAGAACAAACCTAATATGAGAAGAACTCGGATTGGTGGTGGATATATGGTTGTGGTATATGGCAGCGGTGGTGGTATATGGTAGCGGTGGTGGTATATGGATACAGATTGGTGGTGGTATATGGATACGAATTGATAGTGGTATATGGATATGGATTCAGAGCGGTGGCGGATAAGCAAAAGTGGTAGATGGGCGATGATGATGGTGCGGCGGCAGCGTGACAACTTATGACCAGAACTCGAAACTCTAAAAGACTAGACTCTAAGACAGGCAACTTGACACGACGATGCAACCGCAAATTCAACAAAGCAAAAACCCTAAAAAGATTATGCAAAGGCTCATATTGGTTCGGATATGATGAACTAACCCTAATTTTTTTTGTGGCTTTTTTGTCGTGGACTGTAGGTATGAAGAACAGACTCGATCTAATCTACGAAAAACTGTAAAAATCTCACCGAGCAACCTGGAAATCTGATACCACTTGATAGAGGCTAAGGTGTCCCGATGTTTCGATGAGATGGTGGCTATCGTTTTCTGTGGGAGTCGACCTTGACGATCCGACTACGAACGTGCGAGACGTCGCGCCTTAGCAATCGCTAAACCAACTTCCGAGGGTTATTGACCACGCCGGAGCACGATCAACCTGACCACGAGGGTCTGTTTCCTGCGAGCAAACGAAGAACAAGCAAGAAACTGAGATTGCAATCGGGATATTGCGAATATAAGATGAAAGCTTTATTGATCAAGGTGGGGTTCTGTGACGTCTTGGTCTGGTCGTTGGACACAAACGAAGTACGCGAAGTTGCAGCTATGGCGAACTTTTAATCTAAACAAAACCCAGAGTCTAAACGACGCCCTAAGGGCTGTATATATGGAGGAAGAGGGGGGAATTTCGTGGCCCTTGAGGGTGGGGTCCGAAACCAACCCTAACTCTTGTTTCCCCACACATACGGACTCTAAAAATAGCCTATACTTAAGTATTTCGAAATTACATGGGCCTGGCCCATTAATAAGGTGACGCAGCACCTAGAATAGCCTATGGACGAATATTATGAAGTGGCATCTTGTATATTTCGTCCAAGGCTTCATGCACTCCTTATGGCGGCTTCAAAGTCCTGAAATCATCACTTGTAACTCCGTTCTTGATCCCCTTGCGCATGCCATCAACTCCATGCGTGTTCTTGCTCCAATGTTCATCCTTCTCCAAGCTAGGCCCTTCATTTGTAAGCAAAACAAATGAATCCAATTTAGGCAGCATCATAATCTCATGAACATTAGAATCATTACCAAGAAACGAAAGTACCTGGTAATTTAATTGGCATGCGCGAGCTCTAGTAATTGGTCCAGTATATATAACAGTAAGGGCTGTGGGTGTAACAATGGTATTGATGTCCTCATCACTATCTTTCTTTTAAATTGTAGGCACTTGCCAAATCTTAATTTCTAGATAATGCAATCTCTCGAGCCATGCGTGTGTCCTGTAACCTCTCTTCTTGCATCAGCATGTTAATGAAAAAGTCTAGCCTTGCCAGGAACCCATGCACGCGTTATGCTCATGCAGAGGCGAAACGCCTCCTTAATGTAAGTAAACGAGTCCTCCCGGCAAGCTTCCCTGCCAGCGCCCTTTGCGCCTGCCGGAGAATCATATCTGCCGGGTTACAGACAAAGGGTCCAGCCCCCCATCCACCTCCTTTTAGCAAGGGCTACTACGACCACTACGATCGAAGCAGCGTTCGGGCCGGGAATGGGAGCACCCGAGTTTTTAAATAAGAGTGGTGAGGTTTTCTAATGCACAAGTCGTAGGTTATGAACACAGATGGGCAAGAGGTAAACTTTATCTGTTTGGTTTGCCGGGGATCGCCGTGCTGGGCGGTCTTCTCAACTTCTTGCTGGAGCTGGGTCCTTGGCGGGATCGCGCGCCCTTGCCGTGGCTGGAAAGAAGAGAGGGCAAGAGCATGGAACCTCGGTGGTCCACTAATATTTATTGAAAAAAAGTAGTATAGTACCCTGGACAAGCATGCATATATGTATACACAAAAACATGGGAATTGATAGGAAACTATACGTACTAAGGGATTCCTGTCCCTGACTGCACACAGGGTCTGCTCCTAGCTTTGTACATAGGGTTACATGCCTTGCCGGCAAGGCTAGTACAAAATGGGGGTTGTCGGGGCTCCCGGCAACCGCGCCTTAGGGGTAAAACTTGCGAAGATGTTCGATATTCCAGGAATTGCTCACCGAAATGCCATCTTCAGTCTCCAGGCGGACTGCGCCAGGCCTGGTGACTCGTATTACCCGATAAGGGCCTTCCCACTTTGGCATCAACTTGTTTGAATTCTTGGCGGATTGAATCCGCCGAAGAACAAGGTCGCTTTCCTCAAGGCTTCGGGCATGAACCTTGCGGCTATGATAGCGACGCAAGTCCTGCTGGTAGCGAGCGGCTCGCACAGCAGCCCGAAGAAGATCTTCCTCAAGGAGCGACGCATCCTCTTGGCGCAACTGCTCTTGCTCAAGCTCATCATAAGCGAGCACTCGAGGTGACCCGTATATGAGTTACGTGGGGAGAACTGCTTCTGCCCTGTAAACCAGGGCAAAGGGTGTCTGGCCAGTGGCTCGATTTGGTTTCGTTCTGACCGACCAAAGAACTGTTGGCAACTCATCAACCTAGCACCTTCCACACTTGTGCATCTTCTCAAAAGTCCTAGTCTTGAGGCCTCGCAGCACTTATGCATTCGCTCTCTCGGCCTGGCCGTCACTCCTGGGATGAGCAACAGAAGCAAAACAGACCTTGTTGCCGAGGTCTTGGATGTATTGCATGAAGGTGCGGCTCGTGAACTGCGTGCCGTTGTCGGTGATGACTCTGTTGGGTACACCAAATCGGCAGGCTAGTCCCTTGAAGAACTTGGCGGTTGACTGTGCTGTCACCTTTCTCGCTGGTTCCACTTCCGGGCACTTAGAGAACTTTTTGATCGCGACGTACAAGTACTCAAAGCCCCCGACAGCGCGGGGAAAGGGGCCCAGTATGTCGAGCCCCCAGACCGAAAATGTCCGGGAAAGAGGGATTGTCTGAAGAGCTTGGGCTGGTTGATGAAGCTTCTTTGAATGGAACTGGCACGCTTCACACTTGGTTACTAGGGCAGTTGCATCCTGGAGGGCGGCGGGCCAGAAGAAGCCTTGCCGGAATGCTTTGCCGGTAAGGAATCTCGACCCTATGTGGGAGCCACACATGCCTCCATGTATCTCCGCCAACAACCTCAGTCCGTCTCCCCGAGGAACGCACTTCAACTTCACGCCGTTCGGTCCCCTTTTGTATAGGGCATCATCCACAAAATGGTACATGCTAGACCGACGGACTCCTTTCTCTGCTTCTGCTTGTTCCTCAGGAAGCTCTCCTATTTGGAGGAAACGGATGGTGTGCTATGCCCATGCCAGAGCCCGAGGTTTGACGGCAAGGACTAAAGACACATCTTCGACCGCAATGGCAGCTGCCTCTACGGTCAGAGCTCGAGGCTCCGTTGGGGGCTGCTGCTCTCCGACAAGCTTGGGGCACCTAGCAACGTCCTTGCCGGCGGCTCCTGGGAGCTCAGCGGGAAAGTACTTGCCAGGGCCTGCCTTCGTTCGCTTGTTCTGTCCTGCTGATGGCTCGACGGACGGTTGAGTTAATCGAAGCACAAAGGTACCTGGTTCCACAGGCAACTTCAGGGTAGCGTGCTTCGACATGTTCTCAGCAATGCCATTCTCTGCTCGGGGAACATGCTCTTCTCGCAATCCGTCAAAACGCTCTTCCAACTTCCTCACTTCATCCACGTAGGCATCCATCAACGGGCTCTCATAATCCTTGTTGACTTGCTTAACGACGAGCTGCGAATCACCTCTGATGATGAGCTTCTTGATTCCGAGGTCTGCCGCGATGCTGAGACCGGCAGGCAATCCCTCGTACTCCTCCATGTTGTTCGTTGATTTTTCCCGGGGAAAGTGCATCTGGACTACATACTTGAGGTGCTCTCCAGTGGGCGCGACGAGTAGCATGCCGGCACCAGCACCTTGTAGTGGCAAAGCACCATCAAAGTACATAACCCAATCGCGGAAGGTCTCCTTGTCGGGAAGGGTGGTTTCTTGAACCTCTTCGTCGGGCGTTGCGGTCCATTCCGCTATGAATTCTGCCAAGGCTCGGCTCTTGATCATAGAAGTACTTTCAAACTTGAGGCCAAATATGGACAGCTCCAATGCCCACTCCACAATCCTCCCCGTCACATCTGGGTTGTGCAAAATCCGTTGCAAGGGGAGGCGGGTGACAACAATGATCTCATGCGCTTGGAAATAGTGATGCAGCTTTCTCGAGGCCGAAAAGTAGCTTCTGCATACCAGAATATTTTGATCTAGCCCCCTATAAGAGGGAACTAACAAAATAAATGGGGTGCTGTACCACCTTATTCTTCTGTCCCACTTCGCCCATCTGCTCAGACTCTACCTTGCCGAAACCGGGCCTTGCCAGGGAGGGCTCCGGCCAACCATCCGACGAATCTGCTTCTATTGCTGCTTCTTCCCCAAGTTCCCTCTGCGCCACCAGCGCAGCGCTGACCAGTTGATTCGTTGCTGCTAAGTACAGCAGCAACAACTCTGGTGGTTTAGGCGCGACTAGTATTGGCGTGGAGGAGAGGTACATCTTCAAATCTTGCAGCGCAACCTCTGCCTCCGGAGTCCACTTTACTGGACCCTCCTTTTTCAAAATTTTGAAAAAGGGGAGGGCGCGCTCAACAGATTTGGAGATGAACCTACTCAGGGCAACAACGCAGCCGGCGAGTCTACGGACGTCCTTGACTCGTTTTGGCGCCTTAATCTGCTCAATTGCTTTGATCTTGTCGGGATTTGCTTCGATCCCACATTGAGACACAAAGAACCCAAAGGGTTTGCTGGATGGGACACCGAACACACACTTCTCTGGGTTGAGCATGAGGTTGATCTTGCGCAGATTTGCAAATGTTTCTTCTAAATCTTGGTCGAGCGTGGCCCTGTCCTTGGTTTTGACCACCATGTCGTCCATATAAGCTTCCATATTTCTATGTAGCTGGGGGTCAAAACCAATCTGGACCGCTCGGGCAAACGTTGAACCAGCGCTCTTCAACCCGAAAGGCATTCGTACAATACAGTACATACCACATGGGGTGATGAACACGTTTTTTTCTTCGTTTTCCTTCATCTTGAAGATCTGGTGGTATCCTGAATAAGCATCGAGGACTGACAGCAGGTCACACCCGACAGTGGAGTCCACAATCTGGTCGATGCGTGGCAGAGGGAAAGGATCCTTTGGACAGGCTTTATTGATATCAGTGTAGTCAATACATAGCCTCCATTTCCCATTTGCCTTACGCACCACCACTGGATTGGCCAACCACGTAGGGTGGAGCACTCCTCTAACCAGGCCTGCCGCCTCCAACCTCCTGATCTCCTCAATGATGAACTCTTGTCGCTCCAAAGCATGCTTCCTGACCTTCTGCTTGACGGGCCGCACATGAGGACAAACAACAAGATGGTGCTCAATCACCTCCCTGGGAACGCCGAGGTTGTCGGATGCTTGCCATGCAAACACATCGACATTCGCCCACAGGAAGGCGACGAGCGTGCTTTCCTAATTGTTGTCGATGGTGGAACTTATAGTGAAAGCCCTGCCCGTGTTGTCCTCCTTGACGAACACCTTCTTTTTTTCTGGTGGTGCAGCCTTGGACTTCCTTCTCTTGCAGGTGGAGCTCTCTGGCACGTCCTCAACGGGAGCGCAACACTCCGAAGAGGCGCGCTTGCTGGAGTGGGTGCAAGAGGTCTTGCCGGAAGAGGTTTCGCCGAAAGAGGTCTTGCTGGCCTTCTTCCTTCCCGGGGCTTCAGCGGCAGGAGCAAGTTCCTTCGCGGCAGTTGCCGCAACTGCCTCTCAGTAGAGTTAGTCGGCGCAGATGAGCGCGTCTTTCTTGTCAGAGGGGACGGTGATGATGGTCAGCGGCCCCGGTATCTTCAACATGTTGTAAGCGTAGTGTGACGTCGCCCTGAACTTGGCCAGTGTCGGGCGGCCAAGGATCCCGTTCTACGGCAAGGGGATCTCAGCGACATCAAAAACGATCTTCTCCGTCCTATAGTTCAGCTCGCCCCCAAACATAATGGGTAGCGTGATCTTACCTTTCGGTTGACTCCTTCCCGGGCTGACCCCTTGAAACGTGCCCGTCTCCTCGAGATCTCCATCAGGAATCTACAGCTTCTTGATCACAGCAGGCGAAATCAAATTAAGACTGGCCCCACCGTCAACCAGCACTTTTGTCACCTTAAGGTTGCGTATTGTTGGTGAAACCAACAACGAAAAACACCCGACCGCAATTGTGCGATGAGGGTGATCCTCGATGTCAAAAATGATGGGCGTGCGGGGCCACTTCCGTGGCTTCTGGGCATTGAACGATGGCTCTGCCGTAGTGACCTCAGGCGCCCACTGCTTCAGTTGGCGGTTAGAGGTGTGCAGCGAGTCGCCACCGTCAACGCACATGGCCTCTGTAGCTTTCTAGAATTCTTGCTTGTCAGACTCGTCGTCCTCGTCATGATCATCATCTTCTTCCTTCTTGTCGCGGCCCCGAGCAGGCCTCTCTTGTTGATTATCTTTGCCACGGCGACCTCCTTGACCGCCACGCTTCTTGCCGGACCCCTTAGCGCCATCCTGACCCTTCTCCTTGTCCTGCCTTTCATACTCCGCTTTCTTCTTTTCTGCAAGCAGCTCAACCTATCGGCAGTTCTGGAGGTCATGGCCCTTGGTGCGGTGGATCTTGCACGACTGCTTGTCAGAGCCTCCTGGTTTGTCGGCGGCCGCCAAGGCCCGGCAAGCGGCGCACCCGACAACCTCCTTGTCGGGGTCGTCAGCCTTGGCCTTCTTGGCAGCGCTAGGGTCGCCGGATCCCTCAACGGCAAGCACAGTCTTGCCCTTATGCTTCCTGCTGCAGCGCCGACCCTTCTTCGTCGGGGCAGCGGCGTCTTCGTCCGTGGAGTCGGTCTCTGTGCCAGTGTCCTCGCCGGGGTACTTCCTTCCTTCCTCGGCCCGAGCACATCTATCAGCCAGAACATAAAGTTTGGCTACATCCTTGACCTTGTTCATCGCCAGCTCTTCAGGCATCTTGCGGTTGCGTACGTTCTGATGGAACACACTGATGACACCGGCGGGATGAACATCTGGGATGGTGTACTGCACATGACTGAATCTTTGTATGTACTTACGCAGGGACTCGCCATCCTTCCGGGGGATGACATGCAAGTCACTTGCCTGGCCTGGAGCTTGGTGGCCTCCGGTAAAGGCGCCAACAAACTTGTGGCACAAATCCGACCAGGAAGAGATGGAATCTGCTGGCAGGTGCATCAACCACGACATGACGTTGGGCTTAAGCGCCAATGGAAAGTAGTTGGCGAGCACCTTGTCGTCATGAGCCCCGGCGGCTTGCATCGCGATGGTGTAGATGCCGAGGAACTCTGACGGGTGAGTCTTGCCATTGTACTTTTCCCCAACATCAGGCTTGAACGTGCGGTGGGAGGGCCATTGGAACTGCTGCAGCTCTCGGGTAAAGGTCGGACAACCCACCTCGTAAGGCAGGTCACCAGAGCCCCCCGGCGCTGGGTGGTCCATAGCAGGCCCCACACGCTGATCCAACTGGTGGAGCTCCTCCCACCGTCGCTCGATGGTAGTTCGAGCGTCTTCCTGAGCTTGCTCTCAAAGAACTCGACGTTTGTCACAACGTGTTCGCGGGTCGGATGACGCTGTGGAAACGTTGTCACAGGCGTCGGCCCGACGAGCCGGTAGCTGCTGTCATGGCCGTGGGAGAGGAGAGTGCACCGTGGTCGCAGCGTCTCCGGTCCTCCCACCGTCGGCATGCACTGGCTCAACAGAACGCCGGCATGAGGGTCACGCTAGGAGCGGCTCGTCTTTATTGGCGAAGCTAATGAGGCTTCGGTTGGTGGCCCTCCACTCGTCGAGCTTCTCCGCAGTAGGGGGGAGTCGAGGAGCAGTTGCACGCGTGGCAGCGCTTCTCCTGGCATGGGCGGTGGCGAAAGCCACGTGGACCGCGACGCGCTCCGACTTCTAACCAAGTTAGAAGGATCTCTGTCACGGTCTCGTGGCCGCACACCGCTTTCGCCGGCGTTCGGGTGCGCATGTTGGGCAGGTGCATCCTGAGGGTGGCGCACGGGGCTCTTCCCACGGCGGTGCCCAGGAGTTCCGGCGTCGCGGTGTCGTTCATCGCGCACGGCCTGGGAAGGACGCGGTGCGGGTGCTAACTGGGGCACCGTAGATGTTGCCGCGCCGCCTGTGGGCAGCACGACCCCGCCCCCGGACCCAGCGGCGTGCGACTCATCGTCTTGGACTCGAACGATGTCGCTCGCCTGGCTCCGATTGCCAGAGTGTCGTGGATGCTCGCGGGCCAGGTCTTCGGCACCATCCGTGGCCAACCGGTCGCCTTCTCGCACTGGCACAGGCGGGCCGGCTCCGGACGACCCGATCACTATGATCCCCTTTTTCTTGGGGGCCATGGTGATTATGAAGTTGATGCGCTAACTTCCAAACCGAATTTTCACAGCTTGCGCCTCCCCCTACCTGGTGCGCCAAAGATGTTGGTGGAAATGACACCTATGGGATCAGAGGGAATCCCTTCTATGGTTGGCGGGCGCGGGGCTGTGGAAAGAGCGGGTTTAGAAGATCAACACGCAGGTTCGGGCCACAAGTGATGCGCAATACCCTACTCCTGCTGGTTTGTGTTTATCTGGTGTTCATGGACTAGCTACAAAGCGTGCAGGGTCCAAAAAGTCTGAATCCTTCTCTATTATGCCTCGGGCCTCCTTTTATAGCCAAAGGGGTCACCACAGTGGCACACAGGAGGTGGAAAGTTGTACTATATACAAGTCTATCGCCCAGTACCGTAGGACAAACGCATTTAATGCGCTGCCGACATGCCCCTCACTTTATCGGGGATGGCAAGGAAGCTCGTCTCGTCTGTCGCCGCCTCGTCTCACACTGACGTGCATCCAAGCTGACTAGGCATGCAACGCCACGCTTGCTGGCTGGCTGCTGAGTTGGTGCGGTGGCAGAGTCTTCACAAAGATTTGCATGCCACCACACAGGTGCTCGCTGAGTTGGCCTGGAAGCTGCACGTCCCCACACAGGTGCCTGCCTCGCTGGCGGGTTGACTGCTGTGTTGGAATGGCGGTGGAGCCTTGGCAGGTGGGGGCCTAGCTGCGGCCTCGCAGATGTCCCCAATAAGGGCCTTCCCAAGGTCTCGCAGGTGTCCCCGGCAAGGGTCTTGCCAGGGGTCTCGTGAGCGTCCCCGGCAAGGATCTTGCCGGGGGGTTTCTGTCTTCTGGTTCTCATCTAGTCTTGTATGTTCTTGGTCTTTACAGAGATCTGCATGCCACCATGTAGGCGCCTCTCGAGCCTTGGTTCCAATGTTGTTGACGGTGTCGGAAGTCTTAGGCTCAAGGGTGGCGGCTCTGCTGGTGTTGGGAAAGTTGCCCCGACAAGACTCTTGCCGGGGCAACCCCACCCTGTCCCTGTGCTTCTCGCGCCTTCAGCTTAGCGCTGCTCTGGTAGTCTTGTGTCTTCGCTTCCTCGGCCCTGCCAAGCGTGGCCACAGGCGTGTGGGAGCGACTGCCGGTGCACAAGTAAAGGGGTACAAAAAGGACCCCTACTTTTGTACACCGACACTTTCCTTAACAGAAATTGAAATCTAATGTTTCCTTCTTTCATATCAATAAGTGCACCAATTGTTCTAAGGAAAGGTCTACCAAGAATAATAGGACATGTATGATTGCAATCTATATCAAGAACAATGAAATCTATGGGCACATAATTTCTATTTGCCACACTAAGAACATCATTAATTCTTACCATAGGTTTCTTAATAGTGGATTCCACAAGATGTAAATTTAAAGAGCAATCATCAATTTCACAGAAACCTAACACATCACATAAAGTTTTTGGAATCGTGGAAACACTAGCACCCAAATCACCCAAAGCATGGCATTCATAGTATTTAATCTTAATCTTAATAGTAGGTTCCCACTCATCATAAAGTTTTCTAGGGATAGAAACTTCCAATTCAAGCTTTTCATCAAAAGATTTCATCATAGCATCAACGATATGTTTAGTAAAAGCTTTATTTGATTATAAGCATGAGGAGAATTCAACATGGATTGCAACAAGGAAATAAAATCTATTAAAGAACAATTATCATAATTAAATTCCTTGAAATCCAAACGAGTGGGTTCATTGCTATTTAAAGTTCTGACCTCTCCAATCCCACATTTATCAATTTTTGCATCAAGATCAAAAAACTCCGAATCATTGGGACGCCTTCTAACTAAGTTTGAATCATCTCTAGTCCCATATTTATCAAAATTTAAATTGGAAAACAAAGATTCAATAGGAGTCACATCAATCAATTTAAGATCTTCATCATTATTTTCATAGAAACTAGAACACGCTTTCTATAAACCAATCTTTTTAGCACACATCTTAGTGGTTCTTTCTTTGCACTCATCAATGGGAATTCTCATGGCTTTGAGACATTGATATCATGCTTAGGTGGAATAGATCTAAGTTTCAAAGAATCAACATCAAGAGAAATTATATCCACGTTCCTAGCCAAATCATCAATCTTAAGCATTTTTTCTTCAATCAAAGCATTGAAATTATTTTGTGAACTTATAAATTATTTAACACTGTTCTCAAAATCAGAGGGAATCTTATTATAATTTCCATATGAACTGTTGTAGGAATTGCCATAATTATTAGAGGAATTACTAGGAAACGGCCTAGGATTAAAATTGCCTCTATACGCGTTATTACCAAAATTGTTCCTACCAACAAAATTCACATCCATAGATTCATTATTATTTTCAATCAAAGTAGACGAAGGCATATCATTAGGATCAATAGGAGCACTCTTGCAAGCAAATAATTTCATAAGCTCATCCATCTTTCCACTCGAAACATTAATTTCTTCAATCGCATGCACTTTTTTACTAGTGGAAGATCTTTTAGTATGCCAGTGAGAATAATTAACCATAATATTATCTAGGAGTTTAGTAGCCTCTCCTAAAGTAATTTTCATAAAAGTGCCACTCGCGGCCGAATATAAAAGATTTCTAGAAGCAAAATTCAATCCGACATAAAAATTTGGTATAATGATCCACAAATTCAAACCATGAGTAGGGCAGTTTCGTATCATCAATTTCATCCTATCCCAAGATTGTGCAACATATTCATGATCAAGTTGCTTAAAATTCATCATATCATTCCTAAGGGACATGATCTTAGCGGGAGGAAAATACTTGGATATAAAAGCATCTTTACACTTATTCCATGAATCAATACTATTTTTAGGCAAAGATGAAAACCAAGTTTTAGCACGATCTCGAAGCGAGAACGGAAATAGCTTCAATTTAACAATATCATTATCCACATCTTTTTTCTTTTGCATATCACACAAATCAATGAAGTTATTAAGATGTGATGCGGCATCATCATTGGGAAGGCCGGAAAATTGATCTTTCATAACAAGATTCAGCAAAGCGGTATTAATTTCACAAGATTCCGCATTGGCATTAGGAGCAATCGGATTACTAATAAAATCATTAATATTGGTGTTGGAGAAGTCACACAATTTGGTATTATCTTGAGCCATAGTGACAAAGCAAGCAATCCAACACACAAGCACGCAAAAGGCAAACGAAGAAGGTGAACGGAAGAGGGGCAAAGAAAAGGCAAATCTTTTTGAAAATCATTTTAGAAGTGGAGAGGAAAACAAGAGGCAAATGGCAAATAACGTGATGCGAGGGATGAGAGTTTATGATGGGTACTTGGTATGTCTCGGCTTGGCGTAGATCTCCCCGGCAACGGCGCTAGAAATTCTTTCTGCTACCTCTTGAGCTTGCGTTGTTTTTTCCCTTGAAGAGGAAAGGGTGATGCAGCAAAGTAGAGTAAGTATTTCCCTCATCTTTTGAGAACCAAGGTATCAATCCAGTAGGAGACAACATGCAAGCCACCGAATACCTGCACAAACAAACACCAACTTGCACCCAACGCGACAAAGGGGTTGTCAATCCCTTCACAGTTATTTGCAAAGTGAGATCTGATAGAGATGGATAAACGATAAAGTAATATTTTTTGGTATTTTTGGTTTATGAAACGAAAAGTAAAAGATTGCAAAGAAAGTAAATAGGAAACTAAAATTGAAGATCGGAAACTTATATGATGGAAAATAGGCCTGGGGCCATAGGTTTCACTAGAGGCTTCCCTAAAGACATAAATTATTACGGTGAGTGAAAAAATTACTGCCGAGCAATTGATAGAAAAGTGCAAAGTTATGACGATATCTAAGGCAATGGTCATGAATATAGGCAACACGTCCGTGTCAAGTAGACCGTCTCCTACCTGCATCTACTACTATTACTCCACACATCGACCGACTCCTGCCTGCATCTAGAGTATTAAGTTCATAAGAACAGAGTAACGCATTTAAGTAAGATGACATGATCGAGCACCGCAAGATTGAACCCAAAGCTAAGCACTTCTCCCATTGCAAGAAAAACCAATCTAATTGGCCAAACCAAATCGATAGTTTGAAGAGACTTGCAAAGATATCAAATCATGCATATAAGAATTCAGAGGAGATTCAAATAATATTCATAGATAAGCTGATCGTAAATCCACAATTCATTGAATCTCGGGAAACACACCACAAAAGAGTATTACATCGAATAGATCTCCAACAACATCAAGGAGAACATGGTATTTAGAACCAAAGAGAGAGAATAAGCCATCTAGCTACTAGCTATGGACCCGTAGGTCTGTGGTAAACTAATCACGCTTCATCGGAGAGCCAATGGTGTTGATGTAGAAGCACTCCCTGATCGAATCCTGCTCCAGCAGGACACCGGAAAGGCCCTAGATGGGATCTCACGGGTACAGAAGGTTGCGGCGGTGGAAAAGTGGTTTTGTGGCTCCCCTGGAAGGTTTTGGGATATTTGAGAATATATAGGCGGAAGAAATAGGTCGATTGAGTCACGAGGGGCCCACAAGGGTGGGGGGCATGCCCTACCCCCTTTGGTGCGCCTCCCGACCTTGTGGCCGCCTCATGGCTTTCCTAACATGCACTCCAAGCCCTCTGGATGTTTTCTGGTCCAAGAAAAATTATCGCAAAAGTTTCATTTTGTCTGGACTTCGTTTGGTATTCCTTTTCTGCGAAACTCAAAAACAAGGAAAAAACAGGAACTGGCACTGGGCTATAGGTTAATAGGTTAGTCCCAAAAATTATATAAAATAGCATATTCATGCATATACAACATCCAAAATAGATAACATAATAGCATGGAATAATCAAAAATTATAGATACGTTGGAGACGTATCATGAGGCCACAGCGCCGCCATGACCAACGCCTTCCTCCATTGCCGCCTCTGTGTCCATCGCCTTCCCCGTCGCCGACTACGTCCATGCTTCCCCTACGGCCCTGCGGGACTCCAAGACCATGTCGTCTTCTTCCTCGACATGTGCGTCGGCTGCAGCATCTTCTTCCTCGATCCCAGCCGACTCTAACCTCCTCCCGTCCAATGGAGTTGTCCTTCCCTTGTGATCTGACAAACCTCACGTCCCTTTTCCTTTTGTCGTTTGTGTGCCGAAGCATTGATTTACCCTTGAGCCCAAGCGCGCTGCTACGGGACCTCGTCGTCAGCGATGCTCCCGTGCTCCCCTAGGTGCATGTGTAGGACCTCTAGGTTCGCCTCGATAAGTAAGGCCGATCCGCGCCATCCGCTGCTCATTTTGGTCGCCGGGGATGACTCCGGTAGGGCCACTGTCGTCCTGTGCTAGCCACCGGCTGCGCCACTATTTTTTTTTCTGTTTTGCTCCATCGAGGCCACAACCATGTGGACCACTGTGGGACCCTGATACGTCTCCATCGTATCTAATTTTTTCTAACAATTTTGCTCTTGTTTTGTACTTTAATTTGCATGATTTGAATGAAACTAACCCTAACTGACATTGTTTTTAGCAGAATTACCATGGTGTTGTTTTTGTGCAGAAATAAAAGTTCTCGGAATTAGACGAAACTTTTTGGAGAATTATTTTGGAATAAATAAAAATTACAGGAACCAATACCCACTGGAGGGGGGGCAGTTGCCCACAGGGCACTAGGGCATGTGCTGACCCTAATTCTGACGCTTTAAAATCCAATTTTTCCTGAAAAAATAGGAGAGGAAGCTTCATCATGATTTACGATATGGAGCCGCCGCCACCTCCTGTTCTTCGCTGGGAGACCATATCTGGAGCCCGTTCGGGGCTCCGGACAGGGGGATCTTCGGTCTTCGTCATCACCAACAATCCTCCATCACCAATTTCGTGATGCTCACCGTCGGTAGTGAGTATTTCCTTTGTAGGCTCGCTGGTCTGTGAGCAGTTGGATGATATTCATCATGTAATCGAGTTAGTTTTGTTAGGGCCTGATCCCTAGTTTCTCCTATGTTCTAATATTGATGTTGCTATGACTTTGCTATGCTTGATGCTTGTCACTAGGGCCCGAGTGCCATGATTTCAGATCTGAACCGTTTATGTTTCCACCATTATATCTACATCTATGATTCGATCTTGCAAGTTACATGCACCTATTATGTGTTATGATCCATAAATCTTAAAGTGAAAACAATTTGGATACTTTCCGGTGATGACCCTAGTTTGAGGAGTTCATGTATTCACTATGTGTTAATGCTTTGATCCGCTTCTCTATTGAAAGGAGGTCTTAATATCCCTTAGTTTCCTTATGGACCCCGCTGCCACTTGAGAGTAGGACAAAAGATGTCATGCAAGTTCTTTTCCAGAAGCACATATGACTATTTACAGAATACATGCCTACATTATATTTATGAACTGGAGCTAGTTCTGTGTCGCCCTAGGTTATGCCTGTTATATGATGAATATTATCCAACGTAATCACCGATCCAATGCCTATGAGCTTTTAACATATTGTTTTTGCTAAGTTACTATTGTTATTGCTACTGTTACAACTACTACAAAACTGTTACTGTTCTTACCGTTACCAACGCTATTGTTACTACTATTATCAAACTACCATATTATTGTGCTACTGATCACTTTGCTGCAAATATTTAATCTCCAGGTGTGGTAGAATTGATAGCTCAACTGCTAATACTTACAAATATTCTTTGGCTTCCCTTGTGTCGAATCTATAAATTTGGGTTGAATACTCTACCCTCAAAAACTATTGTGATCCCCTATATTTGTGGGTAATGAGACCCACTGGTAAGTTACCCAGCACCTCTAGGGCCGTCGACACGTGGAATCACCTTTTATATACTAGCCCTCTTTTCTCTGTTTTAATCACCTTTTATGTGGCCTCTTTCGAAATCTGGCGGCGTCCAAATTTGGACTTCCATTTCTGGAATATTGCCATTTCTGTCATTTTCCATTTTAGGAAGTAATTAACTTGTTGCATTTGTGAGCATTTTCATATAGTAACATATGTATATTATGTATGAAAATGGGGTAGAAAAATCCAAAAAATCCATATATTGTATTAGTTTTGTCATTTGGTTAACTTTTGTTGCATGTAGTTTTATATAACTTGGCATTTTGTCATTTTTCGGTGGATTAATGGAAGCAACATACGAGGTCGCACTGAACAATAATGTGGATAATTTCATGCCATCTTACTGAAAATTTATTTCATGCCATGATATGCCCTGATGTGACTGTTGTAAGCTTGTAAACATGCTATGATAAACTTGTTGTCTACCATGTCTAGATATCACTGTCTTTCCGCCTGTTAAAAAAACTTGCCATTTTGTCTTGATGATGCATCAAACCCATAACTCATATGACCATGATCAGTAAACATGTTTCTTCTATGTTACCGATACTTCCATGTTGTGCAATTTTATGTCATGACAACTCCTATAGCATGTCTTAATTTTTGTCTAAAGATGCCATGATAATATAACAGATTGCTATTAATAGAAAATTGCATCTTGTGAGCTTAATTTCGATTAATCCATGCATCCTATCAATTTGTACCAATGCAACATTTTGAAATATGACATGTCTACTGTAGTTGCATATCCGTTTTCTACACATTAGGTTCATGTAGCATATTTAAATGTTGCTTGCAAAGTGCTTTGTTACTATTTGTGGCAGATTTGCATTGCATATTGTTTTGCTCACCATTTGGGTTTCATGCATCCATTTGCCATGATATTTAGATCCATTTCCATGAAAATCTTCCAGTCCTTCCAGTGGCATACTTGGGTTGCCAAGCTTTCGCCCATATCAATCTTGTCTTCACCGATTCCCTCCCGATATCATTTTCATTGTTCTGAGAGATCTGTAACTCCGTTCGAGACATTCTTTATATGCATTTACATAAATTTCTCATGTAGGTTATGTATTTGCCATCATCATGCATGTTAAAATAATTAAACTTTATGTTTGGTCCATTGCATAATCCATTTAAAGAGCATGAAATAATTGTTTGGATCACTTCTTTGTGGTGCAAGGTTTCATTTAACATTGTAATAAGTTGATGCCATGTTAACAACATTTGAAATGTCATGCATCATATTGTGATTGCACTTTTCCATAGTTGTTTGTTTATTGGATGCTTGTTCTTTTCTTGTGGGTAGTACCGGGAGATTAGCCAAAGTTAGAGGATCCTATTGAGAACGTTTATGAGGAGCAAGGTTTTGATCCTACCAAGGACATTTTAGGAAAGATGGTCATTACCCTGGATATCACTACTATCTTTGCTTGCTAGTTGCATCGTTTCTATATCTATGTCATGCTACCTACTACTTGTTTGCCAGCCTCCTAAATTTCCATGATAAGCCTCTAACTCCACCTTCCTAGCAAAACGTTGTTTGGCTATGTTACAGCTTGCTCAGCCCCTCTTATAGCATTGCTAGTTGCAAGTGTAGTGTAGGATGTTCCATGTTGGGACATGGATATCTTGGGATATCACAATATCTCTTATTTAATTAATGCATTATGTACTTGGTTGTGTGTTGAAGGCTTGGCCTTTTTGCCTGGTGTTTTGTTCCACTCATGCCACAATAGTTTCCGTCATACTGGTGTTATGTTCCTTGATTTGCATACCTAACATGGTTGGGGTTTATGCCCCCCTCCCCCTTGACATTTCGCTTTGAGTAGAACTCTTCCAGCAAGGCCCAGCTTTGGTTTTAACATTTTTCCCAATAACAAGCAAAACTTCACAGGGAGTAATTAACTCATGGATTCTTAATCAAAAAACCAGGCCAGTGCTCCTCATGAGTGTTGGTCCACCCTTTCAACCGCCGGTGACCTCCACGGGCAACTATGGATTGGCCTATTAGAAGTCTGGACAATCTGATCGTGGCCTCAAATGAGATATGCACGGCTCTAGTCGGCGTGTCGGCACGTAGGGAGGTCTTGTTGGTTTTGTTTTACTACTAGCACATATGCCCGTGCGTTGCAACGGGGTAATAAATATTGACATTATTCTACTGGCAAACTCAATCACAATACCTGTATGAATTTCATAGAAATTTTGTTAAAAAAATTCCAGCTAAGTCAACCATATAATACCCATTTGTGAAAAATTTCCAGCTAGGTCGACCATGCATATAGTACACACATCTTGATCTTTTATCAAAACCACAAAGGTCAGTAAATTCCTATAACTGTAGATAAAACTACAATATATCCACCTAGATGAAATTGTATTACATCAATTTGTGCACACTCATTGCTCCAAAAAGATTGAGATGTAGTTACCTAACAGAAGTTGACTTCCAACATGAATTCAGTCAATTACTTGTATCACCTATACATACAAAAAGAGAAAAGGTCATCAGTCATTTTCGTACATCTTTATATGTCATCTTTCTATGCCTTAATTTGGATCAATATCCAACCATGAACAATCCTTGTCTCAACCTCATTTTATATTTAATTTAGACCTACAAAAAGCAGCTAGTTTAAGAAAATAAACACTATACTATAAGGTGAGGTGAGTGACGTGTAGTTTTATGTACATGATATTTTATGAAATTCAACCAGCTAAGGATTAAAAAAACTATGTCTTTTGTTCCGAGCAATCGCAACAATCTACATTGGAATTAGTTAATACTGTGCACCTTCTGTATTTCTGCTGAATCCCGTTGGTCATGATCATGTACGCATAGAAATCCATAAAACTCGAGCACAACATTGGCAATGTTGTTAATCAGGTGATCAATATGCCCCTTTTATTTTTTGCCGACCCCCCATTTGCTCGTATATGGATGCAGACATATCCATCCAGTTTCTTGCCTACGGTTAGTAGAAACCAGAATTCTAACTTGCATAGTGCCTCTCCTTATGCACTGGATAGCATCATGGGATGTTGCTGATGACTGTAGTTAGTGCAACAGCAGCGCTGCCCTGGTGATGCAAGGTGAAACATATGTAGTATGCTGTACATAATCCTAATTTATTTTTCTGGAAATCCCAATTGAGCAATCAAGCCTAGAGTAGTCAATGTGTGCATGCATGTAGAATTGGAACAATTGATCTGGCATGTAGAATTGGAATCCATCAACGCATATGCTACCGAACAACTAACGGATCAACATGGAAGAAACTGCATAGGTATATATATGTCCTAGACTTCCATGGAATTATTTGCTTGAAAGACTGCAAAGGGAAGTTTTTTGTCTTCGGTCACCAAGGATCACACTGGATTTATTGGATTAGCAGTACGCCTTGTTGACTATGTAATTCGACATATCAGGGAGGGATTAATTGTCATCACCTGCTGGCATGCTCCATGATATTTTTCAGACAAAGCTTCTTTGCTTTGCCTGGCTGCCTCCCTCTTTTGTGGAGCAGTAGTACGAAGCTAGCAACAGCCTCCAGGAGATAGAGAGCGAGCCAACAGATCAAAACAACACCACTGTAGCAGAGGTGGAAAAACTATGGTGCCTTGGCCGCCACCCACCGATCTGATCCCATCAAAACAGAATTGTTAGACCTGACCAAATTCCTAACCGCCACCTCTTCCTGATTCGTACGGAACTATGGATACCCGATCTGAGCACACATCGGTAACCTGCAAGTCTCCCCTCTGAATCTGATCCGAGCAATCGACACACAGGTATAGCGCGACCCTTTTTGGCGCTGGCTGCTTACTTGCTGTCTGACTTCACCGACACCCTCTCTGGCTGCTACTCGCTGTCCCGAGGCTCTCGTTGCTTGCGTTCGATCCACACTGGAGAAAATAAACAGGAGGCGGCGCCGCCTGCGAGCGGGCCAACAGAGGAGAGGGTAGTTGTCGCCCCCCAGTGTCGCGAGCTGCTGCAAGCCGCGGATCATGGAGGAAGCTGGCGGCGCTGCCGTGAGTTGTGCTGCTGCAAGGCTGATGACAAGCCGGCTTGCACGACGACGCGGCGCTGCAGGACCGAAGCAGGACAACCCCATACAAAAATGATGAACGAATAAAATCTTCTCTAAGTGAGGAGATTGAACCCCACGGGCATACCGGTTTTTATTACTCATTATTAGGAGAAAGGTGACCCTACCGGAGTCCCTACCGGACACCCCATGGGTGCATGAAGTAGTTTGTGTTAGAGATGGTTTCGCGTGCAGGAAGGATTAGATCAAAAAGTGGGAAGATTGGATGAAAGAAGAGGAAGGAGAATAGGTTGGATCAAAGATGAGGAAGGAAACCTGATCTGCTGCGGAACTACATCGATGTGCTATCGGGGACGTCTTGTGCAGAAAGAAAGAAACAAAGTAGAGAGGAAGTAGTAGATAGATCGATGATAAAAGAAGGAGACTCGGTCTGGTTGGTAACGCATCAAGTTTTTTATAGTAGAAGGAAGGTCCATCCCAATTGGGAAAGTGACCGACGGCCCAACAATCTTTAACGCAAACAATCTTTCTCTAAGAATAAATCAATCTTTAGTACCACCTCGCGTATATGTTTTAAATTCAAACTGAAAGCGTAAATTCATGGGAAAAAGCGTATTGTGACGATGAACCCACGGAGTCAATCCGTGCTTTATTATTAGGGAAATATTATGGAAATGTCTTGTGCACCAAGATTCCGAGGATACTTCGGGCTATCTCAAGGTTGAGGTTTTCCAAAGCGGATTGTGAGAGTTTGTGATGGACTAAGTTGGGACACCCCTGGTTAAATCTTTTCGAGAGCCATGTCCGTGGTTATGGGTGACATGGAAATATATAATATCCAGTTGTAGAGAACTTGACACTAAATTCAAATAAAATACACCACCTACGTGTGTAACCGTGATCGTCTCTTTTCGACGAAGTTCGGGAAGAGAAAACGGTGGGGTTATGATTGAACCGTAAGTAGTATATAGGATCACCTCTTGATCATATTAATTTGCGACCGATTATGCGTAGAACCCTCATCATATTCTTATACTCGTAAGTTAGCCACTTAAACATGCTTAGGGGTTGTTTGGTTGGGATTCCTGCCAGCTTCCAGCTTCAAAGCCGGAAGCTGCTATTTAGGGGCCTTTGGATGCAGCTGTGGCTTTCGGCCTTTTATGTGATAAGGCCATAAGCCACAGCTACAGCGGGAAGCCCCTAAATAGCAGAAGCCGGAATCCAGAAGCAGGCAAGAATCTCAACCAACCACCCCCTTAGTGCTTGCTACAACCTCACCACGTATCCATGCCTCACCCATTAAGCTTTGTTAGTTTTGGTACCTTGGATAATGAGATTGCTGAGTGCCCGTGGCTCACAGATTACTACTACAACAGTTGCAGGTACCGATACAGATACAAGTGATTGTACAGAGGTCCAGTGGGAGTATGATGAGGACCATTGTCGTATGTATGTTTTGTTTCCAGATGATCAGTAGACTCTTCTACTCTGGTCGATTGTGATTGTAGCATGGGTGGATATGTATTTTCTTGTTTGATTTCCCCTGTAGTCGGACCCTGCTCTTCTCTTTGGATGAATGTATGAAGGATTGAATATTATGCTGTAGAGTGTAAGCCTCTATCTAGTATTCTCTCAAGTTCATTACATGGAATGTGCAAAGATATAGCCATCCTTGCGACGAGCCTAATATGCGCTTATGCCCCTAAGTCGTGCCTCGACACGTGTGGGATATAATCGCATATTAGGTATTACACCTGCATCGTTCCGCCGGTGCTTCTTTTCACGTCGCTTGTCAACAGGCTTGTAGCAGCGAGTGCTGCATCGCAATAACACTGGCAGCCGCCGAGGATGATGGTGCATGCATGATGCTTGGGGCCGCAGCGCTTCTGGCAGTCATGGCCTGAAACACCCCTGACGGCTTTTCCCCTTTGCTGTATCAAGGTCTCCGTGCATTGTTGAAGCACTGCCTCGCATCATGGTGAGTCGTCGCTCACAGCATCGCCCCTCGCGCAAAACAGCCAACGCCATTGGTGTGCAGCTTGATGGCATTGCATTTGGTTGCTAGAGAAAGCAAATCGAGAGGGAAGGTGAAGAGAAGGTCGGCAGAGATCTTCTTGAGACAGAGGAAGGGGGTGAGGAAAGTGATAGAGAGGTAGAGGATAAGGCAACATACGGGAAGAAATGAATGGATGAGTTTCTCATGCGTGAAGAGTCAAAGCGGTGGTGGGCCTTCGTAGGGACGTGTGTAAGTGTTAGAGGCGGCCTGCGCTACGCAATAATCATAGTTCACTAGTAAGCATGCATGTGCCATGCACGTTTGGACCACACACACATAATTTGAAACATGACTAGATATAGGATAAATTTCTCAAAAAAAATTAAAATTTCACACAGTGCACAACATCCAATTCATGAATCATACAAATAATTTGTAATATCATTCTTCATGGATCAACATTCTTCCTGAAACAAATATCATACGCCTTTGCATCAATTATATAATCTCTTATCTCAATGCACAATTTCTCAACACATGGTTCCCAAACGTTTACAATCTCCTATAAATGAATTATGTAGTATGCGAACAACATGTCCAGGCGGGCCTTGGCCCATCATAGTATGGGTCAAATATACAACCATTTGAAATTTGCAAATCATATTGTTACAGTATAAGCCAATCAGAAATTAGGATGCCCTTGTTGGACAATGGGCCTTTTTAAAGGTTTATCGCCATTGTACATACATACATACACACAAGTATTGTTCAGTAAAGAACCATTTATGTATCAACTAAACTCAGTAAAGGACTATTACAATGAGAAAATCAATTGTTGTTCACAAAAGAGAAGAAGTGTCCACTGCCATTTCAGTTATCTGCTCTGGCTTCCCTTAGCATTATAAGGATGTAGTCCCTCCGTCCCGTAGTATAAGAGTGGAATAAAAGTTAGCATCAAAATATCTAGTGTCATACATAAAATATTTTGGAAGTCATGTAATATGGAAAACCATCACTTCAAATCTAGATATCAAGATTCAAAAGTAAGCAAGTATTAACTGGATATATAAGACACTTTATTACTACCTACAGATATGATGCAAGGCAATATTATATATCAAATAATTTTAAGTATGTTATCTAATAACTACAAAGTAAAAGCCAACTTGAAGAATCATTTATCTGAAGTTGTTGCTTCAGACCCATAAACTCCAAAGCTAAAGAAACAAAATTTTCTGTGGGATCAATATTTCTTATTTCCATAAGAATTAAACTTGGGACATGTACTGCATCGAGATTATTCTCAAATTCAAAATTTGAATTTGTTATTATCAAATTGGTGATGCATCTATGTGCAGATCTTCCTCTCTAAGCTATTTTCTCTGTACGAAGATCTTGGATAATCCTTTGGTCCTTGTACAAATTGAAGGAAATATGCCCTACATGCAATAATAAAGTTGTTATTTATATTTCCTTATATCATGATAAATGTTTATTATTCATGCTAGAATTGTATTGAACGGAAACTTAGTACATGTGTGAATACATAGACAAAACAGAGTGTCCCTAGTATGCCTCTACTAGACTAGCTCGTTAATCAAAGATGGTTAAGTTTCCTGACCATAGACATGTGTTGTCATTTGATGAACGGGATCGCATCATTAGAGAATGATGTGATGGGCAAGACCCATCCGTTAGCTTAGCATAATGATCGTTTAGTTTTATTGTTATTGCTTTCTTCATGACTTATACATGTTCCTCTGACTATGAGTTTATGCAACTCCCGAATACCAGCGGAACACCTTGTGTGCTATCAAATGTCACAACATAATTGGGTGATTATAAAGATGCTCTACAAGTGTCTCTGATGGTGTTTGTTGAGTTGGCATAGATCAAGATTAGGATTTGTCACTCCGTCTATCAGAGAGGTATCTCTGGGCCCTCTCGGTAATGCACATCACTATAAGCCTTGCAAGCAATGTGACTAATGAAACATAAGTCTGAAACATTTGAAAAATTTCAAAGAATTTTTAGAGTGATGTGGAAAATCATGGTAATAAGAAAATAAAGTTTCTATGATCTGATCATGGAGGCGAATGTTTGAGTTACGAGTTTGGTCTTCATTTGAAACAATGTGGAATAGTTTCACAACTCACGCCACCTAGAACACCACAACATAATGGTGTGTCTGAACGTCGTAACCGTACTTTATTAGATATGGTGCTATCTATGATTTCTCTTACCGATTTACCACTACCGTTTTTGGGTTATGCATTAGAGACAACTGCATTCACGTTAAATAGGGCACCATGTAAATCCTCTGAGACGACACCGTATGAACTATGGTTTGGCAAGAAACCTAAGTTGTCGTTTCTTAAAGTTTGGGGCTGTGATGCTTATGTGAAAAAGCTTCAACCTGGTAAGCTCGAACCCAAATCCGAGAAATGCGTCTTCATAGGATACCCTAAGGAAACTGTTGGGTACACCTTCTATCACAGATCCAAAGGCAAGATATTGATTGCTAAGAATGAATCCTTTCTAGAGAAGGAGTTTCTCTCGAAAGAAGTGAGTGGGAGGAAAGTAGAACTTGATGAGGTAATTGTACCTTCTCCCTAATTGGAAAACGGTTCATCACAGAAATCAGTTTCAGTGATGCCTAAACCAATTAGTGAGGAAGTTAACGATGATGATCATGAAACTTCAGATCAAGTTACTACCGAACCTCATAGGTCAAACATAGTATGTTACGCCCCAGAGTGGTATGGTAATCCTGTTCTGGAAGTCAAGTTACTAGACCATGACGAACCTACGAACTATGAGGAAGCGATGATGAGCCCAGATTCCGCGAAATGTCTTGAGGCCATGAAATCTGAGATGGGGTCTGAGGGAGTCCTGGATTAGGGGGTCTCCGGACAACCGGACTATATCCTTTGGCCGGACTGTTGGACTATGAAGATACAAGATTGAAGACTTCGTCTCGTGTCCGGATGGGACTCTACTTGGCGTGGAAGGCAAGCTAGGCAATACGGATATGTATATCTCCTCCCTTGTAACCGACCTTGTGTAACCCTAGCCACCTCCGGTGTCTATATAAACCGAAGGGTTTTAGTCCGTAGGACAATATACAATCATACCATAGGCTAGCTTCTAGGGTTTAGCCTCTACGATCTCGTGGTAGATCCACTCTTGTAATACTCATATCATCAAGAACAATCAAGCAGGACGTAGAGTATTACCTCCATCAAGAGGGCCCGAACCTGGGTAAACATCGTGTCCCCTGCCTCTTGTTAACATCTGCCTTAGACGCACAGTTTGGGACTCCCTACCCGAGATCCGCCGGTTTTGACACCGACATTGGTGCTTTCATTGAGAGTTCCACTATGTCGTCACCATAAGGATCGATGGCTCCTTCGATCACCGGTAACGATGCGGTCCAGGGTGATGTTTTCCTCCCCGGGCAGATCTTTGTATTCGGTGGCTTCACACTGCGGGCCAATTCGCTTGGCCGTCTGGAGCAGATCGAGAGCTACGCCCCTGGCCATCAGGTCAGATTCGAAAACTTGAACTACACGGCCGACATCCGCGGAGACTTGATCTTCGACGGATCTGAGCCCATGTCGGATGTGCCGCACAGTTGCGACGAGCATGACGTAACTCTGCCATCGGACAATGTTCGGGAGATCGCATCTGCAACTACTCCGGCTATCAATCCGGAGCAAATTGCGCCATCCGAGAGCGGAGGGATAGACCCCGCCATGGAGGCTGCACTCTCAGTGGCGATAGAGCCGGATACTGACTTTACCCCTTACGAGAGCCGCGTCGCCGAACCACTGGATTCTTCTCCACCCACGGGCTCTGAGCCACCAGCATCCGCACCCATCAAATCCGATTGGGCGCCGATCATGGAGTTCACCTCCATGGATATCTTTCAGCACTCACCTTTCGGTGATGTGCTTGATTCATTAAGGTCTCTCTCCCTGTCAGGAGAACCTTGGCCGAACTATGTCCGGCTAGAATGGGATGCGGACGACGAAGAAGTTCACTGCCCACCCACCACCCACTTAGTAGCCACTGTCAATGACTTAACCGACATGCTCGACTTCGACTCCGAAGACATCGACGGTATGGACGAAGATGCAGGAGACGAACAGGAACCACCGCCCATAGGGCGCCGGACCACTACTGCATCACATGACATATACATGGTGGATACACCCACAGAGGGTAATGGCGAAGAGACAGCGGAGGATGCGCCCTCCAAACAACCCAAGAGCCGACGTCAGCGGCGCCGCTCTAAGTCCCGCCGTAGCAAAAACAGCGATAACAATGCAAGAGAAAATAACAGTCCAGACGAATCTAGAAGAAACGACGACTACACCACCCCAGTGGCAGAGCACTATCAAGATGAAAACGACGAACATAGTACAGACCCGGCGTCTGAACACGGCGACGCCAAGGATAAACCTCATCAAATCCCGTTTGGGAGGAAAACAGTCCGGACGAAGATGCACACATCATCCCGGAAACACACTTGGAACAAGAGAACCTCCGCAGAAGGCTTATTGCCACAACGAGGAGCCCGAAGAAACAGAAGCAAAGGCATAAGGCCGCACAAGATACGCTCAAGAGCAGGTGGAACAAAGTGCTCGACAAAGAAACAAAGTACGATGGAAGTTACCACACAAATAGCTATCCAAAGCGCAAGCTATTACTGGAATTCGACGATGAGGCCTTAGAGCCCACACAACCGAACAATGATATGGCCAACCGGCCGGATCCACCACCTTGTGAACGCGATAGAGCGGCTAACAAAGTCGTGCATAAGTCAACACACGATCTACGTGAGAACTTGCACCAAAAATCCGGTGCGAATAGATTCATCTATGGATCTAGGAAGTGTGCTACGGTACAAAACCAAAACCGAATACTACAACGGTCCGAACACCATGGCACATCCCAATACAGGGGTGCCACACACCCCTTATGTTTCATTGATGAGGTGCTGGATCATGAATTCCTAGAAGGATTCAAACCGGTGAACATAGAGGCATACGACGGGACCACATACCCTGGAGTCTGGATCGAGGACTTTATCCTCCATATTAATATGGCTCGCGAAGACGATCTCTATGCTATTAAATACTTGCCCCTCAAGCTTAAGGGCCAGCTCAACACTGGCTGAAAAGCCTCCCCGAAAACTCAATTGGAAGTTGAGAGGAGCTCGAGGACGCTTTTCGGGCTAATTTTCAAGGGACTTATGTCCGACCTCCGGATGCAGACGATTTAAGTCATATAATCCAACAGCCCGGAGAGTCCGCCCAAAAGCTTTGGAATAGGTTCCTCATAAGAAGAACCAAATCGTCGACTGTCCGGACGCTGAAGCCTTAGCAGCTTTTAAACATAGCGTCCGAGACGAATGGCTAGCTTTGGAATAGGTTCCTCACTAAGAGATTTCGTCCGAAGTTTTCGTGGTGGGGCCTACACGGGCTCGATCGTACAGCACCATCATGTACAAGGCAGTGCACATGACATACGAAGCGTCCCCGAGTCGGCATAGCCAAGGACTCTTTAAGACACAACAGACCACAGTAAAACCAACCGTGGATAGGCGGACCAATAGACGTCGAACCCCAATTTCATATCATACATCTGTCGGAAAGATATCCTAAGAGCTACTTGAATTCCCACTTATAAACTCCTGAAATTTTCCGGTTATGCAATCAGGTGTTGGGGATACAGGGGAAGCATAATATCTCAACCCAAAACTAGCAATTCCTACATCCAGCTGTATCCATCCTTCAACACATAACCAAGAAACCTTCGGAAATCGTCTACCTCAACCTTCGAAAAGCATCCGTTATACGAGTTATGGCAATACTCCCGAACTCCCGCCCCAGTACTGGGTGGCGTCGAGGTTATCTCACCAACAACTGCATAAAAGAGATTTTCGATGTCGGCGAAACTAAACTCAGGTATTCCAGAACTGCAACAATATAATTGTGACGACAACACCTCAGATCTCAACTCCCCGGGACACTGCCACAACCCCTAAATGACAGGAAGCACCAAGAACAATGTTCTCGTCACAAATCGATCGAAACGATTCCAAGATACCCGCGTGATCCAAAAAAAATAGTAAAATTTGAGAAGAGAAGAGTCAAAACTCTACGTCAGGATGCCTCACCAGAGCGACGAAGGGACTGAGGAGTAAAAAGAATTCCTAACTCTCCGATATATATAATCCTAAATGACTCAAAACATTTTTCTAGACTCAACAACGCCAGCTATTCGATCAAGCAGGGGGCTCCTAAGGTCGGGGAAGGCTCTAATACCAACTTATAACGCTCTCAATGCGGCTATATCTCCCACGTGTCGAAGCACGACTTAGAGGCATAACCGCATTGAAAGCAATGTCGCAAGTGAGGTAATCTTCACACAACCCATGTAATACAATAGGGTAAAAGATACATAGTTGGCTTACAATCGCCACTTCACACCAATACATGAATAAAGAATTACATCATCCAAATACAATCAGGGCCCGACCACGGAGCCAGAATAAAAGAAGACTACCCAAAATGCTACACAGATCCCCGATCGACCCCAACTGGGCTCCACTACTGATCAACTAGAACGGAACAACACAAAGGACAAGATCTTCATCGAGCTCCTCCTTGAGCTTGGTTGCGTCATCTGCACGGACTCCTCGGCACCTGCAAGCTGGTTTTGGAAGTATCTGTGAGTCACGGGGACTCAGCAATCTCACACCCTCGCGATCAAGACTATTTAAGCTTATGGGTTAGGTAAAGGTATGAGGTGGAGCTGCAGCAAGCGACTAGCATATATGGTGGCTAACATACGAAATGAGAGCGAGAAGAGAAGGCAAAGCACGGTCGAACAACTATGATCAAGAAGTGATCCTAGAACAACCTACGTCAAGCATTACTCCAACACCGTGTTCACTTCCCGGACTCCGCCGAGAAGAGACCATCACGGTTACACACGCGGTTGATGTATTTTAATTAAGGAGAACTTCAGGTTTTCTACAAGCGGACATTAACAAATTCCCATCTGCCCATAACCGTGGGCATGGCTTTCGAAAGTTCAAAACCCTGCATGGGTGTCCCAACTTAGCCCATCAGAAGATCTCACGGTCAACGAAGGATAAACCTTCTCCCGAGACATTCCGATCAGACTCGGCATCCCGGTTCTACAAGACAACTTCGACAAAGATAAAACAAGTCTAGCAACACCGCCCGAATGTGCCAACAAATCCCGATAGGAGCTGCACATATCTCATTCTCAGGGCACACTCAGATTGTCTAAACTTCCGGTAGGCCAGCCCAGAGTTGCCCCTGGTGGCCACCGGCGGCTGACGAGGTGGACCAACACTCAGAGGAGCACTGGCCCGGGGGGGGGGGGGGTTTAAATAAGATGACACTCAGGAGCGCGACTCCCAAGGGAAAGAAAAGGCTAGGAGGTGAATGGTAAAACCAATGTTGGGCATTGCTGGAAGAGTTTTATTCAAGGCGAACTGTCAAGGGGTTCCCATTATTACCCAACCGCGTAAGGAACGCAAAATCCGGGAACATAACACCGATATGACGGAAACTAGGGCGGCAAGAGTGGAACAAAACACCAGGCATAAGGCCGAGGCTTCCACCCTTTACCAAGTATATAGATGCATTAATCAAATAAGATATATTGTGAAATCCCAACAAGTAAACATGTTCCAACAAGGAACAACATCTCCATGTTCCAACAAGGAACAAACTTCAATCTTCACCTGCAACTAACAATGCTATAGAGGGCCTGAGCAAAGCGGTAACATAGCCAAACAATGGTTTGCTAGGACAAGGTGGGTTAGAGGTTTGACATGGCAATTTGGGAGGCATGATAAGCAAGTGGTAGGCATCGTAGCATAGGCATAGCAAAGAGCGAGCAACTAGCAAGCAAAGATAGAAGTGATTTCGAGGGTATGGTCATCTTGCGTGAAATCCCGCAAGGAAGAAGAACGAGTCCATGAACAAGACAAACGGGCGTAGTCGAACGGATCCTCACAAACACGACGTTATCGGAACCGACCGGAAGAAGCAACACCGGAAAGAAGCAAACACTATAGTAAACAACCACCACATAAGCATGACATGATGCACAACCAAATATGATGCATGTCCGGATTAATGAGGCATGGCATGGAAAAGTGCACAAGCAATCCTACAAATTAAGTGGAGCTCAGTATGCAACGAGTTGCATTTTGACGGAACACCACATCAATTATTTAGTTCTCTCCCGGTTAGGTACTCAACAATATTAAATGTTGTTTAAACATGGCAAGAGGTGAAACATGAGTAAAAACATAGTTAAGCATTTTAAATGAGGCCGGAAACATCAAACAATAATTTCCGGTAAAACCTCATGTGCGATTAGTAATTTAAGCAAACAACACTTTTAACCATTTTAAAAGTTGTTATCATGATGCGAATGACATGAGCAAGTTTTATGCAATATTTATTAAAAGTTGACAAGAGCATTATGAAGCATTTGTCACCGTGGTGAAAGGAAAGGGGTGCCACGGCAATGATCCGGTTCCGGTAACTCGATTGAGATACCGATGCAAAGGAGAAGTGTGCGGATGCGTGTCATACAAGGATGGTGGGGCACTCCCGGATACCGGGTGTCCCATGAGTCGATGATGATGACAAGGCAAAAGAGGGGCAACGTGCACCGACAATTCGAGCACGGAGCAAGCACGAGCATCTCATACATCACACATGCATTCGTTCACGAGCGGTCGTCTCAGATTTATAGCTTCGAAGCGTGCGTTATCGGAGGGGTTCAAGTTCAATGCGGTGTAGGGGAAGTAGATGTTCTCGGGACATTCGGTAGTGGAAGTAGGGGTACATGACGACGGTAGAGGTACTCGTGATCTTGGCGGCGGTAGTCGTTCACGTTCTTAGTTGCCCAATTTTCCGTAGATGTTCAGGATCATGGCCAGGGACTTGACGTCCACGGAGGCTTCGAGGGTCGACGGTACATGTTTCGAAGATGTTCGAGCCATCGGTAGCGGTACTTGGTGAATCCCAAAACGGTCTTGGCGTATTCGCGCTTAGGGGGTACTTGGCGTTTCCGTGTGGTACTTGACGAAATCCACATCGGATGTAGTAGAACATTTTGAAACGGAACTTGGCCATCCAAAGGTGTACTTGGCGAACAACGTTCATCGTGGAAGTAGTAGTACTTAGGCGTTTCGGTCAGCACTCGTTCGGACATCCAAGGTCTTCGGCGCTACGGTAGTCGTTCCTGCTCGTTCTGAGAGGAGCTCGACGCATCCCGGATGAGTAGTCGTACACGCACGTAGATGAACTTGACGGATCCCGTGAGTAATCGTACTCGGCGAACCCGTGTAGTTGTACATATCTTCATGCCATAGTCGACCTTGAAGAAACCCCCGGCGATGGTAGACGTACACGGCCGGCTTGACGGAACTTGATGAGAACAAAACGTGGCAGCACAGACCCGTCTTGGCAGTCAACGACGGGAGGTGGCGGCGAAGCAGCAGCAACGTGTGGGCACTGGCAGTGGCATCCACGAGCAGAGGCACAGCGCTGGTCGTGGGCATCGGCGGCGACCGGACGCGGGAGGCAGCGGACCAGGACGATGAAGCAGCAACTGCAGCGAGGCAGCGGAACGGTGATGAGCTCGTAGGGCGAGGACGGCGACGAGCTTGGCGCATCCGGATGTAGGAACGAGGCCCTGCCGGCGGGCAAGAGGCGCACAGGAGGGATGCAAGGTTGAGGAGGAGGCCTCGGGCGCGTAGCTCCAGGGTGCCGCGGACGAGGACCCACGTCAAGGATGCTCCGACGACCGAGGAGGGATGGAGGCGCTCGTTCCTCGCGCTCGAAGCCAAGGCAGGAGGAGCGAGACATGGCGGTGAAGCAGGGTCTAGCGACAAGGAGAAGCCTGCGAGGGCCCTGGCGAGGAGACAGCAGTGAGGCGTCAGGCGGAGGCAGAGGGGACGGGATGAGGCGCGGGTGAGGGAGGAGTGGGCGGCGGCGCTGAATGGCAAGAGGGATCGAGCACGGGGCGTGCGCTGAAGGGAGATCGAGAGGGAGGTCGAGAGGGAGGTGGCTGCGCTGCGGGAGGGAAAGGGGAGATGGAATCGAGCGCAGGGCTCCTGGCGGCGCTGGGGAGATGCGAGGGAGATGAGGGTCGGGCCAGGGAGAGGTTTAGGGTTAGGAAAGGAGTGGGAGTAGATGGGCCTGCTGGGCCTTGAGGAAGCAGGCCGGCCTGGCTGCTGGCTCCCTCTCCCTCTAAATTCTTTCCTTTATGAATTATTGTTTATATAAATAAACAACCAACAAAGGGGAAAATCCAGGGGTTTTTGGTTAGAGATATGAGATATATAACTATATATCTGGAACCCTGGATTTATGTAGGGTTTGAATAAATTGCTCAGGCATTTTTAGATGGTAGAAAAATAATTAGAGTTTGAATTATTCTCAAACTTCAATCATTTTTGAACCTGACCAAAACAACTTCGAATGGGATGAAGTCAGACAGAGAGGGTGTAGGAAAGAGGCAAGATTTATGGGGAAAAGATGAACATTAATGGAGGAGGAATAAGGTCGCTTGCAAAGACATGAAAGAAGAAGGAAGTGAGAGGGAAGGAGAAGGTGATGAAGCAAGATTCATGCAACAACTTAATATGTATGAAAAACACAGAATGCTCATGATGACACGATGAAATGCAACATGATGCAATGATGAATGCAAAGAACCAAACAAATCAAATGATGAAACCCGGAAACCCTGGAGGGCATCTGAAGCTCCGGTCTTGGGGCATCACAACACTCCACCACTACGAGAGGATCTCGTCCCGAGATCTAGAATGGCACCAAAGGGAAACGAAAGAGGAGAGAAGAGGTAAAACTAAGTTGCTTCTTTGAAAAACGAGTGAAACCAAAGAACCTTGAAAAGGTTAAGCCATTTCGGGAAAAGAATACAGCGGAGATGAACGAAGTTGAAAACACTCCGTTAGAAAAGAGGAGCAAGGAAGAACAAATTCGGACAGCACTCCGGTAGAAAGAGATATGAAACTTGATAAGACGAAAAGAACTTGAACAGAAGGGCACAACACTCCGGTTAAATGGATAAGCATGACACGAACAAGATCCTGAGAAGAACAAGATCCTGACAAGAACAAGAATAAGGTTTGAAGAGAGCAGCAACACAATGCCTCCGGAAGAAAAGAGAGAATGGAATGGAATGAACGGAGGAGAAAACAACATATTCTTCCTCGAAAGAGCTTGACAAGCATCCTTAGGAGAAGGGTCAAACGGAGTTGTTGGAAAAACAACCACGAAAAAGGATAAGCTTGATAGTGGGCTTATGGAGAACAACTCAAAACTATAAGGTGAAATTCTGCCACTCACGGGAAAAGAATTGGATTTGAATTGATATGAATAAGGAGGCAAGAAACTATTTCACCGGAATGATAAAGAGGAACTTGGGTCAATTATAAACACCATGATAGCAAAAATCCTCAGGGAAGGCTTTAGGTGAAATATAACCCAAGATAACTCCACTGACGAGATTGATGGATTTGAAATATTTCATTTTTGTGAGTGAAGAATGATATATTACCACCTCAAAGATAAGGGAGAAAGAATTGCACTCCGGATAGCAAGATGAAGAATGCTTGAACTCCTCTGAAAAGAAACTTGATGAACACTTCGAGAAGGAATTAAATCTTTGATGAACCATCATGAAGAACTCCGGTAACAAAAGAAATGATCAAACGGAAGGAAAGAGAGGTCGAAAAACACAAGGTGAAACCTTGCAATGATTTGATGGATCTTTGGATTGATATAATTGAAATAACTTTGAGCTCCGGAAAAGAAAGATGGACAACTTGAATCGAGAATTTGATGAACCTCCGGAATAAAGAATTAATCATTTGGGTGAATTAAGAATAAGAATTATGTTATGCTCCTCCTTCACCAATTAAATTGATGACGAGCAAACGGATTGCATACAACTTATTCTCGAAGAAAGGATTAGGATAGATATGGCGCCAACTTGAGAAGGTCTTCAACGAACCACCGGTAGGATAGAAATAACAAATAAATTGATATGATAAACGAAAGAAGAGAAACTTGAATGAACCACCGTAATAATTGAAAATGAACGAAGGAAAGATAAAGAAACACCGGGAAGAGTTAGAGAATGAATGAAGATACTTCAGGGAATTTGATATATGAGAATGAATAGATCACAAACTGATAAGAGAATACTTTAATGATGCACCGGTAAGATTTGGAGAATGATAGCTGAAAGCTGAGAATGAATAAACCTGAAATAATGGACTCCGGATAATCAAACTGAGAAGACTCTTGAATTGCTCCGGATGGATAAAAAGAATTCTCACAATCAAACAATTATGAGAGGATGGCCTCGAATTAGAACCACGAATCTTTGAGAGAACGGATAAGATATGGAGGTAAAACTCTTCTTCGGTCTTCAAAATATGAGAATGACGATGAGAAACACCATCAAGAATCGTTTAGGCACTCTGGAAGAATCAAAAGCGAAGAGATTGAGTCCATGATGAAAAGAATTTGAAGATCTTGGAGAAGGACATTTGACTGATGATAAATCATTGTTACATCAATCTTCGATAAGAAATTTGAGGATAGCTCCGGGAGAAATAAGAAGAGTCAGGTAAGATCCTGGGAAAAGACATGTGGTTTAGGGCCCACTCAAAAGAAACACCGTTGAAATGATTTAAAAGAGAGTATTGCGCCGGTTGAATTAAATGACTTGAAAGAGATAACATCCTCGAAAGAGTTTGAATGAAAGCAGAGTGGAAACACGAATCCTGGAGATATCTTCAACACTCCGAAATAATAGAATGGCGAGAAGTGAATGAATATGAGGAGCACCGACATGAGAGGGTATTTGAAACGAGGAAAAGAATATGATCAACACAGAAAACTTGAATTGAAACCACCGGAGGAGAAAACGAGTGAAAAGTGATGAACTTGAAGCTCCATTAGAATCTTCCTAAGAATCACCGGATAAGTACGTTGACGGAAAAGGAATGGAGAGACTTCCATCAATAAAATGGATACTTGAGTAAGAAATCTGGGTCCTTGAAGAAACAAGGGTGGGAAAAACAAAGGAAACTTGGGATGGATGAAAACAACCAACATTGAGAAGAACTGATACTTGATCTTGCTGATGTTGAAATGATCGGAACCACTAGAAGAGAAACACACCGGTGAAAAGGATTGACACGACAAACTCGATGATCGAGAAGGATTAGTATCCACATAGAAATATGAGAACACCACTTAGGAAAAGGTATGGAATCAACATTTGACTTCGAAGCAACTCGAATGCCACAACTCAAAACAAAAACAAAGGATTGGCTTGCAGAATAAGCCGGAACAAACATATGATAGAGATTGCGTCCGAAGTTTTCGTGGTGGGGCCTACACGGGCTCGATCGTACAGCACCATCATGTACAAGGCAGTGCACATGACATACGAAGCGTCCCCGAGTCGGCATAGCCAAGGACTCTTTAAGACACAACAGACCACTGTAAAACCAACCGTGGATAGGCGGACCACTAGACGTCGAACCCCAATTTCATATCATACATCTGTCGGAAAGATATCCTAAGAGCTACTTGAATTCCCACTTATAAACTCCTGAAATTTTCTGGTTATGCAATCAGGTGTTGGGGATACAGGGGAAGCATAATATCTCACCCAAAACTAGCAATTCCTACATCCAGCTGTATCCATCCTTCAACACATAACCAAGAAACCTTCGGAAATCGTCTACCTCAACCTTCGAAAAGCATCCGTTATACGAGTTATGGCAATACTCCCGAACTCCCGCCCCAGTACTGGGTGGCGTCGAGGTTATCTCACCAACAACTGCATAAAAGAGATTTTCGATGTCGGCGAAACTAAACTCAGGTATTCCAGAACTGCAACAATATAATTGTGACGACAACACCTCAGATCTCAACTCCCCGGGACACTGCCACAACCCCTAAATGACAGGAAGCACCAAGAACAATGTTCTCGTCACAAATCGATCGAAACGATTCCAAGATACCCGCGTGATCCAAAAAAAATAGTAAAATTTGAGAAGAGAAGAGTCAAAACTCTACGTCAGGATGCCTCACTAGAGCGACGAAGGGACTGAGGAGTAAAAAGAATTCCTAACTCTCCGATATATATAATCGTAAATGACTCAAAACATTTTTCTAGACTCAACAACGCCAGCTATTCGATCAAGCAGGGGGCTCCTAAGGTCGGGGAAGGCTCTGATACCAACTTGTAACGCTCTCGATGCGGCTATATCTCCCACATGTCGAAGCACGACTTAGAGGCATAACCGCATTGAAAGCAATGTCGCAAGTGAGGTAATCTTCACACAACCCATGTAATACAATAGGGTAAAAGATACATAGTTGGCTTACAATCGCCACTTCACACCAATACATGAATAAAGCATTACATCATCCAAATACAATCAGTGCCCGACTACGGAGCCAAAATAAAAGAAGACTACCCCAAATGCTACACAAATCCCCGATCGACCCCAACTGGGCTCCACTACTGATCAACTAGAACGGAATAACACAAAGGACAAGATCTTCATAGAGCTCCTCCTTGAGCTTGGTTGCGTCATCTGCACGGACTCCTCGGCACCTGCAAGCTAGTTTTGGAAGTATCTATGAGTCACGGGGACTCAGCAATCTCACACCCTCGCGATCAAGACTATTTAAGCTTATGGGTTAGGTAAAGGTATGAGGTGGAGCTGCAGCAAGCGACTAGCATATATGGTGGCTAACATACGCAAATGAGAGCGAGAAGAGAAGGCAAAGCACGGTCGAACAACTATGATCAAGAAGTGATCCTAGAACAACCTACGTCAAGCATTACTCCAACACCGTGTTCACTTCCCGGACTCCGCCGAGAAGAGACCATCACGGTTACACACGCGGTTGATGTATTTTAATTAAGGTTAACTTCAGGTTTTCTACAACCGAACATTAACAAATTCCCATCTGCCCATAACCGCGGGCACAGCTTTCGAAAGTTCAAAACCCTGCAGGGGTGTCCCAACTTAGCCCGTCAGAAGCTCTCATGGTCAATGAAGGATAAACCTTCTCCCGAGACATTCCGATCAGACTCGGCATCCCAGTTTTACAAGACAACTTCGACAAAGATAAAACAAGTCCAGCAACACCGCCCGAATGTGCCGACAAATCCCGATAGGAGCTGCACATATCTCGTTGTCAGGGCACACTCAGATTGTCTAAACTTCCAGTAGGACAGCCCAGAGTTGCCCCTGGTGGCCACCGGCGGCTGACGAGGTGGACCAACACTCAGAGGAGCACTGGCCCGGGGGGGGTTTAAATAAGATGACCCTCAGGAGCGCGACTCCCAAGGGAAAGAAAAGGCTAGGAGGTGAATGGTAAAACCAATGTTGGGCATTGCTGGAAGAGTTTTATTCAAGGCAAACTGTCAAGGGGTTCCCATTATTACCCAACCGCGTAAGGAACGCAAAATCCGGGAACATAACACCGATATGACGAAAACTAGGGCGGCAAGAGTGGAACAAAACACCAGGCATAAGGCCGAGCCTTCCACCCTTTACCAAGTATATAGATGCATTAATTAAATAAGATATATTGTGAAATCCCAAGAAGTAAACATGTTCCAACAAGGAACAACATCTCCATGTTCCAACAAGGAACAAACTTCAATCTTCACCTGCAACTAACAACGCTATAAGAGGGGGTGAGCAAAGCGATAACATAGCCAAACAACGGTTTACTAGGACAAGGTGGGTTAGAGGTTTGACATGGCAATTTGGGAGGCATGATAAGCAAGTGGTAGGCATCGTAGCATAGGCATAGCAAAGAGCGAGCAACTAGCAAGCAAAGATAGAAGTGATTTCGAGGGTATGGTCATCTTGCGTGAAATCCCGCAAGGAAGAAGAACGAGTCCATGAACAAGACAAACGGGCGTAGTCGAACGGATCCTCACAAACACGACGTTATCGGAACCGACCGGAAGAAGCAACACCGGAAAGAAGCAAACACTATAGTAAACAACCACCACATAAGCATGACATGATGCACAACCAAATATGATGCATGTCCGGATTAATGAGGCATGGCATGGCAAAGTGCACAAGCAATCCTACAAATTAAGTGGAGCTCAGTATGCAACGATTTGCATATTGACGGAACACCACATCAATTATTTAGTTCTCTCCCGGTTAGGTACTCAAAAATATTAAATGTTGTTTAAACATGGGAAGAGGTGAAACATGAGTAAAAACATAGTTAAGCATTTTAAATGAGGCCGGAAACATCAAACAATAATTTCCGGTAAAACCTCATGTGCGATTAGTAATTTAAGCAAACAACACTTTTAACCATTTTAAAAGTTGTTATCATGATGTGAATGACATGAGCAAGTTTTATGCAATATTTATTAAAAGTTGACAAGAGCATTATGAAGCATTTGTCACCGTGGTGAAAGGAAAGGGGTGCCACGGCAATGATCCGGTTCCGGTAACTCGATTGAGATACCGATGCAAAGGAGAAGTGTGCGGATGCGTGTCATACAAGGATGGTGGGGCACTCCCGGATACCGGGTGTCCCATGAGTCGACGATGATGACAAGGCAAAAGAGGGGCAACGTGCACCGACAATTCGAGCATGGAGCAAGCACGAGCATCTCATACATCACACATGCATTCGTTCGCGAGCGGTCGTCTCGGAGTTATACCTTCGAAGCATGCGTTATCGGAGGGGTTCAAGTTCAATGCGGTGTAGGGGAAGTAGATGTTCTCGGGACATTCGGTAGTGGAAGTAGGGGTACATGACGACGGTAGAGGTACTCGTGATCTTGGCGGCGGTAGTCGTTCACGTTCTTAGTTGCCCAATTTTCCGTAGATGTTCGGGATCATGGCGAGGGACTTGACGTCCACGGAGGCTTCGAGGGTCGACGGTACATGTTCCAAAGATGTTCGAGCCATCGGTAGCGGTACTTGGTGAATCCCGAAACGGTCTTGGCGTCTTTGCGCTTAGGGGGTACTTGGCGTTTCCATGTGGTATTTGACGAAATCCACATCGGATATAGTAGAACATTTTGAAACGGAACTCGGCCATCCGAAGGTGTACTTGGCCAACAACATTCATCGTGGAAGTAGTAGTACTTAGGCGTTTCGGTCAGCACTCATTCAGACATCCAAGGTCTTCGGCGCTACGGTAGTCATTCCCGTTCGTTCCGAGAGGAGCTCGACGCATCCCGGATGAGTAGTCGTACACGCATGTAGATGAACTTGACGGATCCCGTGAGTAATCGTACTCGGCGAACCCGCGTAGTTGTACATATCTTCATGCCATAGTCGACCTTGAAGAAACCCCCGGCGATGGTTGACGTACACGGCCGGCTTGACGGAACTTGGTGAGACCAAAACGTGGCAGCACAGACCCGTCTTGGCGGTCAACGACGGGAGGTGTCGGCGAAGTAGCAGCAACGTGCGGGCACTGGCAGCGGCATCCGCGAGCAGAGGCACAGCGCTGGTCGTGGGCATCGGCGGCGACCGGATGCGGGAGGCAGCGGAACGGGACGATGAAGCAGCAACTGCAGCGAGGCAGCGGAACGGTGGTGAGCTCGTAGGGCGAGGACGGCGACGAGCTTGGCGCATCCGGATGTAGGAACGAGGCCCTGCCGGCGGGCAAGTGGCGCACAGGAGGGATGCGAGGTCGAGGAGGAGGCCTCGGGCGCGTAGCTCCGGGGTGCCGTGGACGAGGACCCGCGTCAAAGATGCTCCGACGACCGAGGAGGGATGGAGGCGCTCGTTCCTCGTGCTCGAAGCCGAGGCAGGAGGCATGAGACTTGGCGGCGAAGCAGGGTCTAGCGTTGAGGAGAAGCCTGCGAGGGCCCTGGCGAGGAGGCAGCAGTGAGGCGTCGGGCGGAGGCAGAGGGGACGGGATGAGGCGCGGGTGAGGGAGGAGTTGACGGCGGCGCTGAATGGCAGGAGGGATCGAGCACGGGGCGTGCGCTGAAGGGAGATCGAGAGGGAGGTCGAGAGGGAGGTAGCTACGCTGCAGGAGGGAAAGGGGAGATGGAATCAAGCGCAGGGCTCCTAGCGGCACTGGGGAGATGCGAGGGAGATGAGGGTCAGGCCAGGGAGTGGTTTAGGGTTAGGAAAGGAGTGGGGGTAGATGGGCCTGCTGGGCCTTGAGGAAGCAGGTCGGCCTGGCTGTTGGCTCCCTCTCCCTCTAAATTCTTTCCTTTATGAATTATTGTTTATATAAATAAACAACCAACAAAGGGGAAAATCCAAGGGTTTTTGGTTAGAGATATGAGATATATAACTATATATCTGGAACCCTGGATTTATGTAGGGTTTGAATAAATTGCTCAGGCATTTTTAGAAGGTAGAAAAATAATTAGAGTTTGAATTATTCTCAAACTTCAATCATTTTTGAACCTGACCAAAACAACTTCGAATGGGATGAAGTCAGACAGAGAGGGTGTAGGAAAGAGGCAAGATTTATGGGGGAAAGATGAACATTAATGGAGGAGGAATAAGGTCGCTTGCAAAGACATGAAAGAAGAAGGAAGTGAGAGGGAAGGAGAAGGTGATGAAGCAAGATTCATGCATGGAACATGCGACAACTTAATATTTATGAAAAACACACAATGCACATGATGACATGATGAAATGCAACATGATGCAATGACGAATGCAAAGAACCAAACAAATCACACGACGAAACCCGGAAACCCTGGAGGGCATCCGAAGCTCCGGTCTTGGGGCGTCACTGACCCAAGCACATCCGAAGTTAGGGATGGCAATGGCAAACCACGACGCAATAAAAACAAGCGTCGAAATAAAGAAGGTAGCCCAGATAACACGACGGTAAACGCCGGATTCAGGGGCTCTCGGCCAGGTCAACGGAAAAATCCTTTCAAAGGCACCAGAGAAGGACAATCTAGCCTAAACAAAATTCTTGACAAGCTTTGTCAGATTCATGGCACCCCCGACAAACCTGCAAATCTGTAATACCCCGTATGTAACCTGCCATATTTGTATTCCAACTCTTGCCATTTCCGGCACTAAGTTATGATATTTCCTCGTTGTTGGGTTTTTTCCTTCGTGTTGTTTTGTCTTTGTCATGCAGCTCATATCATGTCATCATGTGCATTGCATTTGCATACGTGTTCGTCTCATGCATCTGAGTATTTTCCCCGTTGTCCGTTTTGAATTCCGGCGCTCCTATGTCTTCCGGTGTCCCCTTTTACCTCTTTTAGTGTGCGGGTGTTAAACGTTCTCGGATTGGACGGAGACTTGTCAAGCGGCCTTGGATTACTACCGGTAGACCGCCTGTCAAGTTTCGTGCCATTTGGACTTCGTTTGATACTCCAACGGTTAACCGAGGGACCGTCAAGGCCTCGTGTGTGTTGCAGCCCAACACCCCTCAAAATTGGCCCAAAACCCACCTAAGACCCCTCCATCATCTAGGTCGTTCGATCACGATCGTGTGGCCGAAAACCATGCTCAATTTGGAGCCTCCTAGCTCCCTCTACCTATAAATAGGCACTCCTTCCCCGAAATTCTGGATCCAAACCACCCTAAACCCTAGCCCCGCTCCTCTCCGCGCACCGGACATGTCCGCTCCGTGCCGGACGCCTTGCCACCGCCGTCCGCTCCCAACCAGGGCGTGACACATGGCTCGGCCGCCTCCGCCCACCGCGCGGCCCACCGGAGCCCATCGCGGGCTCCCCCCGGCCCGAAGCCGCGCGTCGCCCAGCTCGCTCCACGCCGCCGCCACCGCCGCGCCTTTTCGCCGGACAACCACGCCGCCCGCCTCCTCTCGTCGTCGCCGACCGCTGCCGTGCCGCCTCGCGCTCGCGCCGGAGCCACCATCCTCGCCGCGCCGCTCGGGACCCCCTCCGGCCACCTCTTCCTCACCCGCCAGCCGCCGCTTTCTTCTTCCCCGACGTTTCCGACGACTCTCCGGCGAGCGCCTCGATCCACGTGCAAACCCTAGATCTCGATCGGTTTGACTTTTTGCCTCCGTTTCAGTATTTGTATGCATATTTCATCGCATCATAACTCTACAACTGTGGCCCCGTTTTGGGCGTGTAGCATATCAAATTGTTCGTCTCAACGAGTACTTCATTTCATCTCATTGCACCATGTTCATTTGAGTTCATCTTGATACCCTAAATGTTGTTGCAAGAGGGCTATGCAATGTTAGTTTCAGATCCTTATCAGCAAATGCACATTTGTCATTTTTGCCATGTTTAATGTGTGCCTCCTTTGAACTTGAGCCCTACATGTGTTTTGAAGTATGCCATGCCATCTTTACAGGGGTATATGCCATGTATTTTTGTGATCTCTGTGGTGACTAGCACAAGCATGCAAAGTAGCCCTCGTAATGTTGCTGATTTCAGGGACATAGAAATCTTCTAAGTCTTTGCTCTGTTAATATTTTTATGCCATGTATTCATGTTGCTACAGAGTGATCCATGCCTCTTTTGAGCATGATCAGTAAGGATGTTTTGTAGATATTGTTGTGATCTATCCATCCATATCTTTGTTTGCAATTATGGAGCACCCTAGCTTGACTCAATCGAGCTCTACTTTTGCTATAAAATGTTCCTGGCAGAATGTTTACGTGTTAAGCATTTTTGCCGAGGTTGTTGTAGTTGATCTATGCATGCTATGAGGTTGTTCTTGCCATGTCTACTTGTTGGGTGTATGCTTAGTTTGTCATGCAATGCCTTGTGGTGAGTGCATCAAGCTCGTAAACATGCCTACTCAATACCTGTTTTGCCATGTTCCAGTTTTTCTGCTAAGTCTGAATCTGTTAACGAAAGTTGCTATGTTCACATGGTTGCCATTGTATTTTCTGATCCCTTTTGGCTTATGGTCAGTAAGGGACTTTTGTTGTATGCTTTGAGTAGCTTCATGCCATTACTTGCTTTGCCATGATATGTTCATGTACCATGTTGTTATCTTGCTCTAAACATTGCTTCCTGATGTTAAATTCCTGACTTGTTAATTTCACTAAGTGTGTAACCTGATATCTTTTGCACTTTTGCCATGCTTGTTTGAACTTGCTATTGAGTGAATTAGCCGTAGCTCAGTGTTAATCTTTTGTCAAGCATCATGAGTGGATCCCTGCCATGTATTTTCTTGCTATGTTAGAGTGCTGTAGCATGTTGTTCTTGATGCATTTAGATGGTCTCGTGCTGTTAATCGCAGATCGGTGCCATATTTGTTTTGCTTGCCATTTGCAAACCGTGCATCCGATTCCGGTGATCTTTATATCAATTTCGACCGAAATCAACTCCTCTTTCCAGTGGCACTCTTGGTTTTCCAAGTTGAGGCCAGGTTAAATCTTTCCTTTCCAAAGCATGCATATGCATCGCATATCGCATCCCGCATATCATGCCATATTTTGCATCATGTTGCTTGTGCATTGCACGTGGTTGATTGTGTCTCCCTTTGTTTGTGTTCTTGCTTTGGGTAGAGCCAGGAGATGAGTACGTGATCGAGAAGTCCATTGAGTACGTTTACGAGGATCAAGCTAACGTCAACTCGGAGAACTTTGCAGGCAAGATGACCATACCCTCCAAATCACTTCTATCTTTTCTTGCTAGATGCTCGCTCTATTGCTATGCCTATGCTATGATACCTACCACTTGCTTATTATCCCTCCCATATTGCCATGTCAAACCTCTAACCCACCTTGTCCTAGCAAACTGTTGTTTGGCTATGTTACCGCTTTGCTCAACCCCTCTTATAGCGTTGCTAGTTGCAGGTGAAGATTGGAGTTTGTTCCTTGTTGGAACATGTTTATTGTTGGGATATCATTATTATATCTTGTCTATTTTAATGCATCTATACACTTGGTAAAGTGTGGAAGGCTCGGCCTTATGCCTGGTGTTTTGTTCCACTCTTGCCACCCTAGTTTCCGTCATACCGGGGTTATGTTCCTTGATTTTGCGTTCCTTACACGGTTGGGTTATAATGGGAACCCCTTGACAGTTCGCCTTGAATAAAACTCCTCCAGCAATGCCCAACATTGATTTTACCATTTGCCACCTAGCTCTTTTCCCTTGGGTTTCCGGAGCCCGAGGGTCATCTTTATTTAAACCCCCGGGCCAGTGCTCCTCTGAGTGTTGGTCCAAACTAGAGCCCTTTGCAGCGCCCCCTCGGGGAAACTCGAGGTTTGGTTTTAGTTGTACGGAGCGCTCATCTGAGTGTGCCCTGAGAACGAGATATGTGCAACTCCTATCGGGATTTGTCGGCACATTCGGGCGGCTTTGCTGGTTTAGTTTTACCATTGTCGAGATGTCTTGTAACCGGGATTCCGAGTCTGATCGGATTGTCTTGGGAGAAGGAATATCCTTTGTTGACCATGAGAGCTTGTGATGGGCTAAGTTGGGACCCCCTACATGTATTTGATCTTTCGAAAGCCATGCCCGTGGTTATGGGCAGATGAGAATTTGTTAATGTCCGGTTGTAGAAAACCCGAAACTTAACTTAATTAAAATGAATCAACAGAGTGTGTGGCCGTGATGGTCTCTTTTCGGCGAAGTCCAGGAAGAGAACACGGTCTCGAGTTACGCTTGGACGCAGGTTGTTATAGGATCACTTCTTGATAATTGTTTATCGACCGTGCCTTCGCCTTCTCTTCTCGCTCTCATTTGCGTATGTTAGCCACCATATATGCTAGTGCTTGCTGCAGCTCCACTTCATACCTTTTACCCTTCCTATAAGCTTAAATAGTCTTGTTCGCGAGGGTGTGAGATTGCTGAGTCCCCGTGACTCACAGATTACTTCCAAAACCAGATGCAGGGACCAATGATACCATTCCAGGAGATTTCGACTGACCTCAAGTGGGAGTTCGATGAGGACTCAGGAAGATACTACGTTTCCTTTCCAGACGATCATTAGTGGTGCCCAGTTGGGTTGATCAGGGACTTTGTTGCATTTGGGGTTGTTCTTTATTTTGGTTCCGTAGTCAGACCTTGATTGTATCTGGATGAATGTAATGATATTTATGCTATTTGTGTGACGTGGCGAGTATAAGCCAACTATGTACCTCTTTTCCTTATTCATTAATGGGTTGTGTGAATATTACCCCACTTGCGACATTGCTTACAATGCGGTTATGCCTCTAAGTCGTGCTTCGACACGTGGGAGATATAGCCGCATCGTGGGCGTTACAAGTTGGTAATCAGAGCCTTCCCCGACTTAGGAGCCCCCTGCTTGATCGAATCGCTGGCGTTGTTGAGTCTACAAAAATGTTTTGAGTCATTTAGGATTATATATATCGGAGAGTAGGATTCTTTTTACTCCTCGTTCCCTTCGTCGCTCTGGTGAGGCATCCTGACGTAGAGTTTTGACTCTTCTCTTCTCATATTTCACTAAAAAAATTTAGGATCACGCGGGTATCTTGGAATCGTTCCGATGGTTTTGTGACGAGAACATTGTTCTTGCTGCCTCCTGACATTTAGGGGTTGTGGCAGTGTCCCGGGGAGTTGAGCTCCAAGGTGTTGTCATCACAAGTTTATCGTTGCAATTCTGGAATACCTGAGTTTCACCGACATCGAAAATCTCTTTTATGCAGTTGTTGGTGAGATAACCTCGACGACACCCAGTACTAGGGCGGGAGTTCGGGAGTATCACCATAACTCGTATAACGGATGCTTTTCGAAGGTTGAGGTAAATGATTTCCGAAGGTTTCTTGGTTATGTGTTGAAGGATGGATACAACTGGATGTAGGATTTGCTAGCTTTGGGTGAGATATTATGCTTCCCCTGTATCCCCAACACCTGAGTGCATAACCGGGAGAATTTCGGGAGTGTCATAGGTGGGAATTCATGTAGCTCTAATATTTCTTCCGCGGATATTTGGTTTGTGATTGGGTAATCCTCACCAAGTATTTGTTCATGTCCGTTCCTTGTTGTTTTATTATTCTACCTCCATCTAAGTGGCTTCTCAATTTATGGAAGTGTGACCATTTCAATTGGAATGCATTCGTTCATTTTGTTCGGATGCTAAGACTATATGTTGCAATTTCGATCCATTTGATTCAGCTTGAATATATGTCCGTCAAGTTGCTAACGGATGTCACCCTCTTCAGGATGGCTCCTCCAACGCGTCAGAATCTTGAACCGCCGCCACCACCTCCACCTCCGGAGGCATGGCAAGCTGTGATGGCCGCTACCAATGCCAACACGCAGCTGATCATGCAACTCTTGCAAGAGCGCAACCAAGGGAATCAAGGCCATGGAAACAATCAGAATCAGTTTGCTACACTCAACCAGTTCCTCGTTAACCAGCCAAAGACCTTCAGCAACTGTGTCGAGGCAACAGACGCTGATGATTGGCTCGTGGATATTTGCAAGCATTTCGAGTGCAGCAACTTCAGGCCTGAGGACTTTGTCAAGTTTGCCTCGTTCCAACTCAAAGACCAAGCTGACGAGTGGTATCAGCAATACAAAGATTCCAGAGGAGGTCGTGTGATTACCTGGGATGAATTCCGTCAAGACTTCAAAGGTCACCACATTCCTCAGAGTGTTGTTGAGAGCAAGCGTGAGGAGTTCCGCAATCTAAAGCAAGGCAGCTTGTCTGTTTACCAGTATAACATCATGTTCCAGAAGCTCGCTTGTTTCGCTAAGCAAGACGTCCCTGACGAGAAGAGCATGATTTATCAGTTCAGAGGTGGCCTCAGAGAAGATCTCCAACTAGCTCTTGTGCTTTTTGAACCGCAGAAGTACGATGAGTTCTACAATATGGCACTGAAACAAGAGACTGCTCAACTCAAGTGCGATGCTTCCAAGAAACGAGTCAGGGATGCAACTCCTTCTTCCTCAACTCAAGTGGCAACTAAGCAACAAAAGTATTGGTTGCCTCCTCCTCCGTTCCGTCAGCCTTAGCAGCAGAAGAGCAAAGGTGGCAATGGATCTTCCCACCACCCAACCCAGGCTTTTAGAACAAGACTTCGTCTCATGCTCCAAGATCAAGTGCTCCGTATCACCGTCCGCTCTCGGAGGTCACGTGCAACAAGTGTCAGCAGAAGGGTCACTATGCCAACAAATGCTTCAATCAGAGGCGTCTTCCTCCTCCTCCTGTGAGATCTGGTAGCACCGCAGTGGTCAAGCATAATCCCAAGCATGCCAAGGTCAACATGATGAACGCAGCTCGGGCAGAGGACTCGTCAGAAGTTATCATGGGTAACCTTCCTGTTAACGATGTTCCTGCAAAAGTTCTTTTTGACACTGGTGCATCGCATTGTTTCATTTCTAAACCTTTTGCATCAAAGTATGAGTGCGATTATCAACATTTTCCAAGGTCTTTATCAATTGTGTCCCCGGGCAAGCAAATCACAGCTAATATCTGTGTCCCGGATGTTACTATCACGTTGGGCGACTACAAATTTCTAGCTTCTCCTATTGTTCTGGGCGACTCGGATATTGATCTTATTCTCAGAATGGACTGGCTTTCTAAGCACAAGGCTTAGCTTGATTGTGCTGCCAGGTAGATTCAATTGACACATCCGTCTGAGGATGTAATCATCTTTGCCGCTCGTGATGATACCATTTGACTGTTTTCTCTCAATGAGAAGGGCGAGCTGGATGCCATCTCTTAGATTCCAGTCGTTTGTGAGTATCAAGACGTCTTTCCAGAAGAGCTTCCAGGGATGCCTCCGCATCGGCCAGTTGAATTCGTCATCGATCTTGAGCCTGGCACGGAACCTGTTTGCAAACGTCCTTACAAGCTTGGACCTGAAGAGTTGAAGGAGCTGAAGAAGCAACTCGATATTCAAGAACGTATGGGTCTCATATGACCAAGTTCTTCTCCATGGGGTTGTGGTGTTCTTTTTGTCAAGAAGAAGGATGGAACGACCCGACTTTGTGTCGACTACCGTCCATTGAACAAGAAGACCATAAAGAACAAGTACCCACTTCCCAACATCAATGAGCTTTTCGAACAACTCAAAGGTACTCAATTATTCTCCAAGCTTGACCTCCGTATGGGCTATCATCAGATTCGCATTCGTGAAGAAGATATCCCCAAGACAACATTCAGAACAAGCTATGGTTCTGTGACGCCCTGAGACCGTTGCGCCAGGCGTCGTCCAGTTATTCGCTGTTGTTGCCTTGTCTTTTGCTTGCATGTTGCATCTTTCCATGTCATCATCCTCATTGCATCATCATGTTTTCAAAACCTGCATTCGTCCGAGTCCCCCAGTTCCGCCCGTTCTCCGTTCTGAGCCCAGACATACTTGCACGCGCCCGCGGCATGTCCGAAATAGTATTTTATAAGTGGCCGGAAAATGTTCTCGGAATGGGTTGAAAGTTGGCATGCAGTGTTGTTATGTTGTTAGTAGGTCGTCTACCAAGTTTCATCGCATTTGGAGTCCATTTGACGCCCCAATGGATAACTATGGCGGCAATATAGCCAGTCTTTTCGTCAGACGTTTTCGGTCTCCGGAAACCCTGCCGGGTTGCACCTCTCCCCTCTTCTCTCAAACCAACCCGCTCTCCACAGTCCACCTAGGCCCAGCCTACCCCTCTTTGCGCCGTGCATAGACCTCTCGTGCGCGTCCGAAACTTCCCCGGACCTGACCCGGGCAGTCGTCACCGTTGGATCTGGATCATCCCCAAACGTCTACAAAACGTCTTCGTTTTGTTAATTGGACTTCCTAACATATTTTTTTCTTGACCGCCTGATTACGATCGGAGGGACAAGGTAGCCCCTAGCCTAACCTTCCCGCTATATATACTAGTCTAAACTGAGACCAAACCCCTAATTTCTAGGGATCCTACCCTAGCACCGCCGCCCACTTTCTCCTCAATTTCAACGCCAGGCCAATCACCTCGCTCTGATCATCTCCCTCAATTTGCACCGCCGCCCAACCAGCTCGCAGCCGCCTCCCCTTCCCTGCTCCCGTGCGTGTCCAGCACCAAAGGAGAGGTGCTCCTCGAGCCCTCGATCCAATGCGCAGGCGCCTGAGCGCCTCCTCACCTCGTCCCCGCGCCGCTCGTCGGAAGATCCAGCAGGTCTCCTGCCTCGCTGGAGGTCGACTACGGCCGCCCAGGCCAGTGCTCCGCCGTCCCGCGCCCTTCCCTGTCCTTCCTTCCGTTCTCGTTTCTTCTCCTCTCAAGGTCTCTCTCTCTCCTGTGGATCATAGGAATCCTGCCGCCGTCGTTCAAGCTCCTCGAGCACACGGATTCGCTTGTCTCGGACCGGCCTTCGTCAGCTTCGCCGTGCGCCAAGTCTGTCACCGTCGTCCTGCTTCGTGAGGACGAGCCCATGCCTCCTCGCTCGTTCCAGCGCGCCACCAGCAGGAGCGCCATGCCCCGCCTTCCTCCGCCTCGCCTGTCCTCTGTATAGGATCCGGCACCAACGCCCCACCCCACGACCACCTCGAGCACCCATGCCTGCCGCCGACGAAGGTCATGACCAGGTCATCCTTGCTGCACCTGCTCCCTTCCCCTGTCTCTGTTTTGCTGAAGTTTTCGCTGTCTCACCGACCCCCTCTCTCGTTGCTCTCTGTTACAGCGCCGGGTTCCGCTCCTGCCTAGACTCCTCGTGCATGGGTCCATACACCCTCGCTCCGTTCCCGCGGGATCTGGCGTGATCCGGCCAGAAGGAGCTCCGCCGCGGGGACCTCCTGCTTCCTGTCGCCATGGCGCCGCTGTAGTTTTCTTCTGCAGCGAGATGCAGCAGCGCTGCAGCGGGCGCACGCCCGCTCCGCGTGCGGGCCTCCTCTTGCCCACCAAGGCCAGCGCCGCGCCAGCCTCATTCGGCCCAGCGCTCGGCCTCGCGGCCCAGCTCCGCAGCGCCACCCTGGCCCACCGCCGGATTCGGCCTCAGGGACAATTGAGCAGCCCGAGCTCCCCTGCACTGTTGGGCCGCCTAAGATTCAGCTTGGAACATTTTTTTTTTCACAGAGCGATTTTCCTATTTATCCAGGAGACAGCCAGTTTACAGTTTAGTCCCTAGTCTTCATGCATATTATAACTCATGATCTATGCATCATATGTAAAAACTCCAAATATGAAAAATTCTTAGAATTTTGTCTAGATTCATAATATCCAACTTTCATCTATGTTTGAAATGTTTAAATGTCCGTTTGGTTAAATTGCTTTAATTCATAACTTAATAACCGTAGCTCCAAACCTAACAAACTTTATACGTAAATGGGGTAGAAAAATGCCTAGTTTAACATGGTGACCTTACTTTGCATGTTTAACAACTCTAAAATTTGCTTTAGGGCAGAACAGTACCTAATCCATAAATATGCTCATGAGGAGTTTCCGGACTTGTTGTTTGTTGTTCCGGCCTCATTTAAACTTGCCTAGATAGGTAGTTTTCTTTTGCTTCACCTCTTGCCATGCTAACCAACATTTAATATTGTTGGGTACCTAATGAGAGAGAACTAAATATGTCACGTGGTGTTTCGTCAATATGCAACGGAGTTGCATATTGAGCTCCACTTAATTTGTAGGTTTGTTTTGTGCTTTTGCCATGCCATGTTTCATTAAACTGGACATGCATCATACTTGATTGTGCATCATGCCATGTTCATGTGGTGGTTGTTTACTATGTGTTTTGCTTCTTTCCGGTGTTGCTTCTTCGGGTTGGTTCCGATAACGTCGCGTTGTGAGGATTCATTCGACTTTGTCCGTTTATCTTCTTCATGGACTCGTTCTTCTTCCTTGCAGGATCTTACGCAAGATGACCATACCCTCGAAATCACTTCTATCTTTGCTTGCTAGATGCTCGCTCTATTGCTATGCCTATGCTGCGATACCTACCACATGCTTTACCATGCCTCCCATATTGCCATGTCAAGCCTCTAACCCACCTTGTCCTAGCAAACCGTTGTTTGGCTATGTTACCGCTTTGCTCAGCCCCTCTTATAGCGTTGCTAGTTGCAGGTGAAGATTGGAGTTTGTTCCTTGTTGGAACATGGATATTTGTTGGGATATCACAATATCTCTTATTTAATTAATGCATCTATATATTTGTTGGGATATCACAATATCTCTTATGCCCGGTGTTTTGTTCCACTCTTGCCGCCCTAGTTTCCGTCATATCGGTGTTATGTTCCTTGATTTTGCGTTCCTTACGCGGTTGGGTTATAATGGGAACCCCTTGACAGTTCACCTTGAATAAAACTCCTCCAGCAAGGCCCAACATTGGTTTTACCATTTGCCACCTAGCCTTTTCTTTCCCTCGGGTCGGCCAACTCAAGGGTCATCTTTATTTAAACCCCCGGGCCAGTGCTCCTCTGAGTGTTGGTCCAAACTAGAGTCCTTTGCAGCGCCCCCTCAGGGAAACTCGAGGTTTGGTTTTAGCTGTACGGATCGCTCATCTGCTGTGCCCTGAGAACGAGATATGTGCGGCTCCTATCGGGATTTGTCAGCACATCTGGGTGGCTTTGCTGGTCTTGTTTTACCATTGTCGAAATGTCTTGTAACCGGGATTCCGAGCCTGATCGGGTCTTCCTGAGAGAAGGAATATCCTTCATTGACCGTGAGAGCTTGTGATGGGCTAAGTTGGGACACCCCTGCAGGGATTTGAACTCTCGAAAGTCGTGCTCGCGGTTATGGGCAGATGGGAATTTGTTAATGTCTGGCTGTAGAAAACCTAAAACTAAACTTAATTAAATGCATCAACCGCGTGTGTAGCCGTGATGGTCTCTTTCCAGCGGAGTCCGGGAAGTGAACATGCTGTTGGAGTTATGCTGGAAAGTAAGAAGTTCAGGATCACTTCTTGATCACTTCTAGTTCACGATCGTGCTTTGCCTTCTCTTCTCGCTCTCATTTGCGTAAGTTAGCCACCATATATGCTAGTGCTTGCTGCAGCTCCACCTCATACCTTTTTCCTACCCATAAGCTTAAATAGTCTTGATCGCGAGGGTGTGAGATTGCTGAGTCCCCGTGACTCACATATTACTTCCAAAACCAGTTGCAGGTGCCGATGAAATCGTGCAGCTGACGCAACCGAGCTCAAGGAGGAGCTCGATGAAGATCGTGTTTGCTATGTTGTTCCATTTCCAGTTGATCAGTAGTGGGCCCGGTTGGGACGATCGGGGATCTGTGTAGCTTTTGGGGTAGTCTTCTTTTATTTTGGTTCCATAGTCGGACCTTGATTGTATCTGGATGATGTAATGCTTTATTCATGTATTGTGTGAAGTGGCGATTGTAAGCCAACTATGGTTCTCTTTCCCTTATGTATTACATGGGTTGTGTGAAGATTACCTCACTTGCGACATTGCTTACAATGCAGTTATGCCTCTAAGTCGTGCTTCGACATGTGGGAGATATAGCCGCATCGTGGGCGTTACAGGTTCATATGAATACACAGTCATGTCTTTCAGCCTCGTCAATGCTCCGCCTACATTCTCTCTCATGATGAACTTCATGTTCAACGCCTACACAAATGACTTCACCTTGGTCTACCTCGATGACATTTTGGTCTTTTCCAAGAACAAGGAGGATCATGCCAAGCACTTGAGATTGGTGCTGGATAAATTCAGAGAACATCAGTTCTATGCGAAGTTTTCAAAGTGTGAGTTTTTGCTCGATGAGGTTCTCTACCTTGGGCATATCATCTCCGCCAAGGGCATAGCTGTTAATCCTGAGAAGGTGTCTGCAATTGTGAATTGGGAACCGCCTCAGAACGTGAAGCAACTCCGCAGTTTCCTTGGGCTCGCAAGCTATTGTCAAAGGTTCATTGAGAACTTCTCAAAGATCGCGAAGCCTCTTTCCAACCTTCTCCAGAAGCTTGTGAAGTATGTCTGGTCGCCTGGATGTGACATCACTTTCAACACCCTCAAAGAGAAGTTAGTCACTGCTCTAGTTCTGACTCCTCCTGATGAATCCAAACCGTTCAAGGTCTTCTGTGATGCTTCCCTTCAAGGTCTCGGTGCAGTGTTGATGCAAGAGAAGAAAGTTGTGGCCTATACCTCTCGCCAGCTGAAGCCCAACAAAAAGAACTACCCCACTCATGACCTCGAGTTGGCAGTAGTTGTCCATGCTCTTTTAACATGGAGACATCTCTTATTGGGAAGAAAAGTGGACATCTTCACTGATCATAAGAGTCTCAAGTACATCTTCACTCAGCCAAACCTCAACCTCAGGCAGACTCGTTCGGTCGAAATGATTCAAGAGTATAATCCAAGTATTGAATATACTCTAGGCAAGGCCAATGTAATTGCTGACGCATTGAGCAGGAAGGCTTACTGTAGCAGTTTGATTATCAAGCCCTACCAACCAGAGCTTTGTGAAGCTTTCCGCAAACTTAATCTTCAAGTTGTTCCTCAAGGTTTCCTTGCCAACCTCCAAGTCTCTCCTACTTTGGAAGATCAGATTCGCGAGGCTCAACTTCTTGATGCTATGGTGAAGAAGGTGAAGATTGGGATTGCCAAGAGTCAACCCAAGTACAAAGTGCTATCGCCTTGATGACAAGGATACTCTATTCTTCGAGGATCGCATTGTTGTTCAGGGTGACCTTCGTAAAGTCATTATGAACGAAGCTCACAATTCACTCCTCTCTATTCACCCTTGAAGTACAAAGATGTAACAGGACCTCAAGCAGTCGTATTGGTGGACTCGAATGAAGCGCGAGATTTCTCAGTTCGTGAATGAATGTGATGTCTGCAGAAGAGTGAAAGCAGAACACCAACGACCAGCTGGTCTCCTCCAACCTCTTGCCATTCCAGAATGGAAGTTTGACCATATTGAGATGGACTCCGTGACCGGATTTCCCAAGTCCAAGCGTGGCAATGATGCTATCTTTGTTGTCATCGACAAACTCACTAAAGTGGCTCATTTTCTTCCTATCAAAGAATCTATCACAGCAGCTCAGTTGGCAGAGCTATATACCTCCAGGATTGTCTCCTTGCACGGCATTCCGTAGTTGATATCTTCAGATCATGGCAACATCTTTACCTCTAAGTTTTGGGATTCTTTTCAGAAGGCCACGGGCACCAACATTCGCTTCAGCACAACTTTTCATCCCCAAACCAGTGGCCAAGTCGAGCGAGTCAATCAGATTCTTGAAGATATGCTCAGGGCATGTGTCATTTCTTTCAGTATGAAGTGGGAAGATTGTCTTCCATATGCCGAGTTCTCCTACAACAACAGCTTCCAAGCGAGTTCGGGCAAGGCCCCATTCAAGATTCTCTATGGCAGGAAGTGTCGTACTCCTCTTAACTGGTCAGAGACTGGTGAACGTCAACTTCGTGGAAATGACTTGATCACAGAGGCTGAAGAAATGTGCAAAGTCATTTCGTGAAAATCTCAAAGCTGTGCAATCACGCCAGAAGAGTTACTATGATAGCAAACATCGTGACTTGGCTTTCGAGATCGGAGACCATGTCTACCTCCGCGTCTCTCCAATGAAAGGTACTCGTCGCTTCGGTATCAAAGGGAAGCTTGCCCCTAGATACGTGGGTCCTTTCAAGATCATTGGCAAAAGAGGCGACCTCGCCTATCAACTGAGCTTCCATCCAACTTTGCAAACGTGCACGACATGTTTCACATGTCTCAACTCTGCAAGTGTTTCAAGACTCCTGACCGCACCTTCAACTTTGAAGAGATTGATCTCCAAGAAGACATGTCTTATCATGAGCACCCCGTTGCTATTCTTGAAGAAACTGAGCGCAAGACTCGCAACAAGTCTATCAAATTCCTGAAAGTCAAGTGGTCACATCATTCCGACCGTGAAGCCACCTGGGAACGTGAGGACCACCTCCATTCTGAGTATCCAGAGTTTTTCCAGTCCTAGATCTCGGGACGAGATCCTTTCGTAGTGGTGGAGTGTTGTAACACCCCGTATGTAACCTGCCATATTTGTATTCCAACTCTTGCCATTTCCGGCACTAAGTTATGATATTTCCTCGTTGTCGGTTTTTTGCCTTCGTGTTGTTTTGTCTTTTTCATGCATCTCATATCATGTCATCATGTGCATTGCATTTGCATACGTGTTTGTCTCATGCATCCGAGCATTTTCCCCGTTGTCCGTTTTGCATTCCGGCGCTCCTATGTCCTCCGGTGTCCCCTTTTACCTCTTTTCGTGTGCGGGTGTTAAACGTTCTCGGATTGGACCGAGACTTGCCAAGCGGCCTTGGTTTACTACCGGTAGACCGCCTGTCAAGTTTCGTGCCATTTGGACTTCGTTTGATACTCCAACGGTTAACCAAGGGACCGTAAAGGCCACGTGTGTGTTGCAGCCCAACACCCCTCCAAAGTGGCCCAAAACCCACCTAAGACCCCTCCATCATCTAGGTCGTTCGATCACGACCGCGTGGCCAAAAACCGTGCTCAATTTGGAGCCTCCTAGCTTCCTCTACCTATAAAAGGCACTCCTTCCCCGAAATTCCGGATCCAAACCACCCTAAACCCTAGCCTCGCTCCTCTCCGCGCGCCGGACGTGTCTGCTCCGTGCCGGACGCCTTGCCACCGCCGTCCGTGCCCAACCAGGGCATGACACGTGGCCTGGCCACCTCCTCCCACCGCGCGGCCCGCCGGAGCCCATCGCGGGCCCTCCCCGGCCCGAAGCCGCACGCCGCCCAGCTCGCTCCACGTCGTTGCCACCGCCGCGCCTCCTCGCCGGACAACCCCGCCGCCCGCCTCCTCTCGTCGTCGCCGACCGCCGCCGTCGTCGACCTCCTCGCCTGGTCGCCGCCCCGCCGTCGACCTCCGCCGCCACCCCGCCTCGCGCTCGCGCCGGAGCCGCCGTCCTCGCCGCGCCGCTCGGGACCTGCTCCGGCCACCTCTTCCTCACCCGTCGTCCGCTGCTTTCTTCTTCCCCGACGATTTCGGCGACTCTCCGACGAGCGCCTCGATCCACATGCAAACCCTAGATCTGGATCGGGTTGACTTTTTGCCTCCGTTTTAGTATTTTTATGCATATTTCATCGCATCATAACTCTGGAACCGTGGCCCCGTTTTGGGCATGTACCATATCAAATTGTTCGTCTCGACGAGTACTTCATTTCATATCGTTGCACCATGTTCGTTTGAGTTCATATTGATGCCCTAAATGCTGTTGCAAGAGGGCTATGCAATGTTAGTTTCAGATCCATATCAGCAAATGCACATTTGTCATTTTGCCATGTTTAATGTGTGCCTCCTATGAACTTGAGCCCTACATGTGTTTTGAAGTATGCCATGCCATCTTTACAGGGGTGTATGCCATGTATTTTTGTGATCTCTATGGTGACTAGCACAAGCATGCAAAGTAGCCCTCGTAATGTTGCTGATTTTAGGGACTTAGAAATCTTCTAAGTCTTTGCTCTGTTAATATTTTTATGCCATGTATTCATGTTGCTACAGAGTGATCCATGCCTCTTTTGAGCATGATCAGTAAGGATGTTTTGTAGATATTGTTGTGATCTATCCATCCATGTCTTTGTTTGCAATTATGGAGCACCCTAGCTTGACTCAATCGAGCTCTACTTTTGCTATAAAATTTTCCTGGCAGAATGTTTACGTGTTAAGCATTTTTGCCGAGGTTGTTGTAGTTGATCTATGCATGCTATGAGGTTGTTCTTGCCATGTCTACTTGTTGGGTGTATGCTTAGTTTGTCATGCAATGCCTTGTGGTGAGTGCATCGAGCTCGTAAACATGCCTACTCAATACCTGTTTTGCCATGTTCCAGTTTTTCTGCTAAGTCTGAATCTGTTAACGAAAGTTGCTATGTTCACATGGTTGCCATTGTATTTTCTGATCCCTTTTGGCTTATGGTCAGTAAGGGACTTTTGTTGTATGCTTTGAGTAGCTTCATGCCATTACTTGCTTTGCCATGATATGTTCCTATACCATGTTGTTATCTTGCTCTAAACATTGCTTCCTGATGTTAAATTCCTGACTTGTTAATTTCGCTAAGCCTGTAACCTGCTATCTTTTGCACTTTTGCCATGCTTGTTTGAACCTGCTATTGAGTGAATTAGCCGTAGCTCAGTGTTAATCTTTTGTCAAGAATCATGAGTGGATCCCTTCCATGTATTTCATTGCTATGTTAGAGTGCTGTAGCATGTTGTTGATGCATTTAGATGGTCTCATGCTGTTAATCGCAGATCAGTGCCATATTTGTTTTGCTTGCCATTTGCAAACCGTGCATCCGATTCCGGTGATCTTTATATCAATTTCGACTGAAATCAACTCTTCTTTCCAGTGGCACTCTTGGTTTTCCAAGTTGAGGCCAGGTTAAATCTTTCCTTTCCGAAGCATGCATATGCATCGCATATCGCATCCCGCATATCATGCTATGTTTTGCATCATGTTGCTTGTGCATTGCACGTGGTTGATTGTGTCTCCCTTTGTTTGTGTTCTTGCTTTGGGTAGAGCCGGGAGACGAGTATGTTATCGAGAAGCCCATTGAGTACGTTTACGAGGATCAAGCTAACGTCAACTCGGAGAACTTTGCAGACAAGATGACCATACCCTCGAAATCACTTCTATCTTTGCTTGCTAGATGCTCGCTTTATTGCTATGCCTATGCTACGATACCTACCACTTTCTTATCATGCCTCCCATATTGCCATGTCAAACCTCTAACCCACCTTGTCCTAGCAAACCGTTGTTTGGCTATGTTACCGCTTTGCTCAGCCCCTCTTATAGCGTTGCTAGTTGCAGGTGAAGATTGGAGTTTGTTCCTTGTTGGAACATGTTTATTGTTGGGATATCATTATTGTATCTTGTCTATTTTAATGCATCTATACACTTGGTAAAGGGTGGAAAGCTCGGCCTTATGCCTGGTGTTTTGTTCCACTCTTGCCTCCCTAGTTTCCGTCATACCGGGGTTATGTTCCTTGATTTTGTGTTCCTTACACGGTTGGGTTATAATGGGAACCCCTTGACAGTTCGCCTTGAATAAAACTCCTCCAGCAATGCCCAACTTTGGTTTTACCATTTTCCACCTAGCTCTTTTCCCTTGGGTTTCCGGAGCCCGAGGGTCATCTTTATTTAAACCCCCGGGCCAGTGCTCCTCTGAGTGTTGGTCCAAACTAGAGCCCTTTGCAGCGCCCCCTCGGGGAAACTCGAGGTTTGGTTTTAGTTGTACGGAGCGCTCATCTAAGGGTGACCTGAGAACGTGATATGTGCAGCTCCTATCGGGATTTGTCGGCACATTCGGGCGGCTTTGCTGGTTTAGTTTTACCATTGTCGAGATGTCTTGTAACCAGGATTCTGATTCTGATTGAATTGTCTTGGGAGAAGGAATAGCCTTCATTGACCGTGAGAGCTTGTGATGGGCTAAGTTGGGACCCCCCTGCAGGGATTTGATCTTTCGAAAGTCGTGCCCGCGGTTATGGGTGGATGGGAATTTGTTAATGTCGGTTGTAGAAAACCCGAAACTTAACTTAATTAAAATGAATCAACATAGTGTGTGGCCGTGATGGTCTCTTTTCGGCGGAGTCCGGGAAGAGAACACGGTCTCGAGTTATGCTTGGACATAGGTTGTTCTAGGATCACTTCTTGATCATAGTTTATCGACCGTGCCTTTGCCTTCTCTTCTCGCTCTCATTTGCGTATGTTAGCCACCATATATGCTAGTGCTTGCTGCAGCTCCACCTCATACCTTTTACCCTTCCTATAAGCTTAAATAGTCTTGATCGCAAGGGTGTGAGATTACTGAGTCCCCGTGACTCACAGATTACTTCCAAAACCAGAAGCAGGGACCGATGATACCATTCGAGGAGATTTTGACTGAGCTCAAGTGGGAGTTCGATGAGGACTCAGGACGATACTACGTTTCCTTTCCAGACAATCAGTAGTGGTGCCCAGTTGGGGCGATCAGGGACTTTGTTGCATTTGGGGTTATTCTTTATTTTGGTTCCGTAGTCGGACCTTGATTGTATCTGGATGAATGTAATGATATTTATGCTATTTGTGTTACGTGGTGAGTGTAAGCCAACTATGTACCTCTTTTCCTTATTCATTACATGGGTTGTGTGAAGATTACCCCACTTGCGACATTGCTTACAATGCGGTTATGCCTCTAAGTCGTGCTTCGACACGTGGGTGATATAGCCGCATCGTGGGCGTTACAAAATCATACCCACAGAGAATGTTGGGTCTTCAAGCAAGCCGGTAAGCTAAATGCCGAACACAAAGGGGAGGAGACACCAAGTGAAGACGAGGATGAACCTCGCCAGCAAAGCACCGGAGGACAGAAAAAGTTCCCACTAGAGGTTAACACGGTAAATGTGGTCCATGTGACGAAGAGGAGAAGCAAGCATGCACTCCGAGACACACGCGCCATAGAGCCCGTCACCCCTAGGATCAACCCCTGGTTGTCCTGCCCGATAACTTTTGATCGTAGGGATCACGCGACAAATATCCGACATGAAGGACTGGCGGCCTTGGTGTTAGACCCAATAATAAACGGGTACCATCTTACACGAGTCCTCATGGACGGCGGCAGTGATCTCAATCTGATATATTAGGACACAGTCTGCAAAATGGGGATAGACCCGACACAAATAAGCCAAAGTAATAATACCTTCAAGGGAGTAATACTGCGCCAAGAGGCCCGCTGTACGGGCTCTCTACTGCTAGAGGTGGTATTCGGTTCTCCCGATAACTTTCGAAGCGAAAGGTTAACTTTCCACGTTGCTCCATTCCGAAGCGGTTATCAAGCACTACTCGGAAGAACAACTTTCGCTCGTTTTAACGCAATACCGCATTATGCTTTTCTCAAGCTAAAAATGCCCAGTCCACATGGCATCATCACAGTTAGCAGAAATACCGAACGTTTCTTACATACGGAAGAGGATGCGGCAGCTCTAACAGCCGCAAACTATACGGCCTCACCAACCAGAAAAAATGGCAGGTCGTCAAGACCACGGACATGATTAGATGAGTCCGGCATTCCATCACATATACATGAGATTGGTTTGATGATCAAACCCTCAAAGACGATACCAGGGGCTTCCCGCGTGTAATCAGGGCCAGCCCGGCTCAACTTGACTTCTCTTAAATTTTGATAGTTCATTGATAATAACCAATTCTTGTTTTTTTGGCATGGGAACTTTCACCTAAGTTCTTTCCTTTTACAGATAACAATCGTGCTACACCCGTCCAGGACACAGCACAACGGAGACACAGGCACAGACGTGCAGCAGGGACCCGCCCAAAGGTTTCTTTTTAGATTAAGACCCTGTGTAAACCTTTTTTTACTGTCTCTTGTTGCTCTCATCCTCCGGATTCTCCACACAGCCGAGAATGATGCTGACGTTATTGGCATGTGGCCACGTCAGGATATTGCACGTACCTGGACACATGGGGTTTATTATTGAGGGCATTGTTTAGCCCGGTATATATTATAAAGACCAAACACCTTAGGGAGTGTTCGGTGTCGCGAGTTTGGCCCTATATGCATCAGCTCCGAATCATGTCTTTGGTCAAATGTTGGGTTTGCCCGGCTCCCACGTTTTGGTACCTTACATTCCGTTATATCGGCTAACGTAGCACTGGGAGAACTACTGCGATTGTGCCCTGGTTCATCCAGATGAGCACCACAGTAGAGAAAGCCGAAAACTGGCTGTCATGATATAGCGAGAGACTGGTCAACCACTCGATGACTCAGTGGAATCTTCGGGATTCCTCCGCATTAACAAAGGGCCGTTTCCCGTTCAGGTACACACACGCCCCGTATACAGACGAGCGCAGAAGTACCAGGGGCTATATAGTAGCCCCACCGTCAAACTCCTATGGCTAAGTGAAAGTGTTAAAGTATAGTCCGATTGCCTTATTCGTTGCGCTATCACCTCCTTAACGGACCAAGACATTGGATCAAGTGTGGATATGCCTTTCTGCGAACACCCCTGCATTATATGCGTGGGGGCGGAAGCCGACGACTGCAAACTTTCAGGTTATATACATATATACATAAACGGCCGCACATGAGGCATCACAATACTTTCGCGCAAAAGTATAAATATAGCCTTGATAATTCAATAAACATTGTTTCTACAATGGGAGTACATGTTACTAAAACATAATATTCTTCGAGCACTGCGCCTCTATTGAACGAGCGCCTTCAAGAACTTCTTCAAAGTAGTGCTCGGCAGCCACTCGGCCTATGGCCGAACCCTATGTCACAACAGTGGTGGCCTCCATCTCCGCCCAGTATGTCTTAACACGAGCAAAGGCCATCCGCTCACCCTCTATGCATGCCGATCTCTTTACAGCATCGATGTGTGCCACAACACCAAGGAATTGTTGCACTAAACTAAAGTAGCTATTCGGCCTTGGCCCTCCCAGCCACAGATGATCCACAACGGACCTCATGGCAAGTCCGGACAACCTATGGAGCTCGGCCCACTCGGCCATTCACTCATTCAACAGCAGCGGACGGACTGGAGCATGAAACTGTGACCAGAACAGCTTCTCCACTTCGTGATCTTTCTGATCCTTAAAGTACTCGGCCGCATCAGCAGCACTTGCAGCCAAATCCACGTAGGCATCCGCAGAACTCCATAGTCGGTCAAGAGGAGCATACTTCGGATCTTCGAATTTAGTCTGCAATAAGAAGGACTTCCCAGACACGATATCTGCAGCTTGATGCAGCTCCTCCTTCGTTGCTCTAATTTTGGAGCGTGCTTCCTTGGCAGCTACCAGGGCCTTCTCCAGGTCCGTCGCCCTTGCTCGGCTTTCTTCTTCAAGAAGCTGGTAACTGTCAGCTGCATCTTTTAATTCTACAGCCATTTTGGCTATTCTTTCCTTGCTCTCGCAATGCGCGGCCTGTTCGGCCCTTAACTCTCCGACCGCCTTTAGAGCGGCCGCATTACTACTACTTGCTTGCTCCTTGGCTCGGGCCAGCTCTACCCGAAGGGTCTCCACGGTGGCAGCTCCATCTGTAGTCACAACATATTAAAGATACTGGCATCATGCTCCTCTTATTATGTGACGATCGCCAGAGAAATCACTCACCCTGTGCCTCGTCAAGCCGCTGGTTGACAAGCACGATATCGGCATTGGCCGCATCAAGTTGCCGCTTTAGCTCGGTAAACCCATCAGTTCGGCTAGCCACCGTAGCCTCAGCCACCTGCACATAAAGGCAGTCGGTTATTACCCTGGAATATGATCCTCGGGTTGCCGCCGTTCTCGACGACAACCAGAGTCTTAGGGGCTACTATCTCCATAGGGCACACCTAATGTGTGCGGTACTATCAAAAACATACACTATTTCACGTACCTCAAAGCCCTTCAGCAGACTCATAAAGGCTTCATGCAAACCGCTTTCAGCGGATGAAATCCTTTCAATTACCATACCCATTAGCGTACGATGCGCTCCCGAGACGGCCGCTTGCCCCAGAAGATCCTTCAGCGCGTCTGACCGCACACTGTATGGTTCTGGACCCTTGTTGCCGCTCTCCTTACAAGCCGGATACTGGGGATTCTGGGTAGCCAAGGGGTTATCCTCTGGCCTTGGTGGATCCGGAGATATCCTCCGCGACGACACTTCAGGGTCGCCCGCCTCCGGAGGCGGGGTGTCAGGAGGAGGCGTTTCGCTCTCCATCATCTCCGGAAGGAGATCCCCCTAAGAAAAACTTTGTCAAGAAGGGCTATGATCCGGACTACAATTTATAAGCATCGGTTATTGTCTTCGGAAGTAAGGTAGGATATTTTCACTATTAAATACTTTTCTATTACTTACAGCTCTATAGAGGGCTGATCCCCGTGCGAACATTGTGCAGCAAGAATACCCTCCGAGGCAGGACCCTCTGACGAAGATTTCTTCTCCCGTTTGGAAACCTTAGTTTCCGGATCTTCAGAGGTAGTCCTCTTCCTTCCCCGGGGAGAGAGAATGTCAGATTCTTCCCCTTGGTTATCCTCCCTCGCGGAGGCGCTCATTCCCTCGATTGGAATAAGTAGCAAGTGAGGCCCGCTTTCGCCCACTTTATTCCCCCCTTCATCTTCCTTTCAGGGCACTAGATAAGGCACCGGCTCGAGCATCTTTTCCAGCACCGGATTGTCCAAGCCCTCAGGAAGGGAGGTCGAACACCTGATCATCTTCGCCTTTGTTATCCAGTCCTGGTCAGAGAGCGACTCTTTAGAATGATGCCATGATAAATAAAAGGACGGCGGGTTCGGTCATGGGAATACTTACTTGGGTAGCAGGACGGTTGCAGCTCAAACCCACATCCTCGGAGGCATTCGGACACTTTATTTGGGGTCCGAAGAATGATTTGTACATCTCTTTGAGCGTCATGCCGAGGAAATGCTGAATAGCTCGCGGTCCTTCCGGGTTGAATTCCCACATACGAAGGGGCCGGCGTTTGCAAGGCTGGACTCGACGAACTAGCATAACTTGCATTACTGTAGGACCTTGAAGTAGATGTGTCTAGAGGGGGGGTGATTAGACACTTAATGCTAAAGTTGCAATTTTTAAGCTTTTTGGGTTTAAGTGGAGTTTTAGGCAGAATTTCAACATACACAATACATATCAAGCAAGCATGCAAAGAGTATATGAGCAGCGGAACGTAAAGCATGCAACTTGCAAGAATGTAAGGGAAAGGGTTTGGAGAGTTCAAACGCAATTGGAGACACGGATGTTTTTCCCGTGGTTCGGATAGGTGGTGCTATCCTACATCCACGTTGATGGAGACTTCAACCCACGAAGGGTAACGGTTGCGCGAGTCCACGGAGGGCTCCACCCACAAAGGGTAACGGTTGCGCGAGTCCACGGAGGGCTCCACCCACGAAGGGTCCACGATGAAGCAACCACCCACAAAGGGTCCACGAAGAAGCAACCTTGTCTATCCCACCATGGCCATCGCCCACAAAGGACTTGCCTCACTAGCGGTAGATCTTCACGAAGTAGGCGATCTCCCTGCCCTTACAAACTCCTTGTTCAACTCCACAATCTTGTCGGAGGCTCCCAAGTAACACCTAGCCAATCTAGGAGATACCACTCTCCAAGAAGTAACAAATGGTGTGTAGGTAATGAACTCCTTGCTCTTGTGCTTCAAATGATAGTCTCCCCAACACTCAACTCTCTCTCATAGGATTTGGATTTTGTGGAAAGAAGATTTGAGTGGAAAGCAACTTGGGGAAGGCTAGAGATCAAGATTCATATGGTAGGAATGGAATATCTTGGTCTCAACACATGAGTAGGTGGTTCTCTCTCAGAACATATGAGTTGGAATTGTGTATGTGTTCTGATTGCTCTCTCCACGAATGAAGAGGAGGTGGAGGGGTATATATAGCCTCCACACAAAATCCAACCGTTACACACAGTTTTCCAATCTCGGTGGGACCGAATCAACAAACTCGGTCGGACCAAAAATGTAAACCTAGTGACCGTTAGAGATTTTCGGTGGGACTGACATGCAACTCGGTAGGATCGATATGGTTAGGGTTTGGGCATAACGTAATCTCGGTGAGACCGATTACACAAACTCGGTGAGACCGAATTTGGTAATTAGCTAACCAGAGAGTTGGTCAGGCAAACTCGGTGGGACCTATTTGCTCTTTCGGTGAGACCGAAAAGTTACAAAAAGGAAACACTGAATTTACATTGCAATCTCGGTGGAACCGATTTGCTTTTTCGGTGAGACCGAAAAGTTACGAAAAGGAAACAGAGAGTTTGCAATCCCATCTCGGTGAGACCGAGATCCCTATCGGTAGAACCGAATTGCTAGGGTTTGGCAGTGGCTTATGACAAGTGAAACTCGGTGGCGCCGGATAGAAAGAATTGGTAGGACCGAGTTTGGCTTAGGGTTTAGGTCATATGTGGATATGGGAAATTAGTTGAGGGTTTTGGAGCATATCACTAAGCACATGAAGCAAGAGGCTCATTAAGCAACACCTCATCCCTCCTTGATAGTATTGGCTTTTCCTATGGACTCAATGTGATCTTGGATCACTAAAATGTAAAATGAAGAGTCTTGAGCTTGAAGCTTTAGCCAATCCTTTGTCCTTAGCATCTTGAAGGAGTTCCCGCAACCTTTAGTCCATGCCACTCCATTGTTGAACTTATCTGAAACATACTAGATAGAAACATTAGTCCACAGGAGATATGTTGTCATCAATTACCAAAACCACCTAGGGAGCACTTGTGCTTTGAATCTCCCCCTTTTTGGTAATTGATGGCAACATACATCAAAGCTTTAGATAAAGATATAAAGAACGGAAAGTAAAGCTTTGGAAGGCAATGTAACAAGCATAGGCTCCCCCTACATGTATGCACTCATGTAAATATGAAATATAGAGGCATGTGAGAGCATAACCATGACAGAGTAGGAAATGTGTTACATGTATCTTGGCCATATGCATCAGAGCAAAAGATTATCAAGGAAAATACCTTCATGCTCATGAGTCCTTCTTGCAAACAGTATGTACATAGGCAAGAACTCCTCATACTCATGATTTTGATGCATATACTTACCTTGTGGTCTTGAGTTGGCTTAGGATGGAATGAACCTGCACAAACAAAGTTAGATAACACAGGTACATCCACTAGCCAGAGCAAACAAAAGAAACCACAAGAATGCCAAGACTGGGATGACATGTAGAGAGTGAGTACAAGGTACCGCATTGGATTCAACATGTCCCCAAGAATAAAGATATGCAATGAATTTGACTAATTTCTTTCCCTTAGGTGTCTTGCTCCCCCTGAATCAGAGCTGAAAGATATGAATAGAACTTAATTCAAATGGGTACATATGAACATGTCTTTCCCCCAAAAAGACATGTGGCATCTCTCCTCTTGAACATCAAGCATCTGGGATCCTTGAGTATTCTCTCCCCCTTAGTACTTTCTCCTTTGTAGGTGATAAGCTTTTGATGTGATCTCTCTCTCCCTGATGATAAGCTTTGATGTGATCTCTCTCTCCCCCTTTGACATCAATTTCCAAGAAGGTTTTTCCTGGAATCCGTCGAATAGGTTTGGTCCTTGAGATTCAGCACAAAGCAGTGAATAAGACTGTGATGCTTGTAGAGGACAAGATTCATTGAGTGGAGCTGGATCAGAAGAAATATAGAATATGTGGCAAACTGGTTTTCCTGTTGCGAAATCGGTGGCACCGAGTGGCATGTTTCGGTGGTACCGAAGGGATTCGGTTGGACTGAAAATGACAATTCGGTGAAACCGAGTTCATCACAGAGAAAACTCTTGTCACCTCAGCTCACTAGTCAAGTAAGATCTCACAAAGATTTGCAATGAATTAGCTGAAAGATTTGCAAGGAATTTGATGCAGAAATATGCAGAACAAAAATCAAAAAGAAAAGAGTGAAAGTTTCTAGATGAAGTTTTTTTTGTTTGAAAAAGAAAGAAACAAATATGCAAGGGACAAATGCAATAACTTAGAAAAGAACACAAGAGAACTTCATCTAGAATTGGGCGGTGACATAGTCACCTATGTTAGAGTATATTGACTTAGGAGTCAAGTGAGGACACTTGATCATAGGTCATACTCATCGTTTAAGCTCAAAATGGGGTTACCATTTTTCGTTTAAGCATCTTGATGTATTCACATCTTGTTGAGTTGCTTTGACTCATGTCTTGGAGTAAAGCTTCTCTAAGATGGAATAACATACCTTGGGTGGTGGTGTGGTTCTTGCTCATGTAGTTGAACTTGTGTGGGTGCTCAAGGTTGATGTAGCTCATCAAGAGTTGGGAGCACCACTTGGAGTTTGAGTTCATCTACCTACATGGGTTAGTTCTTGCAAGGAAGAGCACTTGTGTATCCAAAAATGACAACCATGAAGCTCAACATAGAGTTTGTCAAAGGATAAGTTTGAATGGTTTTGTGCTTCCTTGTCTTCAACCACCATTGTGTAGAGTCTTGGTGATGTAGAGATTGCTCAAGATGTGAGTGAGTCGCAATCTCATGGAATTAGATTCAACCAAGCACCTACATGGGTTAGACAACATGCAAGGTGCAAATATATCCAAGACATAAGATAGTTATCATAAGAGATATATCATGGATTAGTCATAAGCTCATGTCTTGCATGTATCCAATGGAGTTTCTACTCCAAGTTCGATGCATCAATGATGTTCAATTCTCCTCTCAACCTGCAAAACACTTTCTCATCAAGTGGTTTAGTAAATATATCCGCTAATTGCTTATCGGTGCGAACGTGCTTAAGATTAATGTCACCCTTAGCAACATGATCTCGAATGAAATGATGACGAACTTCAATATGCTTAGTTCGAGAATGTTGTACAGGATTATGACCAATTTTGATAGCACTTTCATTGTCACAAAGTAGTGGAACATGTTTCACATAGATCCCATAATCTTTAAGAGTTTGGGTCATCCAAAGTAATTGAGCACAACATGAACCAGCGGCAATGTATTCCGCTTCGGCGGTGGATAAGGATACCGAGTTTTGTTTCTTGGAAGACCAAGACACAAGAGATCTACCAAGAAATTGACAAGTAGCCGAAGTGAACTTTCTATCAATCTTGTCTCCGGCATAATCCGAGTCGGAATAGCCAACAAGATCAAAAGAAGATCTCTTAGGATACCAAATGCCAAAATTTGGTGTATGGATTAAATATCTCACTATCCTTTTCACAGCCTTAAGATGACATTCTTTAGGAGCAGCTTGATATCGTGCACACATGCACACAGTTAGCATAATATTAGGACGTGAAGCACATAGGTATAACAATGAACCAATCATAGAGCGATAAACCTTTTGATCAATCGGTTCACCATCTTTGGTCAAATCATTATGTCCACTGGTAGGCATGGGTGTAGACATACCTTTGCATTCTTTCATATTGAACTTCTTGAATAAGTCCTTGGTGTACTTTGTTTGAGAGACAAATGTGCCTTCCTTAGTTTGCTTGATTTGCAAACCGAGAAAGAATTTGAGTTCACTCATCATAGACATCTCAAACTTCTCTGACATTAGCTTTCCAAACTTTTCACTAAAGAGAGGGTTAGTTGAACCAAATATGATATCATCAACATAAATTTGGCATACAAATAGTTCTCCATTAACCCTTTTAGTAAAAAGAGTAGAATCAATTTTACCAATTTCAAAACCACTTGTAGTAAGGAACTTGGTCAAGCATTTATACCATGCTCTAGGAGCTTGTTTAAGACCATAAAGAGCTTTGTGAAGTTTGTAAACATGATTTGGTTTCTTAGGATTGATAAAGCCGGGGGGTTGTTTGACATAAACTTCCTCCTCTATTTCACCATTTAGAAAAGCATTTTTAATGTCCATTTGGTACAAGGTGATATTATGGTGATTAGCATAGGCAAGTAAGATGCGAATGGACTCAAGTCTAGCAACGGGAGCATATGTCTCACCATAGTCCATACCTTCGACTTGTGTGTACCCTTGGGCGACGAGACGTGCTTTGTTGCGAACCACTTGTCCATCTTCATCTTGCTTGTTGCGAAACACCCATTTGGTACCAATGATGTTGTGGTTGTTGTCGGGCTTCTCAACCAATGTCCAAACTTGGTTTCTCTCAAAATTGTGTATCTCTTCATGCATAGCGTTTATCCAATCCGGATCTTCCAATGCTTCTTCAACCTTCATAGGTTCAATGCTAGAGATGAATGAATAGTTTTCACAAAAGTTAGCTAAACGAGTTTTTGAGCGAGTGATTCTCCCGGTTTGTATATCATTGAGGATTTGCTCGACGGGATGATCTTTGGCAATTCTTGCTCGAACTCGTGAGAGCTTTTGCTTGGGTCTTCGTTGAACATCTTCTTCATCTTGTTCTTCTTCTTGGCCTTCTTCATTGTTGACGTTGTCATTCTCTTGTCGTGGTGGAGAAAGAGGTTGTTGATGTTCGTCTTGATGTATTTCCTCGTTTTCTTCATCTTGGTGTGTCCCACTTGTGGATGCTTCCGTGTCGACTCTTGGTTCACCTTGTCGTGAAGTAGAAGCTTCCACTTGGACGGATGAAGTACTCTCCTTTACCTCTGTTGGACGAATTTTGCCAATGGACAAGTCTTGAATTGCTTCTGAAGGGTCTTTGTCTCCTACATCAATTGGCAATTGCTCTACTTGCGAGCCATTAGATTCATCAAACTTCACATCTACCGTCTCTTCAACCTTTCGGGTGAAATTGTTGTAGACACGGTAAGTGTGAGAGTTTGAGCCATAACCAAGTAGAAAACCTTCATGAGATTTAGGAGCAAACTTTGAACGATGATGCTTATCAAGAATGTAGCACTTTGAGCCGAATACTCGAAAGTATTCAACTTGGGGTTTGTTACCGGTGAGAAGCTCGTATGCCGTCTTGCCGAGTAGCTTGTGAAGATATAAGCGATTTGTTGCGTGACAAGCTGTCTCAACCGCTTCTGCCCAAAAGTGCTTCGGCGTCTTGTATTCATCAAGCATCGTTCTTGCCATTTCGATGAGCGTCCGGTTCTTCCTCTCAACAACTCCATTTTGTTGAGGTGTGTACGTAGCCGAGAACTCGTGTGAAATCCCTTCTTCGTCAAGAAAGGTGTCCACATTTGCGTTCTTGAACTCCGTTCCGTTGTCACTCCGAACCTTCTTGATCTTCACGTCAAACTGATTTTGGGCCTTCCTAGCGAAGTTTCTGAAGATCTTCTGGACCTGCGACTTGTCATTAAGAAAGAACACGCACGTAAATCTTGAAAAATCATCAACTATAACTAGACCAAAAGAATTTCCACCGAGACTCTTGTAGGCGTTGGGACCAAAAAGATCCATGTGAAGTAGCTCGAGTGGCCTCCTTGTGGTCATGATGTTCTTCACGGGATGCCTTCCTCCAACCTGTTTACCTGCTTGACAAGCACTGCAAAGTCTATCCTTATCAAATATGACATCGTTAACTCCAAGGATATGATTTCCTTTAATAAGCTTGTCAAGGTTTCTCATGCCAACATGACCTAGTCGTCTATGCCACAACCAACCTTTTGAGGATTTAGCAACAAAGCAAGTTTTAGGTTGTGCCTTTTTAGAGAAATCGACAATGTAAAGATCACCTCTACGCATACCCGTAAAGACCATTTTATGATTGTCTCGACGAAATACTTGGCAATCTACCTCAGTAAATAGGACATTCAAACCGAAATCAGCAAGTCTAGATACTGAAAGTAAGTTGTAGCCAAGAGATTCAACGAGCATGACATTTTGAATGGAACTATCATGTGAGATGGCCACCTTACCAAGGCCAACCACTTTACCCTTTGAATTATCACCAAAGGTGACATATTTTCGAGGGTCGTCATTTTCAGCAAGCTCACGGAACATCTCTTCATCTCCGGTCATATGATCAGTACATCCACTATCAAGAACCCATTCCTTTCCTCCTGACTCATATCCCCGAAGATTTGCCATAAGACCAAAATGTCTCATTGCATCATCAAGATCGAAGTCACTATCATCATCATCATCATAGTATCCATGTTCATCATGATCTTGTGACTCATCATTTCCTAGAGAGGGTAATTCATTAGATAAATGATCATCAAAGTGGTCACTTTTATGAATTCTTATAGCTTCGAATATGATATCACTAATGATTCCAACATCTCCTTTAGCATGCTTAAGATTGGTAAGTTCAAATAGACAATTACCAAAGCTAGGATCACTAGAGTTCATCTTACTCAAGGCAATAGATTTATGGAGAATTTCATCCAAAGTTTTCAAGAAATTTCCATATAGTATTGGCACAATTAAGAGTAGGAAAACTAGCAATCAAATTTTTGGGCAATCCTCTAATGATGAGCTCAATAGTTCTAAGATTGCGAATCATGTCAATATCTTCATCTAGGGTAGGATGCAAAGGATCAATATGAGGTGCACAAGGGCTAGCAATATACTTGTTCAAATGATATTGATTGAAAATTACAAGCATCTCATTTTTCCACTCATGAAAATACTCTCCATCAAGAATAGGCACTCTATGTCTAAGACTCCCTAAAGTAGACACATCCATATTCCTCCAATGGTGATTAAACCAAGGCAATGGAGACCAAAGCTCTGATACCACTTGTAGGACCTTGAAGTAGATGTGTCTAGAGGGGGGGTGATTAGACACTTAATGCTAAAGTTGCAATTTTTAAGCTTTTTGGGTTTAAGTGGAGTTTTAGGCAGAATTTCAACATACACAATACATATCAAGCAAGCATGCAAAGAGTATATGAGCAGCGGAATGTAAAGCATGCAACTTGCAAGAATGTAAGGGAAAGGGTTTGGAGAGTTCAAACGCAATTGGAGACACGGATGTTTTTCCCGTGGTTCGGATAGGTGGTGCTATCCTACATCCACGTTGATGGAGACTTCAACCCACGAAGGGTAACGGTTGCGCGAGTCCACGGAGGGCTCCACCCACAAAGGGTAACGGTTGCGCGAGTCCACGGAGTGCTCCACCCATGAAGGGTCCACGAAGAAGCAACCACCCACAAAGGGTCCACGAAGAAGCAACCTTGTCTATCCCACCATGGCCATCGCCCACAAAGGACTTGCCTCACTAGCGGTAGATCTTCACGAAGTAGGCGATCTCCCTGCCCTTACAAACTCCTTGTTCAACTCCACAATCTTGTCGGAGGCTCCCAAGTAACACCTAGCCAATCTAGGAGATACCACTCTCCAAGAAGTAACAAATGGTGTGTAGGTAATGAACTCCTTGCTCTTGTGCTTCAAATGATAGTCTCCCCAACACTCAACTCTCTCTCATAGGATTTGGATTTTGTGGAAAGAAGATTTGAGTGGAAAGCAACTTGGGGAAGGCTAGAGATCAAGATTCATATGGTAGGAATGGAATATCTTGGTCTCAACACATGAGTAGGTGGTTCTCTCTCAGAACATATGAGTTGGAATTGTGTATGTGTTCTGATTGCTCTCTCCACGAATGAAGAGGAGGTGGAGGGGTATATATAGCCTCCACACAAAATCCAACCGTTACACACAGTTTTCCAATCTCGGTGGGACCGAATCAACAAACTCGATCGGACCAAAAATGTAAACCTAGTGACCGTTAGAGATTTTCGGTGGGACTGACATGCAACTCGGTAGGACCGATATGGTTAGGGTTTGGGCATAACGTAATCTCGGTGAGACCGATTACACAAACTCGGTGAGACCGAATTTGGTAATTAGCTAACCAGAGAGTTGGTCAGGCAAACTCGGTGGGACCGATTTGCTCTTTCGGTGAGACCGAAAAGTTACAAAAAGGAAACACTAAATTTACATTGCAATCTCGGTGGAACTGATTCGCTTTTTCGGTGAGACCGAAAAGTTACAAAAAGGAAACAGAGAGTTTGCAATCCCATCTCGGTGAGACCGAGATCCCTATCGGTAGAACCGAATTGCTAGGGTTTGGCAGTGGCTTATGACAAGTGAAACTCGGTGGCGCCGGATAGAAAGAATCGGTAGGACCGAGTTTGGCTTAGGGTTTAGGTCATATGTGGATATGGGAAAGTAGTTGAGGGTTTTGGAGCATATCACTAAGCACATGAAGCAAGAGGCTCATTAAGCAACACCTCATCCCTCCTTGATAGTATTGGCTTTTCCTATGGACTCAATGTGATCTTGGATCACTAAAATGTAAAATGAAGAGTCTTGAGCTTGAAGCTTTAGCCAATCCTTTGTCCTTAGCATCTTGAAGGAGTTCCCGCAACCTTTAGTCCATGCCACTCCATTGTTGAACTTATCTGAAACATACTAGATAGAAACATTAGTCCACAGGAGATATGTTGTCATCAATTACCAAAACCACCTAGGGAGCACTTGTGCTTTCAATTACCATAACCAGACTGAAATCTCTTTCAAAGAGATCTCGGATACGGCTCTGCGGTATTGGCACGTCCTTTGCTGGGCCCCAGCTCAGCCCCCTGCTGATCCATGACATTAGTTGCGGTGGGGGCCCGAGCGAAAGGTGGGGGCGGCTACCCACTTGGCACATCGGGGAGCTGTGATGTAAAACCACATCCGCTGCCACAATCCAGACACCTCTGGGAAGGAACCCTCTGGCCATGGAGCACTAGCGATTTTTCTTATTAAAGCACCTCCACACTCTGCGTTCCGCCCCTCGATCATCTTCGGCTTCACGTCGAAGGTCTTGAGCCACAGGCCGAAGTGAGGGGTAATGTGGAGGAAGGCCTCACATACGACAATAAATGACGAGATGTGAAGAAGGGAGTCCGGGGCTAGATCATGGAAATCCAGCCCATAATAGAACATAAGACCCCTGACAAAGGGATCCAGAGCGAGGCCTAGTCCTCGGAGGAAGTGGGAGATGAACACGACACTCTCAGTGGGTTCGGGAGTAGGGACGACCTGCCCTCGGGCAGGCAGCCTATGTGAAATTTCGGCTGTCAGATATCTGGCCTCTCTCAGCTTCTTGATGTCCTCCTCTGTTACAGAGGAGGGCATCCACCGACCTTGAAGGTTGGATCCGGACATAGTTGAAGGTCCGAAGCGCCTGACTTGAGCTTTGGGTGTTAGAACTCGTGGCGGGGGAAGGATTCGATTGAGCACGAGAGGGAGAAAGAAAAGGTCTTGTCCTCGTTATAAAAGGGGTGAATATCAAGCGTCCTCCTCGTGGCCGTTTGGGACTTGCCTAAGATCTGGGAGTCATACCAACAGGCACGGTTGGGTTACCCACGTCTGTATTGATGAGAATCCCATGATAAGGGGAACACGATCTCTGCTTTGACAAGACGTGTCAAGAAAACCGCCTCGCGATATGTGCGGTGCTGGTTGAGAAAAATGGTTTGAATAATTACCGGGCCGTGGCGTGATGTCATGCTGTCAAAACGTGTCAGCAGATTGGATTTGTGGAAATATTATTCTCTCTACAGTGGTACGTGGAACTTATTTTTCAGGGTCGGACACTATTCTTGTGTTCAAACTCTTCCATGGAGTATTCGAAGGAGGAACCCGCCTTGCAATGTCGAAGACAATACTGCGCGCCGGACTCATCGTCATTGAAGCCTGGTTCAGGGGCTACTGAGGGAGTCCTGGATTAGGGGGTCTCCGGACAGCCAGACTATATCCTTTGGCCGGACTGTTGGACTATGAAGATACAAGATTGAAGACTTCGTCTCGTGTTCGGATGGGACTCTACTTGGTGTGGAAGGCAAGCTAGGCAATACGGATATGTATATCTCCTCCCTTGTAACCGCCCTTGTGTAACCCTAGCCCCCTCCGGTGTTTATATAAACCGGAGGGTTTTAGTCCGTAGGACAACATACAATCATACCATACGCTAGCTTCTAGGGTTTAGCCTCTACGATCTCGTGGTAGATCCACTCTTGTAATACTCATATCATCAAGAACAATCAAGCAGGACGTAGGGTATTACCTCCATCAAGAGGGCCCGAACCTGGGTAAACATCATGTCCCCTGCCTCCTGTTACCATCCGCCTTAGACGCACTATTCGGGACCCCCTACCCGAGATCCGCCGGTTTTGACACCGACAGGGTCCATGTATAAGAACAAAGTGTGGACTTTGGTGGATTTGCCCGATGATCGGCGAGCCATAGAGAACAAATGGATCTTCAAGAGGAAGACGGACGCTGATGGTAGTGTTACTATCTACAAAGCTCGAATTGTCAAAAAAGGTTTTCGACAAGTTCAAGGTGTTGAATACGATGAGATTTTCTCACTCGTATCGATGCTTAAATTCTGTCCGAATCATGTTAGCAATTGCCACATTTTTTGAAATCTGACAAATGGATGTCAAAACTGCATTCCTTAATGGGTTTATTAAAGAAGAGTTGTATATGATGCAACTAGAAGGTTTTGTCAATCCTAAAGGTGCTAACAAAATGTGCAAGCTCCGACGATCCATCTATGGACTGGTGCAAGCATCTCGGAGTTGGAATATACGCTTTGATGAGTTGATCAAAGCATATAGTTTTATACAGACTTGCTGTGAAGCATGTATTTACAAGAAAGTGAGTGGGAGCACTACATCCTTTTTGATAAGTATATGTGAATAACATATTATTGATCGGAAATGATGTACAATTTTCTGGAAAGCATAAAGGAGTGTTTGAAAGGAGTTTTTCAAAGAAAGGCCTCGGTGAAGCTGCTTACATATTGGGCATCAAGATCTAGAGGGATAGATCAAAATGCTTGATAAGATTTTTCAGTGAGTACATACCTTGACAAGATTTTGAAGTAGTTCATAATGGAACAGTCAAAGAAGGAGTTCTTGCCTATATTGCAAGGTGTAAAGTTGAGCAAGACTCAAAACACAACCATGACAGTAAATAGAAAGAGAATGAAAGTCATTCCCTATGCCTCAGCCATAGGTTCTATAAAGTATGTTATGCCATGTACCAAACCTATTGTGTACCTTGCCATGAGTTTGGCAAGGGGGTACGATATTGATCCAGGAGTGGATCACTAGACAATAGTCAAAATTATCCTTAGAAGACTAAGGAGACATTTCTCGGTTATGGAGGTGATAAAGAGTTTGTCGTTAAGGGTTATGCCGATGCAAGCTTTTACACCGATCCGGATGACTCTGAGTCTCAATCTGGATACATATTGAAAGTGGGAGCAATTAGCTAGAGTAGCTCCGCGCAGAGCATTATAGACATAGAAAATTGGCAAAATACATATGGCTCTGAATGTGGCAGACCCATTGACTAAACTTCTCTCACAAGCAAAACATGATCACACCTTAGTACTCTTTGGGTGTTAATCACATAGCAATGTGAACTAGATTATTGTCTCTAGTAAACCCTTTGGGTGTTAATCACATGGAGATGTGAACTAATCACATAAAGATGTGAGCTATTGGTGTTAAATCACATGACGATGTGAACTAGATTATTGACTCTAGTGCAAGTGGAAGACTGAAGGAAATATGCCCTAGAGGCAATAATAAAGTTGTCATTTATATTTCCTCATATCATGATAAATGTTTGTTATTAATGCTAGAATTGTATTAACCAGAAACTTAGTACATGTGTGAATACACAGACAAAACAGAGTGTCCCTAGTATGCCTCTACTAGACTAGCTCGTTAATCAAAGATGGTTAAGTTTCCTGACCATAGACATGTGTTGTCATTTGATGAATGGGATCACATCATTAGAGAATGATGTGATGGGCAAGACCCATCCGTTAGCTTAGCATAATGATCGTTTAGTTTTCTTGCTATTGCTTTCTTCACGATTTATGCATGTTCCTCTGACTATGAGGTTATGCAACTCCCGAATACCAGAGGAACACCTTGTGTGCTATCAAACGTACAACGTAACTGCATGATTATAAAGAGGCTCTACGGGTGTCTCCGATGGTGTTTGTTGAGTTGGCATAGGTCAAGATTAGGATTTGTCACTCCATGTATCGGAGAGGTATCTCTAGGCCCTCTCGGTAATGCACATCACTATAAGCCTTGCAAGCAATATGACTAATGAGTTAGTTACGGGATGATGCATTACGGAACGAGTAATGAGACTTGTCGGTAACGAGATTGAACTAGGTATGATGATACCAACGATCGAATCTTGAGCAAGTAACATATCGATGATAAAGGGAATAACGTATGTTGTTATGTGGTTTGACCGATAAAGATCTTCGTAGAATATGTCGGAGCCAATAGGAGCATCCAAGTTCCGCTATTGGTTATTGACCGGAGATGTGTCTCGGTCATGTCTACATAGTTCTCGAACCCGTAGGGTCCGCACGCTTAACGTTCGATGATGATTTATATTATGAGTTATGTGATTTGATGACCAAAGTTTGTTCGGAGTCCCGGATGAGATCACTGACATGACGAGGAGTCTCGAAATGGTCGAGAGGTAAAGATCGATATATTGGAAGGCTATATTCGGTCATCGGAAAGGTTCCGAGATATTTGGGTATTTTTTGGAGTACCTAAGAGTTACGGGAATTCGTCGGGGGAAGTTAATGGGCCTTATTGGGCTTTAGTGGAGAGAGGGAAGAAGGGCCATGAGGTGGCGCACGCATCCGCCCTTCCCAAACCGAATTGGACAAGGGGTGGGGACGCGCCCCCCCTTTCCTTCTCCCTCTTCCTCCTTTCCTTCTTTCCTACTCCGAAAAGGAAAGGGAATCCTACTAGGACTTGGGAGTCCTAGTAGGACTCCCTGCATTTGGCACGCCCCTAGGAGGGCCGGCCTCTCTCCCTCCCTCCTTTATATACATGGGCAGGGGGCACTCCAAAGGCACTACAAGATTTTTCTTAGCTGTGTGCGGTGCCCCCCTCCACAGTTACACACCTCGGTCATATCGTCGTAGTGCTCAGGCAAAGCCCTGCATCGATAACTGCATCGTCACCATCGCCACGCCGTCGTGCTGATGGAACTCTCCCTCGTCCTCAACTGGATCAATATTTCGAGGGACGTCATCCAGTTGAACGTGTGCTGAATGTGGAGGTGCCGTACGTTCGGTGCTTGGATCGGTTGGATCGCAAAGACATTCGACTACATCAATCGCGTTACTAAACGCTTCCGCTTTCCGTCTACAAGGGTACATGGACACATTCTCCCCTCTTGTTTCTATGCATCTCCTAGATAGATCTAGCATGATAGTATGTAATTTTTTTGAAATACTACGTTCCCCAACAGTGGCATCAGAGCCAGGTCTATGCGTAGATGTTATATGCATGAGTAGAACACAAAGTGTTGTGGGCGATAATAGTCATACTGCTTACCACCAACGTCTTACTTTGATTTGGCGGTATTGTTCGATGAAGCATCCCGGACCGACATTACATGACCGCGTTCATGAGACTGGTTCTACCGATGTGCTTCGCACATAGGTGGCTGGCGGGTGTCTGTTTCTCCAACTTTAGCTGAATCGAGTTTGACTACGGCCGGTCCTTGTTGAAGGTTAAAACAACACACTTGACGAAAAATCATTGTGGTTTGGATGCATAGGTAAGAACGGTTCTTGATAGAAGCCCGTAGTAGCCAAGTAAAACTTGCAATGACAAAGTAGAGGACGTCTAACTTGTTTTTGTAGGGCATGTTGTGATGTGATAAGGTCAAGACATGATGCGATATAATTCACTACAAAAAAGACACATTAGTGACATTTTGGGCCGAACGGAAATTTTTTCTGTCATACTTACGACACTTCTATGACGATAATTGTGACAAAACCTGGTATCATCATAGATGTGGTGGGGTCCTACTTCTATGACAAAAAATCATGATAGTAAATGGGCTTTTTGTCCTGGGCAGGCCGGAGACGCAGCTGCATGACATTCTTTGGGCCGTCCATGACGGAAAAACAGTGGTAGAAGCGAGGGTGAGGAAAATATCGGGGGACTTCCCGGTTATGGTGGGTGGTCGGGGCCGAGCGATGCACGTTTCTCTCGTACGTACGCGCATGTATGCAAGGCGTTGCGCTCTAACTGAGAACCCAAGCGAGGCATTGGGCTCTAACTGAACCCGAGCGATTGCACTGCAGGCTACGCGTTACTGAACCCGAGAGATCGATCGATTCTTTGCTGTTAACTGAACCCCAGTGGTTCCTTCGCTACTGCTGCTAACTGAAGCCGATCGAACACTGTAGCCTCCTTCCCTCGATGAACAGTGAGCGCTGTTGGGGGGGGTGGATGAACAGTTCCCGATGGGGGGTTGGATGAACAGGACCCCATGGTAGTAGAGGCCGTTGCCGCTGGATGAACAGGACCCTGATCAATCGAGCCGGTGGATGAACAGGACCCCGTGGAGGGGTGGATGAACAGGACCCTATGAAGGGTTGGATGAACAGGACGACTCCTTTGAGGGTTGGTTGAATAGTAGTCCGTGGAGGGGTGGATGAACAGTAGCCGGTGGAGGGGTGGTTGAACAGGACCCCGTGGAGAGCGCTAGTTGAACAGTAGCCGCAGTGGAGAAGCGCGTGGTGGAGGATGGATGAACAGGAGCCCGTGGATGAACAGTCGCAGGTGGAAGCTGGAGGAGGTCGACGGTGGATGAACAGTAGCCCGTGGAGGCAGTCGAAGTTGGATGAACAATAGCCCGTGGAGGCAGTCGATGGTGGAGATGAACAGTATCCCATAGAGTCTCGCTTTGCGGTATGCCACACCCTTCCCGATGAACAGGACCCCCGTTTCGACCATAGCGCTCCAACACAAGTCTGTTTCCTTTGTTTTGCGGTACACCACACCCCTCCCGATCAACAGGACCCCGTTTCCATCGTAGGAGGTCTGTTTCCTCCGTTTTGCGGTACGCTAGACCCCTCCCGATGAACAGGATCACATTTCGACCATGGCCGGTCGAACACAAGGCCGTTTCCTCCGTTCTGTGGTATGCCAGGCCTCATTTCCATCGGCTGTTCCATCCAAGTCGGTTGGCTCCCGATGAACACAACGACGCATTCCGTTCTGACCCAGCCGGTTGCCTCTCCATGATCATGATGACGGCACGGCTTCTCCGTTCTGACCCAGCCATGTACACGAGCGCTGGTCGTATGTATGTGTGAGTAGGCGTTCGAGATCACGCCCGTACGTACGTACGTACGTGGCCGTATTTTCTTTCTTGCACCCTGGCCGCTGTACGTACGCGTACATGCTACGTGCGCGCATCTACTATGACACGTGTGCGCCTCTACATCGACCAGTATGTACGTAAACGTTCGCGACCAGAATGACAACGCTATGTACGCTTCGACCAGGTGGGTCCCGACTGTCAGGAACTTCCTTGCGTGCGAAGATGTAGCTGGTGGATCCCAGCAGTCAGGGGGAAATGTTTTTTCATGAAATATGGTGGCCCGTCCAGTGGGTCCCTACTGTCAAGTGGAGGAATCATTATTTTCCGCGTAATAAGGAGGCACTTCCTTGCTGCGGCCGTGGACCCAGCCGTCAGCCTCTCCACGTACAGTACTCTTCTAATGGAAGTCGGTCGTTGACCACATTGACCATGCCGCGCTGAGAGCACCAAGGCGGTGGACGATGGCGAGGCCTAGGAAGGGGACGACGCGGAGCCATGGAAGACGAGACCGTGGATGCCCTTGCGGAGAGGAGTATGAGGGCTCACTGGTTCGGCTGTTGTGTGAGGCTGCCGTCGCCGCAGGGCCTGGCCAGCGGTGGGAGTAGTAGGGGCGGTGAGGCCACCACGGCAGCACAGCCGGCCATGGGAGGCAGGAGCAGGCGGCACGACCGGCGCTCCTTTGGGCGGCTAGAGCAAGAAGACTAGAGGTTGAAGAAGCACTACGGTCGTTGGATGGACATCGTATGGTCACTGGAGCTAGAATTGTTCATATTTACTCAGTTGACGAAGTCCTCCGTCCCCATCAACTTAGTAGGCCCACATGTCATCCTCCCACTATGTTGGGTCCCAGCTAGCAGGGGGTATTCATTTTTTTTGCATAATAAGGAGGCACTTCCTTCCATGCGAAGATATAGCTGGTGGGTCCGACTTGTCAGTGGGGGGAACATTTTTTTCACGAAATACAGAGGCCCTTCTGGTGGGTCCCAGATGTCAGGTGGAGGAATCATTATTTTGCGCGTAATAAGGAGGCATTTCCTTGTGTGCGGCCGTGGACCCAGCTGTCAGCCTCTCCACGTAAAGCCCACGTCCGATGGATGTCATTCGTTGACCATGTTGATCACAGCACGCCGAGAGCACCGGGGCGGTGGACTACGACAAGGCCTAGGAAGGGAATGACACGGAGCCGGGGAAGACACGGTAGTGGTTGCCCACGTGGTGGGAAGTACGAGGGTTGACTGGTTCGGCTGCCATCGACGGAAAATAACAAGAGGTGTGGGTGAGTAGAGGGATAGCCAGGCCAGGGATACGAGTATGGTGGGGCCGTGAGGCCTGCCCGGCAGCACAGCCGGCCACGGGAGGCGGGAGCACGAGGTTTCGCCGGTGCAGGTTTGGGCGGCTGGAGCAAGAAGACCAGAGGTTGAAGAAGCACTATGGCCGTTGGATGGACATTGTACGGTCACTGGAGCTAGAATCGTTCATACTGACTAAGTTGACAAAGCTCTCCGTCCCCGTCAACTTAGTAGGCCCACATGTCAGCCTCCCACTATGATGGGTCCCAGCTAGCAGGGGGAGTATTCATTTTTTTGTGCGTAATAAGGAGGCACTTCCTTGCGTGCGAAGATATAGCTGGTGGCCGGCCTGTCAGTGGGGGAGCAACTTTTCGCGAAATACAGAGGCCCTTCTGGTGGGTCCCAGATGTCAGGTGGAGGAATCTTTATTTTTCTTGTAATAAGGAGGAATTTCCTTGTGTGCGGCCGTGGACCTAGCTGTCAGCCTCTCCACGTAAAGTGCACGTCCGATGGATGTTTTTCGTTGACCACGGTGCGCCGAGAGCACCAGGGCGGTGGACGACGGTGAGGCCTAGGAAGGGAACGACACGGAGCCGGGGAAGACACGGCAGTGGCTGCCCACGTGGTGAGGAGTACGAGGGTTGACCGGTTCGGCTGCCGTCACCGAAATATAACAGGAGGTGTGCATGAGTAGAGGGATAGCCAGGCCAGGGATGTGAGTATGGTGGGGCCGTGAGGCCTGCTCGGCAGCACAGTCGGCCACGGGAGGCGGGAGCAGGCAGTTCCGCTGGCGTTGGTTTGGGCGGCTGGAGTAGGAAGATCAGAGACTGAAGAAGCACGATTGCCGCTAGAGTTGACATCTAACGGTGTGACGCTAGTAGAGTTGATTGTTGACTAAGTTTCATTTTTTTGAGAAACCTTGTGTACGCATGAACTTAGTAGGCCCACAAGTCAGCTTCCAAATCTGTGGCAGACAACATAGAGCCCATTTGCTATTTTTTTAATAATTTGCAGCCCATTTGCTATTTCTTATGTAATTTATTACAACCCATTTTCTGCCTAGGACCACGGTCAAAAAGTTCAACCTTATTTTGCATATTTAGGTGGAGTCCGAACTGTTGTAATCCCGAAATGATAAACATTTTTTAAGAACTTATTGATATGCCCAAAAAATTGTTTTGTTTTGTAAGCAAACAAGACCTGGGACAATTGAGTTGGTTTAAGGGAAAACCAGTGGTAAAAAAATCAGCACTGGGAGGGAAAGCAACAACAAAAATAAGGATGTAAATATGAAAAGGGAACTTTACGTATTTTCAATATAATGATACGTGTATATGAACTAGTAAAACTATAGGTAGAGATTAGAAAACGAAAGTAGGACATGTCGTTTCAAGAGGAAAATAGAACTGGGCTGTGTGTTTGATTCAGTAAAAAAACTGCATGCGGATGTTGTAAGACAAAATACAACTAACGCTGGCGGGCCAGAGGCCAGTAGATATTTGCTGGATCTTTGTGCCCCATTGTCGTCATGGGCTAGGCCTGTTAAAAACAGAACCAAGCCTGGGCAGTCTACAGCCCAGTTGAAACTTGCTCGACCTGAAAAAATAATATACCTGCTCAATAAACAAGAGAATTCTGCAAGTATAGATAGATAACTAGGATGCAGCAGGTATATTGTTTTTTCATCGTGATAATAAGTGCATGCACTTGTTTCGAAAAATTTGGAGAACTAGGAATTCGAAAGGCAGGTGCTTATGCTAGGCATCAAATAAAAATCAGGTGCCTGAAAATTCGTTTCGAAACAAATGATTCAGCTTTATATCCACGTCGACCCTCGGTATGATGGTTGGAAGCAAATGCCAAGTTCATACCGAAAGATCATTAACAGCAATACCAACTTGCGGACGACAAGGTAGTACAAGTACCAATACCAAACTAATTTGTAATCTTTTTAGTCCTGGCCCTAGTGTTCGTCCGGTAGAAAATCTTGCAGAGGACCATCTCCCGCTCCTTCTCTTGCTCCAGGTCCCTGAGGTGGTACTAGTGCATCACCTAGTTGGTCCTCTGCTTGTCGAAGTTCTTTTTTTGCGGGAATGGTCAAAGTTCTTGTTGGTGTGCAGCACCAGAACCTTTTTGTTGCCCGTCTGCCGGCCATTGACCATCACCGGCAAGGTATTGACGGTCTTGTGCGACATCGCGTGCATGCCGCACTCTGATAGTATCTTGCGACGCGTCCACATGCCCCTTTTGAACGCCCTGGAATTGCACTAGAAGAAATGCTTGCTTAGGCCACTCAGTGTGATACCTGCAGTATTGTCGAATACAGGTTTTAGTGTATGTAGTTGGCATTTTCATAACATCTTTGGCATGTTGCAGTCACTTGTTTCAATTTTTATTAACTGTCAAATTGTAATTGCTTCACTAGGTCTACGTCTAAAAAGAAAAATAGAGTTATAAACAAAGGAATATTTTTGTGCAAGTAGATGGTCGATCGGTGTCTTACCTGGAAGTTTCTCTGGATGGGTGTAGCATATGTCGTGCTCGCTGTGAATGGTTGGTATGAACAAATCGATCAAAGGGTGAGATCTTGCGCTGTTAGCACTCACTTTGGCCTGAAGGTTCTCGATCAGCTCCTGATCCGTGGGATCAAACTTGACACCAGCTGGCAGCACTGGCGAATCCTTCTTGGAGTTGCATCGGTTAATTCCAGTTATATGGTACTCAATGTATGATCAATCGACTGTTTTAAGTGAATGATGAAAGATTTTGACAGATAAGTGGTAGTACTCCAAATCTGAAGTCCACAATACCCGAACATGCCGCCGAGATTCTTGTGTCACCTCACGCGCAGCGAGTTGTCATGTCAATTCAATGTGAGGACATGATGAATAATTTGACCGATGTATACTAGTACTGCTACTGTACTACTTACTAGTCATATTTAGTGTCACATTTTAATCATAGGTTTAACTAAAAAAATGTCAATGCATGTCACCGAAAGTTATTCCATTGGAAACTATGTTCAAATACGAATAAAACGATATAATTTTTTGTGACATGCATTAACATTTAGTTAGTGAAATTTATGGTCAAAATTTGACACAAATTACGAAGGGGACCAGTAAACCAGGAGGGAGGTAGTAGTACGAGTAGCGCAATATACGGTAGATAGGACTAGTACAAATTTAGAAATGGGGTAAGAAGTTACAAGGCTGTGCGACAGACTTTGTAGGCTACATGAGTAATACAAAATATAATTCCCATTGGACAACACTTTCACCAACAAGTACACACTTGAAGCCTAATTGATATATATATATATATATATATATATATATATATATATATATATAGGACCGAGCTATTCTGTTACTAGTAACAGAATAATATTTTGTTACCATCTGCCCCTATATACGCATTGGATCTGGACAAAGCACCGCCGTGGACCAAACCTTATCTACCTAGACGCTCAGCCACTCCCTCCCTACCGACCGCCGCCCCTTCCTACGCACGCGAGGCAGGCGCCGGACCCCGGCCCCTCACTACTCGCGCGCTGCCGACGCCGGACCCCCGCCCCTCCCTACCCGCACGCTACCGCCACCTTCCTCTGCGACGCCGCCACGTCCTCGTCGTCCTCCATCGCCCATCCAGCCTCCTCCTTCCGCGTCGCCGTCAACCTCTCCAGCTTGCCACCACAACCTCCCCCTCCCCCTGGCGCACCGCGGGGACCTCCCCTTCATCCAGCGCGCGGCTGTGTCAACTTGCTCGAGCTCCACCGCCCGCCTCCCGACCACCATCAGTCAGCTACCACCGAACTGACGCCCCCTTCTCCCAGGAATCACCGCCGTCGGGACTTGCTTCCTGCGCCCCGCCACCGCCCAGGGACCCAACGCGCCGCCGCTCCTCTGATTCTTCTCCCCGTCTCTGCTTGCAATTCTTCCGCCGACACCAATGGTCAGCACCCCAACCTTCCTTTTTCTCTCGATCTCACTTCGTTGCTGCTCTGCATGAAGCAAAACAAATGTGTTTTATAGGATTTGCTATATATGCGTACACCTTTGTAGGTTTTTTCTGTTCAAATTTTGCTAGCAAAACAAGATTTTTCACAGTTCAATATAAATAGTGAAATCAGCTAGTTCATGGGAAATAAATCAACTATATGTGTGCACACTGCACTGGCAATTCCATAGAAAAAATCCAGCAGTTTGCTAAACAAAAAATTCACACACATGGCTCTGGAAAATCATTGATCAGGTAAAGTTCAGTTCAGACCACACTAACTGGGCATATTATAGATAATATTTGCAATGTCCTAAATTCTCCCACTCTCTGGAAACAAAGTAGTAGAAAAGGATGTGAAAAGGTCTAAAGTTCAATTCATCTACATGCATAAGTCTGAAGATTGTCGTAGAAAGATTTCAAGTGTGGCTTCGTGAAAAGGTGTGGGTTTCTATTAGTAATTTGGCAGAAGTTGTACTTGATTTTGTGGAGCTTTATTGAAAAATTATGTTATTGGATTGGACATGTGCTGTCGTTTGATATCATAAATAGGAGCACAAAACCAGAGGAGCAACTTGAGCTGATGCTGCCACTACTTTTCAATTGTGCCTTGATGCTACTTAATTCAATCTTGTGCTTATTCTGTGCACAACTTAATGCTCTATAGGTGCTTGTCAAAATGTGTATGAGAACCAAATATTTTTCCGCTTTTTTTGGTATAACGGTGCAAAAATGAATTAGCTTTTTTGAGAGCTACAGGTCATAATGCCTGAAATTCTTATATGATTGTATCAGTTCAGACTCGAGGATATAATAAGTTCGGAGTTCAAGTTTCAAAATTCTGCAAGTTTGGATATATCATCTAGATAAGTTCAACGAAAAATTCTGCAAGTTCGGTGTGTGTGCTGTTACAAATCTAAATTCATATACAAATCCATCTAGAAGAGAATATTTGGTAAGTACAATTTTATACCCGATACAGAAAGTGTAACATAGGTGAGGGAATTAAGTGAAGCTTGGTCTGAATTGATTTGAGACATGCATTTTTTAGTACCAGAACCTTGGCTACCCATTCAAGTAATCACAAAGACCATCATAGACGACGACGGGCCTACAACAACTATGGTTTTAGTCAATGTTTCAAAAGTGCACAGTACTACTTTTTATGCTTCACTCTTTGTCGTGGGAAGGTGACTAAAGCTCCATATTGCAATTTCACTAGACTATCCGGATTTCATTTAGTGTTCAAAATTAAATACTTTCTTGTCCAGTCATACTAGTACTGATGAATATCAAGTTGGCGTTGTGCTCGGCCATAGGCCTGCCCTTTCTCTCTCCCTTTGGTTCGAGGAGCAGCAACTGCTGGGCCTGCAGTGCCGCCATCTGAAGACAGAGGAGATGGCCATAATTCCCTTATGGTAATTATGCAGGTGCAGAACCTTCTGAGCGCACGACAGCCTCGTCCGTCCAAGTTGAGCACTGGGCGCCGTACGAGTAGAGCACCGCGCCTCGTCCAAGTTCCCATCTAATGTTGAATAATATACCGCTGAGTGCTATTGACGGTCAGTTACTTCTTCCTTTCATGCTGCACATGTGAACTGAAAACTGTAGAAAAGAGAATTTAGTATGTTTTGGAGAGCTTAATTTCCCAAGTGGCAAATTTGATTTGTACCAGTAAGTACATGATTAATATTTTATAATATGTGTGGTTCCAGTAAGTACATGAGTACTATTTAGCATGTTTGATTGCTTCTGAATAATGAAAATGTGTGTGTACTGATGCATTTCAAAAATTGTGATGTGTGTTCTCAGGAAAAAAACATTTTCTGGTTATTGGTGCCGCTGGATAACAGTCATAGTTTGTCGCCAGCAAAGTTCTGGCTTATACTAATAGTAGAACTTACTGGTTCTCTGTGACATAAAATTGAAAAAAGACAAAAAATTCTCAAGTAATATAATCTGTAGCAAAACATAGGATTTGTTTATCGAATTGTTGCACAAGTAGTGTTCCATTTATCTTTCTCTCATGCCTGCCCATTTGATCTTATAGGAATTGAGGCTTCGCCGAGGAACAAGACTGGTAACTAGCGCAAAGGAGAATATGTAGAGAGGTGGCACTGCTAGACTTGCTGATGTGTAGTTATGGCATAAAAAGATGAAAACAATGGTATCTTGTATGATTCCATAAGGTGCACGTAGAAAATCTTCCCATGTGGATCTGTACAAATTGTAATGGATCAGCCCATAACATGCAAATCTTCCCATGTCGAGAGGAGACTATAAGTTCAATATTTTAATTAAAAATATTGATTAGTACAAGTTAAAAACGGTGGTAAAAGTACAAGTCATAAAATGGTAAAAGTTCAAGCAAAAGGAAACCCCATGCAATTCAAATGGTAAAAGTACAAGTCATAAAATAAGAGAAGTCCAGAACATCATTGTAAAAAAATGTTTATTTCAAAAAAAAGAACAAAAAAACATTTTCTTTTTGAAAAAAAATTCATTCACTTCGATGATATAAACCATGCAAGTACAGGGCCGACGATACAATAACATTCAGTTCAACAATATAAACCATGCAAGTTCAGGGCTAGGATACAGTAAACCGTTGAAAATTTACGAGAAAAATATTACCCAAGAAACATAGCAAATGTCTAGTTAGTGAAAACACGCTTAGTACAAACCCATGCAAGCATCAGTACAAGTACCTTTTTTTGGTACCATTTAAAATTACTCTACAAAAAATAGCTCAGTACAAACATACACATATATCAGTACGACTACTCTATTTTTCAGACAAGAAAACAGCAGGATCCGTCATGTCATATTCAAGATTACTCTTAAACAGTTGCGAAGTAGAGAAAATATCCAACATGACTAAGTTTCGCATTTTCGATAGCTATCCAACGGTATATTATTTGCCCCATTTCGACAAACTTTAAAAAAAACCGCGTTCAAAACCAATTTTAACCGTATTTGAATTCATATTTAAACCGTAAGGAATTAGAAAAACTTTCTATATGCAAAAGTTGCGCATTTTCCATAGCTTCCCACGCCGTATCATTTGCGTCAATCTGACAAACTGTTTGCAAAAAATAGTGAAAAAACATTTCGCATAAAATTTCACTGTTTTTCGAATAACTTTTAAATCATATAGAATTTGAAAAAAATAGTAGATATATGGAAGATGCGGATTTTCACAAGCTTTCCAACGCCATCTCATTTGCCAATTCCGACAAACCGTTTGAAAATTAAGTCCAAAATACAATTCACGTTTTCGGTTTTGAAAAAATGGTTTTTTCAAAACTGCTCTTAAATCATAACTTTTTTGTAAAAAAAATTATAAGATTGTAATGTGGATGTCAAGAGCTTTCCAACGATATATTACACACCCTGTTTCGATAAAAAAATAGCAAAAAAATTGAACTAAAGAAGACGATTTTTAACAGCAACAGAAAGCATCAGTTCAACCGCTTGAATTCATCAGTTCAAGTAGGGTAATAGAATAATATTATGTTACGCGTAACAGAATAGCCCATATATATATATATATATATATACAAGGTCGCGCTATTCGTCACCCTGGGTGAGGAATAGTTATTCTTCACTCCCTCTCTATTTTGACATGAATGCACCGTATTTTTTTACGTTTCGTAAATTTTGTCTTATTTCATACATAAAAAGAGAACGTAAGAAAATATGTACTCGCCGTAAAAAAATATTTTATGTTACGTAAAATTACGAATGTAAAAACATGCTGTAAAACATACATAAAATGCGAATTTTCTGGTCTTATAACCTATATATTTGTTTTCTTAAACCAAACTTTACATAGTGAATCAATATGAATGTAATTATTTTTATTCCAAATGTAATTTATTTAAGAAGCAATTGTAAAATTACCTCCGGTGAAGAATAACTTATTCTGCATCCTGGGTGATGAATAATATTACTATAATATATATGGCTTATGCACAGCATCTCCATCATCATTATCAATACATCCTACGTAGGTGAGTTAGGATGCAGTTGATCCCAGAAAGGTATCTATCCTTCAAACGAGATGAGTGCTTCAAACTAACAACGGTACATAATATCCAACAAAAGAGGGTCATGCTACAGCAGCAGGATACATGACTCAGTCTAGATATTAGTACGAATCAAGTTGTGCATATTTGCTGTTGGCACGAACCAAATCACCGCATGTCGGGTTTGCAAATGCCATCCATCGCATGGAAGCTTGATGCCTTTCACACACTGAAGATTATCTGGCAACAAGCTGTGTCGACAAATCTCTGGATATGGTGATTCAAGAAACCCATGGTATGATGTGTAAACACAGTTCCCCCCGGCGAATGGAAGTTGCATAGCACGGTAATCATTGCCGGTGATATGATCGATGATTGGTTGGACGATCAGATAATTGAGCCCGGGGAACATGGAGTGGTTGCCGAGGCTATAAACCCGCCTCCAGTTGAATACGCCTAGCCCAACGGAGCTGGGATCTTTCTCAAACACGAAGCAGCCATAGCCATCAATGTCATGAACGCCCCAGGCATTGTACTACATGTGGTTTTATGAAATGGTTTGGTCAATTTGGTACGTGGAAATGAGCATCAAATGACCGCCGTCAGCTGAAGGAGCGATAAACCACCACCCATCTGCTGGTATGATTCCAGGTCCTGCAATCATGAAGGCCATCGCATTTGCGTCTGCCGCAACAATTCAAATTGGAGACCAAAAGGACAAAATAAACAATCATGTTCAAAGTATGTGTGGAATTAAGACTATTATAACAGTGACACATATCATAGACAGATAATTGCAATGTCGTGGTCATAATCATACCCCAAGTTAAAAAAATAAGCCAATGGCTTTCATATTCTAGGAATATATCATGGTTCAAACATCATGTAACAATGAGAAGAAAACAGATATGACAGGGCCTAGTCATATTCTACCATAGCACTTACAACAGTTATCATATCAACTCTAAGCAATAACATGCGTTGTTATAAAAATCCTGGAAATGAGAGTAACATATAGCAATCATGATGTTATACTCATAATATCTATTCAAACAATCATTAGATGCCAATTGTTCTCATATCAACTCTAACACTAACATGTGTGGTCATAAAAATCTACGAAATGAGAGGAACATATAGCAATGATGTGGTTATAGACATACTATAGGCCTGTTTGGATTCCCTCCTCCTCCACAACTCTGCTCCGGGAGATGGAGGGGCCGCATTTTAAAATCATGAAGTGGGGAAGGAGGCGCTCTACAGATTCTCAAATTTCACGGAGTGGGAGTATTACCGAACAGGCCTATATATTCTAAATTTGTAACAATGAACAGGCAATCGTATTCATAAGGTAAATATGAGATGAGATAGAACAATTACACGACGATAGATTCCACCAGTATAGGCAGCCAATATGTGCGTCGACTGCGTAAATGATGCCATCGTGCACTATAGCATCATACAGAAATGTTGACTGAAGAGGATAGACGATGAGCCATAACCATGTATGGCGACCGGATTCCAGATAGACCAATCCCATGTTGAACACGGCAATGAGCTTGTAATCCATGTAGTCTTCTGATGGTGTGGGCACTTCGCAGATTACAACCTTCAGCAAACAGAGGTCGAGCCAAAAGCTCGACGTGTCTCGTGCTTAGTAGGTAGGAGTGTCCGGCGCGCCGCGAGGCTCGATGGAGGCGGTGTCCAACGATGGAAGGGTGATCTCTCGTTGGGTCTAGATATCCACGAGATGCCACGAACTACCGGATTGGTGGATGAGGATGATCCAGTTGGCCTTCATGCCCGCCCAGTAGTGGCCGCGCATAAAGGACGGGTGGACGGGTAGTGGTAGCTGAAAGTGCAACTATCCCTAGGTGGTTTTGGTAATTCATAACAACATATAGCTCATTGAGCTAATACTATTCCAAGATGATTATTTCAGGAAAGCTCAATGATTGGCATGGCATGGATGTGAAAGTGGAACCCTCAAAATGCTAAGGAAAAAGGATTGGCTCAAGCTCAAAAGCTCAAGACTCTTCATTTTATATTTTAGTGATCCAAGATCACATTGAGTCTTTAGGAAAAGCCAATACTATCAAGGAGGGATGAGGTGTTGCTTAATGATCCTCTTGCTTCATGTGCTTAGTGATATGCTCCAAAACCCTCAAATACTTTCCCATATCCACATTTGACCTAAACCCTAAGACAAACTCGGTCCTACCGATTCTTCCTATCCGGCGCCACCGAGTTTCACTTGTCATTAGCCACTGCCAAACCCTAGCAATTCGGTTCTACCGATAGGGATCTCGGTCTCACCGAGATGGGATTGCAAACTCTCTGTTTCCCTTTCATAACTTTTCGGTCTCACCGAAGGAGCGAATCGGTCCCACCGAGATTGCAATGTAAACTCAGTGTTTCCCCTTTGTAACTTTTCGGTCTCACCGAGTTCCACTCGGTCTCACCGAAAGAGCAAATCGGTCCCACCGAGTTTGCCTGACCAACTCTCTGGTTAGCTAATTACCAAATTCGGTCTCACCGAGTTTGTGTAATCGGTCTCACCAAGATTACGTTATGCCCAATCCCTAACCATATCGGTCCTACCGAGTTGCATGTCAGTCCCACCGAAAATCACTAACGGTCGCTAGGTTTACATTTTCGGTCCGACCGAGCTTATTGATTCGGTCCCACCGAGATTGGAAAACTGTGTAACGGTTGGATTTTGTGTGGAGGCTATATATACCCCTCCACCTCCTCCTCATTCGATGAGAAAGCCATCAGAACACACACACCATTCCAACTCATATGTTCTGAGAGAGAACCACCTACTCATGTGTTGAGACCAAGATATTCCATTCCTACCATATGAATCTTGATCTCTAGCCTTCCCAAGTTGCTTTCCACTCAAACCTTCTTTCCACCAAATCCAAATCCTATGAGAGAGAGTTGAGTGTTGGGGAGACTATCATTTGAAGCACAAGAGCAAGGAGTTCATTACCTACACACCATTTGTTACTTCTTGGAGAGTGGTGTCTCCTAGATTGGCTAGGTGTCACTTGGGAGCCTCCGACGAGATTGTGGAGTTGAACCAAGGAGTTTGTAAGGGCAAGGAGATTGCCTACTTCGTGAAGATCTACTGCTAGTGAGGCAAGTCCTGTGTGGGCGATGGCCATGGTGGGATAGACAAGGTTGCTTCTTCGTGGACCCTTTGTGGGTGGTTGCTTCTTCGTGGACCCTTCGTGGGTGGAGCCCTATGTGGACTCGCGCAACCGTTACCCTTGGGTGGAGGCCTGTGTGGACTCGCGCAACCGTTACCCTTCGTGGGTTGAAGTCTCCATCAACGTGGATGTAGGATAGCACCACCTATCCGAACCACGGGAAAAACATCCATGTCTCCAATTGCGTTTGAATTCTCCAAACCCTTCCCTTTACATTATTGCAAGTTGCATGCTTTACTTTCCGCTACCAATATACTCTTTGCATGCTTGCTTGAATTGTGTGATGATTGCTTGACTTGTCCCAAAATAGCTAAAATCTGCCAAGAACTAAAATTGGGAAAAGGTTAAGTTTTTATTTGGTCAAGTAGTCTAATCACCCCCCTCTAGACATACTTTCGATCCTACAAGTGGTATCAGAGCCTTGGTCTCCATTTGCTTTGATCTCCGTAGCTTTTGGTGGTCATAGCCTTGGTTTCACAACCTAGGAGAGTATGGCGTCTAGCGAGGGAAATTATCACCGTAGAGGTCCTTACTTTGATGGTACTAATTTTGCTAGTTGGAAGCATAAAATGAAAATGCATATTCTTGGACATAACCCCGCCGTTTGGGCTATTGTGTGTGTTGGCTTGCAAGGTGACTTCTTTGATGGGAGAGAACCAAACCGTGAAGCTACCGCGGATGAGTTGAAGATGTTGCAATACAATGCTCAAGCTTGTGATATTCTCTTCAACGGATTGTGCCCCGAAGAATTCAACAAAATCAGCCGTCTTGAGAATGCAAAGGAAATTTGGGACACTTTGATTGACATGCACGAAGGTACCGACTCTGTCAAGGAATCCAAGTTGGATGTGCTTCAAAGCCAACTTGACAAGTTCAAGATGAAGGATGGTGAAGGTGTCGCTGAAATGTACTCTAGGCTTGCTCTCATCACAAATGAGATTGCCGGCTTAGGAAGTGAAGAGATGACCGATAGATTCATCATCAAGAAGATCCTAAGAGCCTTGGATGGAAAATATGATACCGTGTGCACATTGATCCAAATGATGCCCAATTACAAAGATCTCAAGCCAACGGAGGTGATTGGAAGAATTGTTGCTCATGAGATGTCACTTAAGGATAAAGAGGAACTTCACAACAAATCAAGTGGTGCCTATAAAGCCTCATGTGAAGCCCCTACATCATCAAGTGAGAAACAAGACTTCAATGAAGAATTGAGCTTAATGGTGAAGAACTTCAACAAGTTCTACAAGAGTAGAAGCAAAGATAGAAGCTTCAAGTCAAGGTCCTACAATGACAAAAGATCTTCTAGTCGAGAGCGAAACTGCTACAATTGTGGAAGACCCGGACACTATTCCAATGAGTGTACGGCTCCCTACAAGAGAAGAGAAGATTCTCCAAGAAGAAGAAGCAAAGAATCACCACCAAGAGAGAGAAGGAGTAGAGATGATCGTTATGAACGAAGATACTCACGGAGAAGCAAGGATTCGGAAAGGAAGGAAAAATCATCAAGGAGCTACACAAGAAGAAGACATCAAGCTCATGTTGGTGAATGGGTATCCGGCTCCGACTCCAACAGCCACTCCGAGAGAAGTTATCACTCCGACTCCGAAGATACTCAAGATGAAGGTGTTGCCGGTCTAGCACTTGTGTCAACCAACTCCTACGACATATTTGACTCACCAAATGAAGGAATTGGAAGATGCTTCATGGCCAAAGGTCCTAAGGTAACACACCCCGAGTATGTTGATTTCAATAGTGATGAAGATGACTTGTTGGGTGATGATTTGCTTGTTGACAACTCTAGTGATGAATACTATGATGAAAGACCAATTAATCATGATAATCAAGATAAAACGAATGACAATGATAAGGAGAAGATTGAGGCTCTAACTAAAGAACTAAAAACTCTTAAGTTAGCTCATGACACTATCTTCGAAGATCATCGAGAACTTTTAAGAGCTCATGAGAAATTACGCTTTGAAAAGCTCAATCTTGAGCAAGAGCATGAGTTCTTAAAGGCAATCAATGATGATCTCCGCAAGAGAAGTTCTTCTTACATTGCCAAGCGTTTACTCTTATCTACTTACATGCCTCAAGTCAAGTCTAGTAACAAGAAAGATTCTTCCTCTAGTAGTAACAATGATCATGCTAAATCCAATATTGTTGCTTCTAGTAGTTCTCTTGATTCCACTAATGATTCTCTTAGCCAAGTTACACTTGAGCAAGAAAATAGCTTATTGAAGGGAATTATAGAGAAAGGAGTGTACAAAAGCCTTGCCGGGAGAAAGCAATTCGAGGAAATTGTGCGCAAGCAAGGAATGCACCGGAAGAATCAAGGTGTTGGTTTTGAACGAAATTTCAATGCCAATGGAGTTGAGTGGGAAGAAGATCAATACCCCAAGACAAAGTTTGTCCCTCAACAAGAGAAGTATGATGCTTCTTTCAAGGGACACAAGCTCAAGATGATCTTCCACCACAAGACTACAAGCAAAAAGGCAAGGACAAGCTTCAAGAGGAAATTGATGCATTTGAAGAAGCTCCTAAGACCTTAGTCAAGTGGATTCCCAAGACTACTTCAAGTTCCACTTCATCAAGTACGACTACAACTCCAAGGATTCCCATCAAGATGATGTGGATCCAAAAGAAGAAGAACTAGAGAGTTCTTGAGGGTGACTCCGCCAACATACTTCACTCTTATCATTTTGGCAAAAACAAGTGCAATCAACTTCCACATCTTGCACTAGTTCAAGGAGTCACAAACCCTCTTGTTGGTAAGACAAGGGACAAGGTAACCTAAAAGTTTTCATGGACATCATCTTTTGTGTGCATCACTCTATGTCTATGGATATCCTTGTTTGTTCCTTGTGGGACTAACCCATGTAGGTATTGAAAGTGCAATTCACTCAAATGGATAGCTCCAAGAGATCTACATCAACATTGAGCATCCACATCTTCAACATCTACATGAAGTCATCATCGACAAAACCCAAGGTTAGTTCATCCCTCTTAGGGGGGATATCACATCTAGGGGGAGCTTTACTCTAAGACTTGAGCTAAAGCAACTCTAAAGATGTGAACAAAACAATGCTTTATGTAAAAGTGGTAACCCCACTTGAGCTTAAACGATGAGTATGACCTATGATCAAGTGCTCTCACTTGACTCCTAAGTCAATATACACATATATAGATGACCTAGTCATCGCAAATTGCTTGATAGATGCTAGAATTGGTTGTGCATGCCTTGTCACATATTTCATTTGCCATCTTATTGTGTGAGCATGCTGGTTGCATATTTTACTCATTCGAGGACATCCACTTGTTGTTTTGATTGTTTGGTTTTATCTTCTTTTGCCAAGTGGGTGGACAAGAATGCCTAAGAACCTCCTCTAGCTATCTATGCTTTTCTCGTCTCAAACTCTATTCATGCTGCATCACAAAATTTGATCAAGTCAGATTCGAACCACTCTGTGTGAGGAGCGCTCGGAGTCCCCGATTCGTCATAGACTTAAACTTCCAAAACCTCTTTATGATTCTCGGTCTGACCGATACTCCACTTTCGGTCCTACCGAGATCATTAAGTTGATCTAGGTTTTCGATCTCGGTGCAACCGATTTGAACCTTTCGGTCACACCGAGTTTCAGTAACTGCACGCAGTTATGAATCTCGGTGCCACCGAGTTGTTCCACTCGGTCACACCGACAGGGTCGGGCTATATATAGTCACGGGCAAAATTTTGGAAATTTCTCCGAACCCCTTTGCCCGCGCAATAGCCTGCTCTGCCAACGTGGTCTCCAGATCGTCTTCTCGCCGCCAGCCGCCTCCAGTAGCTGGTCTCCGTCGCCGTCAACGGGAATTCTGCCCCGCCGTTGCCGCCGTAGCAAGTCCCCGCCGAACTAGGGTATGGACTTGATCTTTGTGCTATTCTCCAATCTGATTCCTAGCACATTGTGTTCTTCATGATTCTTGCCACGATTGAAACACTCCTATCCAGTCAAAACACTCGTAGATTAGGTTTGATTCGAAAATTCTAGGTTTAGGTTTCCGCCGAAACCATCTCGGACCCACCGAGTTGAAAAACTCGGTCCCACCGATTTGGCTTATGCCATTGCACAAGTGAGACTCGGTCTGACCGAGAATTACTTATCGGTGTGACCGATTTTGGAACTCTGTGAAACCCTAGCAGTCTCGGTGCCACCGAACTGTGACTCGGTCCTACCGAGTTCACTAGTTTAGGTTCCAAAACTGCTTCGGTATCACCGAGTTTAAAAATCGGTAGATCCGAGATGATTTCAGTGGGAAACTAAAACTAAGTTTTTGGATCATTCTTTTTGCAAAAATCTCTGCATTTTGTGATGCTCATCCTTTCTACCTCATCTATAATCTGTTCACAGGGTCAGCAGTCAGAGTGCAGCATGTCTGATCAAAGTGATAGCCAGAATGTGTCAGAACAACAAGTGGTGATGAGTGAGGGAACTAGTCCCTCCAGCTCTTCTGATGAAGGCAGCAGGAGCACCCCTAGCAACTTGCCAAAGGCTGCCACAAGACAGAGGAAGAAGAGGACTTCAGATTCCGAAGATGAAGACTATGTGGCAGAGGAAGAGGCCACTTCCAAGAGAGTTGAGCCAGCTCAAGGCACTAAGCCAGGCCTGAAAATCAAAAGGCCAGCAGGCAGGCAGCCAATGTCAAAGGCTAGAATGTCAAATGAGAAGCCCATAGAGCCAGTTGCAGCTGAGAGCAAGAAAAGAAAGGAAAGGGTGAAGAAGACTGTGGCTAGAGTGCTTGGCAAAGCTTCCATCATGGAAGAGGAAGAAGAAGAAGAGGTAGCTGCACCAGCACCCAAGGCACCCAAGCTGATGGGTGATGCCATAAGATCAGGGGCTACTACATCTAAGCCCAAAGCTGCCTCCAAGCCCAAGTCTGCACCAAAGAGGAATACAAGGAGCATTCCTGCAGCTGAGAAGAACAAGGCCCCAGTGCCTGAGACTGTTGCTGAAGAAGAGGAAGAGAATGTCCTAAGGAAGCTCAAGCCCAAGATCCGAGACCACAACGTTGCTCATCCCGTGGCTGAGGACATGAAGCTCAGGAGAGATTCAGAGCTGAGGAAGTGGAGAGAAGCAGACCCGTATGCTTCAAGGAGAAGGACAGCAGTTGACTACAGGTTTCACACCAAGGAGCGGCAGGATTTTTATGAGACAGTGCTGCTAGATAAGAAGCCCATTGTCTGTGATATGCAATGGGTTGATTGGACATACATCAAGGACAATGAGGAGCACTATCCTGGAGTGCAAGACAGCTTCATAGCTTGTGGAGTAGCTGACTTTGTTGGGCAGAAGCTCACAAAGTGGAACGAGGAACTTATCATGCAGTTCTATTCCACAGCTCACTTTTATCTAGATGGGAGGATCACATGGATGTCTGAGGGTACAAGGTACCAATCCACAGTTATTGAGTGGGCACAGATCATAAATGCCCCAGAGGAGCAAGATGATGACTTGGATATCTATGCCAAGAAGAAAATGGACCACAACTCAATGTCAAATATGTACAAGGAGATCCCAAATGAAGCACTTGATACCTTCAAGTTTGGCTCAGTACATTACCTTCTGTCAGGGCTCCCGACTATCAATTGGATCTTGAGGCACACCTTATTGCCCAATTCAGGTGATCACAAGATGATCAGAGGCCATGCTATCAACTTGCTACATGTGTTTGATGTGCCTTAGAAGTTCAAGGTGATGAGCCTCATAGTGGAAACTATCAAAAGGACTGCAGCAGATCAGAAGAGGAGTTGCGGATATGCCCCTCAAATTCAGGAGCTCATCAACTCCAAGATGGGCACGGGCATATATTTATTGGACAAGGAACATTTTCCCATCCGTCCAGATTTTGAGAACAATGAAGTTGTGATGACTGAGAACGAGCCATCGTCTGCACAAGCTTACGCAAAGAAGGAGAAGGCGAGGAAGGAGAAAGCTGCCAAGATGCCAACTCAAGAGGAGGCATCTGAGTATTTCTTGAAGACTAAACAAGAGCAGCTTGGTTACTTGATTGCATCCATGCTGAGGATTGAGCAAAGTCTGGCCACCCTCACTCAGAATCAGTAGAGCCTAGAGAGAATCATGGAACAGAAGTTCTATGACTTGGATGTCAAAGTAATGGAAGTTCAGTCTGCAGTGGAGCAGCTCCAGGAGAACATGCAGGAGAGGAGAGGCAGGACTACTACTCATGCCTTTGCCAGAGTGCCAAGAGGTCCGAGGTCGTCTGCCGCGCTAGTTGCTGACACAAGAGCCACCACCTCAGCACCAGCCACAGCCTCAGTTCCACCAGCTCCAGCATCTACTTCAGCTCGAACTCCAGCGTCTACTTCAGCATCTACCGAAGCCTTCGTCCTTGGAGTGATCCGGACTCCACCACCACCTGAAGATCAAGCCTGAGCGTCGATCTAGTGCTATGCATTTTCTAGGAACTTTTTGGTAACTTGTTGCCAAAGGGGGAGAAGATGTATAGATCATAGGCTTCGAGAGAGAGAGTGTTGCTTTTCTCTCTTGCTTTATTTGGTGGTTTTTCGAACTTGTTTGCTTTTGAGTGCTTGAGATACTACGTCTTTATTTGTGAGACATTGATGATCATGTGTTTGATCATAAGCTACACTTAATGCTTGCTTAATGCTATTATCCTATCTATCTTATGTGATCATTCATTATTCTTGGTGATGAGTGCATGTATTTCATTCTTATCATTTTTAGCGCTCCACCAAGATGTATGTGACATGGAAGAGTAACCCATGACTCTAACTCCTTGTGCATTTGCAGTCCAAAGCAAATTTTAAATATGCACAAATTTAGGGGGAGCTCTTACTTGTCACATACTTCTCAAAGCGACGATATATTTCATGCTTATTATCATTTGTCGAAGCTTTGATCTATATGTTGTCATCAATTACCAAAAAGGGGGAGATTGAAAGTGCAACTATCCCTAGGTGGTTTTGGTAATTCATAACAACATATAGCTCATTGAGCTAATACTATTCCAAGATGATTATTTTAGGAAAGCTCAATGATTGGCATGGCATGGATGTGAAAGTGGAACCCTCAAAATGCTAAGGAAAAAGGATTGGCTCAAGCTCAAAAGCTCAAGACTCTTCATTTTATATTTTAGTGATCCAAGATCACATTGAGTCTTTAGGAAAAGCCAATACTATCAAGGAGGGATGAGGTGTTGCTTAATGAGCCTCTTGCTTCATGTGCTTAGTGATATGCTCCAAAACCCTCAAATACTTTCCCATATCCACATTTGACCTAAACCCTAAGACAAACTCGGTCCTACCGATTCTTCCTATCCGGCGCCACCGAGTTTCACTTGTCATTAGCCACTGCCAAACCCTAGCAATTCGGTTCTACCGATAGGGATCTCGGTCTCACCGAGATGGGATTGCAAACTCTCTGTTTCCCTTTCATAACTTTTCGGTCTCACCGAAGGAGCGAATCGGTCCCACCGAGATTGCAATGTAAACTCAGTGTTTCCCCTTTGTAACTTTTCGGTCTCACCGAGTTCCACTCGGTCTCACCGAAAGAGCAAATCGGTCCCACCGAGTTTGCCTGACCAACTCTCTGGTTAGCTAATTACCAAATTCGGTCTCACCGAGTTTGTGTAATCGGTCTCACCAAGATTACGTTATGCCCAATCCCTAACCATATCGGTCCTACCGAGTTGCATGTCAGTCCCACCGAAAATCACTAATGGTCGCTAGGTTTACATTTTCGGTCCGACCGAGCTTATTGATTCGGTCCCACCGAGATTGGAAAACTGTGTAACGGTTGGATTTTGTGTGGAGGCTATATATACCCCTCCACCTCCTCCTCATTCGATGAGAGAGCCATCAGAACACACACACCATTCCAACTCATATGTTCTGAGAGAGAACCACCTACTCATGTGTTGAGACCAAGATATTCCATTCCTACCATATGAATCTTGATCTCTAGCCTTCCGAAGTTGCTTTCCACTCAAACCTTCTTTCCACCAAATCCAAATCCTATGAGAGAGAGTTGAGTGTTGGGGAGACTATCATTTGAAGCACAAGAGCAAGGAGTTCATTACCTACACACCATTTGTTACTTCTTGGAGAGTGGTGTCTCCTAGATTGGCTAGGTGTCACTTGGGAGCCTCCGACAAGATTGTGGAGTTGAACCAAGGAGTTTGTAAGGGCAAGGAGATCACCTACTTCGTGAAGATCTACCGCTAGTGAGGCAAGTCCTGTGTGGGCGATGGCCATGGTGGGATAGACAAGGTTGCTTCTTCGTGGACCCTTTGTGGGCGGTTGCTTCTTCGTGGACCCTTCGTGGGTGGAGCCCTGTGTGGACTCACGCAACCGTTACCCTTGGGTGGAGCCCTGTGTGGACTCGCGCAACCGTTACCCTTCGTGGGTTGAAGTCTCCATCAACGTGGATGTAGGATAGCACCACCTATCCGAACCACGGGAAAAACATCCATGTCTCCAATTGCGTTTGAATTCTCCAAACCCTTCCCTTTACATTCTTGCAAGTTGCATGCTTTACTTTCCGCTGCCAATATACTCTTTGCATGCTTGCTTGAATTGTGTGATGATTGCTTGACTTGTCCCAAAATAGCTAAAATCTGCCAAGAACTAAAATTGGGAAAAGGTTAAGTTTTTATTTGGTCAAGTAGTCTAATCACCCCCCCTCTAGACATACTTTCGATCCTACAGTAGCATGTGGAGGGGCACCACGGCAACCTCCGTAGGATCGTCAAGTCAGTGTCTGGGCCACCGGCGAGGATCGGGCATCAGCAAGCTGGGTGTCTTGAAAAGAGCCAGTCGATTGCAGACAAGTAGATGGTATAAAGACACCGAGCATGCGGCTAGACGGACGGTGCTGAGCAGGTCCATACAATTACAGATCTGCTCCAAGAGAACATCGGGGAGGGAATTCCAATCGCGGTTCTACGTGTCAGTCAGTTTTGCCATAGGGTTTTTAGGGCGATGAGTGACTGGGGTTTTCGGTGCCTGCGAGCCAGCGGGGAAGTGGATTCGGGCGGGCGAGCGAAGAAGATGGCGTGTGTGGCCGAGCAGTGAGCGGGGGATATGGTACGCGCGAGCTACCAAGGAAGATGGCGCGAGTGGGTGAGCAGTGAGCGGGGGGGCATGGTGTGCGCCGACGATGGGGAAGAGAGGAGGAAGAAGAATAGAGGAGGAAGAGGAGTGAAAGACGGGAAAGAAAGTGCATCAAATCTCATTTCTACTAGTACTACTACCAGGATATACCGTTCTTCAGAGTGTAAATAGTTACATCGATGACATGTGGGTCTACCTCAAGGGGGACCATATGTCAGTTAATGGAGGAGAGAGGTGCGTAGTCATTTTTTCGGAAGCGTGCTCCACTAGCAAACATGATGGAAGTACTGGATAAGGCTGATTTAGTAACACCAACACGCTGGTTTAGCTTATTACTTAAGTGTCCCATCTGCTGCAGCGTGTATTGTCACTTCACTGTGAGGACTAGTTGAATAGTTCTCTCTGACCGAGATGGGGAATAATGGATCGTGAAGACTTCCTATCTACAGTATGCCTATGCCAGTATGCTCAGGCCCCTCCCAATGCTTCGCCTTGTACAAGTGCTAAGGCTGCCATGTAGGCAAAAAGTCCAATGTGGCAAGGTAATTAAGAGGAGAGAGATAAGTGTGGTGACCCCAGTACTAAGCGCAAGAACCTAGACAAAAAATTAAATGGAAGAATCCCACCAATGCATGAATAACTTTATTTACAAAATCAATAAATAAAGGATTCTTAGCACCAACAAGTTAAGAACCTATGCATTGGGAGCTTTAGTTGCTAAAGTTTTTAATGTGTTTAGCACCCCATGTAAGCACTGATGCATTGGAAGTAGCCTCATCCTGTCCAACAAGATGAAACATTGGCCAAGGCACCTGGTGCCAATAATGTAGGAGTGCTATTACTACCTCCTTTCCAGTTTATAGGGCTTAATTAAAAAATCTCATCAACCAAGGTAGATGATGAGTGGTGGAATAATTTTTGTAGCTTGCAAAAACACTCAGTTAATGGGCTTGTTTTCCTCAAAAAATTATGTTTACTAATGCATTAATTTTGTGTCAAACTTTGACCATCTACTCCCTCCATCCAGGTGAATAAGTCATCTTTGGTTGTGCACCGTGACCAAGGAGGGAAAAACAAGAGAACTTAATGTTTATTTGCTACTCCCTCCGTTCCTAAATATTGTCTTTTTATACATTCAAATGGAATACAACATACAGATGTATGTAGACATATTTTAGAGTGTAGATTCACTCATTTTGCTCCGTACGTAGTCACTTGTTGAAATCTCTAGAAAGACAAATACTCCGTATTTGGGAACAGAGGGAGGCTTTTACTCCGTATTTGGGAATAGAGGGAGTATCACCATATGGAGGGAACAAAGGAAGCTTGAAATATGAACATGTCAATGGGAGGGAGTAAAAGCCTCATGCATGCATGCATGCAACATGCAACACTCACACGTACACATGGACGCACGCAACACTCACACACCCATGCAGCACATAGCACATGACGCAGCACACACGCTCACGCTCAAGTGATCAACCTACTCCCTACGTCCGTGAAAGACTGTACATTTAGATATTTACACATTGACTAGGGCATAATTAACGCCCAAAAGTAGTAGAATTATGTGTTCATGCGACCATTGAGAGAAGAAGATTAAATGAAGATTGTTGCATGCTGTAATTAAGGATAGACATGTAGCCTATAGCTAGAGCACAAGTTGGTGCATTAGTCAACCAATATTGATTTTAGATTAAAGGCTAAATGCATTGGGAGTGTAGATGTACACTCTTTTTTTAGCCGAGGTACACTCTTTGTTGGAAGACCGAGGGAGTACACGTGCATGCGCTCACATACACAGCTAGGGTGGTTCGCGCACAAGGGTTGGACTCCTGCCGCGCCTGCGTAAAGTTTTGTTGAACTGATTTCTTTACTCTACCAACTGACAGGTGGGACCTAGAAACCAAGTGACAATTTAACCAGTCAACAAAGTGCCACGTCGACTATGTGGCCGGTCAGTAGGGTGCAATACAGTGCTCTACGATGAGCTAGTGTTTGTATAATCACCGCAAAACTATATATAGTGACCGTAAAGAGCGTATTGTTACATACGTTGACCGCCAGTTTATTGTTCTCGTTTCAAATTAAGCCATGTTAACCGGAAAGGACTAGTACTAGTACTGCTTTGATGTGTCCCGTCAACTCGCCGAACGAGGAGAAGCTTGCTTACTATGCCTCTCCCTCGCCCACGCGCGCGGTGGCTCGCAGGACGAGGAGAGGGTTTTGACTACAGCGCCCTCTCCCTCTCTCTCTCACTCGCCCTCGCCCTCGCGGTGGACGTGCAGCAGTTCAATCGGTGTCAGATTGCCAGAAGCATATTGTACTGTAGTATCATCATTGTTGGACCTTCCGAAGAGGCGAAGAGCCAAGTGCAAGGTTCACACGAGTACGAACTGTTGAACCTCCTGAAGAGGCAAAGATCCAAGTGCAAGGTTTTATAGGAGTTGTCGTCCTAGTAGGAGTATTATAACTATAGCAAACGATGCTACTGTATGATGTCGTGCTACCTCTTGAGCACTGCGTTGGTTTTCCCATTAAGAGGAAAGGGTGATGCAGCAAAGTAGCATAAGTATTTCCCTCGGTTTTTGGGAACCAAGGTATCAATCCAGTAGGAGGCCACACGCAAGTCCCTCGTACCTACACAAACAAATAAGAACCTCGCAACCAACGCGATAAAGGGGTTGTCAATCCCTTCACGGTCACTTACGAGAGTGAGAACTGATAGAGATGATAAGATAATATTTTTGGTATTTTTATGATAAAGATTGAAAGTAAAGATTGCAAAATAAAAGGTAATAGAAATAGCTTGTTGATGGAAGATAGTATAATGGAGAATAGACTCGGGGGGCATAGGTTTCACTAGTGGCTTCTCTCAGGATAGCGTAAGTATTACGGTGGGTGAACAAATTACTGTCGAGCAATTGATAGAAAAGCGAATAATTATGAGAATATCTAGGCATGATCATGTATATAGGCATCACGTCCGTGACAAGTAGACCGACTCCTACCTGCATCTACTACTATTACTCCACACATCGACTGCTATCCAGCATGCATCTAGAGTATTAAGTTCATAAGAACAGAGTAACGCATTAGGCAACTTGACATAATGTAGAGGCTAGATGAATTATTTATTGAATAACAACAAGGAAAAATATTGTGTTGTCTCCCAACAAGCGATTTTCTATAAAGCCTTTTAGCTAGGCAAGAGATTTCAATGATGCTCACATGAAAGACAAGAATTGAAGCACAAAGAGAGCATCATAAAACACGTGACAAATACATCTAAGTCTAACATACTTCCTATGCATAGGCATCTTATAGCCAAACAAATTATCAAGGCAAGCAAAAACTAGCATATGCAAGGAAGCGGAAAGAAACAATAGCAATCTCAACATAACGAGAGGTAATTTAGTAACATGAAAATTTCTACAACCATATTTTCCTCTCTCATAATAATTACATGTAGGATCATAAGCAATTTCAACAATATAGCTATCACAAAACATATTATTAACACAATCCACATGTATGCAAAATTTACACTCTTCCAAAATAGTGGGATTAACATTAACTAAAGTCATGACCTCTCCAAATCCACTTTTATCAAAAACTTCAAAAGATTGAATATTCTCCAAATATGTGGGATCTAAAGTTGACACTCTTCCGAACCCACTTTCAATATTATTACAAACATTATTATCAATCTCATATTCATCATGGGGCATAAATAAATTTTCAAGATCATAAGAAGAATCACCCCAATCACAATCATTGCAAAAAGTAGTAGACATAGCGAAACTAGCATCCCCAGGCTTAGGGTTTTGCATATTATAAACACAATTGACACTATTAGAATTTATACTATCATCATTGCAATCATGCTTTCCATTCAAAGATCCATCATGAATCACTCCATAAAGTACTTCATCACAATTTTCAGATTCACGAATTTCAAGCAAAACTTCGTAAAGATAATCTAGTGCGCAAAACTTACTATCAATTGGTTCATCATAATTGGATCTCTTAAAAAGATTAGCAAGCGGATGAGGATCCATAGATTTTAGGTTCTCTGTTTAGAAATAAATAAACAACTATTCCAACCAAACGAGCAATCGAGCCAAGTAAGACATCAAAGATATTGGAAAGACGAACAGAAGAAAGGCGAATAAAACGGCAAGGGTGAAGTGGGGGAGAGGAAAGCGAGAGGCAAAGGGAAAATAATGTAATGTGAGGGATAAGAGTTTGTGATGCGTACTTGGTATGTCTTGACTTGTGCGTAGACTCCCCGGCAATGGTGCCAGAAATCCTTCTTGCTACCTCTTCAGCACTGCGTTGGTTTTCCCTTGAAGAGGAAAGGGTGATGCAGCAAAGTAGTGTAAGTATTTCCCTCAGTTTTTGAGAACCAAGGTATCAATCCAGTAGGAGGCCACACGCAAGTCCCTCGTACCTACACAAACAAATAAGAACCTCGCAACCAACGCGATAAATGGGTTGTCAATCCCTTCACGGTCACTTACGAGAGTGAGATCTGATAGAGATGATAAGATAATATTTTTGGTATTTTTATGATAAAGATTGATAGTAAAGATTGCAAAATAAAAGGTAATAGAAATAGCTTGTTGATGGAAGACTAATATAATGTAGAATAGACCCGGGGGCCATAGGTTTCACTAGTGGCTTCTCTCAGGATAGGATAAGTATTACGGTGGGTGAACAAATTACTGTCTAGCAATTGATAGAAAAGCGAATCATTATGAGAATATCTAGGCATGATCATGTATATAGGCATCACGTCCGTGACAAGTAGACTGACTCCTACCTGCATCTACTACTATTACTCCACACATCGACCGCTATCCAGCATGCATCTAGAGTATTAAGTTCATAAGAACAGAGTAACACATTAGGCAAGTTGACATGATGTAGAGGGATAAACTCAAGAAATATGATATAAACCCCATCTTTTTATCCTCGATGGCAACAATACAATACATGTCGTTTCACTTTCTGTCACTGGGATCGAGCACCGCAAGAGTGAACCCAAAGCTAAGCACTTCTCCCATTGCAAGAAAGATCAATCAAGTAGGCCAAACCAAACTGGTAATTATAAGAGACTTGCAAAGATAACCAATCATACATAACAGATTTCAGAGAAGAATCAAATATTGTTCATAGATAGACTTGATCATAAACCCACAATTCATCGGATCTCGACAAACACACCGCAAAAAGAGTTACATCGAATAGATCTCTAAGAAGATCGAGGAGAACTTTGTATTGAGATTCAAAGAGAGAGAAGAAGCCATCTAGCTAATAACTATGGACCCAAAGGTCTGAAGTAAACTACTCACAAATCACCGGAGAGGCCATGGAGTTGATGTAGAGGCCCTTCGTGATCGATGCCCCCTCCGGTGGAGCTCCGGAAAAGGCCCCAAGATGGGATCTCTTGGGTACAGAAGGTTGCGGCGGTGGAAATAGGGTTTCGTGGTGCTCCTGGTAGTTTTCAGGGTATATGAGTATATATATAGGAGGAAGACGTAGGTCGGCTGAGCCACGAGGGGCCCATGAGGGGGAGGGCGCGCCCAGGGGGGTAGGCGTGCCCGCCTGCCTCGTGGACTCCTCATTTGTATCTCGATGTCCACTCCAAGTCCTCTGGATCATGTTTGTTCCAAAAATAACTCTCCTGAAGGTTTCATTCCATTAGGATTCCGTTTGATATTCCTTTTCTCCAAAACACTGAAATAGGCAAAAAAACAGCAATTTGCACTGGGCCTTGGGTTAGTAGGTTAGTCCCAAAAATAATATAGAAGTGTAAAATAAAGCCCGTTAACATCCAAAACATATAATATAATAGCATGGAACAATCAAAAATTCTTAATGCTACCTAGAATAATCCTCGAGTAGGTAAATGATAAAAACATAATTTTTGATGTGGAATGCTACCTAGCATTATTTTTAATGTAATTCTCTTTATTGTGGCATGAATATTTAGATCCGAAAGATTCAAGACAAAAGTTTAATGTTGACATAAAAATAATAATACTTCAAGCATACTAACTAAGCAATTATGTCTTCTCAAAATAACATGGCGAAAGAAAGTTATCCCTACAAAATCATATAGTCTGGCTATGCTCTATCTTCACCACACAAAGTATTTAAATCATGCACAACCCCGATGACAAGCCAAGAAATTGTTTCATACTTTTGATGTTCTCAAACTTATTCAATCTTCATGCAATACATGAGCGTGAGCCATGGACATAGCACTATATGTGGAATAGAATAGTGGTTGTGGAGAAGACAAAAAGGAGAAGATAGTCTCACATCAACTAGGCGTATCAATGGGCTATGGAGATGCCCATCAATAGATATCAATGTGACTGAGTAGGGATTGCCATGCAATGGATGCACTAGAGCTATAAGTGTATGAAAGCTCAAAAAGAAACTAAGTGGGTGTGCATCCAACTTGCTCGCTCATGAAGACCTAGGGCATTTGAGGAAGCCCCATCATTGGAATATACAAGCCAAGTTCTATAATGTAAAATTCCCACTAGTATATGAAAGTGATAACATATGAGACTCTGTATCATGAAGATCATGGTGCTACTTTGAAGCACAAGTGTGGAAAAGGATAGTAACATTGTCCCTTCTCTCCTTTTCTCTCATTTTTTATTTGGGCCTTCTTTTCTCTCTTTTTCATGGCCTATTTTTTTGTTCGGAGTCTCATCCCGACTTGTGGGGGAATCATAGTCCCCATCATCCTTTCCTCACTTGGGACAAAGCTCTAATAATGATGATCATCACTTTATTTACTTACAACTCAAGAATTACAACTCAATTCTTAGAACAAAATATGACTCTATGTGAATGCCTCCGGCGGTGTACCAGGATATGCAATGACTCATGAGTGAGATGTATGAAAGAATTATGAACGGCGGCTTTGCCACAAATACGATGTCAACTACATGATCATGCAAAGCAACAAGACAATTATGAAGCGTGTCATAACAAACGGAACTGTGGAAAGTTGCATGGCAATATATCTCGGAATGGCTATGGAAATGCCATAATAGGTAGGTATGGTGGCTGTTTTGAGGAAGGTATAGAGTGGGTTTATGGTACCGGCGAAAGTTGCGCGGTACTAGAGAGGCTAGCATTGGTGGGAGGATGAGAGTGTGTATAATCCATGGACTCAACATTAGTCATAAAGAACTCACATACTTATTGCAAAAATTTATTAGTTATCGAAACAAAGTACTACGCGCATGCTCCAAGGGGGATAGATTGGTAGGAAAGACCATCGCTCATCCCCGACCGCCACTCATAAGGAAGACAATCCATAAATAAATCATGCTCCGACTTCATCACATATCGGTTCACCATACATGCATGCTACGGGAATCACAAACTTTAGAACAAGTATTTCTCAAATTAACAACTACTCAACTAGCATACTCTAATATCACTATCTCCATATCTCAAAACAATCATCAAGTATCAAACTTCTCATAGTATTCAATGCACTTTTTATGATAGTTTTTATTATACTGATCTTGGATGCCTATCATATTAGGACCAAATTCATAACCAAAGAAAATTACCATGATGTTTTAAGGGACTCTCAAAATAATATAAGTGAAGCATGAGAGATCAATAATTTCTATAAAATGAAACCACCGCCATGCTCTAAAAGATATAAAGCGAAGCACTAGAGTAAAATTATGTAGCTCAAAAGATATAAGTGAAGCACATAGAGTATTCTAATAAATTCCAATTCATGTGTGTCTCCCCCAAAAGGTGTGTACAGCAAGTATGATTGTGGTAAACTAAAAAGCAAAGACTCAAATCATACAAGACACTCCAAGAAAAAACACATATCATGTGGTGAATAAAAATATAGCTCCAAGCAAAGTTATAGATGGACGAAGACGAAAGAGGGGATGCCTTCCAGGGCATCCCCAAGCTTAGGCTTTTGGTTGTCCTTGGATTTTACCTTGGGGTTCCTTAGGAATCCCCAAGCTTAGGCTCTTGCCACTCCTTGTTCCATAATTCATCAAATCTTTACCCAAAACATGAAAACTTCACAACACAAAACTTAAAAGAGAATCTCATGAGCTCCGTTAGTAAAAGAAAAAAAAACGACCACTTAAAGGTACTGTAATGAACTCATTATTTATTTATATTGGTGTTAAACCTACTGTATTACATCTTCTCTATGGTTCATAAACTCTATTACTAACCATAGATTCATCAAAATAAGCAAACAACACACGAAAAACAGAATCTGTCAAAAACAGAACAGTCTGTAGTAATCTGTAGGTTTCGAATACTTATCGAACCCCAAAAATTCTAAAATAAATTTCTGGACTTGAGGAATTTATCTATTAATCATCTTCAAAAATAATTAACTAAATATCACTCTCCAGTAAAAAATGGCAGAAAATCTCGTGAGCGCTAAAGTTTCTGTCTTTTACAGCAAGATCGCAAAGACTTCCCCAAGTCTTCCCAAAGGTTCTACTTGGAACAAACACTAATTAAAAGCATAAAACCACATCAAAACACAGGCTAGATGAATTATTTATTGAATAACAGAAAGGAAAAATATTGTGTTGTCTCCCGACAAGCGCTTTTCTTTAAAGCCTTTTAGCTAGGCAAGAGATTTCAGCGATGCTCACATGAAAGACAAGAATTGAAGCACAAGGAGAGCATCATAAAACACGTGACAAATACATCTAAGTCTAACATACTTCCTATGCATAGGCATCTTATAGGCAAAAAAATTATCAAGGCAAGCAAAAACTAGCATATGCAAGGAAGCGGAAAGAAACAATAGCAATCTCAACATAATGAGAGGTAATTTAGTAACATGAAAATTTCTACAACCATATTTTCCTCTATCATAATAATTACATGTAGGATCATAAGCAAATTCAACAATATAGCTATCACAAAACATATTATTAACACAATCCACATGTATGCAAAATTGACACTCTTCCAAAATAGTGGGATTAACATTAACTAAAGTCATGACCTCTCCAAATCCACTTTTATCAAAAACTTCAAAAGATTGAATAGTCTCCAAATATGTGGGATCTAAAGTTAACACTCTTCCGAACCCACTTTCAATATTATTACAAACATTATTATCAATCTCATATTCATCATGGGGCATAAATAAATTTTCAAGATCATAAGAAAAATCACCCCAATCACGATCATTGCAAAAAGTAGTAGACATAGCGAAACTAGCATCCCCAGGCTTAGGGTTTTGCATATTATAAACACAATTGACACTATTAGAATTTATACTATCATCATTGCAATCATGCTTTCCATTCAAAGATCCATCATGAATCACTCCATAAAGTACTTCATCACAATTTTCAGATTCACGAATTTCAAGCAAAACTTCGTAAAGATAATCTAGTGCGCAAAACTTACTATCAATTGGTTCATCATAATTGGATCTCTTAAAAAGATTAGCAAGCGGATGAGGATCCATAGATTTTAGGTTCTCTGTTTAGAAATAAATAAACAACTATTCCAACCAAACGAGCAATCGAGCCAAGTAAGACATCAAAGATATTGGAAAGACGAACAGAAGAAAGGCGAATAAAACGGCAAGGGTGAAGTGGGGGAGAGGAAAGCGAGAGGCAAAGGGCAAATAATGTAATGCGAGGGATAAGAGTTTGTGATGCGTACTTGGTATTTCTTGACTTGTGCGTAGACTCCCCGGCAACGGCACCAGAAATCCTTCTTGCTACCTCTTGAGCACTGCGTTGGTTTTCCCTTGAACAAGAAAGGGTGATGCAGCAAAGTAGCGTAAGTATTTCCCTTAGTTTTTGAGAACCAAGGTATCAATCCAGTAGGAGGCCACACGCAAGTCCCTCGTACCTACACAAACAAATAAGAACCTCGCAACCAACGCGATAAAGGGGTTGTCAATCCCTTCACAGTCACTTACGAGAGTGAGATCTGATAGAGATGATAAGATAATATTTTTGGTATTTTTATGATAAAGATTGATAGTAAAGATTGCAAAATAAAAGTTAATAGAAATAGCTTGTTGGTGGAAGATTAATATAATGTAGAATAGACCCGGGGGCCATAGGTTTCACTAGTGGCTTCTCTCAGGATAGGATAAGTATTACGGTGGGTGAACAAATTACTGTCGAGCAATTGATAGAAAAGTGAATAATTATGAGAATATCTAGGCATGATCATGTATATAGGCATCACGTCCGTGACAAGTAGACCGACTCCTTCCTGCATCTATGTAGCGACCCGACCTCAGGCGGTCAAGTCTCTGTGTTCAGTGTCATCCCTAGATCGGTAATGTTGACACACACAATACTCGAAGGATTTATAATAGAGTAGCAATCACACACTTATTACATCGAATGTCTCAAGAGAGAACTTATTACAATAAATATGGCTTAAGGCCATCTAAATAAGATAACAGCGGAAGACTTGGAAGATAAAGTGAGTTCATTAACTCCAACGGCATAGCTGAGTGCATGACAAACGAACTATCGCATCTTACTCCTCGTCTGAAAAGTCTGCAACATGATATGTTGCAGCCCGAAAATGGATCAGCACATGGAATATGTTGGCAATATAACACAGTAGAGCAATGAACAGGTAAATGCTATCACTACATGCATATTTGGTTGGTGGATGCTCCATGGTTATAATTTTTTTGCGAAAAGCCAATTTTTTTCCTACAACAAAGGAATATACTTTATTTAACTATCATGGTGGTTGAAACATTGAGAATGGTACCCTCATCTCAATCCCAATTAAAAGTAATTATCAACCCAACAAATTAATTTAGAGTGATGAGATCCATATGATAATCCAAGAACCAGATACTCAAGTTATCCATAACCAGGGACACGGCTAACCATGATTAGTTTGTACACTCTACAGAGGTTTGCACACTTTTCCTCACAAGACTCGATCTCCTCCTTTGGATTTCTCGCACTACATGGTGTTTGAGAAACGGATGACCAAGACACAGTCTTTCAGAAGCATTAACTCTAACCCCGGGTAGACAGTACCAACCTACATCCCCTACATCTGCCAGCCTACCACTGGAAGAGGTCATGCAACCTACTCAACTATGCTAGAGCCCATAATAGCTTGTTGCTGCACACGAAAGTTTCTAGCATGAATAATCTTATGATCCCTTTGAGCCTGGGTGGCGGAGCATAGGAGGATCACATGGTATAACCCTGAGATCTCCTAGGACAACACTAGTATAACCCCAGGTGCCCAAAACCAACAATCCACCTAGATGTGTATTAAAGTTGCCACCTTAGAATTGAACCATTAATTAAACACTCACATCTGTCATGGACACACTCAAACCCAATCCACTTCTACTAGCATAGCATAACAATATAAGCATAACGTAGAAGTAACTCCCAAGGGTTTGATAATGAAACAGGTAATAGGTTCTATCTCATCAACTACTTCGCAATACCCACATGTTAATCACATCCTAATCATGCAGTGTTAGAGGATTGTAACTAATCCATAAAAACTGGGTATGAAAGAGTATGATCAATGTGTTACTTTCCTTGCTGACGATCTGCAAAACCTAGTGACTCGTAGTAGCACGCTTCGCACTCCGGGTGTTCTATCGCAAAGAAACAATAGCATACATAAGAAATCAAGCAAAGATGCACGGGGAAAACTCAAATAAGAAGATCTAACCAGGAAGTTCAACTGAAGAACTCCGGTTTGCAAAAAAAACAAATCAAACTGAGCAACGAAACACAAACTACGAAAGAAACAAGATCCAATTACTAATCTGGACTAAAACCAAAATTTATAGTACCAAAATCATGTTCAAGTTGGTTAAACAGAAAGAGGGCTTCAAAACGAAGATCTAGGCGCTTGTTTCACCTGCTTTGGATAAACGAGCGAAATGATATACTAGATCGAATATTAGGGCAGAAATCATGATCGGAAATAATCGCGGAAAAACCCTGGAAAAAGAAAAACGGACGAACAGGCTAATGAACAAACGTTTGCTGTCTGCGACTAACTGATGAACAACGTTCAATAAAACGAATGTACGGACGGACGTCCGCTAAATAAATAAACCGACGAAAAACCGAACGAACCGATCTATTTAAAAAACTACATCTAGGGTTTTCTAAAAAAACCAACGGTTTTCCCGAGAAAACCGGCCGGCGGCAGCGGCTACCTCGACGTCGGTGGGCGGCGGCTCGGGCGGGCGGGGTCGGTGGCGGCGGGAAGCGGCGCGGTGGGCGGCGGCTTCACGGCGCGGCGACGGGAGGCGGCGCACGGGCGGCGGCGCGGCGACAGAAGGTGCTAGGGTTCGGGCGGGGCTGGCGCATCGCGGGCCTCGGGCTTCGCCTTAAAATGCCGGCCGAGCGGTGTCCTAGTCGGGCACGGCCCGTTAGGTCGATGCTCTCTCTTTTTTTAACCTGACGCGGAAAAACAAATAAAAGAAATACTAAACGGACTCCAAAAATCCTGAAATAAATTTTCACGGTCCTCTAATAATATTCCGGAAGAAGTGAATATTTATTTGGGCCTCTAATGCAATTTTGAAAAACGCATATTTTTTTCCTAATTCAAATAAAATTGCAATAAAATCCAAATAAAATTTATCATTTGATTGTAATATTTTTCCTTCAATGTTTCACTTATTTTTTTGGAGAAGTCATATTATCTCCTCTCATATATTTTAATATGAAATATTTTCGAAGAGAAAAATTATTAAAACCAAAATGATCCTTGCCTCAATATTTGATAATATTAAAATATGAAGAACGTGAAATCCCCAACTCTCTCCGTGGGTCCTTGAATTGCTTGGGATTTTTGAGGATCGCGAAACGAAATGCAAAAAAATATTATATGCAAGAATGACCTATGTATAACATTCCAAATTGAAAATTTGGGATGTTACAATCTACTACTATTGCTTCACACATCGACCGCTGTCCAGCATGCATCTAGAGTATTAAGTTGATAAGAACAGAGTAACGCATTAGGCAAGATGACATGATGTAGAGGGATAAACTCAAGCAATATGATATCAACCCCATCTTTTATCCTCGATGGCAACAATACAATACGTTCCGTTTCTCTTTCTGTCACTGGGATCGAGCACCACAAGACTGAACCCAAAGCTAAGCACTTCTCCCATTGCAAGAAAGATAAATCTAGTAGGCCAAACCAAGCTGATAATTCGAAGAGACTTGCAAAGATAACCAATCATACATAAAAGATTTTAGAGAAGAATCAAATATTGTTCATAGATAGACTTGATCATAAATCCATAATTCATCGGATCTCAACAAACACACCGCAAAAAGAGTTACATTGAATAGATCTCCAAGAAGATCGAGGAGAACTTTGTATTGAGATTCAAAGAGAGAGAAGAAGCCATCTAGCTAATGACTATGGACAGGAAGGTCTGAAGTAAACTACTCACACATCACCGGAGAGGCCATGGAGTTCATGTAGAGGCCCTCCGTGATCGATGCCCCCTCTGGCGGAGCTCCGGAAAAGGCCCCAAGATGGGATCTCTTGGGTACAGAAGGTTGCGACGCTGGAAATAAGGTTTCATGGTGCTCCTAGTTGTTTTTCAGGGTATATGAGTATATATAGGAGGAAGAAATAGGTCGGTTGAGCCACGAGGGGGAGGGCGTGCCTAGGGGGGTAGGTGTCGGATTTCGGGTTCCGGCAGACCCTTGAGGTTCGAACACTGGGGTGCGTGCGGAGATCTCTCCCTACCGATCTACGTCCAATCTCCTCGCGTGATCTAAGCTGGAAACAACGAACAACACAAGGGACACGAGGTTTATACTGGTTCGGGCCACCGTTGTGGTGTAATACCCTACTCCAGTGTGTGGCGTAGTGGATTGCCTCAGGGGCTGATGATGAACAGTACAAGGGAAGAACAGCCTCGCGAGAGGTGTTCTTGAGCTGGTGCGATGAACTGCTGGGGTGAGTTCAGTCGCCTTTCTCTCTCTCTGCTAGGGTTCTATCAGATCTCTAACTATCTCCCCCTACTTTATGGTGGCTAGCTCTATTTAGAGAGGCCCTGGGCCTCTCCCCAAATAATGAGCGGGAAGGGTGCCAACACTTGGCCATTTTGAAGGGGAACATATAGTACAAATTATCCTGACCAAAGGTGGTCTTCGGCTGCCAAAAGTACCGGTGATGACGCCGTCTTGGGCTCGACGGTGACCTCCGTCCTACCGCTCTATTGGTCTTGGTCTCGTTGCATCGGAATGGCAACCTTTGCCCGATGCCTTGGCCTGTGCTTTTCCCCTTTGCACCAAAGGGGAAACAAGGACACTGCGCAGGTCGGCGCCCGCCTGGTCTCGATCGTCATGGCTTGCGTCACGGGCTCCTCGCGAGGTACCCCCGCCTTGATCTCTCCGCCTCCTCGCGAGCCTTCCTGATGAGGCTGCCTTTGAGGAAGCTTCCGGTCATCCGCCCCGCGAGGCTTGGCCCCTCGCGAGGGTCTTGAGCTTGAGATGATGAAGATGGGCCGCGCTGGGCCCCCACTTGAGCCACGCCGCAGGCCGCAGGCAGGCAAGTCTGGGGACCCCTGTTCCCAGAACACCGACAGTAGCCCCCGGGCCCAAGGCACGCCCGGGCTTGGCCTAGCAGGGAAGCGAAGGGGCAAGCGCGAAGCGCCGTGGGCCCTAATAGCCTGGGGCCTTGGGCGCTGCATGGCGATTGATTATACGTTGGTGAGTGCGCTTCCCCACGTCGCCTCGACGGCCGCACGACTTGACAAGTCCCTGCAAGCAGAGAGATCGGTCATGATTACCTGCGATCGTGGTGCTCGGCGATTGACCTCCTCTGGCTATAAGTATGAGGTTGCGCGAGCCCCTTCGGCCCATCCCTTCTTACTGCTCCTTTTCTTCTTCTTGGCTACTCGCCGTTCCCATGGGTCCAAAGAGATTCTCGGCCGTGGAGAAAGGAAAGGCCCGCCAGGCAGGGCTTGACTCCCCCCCGACCAAGCGCGGCCGAGGCCGCCCTCGCAAGTATTCCACGGTCCCCGTACTGGCCTCCCGCGGCCATGGAGGTGGTTCCCTGCATGGTGGTGAGCGCCCGGTTGCCGATGGGGGGCACGCCGTGGCTGCGTGCCCCCCTAGGCCACGCTTTCGCTCTGTGGAGGTGCTGCCGGAGTTCGTCGTGTGGTCGGCGGACCCAACTAGCACCCAGCTCCAGCTCCCCCGTTTCTTCGTAGATGAACTGCCGGACAGCGCCCGGTGCGGCTTCTGGCTCCAGGCAGATGGCTGCTGCAGCAGGGCCTCCTGGGCTTCGCTGGAAGTCTCCGTTTCTGGGAATGGGGCCTTGACCCGTGGCTGGCAAACGTTTGCCCGCGCGCGCGGCCTGGGCCGGTGGTGCACCCTGCACTTCAAGTTCGATGGCGACGCCACCCTCTACGTGAGGGTGTTCGGGGAAGACGGTCGTCGTGCTGGGTGCTGCCCCGAAGACGACGACCGCGGCTGCCTGCCCAGCCCCGGTACTGACCAGGATGAAGACGGCGACAGGCATACGGGCGGCGGTGCTCGGGGTTCGCTGAGCTTCGGCGACTCCCTCTCAGGCAGTAGCTCCTCCAGCGGTGGCCGCGACCAGCCCCCGCACCGTCACGCCCGCCTGGGTGAAGGTAGTGGGCCAGCCCGCCGTCGTGCCCTGACGAAGCGAGAGGAGGGATCCGCCTGAGCCCCAGGAGCAGCTCGAACCTTCGCTGTGGGTTGTTGTAGGACGAATCGCGCCCATTTTGTTTTCCTTCTTTTCCTGCGCAGAAATAGAGGGTAGTATAAGGCCCTGCGGGGGCGTGTTAGAACTGCTGCTGTTAACCATCATGCTGCTTCCACTACTTCTGCGCTGTGTTTCCGTGCCGTGCACCCATGTGCGGGAACTGTTTTAGCTCGGTGGGGCCTGACGCGGTGCTCGCTTCCCGAGGCCGTGGCCTCGCCGTGCGCTTCGTGCCCTGCAAGGATTTCTAGGAGGGGTAACTTTCGGTCTTGGTTGTGGGGGCAATCGGCCCAGGTCCTGCACTCGTGTCGCGATGCCCGTGGGGTATGGACTGGGAGGGGTGCTCCCGCAGAGGACTCGGATAGGAAAGCTCCAAACGATCGGGGCAGAAAACACTCGCGAGGGTGCTCGCGAACCTCCCTCACGAGACTTGTGCGAGAGAAAACGAGGCAAGCGAGTGAAAAAGATAAAGAGTCACAAGCCAGGAACGTCAGCAACTCCAATAAAACTTCAAACGGGAATAAACAAGCCAACTGCAGAAAGCAAATGGGAAAGCCGCGTCTGGCACCTATTCTAGTCTTCGACGTTTTCTCACCAGCGCGGAGCTAAGTGCTGCCACTAGGCGTGGGCGGGAGCCCCCGAGGCCCGAGGGCGGCACTCCGGAGACTCCGGGGCATGTACAGCCCCACTCATTATTACATGAGAGTGTCACGGGCGGCGAGCTTCACAGGCATTGGCCTTCTTCACAGGCACTGGGCCTTTCCCGAAACGCGGCAGCTTCACAGGCACCGGGCCTTTCCCAAAACACGGCAGCTTCACAGGCACCGGGCCTTTCCCAAAACGCGGCAGCTTCACAGGCACCGGGCCTTTCCCAAAACGCGGCAGCTTCACAGGCATTTGCCTTCTTCACAGGCACCGGGCCTTTCCCAAAACGCGGCAGCTTCACAGGCATTTGCCTTCTTCATAGGCACCGGGCCTTTCCCAAAACGTGGCAGCTTCACAGGCACCAGGCCTTTCCTAGGCGCTAGGCCTGCTCAGGGATAGAACCTCCGGAGATGTTGAATGTTCCACGCGTTCTAGATGGGTACCCCCTCCGTGGTCTCCAAGCGCGCAGAGCCAGGCCTGGAAACATGAACAACCTTGAACGAGCCCTCCCACATGGGAGAGAGCTTGTGCAGCCCCTCCCTAGAGAGAACCCGTCTGAGCATGAGATCCCCTACCTCAAGAGTTCTGGGGAGGATGTTGCAGCAGTGGTATCGTCGCAGTGCCTGTTGATACCTTGCCGCTCGCAGCGCGGCTTCTCGACGGCGTTCCTCCCCCAGCACGAGATCCGTCCCCCGCATGGCGTCCTGCTGCGTCTCGTCGAACACCAGGACCCGTGCGGAGCGACGCCTGACCTCGTGAGGGAGAACAGCCTCTGCTCTGTAGACGAGGAAGAACGGGGTCTCGCCAGTCGGCTTGGTCGCAGTTGTGCGGATTGACCACAGCATGGACTGGAGCTCGTCGTACAAGCCCCTGCCACAGGCCTACAGCTTCTTCTTGAAGGTCCTGGCTTTGAGGCCCCTCAGGACCTCCGCGTTGGCTCGCTCGGCCTGGCTGTTGCTCCGGGGGTGTGCTACCGAAGCGTAGAATATCTGCGTTCCAAGGTTAGCATAGTACGTTTTGAAGAGATTACTGGTGAACTACAAACCGTTGTCGGTGATGATGCGGTTGGGCACCCCAAATCGGCTCACGAGGCCCCTGATGAATTTGACCATAGAGCCTGCCGGGATTGTGCGGACGGCTTCCACCTCGGCCCACTTGGTGAACTTGTCCACAGCGACGTAGAGGTAGCGATAGCCCCCTGGCGCCCGAGGAAACGGGCCCAGAATGTCCAGCCCCCAAACTGCGAATGACCATGAGAGGGATATAGTCTGTAGACCCCCCGCAGGCTGATGGATCTGCTTAGCGTGAAACTGGTAGGCCTCGCAAGCCTTCACCAGCTCAATGGCATCATTGAGCGCCGTGGGCCAGTAGAATCCACTATGGAACGCCTTGCCGACGAGGGTTCGTGACAATGAGTGGTGCCCGCAGTCTCCGCCGTGTATGTCCACAACTAGCTCCTTCCCTTGCTCTCGGGAGATGCAACATAGGGACACGTCATTTGGCCGCTTCCTGTAGAGCTCTCCATCCTTGATGCAATAAGCCATGGCCTGCTGATACGTCTCCGTTGTATCTATAATTTTTGATTACTCCATGCCAATATTATTGAACTTTCATATACTTTTGGTAACTTTTTATACTATTTTTGGGACTAACATATTGATCCAGTGCCCAGTGCCAGTTCCTGTTTGTTGCATGTTTTTGGTTTCGGAGAATATCCATATCAAACGGAGTCCAAACGGGATAAAAAACGTACGGAGCTTATTCTTGGAAAATATGGAAAATTCGGAAGGAAAATCAACGCGAACCAGTGCCCAAGGTGGTCATGAGGCAGGGGGCGCCCCCCCTTAGGGCGCGCCCCTACCCTCCTGAGCCCACCGTAAGGCGGTTGACGCTCTTTTTTTGCCGCAAGAAAGCTAATATTTGAAAAAAATCACGGCGAAGGTTTCAGGCCAATCGGAGTTACAGATCTCCATATATATACGAAATGGGGAAACAGAGCCAGAGGAGAACGCAGAAACAGAGAGAGATAGAGAGATAGATCCAATCTCGGAGGGGCTCTCGCCCCTCCCACGCCATGGGAGCCAAGGACCAGAGGGGAAACCCTTCTCCCATCTAGGGAGGAGGTCAAGGAAGAAGAAGAAGAAATGGGGCCCTCTCCCCCTTGCTTCCGGTGGCGCCGGAGTGCCGCCGGGGGCCATCATCATCACCGTCATCTTCACCAACAACTTCACCGCCATCATCACCAACTCTTCCCCCTCTATGCAGTGGTGTAACCTCTCTCTTACCCGCTGTAATCTCTACTTAAACATGGTTCTCAACGCTATATATTATTTCCCAATGATGTATGGCTATCCTATGATGTTTGAGTAGATCTGTTTTGTCCTAATGGCTATTTGATGATCGTGATTGGTTTGAGTTGTATGTTTTATTATTGGTGCTGTCCTATGGTGCTCTCCGTGTCGCACAAGCGTGAGGGATTCCCGCTGTGCGGTTTGCAATATGCTTATGATTTGCTTATGGTGGGTGGCATGAGTAACAGGAGCATAGACCCGAGTAAGTAGGTTGTTTGCGTATGGGATAAAGGGGACTTGATGCTTTAATGCTATGGTTGGGTTTTACCTTAATGAATCTTTAGTAGTTGCGGATGCTTGCTAGAGTTCCAATCATAAGTGCATATGATCCAACTAGACAAAGTATGTTAGCTTATGCCTCTCCCTCATATAAAATTGCAATAATGATTACCTGTCTAGTTATCGATTGCCTAGGGACAAATAACTTTCTCGTAACAACAAACTCTCTACTAAACCTAACGTAGTTGTGTCTTTATCTAAACAGCCCCTACTTTTTATTTACTTGCTCTTTATTATCTTTCATACCTATCCAACAACACCTACAAAGTACTTCTAGTTTCATACTTGTTCTAGGTAAAGAGAACATCAAGCGTGCGTAGAGTTGTATCGGTGGTCGATAGAACTTGAGGGAATATTTGTTCTGCCTTTAGATCCTCGTTGGGTTCGACACTCTTACTTATCGAAAGAGGCTACAATTGATCCCCTATACTTGTGGGTTATCAAGACCTTTTTCTGGCACCGTTGCCGGGGAGCAATAGCGTGGGGTGAATATTCTCGTGTGTGCTTGTTTGTTGTATCACTAAGTAATTTTTATTTTCTGTTCTTAGTTGTTTCCTATCTTTAGTTATGGGTAGGAAACGCAAAATAGCAAAAAAATTAGTTGTACCTACTGAACCAATGGTTGAAGAACCAATCAAAATCTATCACACTGCTGAAGCTTATTACTTGGATCACCTCCGATCCCTATGTGCTCGTGCTAAAACCCGAACTAGCTTAGTTGAGGGCAAATCTTTAGATGAGCATGCTTGTTATGTGCGACACCGTATATCTCAAAAAGGGAAACTTTTACAGCATCAAATTAATACTATGCAATGCTATGCTTGGAATTTATGCTATTATTATGATTTTACTTGTTGTTCTGAAAACTCTAAGAAACACCTTCCCTACCAATGTGAGTTTAGTGATAATGGAATCGTATCTTCGTATGCTAAAGGTGCTTATAGTTACTATGATATTCAACAAATTGAATAATTCGTTGCTCTTAAGGGTGCTTTTGAAATTGCTTCTTTAATTGAAAAGTATGATGCTACTCTTTACAAATCTGAAAAATTTGCCATACTTGAATATTGTTATGAGAATTATGCTTCTAATTCCTATGTTAAACAATATATTGAGGAGTACTCCGCTGCCCAATAAGAAACTAATATTTTGTAGGAGTCTATGGAAGAAGAAATTGATGAAACTGTGAGCTCATTGGATGAAAAAGATGATGAGGAGAGCGAAGAACAAAAGGAGGAAGAGCGGATTAGCTACCCATGCCCACCTTCTAATGAGAGTAACTCTTCAACAAATACATTGTTTAAATTCCCTTCGTGCTTACCGAAGGAAGATTGCTATGATGACTGTTATGATCCCGTTGATTCTTTTGAAATATCCCTTTTTGATGATGCTTGCTATGCTTGTGGCCAAGATGCCAATACGAATTATGCTTATGGAGATGAACTTGCTATAGTTCCTTATGTTAAACATGAAATTGTTGCTATTGCACCCACGCATGATAGTCCTATTATCTTTTTGAATTCTCCCAACTACACTATATCAGAGAAGTTTTCACTTATTAAGGATTATATTGATGGGTTGCCTTTTACCGTTGCACATGATGATTTTGATAGATATAATATGCATGTGCTTGCTGCTCCTACTTGCAATTATTATGAGAGAGGAACTATATCTCCACCTTTCTATGTTTCCAATACGATAAAAATGCAAGAAACTGTTTATACTATGCATTGGCCTTTACTAGGTGTGCATGAATTGTTCTTTTAAGACATGCCAATGCATAGAAAGAGAGTTAGACTTCTCCATTGCTTGATATATGTTGCTTTGTGCTCACTACTAAATGCCAAATCATTGCTAATTAAAATTGGCTTTGATATACCTTGGGATCCGGGTGGATTCACTACTTGAGCACTATATGCCTAGCTTAACGGCTTTAAAGAAAGCGCTGCCAGGGAGACAACCCGGAAGTTTTAGAGAGTCATTTATATCTGTTGAGTGCTTTCATATAGTTTAAAAACAAAAAAAATAAAGAGGGGAACCCAAAGCTTTTTCAAAAAGAAAAGTCAAAGTGAGAAAGACAAGCATTGTTGAAGTGGGAGCTAGACTTGAACTTTGTTCATGCTCACAGAAACTTTGTGAATCTTGATTACCGAAAATTTTCTATAAAAATAATTATCCCCTTGTACAATTCCACTGTATTATAAAAATAATGTGCCAAGGTTTGCCTTTAGGATGTTTACAATGCTTGTTGGTTTGTGCGGTGCAGGACAGAAACTTTGGCTGTAGTGCATGAATTTTAATTTTTTTACTGGAATGTCAAATGGTTCTGATTCTTTTTGCACTCTCTTGCTGCACAAATTGTTTATTTTTCCTAATTTTGGCAGAATTTTTCAAGTATCATAAGTATGGTGAATGTTTAGATTGCTACAGACTGTTCGGTTTTAGACAGATTCTGTTTTTGATGCATAGTTTGCTTGTTTTGATGAAACTATCAATTTATATCAGTGGATTAAGTCATGGAAAAGTTATATTACACTGTGCACAATGAAAAAACAAAATTTGAATTGGTTTTCAACAGTACTTAGAGTAGTGTTTTGCTTTATTATACTAACGGATCTTACCGAGTTTTCTATTGAAGTTTTGTGTGGATGAAGTGTTCGATGATTGAGAAGGTTTCGATGTGAGAAGAAGGAAGAGAGGCAAGAGCTCAAGCTTGGGGATGCCTGAGGCACCCCAAGTAAATATTCAAGGAGACTCAAGCTTCTAAGCTTGGGGTTGCTGGGAAGGCATCCCCTCTTTCTTCAACAAGTATCGGTATGTTTTCGGATTCGTTTCGTTCATGCGATATGTGCAATCTTGGAGCGTCTTTTGCATTTAGTTTTCATTTTTATTTTATGCACCATGCTGGTATGAGATAGTCCTTGGTTGATTTATAGAATGCTCTTTGCACTTCACTTATATCTTTTGAGTATGGCTTTATAGAATGCTTCATGTGCTTCACTCATATCATTTGAAGTTTGGATTGCCTGTTTCTCTTTACATAGACAACCGCCATTTGTAGAATTCTCTTTTGCTTCACTTATATTTGTTAGAGCATGGGCATATCTTTTGTAGAAAGAATTAAACTCTCTTGCTTCAGTTATATCTGTTTAGAGAGATGACAGTAATTGGTCATTCACATGGTTAGTCATAAAATCCTACATAAAACTTGTAGATCACTGAATATGATATGTTTGATTCCTTGCAATAGTTTTGGGATATAAAGATGGTGATATTATAGTCATGCTAGTGGGTAGCTGTGGATTGTAGAAATACTTGTGTTGAGGTTTGTGATTCCCATAGCATGCACGTATGGTGAACCGTTATGTAACGAAGTCGAAGCATGATTTATTTATTTATTGTCTTCCTTATGAGTGGCGGTCGGGGACGAGCGATGGTCTTTTCCTACCAATCTATCCCCCTAGGAGCATGCGCGTAGTACTTTGTTTCGATGACTAATAGATTTTTGCAATAAGTATGTGAGTTCTTTATGACTAATGTTGAGTCCATGGATTATACGCACTCTCACTCTTCCACCATTGCTAGCCTCTCTAGTACTGCGCAACTTTTGCCGATACCATAAACCCACCATATACCTACCTCAAAACAGCCACCATACCTACCTATCATGGCATTTCCATAGCCATTTCGAGATATATTGCCATGCAACTTTCATCATCATCATATACATGACTTGAGCATTCATTGTCATATTGCTTTGCATGATCGTAAGATAGCTAGCATGATGTTTTCATGGCTTGTCCGTTTTTTGATGTCATTGCTACGCTAGATCATTGCACACCGCGGTACACCGCCGGAGGCATTCATATAGATTCATATCTTTGTTCTAGATATCGAGTTGTAATATTGAGTTGTAAGTAAATAAAACTGTGATGATCATCATTATTAGGACATTGTCCCATGTGAGGTTATCAAAATAAAAGTGGCCAAAGAAGCCCCCCCCCCCAAAAAAAAAGAGAGAGGCCAAAGAAGCCTACAAAAAAAGAAAAAAAGAAAAAATGAGAGAAAAAGAGAGAAGGGGCAATGTTACTATCCTTTTACCACACTTGTGCTTCAAAGTAGCACCATGTTCTTCATATAGAGGGTCTCTTGAGTTATCACTTTCATATACTAGTGGGAATTTTAATTATAGAACTTGGCTTGTATATTCCAACGATGGGCTTCCTCAAATGCCCTAGGTCTTCATGAGCAAGCAAGTTGGATGCACACCCACTTAGTTTCAGTTTGAGCTTTCATATACTTATAGCTCTAGTGCATTCGTTGCATGGCAATCCCTACTCACTCACATTGATATCTATTGATAGGCATCTCCATAGCCCGTTGATACGCCTAGTTGATGTGAGACTATCTTCTCCTTTTTGTCTTCTCCACCATCATATTCTATTCCACCTATAGGGCTATGTCCATGGCTCACGCTCATGTATTGCGTGAAAGTTGAAAAGGTTTGAGAACGTCAAAAGTATGAAACAATTGCTTGGCTTGTCATCGGGGTTGTGCATGATGTGAGTATTTTGTGTGGTGAAGATGGAGCATAGCCAGACTATATGATTTTGTAGGGATAACTTTCTTTGGCCTTGTTATTTTTAAAAGACATGATTGCTTTATTAGTGGGCTTGAAGTATTATTGTTTTTATGTCAAATGATAGACTATTTCTTTGAATCACTCGTGTCTTAATATTCATGCCATGATTAGACATATGACCAAGATTATGCTACGTAGCATTCCACATCAAAAATTATCTTTTTTATCATTTACCTACTCGAGGAAGAGCAGGAATTAAGCTTGGGGATGCTGATACGTCTCCGTCGTATCTATAATTTTTGACTGTTCCATGCCAATATTATTGAACTTTCATATACTTTTGGCAACTTTTTATACTATTTTTGGGACTAACATATTGATCCAGTGCCCAGTGCCAGTTCCTGTCTGTTGCATGTTTTTGCTTTCGCAGAATATCCATATCAAACAGAGTCCAAACGGGATAAAAACGGATGGAGCTTATTTTTGGAAAATATGGAAAATTCAGAAGGAAAATCAACGCGAACCAGTGCCCGAGGTGGTCACGAGGCAGGGGGGCGCCCCCCTTAGGGCGTGCCCCCTACCCTCGTGAGCCCACCGTAAGGCAGTTGACGCTCTTCTTTTGCCGCAAGAAAGCTAATATTCGAAAAAAATCACGACGAAGGTTTCAGGCCAATCGGAGTTACGGATCTCCATATATATACGAAACGGTGAAACAGAGCTAGAGGAGAACGCAGAAACACAGAGATAGATCCAATCTCGGAGGGGCTCTCACCCCTCCCACGCCATGGGAGCCAAGGACCAGAGGGGAAACCCTTCTCCCATCTAGGGAGGAGGTCAAGGAAGAAGAATAAGAAGGGGGGCCCTCTCCCCCTTGCTTCCGGTGGCGCCGGAGTGCCGCTGGGGGCCATCATCATCACCGTCATCTTCACCAACAACTTCACCGCCATCATCACCAACTCTTCCCCCCTCTATGAAGCGGTGTAACCTCTCTCTTACCCGCTGTAATCTCTACTTAAACATGGTGCTCAACGCTATATATTATTTCCCAATGATGTATGGCTATCCTATGATGTTTGAGTAGATCTGTTTTGTCCTAATGGCTATTTGATGATTGTGATTGGTTTGAGTTGTATGTTTTATTATTGGTGCTGTCCTATGGTGCTCTCCGTGTCGCGCAAGCATGAGGGATTCCCGCTGTAGGGTTTGCAATATGCTTATGATTTGCTTATGGTGGGTGGCGTGAGTGACAGAAGCACAGACCCGAGTAAGTAGGTTGTTTGCGTATGGGATAAAGGGGACTTGATGCTTTAATGCTATGGTTGGGTTTTACCTTAATGAATCTTTAGTAGTTGCGGATGCTTGCTAGAGTTCCAATCATAAGTGCATATGATCCAAGTAGACAAAGTATGTTAGCTTATGCCTCTCCCTCATATAAAATTGCGATAATGATTACCGGTCTAGTTATCAATTGCCTAGGGACAAATAACTTTCTCGTAACATCAAACTCTCTACTAAACCTAACGTAGTTGTGTCTTTATCTAAACAGCCCCTACTTTTTATTTACTTGCTCTTTATTATCATGCATACCTATCCAACAACACCTACAAAGTACTTCTAGTTTCATACTTGTTCTAGGTAAAGCGAACATCAAGCGTGCGTAGAGTTGTATCGGTGGTCGATAGAACTTGAGGGAATATTTGTTCTGCCTTTAGCTCCTCGTTGGGTTCGACATTCTTACTTATTGAAAGAGGCTACAATTGATCCCCTATACTTGTGGGTTATCAAGACCTTTTCCTGGCACCGTTGCCGGGGAGCAATAGCGTGGGGTGAATATTCTTGTGTGTGCTTGTTTGTTGTATCACTAAGTAATTTTTATTTGCTGTTCTTAGTTGTTTCATATCTTTAGTTATGGGTAGGAAACGCAAAATACCAAAAAAATTAGTTGTACCTACTGAACCAATGGTTGAAGAACCAATCAAAATCTATCATACTGCTGAAGCTTATTACTTGGATCATCTTCGATCCCTATGTGCTCGTGCTAAAACCCCAACTAGCTTAGTTGAGGGCAAATCTTTAGATGAGCATGCTTGTTATGTGCGACACCGTATATCTCAAAAAGGGAAACTTTTACAGCATCAAATTAATACTATGCAATGCTATGCTTGGAATTTATGCTATTATTATGATTTTACTTGTTGTTCTGAAAACCCTAAGAAACACCTTCCCTACCAATGTGAGTTTAGTGATAATGGAATCGTATCTTCGTATGCTAAAGGTGCTTATAGTTACTATGATGTTCAACAAATTGAATAATTTGTTGCTTTTAAGGGTGCTTTTGAAATTGCTTCTTTAATTGAAAAGTATGATGCTACTCTTTACAAATCTGAATTTTTTTTGCCATACTTGAATATTGTTATGAGAATTATGCTTCTAATGCCTATGTTAAACAATATATTGACGAGTACTCCGCTGCCCAAGAAGAAACTAATATTTTGCAGGAGTTTATGGAAGAAGAAATTGATGAAACTGTGAGCTCATTGGATGAAAAAGATGATGAGGAGAGCGAAGAACAAAAGGAGGAAGAGCGGATTAGCTACCCGTGCCCACCTTCTAATGAGAGTAACTCTTCAACTCATGCATTGTTTAAATTCCCTTCGTGCTTACCGAAGGATGATTGCTATGATGACTGTTATGATCCTGTTGATTCTTTTGAAATATCCCTTTTTGATGATGCTTGCTATGCTTGTGGCCAAGATGCCAATACGAATTATGCTTATGGAGATGAACTTGCTATAGTTCCTTATGTTAAACATGAAATTGTTGCTATTGCACCCACGCATGATAGTCCTATTATCTTTTTGAATTCTCCCAACTACACTATATCGGAGAAGTTTGCACTTATTAAGGATTATATTGATGGGTTGCCTTTTACCATTGCACATGATGATTTTGATAGATATAATATGCATGTGCTTGCTGCTCCTACTTGCAATTATTATGAGAGAGGAACTATATCTCCACCTCTCTATGTTTCCAATACAATAAAATTGCAAGAAACTGTTTATACTATGCATTGGCCTTTACTAGGTGTGCATGAATTGTTCTTTTAAGACATGCCGATGCATAGAAAGAGAGTTAGACTTCGCCATTGCTTGATATATGTTGCTTTGTGCTCACTACTAAATGCCAAATCATTGCTAATTAAAATTGGCTTTGATATACCTTGGGATCCGGGTGGATTCTCTACTTGAGCACTATATGCCTAGCTTAACGGCTTTAAAGAAAGCGCTGCCAGGGAGACAACCCGGAAGTTTTAGAGAGTCATTTATTTCTGTTGAGTGCTTTCATATAGTTTAAAAACAAAAAAATAAAGAGGGGAACCCAAAGCTTTTTCAAAAAGAAAAGTGAAAGTGAGAAAGACAAGCATTGTTGAAGTGGGAGCTAGCCTTGAACTGTGTTCATGCTCACAGAAACTTTGTGAATCTTGATTACCGAAACTTTTCCATAAAAATAATTATCCCCTTGTACAATTCCACTGTATTATAAAAATAATGTGCCAAGGTTTGCCTTTAGGATGTTTACAATGCTTGTTGGTTTGTGCGGTGCAGGACAGAAACTTTGGCTGTAGTGCATGAATTTTAATTTTTTACCGGAACGTCAAATGGTTCTGATTATTTTTGCACTCTCTTGCTGCACAAATTGTTTATTTTTACTAATGTTGAAAGAATTTTTCAAGTATCATAAGTATGGTGAATGCTCAGATTGCTACAGACTATTCTATTTTAGACAGATTCTGTTTTTGATGCATAGTTTGCTTGTTTTGATGAAACTATCAATTTATATCAGTGGATTAAGCCATGGAAAATTTATATTACAGTAGACACAATGAAAAACCAAAATTTTAATTGGTTTTCAACACTACTTAGAGTAGTGATTTGCTTTATTATACTAACGGATCTTACCGAGTTTTCTGTTGAAGTTTTGTGTGGATGAAGTGTTCGATGATTGAGAAGGTTTCGATGTGAGAAGAAGGAAGAGAGGAAAGAGCTCAAGCTTGGGGATGCCCGTGGCACCCCAAGTAAATATTCAAGGAGTCTCAAGCGTCTAAGCTTGGGGTTGCTGGGAAGGCATCCCCTCTTTCTTCAACAAGTATCGGTATGTTTACGGATTCGTTTCGTTCATGCGATATGTGCAATCTTGGAGCTTCTTTTGCATTTAGTTTTCATTTTTATTTTATGCACCATGCTGGTATGAGATAGTCCTTGGTTGATTTATAGAATGCTCTTTGCACTTCACTTATATCTTTTGAGTATGGCTTTATAGTAGAATGCTTCATGTGCTTCACTTATATCATTTGAAGTTTGGATTGCCTATTTCTCTTTACATAGACAACCGCCATTTGTAGAATTCTCTTTTGCTTCACTTATATTTGTTAGAGCGTGGGCATATCTTTTGTAGAAAGAATTAAACTCTCTTGCTTCACTTATCTCTGTTTAAAGAGATGACAGGAATTGGTCATTCACATGGTTAGTCATAAAATCCTACATAAAACTTGTAGATCACTGAATATGATATGTTTGATTCCTTGCAATAGTTTTGGGATATAAAGATGGTGATATTACAGTCATGCTAGTGGGTAGTTGTGGATTGTAGAAATACTTGTGTTGAGGTTTGTGATTCCCGTAGCATGCGCGTATGGTGAACCGTTATGTAACGAAGTCGAAGCATGATTTATTTATTGATTGTCTTCCTTATGAGTGGCGGTCGGGGACGAGCGATGGTCTTTTCCTACCAATTTATCCCCCTAGGAGCATGCGCGTAGTACTTTGTTTCGATGACTAATAGATTTTTGCAATAAGTATGTGAGTTATTTATGACTAATGTTGAGTCCATGGATTATACGCACTCTCACTCTTCCACCATTGCTAGCCTCTCTAGTACTGCGCAACTTTCACCGGTACCATAAACCCACCATATACCTTCCTCAAAACAGCCACCATACCTACCTATCATGGCATTTCCATAGCCATTCCGAGATATATTGCCATGCAACTTTCATCATCATCATATACATGACTTGAGCATTCATTGTCATATTGCTTTGCATGATCGTAAGATAGCTAGCATGATGTTTTCATGGCTTGTCCGTTTTTTTATGTCATTGCTACGCTAGATCATTGCACACCGCGGTACACCGCCGGAGGCATTCATATAGATTCATATCTTTGTTCTAGATATCGAGTTGTAATATTGAGTTGTAAGTAAATAAAAGTGTGATGATCATCATTATTAGGACATTGTCCCATGTGAGGTTATCAAAATAAAAGTGGCCAAAGAAGCCCCCCCAAAAAAGAGAGAGGCCAAAGAAGCCTACAAAAAAAGAAAAAAAGAAAAAAATGAGAGAAAAAGAGAGAAGGGGCAATGTTACTATCCTTTTACCACACTTGTGCTTCAAAGTAGCACCATGTTCTTCATATAGAGAGTCTCTTGAGTTATCACTTTCATATACTAGTGGGAATTTTAATTATAGAACTTGGCTTGTATATTCCAACGATGGGCTTCCTCAAATGCCCTAGGTCTTCATGAGCAAGCAAGTTGGATGCACACCCTCTTAGTTTCAGTTTGAGCTTTCATATACTTATAGCTCTAGTGCATTCATTGCATGGCAATCCCTACTCACTCACATTGATATCTATTGATAGGCATCTCCATAGCCCGTTGATACGCCTAGTTGATGTGAGACTATCTTCTCCTTTTTTCTTCTCCACCATCATATTCTATTCCACCTATAGCGCAATGTCCATGGCTCACGCTCATGTATTGCGTGAAAGTTGAAAAGGTTTGAGAACGTCAAAAGTATGAAACAATTGCTTGGCTTGTCATCGGGGTTGTGCATGATGTGAGTATTTTGTGTGGTGAAGATGGAGCATAGCCATACTATATGATTTTGTAGGGATAACTTTCTTTGGCCTTGTTATTTTTAAAAGACATGATTGCTTTATTAGTGGGCTTGAAGTATTATTGTTTTTATGTCAAATGATAGACTATTGCTTTGAATCACTCGTGTCTTAATATTCATGCCATGATTAGACATATGACCAAGATTATGCTAGGTAGCATTCCACATCAAAAATTATCTTTTTTATCATTTACCTACTCGAGGACGAGCAGGAATTAAGCTTGGGGATGCTGATACGTCTCCGTCGTATCTATAATTTTTGATTGTTCCATGCCAATATTATTGAACTTTCATATACTTTTGGCAACTTTTTATACTATTTTTGGGACTAACATATTGATCCAGTGCCCAGTGCAAGTTCCTGTCTGTTGCATGTTTTTGCTTTCGCGGAATATCCATATCAAACGGAGTCCAAATGGGATAAAAACGGACGGAGCTTATTTTTCGAAAATATGGAAAATTCGGAAGGAAAATCAACGCGAACTAGTGCCCGAGGTGGTCACGAGGCAGGGGGCGCCCCCCCCTTAGGGCGCGCCCCTACCCTCGTGAGCCCACCGTAAGGCGGTTGACGCTCTTCTTTTGCCGCAAGAAAGCTAATATTCGAAAAAAATCACGGCGAAGGTTTCAGGCCAATCGGAGTTATGGATCTCCATATATATACGAAACGGTGAAACAGAGCCAGAGGAGAACGCAGAAACAGAGAGAGGCAGAGAGATAGATCCAATCTCGGAGGGGCTCTCGCCCCTCCCACGCCATGGGAGCCAAGGACCAAAGGGGAAACCCTTCTCCCATCTAGGGAGGAGGTCAAGGAAGAAGAAGAAGAAGGGGGGCCCTATCCCCCTTGCTTCCGGTGGTGCCGGAGTGCTGCCGGGGGCCATCATCATCATCGTCATCTTCACCAACAACTTCACCGCCATCATCACCAACTCTTCCCCCCTCTATGAAGCGGTGTGACCTCTCTCTTACCCGTTGTAATCTCTACTTAAACATGGTGCTCAACGCTATATATTATTTGCCAATGATGTATGGCTATCCTATGATGTTTGAGTAGATCTGTTTTGTCCTAATGGCTATTTGATGATCGTGATTGGTTTGAGTTGTATGTTTTATTATGGGTGCTGTCCTATGGTGCTCTCCGTGTCGCGCAAGCGTGAGGGATTCCCGCTTTAGGGTTTGCAATATGCTTATGATTTGCTTATGGTCGGTGGCGTGAGTGACAGAAGCACACGCCCGAGTAAGTAGGTTGTTTGCGTATGGGATAAAGGGGACTTGATGCTTTAATGCTATGGTTGGTTTTTACCTTCGAGGGTTTGAAGAGCCGCTCCTCGAAGACGCCAGGCTCCTGAGGCAGCCGCCTGGATGCCCTCTTGGAAATGTCGTCAGCCTCCTGATTGGTGCCGCGAGGCACATGCTGCGACTCCAGCCCCCAGAACTGCCTCTCCATCTTGCGAACCTCAGCGAGGTAGGCTTCCATGTGCTCGTCCTTTGGCTCGTATATCTTGTTGGAGAAGTTGACGAGGAGCTACGAATCGCCCTTGATGATGAGGCGCTTTACCCCTAAGGCAATTACGGCCTTCAAGCCTGCTATTAGGCCTTCATACTTCGCTATGTTGTTGGAGACCTTTTCTCCGTGCTGGAAGCAGAGTTGTACGGCGTAGTAGAGTTTGTCCTGGGTAGGGGATACGAGCACTGCGCCAGCTCCCGCACCGTGTCGGGAGAACGCCCCATCGAAGTACATGACCCAGCCGTCCGGTGCTTCACTTCTCGGGGAAAGTGATCGGTCTTCGCCTGCCTCGAGACCCGTAAGTGTGGCTCCCTTGATGACTCTGGTCGTACTGAATTCCAACTGAAATGCCTATAGTTCAATGTTCCATTCAGCAACCCTCCTAGCTGAGTTGGGGCTCCTGAGTACTCTTTCCAAGGGGTATGCTGAGACGACTTTAATGGGTTGGCCTTGGAAGTAGTGGCGCAACTTGCGTGAGGCCACTAGTAGCGCAAGGAGGAGTTTCTGAGGCATGGGGTACCGTGCCCTTGCGTCCCGTAGAACCGTGCTAACGAAGTACACGCGATGCTCGACGAGGTTGAGGGTGCTGGCGCAGCTTGCGTCCTCCAGAGGTCGAGGCGTCTCTTGAGACGACGGAGCCCCCAGCGCTTGGTCGCCTGAAGAGGCCTCTCCTGCTCCGGGTGCGTTCTCCTGCTGCGGCTGTTCCTTTTCGGCTGTGGTTGCGGCCTTCGCGAGGCCCTCCTGGCTCTTCTTTGCTTCAGTTCGGACGGTCGATGCGGCCTTGGCACAACGCTCCTCCCTGACCGCCAACAGGGCCGTGCTAGCGGAGTAGGGGGTGGCCGCGAGGTAGAGCACCAGGGGCTCCCGAGGACGCGGAGCTACCATCACTGGTGGGCTGGTAAGGTACCTCTTGAGGTCTTGGAATGCCGTGTCGGCCTCTTCAGTCCATTCGAAGGGGCCCTTTTTCTTCATTAGCTTGAAGAAGGGCAGCGCTCGTTCCCCCAGCTTGGAGATGAAGCGCCCCAGCGCATTTACACGCCCGGTGAGCTTCTGCGTTTCTCTGAGGGTCCATGGCGGGCTCATGTCTTCGACTGCCTTGACCTTCTCCGAGTTGGCCTCGATGCCCCTGTGGGACACGAGGAAACCCAGGAGCTTGCCTGAGGGGACTCCAAACACGCACTTCTCTGGGTTGTGCCGTAGGTCCACTTCGTTGAGGCTTGCAAAGGTTTCTTCCAGGTCCTGTATCAGGGTTCTTGCCTCACGAGACTTCACCATGATGTCATCGACGTAAGCTTCAGCGTTCCTCCCGAGCTGCCGGCCTAAGGCGATGTGCATCAGCCGCTAAAAGGTCACGTCTGCGTTGCGCAACCCAAATGGCATGCACGTATATCAGTACACTCCACACGGGGTCAGGAAAGCCATCTTCTCCACGTCTTCTACCACCATCTTGATCTGGTGATAGCCCGAGAAGGCATCTAGGAAGCACAATAGGACACACTCTGCGGTGGAGTCGACTATCTGGTCAATGCGGGGGAGCGGAAATGGATCCTGCGGGCAGGCCTTGTTGAGGTTGGTGAAGTCAACTGTAACATCCCAAATTTTCAATTTGGAATGATATACATTAGATCATCATTGCATATCATGTTTTATTGCTTTTCCGTTTCGTAATCCTCGAAATCCTAAGCAACTCAAGGACCCTCGGAGAGAGTTGGGGATTTCCCGGTTTTCATATTTGATTCTTTTATCAAATTTTGAAACGAGGATTTTGGTTTTAATTATTTTTCTCTCCGAAAATATTTCATATTAAAATACAAGAGAGGAGATAATATGACTTCTCCAAAATAAATGAAATATTGGAGGAAAAATATTAAAATCAAATATTTGTTTTATTTGGATTTTATTGCAATTTTGTTTGCATTAGAAAAATTAAACGTTTTTCAAAATTGCATTTTAGGGCCAAGAAAATGTTCATCTCGTTCTAAATATTTTATTTAGACAGTGAAAAATTATTTTGGCATTTTTAGATTTTTATTTATTTTTCTAGGATTTTATTTCGGTCGGCGAAATTATTGTTTTTTAAAGTTTCCGCCCCCGACTGGGCCTAAGGCCCAGCCGAGCCAGGCCGCTGCCGCTGCCGCCGACTCGGACAAGGAGTCCGAGCCGGACTCCACCGCCGCCTCCTTGACCCCTCCTCCAAGCCGCCCCGCCCCGCCCCATTATATACGCGCCGCCCAAGCCCCCCACCCCACAGCCACCGCTGCCCCGCGCCAAGCCCCGCCGCCCGCGCCGCCGCAGCCGAGCGCCGCCGCCCCCGCGAGCCGCCGCTCCGCCGCCGCACCTCGCCTTGCCAGACCTCTCGCCGGAGGTAGTCGCCGGACTCCGCCACCAGTTTTTTTATATAAAACCGTTCGTTTTTTTAGAAACCCTAGATCTGTTTTTTTTCGGATTCGCCGGTTTTTCTCGGTTCTTCTAGTTAGCGGACGTTCGTCCGAACGTTCGTTTTAACGAACGGTTCTTCGCCCGTTAGACACAGCTAACGAACGCTCGTTCGTTAGTCTGTTCGTCAGTTTTCTTTTATCGGATTTATTCCGCGATTTTCTCTGATCGCGATTTCTGGTCTGATCTTAGTTTATGTTTATCTTTTCGCTCGTTAGTCGGAATCAGGCGATTCAAGCGCCTAGAGTTTCATCTCGAAACCCTCTTTCCATTTAACCAACTCAAACAAGTTTTCTCTACTGTAAAATTTGACCTAGTTTCAGATTAGTAAACGAAGCTTCTTTCTTTCACCGTTTGAGTTTCGTTTCTCCGTTTGATTTGATTCTTTTTGTGAACCGGAGTTCTTAATTTGAACTTTCTGGTCAACCTCTTTTATTTGAGTTTTGCTTGTGCATCGTTGCTTGTTACTTATGTATGCTATTGTTTGCTTGCGATAGAACACCCAGAGTCCGAAGTGTGCTACTACGAGTCCCTAGTTTCCCAGATCGTCAGCAAGGCAAGTAACACTTTGATCATACCCCTTTATCACCCAGTTTTATGCTTTAGTTCCAATCCTCAAACATTGCATGATTAGGATGTCATTAACTTGTGGGTTGGGAAGTAGTTGATGAGGTAGAACCTATTGCCCTGTTACATTCAAACCCTTGGGAGTTACTCTACGTGTTGCTTATATTGCTATGCTATGCTATGCTCGTAGACGTGGTTTGGGTTTGAGTGAAATCCATGGCAGATGTGAGATTGTCAAATTAATGGTTCAACTTAAGGTGGCAACTTAATGAAACAACTGGGTGGATTGAGGCACCTGGAGTACCCAGTGTTGCCTGTATTTTTTTGGAAATCCCGGAGTACCCGTGTGATCTTCCTATGGACCGCCACCCAGGCTCAAAGGGAACTGAGATGATTCATGCTAGAAACTTCCGTGTGCAGCCACAAGCTATTATGGGCTCTAGCATAGTTGAGTAAGTTAAGTGAAGCTCTTGAAGAGGCAGATCAGCAGGTAGTGGGATGTAGGTTTGGTATGGTCTGTCCAGAGTAGAGAGTTAATGTTTCTAAAAGACTGTGTCTCGGTCATCCGTTTCTCAAACACCCTGTAGTGCGAGAAATCCAATGGAGGAGATCGAGTCTTGTGGGGAAAAGTGCACAAACCTCTGCAGAGTGTACAATCTAGTCATGGTTAGCCGTGTCCCCGGTTACGGACAATTCTTGAGTATCTAGTACTTGGGTTATCACATGTATCTCATCATGTTTAATTAATATTGTTGGGTTGTTAATCACTTTAATTGGGATTGAGTTGGAGGAACCTTCTCAATGATGTTTCAACTACCATGATAGTAAAATTAAAATCTATTCCTTTGTTGTAGGGAAAAATTGGCTTTTCGCAAAAACTATAAACCATAGAGCTTTCCACCAGCCATATATGCATTAGTGATAGCATTATTTTGTTCTTGCTCTACTGTGTTATGTTGCCAGCATATTCCATGTGCTGACCCGTTTTCGGGCTGCAACGTATTATGTTGCAGACTTTTCAGACGAGGAGTAAGGTTCGTTAGGTCGTTGCCGTGGAGCTCAGTTATGTCGTTGGAGTTGATGGACTCACTTTATCTTCCAAGCCTTCCGCTGTTATCGTATTAGATGGCCTTAAGCCATATTGTTGTAATAAGTTCTCTCTTGAGACATTCGATGTAATAAGTGTGTGATTGTTAGTCTGTTATAAATCCTTCGAGACTGTGTGTGTCAGCATTACCGATCCAGGGATGACACTGAAGCATAGAGACTTGACTATCTGAGGTCGGGTCGCTACAAGATGGTATTAGAGCACACGCTGAGTGTAGGACACGACCACTAATATAAACCCTAGGTCACACCTCTCTTCTCGTTTCTGACTCCTCTCCATTTCCTACTCTTTAGGATGACAGAGATGAAGAACAAGTTTGCACAACCGGATGAAGACACACCTTTTGGACGTCACTTGAAGGAAGTCACTAGATACTTGAACATTGGAATACCAAGCTTCACCGGGACGTACAACGCCACTTTACCTAAAGAGGAGTGCTGGATGATTCAAGGAGAAGTTCCAGGAAGGACGTTCTCGCCAACTTCTAAACCCATAAAGTTTTCTTTCGAAGCACCCACCTGGAGTCTAGGCAAGAGCATGGCAGCCCACATTACCATTGGACGCATTGGAGAAGTTTACAACAGGCAGCTTAAGGACACTATTTACCAAATATGTGGGCGCCGAGACGAGCAATGGGAAGTAATCAGCACCAGGAAGGATAGATCCATTGCAGCTTTCATCCAGGAGTTAAACCAGCACATCCGACGTCAGGAAAACTAGATGTGCGCGGACATGATGGACTTGAAGAAGGCAAAGACTAGGATCATGGAACTGGAGGAAGAACTCAAGTTTGCATGCGATGGATATGAGGAGGAAATCAAGACACTGCTAGAGAAGAATGACGACCTAGTCAAGAAGATCGAAGTATTCATGGGAGGACCAGCACCGGGAGACGAAGACGAAGATCCCACTTGCCCGGATAACTACATCATCATCGATGACACTGATTCCGATCCTAGTGAAGATGACTATGAAGACGAAGCTGGAGCAGACATCATGGAGTCTTCCACCGATCAAAATTTCTAGATGACTGCCATATATCACTAGTATTCCCCCATGTATTTAGTAGTAGTTGAGCACTTGTGCGATAGTTATAGATCGTTTGTATGCCCTTGCTTGATTGATTGAGTGAAATGATTGTGTTTGTCTCATGTGCATATGGGTAGTGTTTTCTCATTAGACCTCTTTTCTATTCAAATCTCTTCCATCTAAACCCCTTAGATGCCTCTGAGACGTGACACCGGTTTTGCCTTCCCACCGGAGCTCACCCAGTTGATCCAACAGTAGAATACGTTGATGCAATTGCTAGTTCAGAATCAGGGCAACAACAACAACAACAACAACCCGCCGCCCGTGGACAACCTAGCCGTTTTCTAAGGTTACAACCGCCGGTGTTTTCCAGTAGCACCGAGCCCATAGTTGCGGACGATTGGCTACGCCGTATTGGAAGGGAGTTGACCACCACAGGTTGCACAGATGCTGAGAGAGTGCGCTTTGCCACACATCAATTGGATGCACCAGCAGCCTCATGGTGGGAGAATTACACAGCCACTTTTCCTATCGCCAATGTCACTTGGGACCAGTTTCAGCAAGCTTTCCGCACAGCCCATGTCTCCACTGGAGCTATGCAAATGAAGAAGCGGGAGTTCCGCAACCTACGCCAGGGGAATCGTACTATGGTTCAGTACGTGGATGAGTTTAGCAAGTTATCTCGCTACGCCCCTGATGATGTGGCCATAGATGCCGCGAAGCAGGAGAAGTTTATGGAAGGGCTGAATGATGAGATGAGTATGCAGTTGATGGTAGCAACCTTCAACAACTACTAGGAGTTGGTAGATAAGGCTCTTATTATTGAAGGGAAGCAACAGCAGATTGAGAGCCGCAAGAGGAAGTATGGACAGGGGAAGTATAACTCAGGAGCCCAGCAGAAACCTCGCCTAACCCCGAACTCGGGAGGACTTGTTCATAACCATGGAGGTCACAACCACACTGGAGGAGGATCGCATAACCACAATGGTTCTAAGAATGGGAATGGGAACGGAACCAACAATAATCATAACCGCCCTAACCCAGCCACACCCGCCAAAAGGGACTTAAGTCATGTTACTTGTTTCAAGTGCGGGAAGACTGGACACTACGCCACGGAGTGCCCTGAAGGAAAGAATGGAAATGGAAATGGGAGCGCTGGGAAGAAGCCAAATCCATTCAACAAAGGACAAGTGAACCACGTTAACGTGGAGGAGGTGGAAGAGCAGCCGGACGCGGTAATAGGTAAGTTTTTGGTTAAGTCATTTACCGCTCTTGTTCTTTTCGATACTGGTGCATCGCATTCATACATATCAAGGGGATTCGTGGATAAGTTTAAACTACCAACCCAAACCCTTAGGACCCCTCTTTTAGTAAGTTCACCCGGAGCAGAGTATATGGCCAGCCGATGGTGTGACCAGATACCCTTAACCATTGGTACACATGTTTTTCCGTCCGACCTAATTATATCTTGGAGTCACAAGGACTGGATGTGATATTGGGTATGGACTGGATGTCAAAGTTTGGAGGAAGCATTGACTGTGCTAGTAAGTCGATTTATCTCACCACCCCTGAAGGAAAAAGGATTAAGTATGTATCTAGGCATGTGCCTAGGTGGAGTCAAGTGAATGCCCTTACGGGAGTTGTTCAGGAGGAAGTGCCTGTAGTGAAGGATTACCCAGATGTTTTTCCAGAGGAGTTACCAGGCATGCTACCGGATAGAGACATTGAGTTTTTGATAGAGCCGTTGCCAGGTACAGGACTAATATCCAAGAGACCCTATCGGATGCCCGCAAATGATCTGGAAGAAATTAAGAAGTGGATCAAGGAGTTATTGGAGAAAGGATACATCCAAAGAAGTTCATCACCTTGGGGAGCCCCAGTACTTTTGGTTGAGAAGAAGGATAAATCCCTGAGGATGGTTGTTGATTATCGAGCATTAAATGAAGTGACAATTAAGAACAAGTACCCACTGCCGATGATCAACGATCTGTTTGATCAGTTGCAAGGAGCTAAAATGTTTTCGAAGATCGATTTGCGATCGGGGTATCATCAGTTGAAGATACGAGAGAAGGACATACCGAAGACAGCGTTCACAACACGATATGGATTATACGAGTACACGGTCATGTCATTTGGACTGACTAACGCCCCTGCCTATTTCAGGAGCATGATGAACAAGGTGTTCATGGAGTATTTGGACAAGTTTGTTGTGGTGTTTATTGATGATATTATGGTATACTCGAAGAACGAGGAGGAGCACAAGGAGCATTTGCGCTTAGTTCTTGAGAAACTCAGGGAACACCAGTTGTATGCTAAGTTTAGCAAATGCAAATTTTGGTTGAAGGAAGTCGGGTTCCTTGGACATGTTATATCGGGAGAAGGTATAGCAGTAGACCCCAGCAAAATTCAGTCAGTCACTGAATGGTTGGCACCCACCTCAGTTAGCGAGATCCGCAGTTTTCTTGGACTCGCAGGATACTACCAGAGATTCATCGAGAATTTTTCCAAAATTGCAAAGCCAATGAATGAACTGTTGAAGAAGGATACTAAGTTTAAATGGACAGAAGATTGCAAGGCAAGTTTCCAGGAATTAAAGAAACATTTGACTACAGGGCCAGTGCTAACACTGCCAGATATACATAAGGAGTTCCAAGTGTACTGCGATGCCTCACGCTTAGGACTTGGATGTGTGCTTATGCAGGACAGGAGAGTTGTTTCGTATGCCTCACGACAACTAAAACCTCATGAGTTGACCTATGCCACACATGATTTGGAGTTAGCAGCCGTGGTGCATGCATTGAAGACCTGGAGACATTACCTTATTGGAAACCATTGTGATGTGTACACAGACCATAAGAGTTTGAAGTACATTTTCACCCAGAAGGAGCTGAACCTTCAATAGAGGAGATGGTTGGAACTTATAAAGGATTATGACATGAAGCTACACTATCATCCAGGAAAGGCCAATGTCGTAGCAAACGCTTTGAGACGGAAGAGTTATGCTAATATCCTTGAAAGTAAGGGACTGTCGAACGAATTAGCAGAGGACATCATGGAACTTTGATTGGAGATTGTTCCTAGAGGATTCATTGCAACAATGGAGGTCCAGTCGACATTGCTGGACAAGATTCGGGAAGCTCAGAAGGATGACAAAGAGATTGCCGAGATAAAGGAGAAGGTGGGCAAAGGAAAGGCCAAATGTTTTTGTGAGGATGAGCATGATACCTTATGGTTTGAGGACTGAATCTATGTGCCCAATAACCAGGAGATCAGGAAGTTAATACTTCAAGAGGCCCATGACACACCATACTTGATACACCCTGGAAACACCAAGATGTATTTGGATTTGAAGGAACGTTTCTGGTGGACCGGTATGAAGAAGGATATTGCCGAGTATGTAGTCGTATGTGATGTATGTCAACGCGTGAAGGCAGAGCATCAGAAGCCAGCAGGACCGTTACAACCTATGTTGATACCCGAATGGAAGTGGGATAAACTGGGCATGGACTTTATCACCGGATTGCTCAGGACCGAAGCAGGATATGATTCCATATGGGTAGTAGTTGATCGCTTGACCAAAGTAGCTCACTTCATCCCAGTGAAAACTACCTATACAAGTGCAAAGTTGGCCAAGATATATATGTCCAGGATCGTATGTCTGCATGGAGTTCCGAGGACCATCGTATCAGATCGAGGAACATAGTTTACCTCAAAGTTTTGGCACCAGTTGCACCAGATCCTGGGAACGAGATTGGAGTTTTGTACAACATTTCACCCGCAGACGGATGGACAAACAGAGAGAGTCAACCAAATTTTGGAGAACATGTTGAGAGCCTGTGCGCTAGATTATGGATCTAGTTGGGATGACAATTTGCCATACGCAGAGTTTTCCTACAACAATAGCTATCAAGCCAGTTTGAAGATGGCATCGTTTGAAGCCCTGTATGGACGAAGGCGCAGAACACCGTTAATATGGGACGAGGTAGGAGAGCGACAGTTGTTGGGACCAGACTTGATCAAGGAGTCTGAGGAGAAGGTTAAATTGATTCGTGACAGACTGAAGATTGCTCAGTCCAGGCAGAAGAGTTATGCTGACTCAAAATGCAAGGAGGTAACCTATGAAATTGGAGATCGAGCATATCTACGAGTATCACCCTTGCGAGGAGTGAAACGTTTTGGAGTTAAGGGAAAGTTAGCCCCGAGATTTGTAGGACCGTATTGTATTTTGGAATGGATGGGAGAAGTTGCCTACAAGTTGGAGTTACTCGAGGGATTGTCAGGAGTTCATGACGTGTTTCACGTTTCACAGCTGAAGAAGTGTCATGCTGAGATGGCAGATATACCGCTAAGAGATACAGTACCCCTGGAGGCGATTCAGTTGGACAGTGATTTGACTTATGAGGAGAAACCAGTTAAGATTCTTGAGTTTGCTAGCAGAGTCACCCGCAGTAAGGTTATCAAGTTTTGTAAAGTTCAGTGGAGCCACCATACCGAGGATGAAGCCACCTAGGAACGAGAGGATGATCTCCGCAAAGACCACCCGCACCTATTTTCTAGCCAGCCCGAATCTCGAGGGCGAGATTCATCTTAAGGAGGGTAGGTTTGTAACATCCCAAATTTTCAATTTGGAATGTTATACATTAGATCATCATTGCATATCATGTTTTATTGCTTTTCCATTCCGTAATCCTCGAAATCTTAAGCAACTCAAGGACCCTCGGAGAGAGTTGGGGATTTCCCGGTTTTCATATTTGATTCTTTTATCAAATTTTGAAATGAGGATTTTGATTTTAATTATTTTTCTCTCCGAAAATATTTCATATTAAAATACAAGAGTGGAGGTAATATGACTTCTCCAAAATAAATGAAATATTGGAGGAAAAATATTAAAATCAAATATTTGTTTTATTTGGATTTTATTGCAATTTTTTTTGCATTAGAAAAATTGCACGTTCTTCAAAATTGCATTTTAGGGCGAAGAAAATGTTCATCTCGTTCTAAATATTTTATTTAGATGGTGAAAATTTATTTTGGCATTTTTAGATTTTTATTTATTTTTCTAGGATTTTATTTCGGTCGGCAAAATTATTTTTAGAAAAAAAAAGAAAAAAGAAATTTCCGCGCCCGACTAGGCCTAAGGCCCAGCCGAGCCAGGCCGCCGCCGCCTTCCCCCCGCGCATGCCGCCGCTGCCGACTCAGACGAGGAGTCCGAGCCGGACTCCACCGCCGCCGCCTTGGCCCCTCCTCCAAGCCGCCCCGGCCTGCCCCTTTATATACGCGCCACCCAAGCCCCCCACCCCCACAACCACCGCCACCGCCGCCCCGCGCCAAGGCCCGCCGCCCGCGCCGCGCCTAGCCGCAGTCGAGCGCCGCCGTCGCCGCCCCCGTGAGCCGCCGCACCGCCGCCGCACCTCGCCTCGCCAAACCTCTCGCCAGAGGTAGTCACCGGACTCCGCCACCGGTTTTTTTATATAAAACCATTCGGTTTTTTAGAAACCCTAGATCCGTTTTTTTTCAGATTCGCCATTTTTTCTCGGTTCTTCGAACGGTTCTTCGCCCGTTAGATACAGCTAACGAACGCTCGTTCGTTAGTCTGTTCGTCAGTTTTCTTTTATCGGATTTATTCCGCAATTTTCTTTGATCGCGATTTCTGATCCGATCTTAGTTTCTGTTTATCTTTTCGCTCGTTAGTCGGAATCAGGCGATTCTAGCGCCTAGAGTTTCATCTCGAAACCCTCTTTCCGTTTAACCAACTCAAACAAGTTTTCTCTCCTGTAAAATTTGACCTAGTTTCAGATTAGTGAACAAAGCTTCTTTCTTTCGCCGTTTGAGTTTCGTTGCTCCGTTCGATTTGATTCCTTTTGCGAACCGGAGTTCTTAATTTGAACTTTCTGGTCAACCTCTTTTATTTGAGTTTTGCTTGTGCATCGTTGCTTGTTACTTATGTATGCTATTTTTTGCTTGCGATAGAACACCCGGAGTGCGAAGCAAGCTACTACGAGTCCCTAGGTTTCGCAGATCGTCAGCAAGGCAAGTAACACTTTGATCATACCCCTTTATCACCCAGTTTTTATGCATTAGTTCCAATCCTCAAACATTGCATGATTAGGATGTCATTAACTTGTGGGTTGGGAAGTAGTTGATGAGGTAGAACCTATTGCCCTATTACATTCAAACCCTTGGGAGTTACTCTACGTGTTGCTTATATTACTATGCTATGCTATGCTCGTAGACGTGGTTTGGGTTTGAGTGAAATCCATGACAGATGTGAGATTGTCAAATTAATGGTTCAACTTAAGGTGGCAACTTAATCAAACAACTGGGTGGATTGAGGCACCTGGAGTACCCAGTGTTGCCTGTATTTTTTTGGAAATCCCAGAGTACCCGTGTGATCTTCCTATGGACCGCCACCCAGGCTCAAAGGGAACTGAGATGATTCATGCTAGAAACTTCCGTGTGCAGCCACAAGCTATTATGGGCTCTAGCATAGTTGAGTAAGTTACATGAAGCTCTTGAAGAGGCAGATCAGCAGGTAGTGGGATGTAGGTTTGGTATGGTCTGTCCAGAGTAGAGAGTTAATGTTTCTGAAAGACTGTGTCACAGTCATCCGTTTCTCAAACACCCTGTAGTGCGAGAAATCCAACGGAGGAGATTGAGTCTTGTGGGGAAAAGTGTGCAAACCTCTGCAGAGTGTACAATCTAATCATGGTTAGCCATGTCCCCGGTTACGGACAATTCTTGAGTATGTAGTACTTGGGTTATCACATGTATCTCATCATGTTTAATTAATATTGTTGGGTTGTTAATCACTTTAATTGGGATTGAGTTGGAGGAACCTTCTCAATGATGTTTCAACTACCATAATAGTAAAATTAAAATCTATTCCTTTGTTGTAGGGAAAAATTGGCTTTTCGCAAAAACTATAAACCATAGAGCTTTCCACCAGCCATATATGCATATAGTGATAGCATTATTTTGTTCTTGCTCTACTGTGTTATGTTGCCAGCATATTCCATGTGCTGACCCGTTTTCGGGCTGCAACGTATTATGTTGCAGACTTTTCAGACGAGGAGTAAGGTTCGTTAGGTCGTTGCCGTGCAGCTTAGCTATACCGTTGGAGTTGATGGACTCACTTTATCTTCCAAACCTTCCGTTGTTATCGTATTAGATCGCCTTAAGCCATATTGTTGTAATAAGTTCTCTCTTGAGACATTCGATGTAATAAGTGTGTGATTGTTACTCTGTTATAAATCCTTCGAGTACTGTGTGTCAGCATTACCGATCCAGGGATGACACTGAAGCACAGAGACTTGACAATCTGAGGTCGGGTCGCTACATCGACGCACATGCGCTCCTTTCCTCCCTTTTTGGCACAACGACCGGATTAGCCAGCCAATCAGGGTAGCGGACCTCGCGGATAACTCCTGCCGCCTCTAGCTTCTGGGTCTCTTGAACGATGAAAGCCTATTTCTCAGTGGACTACCACCTCGCCTTCTGCTTCACGGGGCGCACATTGGGGCACACGTTGAGGTGATGCTCAATCACTTTCCTTGGGACCCCTGCTAGCTGATCAGGTTCCCATGCGAACACCTCCTTGTTCCCACGCAGGAACCTCACCAGGGCCTTCTCCTGCTCGGGCTTGAGGTTGGCCCCTATGGTGAAGGTAGCGCCAGTGGACCCTTCCTCGTCGACTGGTACCTGCTTGGTTTCCGCCCTGTCTTGGGTGAAAAACTGCTTCTTTTTAGCCGACGCAACCCCCTTGGGCTCAAGGGCGTCGGTGCTAGTGGGCTGTGCCACCGCGGCCGCCCTGAAAACAAGCTGGAGCACCTGCAGCACATCCCTTGTGCCTCCTGACACGGTGATGATGCCGCTGCTCCCAGGCATCTTCATGAGGTTGTACGCCGGGTGAGTTGCTGCCATGAACCGGGCCAAGGCCGGATAGCCGATGATGGCATTGTAGGGGAGGCCAATGGGGGCGATGTAGAAGTCGATCAGCTCTGTGCGGAAGTTGTCGTGGGTGCCGAAGGTCACTGGGAGGCGGATCTGTCCCAAGGAGGCGGTGGAACCGGCTCCGACGCCCGAGAAAGGCCTGCTGGGTTGGAGCTGCTCCAGCGGCACGTGGAGGAGGCTGAAGGCCTCCATCGAGAGCACGTTGAGGCCGGCACCACCGTCGATGAGGGTCCTGGTGACGGCCACTTGGCAGATGGTGGGGGTGCACATCATTGGGAGCGTGCCCGAACCGATGGGGTTGAAGGGGTGATCCTCCAAGTTGAAGGTTAGATCGGCCTCGGGCTCCACCCAGCCCAGGGGGGCTTCCCGGCGCTTGGAGGCGGTGCTAATCCGGCGTGTGAACGGCTTGATGTGATGGGTCGAGGGTGGTGCCTGGGAGCCACCCAGGAGAGCTGCGACGACGGGCGGCGCTGGTGCGGCAAAACGGGCGAGGAAGAGGTCACGCAGCTCCTCCTAGGAGGTGACAGATGTCGTCGGCAGGTGGAGGAGCCACGCGCGCGGGACGCCGGTGAGGGCCATGGGTAACTAGTTGGCCATCACCCGGTCGTCTCCCCCGGCTCTGAGGGCGGCCTCGAACGCCAGCAGGAAAATCATCGGGTCTGTCGCGCCGTTGTAGCGTAGCGGCATCTCGGGCTTCAACTTGTGCGGCCACTGCACCTGTCGCAAGGTGGGGGCCAAGGCCCAGAGCCCCCTGGCCCCAATGCCGACATCCGCTGCTGGAGCGGGCGGCACGTTGTCCGCCATGAGGGCGGGATGCGATGTTGGGGGAGAGCGGGTCATCAGGAGGGAGAACTCCAGCGCACCCCCTACCTGGCGCGCCAAATGTCGGATTTCGGGTTCCGGCAGACCCTTGAGGTTCGAACACTGGGGTGCATGTTGAGATCTCTCCCCTACCGATCTACGTCCAATCTCCTCGCGTGATCTAAGCTGGAAACAATGAACAACACAAGGGACACGAGGTTTATACTGGTTCGGGCCACCGTTGTGGTGTAATACCCTACTCCAGTGTGTGGCGTGGTGGATTGCCTCAGGGGCTGATGATGAACAGTACAAGGGAAGAACATCCTCGCGAGAGGTGTTCTTAAGCTGGTGCGATGAACTGTTGGGGTGAGTTCAGTCGCCTTTATCTCTCTCTTCTAGGGTTCTATCAGATCTCTAGTTGTCTCCCCCTACTCTATGGTGGCTAGCTCTATTTATAGAGGCCCTGGGCCTCTCCCCAAATAATGAGCAGGAAGGGCGCCTACACTTGGCCATTTTGAAGGGGAACGTATAGTACAAGTTATCCTGACCAAAGGTGGTCTTCGGCTGCCAAAAGTACTAGTGATGATGCCGTCTTGGGCTCCACGGTGACCTCCGTCCTGCCGCTCTGTTGGTCTTGGTTTCGTTGCACCAGAATGGTAACCTTTGCCCAATGCCTTGGCATGTGCTTGCCCCCTTTGCACCAAAGGGGAAACAAGGACACTGCGCAGGCCGGCGCCCGCCTGGCGCCTGCCTGGTCTCGATCGTCATGGCTTGCGTCACGGGCTCCTCGCGAGGTACCCCCGCCTTGATCTCTCCGCCTCCTCGCGAGCCTGCCTGATGAGGCTGCCTCTAAGGAAGCTTCTGGTCATCCACCCCGCGAGGCTTGGCCCCTCGCGAGGGTCTTGAGCTTGAGCTGATGAAGATGGGCCACGCTGGGCCCCCACTTGAGCCACGCCGCAGGCCGCAGGCAGGAAAGTCTAGGGACCCCCGTTCCCAGAACGCCGACAGTAGGCGCGCCCCCTACCCCGTGGACTCCTCGTTTGTTTCTTGACGTCCACTCCAGGTCCTCTGGATCACGTTTGTTCCAAAAATAACTCTCCCGAAGGTTTCATTCCATTTGGATTCTGTTTGATATTCCTTTTCTGCGAAACACTGAAATAGGCAAGAAAAACAGCAATTTGCACTGGGCCTTGGGTTAGTAGGTTAGTCCCAAAAATAATATAAAAGTGTAAAATAAATCCCATTAACATCCAAAACAGATAATATAATAGCATGGAACAATAAAAAATTATAGATACGTTGGAGACGTATCATGCTGCCACATCACCTATATCCAAAGCTGTGCCACCTTTTTTTCTCAAAGAGTGTGTTGGAGCCTGTGCAACAACCACACAAGTTGCACGTACAGATAACACATTTACTAGTAATAAATTCTAAAGGAAAAATGCCGATATGCCACACAAGTTCATCTCCAATTCATGTGATAAATTTGTGCACGAGTAGTCTACATATATTCACAGCGCTACCGTTCACAATTTACCATACCCCACTTACATGTTATAGATGGGCTACATGTCCTCCTCCAGGTTCCAGTCCCAGGTGTTCTTCATGGATGGCACGATCCATAGCGGTGGGCAACGGAAATCATTGTCGCGGCTTTCTAGTCCGGTTCCACACGATGGAGACTCATCCAAGCTAAAGCGGCATAAATCAGGGATAGTGTGTCCCAGCATGGCGTTCATCTGGTGGTGCGCACTAAAGACACAATCATGCTTCATGAACAGCAGGCCTTCGGTGTCGTGCACGGAAGGTGGCATCTGCTTCACAATGGGGTAGTTGTCCCCAATGAAAAGCGAGTACTCTCCAAGAGTGTTCCTTGGCACCCACGTAGCATCACGGGGGTCGAACTCGGCGCCGTTCATCTGGTACATGCGGCATCCCAGATCTGGACACATGGTGACATACACAGTTAATGTCCATGCACAATAATGTTGTGCTTAAATATGGTGGTCAGTAATACTGTGCAGCAAATAATACTACTCTGGTATAGAGGAAGTAAAATAACCGGCTTATTATATATAGCCACTCTTGGCTACATGGATGAGATGGTAAGACATGGAAAAACAAAAATGGTGGTAGCTAGTGGGTTCAAGTCTTCAAGGGCCTAGCTAGCTATACACATCCTCCAAGGTAAAAAGTACTCCTACTAGTACTAGTAAGTAAGTAGTACAACAACGAAAGAGAAGGCGACATGGTTAAAAATATAATACTAAATGGAATACCTGGGTTAGATGGTGACGGTCCGATCGTGGTAGATTGTGTGACCATGTTGCACATCAGTGGTACCATGGGTAAAGACTGCTAAGATAGTTGATCCCAATATACCAAAGTTAGCTACAAGGTTCCAGGTTAGACCAAATCGCGGATGCAAATGCACATCCAGGATCGGCGATCTTATTTGGATCGGGGATGACTGGTCCCTGCAAAATAATGGAGTACCGTTAGGGATGCATCATGGTTTGTGCATTCCGTTTGTAATCTCCCCTATCGTAGGATACCAGATGAAACAAGTCCCCTGGCTTGTCACCGCGAAGATGCGGCCTAGATGGCGCACGGCGTCTTCGAACGTGTAGGGGTACAAATCTACCGCGGCCAACATGCGCCAGCCTCTGCCAATACTACCTCTTGTATTGATGGCAATCCTTATGTCTAACACCGCGATGAGATAGTAATCGTCGTAGCCTCATCGCTTTTTCCGTGGGTCCGACATTGCTATCTTCTTCAATCTCATGTAGGCATCATCATACGTATTCAAAACCAGCCAGTCCGGAAGGCCGATCCCAATGGTTGAAAAGGGGTCTATGCTACCTCTTGAGCATGCATTGGTTTTCCCTTGAAGAGGAAAGGGTGATGCAGAAAAGTAGGTAAGTATTTCCCTCAGTTTTTGAGAACCAAGGTATCAATCCAGTAGGAGACTACACGCAAATCCATAGGTTTCACTAGTGGCTTCTCTCAAGATAGCATATATTACGGTGGATGAACAAATTACTGCCGAGCAATTGATAGAAAAGCGCATAGTTATGAGAATATAGGCATGATCATCAACATAGGCATCACGTCCATGTCAAGTAGACTGAAAAGATTCTGCATCTACTACTATTACTCCACACATCGACCACTGTCCAGCATGCATCTAGAGTATTAAGTTCATAAGAACAAAGTAACACATTAGGCAAGATGACATGATGTAGAGGGATAAACTCAAGCAATATGATATAAACCCCATATTTTTATCCTCGATGGCAACAATACAATACGTGTCAGTTCCCTTTCTGTCACTAGGATCGAGCACCGCAAGATTGAACCCAAAGCTAAGCACTTCTCCCATTGCAAGAAAGATCAATCTAGTATGCCAAACCAAACTGATAATTCGAAGAGACTTGCAAAGATATCAAATCATGCATATAAGAATTCAGAGAAGAACCAAATATTGTTCATAGATAAACTTGGTCATAAACCCACAATTCATCGGATCTGGGCAAACAAACTACAAAAAGGATTACATTGAATAGATCTCCAAGAACATCGAAGAGAACTTTGTATTCAGATTCAAAGAGAGAGAAGAAGCCATCTAGCTAATAACTATGGGCCCAAAGGTCTGTAGTAAACTATTCACGCATCATCGGACAGGCTATGGTGTTGATGTAGAAGCCCTTCGTGATCGAATCCCCCTCCGGCAAATCCCCGGAAAAGGTCCCCAGATGGGATCTCACGGGTACAAAAGGTTGTGGTGGTGGAAAGTGGTTTCGTGGCTCCCCTAGATGTTTTCAGGGTATAAGAGTATATATAGGCAAAAGAAGTAGGTCGGTGGAGCTACCAGGGGCCCACGAGGGTGGGGGCGCGCCTGCCCCCCTGGGCGCGCCGCCCTACCTCGTGGCCGCCTCGTTGCTTCCTTCACCTCCACTCCAAGTCTCCTGGATTGCGTTTCTTCCAAAAAAGATCCTCGCGAAGGTTTCATTCCATTTGGATTCCATTTGATATTCCTTTTCTGCGAAACATTGAAATAGGAAAAAAAAACAGCAATTTGCACTGGGCCTTCGGTTAATAGGTTAGTCCCAAAAATAATATAAAAGTGCATAATAAAGCCCATTAAACATCCAGAACAGATAATATAATAGCATGGAACAATCAAAAATTATAGATACGTTGGAGACGTATCAAGCATCCCCAAGCATAATTCTTGCTCGTCCTCGAGTAGGTAAATGATAAAAACAGAATTTTTGACGTGGAATGCTACCTAACATAATTTTCAATGTAATTTTCTTTGTTGTGGCATGAATATTCAGATCTGAAAGATTCAAGACAAAAGTTTAATATTGACATAAAAATAATAATACTTCAAGCATGCTAACATCCCAAATTTCCAATTTGGAATGTCATACATTAGATCATCATTGCATACCATATTTTATTTTGCATTTTGGTTGATCCTAGAAATTCTACGCAACTCAATGACCCACGGAGAGAGTTGGGGATTTCGTTATTTTCATATTTGAGTTTTCTCAAATTTTGAGAATAGGATCATTTGATTTATTTATTTTATCATCAATTATTTCTATTACAAAAATATGAGAGAGGGAATAAAATGACTTTCCCAAAATAAAGAAATATTGAGGATTTAATAATAAAATCAAATAGGATTTTATTTCGGAGTTTTTCGGTGTTTTATTTGAATTTAGGAAAAATGTGCGTTTTTCAAAATTGTATTTAGGTCCCAAATAAATGTTCACCTTGTGCGGCTTGATTTTAGAAGCCCATGAAAATTTATTTCGGAATTTTTGGAGTCCGTTTAGTATTTCTTTTTATTTTTCTTCTGCGCGTAATTATTTAAAAAAAATCGAATCGACTTAGGGCCGTGTCCGACTAGGACTCCCGGCCCGTTAGGCTATTTAAGCCGGGGGGGAGGCCCAGCCAGAGCTAACCCTAGCCCGAGCCGCCCCAGCTCTCGCCACCGCCGCCGCCGCCCCGCCGCCGCCGCGCCGCCGCTGCCGCATGCCGCCCGAGGTCCGCCGCTGCCTCGAAATCCGCACCGGTTTTATTATTATTATTATTATTATTATTATTATTATTATTATTATTATTATTATTATTATTATTATTATTTTTCGAAAAACCGTTCGATTTTTCCGTCGGTTTTTTTAGATTCGTTTTTTTAAATAGATCGGTTTTTCCGGTTTATTTAATTTAGCGAGCATTCGTCGTTTTTCTTTTCTCGGATTAAATCCGCGATTTTTCTGATCGCGATTCCTGATCTGATTTTCTTTTTAGTATAACTTTTCACTCGTTTATCGGAATCAGGCGATTCAAGCGCCTAGAGTTTCGTCTCAAAACCCTTATCCGTTTAACCAACTTAAACAAGATTTTGCTACTGTAAAATTTGCTCTAGATCCAGATTAGTAGAACGAAGTTGTTTTCTTTCGCCGTTTGACTTTCGTTGCTTCGTTCGATTTGTTTCTTTTGCCAACCGGAGTTCTTGAGTTGAACCTTCTGGTAAGATCTCTTATTTGAGTTTTACCTGTGCATTAGTTGAGTACTTATTGTATGCTTGTTTGTTTGTCTGCGATAGAATACCCGGAGTGCGCCGCTTGTTACTTCAAATTGCTAGGTTTCCCGGATCATCAGCAAGGCAAGTAACACTTTGATCATACCTCTTCTACTACCCAGTTTTATTGCATTATATCAACCCTCACACATTGCATGGTTAGGATCTAATTAAATTGTGGGATGGGAAGTAGATGAGGCAGTACCTATTACCTGTTTATTATCAAACCTTTGGGAGTTACTTCTACGTTTGCTTATTATGCCATGCTATGCTAGTAGACGTGGATTGGGTGAGTGATATCCATGACAGATGTGAGTTTTGTTAATTAATGGTTATCTAAGGTGGCAACTTAAACACACATCTGGGTGGATTGAGGCACCTGGGTATTCCAGGACTTGCCTGTTTTCTTTTGGACCGCCACCCAGGCTCAAAGGGACCATGAGACTATTCATACTAGAAACTTCCGTGTGCAGCCACAAGCTATTATGGGCTCTAGCATAGTTGACTAAGTCGTGCGAACTCTTACAGTGGTAGACTAGCAGATGTAGGGGATGTCGGTGGTACGGTCTACCCGATCGTAAGGTGCTAGCGCTTCTGAAAGACTATGTCTCGGTCATCCGTCTTCTCAAACACCCTGTAGTGCGAGAAACCCAACGGAGGCGATCGAGTCTTGTGGGGAAAAGTGCGCAAACCTCTGCAGAGTGTAATAAACTAATCATGGTTAGCCGTGTCCCCGGTTATGGACATCTTGAGTATCTAGTACCTGAATTATCATGTGAATCTCAACATGTTACTCTAAATTAATTTTGTTGGGTTATGTTTAATGATGATGCTTAATTGGGATTGAGAATGCTGTCAACCATTCTCAATGTTTAACAACTACCATGATAGTTAAACAAATTTTATTCCTTTGAAGTAGGGAAAAATTGGCTTTACGCAAAACTATAACCATAGAGCTTTCCACCAGCCAAATATGCATATAGTATAGCTGTTTCATTCCATTAATCTCTATGTGTTACATTGCCAGCATATTCCATGTGCTGACCCGTTTCGGGCTGCAACGTTAATGTTGCAGACTTTTCAGACGACGATTAAGGAGTTTTAGGTCGTGGTTCTATACTCAGTGATGCCGTTGGAGTTGATGGACTCACTTATCTTCCAAGCCTTCCGTTGTTATCGTTATTAGATGGCCTTAAGCCATATTTATTGTAATAAGTTCTCTTTTGAGACACTCGATGTAATAAGTGTGTGATTGCTACTCTGATATAAATCCTCCGAGTACTGTGTGGTGTCAGCATTACTGATCTAGGGATGACACCGGAGCACAGAGATCAGACTGTTTGAGGTCTGGTCGCTACAGAGATGGTATCAGAGCACACGCTGACTGTAGGACATGACCACTAAGCTAAAAGACCTAGATCACTATTCACTCTCTTCTCTTCTGCTTCTCATCTTTTCTACTCTTTTAGGATGGCGGATGCAAGGAACAAGTTCACGCAACCGGATGAAGATACACCCTTTGGACATCACTTGAAGGAAGTCACTAGATACCTAAACATAGGAGTACCAAGCTTCACAGGAACCTATAACACCACTTTACCTGAAGAAGAGCGCTGGATGATTCAAGTTCAAGTTCCAGGAAGGACGTTCATGCCAGTCACTGAGCCCATAGAGTTTTCTTTTGATGCACCAACTTGGAGTCTAGGAAACAGCATGGCAGCTCACATCGCCATGGGATGCATTGGAGAAATCTACCGCAAGGATCTCAAGGATACTATCTACCAGATTTGTGGGCGCCGAGATGAACACTCGGAGATGATCAGCACCAGGAAGGATAGATCAATCGTAGCTTTTATCTAGGAGCTAAACCAGCACATTCGATGACAGGAGAACCAGATGTGCGCCGACATGATAGATCTGAAGAAGGCTAAGACTAGAATCAAGGAACTGGAGGAAGAACTCAAGGCTACACGTGAAGATTATGAAGAGGAAATTGAAGTATTGGTGGAGAAGAATGACGACCTGATCAAGAAGATTGGAATATTTATGGGAGGCCCTACGCTAGTAGAGGAAGACGAAGAACCCAAGGAGATTAGCCCGGAAGACTACATCATCATCGATGGCACCGATTCGGATCCAGATAGTAGCGATGATGACTATGTTGATGAAGCTGGAGCAGATATCATGGAGTCTGCAACCGAAGAATATTTCTAGTAGACCACCTCATCAGTAGTAGTAGTCCACCATGTAAATATAGTAGTCCGAGCACTTTTGCGATAGATAGATCGATTGTATGCCCTTGTTTGATTGAATGAAGTGAATTGTTTGCTTTTGCCTCATGTGCATATGGGTAGTGTTTTCTCTTTAGACCCCCTCTATTCTTAAATCTCATCTTTTCTAAACCCTCAGATGCCTCCGAGACGTGACCCCGGATTTGCCTTTCCACCGGAGCTCACCCAGTTGATCCAGCAGCAGAACACATTGATGAAGTTGCTAGTCCAGAATCAGAATCAAGGGAACAACAACAACAACCCACCACCACCACCACCTATTGATCACTTAGCCCGTTTTCTTAGGCTGAATCCGCCGGTGTTTTCCAGTAGCACCGAGCCGATAGTAGCAGATGATTGGGTCCGCAAGACAGCTAGGGAGTTGACCACAGCAGGATGCACAGATGCGGAGAAGGTAAAGTTTGCCGCACATCAGTTAGAAGGACCCGCATCATCATGGTGGGAGAATTTCACAGCCACTTTCGCAGTCGACACTGTCACATGGGACCAGTTTCCGCAGGCTTTTCGTACTGCACATGTTTCATCAGGAGCTATGGCCATGAAGAAGCGTGAGTTTTGCAACTTACGCCAAGGAGGACGAACAGTTGGCCAGTATGTAGAGGACTTAAGTAAGTTAGCACGTTATGCCCCAGATGACGTCGCTACGGATGCAGCTAAGCAGGAGAAATTTCTGGAAGGACTGAATGATGAGTTGAGCATGCAGTTGATGGTAGAAACCTTCAACAACTACCAGGAGTTGGTAGATCGTGCTCTTATGATTGAAGGGAAGCAGCAGCAAATTGAGAATCGCAAGAGGAAGTATGGACAAGGGAAGTACAATTCAGGAGCTCAGCAGAAACCACGTTTTACCCCTAGACCGGGAGGACATTTTCAGCACACCCATGGAGGAGGTAGCTCGCACAATCACAATGGCACCAAGAATGGTAATGGCAATGGAGGAAGCAACGGCCAGAACCGCACCAACCCATCAACCCCAGCCAAGAAGGACCTGAGCCAAGTCACTTGCTTTAAGTGTCAGAAGACCGGACATGATGCCAATGAATGTCCTGAAGGCCAAAATGGCAATGGAATTTCTGGGAAGAAGCCGAACCCTTTCAACAGGGGACAGGTGAACCACGTTAGCGTGGAGGAGGTTGAAGCTCAGCCCGATGCAGTAATAGGTAAGTTTTTTGATAAGTCATTTACTGCACTCATTCTTTTTGATACTGGTGCATTGCATTCATACATCTCAAGGGGATTTGTGGATAAGTATAACCTATCAACCCAAGCCCTTAGGTCACCCATGTTAGTAACCTTGCCTGGAGCTGAGTATGTGGCTAGTCTATGGTGTGATCGGTTACCATTAAGGATTGGTAACTATGTTTTTCCCTTAGACCTAATAGTATTGGAATCCCAAGGATTCGATGTGATATTAGGCATGGATTGGTTATCAAAGTATGAAGGGAATATTGAATGTGCTAGTAAGTCAATTTTGCTTACCACCCCAGAAGGGAGAAGGATCAAGTATGTATCCCGGCATGTGCCAAAGAGGACTCAAGTAAATTGCCTAACATGAGTTGTGCAGGAGGAAGTACCAGTGGTAAGGGATTTCCCTGAAGTATTTCCAGAGGAGTTGCCAGGCATGCCACCGGATAGAGATATTGAGTTTTTGATTGAGCTATTGCCAGGCACAGGGCCAATATCAAAGAGACCATATAGGATGCCAGCAAAGGATTTGGTGGAAATTAAGAAGCAGATTAAGGAGTTACTGGATAAGGGATATATCCGCCCAAGTTCTTCGCCTTGGGGATCGCCAGTACTTCTAGTGGAGAAGAAGGATGGATCGTTAAGGATGGTTGTTGATTATCGAGGATTGAACGAAGTAACGATCAAGAACAAGTACCCAATACCAATGATTAATGATTTGTTTGATCGATTGCAAGGAGCTAAGGTATTTTCCAAGATCGATTTGCGACCAGGATACCACCAGTTGAAGATTCGAGAACAGGATATTCCGAAGACAGCTTTTACCACCAGGTATGGGTTGTACGAGTATACCGTTATGTCATTTGGTGTGACTAATGCACCTGCCTATTTTATGAACATGATGAACAAAGTGTTTATGGAGTTTTTGGATATGTTCGTCGTAGTGTTCATTGATGATATCCTGGTTTATTCGAAGAATGAGGAGGAGCATAAGGAGCATTTGTGTTTGGTACTTGGAAAGCTCAGAGAACATCAATTATATGCCAAGTTCAGCAAATGTGAGTTTTGGTTGAAGGAAATAGGATTCCTCGGACACGTTATATCTAGAGAAGGTATAGCAGTTGATCCCACTAAAGTTGATACCGTGACCAAGTGGGAAGCCCCAACAATAGTTGGAGAGATCCGGAGTTTTCTTGGACTCGCAGGATACTACCGGAGATTTATTGAGAATTTCTCAAAGATTGCGAAGCCTATGACTGAGTTGTTAAAGAAAGATACCAAGTTCATATGGACGGAGGAATGTGAGGCTAGTTTCCAGGAGTTGAAGAAACGCTTGGTTACCTCACCAGTGTTGATTTTGCCAGACCAGACCAAAGATTATGAGGTGTATTGCGACGCTTCACGTCGAGGACTTGGAGCAGTGCTTATGCAGGAAGGGAGAGTTGTTTCATATGCCTCAAGACAACTGAAGCCTCATGAGTTAAATTATGCCACGCATGATTTGGAGTTAGCAGCCGTAGTGCATGCTTTAAAAACATGGAGGCATTTCCTCATTGGAAACCATTGTGAGGTGTACACAGATCATAAGAGTTTGAAGTACATTTTCACACAGAAGGAGTTGAATCTCAGACAAAGGAGATGGTTGGAGCTCATCAAGGACTATGATATGAGATTGCATTATCATCCCGGAAAGGCTCATGTAGTAGCTGACGCATTAAGCCGTAAGAGCCATGTCAATACGTTACTGACGGGAGAAATACCCAAGGAGTTAGCAGAAAATCTTCGTGAACTATGTTTGGAAATAGCTCCGAGAGGTTATGTAGCAGCATTGGAGATTCAGTCAACTTTGATGGATAAAATCAGAGAAGCTCAGAAGACTGACAAAGAGATTGCCGCTATTAAGGAGAAACTGAGCAAAGGAAAAGCTAAAGGATTTCGTGAGGATGAGCACGATACCCTATGGTTTGAAGACCGCGTTTACGTGCCCAAAGACCCGGAGATCAGGAAGTTGATTTTGCAAGAGGCACATGACTCACCGTATTCAATTCACCCAGGAAGTACCAAGATGTATTTGGATCTGAAGGATATTTTCTGGTGGACCGGAATGAAGAAGGATATTGCGGAGTATGTAGCAGTTTGTGATGTATGTCAGAGAGTAAAGGCAGAGCATCAGAAGCCAGCAGGATTGTTACAACCATTGCCGATACCCGAATGGAAGTGGGATAAGCTAGGCATGGGTTTTATCAAGGGATTGCCCAGGACTCGTTCAGGCTATGACTCGATTTGGGTTGTAGTTGATCGATTGTCGAAGGTAGCTCATTTTATCCCGCTAAAGACCACTTACACCAGTGCTAAGTTGGCAAAGATATACATGACCAGGATCGTATGTTTGCATGGAGTTCCAAGGAGTATCGTATCAGATAGAGGAACCCAGTTTACCTCAAAGTTCTGGAAGCAGTTGCACGAAACTTTGGGTACCAGGCTAGAATTCAGTACAGCTTTTCATCCACAGACAGATGAACAGACCGAGAGAGTCAATCAGATTTTGGAGGATATGCTGAGAGCTTGTGCGCTAGATTATGGATCTAGTTGGGACGATAATTTGCCATATGTAGAGTTCTCTTACAACAAAAGTTACCAAACCAGTTTGAATATGGCCCCTTTTGAAGCTTTGTATGGAAGGAGGTGCAGGACACCATTGTCATGGGACGAAGTTGGAGACCGCCAGTTGTTTGGACCTGACTTGATTAAATAGTCTGAACAGAAGGTGAAGTTGATTTGCGATAGGCTCAAGATAGCCCAGTCCAGACAGAAAAGTTATGCAGATTCTAAACGTAAGGAGACAGTTTACGAAGTTGGAGATAGAGCTTATCTTCGAGTATCTCCACTTCGGGGAACAAAGAGTTTTGGAGTTAAAGGGAAGTTAGCACCACGATTTGTAGGACCATATCGAGTTTTGGAGCGTATGGGAGAAGTGGCCTACAAGTTGGAATTGCCTGAAGGATTGTCAGGAGTTCATGATGTGTTCCACGTTTCTCAGTTAAAGAAATGCCACGCGGAGATGGCTGATATACCTTTGAGAGACATAGTGCCTTTGGAAACTATTCAGTTGGATAACGATTTGACGTACGAGGAGAAACCAATTAAGATTCTCGAGTTTGCCAGTCGAGTTACCCGCAGCAAGGTTATCAAGTTTTGCAAAGTTCAGTGGAGCCACCACACAGAGGATGAAGCCACCTGGGAGCGAGAGGAAGATTTGTTCAAGGACCACCCTCACCTATTTTCTAGCGAACCCGAATCTTGACGGCGAGATTCATCTTAAGGGGGGTAGGTTTGTAACATCCCCAATTTCCAATTTGGAATGTTATACATTAGATCATCATTGCATACCATATTTTATTTTGCATTTTGGTTGATCCTAGAAATTCTACGCAACTCAATGACCCACGGAGAGAGTTGGGGATTTCGTTATTTTCATATTTGAGTTTTCTCAAATTTTGAGAATAGGTTCGTTTGATTTATTTATTTTATCATCAATTATTTCTATTACAAAAATATGAGAGAGGGAATAAAATGACTTTCCCAAAATAAAGAAATATTGAGGATTTAATTATAAAATCAAATAGGATTTTATTTCGGAGTTTTTCGGTGTTTTATTTGAATTTAGGAAAAATGTGCGTTTTTCAAAATTGCATTTAGGTCCCAAATAAATGTTCACCTTGTGCGTCTTGATTTTAGAAGCCCGTGAAAATTTATTTCGGAATTTTTTGAGTCCGTTTAATATTTCTTTTTATTTTTCTTCTGTGCGTAATTATTTAAAAAAAATCAAACCGACCTAGGGCCGTGTCCGACTAGGACTCCCGGCCCGTTAGGCTATTTAAGCCGGGGGGGGGGGGAGGCCCAGCCAGAGCTAACCCTAGCCCGAGCCGCCCCGGCTCTCGCTGCCGCCGCCGCCCCGCCGCCTCACCGCCGCCCCGCTGCCGCCGCGCCACCTCGCCGCACGCCGCCCGAGGTCCGCCGCCGCCTCGAAATCCGCACCGGTTTTTTTTAATTATTTTTTTTCAGAAAACCGTTCGGTTTTTCTGTCGGTTTTTTTAGATTCGTTTTTTAAATAGATCGGTTTTTCCGGTTTATTTAATTTAGCGAGCGTTCATCGTTTTTCTTTTCTCGGATTAAATCCGCGATTTTTCTGATCGCGATTCCTGATCCGATTTTCTTTTTAGTATAACTTTTCGCTCGTTTATCGGAATCAGGCGATTCAAGCGCCTAGAGTTTCGTCTCGAAACCCTCTATCCGTTTAACCAACTTAAACAAGATTTTGCTACTGGAAAATTTGCCCTAGATCCAGATTAGTAGAACGAAGTTGTTTTCTTTCGCCGTTTGACTTTCGTTGCTTCGTTCGATTTGATTCTTTTGCCAAACCGGAGTTCTTGAGTTGAACCTTCTGGTTAGATCCCTTATTTGAGTTTTACCTGTGCATTACTTGAGTACTTATTGTATGCTTGTTTGTTTGTCTGCGATAGAATACCCGGAGTGCACCGCTTGTTACTTCGAATCGCTAGGTTTCCCGGATCATCAGCAAGGCAAGTAACACTTTGATCATACCTTTTCTACTACCCAATTTTATTGCATTAGATCAACCCTCACACATTGCATGGTTAGGATCTAATTAAATTGTGGGATGGGAAGTAGATGAGGTAGTACCTATTACCTGTTTATTATCAAACCTTTGGGAGTTACTTCTAGTTTGCTTATTATGCCATGCTATGCTAGTAGACGTGGATTGGGTGAGTGATATCCATGACAGATGTGAGTTTTGTTAATTAATGGTTACCTAAGTTGGCAACTTAAACACACATCTGGGTGGATTGAGGCACTTGGGTATTCCAGGACTTGCCTGTTTTCTTTTGGACCGCCACCCAGGCTCAAAGGGACCATGAGACTATTCATACTAGAAACTTCCGTGTGCAGCCACAAGCTATCATGGGCTCTAGCATAGTTGACTAAGTCATGCAAACTCTTACAGTGGTAGACTAGCAGATGTAGGGGATGTAGGTGGTACGGTCTACCCGATCATAAGGTGCTAGCGCTTCTGAAAGACTATGTCTTGGTCATCCGTCTTCTCAAACACCCTGTAGTGCGAGAAACCGAACGGAGGCGATCGAGTCTTGTGGGGAAAAGTGCGCAAACCTCTGCAGAGTGTAATAAACTAATCATGGTTAGCCGTGTCCCCGGTTATGGACATCTTGAGTATCTAGTACCTGAATTATCATGTGAATCTCAACATGTTACTCTAAATTAATTTTGTTGGGTTATGTTTAATGATGATGCTTAATTTGGATTGAGAATGCTGTCAACCATTCTCAATTTTTAACAACTACCATGATAGTTAAATTAAATTTATTCTTTGAAGTAGGGAAAAATTGGCTTTACGCAAAACTGTAACCATAGAGCTTTCCACCAGCCAAATATGCATATAGTATAGCTGTTTCATTCCATTACTCTCTATGTGTTAGATTGCCAGCATATTCCATGTGCTGACCTATTTCGGGCTGCAACGTTAATGTTGCAGACTTTTCAGACGATGATTAAGGAGTTTTAGGTCGTGGTTCTATACTCAGTGATGTCGTTGGATTTGATGGACTCACTTATCTTCCAAGCCTTCCGCTGTTCTCGTTATTAGATGGCCTTAAGCCATATTTATTGTAATAAGTTCTCTTTTGAGACACTCGATGTAATAAGTGTGTGATTGCTACTCTTCTATAAATCCTCCGAGTACTGTGTGGTGTCAGCATTACTGATCCAGGGATGACACCGGAGCACAGAGATCAGACTGTTTGAGGTCTGGTCGGTACACCAAGCAATTATGTCTTATCAAAATAACATAGCCAAAGAAAGCTTATCCCTACAAAATCATATAGTTTGGCTATGCTTCATTTTCGTCACACAAAATGCCCCCATCATGCACAACCCCGATGAAAAGCCAAGCAATTGTTTCGTACTTAGCCTTTTAAAACTCTTTCAATTTTCACGCAATATATGAGCGCGAGCCATGGACATAGCACTATGGGTGGAATAGAATATGATGATGGAGGTTGTGTGAGAAGACAAAAGGGGAGAAAGTCTCACATTGACGCGGCTAATCAACGGGCTATGGGGATGCCCATCAACTGATGTCAATGCAAGGAGTAAGGATTTCCATGCAACAGATGAACTAGAGCTATAAATATATGAAAGCTCAACGAAAGAAACTAAGTGGATGTGCATCCAACTTGCTTGCTCATGAAGACCTAGGGCATTTTGAGGAAGACCATCGTTGGAATATACAAGCCAAGTTCTATAATGAAAAATTACCACGTGTATATGAAAGTGACAAAATAGGAGACTCTCTATCATGAAGATCATGGTGCTACTTTGAAGCACAAGTGTGGAAAAAGGATAGTAACATTGCCCCTTCTCTCTTTTTCTCTCATATTTTTCTCTTTTTTATGGCCTCTCTCTTTTTTTTGTCTGGAGTCTCATCCCGACTTGTGGAGGAATCATAGTCTCCATCATCCTTTCCTCAGATAGGACAATGCTCTAATAATGAAAGTCATCACACTTTTATTTACTTACAACTCAAGAATTACAACTCGATACTTAGAACAAATTATGACTCTATGTAGGGTTGGAAACGAGTCCAGCTCGAGTGAGTTGGAGTTGGCTCAGCTCAACTCATATGAAAATTCGAGCAAGCTCAAACTGAGTGAAGCTCATGATCGAGTTGTGGAACATGACTCGTGCTCAGATTGTAACGATCTCGAGCTAGTTTCGAGCTAAATGAGATGGTAAAAAATATGAATCTATGGATGAAAAACTAAAAAATTAAGGTGAATATGCTGGGAACCTTTGTCAAAAATATAGGTTATTTAACATATAGTCGACCACGTGCCATAATTAGGCTTAAATCATCTCTGCACTTAGTTAAGTTTCCATGTTCGTTGGTAAATAAAATGGAGAAAAATTATGGACAACATAGATGGTAATAAATTATCATATTTCCATTTAATATAAGGCATGATCATTTAACATAATAATATTCTGTCGAGCTATCGAGCTAAAATCGAGCGAGCCAACATTAGCTCAAAATCAGCTTGTTTCTTGGTCGAGCTACATAAAGTGTTCAAACTCAGCTCATTTCTTTTCGAGTCGATCTCGTGTCGAGTCAAAAAACGAGTCAATCTCGAGCGGCTCACGAGTCTCGAGCTTTTATCGTAGCCCTAACTCTATGTGAATGCCTCCGGCGGAGTACCGGGATATGCGATAAATCAAGAGTGACATGTATGAAAGAATTATGAAGGTGGCTTTGCCACAAATACGATGTCAACTACATGATCATGCAAAGCAATATGACAATGATGGAGCATGTCATAATAAACAGAACGGTGGAAAGTTGCATGGCAATATATCTCGGAAGGCTATGGAAATGCCATAACAGATAGGTATGGTGGCTGTTTTGAGGAGGATATAAGGAGGTTTATGTGTGATAGAGCATATCATATCACGGGGTTTGGATGCACCGGCGAAGTTTGCACCAACTCTCGAGGTGAGAAAGGGCAATGCACGGTACCGAAGAGGCTAGCAATGATGGAAGGGTGAGAGTGCATATAATCCATGGACTCAACATTAGTCATAAAGAACTCACATACTTATTGCAAAAATCTACAAGTCATCACAAACCAAGCAGTACGCGCATGCTCCTAGGGGGATAGATTGGTAGGAAAAGACCATCGCTCGTCCGCGACCGCCACTCATAAGGAAAGCAATCAAAGAACACCTCATGCTTCAAATTTGTCACACAACATTTACCATACGCGCATGCTACGAGACTTGCCAACTTCAACACGAGTATTTGTCAATTCCATAATTACTCAACTAGCACAACTCTAGTATTACCACCTTTATATCTCAAAACAACTATCAAGAATCAAACTTCTCATCATATTTAATGCACTCTATATGAAAGTTTTTATTATACCCATCTTGGATGCCTATCATATTAGGACCAATTTTATAGCCAAAGCAAATTACCATGCTTTTTTAAAAGACTCTCAAAATAATATAAGTGAAGCATGAGAGATAAATAATTTCTATAAAATAAAACCACTACCGTGCTCTAAAAAGATATAAGTGAAGTACTAGAGCAAAATTATCTAGCTCAAAAGATATAAGTGAAGCACATAGAGTATTGCAATAAATTATGATTCATGTGTGTATCTCCAAAAGGTGTGTAAAGCAAGAATGATTGTGGTAAACTAAAAATCAAAGACTCAAATCATACAAGACGCTCCAAGCAAAACACATATCATGTGGTGAATAAAAATATAGCCACAAGTAAAGTTACCGATAGACGAAGACGAAAGAGGGGATGCCTTCCGGGGCATCCCCAAGCTTAGGATTTTGGTTGTCCTTGAATTTTACCTTGGGGTGCCTTGGGAATCCCCAAGATTAGGCTCTTTCCACTCATTGTTCCAAAATCCATCAAATCTTTACCCAAAAACTTGAAAACTTCACAACACAAAACTCAACAGAAAATCTCATGAGCTTCATTAGTATAAGAAAAACAAACCACCACTTTAAGGTACTGCAATGAACTCATTCTTTATTTATATTGGTGTTAAACCTACTGTATTCCAACTTCTCTATTCTTCATACCCCACGATACTAGCCATAGATTCATCAAAATAAGCAAACAACACACAAGAAACAGAATGTGTCAAAAACAGAACAGTCTGCCGTAATCTGTAGGTTTCGAATACTTCTGTAACTCCAAAAATCCTGAAAAATTAGGACATCCTAAATAATTTGTATGTTTATCTACTGCAGTTGGAATTGGTATTTTATCGCTCTCTGGTAAAAAATGAAAATTATTCTCGTTAGGGCATACTTTCTGTTTTTTCCAGCAAGATCAAATAACAATCACCCATGAAGATCCTAAAGGCTTTACTTGGCACACACACTAATTAAAACATATAAAACACAACCATAACAGAGGATAGATGATTTATTTATTACTAAACAGGAACCAAAAGCAAGGAACAAAAATAAAATTGGATTGCGTCCCAACAAGCACTATCGTTTAACGCCCCAAGCTAGTCATAAAAACAAGAATAGATCTAGGTATTGTCATCTTTGGTATGCAATCCATATGTGGCTCTCATAATAGATTCCTAAGGTAATTTAATTTTCTTTCTCGGAAAGTGTTCCATGCCTTTCCTTAACAGAAATTGGAATCTAATATTTCCTTCTTTCATGTCAATAATTGCACCAATCGTTCTAAGGAAAGGTCTACCAAGAATAATAGGACATGTAGGATTGCAATCTATATCAAGAACAATAAAATCTACGGGCACATAATTCCTATTTGCAACAATAAGAACATCATTAATTCTTCCCATAGGTTTCTTAATAGTGGAATCCGCAAGATGCAAATTTAAAGAGCAATCATCAAATTCACGGAAACCTAACACATCACACAATGTTTTTGGAATCATGGAAACACTAGCACCCAAATCACATAAGGCATAGTATTCATGATCTTTAATCTTAATTTTAATAGTAGGTTTCCACTCATCATAAAGTTTTCTAGGGATAGAAACTTCTAATTCAAGTTTTTGTTCATAAGATCGCATTAAAGCATCAATGATATGTTTAGTAAAAGCTCTATTTTGATCGTAAGCATGAGGGGAATTTAACACGGATTGTAACAAGGAAATACAATCTATCAAAGAGCAATTATCATAATTAAATTCTTTGAAATCCAAAATAGCGGGTTCATTGCTATGTAAAGTTTTGACCTCTTCAATCCCACTTTTACCAATTTTTGCATCAAGATCTAAAAACTCCGAATCATTGGGACGCCTTCTATCTAAAGTTGACTCATCTCCAGTCCCATCTTTATTAAGATTCCTATTGGCAAACAAAGACTTAATAGGAGACACACCAATAACTTTTAGATCTTCATTTTATTATCCTCTAGATCTTCCGGTTTAGCGGCCATCTTATTCACTAAGGTGGCTTGCTTATCCGAAATTTGGCCTACTAAATTTTCAAGATGGGCAAACTGAGATTTCAAACCAGAAAATTCCTTAGACATATCATCAAGCTCTTTATTCATGTACTCCATAAAGCCTTTTTGTTCTTTAAGCTCGTTTCTAAAGAAATTATTATGCTCAAATTGCAAAGACATAAAGCTTCTAACATTGTTTTCAATTTATTCCAACCTTCTAAGGTGAGGATCAACGCTTTTAGGCAAGGCCATCAGGGCAAATAGGTACACAAGAGGCAAGCGAAAATAGACGAACGGAAAAAGGGCGAGTAAAATGGCAAAGGTGAAGTGGGGGGAGAGGAAAATGAGAGGCAAATGGCAAATAATGTAATGCGCGGGATAAGAGTTTGTGATGGGTACTTGGTATGTGTTGACTTGACGTAGATCTCCCTGGCAACGGCGCCATAAATCCTTCTTGCTACCTCTTGAGCATGTCTTGGTTTTCCCTTGAAGAGGAAAGGGTGATGCAGCAAAGTAAAGTAAGTATTTCCCTCAATTTTTGAGAACCAAGGTATCAATCCAGTAGGAGACTACACGCAAATCGCCTAGTACCAGCACAAACAAATAAGAACCTTGCAACAAATGCGATAAAGGGGTTGTCGATCCCTTCACGGCCACTTGCACAAGTGAGATCTGATAAAGATAATAAGATCAATATTTTGGGTATTTTTGTACAGATTGGAAAGTAAAGATTGCAAAATAAATAGTAAAGTGGAATTGTAGATTGGAAACTTATATGATGTAAAGTAGACTCGGGGGCCATAAGTTTCACTAGTGGATTCTCTCAAGATAGCATATATTACGGTGGATGAACAAATTACTGTCGCGCATAGTTATGAGAATATCTAGGCATGATCATAAACATAGGCATCACGTCCGTGTCAAGTAGACTGAAACGATTCTGCATCTACTACTATTACTCCACACATCGACCGCTATCTAGCATGCATCTAGAGTTTTAAGTTCATAAGAATAGAGTAACGCATGAGGCAAGATGACATGATGTAGAGGGATAAACTCAAGAAATATGATATAAACCCCATCTTTTATCCTCGATGGCAACAATACAATACGTGTCAGTTCCCTTTCTGTCACTGGGATCGAGCACCGCAAGATTGAACCGAAAGCTAAGCACTTCTCCCATTGCAAGAAAGATCAATCTAGTAGGCCAAACCAAACTGATAATTCGAAGAGACTTGCAAAGATATCAAATCATGCATATAAGAATTCAGACGAGAATCAAATATTGTTCATAGATAAACTTGATCGTAAACCCACAATTCATCGGATCTCGACAAACACACCGCAAAAAGGTTTACATCGAATAGATCTCCAAGAACACCGAGGAGAACTTTGTATTGAGATCCAAAGAGAGAGAAGAAGCCATCTAGCTAATAACTATGGACCCGAAGGTCTGTGGTAAACTACTCACACATCATCGGAGAGGCTATGGTGTTGATGTAGAAGCCCTCCGTGATCAAATCCCCCTCCGGCAGATCGCTGCAAAAGGTCCCCAGATGGGATCTCACGGGTACATAAGGTTGCGGCGGTGGAAAAGTGGTTTTGTGGCTCCCCTGGATGTTTTCAGGGTATAAGAGTATATATAGGCGAAAGAAGCAGGTTGGTGGAGCTACGAGGGGCCCATGAGGGTGGGGGTCGAGCCTGCCCCCTGGGCATACCGCCCTACCTCGTGGCCGCCTCATTGCTTCCTTGACCTCCACTCCAAGCTCCTGGATTGCGTTTGTTCCAAAAAAGATCCTCGCGAAGGTTTCATTCTGTTTGGATTCCATTTGATATTCCTTTTCTACGAAACACTGAAATAGGCAAAAAACAGCAATTTGCACTAGGCCTTTAGTTAATAGGTTAGTCCCAAAAATAATATCAAAGTGCATAATAAATCCCGTTAAACATCCAAAACAGATAATATAATATCATGTAACAATCAAAAATTATAGATACGTTGTAGACGTATCAGTCTACGGGAACGGCCGCACTGCTGTGGATGTTGTAGAAAATGATGGTGGTATCCGGCCGGAGGTATGCAAGCTAATCTTTGTTGGCACCGACCCAGACCTATATATAAGACAATGGGCAGCGGAGAAATTACGGGATGGAAGTGGAATAAGTAAGTACTACATGATCAAACTCCATGACTGACCTGCTCATCGGACGAAATCCGGCTACCTCTCAACGTCGGTAACTCTAGCAGAGTAAACGTGCAACCATGGCCAGGGAGCGGTGGAGTGTTCGAAGGATTGTCCCATAGAGGAACCTTCTCCTCGAGGATGCATGGAAGACCAACAAGCATGGCCTTTTCCCAAGCCTGTTTAAGCACCGTCTTGAAAAAGTTGGTGCAGGAAGCACCGAGTCTTGCGGCCGTGAGGACGTCGGAGAGGCATGCGATTTATCCCAGAGCATCGTCGTCCAAGGTCTCCCAGCCCCACGAGGAGGAGAACCACCTGGCGAATCCATGGGAGCAGCGATGAACTGCCTTCTCTTCGGGGGGAGGGGAACTGGCGAGGAGGAGATAAGAGCGTAGTAACCGCAGGGCCTCGTCCCTTCCAACTGTACCTCCTCGATCGTCCCTTATCAAAGGGGTGATGTTATTATTTACTACGTGCTTGTACTATAGCAGTACTAGTACTAATTTATCAACTAGTAGTCGATGTAGTACTGTACTTCTAGTATAGTGCACCAGTTTTGAACTCTTGAATCTCAGGGCCAAGGAGCTATAGTTGGAAGTGGAGGGTAGTACTGTTCTCTAGAACCATCATTGTACTATCAATGCAGGGAAAGTACACCTGCGTAGTGGGTACTCTCGGTGCTCTATTCCAATGCGTAGCTGGCCTACTCAGCCGCTCCTCTCACGCACACACTAGCAGCCTGTTTATCAGCGACGGTTACTGCGGTGGCAGAACATTTGAGTTATTTGATACAACGAGACTAGGCTTTTCGCTTCCATTTGTGGAGGTGTAATGGATCTCGTTGAACTTTGTTAGTAGTTCCTTCTTCATGAATGAGATGAGGCAAAGCTTTTGCCTCCGTTTCAAAACTTAAAAAATCATGTCAAGAGGAATTTCTTTTATAGAGCCCATAATGGAGTGAAGTCCATGCGTGCAACGCCACAAGCTACTGAGTAGTAGAGTACTAGCACTTTACGTACAGAGCCATATTGCACAGTTCCCAATGCCACATTAGGCTTTTTTGGCTCCTCGGGCTTATTTGGGAGGCGCTAGTTTAAATATGCTACTAGCTGATGAGGAAGCTGCAAGCGAGGTGCGACTAGGGCGAGATGACGAGCCACGAGATGATGGGAAGGAAAACCTGTTCACGTGGCTGGGCTATCCAGTGCACCCAGATTGTGGTGCGACATGTCCGTTCGACTTCAAAACTCAAACTACCCGTGTACAATATTGGCTCACAGCGAAGTTACTATTAAAAAAAGGTCGCCGTGTGTTCGGCAGGGATCAAACCCACAAAATGAGGTATACACTCCCGCGACCACTAGTAGTACTCGTTGGAGTACAATGCAACCTAGAATCTCCCTTTGTCGCTAGTAGTACATTGTTCCTTACAAGAAACCACGGATAATCCCAAGAAACCACTAATAATGCCAAGAAACTACTACCACTTGCATACGTGGCAGACTTAAGAAAAGACTACCTTATCAACCATTATACATGCCCTTACCAACCAGCCCTACCAAGAAACGACTACTCTACAAAGTGTCGCTATAGGCACATTTCAACCCATGTCGCCCCTTAAGGCAACGCCTTCTATACGACCGGAAAGTTAGGTGTTATGACTTGTGGGACCTACATGTCAGTCTGCACTAAAATCCCTGAGTGACCTCCTACCTCTGGCCTGTCCACCTAGTCATCCTCGGCCATGGGACGCAGCTACCGCCGCCGGTAGAATGCGAGGTTAAAACCACCGGCGGTGCGGAGCCCATCTGCGGTAGCCCGGATGCCAGTCGTCCGGCGCTCGCGGCCGCTAGCTAGCCAAGATACCTCCGTCCAGCTGCTTGTCTACAAGGTTTGCTAGCTAGATTAGCACGGCGGCGCGGCGGCTTGCTCACGCGCGCCGCGCTAAGGCCAACCATTTGGCTCGAGCGAAGGACAGCACGGTGGCTTGCTCACGCATGAGTCATGCTCGGGCCAGCCTGCCAACCCGTGCGTAGGCCAACGCGGCGTCCGACCCGTTTGGCGGAGCGGCGGCCAACTCCCTCATCACCGGCGCCACCGACGAACACGCATCAGTACTGTTTGAAGTAGTGTTCAAGAAAAATAATGATTTGAGGGGGAATATAACATGGTAGAAGGTTAAATGTGGGTCCTATCGTGGTTCTATGTCTGACAGTAGATGAGGGGGTACGTAAGAGGAGGCAAGATCCTAGATACGATGAGGTTGTGCACGCAAGATTTACGAGTTTAGGCCCTTTGCAGAGGAAGTAATAGCCCTACATCTCGGTGCCATGAGGCGGTCAACTGGATTATGCGTGAAGTTACAAGGGTGCGAACCCTCGTACCTGAGGAGGGGGGTGGCTTATATAGTGTGCTGGACCCCTCCATCCCTCCGTTATACAGAGTTCAATGTACATAAAGATGAGGTGTTACTGGTACCGCCAGCAATAAAGACGTATAAATGGTCATTAACACTACAGAGTGAACGCCTGACCGTTGCCATCCTGAGTGACTTTAGGTCCTTTGTCATCTGAGTGGTTTCATATATGGTCGAGTGGTGATATATCGGTCGAATGGAATTGGGTTATCCGAGTGAGTTGTTGGTCAAGTGAATTGCACTCCGAGGAGATTCCAGTCGGTCAAAATTACTAAACTTTGAATGTTGTTGGTCTTTGGGTAGTGTCCTTGGGGAGGGTGTCTAGGTCAGGCCTATTACCCTACCCTAGGTACATGTCATCGTCATTAGCCCCCGAATGGATCGAGGTCTGAAGGAAGAAAAGGTTGGAGACAGTTCTGACCCAATTTTTATGCTCCAGGGGAATCTTGCCCGAGAAGGCGAACCACTTTGAAACTTCAACCTTATTTTCAGTCACCTTGATCCATTCAGAATTTGTCGAGTGAACTCGTCCCGAAATGCTTCGAGTGTTGGAGTGGAACGAAATCTTTGGTGTGATTGATTGCACTGCCGTCCCTAGATCTCACGGGATTCAAAATTTTGGGAAGCGCCCGGGGTGGAGTGCACCGCAGTAATCGGGACGGATTAGGCAAGGGCGCCTCAATTTCTGCTCCACCTTTTTCGCCACATACCGAGCGTGCGGCTGTTGTAGGATTTGACAGGATTCCTTGGGCCCGCATGTCAGTCACTCAGAAACGGGCAAATAAAAGTCTCCAAGGCCGTCTGCATAGCGTTCCCTATTCTCCTTCTCCTTCTTCTGTTTCCACACCCTGTCCTCCACCACTCTCGACGCCACTGCACCACTCATGAGAAGTCCACGGCGAATGGGAAGGACAAGACGGCGGCTCTGGAGCGCGCCTAGAAGGCGACGGCGACGGCGACAGCGATGGGGAAGCCGAAAGGCAAGAAGACGAGCCGGGGGATCCTCCTCGAGGTCTGGTCAGCCGCCTTCCTGGATCCAAGGCGACTGGATCCGCTCCACTATTCAGCTGGAGGATGTGGAGGATCTGGCCTCTGGAGGTTTGATCGCCCATGACTCTTGGAGGCTCCCTGGCAACGAGACCGAGCCGTAGTTGCGGGAGGGTGAGTGCGTCCTCCTTGCGACTCACGTCGACCGTGGATTCTCTCTGCCTCCCCATCCTTTCTTTCAGGGTTTTTTGAACTTCTTCGATGCCCAACTTCATCACTTTTCCACAAACACCATCACGTATCTTGCTGTGCTCATTTCTATGTGCGAAAATTTCTTGGGTTGTCGACCGCATTGGGGTCTCTTCAAACATATCTTCACCTGTCGCTCTCAGTCGGTGAAAAAAGCTAACCCGAACCATGGGAAGACTCATGTGATCCAGATGTGCGGGGGTCCTAGGTATCCAGATGAGAAATAGGAGTACTTTTCCAGCTGTGATCCTTCCCGAGTCAGTTAGAGGGTGGCAGTCGACCTGGTTCTACTACAAGGACCAATCGACTCCTGGTCAATCGACCGGTCTCCCTCCCTTCTCCATGGAAAGAGTCCAACAGCCCAGAGGCATCGAGCACACCACTCGGATCCACCCGGAGGAGGCCACCGATGAGATGGTGGAGCTGTGGTTGCAAGGCATCACTGGGAACAAAGATAACTCCCGGGGGTCCAGAAGAGTTCAACCATTCTGCGCTAGTCATGAACCTGAAAAGGTCTGTCTTTTACTGTCGAGTGCTTCTTCATTCTGATTTGTAACTATCTTCGTGTCCGACTGATGTCTATGTTATCCTTTGCCTTGCAGGTTTACATTGACACGTACTCAATGCCCAATGGAGAGGAGGACCAGGAGGGAGAGGTGAGTGGGGGCAAAAGTGGCAATTGGAGATCCGATGACGAGGATGAGGAGGAGAGTGAGGATTCAAGCGACGGTTAGGAGGTCGACTCTCCGCCTCGCACTGAAAGACGGTCCAAGCAGACCCACGACCCCGCGAGTATCCATGGCAAGGTAGTTGCGCAGACCTTGAAGCGCACTTGGACTTCCTCCCCGTTCTGACTGAGAAGGCGCCTGAGAAGGCACCGAAGCAGCCCAAGATTGCAGCCCCTAAGCCTCGGAAGACTATGCCCAAGATCAAGATCTATGTCCCCGTCGCCTCCAGTTAAGTGTTTCGTTTTCTCCTTTGATACAAGGACTTCTTAAGTAGATGCCGACTCGCTTCCTCGCTTGACCGAGTGAATTCGGGAACTTGCAGTGTTGCTACTTCTGGGATCTCAGTGGACATTTATAGGAATGAGGATGACGCAGAAATGGAAGATGCGACCACCTCTAGAGCAGGTGTGACTCTGCTACCTTGCGTCCACTTTGTCAATTGATTTGTAGGTCTACCGATAAATTGCGGTCAAAACTTTTGCAGCACCACAACATGTGATTGAACTTCGAGACGATGATGAAGAAGTGCCACTGATGCCTATGGGAAGGAGAGGTAGGAGCTCTGGAAGGAAAGCACCGACCAGCAAGATAACTCAAACAACATCAGTGCCTGAACCAGTGGTCCAGCAGATTGGAGACCTCAATGGGGCCTCTGTCACTTTTGCCGATCCTGTGTCGACTGAACGCCCATCAGCGTCGACTACCCAAGACCATGCTTCATCTGTTCAACCTCATGCCTCAGACCCTCAAGTTGTTGCGACTGTTCCACCGTCTCCGCTATTCGTCACCCATCACGTTCTAGAGGATCAGGCAAGCGCTTCTAAGGAAGCTATACGCCAAGCAAGCCTGATGATGGAGCGGATGAAGACGGTGCATGAGACCAGCCAAGCTGCCTATGATGCCAGTGCAGCTCTCCAAGCCAACGTCCAGGTTAGTTGATTTCCGACTGACCATCTAACTTGATACTTGAGAACTGTTGTTTTCTTATTCATAAGATGTTCGTGGATGATCGTTTTCACACTTTCAAACTTCATGTGCATCTGTTCACCCACTGGGTGCATTCTTTTATTTCACAATCTTCTTCACTTGAGGTGACGTCGAGTGAACTTTCGAGTCAGTGGGGGCACGCAGAGTGCACCCACTGGGTGTAGTCCCCGAGATCGTCGTCGAATGTTTGATTCAGCGGGGGTCTTCAATCTTTGTTGATAAAAAATCCACTCGATCTTGAACGGATCCTGTCGAGTGAATTCTTAAACCAGTGGGGGTACGCCAATTGCACCCACTGGGTGTAGTCCCCGAGACCGCGGTCAACTACGGGCAGTCGGCGATGGTCTGAGACCTAATTTTTTTTGAGGGAGTGGACTGAGCAAGTCGAGTACCAGTGGGGGCGCGCCAAGTGCAACCACTAGGTGTATTCCCCAAGACTACTGTCGAATGTTTGATTCTGTAGTAGTCTTAGAGTTCTTTTCAACACTCGAAAGCAAATAATCTTTGGCTCTGTCCACTGATATATCTTTTTTACTGACTTCAGAAATCCTGTGAGCTCATATCCCAATTTGCTAAATTCAAGAGGAAGCGGATCCAGCTCAATCTTGACTTGGAGTTGGCCAAGCAGAACTTGTAGAAGGCCAAGGACAAAACAGCTAGTATGGAAGGTAAAAACTTGTCGACTATGAGATTGGACTGTCTCTCAAGTCATCTCCTCGTTCTTCTTTCAGAACCGAGTAATGTTTGTTATTTTTTAGAGAAAATGAGGCAGGCTCTGGTACAGAAGGAGCTTGATCTTGCCACGACACAGAAGGAGGCTCGGGAGAAAACATCACTTGCTGACAAGAAGCTGGCTTCAGTCGCGGCGTTAGAGGAAGACAACGCCAAGCTGAAGACTGCTCTTGTCGAAGCCAACAAAGAAGTGACCCGTCTGAAGAAGGATAAAGTAGCCCTGAACGATAGGATTGAGGGTCTCTTTCGGAAGAGAAATGAGCTGGAGGCTTATCTAGGGGGACTCGCTAAGAAGTTGTTCCTCATGCTAGAAGGTATTTTCTCCTGGTCGACTGGTTTCATTTTATAGTTGTCGGTTCTCCAGACAGTTCTTTGACCCATTATTCTACCGTGTTGTGCAGAGTTTTGTCAAAACTTCGAAGAAGAGACTAGATGGATCGAAACGAACTTGCATCCCATCAAATCCCCTATTAAAGATGAAGCCGCCATGAACATGCTCCGACTGGAATCTCACCTTGCCAACGTCGTGGATTGTCTGGCCCGACTAAAGGTTGCGGTTTCCCGAGTCGACACGACGCTCTGGCTGAAGGAGAGCTTCCAGAATGACCTCGAGTCTCTGATGACTCAACTCAACGAGATTCCCGGTTGAGTGCAGGAATGGAAGAAGTCTTCTGCCTGATGTGGTGCTGATGTGGCTCTGTGCCTGGTCCATGTCCACTGTAAGGAGGCCAAGGAAGATAAGTTGGCAGCTCTCAAAGTTGCCAACACCAAACATCACCAGTTTCAGTCCTTCATGGAGACCATTGAAGCGGCCACTCGCATCGCGGACGGAATCGACCTGGAAGAGTTTGTCGAGTCAGCCAGTCCTCCTCCAGAGGAGTGAACAAACTTTAAGTCGTAATTCAATTTGCCTCTGGATGCCGAGTGATTTTATAACCGTTAAAACTCCTTCGGGCCGGATGCCCGGGAACTTTTATCTGCGGTTCTGAACCTTGTGAGATTTATCTGAACTTTGTTTTTCTTTGAATATATTTGTCTTCACCTTTGCTGCTTCTGAATCTCTTGACGATTCCTCAGTCTAAACTGTCACTGACTCTGTGATGCAGCTCTGTCGAGTGGATCATGGACAAGGGAACTTGGAGCCGTCCATGACCTGCACTTCGTCGTCCTTGCGGATCAGAATGGAGAAGACGTTATTGTGTCGCAGCTCCGTTGAGTGGGTCATGGACAAGAGCACTAGGTGTTGTGCACGACCTGCACCTCGTCGTCCTTGCGGATCGGGATGGAGCGGACGTTATACTTGTGTCACAGCTCCGCCGAGTGGGTCATGGACAAGAGCACTAGGTGATGAACACGACCTGCACCTCGTCATCCTTGCGGATAGGAATGGAGTGAAAGTTATACTTGTGTCACAGCTCCGTCGAGTGGGTCATGGACAAGAGCACTAGGTGATGTGCATGACCTGCACCTTGTTGTCCTTGCAAATTGGGGTGGTTTTTAACTTAGGTGAGTACGAGACTGCAGCTAAGCCTCTGAGTGGGAGGATTGCTCTCCACTCGATAGGATTTAAGAAACTTAGGCGAGTACATGACTCCAGCTAAGCCCCGAGTGGGAGGATTGCTCTTCACTCGGTAGGGTTTTGTAAACTTAGGTGAGTACGGGACTACAGCTAAGCCCTCTAGTGGGAAGGTTGATCTCCACTTGGTAGGATTTTGGAAACATAGCCGAGTACGGGACTGCAGCTAAGCCCCTAAGTGGGAAGATTGCTCTCCACTCAGTAGGATTTTTTAAACTAGGCAAGTACGGGACTGCAGTTAAGCCCCTGAGTGGGAGGATTGCACTCCACTCGATAGGATTTTTGAAACTTAGGCGAGTACGGGACTGCAGCTAAGCCCTCGAGTGGGAGGATTGCTCTCCACTCGGTAGGATTTTTTAAACTTAGGCGAATCGGGCTCGCGGCTAAACCACCCACTGGGGGATTTGAACACACAACTTGACAGGATAACAATCATTAAGGCACCACAAAATCTTGTTTTTGATAAGCAAAATGAACGATTCTTATTACAACTCGCCGACCCGAGTGCTTAAGTGTTAAAAGGGTGGAGCAGATCCGCGTTCCAAGCGCGTGGCTCGTCTTTCTTGTGTTCCACATTATAAAGGTGATAAGCTCCGTTGTGGAGCACCTTGGTGATGGTGAAAGGACCTTCCCAAGTAGGAGCAAGCTTGTGAGGCCGTTGCTGATCCACTCGGAGCACTAGGTCTCCTTCCTAAAATGCTCGACCTCTCATGTTTTTGGCATGGAATCGACAGAGGTCTTGCTGATAAATGGTCGACTGGATCAAAGCCATCTCTCTTTCTTCTTCCAGAAGGTCGACAGCATCTTGTCGAGCTTGCTCTGCTTCAGCTTCTGAGAAAAGTTCCACTCAGGGCGCGTTGTGAAGCAAGTTGCTTGGCAGCATGGCTTCAGCCCCGTAGACCATGAAGAAGGGAGTCTGACCAGTTGACCGATTTGGCGTTGTTCTCAACCCCCAAAGGACGGAAGGCAACTCGTCTACCCAAGCGCCTGCTGAATGCTTGAGGTCACGCATCAACCGGGGTTTCAGCCCTTGGAGGATCATGCCATTTTCCCTTTCTTCCTGTCCATTCGATTGCAGATGCGCGACAGACGCGTAGTTGACCCGAGTGCCCTGGGAGGCGCAGAATGCTCCGAACTCATCTGAATCAAAGTTGGATTCATTATCCCTGATAATACTATGAGGGACTCCATATCTGAACGTTAGCTCTCTGATGAAACTAATGGCAGTGCTTGAATCGAGACTCTTGATAGGCTTGGCTTCGATCCACTTAGTGAACTTGTTGACTGCTAAAAGCAAATGAGTGAAACCACTTCTGCTGGTCCTCAGGGGTCCAACCATATCCAATCCCCAAACAGCAAATGGCCAGACGAGTGGAATGGTCTTCAAGGCTGAAGCGGGCTTGCGAGACATGTTGGAGTAGAACTGGCATCCCTCACACTTGTCGACTATTTCCTTTGCCATTTCATTTGCACGTGGCCAGTAAAATCCTGCTCAGTATGCTTTGGCCACGATTGTCCGAGAGGACGCATGGTGACCACAGGTCCCCGAGTGGATATCATTGAGAATCATACGACCTTCTTTTGGTGTAATGCATCATTGAGCAACTCCTGTCACACTCTCTCTGTACAGTTGTCCACCTATCACGGTGAAGGCTTTGGATCTACGGGCGATTTGACAGGCCTCATCCTCTGGAAGCTCTTTTCTGAGTATGTATGCAACATATGGCACCGTCCAATCGGGGGTAATGACCAAAATCTCCATGATTAGGTCGACCACGGCTGGAATTTCAACCTCAGTCGAGTCGGTGGAACTTTTTGGTTGCCGGGGCTCTTCCGTGAAAGGATCCTCTTGAACTGACAGAGTGTGGAGATGCTCCAAAAACACATTGCTGGGAATAGACTCGCGCTTAGAGCCTATCTTCGCCAGATCATCAGCTGCTTGATTCTTGACTCGGGGTCTGTGGTGGAGCTCTAACCCTTCGAACTTCTATTCCAACTTCCTCACTGCATTGGAATAGCCAGTCATAGCTGGGCTCCTGATATCCCATTCCTTCATCACTTGATTGACCACCAAATCTGAGTCGTCGTAAACCATCAGGCGGCGGACGCTGAGTGAGATGGACATACGCAACTCGTACAGAAGTGCCTCATATTCAGCTTCATTGTTGGCGGAATCAAAGTGAATCTGGAGAACATAACTGAGTTTGTCGCCTCGTGGGGATACCAGAACCACCCCAGCACCAAAACCATTCAGCATCTTGGACCCATCAAAGAACATAGTCCAATGTTCCGAGTGAATTTGAGTCGGGTGTTGTTGCTCACTCCACTCGGCGAGGAAATCTGCTATTGCTTGGGACTTGATTGCTTTCTTTGCCTCAAACTTGATATCTAATGGAAGGAGTTCAATCGCCCACTTTGCCACTCGACTAGTTGCATCTCTGTTGTTCAGAATTTATGATAATGGAGCATCACTAACAACTAAAACCGAGTGATCTGAGAAGTAATGTGCAACTTTCTTTGTCGTTAGATAAATTCCATAAACCAACTTCCGATAATGAGGGTATCTCTGCTTGGACGGGGTTAAGACTTCAGAAATATAATACATTGGGCGCTGAACTTTGAAGGCTTTGCCTTATTCTTCCCGCTCGACCATGAGCACCGTACTGACAACTTGTCCAGTGGCTGCAATATAAAGCAGTAAAGGCTCTTTGCCGATTGGAGAAGCAAGCACCGGCTGGGTGAAAAGCATGGGTTTTGAGCTCTGCAAACGCTGTGTCAGCTTCAAGAGTCCACTCGAACTTGTCAGACTTCTTCATCAATCGGTAAAGAGGCAATGCCTTTTCACCGAGACGAGAAATGAATCGGCTCAATGCGGCCAGGCAACCGGTAAGCTTCTAGAGATCTTGCACACGCACAGGGCATTTCATTCGAAGAATTGCACCAACTTTTTCTGGGTTTGCATCGATCCCTCATTCAGAAACAAGAAAACATAGTAACTTTCCTCCTGGGACTCCGAATGTGCGCTTTGATGGATTAAGCTTGATATCATACCTTCTCAGATTGGCAAAGGTTTCGGCGAGGTCAGTCAGTAGGTCAGAAGCTTTACGTGACTTGACCATGATGTCGTCCATGTATGCTTCCACATTCCGACTGATTTGAGTGAGCACACACTTCTGAATCATGTGCATGAATGTGGCACCAGCATTCTTGAGACCAAAGGGCATGGTAACATAGCAAAAGCACCCGAATGGGGTGATAAAAGCTGTTTTTATTTCATCAAGACCATACAATCGGATCTGATGGTACCCGGAATAAGCATCCAGAAAGGACAAACGCTCGCATACCGCGGTCGAGTCAACAATTTGATCAATGCGTGGCAGAGGGAAATGATCTTTTGGGCAGGCCCGATTGATATGATTGAAGTCGATGCACATGCGAAGTGAATCGTCCTTCTTGGGGACCACGACAACATTGGCGAGCCACTCGGAGTGATATATCTCGCGGATGAACTCAGCTGCCAGAAGCCGAGCCACCTCCTCACCAATTGCTTTCCTCTTCTCCACGGTGGACCGATGGAGATGCTCGTTGACAGGTTTTGCTTTCGGGTCGACTCGCAAACAGTGCTCAGCCAGTCCCCTGGGTACACCTGGCATGTCAGAAGGCTTCCGTGCAAAGATGTCCCAGTTCTCACGGAGGAACTGGATGTGCGCTTCTTCCTATTTGCAGTCGAGTGTTGTTGAGATACGAGTCAGGGCAGCATTAGGATCGGTCGGGTGAACATGAACTTGTTTCGTTTCACTGGACGACTGAAATGAAGATTCTGAAGCGGGCTTCTTGGCACACAACAAATCACTCAGATCTGCGTTCTTCTGGTACTCTTGCATTTATACTGCTGCCATCTGTTCATCAGCAATCTTTGAGCCTTTCTGGAAACATTCCTCTGCTCTATGCCGATTACCAGCGATCGTAATCACGCCTTTGGGCCCAGGCATCTTCAGCTTGATGTATACATAACATGGTCGAGCCATGAAGCGAGCATACGCAAGTCTGCCCAAAATAGCATGATAAGCACTATGAAAATCCACAACTTCAAATGTCAAATTTTCCTTGTGATGGTTCTTCAAATCACCGAAAAACACGTCAGGAGTGATCTGACCGAGTGAATTAGCTTTTTTCCCAATAATGACACCGTGGAAGCGCATATTGCTTTCACTGAGCTTGGACATCGGGATTCCCATCTCTCAGAGAGTCTCAGCATACAGAATGTTCAAACCACTGGCACCATCCATCAGGACCTTGGTCACTCGGGTGCCTCCGATGACCGGGTCGACCACCAACGCTTGCCGCACCGGGGTAGCAACACGTGCTGGGTGATCTGATAGGTCAAATGTAATGGGAGCCTTTGACCACTTCAAATATGTTGGCATTGCTGGAGCAACAATGTTCACTTCTCTGTTAATGACTTCCAATCGACTTTTGCTCTCAACATCAGCGAAAATCATCAAAGTGGCATTGATGTTGGGGAAACCATCATCTTCCTCTTTGTCTTCGTCCTTATCAGACTCTTTCTCTTTCTCTTTGGACTGACCCTCTCGGAATTTCTTAATAAGGAGTCAACATTGTCAAGTGGTATGCTTGGGATAAATAAGGTTTCCCTCTTCATCCACTATGGTGTGTATATGACACGGCAGATCTAACACATCATTCCCTGCCGAGTCCTTCACCTTTTTCCGGACCCATGGTCCTTTAGGTTTTCCTTTGAACTTTCCCTGAGTCACTGCCGCGGCTTCACTGGGAGCAGCGGGTTCGGCTTTACGCTTCTGTTTCCGATTGGAATTACCTCCTCCAGCATCTTGGGTGACTGGTTTGCTCTTCCACTGCGGGGTCGGTCTTCTTCTTCACCGTTAGCGTACCGAGTGACTATTTCCATCATTCGGGCCAGAGTCATATCTCCTGTCCGACCGAATTTCAGGTTCAGCTCTCGGTACCGAACGCCCTCCTTGAAGGCGCAGACTACTTGGTGTGGTGACACGTTTTCCACTATGTGATGCAACGTGGTCCACCTCTGGATATAATCTCTCAGCGTCTCATTCGGCTTCTGAACACAATGCTGCAACTCTGCCAGCCCTACAGGCCGCTTGCAAGTGCCTTCAAATGTTCTAAGAAACACTCGGGCTAACTCTTCCCAACTGAATATGCTGCCAGGAGCCAACTGATTCAACCAAGCTCTGTCTGACCCTTCCAACATCAAAGGAAGGTGTTTCATGGCTACCTCATCATTACCGCTGCCAATCTGCACAGCCACTCAGTAATCCTCTAGCCAAGTGTCAGGTTTGGAATCACCGGTAAACTTACTTACCCCAGTCGCCAATATAAAGTTGGGAGGGATCTCTGTGGCTCTGATGGCACTGCTGAAACACTCAGGTCCCGATACATGCACTCGACTGCTCTCTGGTCGATCTCTGTCTTGTCCTTCTCTATGAGCTCTGTTTTGATCGACCAAACCTTGTGCCAAAATTGATCTTGCATCAAATCCAGGTTCTCTGGGGTCGACTAGATGCCTTTGCTCGTCACCATACAGACGCCTATCGTCGGGTCGCCAGGGTGCATATGACCCGCCTCGTGGAGGGGGCGTTGACACTCGACAGCGGTCCTCACAGCCGACCCGATGATCATATTACTCATAATTCTGACAAATGAACTGCTCTTTATGGTGTCCGCGGCCCTCACGCTGCGGGGACGATCTTGGGCTTTGAGCTGACTGGACAGTGTCCGCAACCACAGACCTGCTATGGATCCTATTGCGCGACTGGGAAACTGTTGTGTTCTGATCTCCTGCTGCACGGAGCAGCGTCGAATCTGCATCAAACCTCTTCCAGCCTCTGACTAGGACGGCTGGATTGACTCTGCTATGCAGGCTGCAGCAGTAAGATTCTGAATTGGGGTACGATAACCTGATGCTCGGGGGGAAACAATTGTCGCTGTCGTTGATTGGATTCAGGGACCAGCCGTCAAGCGCGGTCGTCGAGTGAACGCTGGAGATTCTCCAGTCGCGCGTGCTCAGCCAAAGTGGCCAGGCGCGCAGAGTGTCGGAGGTTTCCCCAACGATGGGAGTGTGGAGTGCCTCCATACTGCGACGATGCAGCTCCTCTCACTGCTGCGAAGTAAGGGCTTGAGGACGATATTCTTCGTGAACATGTGACGGATCACCGCCGCCATCGCCGCCGCCATCGTGGCGGAAACCAGGCGGGCTACGCAGCGTGTCGACCATCAGGACTTCTGCCGCAGGGTAGCTGCTGTCACACTCGGACAGGGTCTCAATGGAGCTAGTCGACAGGTCAAACAGCCCACAGTGATATTTGTCAGGCTCAATTGCCGCGACTTGAGGGGTGGCCGGCCGGCGAGCCACCGCATGCTTGATCCACCGCTGAAGCCGCGATCAACCGGATCGCTTGGGGCGTCGAGCATCAAAGATCAAAGACATTGCGGGAGCCGACCGATACTGGGTTGACGGCTGCCGCAGAAGGATGCCGTGGGCGCACGCCTGGAAGTGGGTCACTCCGTGGACGGGGAGCGCCTCTATGTCGAGGGGAGCTTCTCGAAGCCAAGCGGAGTCATCGGCGACGAAAACGAGCGCGCCGAGATGGATCTCGCGGCCCGCAGCCAAACCTCCGCCAGAAACCATGATGATGGGAATCGGAAAAATCGCAACCTCACCGAAAGTCGCTAAGACACCGGCCCCATGGTGGGCGCCAACTGTCGTGGTTCTAAGTCTGGCAGTAGATGAGGGGGTACGTAAGAGGAGGCAAGATCCTAGCTACGATGAGGTTGTGCACGCAGGATTTACGAGTTCAGGCCCTTCGCGGAGGAAGTAATAGCCCTACGTCTCGTTGCCCTAAGGCGGTCGACTGGATTATGCGTGAAGTTACAGGGGGTGCGAACCCTCGTACCTGAGGAGGGGTGGCTTATATAGAGTGTGCTAGACCCCTCCAGCCCTCAATTATACGGAGTTCAATGTGCATAAAGATGAGGCATTACTGGTAATGCCAGCACTAGAGACGTATAAATGATCATTAACACTACGGAGTGAACGCCTGACCGTTGCCATCCTGAGTGACTTTAGGTCTTCTGTCTTCCGAGTGGTTTCTTGTATGGTCGAGTGGTGATATATCGGTCGAATGGAATTGGGTTATCCGAGTGAGTTGTTGGTCGAGTGAATTGCACTTTGAGGAGATTCCAGTCGGTGGAAATTACTAAACTCTGAATGTTGTTGGTCTTTGGGTAGTGCCCTTGGGGAGGGTGTCTAGGTCAGGCCTATTACCCTACCCTAGGTACATGTCATCGTCAGGTCCCTCGTGTCAATGGTCAAAGAAAATGTGTTGGTTTAAGCTACCTCATTAGCACGGACGTGTGGGCCAACCCTGTCATAAATGGGTTTAAACGAGCCTAATCGGCACTAGGTAGTAGTTTTTGGCACGGATTAACAAATTTTGGGGATGTTTTTGCTATTTTTGTACAATAGTTTCTTCCTAGGTCTAGTTGAAAGTGGTAGTTTTTTCTTAAATACTCTACATATTGTAAGTAGGAGTGAAAGTTAAGCTTTGGAAGCCAATAAGCAATGCCAGTTACATAGTACCTATGTGTACGTGATTGAAAGTAAATATCAACCATGAGTGACTAATATATTGATGGAAAACTCGAAACTATGGAAATACTAGCATTTTTCACGTGCGTTGCAACGGATCATAATTAGAATAATACTTATTCACAAACTTGATACAAAACACTCTAATTTTGATATACATATATCACTAGAGATATATTATGTTTCAATCAGAATATATTCCTTGGGCTGTTTTGGTGAGGTGAGGGAGGGGTGTGGTTGGTTTTAAGATACTAATTATGGGTTTTGTGCAAATTGGTAGAGAAGTGGGATGTTAGTGAGAAAAGGCAATAACTGACCTCACAGTCATTAGATGTAGATCTAATGGTCAGAAATGACGGATGGCACACACACCATCATCAGCAACTTAGTCTTCTGTAGGAGTACTAGCAAGATGTCCGTGCATTGCACGGAACATCAAGATGCATATTTTTATAAAACACTTGTTGTGATTGACCCATGCAGGAGTAATCCCATGTGTAAAAACTAATGATATCTTGAGAAAGAGGAGGTAAGGTGAGGAGGAGTGGGGCGTGGTGGTGATTGGTGGTCGGACTGAGAGGAGGCAAGGGGATGGACAACGCCGGTAGCGGCCACCATGCCAGTTTGTTCCAGAGGCTTCCTTTTTTAAATGCTCAACAATGAGGTTGTTGGAGATAAGAATGAACGAGGGAAGGCCTTGTCTGCAAATGTGGAGAGAGGTGCGGGTATCTTTTAGTTTAATTTCCATCCGTCAGATATAGATCGGACGGTTTATTGCAAGATGGCACGCATACCATCATCACCAACTCGGGTTTTTTTATAAGAGAAGAAATATAAGTATGGAGATACAAACGTATTACCGATACGTGTTTCTGTAAACTAGGATCTACATTCTATTCAATGGCATAGCATGTGGGGCCTTAGCACAATGACTTCTCGACTGTGTAAAACTAAGGTTTTCCCGTCGCCGATAAGGAGGGGGGGACGGCAACGCGCTTTCGTCTTGCTCTAGTCCTAGTAGTCATACTAGGTGGTCTACACACTTGTATATTTATTATTTTTCATGATGTTCGCCATACTACCACGACTGTTGATGAATAGACGGTAAGTTATTCATGGGGAAACCCTTGTTAGAGCGTGTTTGTGTGTGTGTGTGTGAGAGAGAGTGTGTGTGTGCGTGTGTGATATGTCTAGAGACTAAGGCAATGATAAGAGATTATTTGTGTCTATGTGTGTTGAGGATAGAGAGAGACATGTACATGGGGCTTTGTGTTATGTAACGTGGAGACACATAGACATAATCAGAGAGTGAGTGTGTGTGATACACATGCGGACATGGGGAGAGATGTGTGAGATAGAGAGATGGAGAATTTTGGTGTGTATCTAAGCTAGAGAGGGGGGATACATACATATCTAGAGTTGTCACTACAAAACAAAGACACATCCGTGACATTTTGGGCCAAACGAATTCTTTTTCTGTCATGCTTATGACACTTCTATGACGATAATTGTGACAAAACCTAGTATAATCATAGAATGTGGTGGGGTCCTACTTCTATGAAAAAAATCATGAAAAATGGGCTTTTCGTCCTGGGTGGGCTGAAGACGCAACTGCATGACATTCTTTGGGCCGTCCATGACGAAAAAGCCGAGTGAGGCATTGGGCTCTAACTGAACCCGAGCGATTGCACTATAGGCTACGCATTATTGAACCCGAGTGATCGATCGATCCCTTGCCTTGCTATTAACTAAACCCGAGTGATTCCTTCGCTACTACTGCTAACTGAAGCCGATCAAACACTGCTCCCTACTTACCTTGATGAACAGTGAGCATTGTTGGCGGGTTTGTGAGGGAGTCCTGGATTAGGGGTCTCCGGATAGCCGGACTATATCCTTTGGCCAGACTGTTGGACTATGAAGATACAAGATTGAAGACTTCTTCCCGTGTTCGGATGGGACTTTCCTTGGCGTAGAAGGCAAGCTTGGAAATACGGATATGTAGATCTTCTCCCTTGTAACGGACTCTGTGTAACCCTAGCCCCCTCCGGTGTCTATATAAACCAGAGGGTTTAGTCCGTAGGACAACATACAATCATACCATAGGCTAGCTTCTAGGGTTTAGCCTCTACGATCTCGTGGTAGATCAACTCTTGTAATACTCATATCATCAAGAACAATCAAGCAGGACGTAGGGTATTACCTCCATCAAGAGGGCCCGAACCTGGGTAAACATCGTGTGCCCTGCCTCCTGTTATCATCCGCCTTAGACACATAGTTTGGGACACCCTACCCGACATCCGCCGGTTTTGACACCGACATTGGTGCTTTCATTGAGATTTCCACTGTGTCGTCACCGTAAGGTTTGATGGCTCCTTCGATCGTCGGTAACGATGCGGTCCAGGGTGAGGTTTTCCTCCCCGGACAGATCTTTGTATTCGGCGGCTTCGCACTGTGGGCCAATTCGCTTGGCCATCTGGAGCAGATCGAGAGCTACGACCATGGCCATCAGGTCAGGTTCGGAAACCTAAACTACATGGCCGACATCCGCGGAGACTTGAACTTCGACGGATTCGAGCCCATGTCAGATGCACCGCACAATCATGATGAGCATGACGTAACTCTACCATCGGAAAGTGTTCGGGAGATCGCATCTGCAACTACCCCGGCCTTCAATCCGGAGCAAATTGCACCATCCGAGAACGGAGGGATAGACCCCGCCATGGAGCCCGCACTCTCAGTGGCGATGGAGCCGGATACTGACTCACCCCTTACGAGAGCCGTGTCGCCGAACCACTGGATTCGTCTCCGGCCATGGACTCTGAGCCGCCTACATCCGTGCCTATCGAATCCGACTGGGCGCCGATCACGGAGTTCACCTCCGCGGATACCTTTCAGCACTCGCCTTTCGGCTATGTGCTAAATTCATTAAGGTCTCTCTCCTTCTCAGGAGAACCATAGCCGAACTATATCCGGCTAGAATGGGATGCGGACGACGAAGAAATTTGCTGCCCACCCACCACCCATTTAGTAGCCACTATCGACGATTTAACCGACATGCTCGACTTCGACTCCGAAGACATCGACAGTATGGACGACGATGCAGGAGACGAATAGGAACCACCGCCCACATGGCGCTGGACCACCACCTCATCATATGATGCCGACGTCAGCGGCGCCGCTCTAAGTCCCGCCACAGCAAAAGCAGTGATACCGGCACAAGAGACAATAACACTCCAGATAGTGCCGAAGACAACCACAATCCCCTCCAGCACAATGTAGAGTGGGAGGATGAACAAGCTAGCCCTCCAGAGCAGGCAGCAGATGGAGAACCAGAGGAGGACAATTACATGCCTCTCTCTGAAGACGAGGTGAGCCTCGGCGATGAAGAATTTATCGTGCCTGAGGTTTCCGTCGAGCAGGAGCGCTTCAAGCGCCGGCTTATGGCCACAGCAAATAGCCTGAAGAAAAAGCAACAACAGCTTCAAGATGATCAAGACTTGCTAGTAGACAGATGGACCGAAGTCCTTGCGGCCGAGGAATACGAACTCGAGCGCCCCTCCAAGAGTTACCCAAAACGCAGGTTGCTACCTCCCCTCGAGGAGGAAGCATTGAAACCTCCATCACCAGTGTACGATGCAGCTGACCGGCCACCGCGTGGCCAAGCCAAAGAGGCGTTTCAGCTAGAAGTTCAGCCTGCACCCCGCCGCCACTTAATCAAAAATACCAAGGCCCGGGGCAACACACGGGACCTGCGAGACGTATTAGACAGCAGGGCAAAACAGGCGAGGTCAATATACAGGTCACGGGGGCGCGCGCCAACGCGGGACGATGACCGTCGCGTCGGATACACTAACGGTAAATCCAGCCAGGCCGAATACAGCAAATAAGACTCATATGAACTGTGTCGTGATATAGCCTCGCACAGAGGCGCCGCACACCCCCTATGCTTCACTGATGAAGTTATGGATCACGAATTCCTGGAGGGTTTTAATCCCGTAAATATCGAATCGTATGACGGTACAACAGATCCCGTTGTATGGATTGAGGATTTCCTCCTTCACATCCACATGGCTCGCGGTAATGATCTGCATGCCATCAAGTACCTCCCACTAAAACTCAAAGGACCATCTCGGCATTGGCTAAATAGCTTGCCAGTAGACTCCATCGGCAGTTGGGAGGATTTGGAAGACGCATTCCTTGACAACTTCCAGGGCACTTATGTGCGACCACCGGATGCTGATGACTTGAGCCATATAACTCAGCAGCCAGGGGAATCGGCCAGGCAATTCTGGACATGGTTCTTAATTAAGGAAAACCAAATTGTCGATTGTCCGGATGTAGAGGCCTTAGCGGCATTCAAGCATAACATCCGTGACGAGTGGCTTGCCCGACACCTCGGCCAGGAGAAGCTGAAGTCTATGGCAGCCCTCACGACACTCATGACCCGCTTTTGCACGGGCGAGCATAGTTGGCTGGCTCACAGCAACAACACATCCAGGAATCTGGGCACTCCGGATACCAAAGATGCCAACGGCAAATCACGACGCAACAAACACAAGTGCCGCAAATATGGTGATAAATCCAAAAATACGACAGTTCATGCTGGGTTCAGGGTCTCAAAGTCCGGTCAGCGGAAAGGGCCGCCCAGTAATACAAATCTGGGTCCATCCAGTCTGGACCGCATACTCGCTCGTCAATGCCAAATTCATGGCACCCCAGAAACGCCAGCCACCCATACCAATAGAGAATGTTGGGTCTTCAAACAAGCCGGCAAGGCAGGCGCCAAAAACGAAGAGGGGTTTCAAAGCGATGATAGCGACAAAGAGCCCAGATCACCGAACACAGGAGGGCAAAAGAAATCCCCACCCCCCATATTCAATAGGTAAATGTGGTAAATACCACCCAAATTTCCCACTTGGACCAAATATGCACCCCTAGGCACGACGGCTCAACGGAAGTCGCCGTCCCACAATATAAACTAGGGCCGGTCACCTTCAACCGCATGGATCGTCCGGTCAACGCCAATCAGGGCAATCCAGCCGCACTAATCCTCGACCCAATTGTAGACAGGTTCCACCTCACTCGAGTCCTTATGGACGGAGGTAGCAGTTTAAATCTGCTTTACCAGGATACAGTGCGCAAGATGGGCATTGATCATTCAGTGATCAAGTCCACTAAAGCCACTTTTAGAGGCATCATACCAGGTATGGAGGTCAGCTGTACAGGCTCCATTGCCCTCGAGGTAATCTTCGGATCACCAGAAAATTACCGTATCGAAGAGTTAATCTTCGAAATCGCCCCTTTCCGCAGTGACTATCAAGCACTTCTCGGGCGAACCGCGTTCGCTCGATTCAACGCGGTGCCACATTATGCCTACTATAAGCTCAAAATGCTCGGACCATGCGGCGTCATCATGGTTCATGGCAAGGCCGAACCTTCCTTCGGCACCAACAAATACATCACTGCCTTAGCAGCAGGAACACCGAGCAGCACCTTGCAGCCGAACCTTGAGTCGACACCTAGGCTCCCGTACACCGTCAAGGGGCTCCAAACTACTTTGCGGAAGGATACCCCGGCTCGTCCAGGGCTCAATTAAACACTCCGGCGAAAGGCCACGACAGGCCGAACTCAGCGGCTCAACCGCCCTCCGGCACGCAACCATTTCTTATATTTCCTTCGCAGGTTCACTTTGCACCAACCAGGACGGACTCAACAGAGGCAGCTCGAACGTGTCTGGGGATCCTTAGATATTCCCCGCAGCGAATGGTCGGCTATAATACGGATCCGCAGTCAACCTCTTCCCCCTGGTCATAGCAGGTTCTGCCATCACAACTCCTTTTTTATCACATTACTTGTACCCACACGCATAAGACTTATTATTCAAATACAACATATGGATTTATATGACGTTTACTTGCTGGTTATGTCTTATCGAAATCATTTCGTCAATTGGCATCCGTACACAGCGATACGCCTTAAATACGCCAGGAGCTCCGTTTTCCCCGTAACACGGCAATAAAAGTCCGAACACCTTCATGGAAGTTCGGGACCCCGAACTTATAGCATTATATGCATCAGTTCTGAATCATGTCTTGGGTCAATAGTTGGGTTTGCCCGGCTCCCATGTTTTGGTACCTTACGTTCCGCTATATCGGCTAAGGTAGCACTAGGAGAACTACTGCGATTGTGTCCCGGTTGTTCCGGATGAGCACCTCCGTAGAGAAAGCCGAAAACTGACTGTCATGATATGGCGAGAGCTGGCCAGCTGTTCGAGTGGTCACAAAATCTTTAAGGATTTCTCCCGCATAATGCCATAACCAATGCAGCATGCGATGGATCGGCTTTTTCTCTGATCAGGCGCTTATAGAGCCCCTAGTACGGTCTTCCGAACACAAGGGGCTGCGCTGACCATACTAAAGCTCCTATGGCTAAGTGAGAGTGATAAAGCCCTATAGTCCGATTGCCTGGTTCGTTGTGCTGAGAACCTCCTTCGGAGGACCCAAAACTGGGATAAAGAGTGCTTAGGTTTATCCCAAACACCCCCGTACTCTTTACGTGGGGGCAGAAGCCGGCAACTAGCCAACTCTCAGCCTTAACATACGAACGGCCGCACATGAGGGTAAACTTTTATATAACAGGCGACATATCAACGACCTTGTTCAAACATTACAATGGACAACATGATCAACATTCATGGAAATATAATGTCCTTGGTACATAGCTCCGCTGCAAGGTAGGATCCTTTCAGGACACTCTTATAATACAATTCGGGCTTGCGGTGCTCCTTCCCCTTCGGCGGTCCCTCGGTCACTAGCTTTTCAGCATCCATCTTCCCCCAGTGCACCTTTGCAAGGGCGAAGGCCATTCACGCTCCTTCTATACAGACCGACCGCTTGATGACGTCAAGTCGAGGGCAAGCGCTTACAAGCCGCCTCATGAGCCCGAAGTAGCTGCTTGGAATCGGCTCGGCAGGCCATAGCCGGACAACCACATCTTTCATGGCTAGTTCCGCCGCCTTATGCAGTTCAATCAACTGTTTCAGTTGATCGGCAAAAGGCACTGGATAATTTGGTGCCAAATACTGCGACCAAAAGAGCTTACCGGTGGTGATCCTTCCTTCGGCTCGGTAGAAGTGAGCAGCATCTGATATACTGTGAGGTAGCTCGGCAAATACACCTGAGAAGTCTGGATTCACAATCAGAAACATAGTTTTCCCTTCAAATATTTGCTTTACATGGGAAAAGCTTACCCGCCGCGATCTTCCTCGCCTCTTGGATCCCCTGCAGGGCGCTTTGGGTTTCCCCCTAGGCATCGCTCGTGGCTTGACACGCCTTGGTGAGTTCGGACTCTTTCTCCGTTAAACTCTGCTCCAAGGCCTCGCATTTACTTGCGGCCTCTTGCAGCTCCTGCTCAGCTTTAATAACTCTAGCTTCATGTTTCTCACGAAGAGTCCGCTCCATGGCCGCCTTTTTCTCGGCCTCGGCAACGGCCCTTTTGAGGGCCTCGACTTCGGTCATAACCCCTAGCACAAATTAAGTGGCTTATTTCATACTGAACATTTATTTCACAATAAATGCACGCAACACTTGTGCATACCTTGTTTATCCCTCAACTGCATTTTTAATTGGCCAATTTCTTCCATGGCCCGCTCCAGACTTTGATTCAGTCCAGAGATCTCCGTAGTGCGAGAGGCAGCAGCCGCTACAGGTATCTGCTTGGAACATAAGAGAAATCAATATCACTCAATGATTCTTCGTGTGATCATCAATGCGATCCCCTGTCCGGTTCCTTCTTTCACCGAACAGGGTATCAGGGGCTACTATCTATACTATAACACTCTTCGGCAAACTTATAGAACTTACCTCAAAGCCTCTTATAAAGGCCGATACAGGCTTCGTTCAGTCCACTCTTGGTTGACTGAATCTTCTCAATCACCACACCCATAAGGGCACGGTGTTCATCAACAATGGAGGCGTCTCGTAATGCCGCCAACAAAGCATCTGAGACCTCTAGATGGACAGAGGTCGTCGGCGGAACAGGCACGCCCCCTCCAGCCGAAGGAGGCTGCCTTCTTGATTCTAGAGCCGTATAAACCTCTAGAATCGCATCCGGTGAGGAGCCGAACTCAGGGTCACCCCCGCCGTCAGGCCCTGTGGAAATCTTTTTCCCCACTTGTCCGACCCCTGCGGTTTGACCTCCAGGTGACGCCTTCACGGTTTCTTCCTTTCCTCCTTGGCCGGGGTCCTTCTGGGACAAAGCCTTGGTGTTATGCACATGTTTGGAGGAAGGGGCCTTTTGGGGCGTCCCACTCTCCATAGCATTCGAGCTCAGCAGGTCCTCTGATGAGGATTGTTTCGTACGGGACCTCACCGGACTACCAAAATATATGGCTTAAGGTTAAAATACTAAGCCACGATAAGTCCGGATGCTTAAACATACTCGGATTTTATATACTTATGAGTTGACCAGGAGCTGGGCCCTGGGATCCCATGCCAAGCCGCTGTCGGTGGCGGAAGTGGACTCCTCCTGAAGAGAAGCCCTTCCCCTTCTGGGCAGTTCGGCCTCCAAGGGTGCGGAGCCCGTCCTCTTCCTCCTTCCCCCTCCAGGGGATTCATCTTCCTCCTCCTTTTTACCCTCTTCAGAGGCGGAACGGACATCAGAGCCTTCGGATATTGTGTCCGACGTGCCGCGACGACGAAGGCCGCCCCGGGTATTTTTGGCTTCCTTTTCGGCCGTCTTCTTCGGCACCTTGTAGGGCGCCAGGACCAGCATCTTCGTCATAAGTGGAATGGCCGGGTCTTCGGGCAACGGGGCCGGACAATGGATCCGCTCCGCCTTCTTCGTCCAGCTCTGGGTGAGTTGAATAAACATGCGTTAAGCGCTTCCTTTGGGAGAAAAGTTTAATAAACTCACCGAACTTGCAGGGCGGGACAGTTGGTACCGGCGGTCTTCGGCGGAGTCCGGCCATGATTCACTGGACTTGAAAAGCACCTTCCAAATGTCCTCGTGCGAGGAGCGGAAGAACCTTCGCAAAGTTTGGTGCCTGGCCAGATCGAAATCCCATAGATTGCAAGTCCGGTGTTGACAAGGCAGTATACGGCGGACTAACATCACCTGGACTACGTTGACAAGTTCAATGTTCTTATCTCCCATATCTTTAACGCGCGTCTCAAGCGCCGACAGTTCATCGGACGAGGACCAGTCCAGGCCTTTCTTGACCTAGGATGTAAGCCGCAGAGGGGCGCCGGATCGAAACTCAGGAGAGGCGGCCCATTCCTTGCCGCACGGCTCAGTGATGTAAAACCACTGTTGTTGCCACTCCTTGACAGAATCATTAAAGCTTCCCGTTGGCCACACGACGTTGGGCATCTTGCTCACCATAGCGCCCCCGCACTCGGCGTGCTCGCCGCCCACCACCTTGGGCTTCACATTAAAAACCTTCAACCATAAACTGAAGTGCGGCGAAATACGGAGAAAAGCCTCGCACATGACAATGAAATTCGATATGCTGAGGAAGGAGTTAGGGGACATATCGTGAAGATTGATCCCATAATAATACATAAGGCCACGGACGAACGGGTGGAGGGGAAACCCTAGCCCGCGGACAAAGTGAGGGAGGAATACAACCCTCTCGTGGGGTTCCGGAGTAGGGATGACTTGTCCCGCCGTAGGGAGACGGTGGCTGATTTTCTTGACCAGATACCCGGCCTCCTGAAGCTTTTTGATATCCTTCTCTCGGACAGTAGAGGCCATCCATTTGCCTCCTGCTTCGGATCCGAACATCTTTGGAAGACCTTTTGTGGGTAGAGAAGGTGAACGCTTGGGCGCTGGAGCCTAAGTAGAATGGAATGAATTGGGAAGAAGGCGTGGGTGAAAAGAATGAATCCTAATCCCTTTAAAAGGGCGGTAGAGGCGCTGCGCCTCCCCACTCGCCTGGTAAAACCTCTTATTCCCCAAGCATCGTACTTGATGGCGCGGTTGGGTTACCCACATCCATATTGATGAGAATCCCGTGATAAGGGGACACGATCTCTGCCTCGACAAGACGTGCTAAGGAAACCACCTCGCGATGTGTGCAGTAGCTGGTTGAGAAAAACGGTTCAAATAATGATCGGGCCATGGTGTGATGTCATGCTGTCAAATGTGTCAGCATATTAGATCTATGGAAATATTATTCTCTCTATGGTGGTATGTGGAACTTGTTTTGCAGAGCCGGACGCTATCCTTGGGTCCAAAATCCTCTATGGTGTATTCGAAGGAGGAACCCGCCTTGCAATGCTGAAGACAAAACTGCGCGCCGGACGCATCGTCATTGAAGCCTGGTTCAAGGGCTACTGAGGGAGTCCTGGATTAGGGGGTCTCCGGATAGCCGGACTATATCCTTTGGGCGGACTGTTGGACTATGAAGATACAAGATTGAAGACTTTGTCCCGTGTCCGGATGGGACTTTCCTTGGCGTAGAAGGCAAACTTGGCAATACGGATATGTAGATCTCCTCCCTTGTAACCGACTCTGTGTAACCCTAGCCCCCTCCGGTGTGTATACAAACCAGAGGGTTTAGTCCGTAGGACAACATACAATCATACCATAGGCTAGCTTCTAGGGTTTAGCCTCTAGGATCTCGTGGTAGATCAACTCTTGTAATACTCATATCATCAAGAACAATCAAGCAGGACGTAGGGTATTACCTCCATCAAGAGGGCCCGAACCTGGGTAAACATCATGTCCCCTGCCTCCTATTATCATCCGCCTTAGACTCACAGTTCGAGACCCCCTACCCGAGATCCGCCAGTTTTGACACCGACAGTTTGGATGAACAGTTCCCGGTGGGGGTTGGATGAAGATGACCCTGTGGTAGTAGAGGTTGTTGCCGCTGGTTGAATAGTACCCCAGTCTATCGAGCCGGTGGATGAACAGGACCCCATGGAGGGCTAGATGAACAAGACCCCGTGGAGGGCTGGATGAATAGGACGACCCCATGGATGGCTGGATGAACAGTAGTTGGTGGAGGGCTGGATGAACAGTAGCCCGTGGAGGGGTGGTTGAACAGGACCCGATGGAGAGGGCTAGCTGAACAGTAGCCGATGGATGAGCGCGCGGTGGAGGCTGGATGAACAGGAGCCCGTGGATGAACAGTCGCAGGTGGAGGCTGGAGGAGGTCGGCGGTGGATGAACAGGAGCCCGTGGAGGCTGGAGGAGGTCGACGGTGGAGATGAACAGTATCCCGTGGAGTCCCGTTTTGCGGTATGCCACACCCCTCCAGATGAAAAGGAACCCCGTTTCGACCTCAGCACTCCAACACAGGTCCGTTTCCTCCGTTTTGCGGTACGCCACACCCCTCCCGGTCAACAGGACCCCGTTTCGACTGTAAGAGGTCCGTTTCCTCCGTTTTGCGGCACACCAGACCCCTCCCGATGAACAGGATCCTGTTTCGACCGTGGTCAGTCGAACACAAGGTTGTTTCCTCCATTCTGCGGTACGCCAGGCCCTGTTTCCATCGCCTGTTCCGTCCAAGCCGGTTATCTCCCGATGAACACGACGACGCATTCTGTTCTGACCCAGCCGGTTGCCTCCCCATGAACACGACGACGGCACAACTTCTCCGTTCCGACCCAGCCATGTACACGAGCCCTGGCCGTACGTATGCATGAGTAGGCGTTCAAGACCCCGCCCATATGTACGTACGTTGCCATATTTTCTTTCTTGCACCCTGGCCATTGTATGTACATGTACATGCTACGTGCATGCCTCTTCTACGACACATGCCCTTCCTTACTCGGCCATGGTTCATCATTGCAGCCTGTAGACAGACCTATCGACCAGTATGTACGTACACGTTCGCCACCAGAATGACAACACTACGTACGCTTCGACCAGGTGGGTCCTGACTGTCAGGCACTTCCTTGCATGCGAAGATGTAGCTGGTGGGTCCTAGTAGTCAGGGGGAAACGGTTTTTTCATGAAATACAGTGGCCCGTCCGGTGGGTCCCTGCTGTTAGGTGGAGGCATAATTATTTTGCGCGTAATACGGTGGCCCGTCTGGTGGGTCCTTATTGCGGCTGTGGACCCAGATGTCAACCTCTCCACGTACGGTACTCTTCCGACGGAAGTCGTTCGTTGACCACATTGACCATGCCGCGCCGAGAGCACTAGGGCGATGGACGACGGCGAGGCCTAGGAAGGGGACGACGCGGAGCTAGGGAAGACGCGGCAGTGGATGCCCACGCGGAGGGGAGTACGTGGGTTGACTGCTTTGGCTACGGTGTGAGGCTACCGTCGCCGAAGAATAACGGGAGGTGTGGGTGAGTATAGAGGGATGGCACGGCCAGCGGTGGCAGCACAGCCGGCCATGGGAGGCAGGAGCAGGCGGCACGGCCGACGATTGTTTGGGTGGCTGGAGCAAGAAGAACAAAGGTTGAAGAAGCACTACGGTCGTTGGATGGACATCGTACGGTCACTGGATCTAAAATCATTCATATTGACTAAGTTGGCAAAGTCCTCCGTCCGCGTCAACTTAGTAGGCCCACAAGTCAGCCTCCCACTATGGTGGGTCCCAGCTAGCAGGGGGAGTATTCATTTTTTTGTGCGTAATAAGGAGGCACTTCCTTGTGTGCGAAGATATATAGCTGGTGGGTGTGAGCTGTCAGCGGTAGTATTCATTCTTTTTGGCGTAATAAGGACGCACTTCCTTGCGTGCGAAGATGTAGCTGGTGGGTCCCAGCGGTCATGGGGAGAAAACATTATTTTTCAGGGTAAAAAGGATGCAGTTGCATGCATGCGTACATGGGCGTGGTGCGTCTCCACTGTCAGCCTCTCATGTACAGTCAGCTTCTGATGACTCTCGTTTATTGACCACGTTGACCACACCGTGCCGAGCGCACCAATGCCGGTGGACGACGACGAGGCCCCAGACTGGAACGACCCAGAGATGGGGAAGACACAGTAGTAGATTCGCAGATGGAGAGGAGTGAGAAACTTGTCTGGTTCGGGTGCGCAGCAGCACTACCGCCCACGGGAGACAGGAGCAAGAACATAGGTTGAAGAAGGAGCACGGCTGTTGGATTAACATCCAACGGTCCAGCTGCTAGAATCATTTGTTGATTAAGTTGACAAAGCCCTGCATACACGTCTGCTTAGTAGGCCCACAAGTCAGCCACCAAATCTGACGTGTCCCAGGTGTCAACGGGAGGAATAGTTTTTTTTATAACAAGGAGGCACTTCCTTCTGTGCAAAGATATAGCCGGTGGGTCCCAGCTGTCAGGGGGAGGAAACATTTTTTCAGCTTAATAAGGATGAACTTTCCTTATGTGCGACCATGGACCTCGTGGGTCCCAGCCGCCAAGCTCTCCAGTCCTCTTCCGATGACTCTTGTTTGTTGACCACGCCATGCCGAGCGCAGCAAGGCGGTGGACAACGGCGAGGCCCCGGACGGGAACGACCCAGAGATGGGAAGACACGGGAGTGGAGTCGCAGATTGAGAGGAGTACAAGGCTTATAATTGGTTCTGGTGCGGCGTGGGGCTGTAGTCGGTGGAGAATAACAGGAGGTGTGGAGGGGTGGAGGGATAGCCTGGCCGACGGTGGGGTAGCGCTTCGCAGCGATGTGTGCTAAGCAGAGCCGCTAGCCGCCGGAGGCCGGACCAGGCGGTCCCGGTGACGCTGGATGAAGAAGACGAGAGATTGAAGGTGGATGTCGGCCATTGGATATAAATCCAATGGTTGTGGATGTCATAATCATTTGTTGACCAAGTTGACAACGCCCTGCGTAGGCTTCGACCTATTGTCCCACATGTCAGCCTGCAAAAATGTGGTATATATTTAACCCATGTTTTCTAGAATGTACAGTCCATTTTCTGGGCTGGGTGAACAAATAATTTCGCGTCAATGCGGCCCATTTAATATTTTCTAAGAAATCCCAGCCCATTTGCACTTACTTGAAATACACAAATTAGCTGGGCTCGTTCTATATATAATGTTAGGTTAGAAGGAGCAATTAATATCAAAAAATAAACTGTTGCGATACATTGTTTATATATAAAATTAACAAATTAGAGAGTTATTTCTCAAAATAAAAAATGACCGCGTTATTATTACATTGGTTCTTAAAATCTTCACAAGCTTTTGTACGCAATCACCAGGATTTTCCTACCCGTGAGTCAAAAACAACTAGGATTTTCCTTGCCAACTTCTGTTAAACATTTACTTTTATAAGTTAATAACATGTGGGATGTTTTTATAATGTATATATAAGTCTCTATAAAATATACAATAATATTAATAATATAAATATATATAATGTGGTTAGAAGGGAAAACATAAATTTGACACACCATTATTATTCTTATATATGGATAAATAAAACAGAGATCTGCGTTTTATTATGAAAATACATTGGGCTGCCGATCTTTAAGAAAAAGTAAAACCTATGCTGGGAGGCCCATAGGCCGGTATGGACCTCAAAAAATAAGTTGAAACCACTGTCTTCGTATGTCGTGGGCTATGCATACCTAGGCCTAGCTGATACTTGTTCGCCCTCTGGAAAAAATGATAGTACCAGCTAGATCCTCGAGCGAACTGGATTAAAGAGGGGGCCGGCGGCCCAACTGAAGAAGCACATCAGAAGCAATTTTTTTCTTCAGTGAATGGCTCTCGATGGTGTTTTTTTACTTGCCTTTGCACCATACAACTTGTATTTTTATCCTCCCAGTCCGTGGTGGACCAGCAACCCATTTGCTGGGTGGGCCAACCTATAGAAACCGGCACTCGATTTTTCATCGAGCCCCAAAAGCAATGCAGCCTATTATGCTTGTTTTGAGGCCAAAAACATTACGGCAGGGGTTGAGCGGGGGAGGGGGGAAGAAAGAGCAAAAATATTAAGAAGACCTGATGCGCCGTTGCTACCCTAACAAAGACGGTGCAATTCTTCTCGGGAAGAAGGTGTGCCGTTGACACCCACACGTCACAAATCCCACAGTATACATACTAACAAGTTAACACACAAGTACAACAAAACATGTAAACATTCGTATCAAACTCAGGTTCATAGGACACGTTCATATTCATAGCCAACATTCACAATCAACAACTCAAAAGATTCATATATACACAAGTTCAGCATGTCTATGCATCCAAATGATTGATAGATCACACGACAATATTCATAGATAATTCATAAAAAGATTCAGATATACACATGTTCAGTATGTTTATGCAACCAAATGATTGAGATCACAGCCAATATCATCCATGGATGAGCTTTAATTACCTAGGGTACAGACTGGTAAATGGTGTTTAGTTGGAGGTACTTCTTACTAAAATTAATGCTTGTACGAGTAAACTTTCGAGTACATAAGAGGCAACACAGACAATCTGAACTGTGCTTGTAGGTTTATCCTCAAATAGTAGCCTCGTGCCGAGGGAGGTTTGAGAAACTTGGCCACTACTTTCATCCAACTAGTTTACTGGCTCATCTTGGTCCTGTAGCTCGCCAAAATTCTACATTGCAGACAAGAAAGGAGGCGGTTGAGAAAATGAACCACCCAAATTTTTTGTGCAGTTCAACTGAAATGGAGCATCCCTGGCGTGCCGACTGATTATGTACCAGATGAATATATGCGTCAACCAACTTGTCTGGAATGTTTAGACTCCATGCCATACAGTTCGCTACCATATGTGCCGATAACCAAAAGGCACAAGTTGGGACCAAAGACTGGACTACATTTTTATGGGCTATGCGCCAAGCAAAATTTTTGACGTTCACTCTCCTAATACTTAGAGAATGACAACTGGTTGACGCCGGTTGACACTCGAATGAATATAGGCACTTCTTCTTGTCAACATCGATGCTTATCTGAGTGAACTTTGGAGTACATAGCAGCAGCATAAGTACTTTTCCATCTGATCTTTTTGTGCAGTTCTACTGAAATCACCCAATGTAATGATTTGCCTGCGAGTTCACGCTCCAAGTTACACCTTTATGAAATTGGCAAACAGTAGAAAAATACCAAATTACCAATACATATGACAAGCACAATAATCAGGATAAAGACCAGTACCAACCTGTGTGAGGTAGCATAACAATTACTATTTCCTTTGATTGGAAGCCGAGATAAGCCAAGCGACTAACAGCAAAGGAATGAAGCAAGCCGAGATTAGCGACTGGCAGGAAAGGAAGGAAGTTGTTGAGGCAATGAAGCACCCAAAGTTTTTGTGCAGTTCCACCAAAATCGAGCATCCCTGTTGGCACATATATTGAGAGAGTGAGATTACTGTAATAGCGGGACTAGTTGATGAAACATGCACTAACAAATAGAAGAACCCTCATTATCTTGATGGGTAAAGTTAGCAACATAGTCTTGCTTAAAGAGGTGTATTAGTTTATTTAATCATTGCCAATTAGCTCAACACTCAAAGCATTGCCATCTATCATTGGTTGCAAAACTTTAACGTGCAAAGATAAATGAGTTTCTCATGAAAGTAGCACGATAAAAATAGAGATGACAACAAACTAATATGGATGAAGGCCTTAGGCCGGTACCAACATGAGCAAAAAAGATTATTCATGTAGTACCAGAAGAGATCATAAAGCACTCACTGGAATCATCAATAGTATATATTTTTGTGCACTTCAAATGTATGGTTGAAATCACTCTTGTTTACCGGCACTGAGATTATATCGAAAGATTATCAATAACTTCCAGCACAATTAAAGCACTGGTTGGGATACAGTTCATTGTATTATCCTGTGTAGTTCCACTAAAATGTATGATTGGCACAACATGATCCCTGTCTGCACAAGTAGGAACAAGGTGAAACCTTCATTATCTTAGCGAGAAAGGATAGAAAGACATTAGCATATTAATCTAACAGTAGCATCAAATTCATCATGGACAATACGCAGAAGTGGAAGGGTGCTACCTCTTGAGCATGCGTTGGTTTTCCCTTGAAGAGGAAAGGGTGATGCAGCAAAGCAGCGTAAGTATTTCCCCCAGTTTTTGAGAACCAAGGTATCAATCCAGTTGGAAACTACACGCAAATCGCCTAGTACCTGCACAAACAAATAAGAACCTTGCAACCAACGCGATAAAGGGGTTGTCAATCCCTTCATGGCCACTTGCAAAAGTGAGATCTGATAAAGATAATAAGATAAATATTTTTGGTATTTTTGTTGTATAGATTGGAAAGTAAAGATTGCAAAATAAATAGTAATCTGGAATTGTAGATCAGAAACTTATATGATGTAAAGTAGACCCAGGGGCCATAGGTTTCACTAGTGGCTTCTCTCAAAATAGCATATATTACGATGGGTGAACAAATTACTGCCGAGCAATTGATAGAAAAGCGCATAGTTATGACAATATCTAGGCATGATCATAAACATAGGCATCACGCCGTGTCAAGTAGACCAAAACGATTCTGCATCTACTACTATTACTCCACACATCGACCGCTATCCAGCATGCATCTAGAGTATTAAGTTCATATGAACAGAGTAACACGTTAGGCAAGATGACATGATGTAGAGGGATAAACTCAAGTAATATGATATGAACCCCATCTTTTTATCCTCGATGGAAACAATACAATACGTGTCAATTCCCTTTCTGTCACTGGGGTCGAGCACCGCAAGATTGAACCTAAAGCTAAGCACTTCTCCCATTGCAAGAAAGATCAATCTAGTGGGCCAAACCAAACTGATAATTCGAAGAGACTTGCAAAGATATCAAATCATGCATATAAGAATTCAAAGAAGAATCAAATATTGTTCATAGATAAACTTGATCATAAACCCACAATTCATCGGATCTCGGCAAACACACCGCAAAAAGGATTACATCGAATAGATCTCCAAGAACATCAAGGAGAACTTTGTATTGAAGATCAAAGAGAGAGAAGAAGCCATCTAGCTAATAACTACGGACCCGAAGGTCTGTGGTAAACTACTCACACATCATCGGAGAGGCTATGGTGTTGATGTAGAAGCCCTCCGTCATCAAATCCCCCTCCGGCAGATCGCCGAAAAAGGTCCCCAGATGGGATCTCATGGGTACAGAAGGTTGCGGCAGTGGAAAAGTGGTTTCGTGGCTCCCCTGGATGTTTTCAGGGTATAAGAGTATATATAGGCGAAAGAAGTAGGTCGGTGGAGCTACGAGGGGCCCACGAGGGTGGGGGCGCGTCTGCCCCCCTGGGCGCGCCGCCCTACCTCGTGGCCGCCTCGTTGCTTCCTTGACCTCCACTTCAAGTCTCGTGGATTGCATTTGTTCCAAAAAAGATCCTCGCAAAGGTTTCATTCCATTTGGATTCCGCTTGATATTCCTTTTCTGCGAAACACTGAAATAGGAAAAAAAACAATTTGCAATGGGCCTTCGGTTAATAGGTTAGTCCCAAAAATAATATAAAAGTTCATAATAAAGCCCATTAAACATCCAAAACACATAACATAATAGCATGGAACAATCAAAAATATAGATACATTGGAGACGTATCAAGCATCCCCAAGCTTAATTCCTGCTCGTCCTCGGGTACGTAAATGATAAAAACAGAATTTTTGATGTGGAATTCTACCTAACATAATTTTCAATGTAATTTTCTTTATTGTGGCATGAATATTCAGATTGTAAGTGCATCTAGTGCCACCCCTAGTTGGTTTTGGAGTATTGACGACAAACCTAGTTGAGGGACTAATGTGTTTATGAGAATTGCAGGATAACATAGGTAGAAGTCCCTCATTGATTCGGTTTTCCTACCAGAGATGACCCCTAAAAATGTATGAAGACATTGAAGTCAAAGGTGGTATATGAAGATATTCACATTGAAGACTATGACAAGAGAAGACACCACATGAAGCCTATGGAGCTCGAAGACTTAGATCTTTCGTAGTTCTCCTTCTTTTGTGTTGAGTCATAGGAACCACCGTACTGTTAAGTGGGGTCCAAGAGAACCAGTCAGAATGACTGAAGTGATGCCTAACCAAAACCTATGTCTTCGAGTGAAGACTATGAGAGCGAATCTTGTCCAGAGTCGGACAAGTCAGCTTTGCTTGCAGCCCAAGTAAAGTTGCCGTGTGAGTTTGAAATCTGACCGTTGGAACACGTGTCAGTTCCTTAGTGACCCAGGGTCATTTCGGACAAATCAGGTCGGGTTGCCAAGTGGCTATAAATAGCCCACCCCCCACAACCATAAACGGTTGGCTGCTCAGATTGAGAGTACGGCTTTTGTCGTTTGAGAGCAACCCACCTCGAAGCCTTTGAGAGAGAATTCCTTGCGAGGATAAAGCCCTAACCACCCAGAGCCAAAGAGAATTGGGCATCACTTAAGTCTTCTTGTCTGTGTGATCTGAAGACTTATTACACTTGAGGACTGTGCATCCTTCAGCCGGTTAGGCGTCGCGTTATGAGCATACAAGAGACATTGTGGATTGCCGGTGAACGAAGTCTGTGAAGGTTTGGGAGTCTACCTTGAAGACTTACCAGAGTGATTGGGTGAGGTCTGTGTGACCTTAGTTCAAGGGGAATACGGTGAGGACTGGGTGTCCGGGACTGTGTGTCCTAAGGTTTAAATACCTAGCCGCCCCAACCAGACATACAATTGTGACAGCAACTGGAACTGGTCCAACAAATCATTGTCTTCATCGAGTCACTGTATTCATCTTCCCTTCCCTTTACTTACTGTTACTCCTTGTGAAGTCATTGTATGTTTGCACTATCTTTTGTCTTCACTGAGTGACTGTGTGTTCTGTCTGGCTTCACAATATCTTCCTACCTGATCCTTACTACATTGCTCCTATTAGTCATTGTGCTTTCACTCTATTGAATACTTGACTATGGGTTGCCTAGTGTAGTCTACCTTGCGCTGCAGGGTATTAGGTTTATTTCTATCGTTTGTCTTCATAACTCCCACGTTATGAAGACTTTCATAAAAATCGCCTATTCACCCCCCTCTAGTCGATATAACGCACTTTCAATTGGTATCAGAGCAAGGTGCTCCCTTGTTATGTGTGATTCGGTTTAACCACCTGGAGTTTTAGCTATGTCGACTACAGGGATAATTAAAGTCTCCGCTGCGTGCCCCGTCTTCGATGGAACTGAATATCCCTACTGGAAGAATAAGATGCGCATGCATCTTGAAGCCATTGACGTCGACCTATGGTATGTCGTCGAGAACGGCGTTCCCAAGGCTGGAGAAGGTGTCACTGCTGCTGATGTCAAGAAATTCGTTCAACTGGACTCTACTGCCAAAAATATCATATGTGGTCATCTGACCAAAGGACAGTATGGCCATGTGAGTGCTTTGAAAACATCTAAGCTGGTCTGGGACTGGCTCTCCAAGGTCAATGAAGGCATCTCAACCCAGAGAGATCAGAGAATCAGTGTCCTTCGCAACCTCTTCAACCGCTTCAAGCGAAATGACAATGAGAATGTCCAGCTCACATTTGACCGACTCACTGACATCACAAATGAGCTTCAAGCCCTCGGCGCTACTGAGATCACCAAACATGAAGTCGTCAAGACACTACTGAGATCACTTGACAGTTCATTTGACACCCTAGCCCTGATGATTCAAGAACGTCCTGATTTCAAGACACTCGATCCGTCTGACATACTTGAGAGGCTCAACACACATGAGTTTCAGCTTTCTGAGAAAAGAGATATCTACGGTCCAAACTATGGGCAAACTCGTGCTTTGAAGGCAAAAGTTGTCTCCTCATCTGAAGAAGAATCTGACAGCAGTTCTGATGATCCTGAAGACATTGGAAGGGAACTTGCTATGCTTGTCAAGAAGTTCCAAAAATTCACCAAGAAGAAAGGCTTCAGAAAGTCTTCCCGATCAAGCTCAAGGAATGATGAAGTTTCTGCTCATGACTACAAGAAGAAAACATGTCACAAGTGCAAGAAACATGGCCACTTCATCTCTGAGTGTCCACAGTGGGACAATGAGAACAAAAAGAAGAAGAAGAGCAAGGAATATGACTCTGCCGACAAGAAGAAGAAGAAATACTCAAAGTCTTCTTCCAAGTCTTCATCAAAGTCTTCATCACACAAGAAGAGCTCATCTGGCAAGGCACGTGCGTTTGTTGGCAAGGAAATGGATTCAGAGGAGGAGTCTGTTTCTAAGGAGGTGGAGGTGGAGTCTGAGGAGGAGTCCGATTCAGGCGTCGCAAGTCTGGCTACAACATACGTTGCCAAGTCCATCTTCAACACTGAAGACAATGACTTCATCACCGACACCGATGCAAATGACAAGGACTACTCCGCTTCTACCTACTGCTTCATGGCACGCGGTGCCAAGGTAAACTCACGCACTACCCACTATCAAACATCTAGTGACGATGACTCTGATTGTGGTTCAAAACCAAACTACAAAACACTTGCTAAAATTGCAACTGAACAACAGAAAGCTATGGAACATATTCAAAAACTGTTAGACAGAAGCGATGATCTGTTAGGTGCTGAAATGACTCGATCTGAATCCTTAATTGAAGACATAAAAAATCTTCACGTTAAGTATCAGGAACTTGAAAGTCGTCATGAAACTCTCTCAACAACTCATGAAAAGCTTTCCTATGATTATCTTCAAAGGAAGCAAGATCTTGAGAAATTGAGAGCGGCTCATGAAGATCTTCAAAAGGAAAGCGAATCACTTCGCGCCAAACAGATCAGTCCCGCTCAGGAAGGATTTGAACCACCATGTCTTAAATGCATTGAGCGTGATAATGCTACTTCTGTTGCTGAATGTTCTACTGCTACTACTGTTGCAATATCTTCAACTGTTGATGTGGTAACTAACCCCTCTGCTGAGGATACCACTACTATTGTTGATGAGAATGCTAGGTTGAAGACATTGCTTGAAACAGGGATGTACAAAATTCTTAAAGGGCATCAGACACTATGTGATGTCCTCAAAAAGCAGATTCTGAACCGAAACCCGAGGAAAGAGGGTGTTGGGTTCGTAAGGAAAATGAATGCTGATGGCTCTTACTGGAAACCTGAGCAGTACCCCAAAACCATGTGGGTTGCTGCAAAGGAACCTTCGGCAGATCCATCCAATCTATCTGGCTTCACTTGTGCTAACCCCATTATCATTGATGAATCCTTTGATGCAAACTATATACTGTTTAAGAATCAGAATGGTGAAGTGTTTGCCAGGTACATTGGTACTAACTGCAGGAATGGACCGCCTATGAAGAAGATCTGGGTTCCGAAAAGGTGTCTGGAGAATCTTCCTGTGAATGTCATCATGACACCTCACGTGAAGAAGACAAACCTCAGACCAAAGGCTTCATACGGTCCAAAGGCTTCATACAGACAGAGGACTCACCTGAGTCGCACTAACGCAAATGTTTTGCAGGGAAACCATACTCAGGCATATGAATATGAGAGCGGTTCATCAAACCGCCATGTTCATAAGACCAAGAACTATTCTGCTTATTCTTATGAGTACTATTGTCCGCCTGCAAGACTATTTGCTAGGGCTCTAAAGCCAAAATTCTCAGATGCTGCACTTAGACTTATTGCTTCTAAGCCACCCTTGAAGATGTGGGTGGCTAAGAAAGCTTAACTCTCTTTTGCAGGGAAGGGTCTCCAGCAGAAAACCAAAATCATCTGACACTATTGCTGGGGACCTTAAACATCTTGTAGGGCGCAAGATCAAATGCCCGAATGGTCTTACTACGTACTTCGTTCCTGAATCGCTTGCTACTCTTCCTATTAGTCCTAGTCTGGATCTAAGCTTTCATAACCCACTGGTTCGTCAAATGTTTTTGCTTCACAATGCTCTTGGTGAAGCCTATCCCCCTAACTGCACTATAGGGTACGACACCAGCGTCTTCAGAATGGATTATTGATAGTGGGTGTACAAATCACATGACTGGCAAAAGAAGTCTTCTTATGGACTCAACCTTACGTCCATCCGACAAGAGCCACATCACATTTGCTGACACTGGTAAAAGTAAGGTATTGGGTCTAGGTAGAGTTGCAATCTCAACGGATCAACACATGGACAAAGTCATGCTTGTTGAATCCCTTGGCTTCAACTTAATGTCTGTCTCAATGCTTTGCGATTTGAACATGATCGTAATATTTGGAAAATATCGTTGCCTTGTACTAATGGAATCTGACAAGTCTCTAGTATTTGAAGGGTATCGAAAAGATGATTTGTACGTGGTAGATTTCTCAGCAGGACCACAGCTTGCCGTATGTCTTCTAGCAAAAGCTTCAGAATGTTGGCTCTGGCATTGGAGGCTTGGGCATGCTGGCATGAGGAACCTCCACACCCTGGCAAAGAAGAAGCATGTCATAGGCATCGAGGGCGTCAAGTTCAAGAAAGATCACTTATGCGGTGCCTGTGAAGCAGGGAAGATGACGAGGGCCAAACATCCTTCGAAGACAATCATGACCACTACTCGACCCTTCGAACTGCTTCACATGGATCTTTTCGGTCCCACTCATTACTCAACTCTTACTACTATTGCTTGCCTCTATGGCTTTGTTATTGTTGATGATTATTCTAGATACACTTGGGTGCACATAATCCTTTACAAGATTGAAGTGCAGGATGTCTTCAGACGCTTCACAAATCGAGCTATGAACAATTATGGCGCCAAGATAAAGCACATCAGAAGTGACAATGGCACTGAATTCAAGAACACTGGCCTTGATACATATCTTGATACCTTGGGCATCACACATGAATTCTCAGCCCCGTACACGCCACAGCAGAATGGCGTCGTCGAACGCAAGAACAGAACACTCATTGAGATGGCCAGAATGATGCTAGATGAATACAAGACCCCAAGAAAATTCTGGCCTGAAGCCATTGATACTGCATGCCATACAATCAATCGTGTTTATCTTCACAAGCTTCTGAACAAGACATCTTATGAGCTCCTTACTGGCAAGAAGCCAAATGTCAGTTACTTTAGAGTATTTGGCGCAAGGTGCTAGATCAAGGACCCACATCACACCTCAAAGTTTGCACCAAAAGCACATGAGGGTTTTATGCTTGGATATGGAAAGGATTCACACTCCTACAGAGTCTTCAATCTCTTTCATTACAAAGTGGTTGAAACAGTGGATGTGCGGTTCGATGAGACCAACGGTTCACAAAGAGAGCAACTGCCAAATGTGCTAGATGAAGTTCCATCTAGTGAATCAATCAAGCTAATGGGAACTGGAGAAATACCTTCTGAAGCTCATCCTGAAGAAGAACTTATCATCTCAGCACCTGATCAACATGAAGACAATGCTCAGCCTGAAGACATTCCTTCTAACAACGACAATGATCAGCAAGAGCAAAATCTTCGCCCTGTACATCCTGGCATTGCCAATGAAGTGCAGATTGAAAGAATAATTGATAGCATCAATGCACCCGGTCCACTCACTCGTTCAAGGGCAACTCAGCTAGCAAATTTCTGTGGGCACTTCGCATTCGTCTCAATAACAGAACCCAAGAAAGTTGAAGAAGCCTTCATGGAACCTGAATGGATTCAAGCTATGCAAGAAGAGCTTCAACAGTTTGAGCTGAATAATGTATGGGAACTAGTTAAGCGTCCTGATCCACGGAAGCACAATATAATAGGCACCAAATGGATATACCGCAAGAAGCAAGATGAGCATGGTCAAGTTGTCAGAAACAAAGCTCGTCTCATTGCTCAAGGATATACTCAAGTGGAAGGCATTGACTTCGATGAAACATTTGCTCATGTGGCTAGACTTGAAGCCGTACGCATACTGCTGGCCTATGCAAATCATCATAACATACTTCTATATCAAATGGATGTGAAGAGTGCTTTTCTCAATGGCAATATTGAAGAAGAAGTGTATGTTGCACAACCGCCTGGCTTTGAAGATCCAAAACATCCTGACATGGTATACAAGCTCAACAAGGCACTGTATGGCCTCAAACAAGCCCCTCAGGCCTGGTATGACACACTCAAATACTTCCTGAAGAGCAAAGGCTTCATAGCTGGTTCCCTAGACCCCACTCTCTTCACGAAGACATATGATGGTGAACTGTTTGTGTGCCAAATATATGTGGATGACATTATCTTGGCTGCACCAATCAGAAGTACAGTGAAGAGTTTGGATATATGATGCAAGAGCAATAGCAGATGTCCATGATGGGATAGCTGAAGTTCTTCCTCGGTCTTCAAATACGACAACAACGCAACGGCATCTTCATATCTCAAGAGAAGTATCTCAAAGATTGCCTGAAGAAGTTTGGTATGCAAGACTGCAAAGGCTTCACAACACCAATGCCAGCCAAACATCATCTGGGTCCCGACGACAATGGTAAAGAGTTCAATCAAAAGGTATACCGCTCCATGATTGGTTCTTTACTTTATCTATGTGCATCTAGGCCATATATTATGCTTAGTGTTTGCATGTGTGCTCGATTTCAAGCGGCACCAAAGGAGTCGCATCACTTAGCTGTGAAGCGAATTCTTCGATATTTGGCTCACACCCCAACTCTAGGATTATGGTATCCAAAGGGCTCAGAGTTTGATCTGGTTGGATTCTCGGATGCTGATTATGCTGGTGATAAAGTTGATCGCAAGTCTACATCAGGCACATGTCACTTTCTAGGACGATCACTTGTATGTTGGTCTTCAAAGAAGCAAAACTGTGTATCTCTCTCCACTGCTGAATCTGAATACATTGCTACTGGATCTTGCTGCGCTCAGCTTCTGTGGATGAAGCAAACACTCAAGGACTATGGCATTCATCTGAAGCAAGTGCCACTTTACTGCGACAACGAAAGCACCATCAAGATTGCCAACAACCCAGTTCAGCACTCGAAGACAAAAGCACATTGAAATTCGTCATCACTTTCTCAGAGATCATGTTGTGAAGGAAGATATTGATATCATACACGTCAACACTGAAGAGCAATTGGCAGATATCTTCACCAAGCCCTTGGATGAGAAGAGATTTTGCAAGTTACGGTGTGAGCTAAATATCCTGGAATCCTCAAATGTCCTGTGATCAGGCACACATCCTAACCCTTATGCATATTGATGACTTAGATGTGCAACACACGAAGTAAAGTATATGTTCAATCAATGAAGACATACATTCTAAGTGTGAAAACATTAATGTGGAATTTCACTTCGGAGCGCCACGATAATTGTGCGCCGTGTCTGGGTCTAATACTTCCTATACGGTGGGTAACGCCACCACCCAACGTTCTATTTTTGAAGTGTTTCACTCATGGCGTTACCTTGCAATGTCTTCACATTTGGTTTGGCTTCGATCTCAACATATCTTCATGATTATCTTCACTATGTTGATTATATAGATATATATATATATATATTAGTGTTATGTCCTCTACAGCATTCACTTATAGCTATGTCTTCTTGTTGAATCTTTTGAACTAAGTGAATGTGATCGGACCCTAACCTCTCTATGTTTTCTATCTCTCCAAATCATATGCATTCTATTGAAACTGTCGAATGTCTTCTCTACGTCCTTGTCAGCAGAAGATACAGAGACAACCATTAAGTCCGTTTTCAATGCTCATTCCTCCACATGAAACCCGGAGAAGTAGGAACGACCACCCGACAATCCAGGCATGCGTGGGACGTGGAACAAACCCCAAAATTCCGCATAATGGCCACGTGTTGCTCAGATGCGAATCGCCAGGGGCACCTGTGTAATAGCGCCAGTGCCGCCCATGTACCTATAAATACACACTTCACAGCGGTCATTATCTCTTCTTCCACTCTCGCACGAACCCTAGCGCCACCGCTAGCCCTCGACGACGCCGGCGACGAAGTGCTTCGCTGTCGTAACCTCTCCGACGCCGTCTTCACGCCGACTGCGGACATCGTCCTCTCCGCCGTCGCCGTAGGTGTCCTCCGTCGCCAAGTTAGGGCACGGAAGATCGAACTGCTCGGCCTCATCTTCCACTCCATCTAGCAGTTCTTAGTGTGGTAAATAAAACTTCCTTTTTACAGCACCGTTGATCCTATGGATTTGTCACTTTCTACCACAAGCAGTTTCTATTCACACAAGTTAGATCTCTCTCATTCTGCATCTCATAACATGCCTAGTATATTCACTTATGCTTCACAAAGTAGTTAGATTCCTCACTTGTACTGATCTGTGGATTCGTACAAATCTGGAACCAACTCCTTATCTATGAGTGAATGTCTTCGCACGATGAGGTCAATGTCTTCTAAACTGATTTATCTTCAAAATTTTCTGAGAATGCATATGACCTCTTCCCCTTCCCTCGCACCTTAATGCTGTCACAGGTACATGTCCGTGGGAGAATCCTTTGGTTCTCATAGTTTGCATTCATTTGCAGAATTCTTACAGCATCACATAAATTCTCCCGAAGCCAGTTCCTGTTGGTCCAGCAAGCGAAAACCTTTGAAGCCTTTGAACGTGTTGAAGCCTTTCAGGTTAAAGTTTATGGCTTCAGAGAAATCAGTAAGGAAGGGTGGCAGAAAGCGTCGTGGAGAAACATCCAGAGATCTGCCAGATGAACTCTCAGAACTGTACAAGACAGATCCTGAAGAGGATTACAATCAGCGCAAGACCCAAATCCAATGGATTCGAAGATATTGGGCAGAACAATGGTTCAAATACCGATTTGTAACCCAGGAATATGCTGAGAAAAATGCCATCAAGAGACCGTGGGGAGACATCCTATACAAGAATATTCTACCCAGGTCCAGAGATGAAGCCATTGCACAAGGCTTCTATCCCTGCATGGTCCGTGGGCCACAGCCTGCTGATGCACACCCATCGGCACTACTATGGTGTCATGACGACCATCTGTTCAAGCGCAACTTCCAGTTTGCCCAGAACTCAGTGAAGCAGAACAAGAAGACTTTGGGGTTAGACTTCAACCCTGGTCCCTCAGCACCAAGGGCAGATGGCACACGAGATGCAGAACCCAATGTCATCGGTCCTTTCTACAACCTTGAAGGCCTCATCACCCATATCTTGGTTCAAGGGACTGTAGTGAATGAGCCTGCCGCTGACGCTGAATCAGATGAAGCGCATGCAGCGCTGAAGACAAAGAAGCTGAAGAAGCCTAAAGCTTCAAAGCCTGCCCCTTCACCAAAAATCTCCCGGGCAAAGCCACTGGCAACTGCACCTCCTGAAGACAGTGTGCAGTCCGAAGACTTATCTCGCATCTCCAAGCCCCAGAAGGCCAAGATGCCTCTGCCACACACCGGCCAAGAGCTAACTGCTGCTGCCATTTTGCGCAATGACGCCATCGATCTGTCAAGTGATGAAGATCTTGCAGATGACGCTCTTGAGCAACTCATCAAGAGCAAAGAAGAAGCAGAAATCTTCAATGATCTGCCTCTCTTTGATGTAACCATCATCCACAACTTAATTGACGAGTGGTTTGACACGCCAAACATCAGCTTTGAAGATCTACAGCTACCCATTGGCCTCAGTGTCGCCTTCCAAGGCGTCATTGCTTCAGAGCTAGCTGTCGCCCAGCGCATTGTTGAACTGAAGCAAAAGATTGACTATGAAAAGGCTCAGTTCAAGAAGCATATGGCCAAGCTCAGCGTGCAAGAAGTGAAGAACTTCAGGATCATGATGCACAAGCTAAAGGAAGCCTTTCTAAAGAAGCGTGCAGAAGCTCAGGGTTCGCGTGAGCGCATGAAGACTCTGGCTGACAGATGTGTGCAAGCCTATAATGGGGCTGAGAAGCGCAAGGCCCTTGGGCGTCCTGGCATCGACCCCAGGATGGCTGCAAAGAAGAAGAAGAAGCCCGCTACGGCAGAACCCGACGCACCAAGGCAGGAAGCAGTTCTGATTGTCTTCCCAACTAGAATGGCTGGCTCAAAGCCAAAAAGCCGGTCAACCGCTTCAGAGCTCAAGAAGACGAGGACTGCTGAGGCTGAAGCCAGGAAGAGGAAACATCCTGAAGCCTCTCCTACAGCCCCCTCCAAGAAGAAGAGGAAGACCAAGAAAGATCGGGCTGCTCCCACAGAGCCTTTGATAGTTGAACCTATTTTTATGGTCTATCCTGAAGCTGAACGCCAACTGACAATCCATGAGCCTGCTTCCACAGAGGCTCATGAAGCTGAAGACTTTCCAGCAGCTGATCCCATCGCTGCTGAAGACATTGGTCAACATGACCATGTAGAAGATGGTGCGGTCCTTCCTCAGCTTGAGAACAGCGAACTCATCAGCATTGGTCGTCCGCTGATGCCAATTGCATAGGATGCTTCATGGGCAGATCGCCCTCAAGAGGAAGAAGACTATGAGGCCCAGCCCACTCCAACTCCACAAGTGTCGCCCGCGTTGCACAGGCTTCGCAAAGGTCCAAGGCCTCAAGTCTCTGCTGAAGACAACCCGGCTGCATCAGCCACGGAAGAAGAAGTCCCACAAGTTCCAACTCCCCTGTCCCACCAAGAAGCAGTTCTCAAGGAGAACGTGCTTGTGACCGACCCTCCAGCTCGTCAGGTGGAGGATGAAAATCTTGAGGCTGCCACAACCACCAATGAAGCTAATGTGGAGTCCTCCCCAACAAAAGCATCTGAAGACAGCGAAGCCACTGATCCCGCCACTTCTGTTCCTGAGTCTACTGCCGGTCCCCAGTTCGACTATCATGTTGAGCACAGGCCTCAGGTACAGAAGTCAATCCCAAGATTGCCAAGGTTCCCAGGTCCTGCATCAGCACCTGGCTCCTTCAATATCAATGGCTTCAGAGCAGGCAACACATTCTTCGATAGCTCCAGGAACCCCTACTCAAGGGAAAGGATATCATCTGATCGGTTCTGGAGCTATCCGCAGCGAAGCTATTACTCATGCATTCTTTACAACCAAGGTCGCATCTTCCTACATAAGCGCCTTGACATTGAAGCTATAGCTGGTCTGCCCTGTCTGGAAGAAGCTTTGGATTGCTTCAAGGAAGTTGGACTCCTGCCATTCGTTACTGACCAAGAGCATTGGAATGAAGAGTTGCTGCTCCAATTCTATGCCACACTTCACATCCGTGGATATAGCAGTGATCCGAAGACTTGGGTCCTGGAGTGGATGACTGGCAACGTTCATCATGAAGCTAAAGCCTTTGACATCATTGAGCTCACTAGTTTGCCCACTCCTGGCGATCTCTACGAGCATGGCTGTCAGCTGCATAGTGAAGCTATTGAGAGCATCTTTCAGAAGCCTGAACCTGATATGAGTCAGATGCTCAGCATGATGAAGCCATTGCCCCAAGATGCTGCTTATCCCATGGAGTTCTTTGTTGAAGACCTTGAGTATCTGCCAAGAACCATTTATCACATCATCAGGTGAACTCTCTGGCCCATCAAAGGGCACTCTCCAAATGCCAAGCTTGAGGGTGCAATGAAGACTTTGATCTTCTATATTCTTCATGGAAAATGCTTCAATGCACAGGACTTCTTCATTTGCCAACTTGCTGCATCAGGCTCTGATCTGTTTGGCTTGAAGTTCTACGCCCCATGGGTAATGCGGCTAATCAAACTTCACTTCGATATCTCATATCAGCCATATGCTCGCAATCATCGGATTTTTCTGCCTGATGTGGATATCTCTATTGAAGCCATCTATCCTGAGCCTGCCAAGGAACCTCTAAGTCTTCAGAATGCAGAGCATCAGAGTTTCTCTCAGAACATTGAAGGAGTTGAAGCAGTCACTCGGGTGTATCCTTTGGCTGGCACTACACGTGCACCACACCCTGCTTCCACTGAAGCCACTGATAGTACAACTGCTCCAAGACCCAAGAAGCGCACTCGTGTTCTCAACGACCGAGAGCTTCTTGTGGCTCTTCATCAGAAACAGGATAGGCATCATGACTGGCTGAATCGTCAGATGAAAAGCCTCTTGGTGGATGTTAATCACATTCGCAATCTTGCCACCAAGAATGCTTTCGTTGCCCATGAAACCTGTCGCCGCACATGGAAAGGGCTAATGATGATGTGTTCTGAAGATGATCTTCAAGAGGATGGCTTCACTGAGCGATTCAAGTTTGACTCCACACCTCCTCGAAGGGCTGTGCTGCTAGGAACTCCATCCCTTGAAGACTCTGAGTTCTCTTCCTCTGCTGCAACAGTGACTGCCAGAGTTATCGAGGATGAAGACGATGCCACTTCACCGCCACCTCCTTCAGCACGCTTCAACTCTGCTCCAAGCTCTTCAGCACCGCCAAACACCACCAATGACCCTGCTACTTCACCTACTCCGCATGGGAACGAGTAGATGCTCTATGTCTTCAAACCTTTTTGGTCCTTACTGACAAAAGGGGGAGAAGCATATGAGGTTGATAGTCTTCAAGCGGGTCCATATGGGCGGGTGCTTTATATTTTGATTCGTGCTTACAACTCTCGTTTTGCTACATTTGGTTCTTTGAGTTGTAACACTTAAACTCGATGGTCATTTGTTACTTATCTGCCACTTTGTTTTACGATGATAAATTCCGCATGTGCGACGATAAATTCCGCACTTAGATCATTCTGCAGACGTCCATTTTCCATTATGCATTGTCATTATCTTCATATACTTTCACATGCATAGTGGATTGTCATCATAAGTTGAAGTGGATCTCCACAAGTACAACCTGCCATGTGCATTTGCATTCCAAAAGCAAATTACTTATATGCACATCTTCAGGGGGAGCCCTTGCAACTTATGAAGACAATTCCTTATCCTTTACAATTTCACAGATTATATTCCCCGTTGAAAACTTCAACTAGTTTGTCATCAATCACCAAAAAGGGGGAGATTGTAAGTGCATCTAGTGCCACCCCTAGTTGGTTTTGGAGTATTGACGACAAACCTAGTTGAGGGACTAATGTGTTTATGAGAATTGCAGGATAACATAGGTAGAAGTCCCTCATTGATTTGGTTTTCCTACCAGAGATGACCCCTAAAAATGTATGAAGACATTGAAGTCAAAGGTGGTATATGAAGATATTCACATTGAAGACTATGACAAGAGAAGACACCACATGAAGCCTATGGAGCTCGAAGACTTAGATCTTTCATAGTTCTCCTTCTTTTGTGTTGAGTCATAGGAACCACCGTACTGTTAAGTGGGGTCCAAGAGAACCAGTCAGAATGACTGAAGTGATGCCTAACCAAAACCTATGTCTTCGAGTGAAGACTATGAGAGCGAATCTTGTCCAGAGTCGGACAAGTCAGCTTTGCTTGCAGCCCAAGTAAAGTTGCCGTGTGAGTTTGAAATCTGACCGTTGGAACACGTGTCAGTTCCTTAGTGACCCAGGGTCATTTCGGAAAAATCAGGTCGGGTTGCCAAGTGGCTATAAATAGCCCACCCCCCACAACCATAAACGGTTGGCTGCTCAGATTGAGAGTACGGCTTTTGTCGTTTGAGAGCAACCCACCTCGAAGCCTTTGAGAGAGAATTCCTTGCGAGGATAAAGCCCTAACCACCCAGAGCCAAAGAGAATTGGGCATCACTTAAGTCTTCTTGTCTGTGTGATCTGAAGACTTATTACACTTGAGGACTGTGCATCCTCCAGCTGGTTAGGCGTCGTGTTCTGAGCATCCAAGAGACATTGTGGATTGCCGGTGAACGTAGTCTGTGAAGGTTTGGGAGTCTACCTTGAAGACTTACCAGAGTGATTGGGCGAGGTCTGTGTGACCTTAGCTCAAGGGGAATACGGTGAGGACTGGGTGTCCTGAGCTGCGTGTTCAGGAATGGGTGTCCGGGACTGTGTGTCCTAAGGTTTAAATACCTAGCCACCCCAACCAAACGTACAGTTGTCACAGCAACTGGAACTGGTCCAACAAATCATTGTCTTCAACGAGTCACTGGTTTCATCTTCCCTTCCCTTTACTTACTGTTACTCCTTGTGAAGTCATTGTATGTTTGCACTATCTTTTGTCTTCACTGAGTGACTGCGTGTTCTGTCTGGCTTCACAATATCTTCCTACCTGATCCTTACTACATTGGTGCTATTAGTCATTGTGCTTTCACTCTATTGAATACTTGACTATGGCTTGCCTAGTGTAGTCTACCTTCCTCTGCAGGGTATTAGGTTTATTTCTATCGTTTGTCTTCATAACTCCCACGTTTTGAAGACTTTCATAAAAATCGCCTATTCACCCCCCCCCCCCTCTAGTCGATATAATGCACTTTCACAGATCCGAAAGATTCAAGACAAAAGTTTAATATTGACATAAAAATAATAATGCTTGGAGCATGGTAACCAACCAATTATGTCTTATCAAAATAACATAGCCAGAGAAAGCTTATCCCTACAAAATCATATAGTTTGGCCATGCTTCATTTTCATCACACAATATTCTCCCATCATGCACAACCCCGATGACTAGCCAAGCAATTGTTTCGTACTTAGCCTTTCCAAGCACTTTCAATTTTCACGCAATATATGAGCGCGAGCCATGGACATAGCACTATGGGTGGAATAAGATATGATGATGGAGGTTGTGTGAGAAGACAAAAAAGCGGGAAAGTCTCACATTGACGTGGCTAATCAACAGGCTATGGAGATACCCATCAATTGATGTCAATGCAAGGAGTAGGGATTGCCATGCAACGAATGCACTAGAGCTATAAATATATGAAAGCTCAACAAAAGAAACTAAGTGGGTGTGCATCCAACTTGCTTGCTCACAAAGACCTAGGGCATTTTTTAGGAAGCCCATCGTTGGAATATACAAGCCAAGTTCTATAATGAAAAATTCCCATTAGTATATGAAAGTGACAAAATAGGAAACTCTCTATTATGAAGATCATGGTGCTAGTTTTAAGCACAAGTGTGGAAAAAGGATAGTAATATTGCCCCTTCTCTCTTTTTCTCTCATTTTTTATGGCCTCTTCTTTTTTATTGCCTCTCTCTTTTTTTCGTCCGGAGTCTCATCCCGACTTGTGGGGGAATCAAGATCTCCATCATCCTTTCCTCACATGGGACAATGCTCTAATAATGAAAGTCATCACACTTTTATTTACTTACAACTCAAGAATTACAACTCGATACTTAGAAAAAAATTATGACTCTATGTGAATGCCTCCAGTGGTGTACCGAGATATGCGATGAATCAAGAGTGACATGTATGAAAGAATTATGAAGGTGGCTTTGCCACAAATACGGTGTCAACTACATGATCATGCAAAGCAATATGACAATGATAGAGCGTGTCATAATAAACGGAACGGTGGAAAGCTGCATGGCAATATATCTCGTAATGGCTATGGAAATGCATAATAGGTAGGTATGGTGGCTGTTTTGAGGAAGATATAAGGAGGTTTATGTGTGATAGAGCATATCATATCACGGGGTTCGGATGCACCGGTGAAGTTTGCACCAACTCTCGAGGTGAGAAAGGGCAATGCACGGTATCAAAGAGGCTAGCAATGATGGAAGGGTGAGAGTGCGTATAATCCATAGAGTCAACATTAGTCATAAAGAACTCACATACTTATTGCAAACATCTACAATTAAGCAAAAACCAAGCACTACGTGCATGCTCCTAGGGGGATAGTTTGGTAGGAAAAGACCATCGCTCGTCCCCGACCGCCACTCATAAGGAGCAATCAAAGAACACCTCATGCTTCAAATTTGTCACACAACGTTTACCATACGTGCATGCTACGGGACATGCCAACTTCAACACAAGTATTTCTCAATTCCATAATTACCCAACTAGCACAATTCTAATATTACTACCTTTATATCTCAAAACAACTATCAAGAATCAAACTTCTCATCATATTTAATGCACTCTATATGAAAGTTTTTATTATACCCGTCATGGATGCCTATCATATTAGGGCCAATTTAGTAGCCAAAGAAAATTACCATGTTGTTCTAGAAGACTCTCAAAATAATATAAGTGAAGCATGAGAGATCAATAATTTTATAAAATAAAACCACCACCATGCTATAAAAAGATATAAGTGAAGTACTAGAGCAAAATTATCTAGCTCAAAAGATATAAGTGAAGCACATAGAGTATTCTAATAAATTCTGATTCATGTGTCTCTCCAAAAGGTGTGTACAGCATGGATGATTGTGGTAAACTAAAAAGCAAAGACTCAAATCATACAAGACGCTCCAGAAGGAGACTACACGCGAATCTCCTAGTACCTGCACAACCAAATAAGAACCTTGCAACCAACGCGATAAAGGGGTTATCAAGCCCTTCACGACCACTTGCAAAAGTGAGATCTGATAAAGATAATAACATGAATATTTCTGGTATTTTTGTTGTATAGATTGGAAAGTAAATATTGCAAAATAAATAGTAAACTGGAATTGTAGATCGGAAACTTATATGATGTTAAGTAGACCCGGGGGCCATAGGTTTCACTAGTGGCTTCTCTCAAGATAGCATATATTACGGTGGGTGAACAAATTACTGCCGAGCAATTGATAGAAAAGCGCATAGTTATGAGAATATCTAGGCATGATCATAAACATAGGTATCACGTTCGTGTCAAGTAGACCGAAACGATTCTGCATCTACTACTATTACTCCACAGAACGACTGTTATCCAGCATGCATCTAGAGTATTAAGTTCATAAGAACAGAGTAACGCATTAGGCAAGATGACATGATGTAGAGGGATAAACTCAAGTAATATGATATAAATACCATCTTTTATCCTCGATGGCAACAATACAATACGTGTCGGTTCCCTTTCTTTCACTGGGATCGAGCACCGCAAGATTCAACCCAAAGCTAAGCACTGCTCCCATTCAAGAAAGATCAATCTAGTAGGCCAAACCAAACTGGTAATTCAAAGAGACTTTCAAAGATATCAAATCATGCATATAAGAATTCAGAGAAGAATCAAATATTGTTCATAGATAAACTTGATCACAAACCCACAATTCATCGGATCTTGGCAAATACACCGTAAAAAGGATTACATCGAATAGATCTCCCAGAACATCAAGAAGAACTTTGTATTGAAGATCAAAGAGAGAGAAGAATACATCTAGCTAATAACTATGGACCCGAAGGTCTATGGTAAACTACTCACACATCATCGGAGAGGCTATGGTGTTGATGTATAAGCCCTTCGTGATCGAATCCCCCTCCGGCAGATCACCGGAAAAGGTCCCCAGATGGGATCTCACGGGTCCAGAAGGTTGCGGCGGTGGAAAAGTGGTTTCGTGGCTCCCTTGGATGTTTTCAGGGTATAAAAGTATATATAGGTGAAAGAAGTAGGTCGGTGGAACTACGAAGGGCCCATGAGGGTGGGGGGCGCGCCTGCCCCCTGGGCGCGCCGCCCTACCTCGTGGCCGCCTCGTTGCTTCCTTGACTCCACTCCAAGTCTCCCGGATTGCGTTTGTTCCAAAAAAGATCCTCGCGAAGGTTTCATTCCGTTTGGATTCCGTTTGATACTCCTTTTTTGCGAAAGACTGAAATAGGCAAAAAACAGCAATTTGCACTGGGGCTTCGATTAATAGGTTAGTCCCAAAAATAATATAGAAGTGCATAATAATCCCATTAAACATCCAAAACAGAGAATATAATAGCATGGAACAATCAAAAATTATAGATACATTGGAGATGTATCAAAGGGCTCCCTAGAGGATCGTCTCACATGTAAGGTAGACGTTGTCGGAGCAGTTGAATGGCCTCGACTGAGGCCTCGGCTTCAGCAATATCACCTTCGCACTATTTATTCTTCGTCTTCCTCTTCACGATCTGTTTCTCTTTCTCCTCACCAGTTGGTGAAACCAAGTACATGATTGGCCTTCTATTTCAGAATTGGTTTTGTTAGTGAGGGAGTAGAAGTGTACTATTAAACAATAGCATTATTTTCTCATGGCAGTCGCAAAATAGAAATGAACACATGCATTAAATATCATTCTTACCTAAATGAAGGTTATGGTGCCAATATGGATGATGAGGATTGGAACACAGATCTCCCTTTGTGCAGTTCCAACGAAATGAACCAACTGTTCCATTCTGACATTCCAGTTAAACAACACAAAAGTCACTTCTTTTAAGAAGTGTTTTGTGCAGTGCACCAAAAGGTCACAACAGCAACTAGGTGAAACAGGTATCCCTGTTTGCACAAATAGCTACAGAGGAAACGGTCAGAGTCTCAAACAATTACAGGCAAAAAAATTTGGCTAAACTTGTCATGGCTTATAACAATGGAATGGCTTCATTTTACCAGGGGCATTAGATTAAGAACAGCTAAATATTTGGTATAAGGGCATGGGACAGTGGGTGCACCAGCAGTCCAGCACCATGTACCTAAACCGGGGCATAAAGTGGTGATTCAGAGTTTGTTGCCCCGAGAAACAAACATCCAAGAAACATATCTGGGTTGGTCCCATTTTTGTTCACTCTAGCCACCTACTCCTATGTTTTTTTGGAAATGGAGGCATGCCCCGGCCTCTGCATCATAATGATGCATGAAGCCATCTTATGTGTGGATAGCAAATCTAGTCCTTGTCATACCACTGTGTACATCGTTTCCCCTATATTTCCCTTTTCGACCAAGAGACCGGTTGGATGACTAGTCTATACTACTTTCACCCCCCATCCTTCCTGTTTGTACCAAGTCCGATGCACATACTAAATTCCCCCACCCCCACTTTATTTCTTGTTTGAACCAAGTACAAGATTTGACTCCATGAAGTAGCTTTACCTCTAACAATAGGAGAAAAAAATGTGTCGTTTGACCATCCGATCGAGAGGGGCTGAGAGGTAGAAAATGATGCACATGCAGCGATGTAGGGATCCAGGGAAGTAGAGCTATGGCGGTTTCGAAGGAAGATATACCTGAAGGTCGTCGGGATGTGGATAGGTGGGCGGCGGGAGGCTGGATCCGCCCACACTAGGGCAACGACGAAGGGTTCAGAGGACCTCCCGCGTCGGCGCTCGGCTAGAGATAATGGTGCGGCCAACAGTGGGTCTCCTCCCTCGTTGTCGACGACGGCCTAAATGCTGCCCCTCCTCCCCTTCACCGGTGGAGGGGGATACGTCCAGATCTGTAACCAGCGGTGAGGATAGAAAGACAGTGTTTTTTGAAGGGAGAAAGACAGTGTTACCACTGCTATGTTGTTTAGATTTGGAGAGGATGAGAGTGTGTGAATAGAGCAACCCTAGCAAGCAAGCGCGGAGGCTCCAGCCTATATATACGTAGTGGGGTAGTTTCCCTTTTTCCCTCCATCAAAACAATCATTTAAAATTGTGTACGTGCCAGGTCGCCTTTTTTGAGTTGTTGATTGTTTTTTGAGATAGCTACCCGCTTATTCCAAGTGGTGTTATGGTGTGCTAGGTCGCACTTTGTATCGTTCAAGTCTGGTACAAGACCCTCCATTAAATGAACAACCACCCCCTCGTAAAATTTGTGAACAAGCCCATGGCTAAAATTATCGGAAACGTGGGCTGCCCCAACATGCATTATTATTTACATTTTCTACGTGGGAGTATCCTCAAAACAAAATGTGAGAGTACAATTTTTATTGGGCCCCTTTGTAGTTGGTGCTAAATTTTGACCAAAGATTTAGACGACAAATGTTAGTGCATGTTAACAAAAAATATATCGTTTGCTTAGTATTTGAACATAGTTTTCAATTATGTAATTTTTTGTGACATGCATGAACATTTGGTTAATTAAAATTATAGTCAAAATTTGGTAAGGTGCATTAAATCAACACATGCAGGTATCAAAAGGAGAGTCATGGCATGCATGCATTGTAATTAATGCATCGGTAAACGCAAATTATTGAAATATATCGAGTGCAGTGCTTTGATGTGTCGCGTCAACTCGTACAAGACCGAGAAGTTTGATTACTACGACGCCCTCTCACCTTAAGCGCACCTGCCTTTGGCTGCATGACAGGTGGGCCACCCACCTCTTGGGCCCACCTGTCATACACGCAAAGGCAGGAGCAGTAAGTCAATGAAGTTGTGTCCCTCCCTCGCCCATGAGCGTGGTGGCTGGCAGGACTAGGACAAGCTTTCGTTCGCTACACGCTCTCCGTCCCGCACGCGGTGGACATGCAGCAGTTCAATCAGTGTCAAATGGCCAGAAACATACTGTAGTACTCCTCCACTTCAGTAGTACTCCATCATTGTTTGACTTCCCGAAGAGGCGAAGAGCCAAGCGCAGCCCGGATGCTCGTGTGGAAGTTTCATGTGTAGAGTAGTCTAGGATAGCATGTACCATGCCTATAAGCTCAAAATCGTTGGGTCAAATCCATGCTTTTTTATTAAAATAATCTTCTGGCCCTACCTGTCATCCTGGTGATTGTAGTTTGCACGCTCATCTGTTCAAGACAGGAATATATATTTTAATTTGTGGTGGGGTAAATGTTAGATGTTGCAGCAAATATAGAGTATACAACAAGGTATCCCTCCCGCACGCGGTGGACGGACATGCAGCAGTGGATTCGATACTGTAGAAGTAGTAGTAACACCATTGTTCATCTTCTCAAAGAGGCGAAGAGCCAAGCGCAACCCGAACATGGCAGTTGCAAACAGTCACCACAGTGTGTTTGGTTGCATTCTCATCTCAACATAGTTGTTCCCTCTTTGTGCATGCTCATGCCAGCACTCCTCTTCATGCATGCTCCTAGTATATTTGTGTTAAGCTAGTGTGGACTCATGCACCCTTCATACACCCTACCAAACATCAAAGCATCAAAGCATATGACAAGGCATCCGGGCCCGCGTGCCATCCACCAAACCACAGCGAGGTTCTACAGTCGAGACTCACTGGTCACCCCCATGTGGCCATCATGACCCTTCATATCACAAAACCCACACCTTTTTCCATTAGTGGTAAAGTGGCCTCGAAGTTGGACTGGACGAAGCAACCATCATTTCACTGGAATGCTTGTTGAAGCCCTTTCTCCCCTTTCTTGAACAAAAGCTCACTCCAAGATACTCACTTCTACCATTTTTCTTCTGTAGCGAGGAAGGAAAGGTGGGCGAATCAGTGATGCTACTATATTTTCATTCCAAGAATCTTCTTTTTGCGAAGCACCGACCGATTCTCATAGCCTATTCTTTTCCTATTTTCATTGCGATTGTGGTTTCCTTTCGATTGCTTTTTGTTTGCCAGTTCATTGATGGACCCTGGAGCACTAGGCAAAGAGTTAACAGCGGACAACCCACTGGAGACAGCGCTCTCCAGGAAGCGAGCACCGACCAACGAGTTGACCATGTTGGTGAGCCAACCCATGGAGACAAAGAACTCCAAGAAACAAGCATTGGCCAAAGAGTTGACGACGTTGGCGGACGAACTCCTCAAAGAAAGTTGGAAGAACGGCAAGGGCCCCACCGTGCCTACCCCAAAAATTCTAATGGCCACCTATGCGAGGCTCAAGGCCGAGTTTGAGGAGATAGTCGCCGTTAAGAAGCACTATTCCCCTGGCAAGGTGATGGCCCCCGGAGGGATGGGATCCCCCGATGAGCTGCACAAGGTAAAAAATAATGGCTTGCCATAGTTGTGGTTTTTGATTATTTGCAATGTGCTTGCTAATATGTTAGGGTTGTGCAGGTGCCAGTGGACGTCCTTGATGATTCCGATGTCGCGGCCCGTCCTGTGGACAACGCCCCAGAGATCGTTTTCGATGTCGCATTCCATCCTGTTGACATCGCCCCGGAGATCGATTCGGATGCTGTTGTCAATCCTATGGATATCGCCCCAGAGATCGATTCCCATGTCGATGTCCGTGCTGTGCTCATTGCCTGAGAGATCGATGACAAGACACTACAAGAAATATGTCAACTTGTGACCTTGACTATTGGTCACTGTCGGTGTCAAAACCGGCGGATCTCGGGTAGGGGGTCCCGAACTGTGCGTCTAGGCCGGATGGTAACAAGAGGCAGGGGACACAATGTTTTACCCAGGTTTGAGCCCTCTTGATGGAGGTAAAACCCTACGTCCTGCTTGATTGATATTGATGATATGTGTAGTACAAGAGTAGATCTACCACGAGATCAAAGAGGCTAAACCCTAGAAGCTAGCCTATGGTATGATTGTTGTTACTACGGACTAAAACCCTCCGGTTTATATAGACACCAGAGAGGGCTAGGGTTACATAGAGTCGGTTACAATGGTAGGAGATCTGCATATCCGTATCGCCAAGCTTGCCTTCCACACTAAGGAAGGTCCCTTCCGGACCCGGGACGAAGTCTTCAATCTTGTATCTTCATAGTCCAGGAGTCCGGCCGAAGGTATAGTCCGGCTATCCGGACACCCCCTAATCCAGGACTCCCTCAGTAGCCCCCGAACCAGGCTTCAATGACGACGAGTCCGGCGCGCAAATTGTCTTCGGCATTGCAAGGCGGGTTCTCCTCCAAATTCCATGTACCTGTTGAATAGTGTCCGGTTTCTTGTAAATGTAGTGCTCCTTGGCTTCTACGCCCAATAATGGCCGTTTTCCACGTGTCAAACGAATATGGAAAGTCAGGGTGTTTTTTTATATTTACACCCCTAGCCGCATGAATGAGCCGCCTATTTAAGGGGATGAGGATTTAGATTGAAACCACACCTTCTCCCTTCCGCGAGTATTCATCAGAGCGTATCCGACAGAGGTCCATTCTATCATGGCCGGCCGCCACAGCTCCTCCTCTCGCCCTTCCATCCCTCAGCCTGGAGATTGGAAGAGGTGCTCCATCCCGCACAGCGAGCTAGTGACGCTCCAGACCAAGGGATTTCTCCCCCCGGCCTATATGGTCCCAGTTCGAGCCGGACTTGCCACCTATAATGGCGGAGAGCAAGCGGAGAGCGTCCCCAATCCCTCCAAAGGAGAGCGGGTATGCCTTGTCCCTTACTTAATAAGAGGGCTCAGATTTCCAATTCATCCGTTTCTCCGGGGGCTCCTGGAGTTCTATGGCCTCCAGCTGCATAACCTCACACCTGCCTCCATATTGCATATCACGGGCTTCGTAGCCCTTTGCGAGCTATTTTTGGGCTGCGAGGCTCATTTTGCACTGTGGAAAAGGCTATTCTGCCTCGTGCCCCGTTCTAAGAAGGGGTCAATATATCAAGTGGGCGGAGCCGAAGTGTGGCGCATCGCCGGGACCGGATATCTATCCGGAACCCCAAAGAAGGCGTCCGAGGACTGGCCTTCGGAATGGTTTTATATAGAGGACGTCTCGCTGCCGGATCCTATCTGGATCAGCCTCCCTGAGTTCGACAGTGCTCCCCTAAAGAAGCGCCTAAGCTGGCGTCCACGGAGCCCTTAGAGGGAAAGTGACAGGGACGTTCTTTACCTGATGGGCCAGATAAGATTGTTAGCTCATTCCGGACTAACCATGATCGGGGTCATGGCCGCATGCATCATGCGAGGGGTGCAGCCGCTTCAGTATAGAGGCCGCCCCATGTGGGACTTCAACGGGGAGGACCACGCCACCCGCTACGGCCGTAAGGGGCCGGATTTGGCTGCCGCTCTAATAAAGACCTTGTCCGCTTTGTACAAGGGAGAAGAGGAGGAATTTCTCCGCATCAACTCACAGGGTGGATTTTCTATGTACAATACCCCAAGTTGGGTAAGTGGACACTTTTACTTGCCCATCCGTTATATATTCCCATCGGTAAATATTCAGTCTAACGACTTCAACGCAGGAACTGCGCCAGGCTGTTAAAGAAATAAACAGCCCTCCTCCACAACCCGAGGATCCGGGATGGTCCCTCGACCCAGCCTCTCAAGAGGATCCGGACTTATCTGTGGAGCTGATTGATGGGGTGTTTCATCAATTGAGCAAGGACAACGCCTTGGTGGCCATTACGGCCGATTACCCAGGGCTACTCCCAGCCTCACAGGTAACTGAGACCGAAGTCCCAGCACTTTGAAAAGGTATCTATCCTCGCGTGTTTTCGATTGACGTATGACAACCGTGTTTTGCAGGGGAGGTCCTTGAGACGGGAGGCCGAGCCTGCGGCGACTAGCCAACGAGGGGCGGCAAGGCCCTGCGGGCTGAAAAGAAGCGCGGTCCGGACTGAGACACCGGTGCAAAGGTATAGCGCGCCATATTATTCCCAGGTGTTATTCCTTTAAGGCATACTAATGCTCGTGCTTTCTTCAGGACGAAGAGACCTCGCCAGACTATATCCGGAGAGGTTGCCAATCGCGCCTCCACCAGCCAGGCTCCAAAGCCTGGTCCGGAAGCGGAGGCAAACACACGGCATGCACCGGACGCTCCTCCGACAGAGGACGCGGACAGGATGTCTGCCACCAATTCCAAGGTGGAGAGTGCCATGAACCACAAGCATCGCCAGACATTTCTTCACGACGCTTGTTTCTCCCAAGAGGCATTGGATGCCTTCAATTCGGGAGATGCGCACCTTCGTGCCGCTCAAAATGGTCTAGCCAGAGCCACAGAGCAATATGTAAAAGACATACGGGTAAGAAATTTTTGGTAATTATATATATATATATATATATATATATATATATATATATATCAGTAGCCCCCGAGACTTGAAACAGTTAGAATACCCTACTGTCCCAGGAGCTGGAAGAGTGCAAAGCCCAACTTGAGGCCGCACTAGCCGCGGCAGGGGAGCCCAAGGAGACCCCCTCTGGTAATATATGCTTCGAAAGATAAGTATTTTGCAAAGTGCGGCATGTGTGCAAATCTGACAAATGAAATTGCAGATGGCGCCGGATTAAATCCGGAAGAGCAAAAACTCCTACACCAGCTGAAGGCTGGTGAGAGCGTGCTAACAAAGGTGAGGCGGGAGAAGAATGATCTCCAAGATGCCAACACCAAGCTGGGCATTGAACTGAAGGATGTTCATGACCAGCTGTTGGACTCCGTTAAGGAGAATCAGCGGCTTCGACGCGGCATATTTAGTAAGTGCTTAAACGAACTTTGGAAAAAGAGTTCGGCGAGGAAGTCGACTAAAAGAGTAATGTCTGTAGGTATGCTAACAGGTCGTCCTGCAGAGGAAATGCCCGGTTCTATGGGTGACCTTCTTCCCGAGCTCTCACAACTGCACGAGCGAGTTCGGCAGGTGATGCAAGGCGTCGCCCAGGCCTTTTGGCCATCCGCCTCCATGCCCGAAGGCCTTGGAGAGCTTGTAGAGAAGCTGAAGGGAGCACGGCGGCGCTTCCGATTGTGGAAGATGCCGGCCTGCCGTCAAGGTGCCAGGGAGGCCTGGGCCATGGTGAAGACATGGTACACGAAGGCTGACCCAAACCACATGGCTGAGGTCGGACCCGTGGGGCCCGATGGGAAGGAGATCCCTGTGAGCTTAGTATACGGCCAAGTAGAATTGGCCACAAAGTATTCCCAACAGGACTGTAAACTAGACAGCCTGTTAGATGGTATTGAAGAGGAATACAATCAGTCAGATTGACTATGTAATTTTAATTGACATGTGTAATGCCTTCTAGCTGGATTGTAGATCGTTTGTCATGGCCGACCTTTTCGCTTCAACCTCGGGACCTGACGGTCCGGAGTGTGTCCGAATACCCTCGCGGTTATATAAGAACCGGGGTATGCATGGAGACCAGGCGTAGGGGTCATTAGTGCTTGAACAGACAAGTGCCCAACTAGTTATGTTATATTACATGGTTAGTAAGAAACATCTTCCAGGGAGAATAGTTCCGTTAGGGGTTCCTTTCCCTGGGAGGCATGCCCTAAAGTGCATGTCCATTCTGCGAAAAGAGGCGCAAGAAAAACATCTGGGGGCGTATAGATAAAATAAAAAAAGATCATATTTAGTTCACCGACTGAATATTCCCTTAAGAATGCTAGCTTTCGGCTTCACCCAGTCTGAGGTACACATCCGGCTGACCCGGCAGTAGCAATCGCAGAGGTGCTCCCTTTACCACCTAGCCGAACAATCGGGAACGTAGGGGTAAGCACAGGAGCCAGGCAACCCATCTTGGCCAAAACTTAAGTCATATCGATGCATATAATGGCGAATAAAAGGTACATGCGGAAGTGTGACACATGTGTTGGGCATGAAGCCCGTATAAATAAGCTTTTGTTTAAAGAAGCCCCCAGGTTTAATGAGCGCGGATAGCGCGTCACTTTATGAGCCTTTAAAGGCTATAAGAGAGAGAGGGGGGAGAAGGAGAGAAATGTAAGACAGAAAGTATATAAAAAATGGACAGAGGAAGGAGATGAACACAGAGTCTGGCGCTAGGCGTAGAATCTTCGTAGACGGACTGCGTTCCATGGGTTCGGCTTGAGTCGGTTATCCGATGCATCTCGCAGGCGGTACGCTCCACCAGTTAGGACTTGGTCGATTATGAAGGGACCTTCCCACTTGGGCTTGAGTTTGTCCTTTTTCTTGTCCGGCAGGCATAGAACTAATTCGCCAACGTTGTAATTTTTGTCCCGTACTTCTCTGCTTTGGTATCTTCGAGCCTGCTGTTGATAGAATGCGGAACGGGCTTTTGCCACATCACGCTCTTCCTCCAAGGCGTCCAAAGTGTCCTGCCGATCGAGCTCGGCTTCTCTTTCTTTGTACATGCGCACTCGAGGTGAGTCATGAATTATGTCACAGGGCAGAACTGCCTCTGCACCATACACCATGAAGAATGGTGTGTATCCGGTGGTGCGATTCGGCGTGGTCCGCAGCCCCCAGAGTACGGAGTCGAGCTCCTCTACCCAGTGCGTGTTAGATTCCTTAAGGGACCACACTAATCTGGGTTTGATGCCGCTCATGATAAGACCATTTGCATGCTCGACCTGGCCATTAGTTTGTGGGTGATAGACAGAAGCATAATAGAGCTTGATGCCCATGTTTTTGCACCAGAGTTTTACCTCGTCGGCCGTCAAGTTCGTGCCGTTATCAGTGATGATGCTGTGGGGGACGCCGTAACGGTGTACAACCCCGGATATAAAGTCTATCACCGGTCCGGATTCGGCCGTCTTAATAGGCTTGGCTTCTATACATTTGGTGAACTTATCCACCATGACCAGTAAGTATTTTTTCTTGTGGGTTCCGCCTTTAAGGGGTCCAACCATTTCAAGCCCCCAGACCGTGAAGGGCCAAGTGATGGGGATAGTTTGGAGGGCGGTGGGTGGCATATGGCTTTGGTTTGCAAAAAGCTGGCAACCGACGCATCGTTGGACTAAGTCCAGGGCGTCTGCCCAGGCCGTCGGCCAATAAAAGCATGTACGGAAGGCCTTTCTTACAAGGGACCGAGCTGCAGCGTGATGACCGCCGAGTCCGGCATGAATTTCAGCCAGGAGGTTCCGCCCTTCCTCTTCGGAGATGCACCTTTGAAGGACTCTGGTAGTGCTTTTCTTATAAAGCTCTCCCTCATGGACTTTATAGGCTTTAGATCGCCGCACTATGCAGCGTGCCTCATTTTGATCCTCGGGGAGTTCCTGCCTAGTAAGGTAGGCGAGGAATGGTTCTATCCACGGGGCGATGACGCCCATTATTACGTGGGCTTAAGGTGTTATTTCATTGGCAGAGCCTCCAATTATGTCAGAGTGTTCGGTGTCGGGCAGTGCGGTTGGGTCCGGGCTGTTATTGCCGGGTTCCCCTTCCCATACTACGGATGGCTTGAACAACCTTTCCAGGAAGATGTTGGGGGGGACTACATCGCGTTTTGCACCAATGCGTGCCAGGACATCTGCCGCCTGATTATTTTCCCGGGCTATATGGTGAAATTCGAGCCCTTCGAACTGAGCTGACATTTTTAGGATGGCGTTGCGATAAGTTGCCATTTTTGGATCCTTGGCATCAAAGTCTCCATTTATTTGGGATATTGCGAGGTTCGAGTCCCCGCGCACCTCTAGGCGTTGAATGCCCATGGATACTGCCATCCGGAGACCATGTAAAAGGGCCTCATATTCGGCTGCATTGTTGGAGTCTGTGTACATTATCTGGAGTACGTATTGAACTGTGTCTCCTGTGGGGGACGTCAAAACGACGCCATCCCCTAGACCGGCCAACATTTTGGAGCCGTCGAAGTGCATGACCCAGTTTGAATATGTGTCGTACTCTTTAGGGAGTTCGGCCTCCGTCCATTCTGCGACGAAGTCGGCCAAAACTTGCGACTTGATAGCTCGCCGTGGCTTGTAAGTTATGTCAAATGGGAGGAGCTCAACGGCCCATTTTGCAATCCGGCCCGTCGCGTCGTGGTTGTTTATAATATCGTTAAGTGGCACTTCCGAGGCTACTATTATTGAACACTCTTGAAAGTAGTGTCGCAGCTTCCGGGATGCCATAAATACCGCGTACGCAATCTTTTGATAATGCGGGTACCGTGACTTGCACGGAGTAAGGATAGTGGACACATAGTAGACCGGATTTTGAAGGGGGAATTTGTGTCTGTCCGTTTCTTGTTCGACGACGAGCACTGCGCTTACGACCTGATGGGTTGCTGCAATGTATAATAGCATTGGTTCGCAAATCTTTGGCACGGCCAGGACTGGGTGTTCGCTAATGTTCGTCGGGCCTCCCTCTCTTCTCTATTCTCAGCTCGAGACCGTCTACACAGCCCACTACCTACAGCCAGGTGTAGCCTAAGCTCTCTCGTCAGCCCGCGGCCCTCCTCGCGCGCGCGTCCGAGAGCTGTCCCGGACCCGAACCGGGCAGTCGTCACCGTTGGACCGGATCATCCCCAAACGTCTTCAAAACATCTCCGTTTTCTTAATTGGGCTCCCTAACCCATTTATTCGCAACCACTCGTTTTTTATCGGAGGGACCTAACCGCCCTATAATGATCTCTTTTGCTATATATAGACCTCCTTGTCCAATTATAGACCAAACCCTAAATTCTAGGTTGCTTGTTCCCCTAGCCGCCGCCACCTACAGCCTCCCCCTCCTCGGATCTGCCTCCGCCACCCGCTCACCAAATCTTCCCCTAGGATCCCCTCCCGATCCATCCCGCCAACCAGCAACCCCCACCTCTCCCTCTCAGATCGACCCCACGCTCGATCCCGAATGGATCAAGGCACTGCCTTCGCTCCCACATCTCCTCTAGACTCATCCCGAGACCAACCAGGCCCCGAGCGACCTTGCTCCCCTGCCGTCGCCGGCAACCGCGTCACCAGGATCCAGCAAGGAAGAAAGCTCCTGGCGCCGAGCAACCCTCCTGGCCACCTCCCTCCTCCCGTGCTTCAAACCAGGGCGGATTGGAACCAGTGCTTGAGCCCTCCTGTACCTCTCCTCGAGCTCGGTCGCCTCAACGTCGTCCTCCCCTTCGTCTTCCCCTTCTGTTCTTTCCTTCCTCCTTCCATGTCGTAACTCCCTCCAACCCCCTCTGTTTTCTTTCACAGGGAGAACAAGACACGCCAGCCTCCATGCATTTCGCACCGGAGCTCCATTCGCGTCGGATCCCCCTCTTCGACCTTCACTGACTTCGTTCCACGCGCTCCCTGTGCTTGTCGGGGTCGCCAAGTCCCACGCCGCCGCTGGTCTTCTACCTGTCGAGGAGAGGAGGACGAAGCCCCTGCCTCGAGCCACTCCAGTGCTTCAGTCGCGCGTTGATCGTGCCCTCTCGCTGGTCCAACTCCAGAGACAACGTGGGCCTCCTCAAGCGCCACCCAGCGATCCAGCCGGCCCACTGCTCCATCGTCCTGGGCCTAAGCCCATGGGTGAGGCTAGCTCCAGCACCTCCCATGTGCACTTCTGGGCCTGTTAGTTTCGGCCCAGTGTTGTTTTTTTTTCTTGGTGCGAATTTGTCTAATTTCCAGAGAAAGACAGTTTTGTAGAAAAGCCCCTGTTCTTCATGCATTTAATAACTTCACAACCTGCATCGGATCTAAATAAATTATATATGGAAGTTTCTTAGAATTTCGTCTAGTTTAATAATATGCAATTTTCATCCATGTTTGAAATGTTTAAAATGCTGTTTGGTTAAATTTGCCCCTATGCCATGTTAAAATGATTTATTTCATAACTAAATAACCGTAGCTCCAAATTTAATAAAATTTATATGTAAATGGGGTAGAATTTTACCTAGTTTAACATGATGGATTTACTTTGCATGTTTAATAACTCTAAAATTGTGTTTAGGGCAGAACAGTACCAAATCTAATATATGCACATGAGGTGTTTCCGGATTTGTTGTTTGTTGTTTCAGGCTCATTTAAACTTGGCTAGATAGGTAGTATTCATTTGCTTCACCCTCTTGCCATGTTTAACATTTAATATTGTTGAGTACATAAACGAGAGAGAACTAAATAATGGAATGTGGTGTTTTGTCAATATGCATCCCGATGCATATTGAGCTCCACTTAACTTGTAGTGTTGTTTGTGCACTTTGCCATGCCATGCCTCATTAAACCGGACATGCATCATACTTGTTTGCGCATCGTGCCATTCTTATGTGGTGGTTGTTTACTATGTTGTTTGCTTCCTTTTCCGGTGTACTTCTTCTCGGTAATCCGGTAACGTCGTGTTGTGAGGATTCATTCGACTTCGTCCGTTTGTCTTATTCATGGACTCGTTCTTCTTCCTTGCGGGATCTCAGGCAAGATGACCATACCCTCGAAATCACTTCTATCTTTGCTTGCTAGATTGCTCGCTCTTTTGCTATGCCTATGCTACGATACCTACCACTTGCTTCATGCCTCCCATATTGTTAAGCCAAGCCTCTAACCCACCTTGTCCTAGCAAACTGTTGTTTGGCTATGTTACCGCTTTGCTCAGCCCTTCTTATAGCGTTGTTAGTTGCAGGTGAAGATTGGAGCTTGTTCCATGTTTGGAACATGGATATTTTGTTGGGATATCACAATATCTATTATTTAATTAATGCATCTATATACTTGGTAAAGGGTGGAAGGCTCGGCCTTATGCCTGGTGTTTTGTTCCACTCTTGCCGCCCTAGTTTCCGTCATATCGCTGTTATGTTCTCGGATTTTGTGTTCCTCATGTGGTTGGGTTATAATGGGAACCCCTTGACAGTTCGCCTTGAATAAAACTCCTCTAGAAAGGCCCAACATTGGTTTTACCATTTGCCACCTAGCCTTTTTCTTTCCCTTGAGTCGGCCGGCTCAAGGGTCATCTTATTTTAACCCCCCGGGCTAGTGCTTCTCTAAGTGTTGGTCCAAACTGAGCGATGTTCGAGGCTACTAGGGGCAACTCTGGGCTGGCTTACCCAATGTCTTGCTCATTCGGTGTGCCCTGAGAACGAGATATGTGCAGCTCATATCGGGATTTGTCGGCACATCTGGGTGGCTTTGCTGGTCTTGTTTTACCATTGTCGAAATGTCTTGTAACCGGGATTCCGAGACTGATCGGGTCTTCCCGCTAGAAGGAATATCCTTCGTTGACCGTGAGAGCTTGTGATGGGCTAAGTTGGGACACCCCTGCAGGGTTTTTAACTTTCGAAAGCCGTGCCCACGGTTATGGGCAGATGGGAATTTGTTAATGTCCGGTTGTAGAAAACCTGAAGTTGACCTTAATTAAAATACATCAACCGCGTGTGTAACCATGATGGTCTCTTTCAGGCGGAGTCCGGGAAGTGAACACGGTGTTGGAGTTATGCTTAACGTAGGTTGATCTAGGATCACTTCTTGATCATAGTTCATAGACCGTGCTTTTGCCTTCTCTTCTCGCTCTCATTTGCGTTTGTTAGCCACCATATATGCTAGTCGCTTGCTGCAGCCCCACCTCATACCTTTACCTTACCCATGAGCTTAAATAGTCTTGATCGCGATGGTGTGAGATTGCTGAGTCCCTGTGGCTCACAGATACTTCCAAAACTAGTTTGCAGGTGCCGATGTTACCGAGCAGGTGACGCAACCAAGCTCAAGGAGGAGCTCGATGAAGATCTTGTCCTTTGTGTTGTTTTGTTCTAGTTGATCAGTAGTGGAGCCCAGTCGGGACGATCGGGGATCTGTGTAGCTTTTGGGGTAGTCTTCTTTTATTTTGGTTCCGTAGTCGGACCTTGAGTGTATTTTGGATGATGTAATGCTTTATTCATGTACTGTGTGAAGTGGCGTTTGTAAGCCAACTATGTATCTCTTTCCCTTTATGTATTACATGGGTTGTGTGAAGATTACCTCACTTGCGACATTGCTTTCAATGCGGTTATGCCTCTAAGTCGTGCTTCGACACGTGAGAGATATAGCCGCATCAAGGGCGTTACACTGGGTTTGTTGCCAATATGGCTTTTATTTCGTCGAGTCCGGCCGTGGCTGCATCCGTCCACTCGAAGTGTTCGGTGCGCCGAAGGAGGCGGTAAAGGGGTAGGGCCTTTTCTCCTAAGCGGGAGATAAAGCGGCTTAGAGCCGCCACGCATCCGGTTAATTTTTGTATTTGTTTGAGGTCCTTCGGGATATCCAATTGAGACAGAGCTCGGATCTTGGCTGGATTTGCTTCAATTCCTCTACCGGATACAATGAAGCCCAAGAGCTTTCCGGGTGGAACGCCGAAAACGCATTTTTCCGGGTTGAGCTTGATGTCGTATGTTCGGAGGTTATCGAATGTTAGCCTCAAGTCGTCTACTAGAGATTCGACATGTCTTGTTTTAATGACCACATCATCTATGTATGCCTCCACTGTTTTGCCGATCTGGTTTGCCAGACATGTCTGAATCATGCGCTGATATGTTGCGCCGGCGTTTTTGAGCCTGAAGGGCATTGTGTCGAAGCAAAATAGGCCGTGTGGTGTGATGAATGCCGTTGCGGCTTGGTCTGACTCTGCCATCTTTATTTGATGGTAGCCGGAGTATGCGTTGAGGAAACACAATGAATCGTGTCCTGCGGTAGCATCGATAATTTGATCGATGCGGGGGAGAGGGAAGGGATCCTTTGGGCAAGCCTTGTTAAGGTCTTTAAAATCAACGCACAGGCGCCAGGATTTGTCCTTCTTTGGTACCATCACCAGGTTTGCTAGCCAGTCCGGGTGTTTTATATCTTTGATGAATCCGGCCTCCAATAGCTTGGCTAGTTCCTCTCCCATGGCCTGTCTCTTAGGTTCGGAAAAACGCCAAAGAGCCTGTTTGACTGGCTTGAATCCTTTTAGAATATTTAAGCTATGTTCGGCCAGCCTGCGTGGGATTCCTGGCATGTCTGAAGGGTGCCAGGCGAAAATGTCCCAGTTCTCTCGTAGGAACTCTCGCAGTGTGGCGTCTACATCAGGGTTTAATTGTGCCCCGATGGAAGCTGTTTTATTGGGGTCCATTGGATGGACCTGGAATTTGACTATTTCGTCCGCAGGTTTAAAGGAGGTGGACTTGGATCTTTTGTCGAGTATCACATTGTCCCTATTCACTGTGGAGCGCAGCGCAGTCAGTTCCTCAACCGCTAGGGCTTCGGATAGCGCCTCGAGGGCTAGTGCGGCTGTCTTGTTTTCGGCGCGGAGTGCTATGTCCAGATCACTAGCGAGAGTGATGATTCCGTTAGGCCCGGGCATCTTGAGCTTCATGTACCCGTAATGGGGTATTTCTTGGAAGACTGTAAACGCTTCCCGCCCTAGCAGAGCGTGATATCCGCTACTGAACGGGGCCACCTGGAACGTGACCTCTTTGGACCTGTAATTATCCGGCGTGCCGAACACCACATCTAGTGTGATTTTTCCTGTACAGCGTGCTTCCTGACTGGGGATTATTCCTCTAAAGGTTGTGCTGCTTCGCTCAATGTGGTTCTAGTCTATTTCCATTTTTAAGGGTTTCCTCATAAATGAGGTTCAATCCGCTGCCGCCATCCATGAGTACCTTGGTAAGACGAAAGCCGTCCACTATTGGACTGAGGACCAATGCGGCTGGTGCTCGAGCTGTTCGGAATTTAGGTTCATCACTGGCGTTAAACGTAATAGCCGTGTCACTCCATGGGTTTATTGTTGCTACTTGGTAGACTTCGGAAAGGCTGCGTAGTGTTCTTTTTCGCATATTATTTGATGCGAAAGTCTCGAAGACTGTTAATACCGTACTGGTGTCTCTATGGTGGCTTTCTGTTGCTTCTGGAATTAGAAGATCTTCGCCAATTTTTGCCGCCTGCCGGAGTATCCAACATGCTCTAAGGCTGTGGGTTGGTGTGGCGCCCTCTGCACTGTGAATTTTACAGGGTCCATTAAGCCGTCCTTCCAATACGGTTCCGTGCCCTGTAGAGGGCTTTTGCTTTTTGGTATTGAACCCGAGTGTCTGGCGATGATGCACCCTTTTATTTTGGACTGGGTTTGTATTCAGGGCCGGATTGTCCCAAAATTTTATTTTGGTTTTCCAGGCGCTTTCCATTGCACAGTACTTTCGTACTATGGACGCCAAGTCAGCGAAGCGTGTAATATCACGGCGACTTATGGCGTTGAGGATTCCCTTGTCCATGCAATTATTGCAGAAGAATGAAATTGCGTCTTCCTCGCGGCAGTTCTTTATCCTGTTCATAACCAGGAGGAATCTGGCCCAGTAATGATGTACTGTTTCTTCGGGCTCTTGCCTAATTTGGGATAGATCGCTTATGTACGGGTGGGTGGGTGGGATCAAATCCGAAACCTCACCCAATCTGAGACCCAGGGGCCAAGGAGTTTCCGAACTCGGAAATTTGGATTCTTGGATCCTGTCCAATGAATCTAGCATGTCGCCTGACTTTAAGTTCAGGTCTTGAGTGATGTCCTCCCCTCTGCGGGTATCCGGCTTGGAGGGATCGGGAATCCGGACATAGCTAGTCCTTAAGATAGATGAAGGGTCGCCGCACTGTCCCTCTACCACGGCAACGTGATGGGTGACCTGGGGAGAGTTAATCTCTCTCAGATCGGGTTTAGGCCCTGTCGGCGTTCTGGGAACGGGGGTCCCCAGACTTGCGTTCCTGCGGCCTGCGGCGTGGCTCAAAGGGGGGCCTAGCACGGCCCATCTTCACCAACACAGACCCAAGACCCTCGCGAGGGGCCAAGCCTCACGGGGCGGACGACGTGGAGCTTCCTCATGCACGGCCTCATCAGGCTGGCTCGCGAGGAGGCGGAGAGATCAAGGCGGGGTACCTCACGAGGTGCCCGTGACGCAAGCCATGACGACCAAAGGCGCCAGGCGGGTGCCAGCCCGCGCAGCGTCCTCCTTTCCTCTTTGGTGCAAAGGGAGCAAGCGTAGCCGCGGAGTACCGAGGCATCATGCAAAGGTTGCCATTTCGGTGCAACAAGACCCAAGACCAGGAGGACTGCAAGACGGAGGTCATTGTGGAGCCCAAGACGGCGTCACCACCAGAGCTTTGTGCAGGCGAAGACTACTTTTGTCAGGATAGCTGGTACTAGTTGTCCCCCTTCAAATTAGCCCGCCATTGTTGGCTCCCTTCCCAGTCGATATTTGGGAAGAGGACCTGGGCCTCTATAAATAGGACCAACCACCCACAGAACAAGGGGGGCGAGGAGAGAGAGAGAAGGGTGACTGAACTCCTCCCAGCAGTTCATCGCCCCAGCCAAGAGCAGACCCTCGCGAGGCTGTTCTTCCTTGTATCGTTCATCATCATCAGCCCAAGAGGCAATCCACCACACCACACACTAGAGTAGGGTATTACACCACAATGGTGGCCCGAACCAGTATAAACCCTGTGTCATTCGTGTTGTTCTTTCCATTGCTTAGATCTTAGCGAGGCGGAGGGGTGCAGGTAGGTAGGAGGCGAAATCTCCGTGCGCACCCCAGTGTTCGAACCTCAAGGGTCTGCCGGAACCCAAAATCCGACATTTGGCGTGCCAGGTAGGGGTGCGCCGGAATCCACCTTCTACCACTTCGTGCCCCATCGCGTCGTCATCACCATGTCCGGCGACCAGGCGGGCAACCCAGATCCATGGGCGGCGTGGCCCGCCCGCGCAGAGCCGCTCGCCTCGGGCGACCCCGTGCCCCAGGCAGCTCGCGGTCCGCAGGGCGCTGCGGGCCGCGGGCGATGCGGACAGGCTTCAATAGCTCTCACACCACGGCAGGCGCGGTCGGAAGCAAGGGCCTCCAATCACGCCGCGACCACGGCACCGTACACCCGCCGGGAGCAGGCGAACTCGAGGGCCGCGCTCACGGTGGCCCGAGTGTTGCTGCAGTGCAGGCTGCTGGAGGGCGGGCGCGACGTGCTGCTGGAGCGGGTGGCAGATCTCCTGGGCTTCGCCGCCTCGGGGGCTCACCCCTTCTGCACCCAGCTCCCATCTCAAGCCCAGGGCGGCCCGCGCGGGGGCTCCGCGCGCGCCCACGCGCTCCAAGGCTACTCCAATGCCAGCGAAGCTGTCAGCACCGGACCGGCGGCGGCGCTGCCCCCGCTCCCAGTCCATGAAGAAGGACTCGACGCGACCCGCGGCCCCAGTGGACAGCTGCGCTGCCACCCCACGGTGGGCGCGTCAGGCAGGACCCCGTGGCACGCGGAGCACTATGGCGTGGCCTTCGGGATGACGGCGCCAGAGGAATACGTGCCCCTCATGATGGACCAAGGACACCCTCACGAGAGCGAACAAGGCTCGCTCCTCAGCCCAAGCTGGGGGGACGAGGCACTAGAAGCTGAGCCTTTCCAGGAGCCCCAGGACGGTCCCACTGGCCACGCTAGAGGCAACGATTATCGGGTACCACTAATTCTTCAAGAGCAGGCATACGCTAACAACGGCGTCTGGCCAGCATGTGAGAAGTAGTAGTACTAGCAGTTAGTGTGTGTGTCTGTGTCGCCCGTATGTTTGTTTAATTAATTATGAGCATGTACCAGTACTACTAGTTATTACTGTAGTTTTTAGAGCAAATTACCAGTACATTAGCCGAGACTCAATGGAAAAATTCCTATCCTATGCATCAAATGGCATCTCTTTCTCTATAGGAATTGAGATGCATGTCATCTCACTTCCTATTATTTTTATATTCCTATAAAATTCCTATCCTATGAACCAAAGGAGGCCTGTGTTGGAGTAACTACTATAGCTAGCAGTACTGCTGGTACAGTAGTTTTCTTCAAGAAGCGGAATTCAACAAAGTCATGATGGTTCCTTCGTCCGAGCAAATTCACAGTGGGAAAGGTTGGGCATGTGATTTGACGGCTCATTAGTAATTACTACGGCGTGATGACCGGGGTGACTCTCCCTTGGAGTTCTGCGGGCATGGCAAGTGGACCAGGATGGTCGACGTCCCACATGTTGACGAATGGAAGTATTTTTCCGATATCGAGGAGCAAGGAAACCACGTGGTATAGTATCACTGGTGATTTATATTTATTTTTTATTTCTGACGGATGCGAGCGTTTCAACTCTTACGACAAAGGAGAGCCAAACACGGAACGTGCTGGATGTCCCACACGTCAACGAAAGGAGTGGGACATGAACAATGTGGTAGAGAGTCTCCACTTCTGGGTCGGAGACCACACATAGTAGTGATATTGTACTAGTGGTATGAATGATACAAAGGGTGAGTTCTTTTGGGCGATTCTACCAGAATCACCCCCTCCCCAGCTTCTCCCAGTATCACCACTCCATATGTTTGTTACAATCCTAGCTAATTAGACCTTAGCTAGATAGGATTGTAAAAAAATATGGAGTCGCGATTCTGGGAGAAGCTGGGGAGGGGGGCGATTCTGGGAGAATCGCTGAAGAGAACTGGCCCAAAGTGCAACCCAAAGAGAAAGACATGTCTAGTTGGAAGGTCTCGGGGCATACACGTAAACAAATATAAAACCTAATATGTGCCTTGATACGTCCATTTTGCATCATGCTTTTATATCGATATTTATTGCATTATGGGTTGTTATTACCCATTATGTCACAATACTTATGCCTATTCTCTCTTATTTTACAAGGTTTACATGAAGAAGGAGAATGCCGGCAGCTGGGATTCTGGGCTGGAAAAGGATCAAATATTAGAGACCTATTCTGCACAGCTCCAAAAGTCCTGAAACTTCACGGAAGTTATTTCCAGAATATATAAAAATACTGAGCGCAAGAAGTACCAGAGGGGGGCCACCCACCAGCCACAAGGGTGGGGGCGCGCCCCCTTGCCTCGTGGGCCCCCTGATGGTCCTCCGATGCCCATCTTCTGCTATACGAGGTCTTTCGTCCGAGAAAAAATCATAAGCAAGCTTACGGGACGAAACTCCGCCGCCACGAGGCGGAACCTTGGCGGAACCAATCTAGGGCTCTGGCGGAGCTGTTCTGCCGAGAAACTTCCCTCCGGGAGGGGGAAATCATCACCATCGTCATCACCACCATCTCATCTCAAACTCTAGTTCATCTCTTGTATCCAATCTTTGTATCCAAACCTCAGATTGGTACCTGTGGGTTGCTAGTAGTGTTGATTACTCCTTGTAGTTGATGCTAGTTGGTTTACTTGGTGGAAGATCATATGTTCAGATCCATTATGCATATTAATACCCCTCTGATTATGAACATGAATATGCTTTGTGAGTAGTTACGTTAGTTCCTGAGGACATGGGAGAAGTCTTGCTATTAGTAGTCATGTGAATTTGGTATTCGTTCGATATTTGGATGAGATGTATGTTGTCATCCCTCTAGTGGTGTCATGTGAACGTCGGCTACATGACACTTCACCATTGTTTGGGCATAGAGGGAGGCATTGGGAAGTAATAAGTAGATGATGGGTTGCTAGAGTGACAGAAGCTTAAACCCTAGTGTAAGTGCATCTGGTGCCACCCCTAGTTGGTTTTGGAGTATTGACGACAAACCTAGAGAATTGCAGGAAAACACAGGTAGAAGTCCCTCATTGATTCGGTTTTACTACCAGAGATGACCCCTAAAAATGTACGAAGACATTGAAGACAATGGTGGTTTATGAAGATATTCATATTGAAGACAATGACATGAGAAGACTCCCTATGAAGCTTTTGAAACTCGAAGACCTAGATCCTTCGTAGTTTTATTTCATTCATGTTGTGTCATAGGAACCACCGTACTGTTAAGTGGGGTCGAAGAGAACCAGTCAGAATGACTGAAGTGATGCCTAATTCAAATCCTATGTCTTCGAGCGAAGCCTATGAGAGAAAATCTTGTCCAGAGTCAGACAAGTCAGCTTTACTTGTAGCCCAAGTAAAGTTGCCGTGTGAGTTTGAAATCCGACCGTTGGTACACGTGTCAGTTCCTTAGTGACCCAGGGTCATTTCGGACAGATCAGGTCGGGTTGCCAAGTGGCTATAAATAGTCCACCCCCCACAACCTTAAATGGTTGGCTGCTCAGATTTCAGTGCACGGCTTTTGTCGTTTGAGAGCAACCCACCTCGAAGCCTTTGAAAGAAAAATTCCTAGTGAGGAGAAAAGCCCTAACCACCCAGAGCCAGAGTAAATTGGGCATCACTTAAGTCTTCGTGTCTGTGTGATTTGAAGACTTATTACACTTGAGGACTGTGCATCCTCCAGACGGTTAGGCGTCGCGTTCAGAGCATCCAAGAGAAATTGTGGATTGCCAGTGAACGAAGTCTGTGAAGGTTTGGGAGTCTACCTTGAAGACTTACCTGAGTGATTGGGCGAGGTCTGTGTGACCTTAGCTCAAGGAGAAAATGGTGAGGACTGGGTGTCTTGGACTAAGTGTCATTGACTGGGTGTCCGGGACTGTGTGTCCTTTGGTTTAAATACCTAGCCGCTCCAACCAGACATACAGTTGTCACAGCAACTGGAACTGGTCCAACAAATCATTGTCTTCAACGTGTCACTGGTTTCATCTTCACTTCCTTTCGCTTACAGTTATTCATTGTGAAGCCATTGCATACTTGCTTTATCTTTTGTCTTCACAACATGAATGTATGATCTATTTGGCTTCATAACTTCTTCCTACCTGATCCTTATTACACTGAAGCTGTTTGTCACTGCGCTTTCACTCTATTGAATACATGACCATGGCTGGACTAGTGTAATCTAACTTCCGCTGCATAGTAATAGGCATAATCTTCACTGTTTGTCTTCATAACTCTCACGTTTTGAAGACTTTCATAAAAATCGCCTATTCACCCCCCCTCTAGTCGATATAACGCACTTTCAATTGGTATCAGAGCAAGGTGCTCCCTTGTTCTGTGTGATTCGGTTTAACCACCTAGAGTTTTAGCTATGTCGACTGCAGGGATAATCAAAGTCTCCGCTGCTTGTCCCGTCTTCGATGGAACTGAATATCCCTACTGGAAGAATAAGATGCGCATGCATCTTGAAGCCATTGACGTCGACCTATGGTATGTCGTCGAGAACGGCGTTCCCAAGGCTGGAGAAGGTGTCACTGCTGCTGATGTCAAGAAGTTCGTTCAACTGGACTCTACTGCCAAGAATATCATCTGTGGTCATCTGACCAAAGGACAGTATGGCCGTGTGAGTGCCTTGAAGACATCCAAACTGGTCTGGGATTGGCTCTCCAAAGTTAATGAAGGCATATCAACCCAGAGAGATCAAAGAATCAGTGTCCTTCGCAATCTCTTCAACCGCTTCAAACGAAATGACAATGAGAATGTCCAGCACACCTTTGATCGGCTCACTGACATCACAAATGAGCTTCAAGCCCTCGGCGCTACTGAGATCACCAAACATGAAATCGTCAAGACGCTGCTGAGATCACTTGATAGTTCGTTTGACATTCTGGCCCTGATGATTCAAGAACGTCCTGATTTCAAGACACTCGATCCGTCTGACATACTTGAGAGGCTCAACAAACATGAGTTTCAGCTTTCTGAGAAAAGAGATATCTACGGTCCAAACTATGGGCGAACTCGTGCCTTGAAGGCAAAAGCTGTCTCCTCATCTGAAGAAGAATCTGACTGCAGTTCTGATGATCCTGAAGACATTGGAAGAGAACTTGCAATGCTAGTGAAGAAGTTCCAAAAATTCACTAAGAAGAAAGGCTTCAGGAAATCTTCACGATCAAGCTCAAGGAATGATGAAGCTTCTGCTCATGACTACAAGAAGAAAACATGTCACAAGTGCAAGAAAACTGGACACTTCATCTCTGAGTGTCCACAGTGGGACAATGAGAACAGAAGGAAGAAGAAGAGCAAGGAATATGATTCTGACGACAAGAAGAAGAAGAAATACTCAAAGTCTTCTTCCAAAACTTCATCAAGGTCTTCATCACACAAGAAGAGCTCATCTGGCAAGGCACGTGCGTTTGTTGGAAAGGAGATGGATTCAGAGGAGGAGTCCGCATCTGAGGAGGCAGAGGTGGAGTCTGAGGAGTCTGATTCTGGCATTGCGAGTCTGGCTACAGCATACGTCGCCAAGTCCATCTTCAATACTGAAGACAATGACTGCATCACCGACACCGACGCAAATGACAAGAACGACTCCACTCCTACCTACTGCTTCATGGCACGCGGTGCCAAGGTAAACACACGCACAACTCGCTATGAAACAACTAGTGACGATGACTCTGAATGTGATTTAAAACCTAGCTACAAAACACTTGCTAAAATTGCAACTGAACAACAGAAAGCTATGGAACATATTCAAAAATTGTTAGACAGAAGCGATGATCTGTTGGGTGCTGAAATGACTCGATCTGAATCCTTAATTGAAGACATAAAAAACCTTCACGTTAAGTATCAGGAACTTGAAGATCGTCATGATACTCTCTCAACAACTCATGAAAAGCTTTCCTATGATTATCTTCAAAGGAAGCAAGAACTTGAGAAATTGAGGGTGGCTCATGAAGATCTTCAAAAGGAAAACGAGTCATTTCGCGCTGAACAGATCAGTCCCGCTCAGGAAGGATTTGAACCACCATGTCTTAAATGCATTGAGCGTGATAATGCTGCTTCTGTTGCTGAATGTTCCACTGCTACTACTGTTTCAATATCTTCAACTGTTGATGTGGTAACTAACCCCTCTGCTGAGGATACCACTGCTATTGCTGATGAGAATGCTAGGTTGAAGACATTGCTTGAAACAGGGATGTACAAAAGTCTGAAAGGGCATCAGACATTATGTGATGTCCTTAAGAAGCAGATTCTGAACCGAAACCCTAGGAAAGAGGGTGTTGGGTTCGTGAGGAAAATTAATGCAGATGGGTCTTACTGGAAACCTGAGCAGTACCCCAAAACCACATGGGTTGCTGCAAAGGAATCCTCAGCAGATCCATCCAATCTGTCTGGCTTCACTTGTGCTAACCCAATTATCATTGATGAATCCTTTGATGCAAACTATAAACTGTTTAAGAATCATAATGATGAAGTGTTTGCCAGGTACATTGGTACTAACTGCAGGAATGGACCGCCTATGAAGAAGATCTGGGTTCCGAAAACATGTCTGGAAAATCTTCCTGTGAATGTCTTCATGACACCTCACTTGAAGAAGACAAACCTCACACCAAAGGCTTCATATGGTCCAAATGCTTCATACAAACAGGGGACTCACCTGAGTCGCACTAACGCAAATGTTTTGCAGGGGAACCATACTCAGGCATATGAATATGAGAGTGGTTCATCGAACCGTCATGTTCATATGACCAAAAATTATTCTGCTTATTCCTATGAGTATTATTGTCCACCTGCTAGACTGTTTGCTAAGGTTTCAAAGCCAAAATTCTCAGATGCTGCACTTAGACTTATAGCTTCTAAGCCACCCTTGAAGATGTGGGTGGTTAAGAAAGCTTAACTCTCCTTTGCAGGGAAAGGTCTCCAGCACAAAAACAAAATCTTCTGATGCTATTGCTGGGGACCATAAAAATCTTGTGGGGCGCAAGATAAACTGCCCAAATGGCATCATTATGTACTTCGTTCCTGAATCGCATGCTACTCTCCCCATTAGTCCTAATCTGGATCTAAGTTTTCATAACCCACTGGTTCGTCAAATGTTTATGCTTCACAACACTCTTCGTGAAGCCTATCCCCCTAACTGCACTGTAGGGTACGATACCAGCGACTTCAAAGTCTTCAGAATGGATTATTGACAGTGGGTGTACAAATCACATGACTGGCATAAGAAGCCTTCTTATGGACTCAACTTTACGTCCATCCGACAAGAGCCACATTACATTCACTGACACTTGTAAAAGTAAGGTATTGGGTCTAGGTAGAGTTGCAATCTCAAAGGATCAACACATGGATAAAGTCATGCTTGTTGAATCCCTTGGCTTCAACTTAATGTCTGTCTCAATGCTTTGCGATTTGAATATGATTGTAATGTTTGGCAAATATCGCTGCCTGGTGCTAATGGAATCTGACAAATCTCTAGTGTTTGAAGGGTATAGGAAAGGTGATTTGTATGTGGTAGATTTCTCAGCAGGACCACAACTTGCAGTATGTCTTCTTGCAAAAGCTTCAGAATGCTGGCTTTGGCATCGAAGGCTTGGGCATGCTGGCATGAGGAACCTCCACACCCTTGCGAAGAAAAAGCACGTCATAGGCATCGAAGGCGTCAAGTTCAAGAAAGGTCACTTATGCGGTGCCTGTGAAGCAGGGAAGATGACAAGGGCAAAACATCCTTCTAAGACAATCATGACCACTACTCAACCCTTCGAACTGCTTCACATGGATCTTTTCGGTCCCACTCACTACTCAACTTTTACTACTTCTGCATGCCTCTATGGCTTCGTAATTGTTGATGATTATTCTAGATATACTTGGGTGCACATAATCCTTTACAAGACTGAAGTGCAGGATGTCTTCAGACGCTTCGCAAATCGAGCTATGAACAATTTTGGCGCCAAGATAAAGCACATCAGAAGTGACAATGGCACTGAATTCAAGAACACTGGTCTTGATACATATCTGGACACCTTGGGCATCACACATGAATTCTCAGCTCCATACACGCCACAGCAGAATGGCCTCGTCGAACGCAAGAACAGAACACTCATTGAGATGGCCAGAACAATGCTAGATGAATACAAGACTCCAAGAAAATTCTGGACTGAAGCCATTGATACTGCATGCCATACAATCAATCGTGTTTATCTTCACAAGCTCCTGAACAAGACATCTTATGAACTCCTAACTGGCAAGAAGCCAAATGTCAGTTACTTCAGAGTATTTGGCGCAAAATGCTGGATCAAGGACCCACACCACACCTCAAAGTTTGCACCAAAAGCACATGAAGGCTTCATGCTTGGATATGGAAAGGATTCGCACTCCTACAGAGTCTTCAATCTCTTCCACTACAATGTGGTTGAAACAGTGGATGTGCGATTTGATGAAACCAATGGAACACAAAGAGAGCAATTGCCAAATGTGCTAGATGAAGTCCAGCAAATGAATCAATCAAGCTTATGGGAACTGGAGAAATTGTACCTTCTGAAGCTCAACCTGAAGAAGAACTTATCATCTCAGCACCTGATCCACATGAAGACAATGCTCAGCCTGAAGATATACCTTCAAATGACCACATAGATCAGCAAGAGCAAAGTCTTCACCCCACACACCCTCGTGTTGCAAATGAAGTACAAATTGACAAAATACTGGACAGCATCAATGCACCTGGTCCACTCACTCGTTCAAGGGCAACTCAGCTAACAAACTTCTGTGGGCATTTCGCATTCGTCTCAATATCAGAACCCAAGAAAGTTGAAGAAGCCTTCATGGAACCTGAATGGATTCAAGCTATGCAAGAAGAGCTTCAACAGTTTGAGCTGAATAATGTATGGGAACTGGTTAAGCGTCCTGATCCACGGAAGCACAACATAATAGGCACCAAATGGATATACCGCAACAAGCAAGATGAGCATGGTCAAGTTGTCAGAAACAAAGCTCGTCTAGTTGCTCAAGGATATACTCAAGTGGAGGGCATTGACTTCGATGAAACATTTGCTCCTGTGGCTAGGCTTGAAGCCATACGCATAATGCTGGCCTATGCAAATCATCATAACATACTTCTCTATCAGATGGATGTGAAAAGTGCCTTTCTCAATGGCAAGATTGAAGAAGAAGTGTATGTTGCACAACCACCTGGCTTTGAAAATCCAAAACATCCTGATATGGTATACAAGCTCAACAAGGCACTGTATGGCCTCAAACAAGCCCCTAGGGCCTGGTATGATACACTCAAGTACTTTCTGAAAAGCAAAGGCTTCATACCTGGTTCCCTGGATCCCACTCTTTTCACGAAGACATATGATGGTGAACTGTTTGTGTGCCAAATATATGTGGATGCCATTATCTTCGGCTGCACCAATCAGAAGTATAGTGAAGAGTTTGGATACATGATGCAAGAGCAATATCAGATGTCCATGATGGGGGAGCTGAAGTTCTTTCTCGGTCTTCAAATACGGCAACAACGCAACGGCATCTTCATATCTCAAGAGAAATATCTTAAAGAGTGCCTGAAGAAGTTCGGTATGCAAGACTGCAAAGGCTTCACAACACCAATGCCAGCCAAGCATCATCTAGGTCCCGACGACAATGGTAAAGAGTTCGATCAAAAGGTATACCGCTCCATGATTGGGTCTTTGCTTTATTTATGTGCATCTAGGCCAGATATCATGCTTAGTGTTTGCATGTGTGCTCGATTTCAAGCGACACCAAAGGAGTCGCATCACTTAGCTGTGAAGCGAATTCTTCGATATTTGGCTCACACCCCAACTCTAGGATTATGGTATCCAAAGGGCTCAGAGTTTGATTTAGTTGGATTTTCGGATGCTGATTATGCTGGTGACAAAGTTGATCGCAAGTCTACATCAGGCACATGTCACTTTCTGGGACGATCACTTGTATGTTGGTCTTCAAAGAAGCAGAACTGTGTATCACTCGCCACTACTGAATCTAAATACATTGCTGCTGGATCTTGCTGCGCTCAGCTTCTGTGGATGAAGCAAACCCTCAAGGATTATGGCATTCATCTGAAGCAAGTGCCACTTTACTGCGACAACGAAAGCGCCATCAAGATTGCCAACAACCCAGTTCAGCACTCGAAGACAAAGCACATTGAAATTCGTCATCACTTTCTCAGAGATCATGTTGTGAAGGAAGACATTGATATCATACACGTCAACACTGAAGAGCAATTGGCAGATATCTTCACAAAGCCCTTGGATGAGAAGAGATTTTGCAAGTTACGGTGTGAGCTAAATATCTTGGAATCCTCAAATGTCATGTGATCAGGCACACATCCTAACACTTAAGCATATTGATGACTTAGATGTGCAACACACGAAGTAGCGTATATCTTCAAACAATGAAGACATACATTCTAAGTGTGAATACATTAATGTGGAATTTGACTTCGGAGCGCCACGATAATTGTGCGCCGTGTCTGGGTCTAATACTTCCTATACGGTGGGTAACGCCACCACCAAACGTTCCATTTTGAAGTGTTTCTCTCATGGCGTTACCTCTCAATGTCTTCACAATTGGTTTGGTTTCATTCTCAATATGTCTTCATGATTATCTTCACTGCATTGATTATATGGATATATATGTACTGATGTTCTGTCCTCTACAGCATTCACTTATAGCTATGTCTTCTTGGTTGAATCTTTTGAACTAAGTGAATGTGATCGGACCCTAACCTCTCTATGCTTTCTATCTCAAACTCTATCTCTCCAAGTCATATGCATTCTGTTGAAACTGTCAAATGTCTTCACTGTGTCCTTGTCAGCTGAAGACATAGTGACAACCATAAAAGTCCGTTTTTAATGCTCATTCCTCCACATAAGATCCGGAGAAGAAGGAACAACTGCCCGACAATTTAGGCGTGCGTGGGACATGGAACAAATCCCAATCCTCCTCTAACTGGCCACGCGTGCCTCAAATGCGAACCGCCAGGGGTACCTGCGTAATAGCGCAGTGCCGCCTCTATCCCTATAAATACACGATTCACTGCGGTCATTATCTCCTTCTTCCACCCTCGCACGAACCCTAGCGCCACCACTAGCACTCGACGACGCCGGCGACGAAGCGCTTCACTGCCGCAACCTCTCCGATGTCGTTTTCACGCCGACAGTGGACTTCGCTCTCTCCGCCGTCGCCGTAGGTGTCTTCCGTTGCCAAGTTAGGGCATGGAGGATCGAACTGGTCGGCCTCAACTCTCACTTCGTCTAGCAGTTCCAAGTGTGGTAAATAAAACCTCTTTTTACAGCTTCTTCTGATCCTACAGTTCAGTCACTTTCTGCCATAAGAAGTTTCTCTTCACACCAGTTAAATCTCTCGCTGCATCTCATAACATGCCTAGTATATTCACTTGTGCTTCATAAAGTAGTTAGATTCCTCACTTGTACTGATCTATGGGTTCATACAAATCTGGAACCAACTTCTTATCTATAAGTGAATGTCTTCGCATAATGAGGTCAATGTCTTCTAAACCGATTTATCTTCAAAATCTTCTGAGAATGCATATGACCTCTTCCCCTTCCCTCGCACCTTAATGCTGTCACACGTACATGTCCGTGGGAGAATCCTTTGGTTCTCATAGTCTGCATTCATTTGTAGAGTACTTGCAGCATCACATCAACTCGCCTGAAGCCAGTTCTTGCAAAAGGAAGCCTTTGAAGCCTTTGAACATCTTGAAGCCTTCCAAGTTATTCATGGCTTCAGAAACAACAGCAAGGAAGGGAGGCAGACAGCGACGTGGTGAAACGTCCAAAGATCTGCCTGATGAATTGGCAGAAATGAACAAAACTGATCCTGAAGAAAGCTATGGTCAGCGCAAGACACGAATCCAATGGATTCGAAGATATTGGGCAGAGCAATGGTTTCACTACCGCTTCGTCACTCAGGAATATGCGGAGAAGTGCGCCATCAAGAGACCGTGGGGAGATGTATTATACAAAAATCTCGTACCCAGGTCTAGAGACGAAGCCATTGCTCAAGGCTTCTATCCATGCATGGTGAGAGGACCACAGCCAGCTGAGGCACATCCGTCATCACTTCTCTGGTGCCGCGATGATAATCTCTTCAAGCGCAACTTTCAGTTTGCACAACAGTCAGCGAAGATAAACAAGAAGAAATTTGGGCTTGACTTCAACCCTGGTCCCTCCTCACCAAGGGCAGATGGCACACGCAACGCCGATCCCAATATCATCGGGCCGTATGCCAATCTTGCAGGCCTCATCACTCGCATCCTAGTCCAAGGGACTGCTGTGAATGACCCTCCAGCAGATACTGAGTCAGATGACGCCCCTGCTGCTCTGAAGCCAAAGCATAAGAAGCCAAAAGCTCCAAAAGCTTCAAAGCCAGCCGCTTCTCCCAAGATCGCAAGAGTGAAGCCTTTAGCAACTGCACCTCCTGAAGCCAGTGTGCAGTTAGAAGGTTTATCACGAGTGTCCAAGCCCCAAGAAGCCAAGAAGCCTCAGCCACACACAAGCAAAGAGCTCACAGCTGCTGACATTCTGCGCTGCGAAGCCATTGATCTCTCAAGCGATGAAGATCTTGGAGATGATGCTCTTGAGCAGCTCATCAAGAGCAAGGAGGAGGCTGAAATCTTCAACAATCTGCCTCTGTTTGATGTCGCCATCATCCACAACTTCATCTATGAATGGTTTGACACACCAGACATAAGCTTCAATGACCTGCAGCTACCCATAGGCCTCAGCGTTGCCTTTCAAGGTGCAATCGCTTCAGAACTTGCAATAGCCCAGCGAATTGTAGAACTGAAGCAGAAAATTGATCATGAAAAGGCTTAGTTCAAGAAGCACGTGGCCAAGCTCAGTGTGCAAGAAGTGAAAAACTTCAAGATCATGTTGCACGAGCTGAAAGAGAACTTCCTGAAGACGCGTGCCGAAGCTCAAGGCTCGCGAGAACGCATGAAGACTTTGGCTGATCGCTGCGTGCAAGCCTACAATGAGGCAGAAAAGCGCAAGGCACTTGGGCGTCTCGGCATTGACCCCAGGATGGCCGCGAATAAGAAAAAGAAGGCGTCTGTGCCCGAACCTGAAGCGCCAAGGTCAGAAACTGCTCCGATTGTCTTCCCCGCTGCAACGACTGGCTCGAAGCCAAAGAGTCGATCAACCGCCTCACAGCACAAGAAGACACGGACTGCAGAGGCTGAAGCTAAGAAGAGAAAACATTCTGAAGCCTCTCCTTCTGAACCCATCATCAAGAAGCGCAAGACCAAGAAATCTCGGGCTGCTCCCACAGAGCCCCTGATAGTTGAACCCCTCTGCGTCCGCTATCCTGACGCAGATCGTCAGTTGACAGTGCATGAGCCTGCTTACATAGAGGCTCCGCACGCTGAAGACATTCCAGCAGCCAACCCCAATGCTGCTGAAGACATTGGTCCCCAAGACAATGTGCAAGGTGATGCAGCCCTTCCTCAGCTTGAGACAAGCGAACAGATCAGTATTGGTCGTCCATTGACACCAATCACACAAAATGCGTCGTGGGCAGATCGCCCACAGGAGGAAGATGAGCCCCAACCCACTGCAACTCCACCAGCGCCTACACTCCATAGGCTTCGCAAAGGGCCAAGGGCTCAGGCTGCTGAAGACATTCCGGCTGCATCAGCCGAAGAGCAAGCAGAAATACCACAAGCTCCAACTCCCTCGCACCAACAAGAAGCAGTTCTCAAGGAGAACGTGCCTGAAGCTGAAGATGTTGAGGCTGCCACAAACAACGCCGAAGCAAATGTGGAGCCCTCCCCAACAACAGCTTCAGAAGACACCGAAGCTACTGCTCCTGAACATTCTGTGCCTGAGTCTGCTGCCGGACCACAATTCAACTATCATATTGCGCACAGGCCCCAGGTCCAGAAGCCGATCCCACGACTACCAAGGTTCCCAGGTCCTGCATCAGCTCCTGGTTCCTTCAACATCAACGGCTTCAGGGCAGATAACACGTTTTTCGACCGCTCCAAGAACCCTTATTCAAGGGAACGGATTGTATCAGATAGGTTCTGGAGCCATCAACAGCGCAGCTATTATTCATGCATCCTCTACAACCAAGGCCGCATCTTTCCTCACAAGCGCCTTGAGGTTGAAGCTGTTGCAGGTCTGCCTGGTCTGGAAGAAGCACTGGATTGCTTCAAGCAAGTGGGTTTGCTGCCATTTATCACTGACGAAGAGCACTGGAACGAAGAGCTTCTGCTCCAGTTCTATGCCACTTTGCATATCAAAGGCTATAACAGAGATCCGAAGACATGGATCCTGGAGTGGATGACAGGCAATATCCATCATGAAGCCAATGCTTTCGACCTAATCGAGCTTACCGGCCTTCCCACTCCTGGCGAATTCTTTGAAGAAGGGTGCCAACTCCATGCTGAAGCAATTGAGAGCATATTTCAGCGTCCTGAGCCAGATATGAGTCAGATGCTCTCAATGATGAAGCCATTTCCTCCAAATGCACCCTATCCAAGTAGGTTCTTCGTTGAAGACTTAGAGTACCTGCCCAGAACAATATATCACATCATAAGGCGGACTCTCTGGCCAGTCAAGGGACACTCTCGATATGCAACGATTGATGGTGCAATGAAGACTCTCATCTTCTGCATTCTTCACGGCAAATGCTTCAATACACAGGATCTCTTCATCCGTCAATTTGCAGCATCTGCTTCAGAACTGTTTGGATTAAAGCTTTATGCTCCTTGGGTTATGAGGCTGATCAAACTTCACTCTGCAATCTCCTATCAACCCTCAGCCCGCAATCATAGGATATTTTTGCCAGATGTGGACACATCTGCTGAAGCAATATATCCAGAGCCGGCCAAGCAACCACTAAGTCTTCAGAATGCAGAACACCAGAGCTTCACTCAAAATATTGAAGGTGTTGAAGCTCTCTCCCGAGTGTATCCAATGGCTGGCACCACACGTGCCCCTGCATCAACTGAAGCCACCAACAGCACAGCTGCAAAGAGACCCAAGAAGCGCGCTCGTGCACTCAATGACAGAGAGCTTCTTGTGGCTCTTCACCAAAAGCAAGATAGGCATCACGACTGGCTCAAGAGGCAGATGAGAAGCATCATGCAAGACGTCAATCGCATCAGAAATATGGCAACCAAGAATGCATTTGTCACACACGAGACCTGTCGCCGCACTTGGAAGGGCCTCACCATGATGTGCCCTAAAGCTGAACTGCATGAGGATGGCTTCACTGAGCACTTCAAATTTGACTCCACGCCTCCAAGAAGAGCGGTGATGCGCAGCACACCATCACTTGAAGAGTCAGAGTTCTCTTCTTCTGCTGCCACCGTGTCTGCCCGGATTATTGAAGAAGAAGACGACGCGACATCATCTCCACCTGCTTCAACGCGCGTCGAATCTGCACCAAGCTCGTCTGCACCACCGCCAAACAACTCCACCGACCCTGCTGCGCCTGGGAACGCGTAGAAACCTCTATGTCTTCAAACCTTTTTGGTCATCACTGACAAAAGGGGGAGAAGCATATGATGGTTTTAGTCTTCAAGCGGGTCACTTTGGGCGGGTGCCACTATATTTTGCTACATTTTGCTTCGTGCTTACAACTCCCGTTTTTTTTGCTACATTTGCTTCATTGAGTTGTAACACTTAGCCTTGATGGTCGTCTGCTACCTGTTTGTCACTCCGTTTTGCGACGATAAATTCCGCACTCATCTCATTCTGCAGACGTCCATTTTCCATTATGCATGTCATTATCTTCATATACTTTCACATGCATAGTGGATTTTCATAAGTTGAAGTGGATCTCCACAAGTACAACCTGCCATGTGCATTTGCATTCAAGAAGCAAATTACTTATATGCACATCTTCAGGGGGAGCCCTTGCAACTTATGAAGACAATTCTTTTACAAATTCACAAATTATGTTTCCCGTTGAAAACTTCAACTAGTTTGTCATCAATCACCAAAAAGGGGGAGATTGTAAGTGCATCTAGTGCCACCCCTAGTTGGTTTTGGAGTATTGACGACAAACCTAGCTGAGGGACTAATGTGTTTGTGAGAATTGCAGGAAAACACAGGTAGAAGTCCCTCATTGATTCGGTTTTACTACCAGAGATGACCCCTAAAAATGTACGAAGACATTGAAGACAATGGTGGTTTATGAAGATATTCATATTGAAGACAATGACATGAGAAGACTCCCTATGAAGCTTTTGAAACTCGAAGACCTAGATCCTTCGTAGTTTTATTTCATTCATGTTGTGTCATAGGAACCACCGTACTGTTAAGTGGGGTCGAAGAGAACCAGTCAGAATGACTGAAGTGATGCCTAATTCAAATCCTATGTCTTCGAGCGAAGCCTATGAGAGAAAATCTTGTCCAGAGTCAGACAAGTCAGCTTTACTTGTAGCCCAAGTAAAGTTGCCGTGTGAGTTCGAAATCTGACCGTTGGTACACGTGTCAGTTCCTTAGTGACCCAGGGTCATTTCGGACAGATCAGGTCGGGTTGCCAAGTGGCTATAAATAGTCCACCCCCCACAACCTTAAATGGTTGGCTGCTCAGATTTTAGTGCACGGCTTTTGTCGTTTGAGAGCAACCCACCTCGAAGCCTTTGAAAGAAAAATTCCTAGTGAGGAGAAAAGCCCTAACCACCCATAGCCAGAGTAAATTGGGCATCACTTAAGTCTTCGTGTCTGTGTGATTTGAAGACTTATTACACTTGAGGACTGTGCATCCTCCAGACGGTTAGGCGTCGCGTTCAGAGCATCCAAGAGAAATTGTGGATTGCCAGTGAACGAAGTCTGTGAAGGTTTGGGAGTCTACCTTGAAGACTTATCTGAGTGATTGGGCGAGGTCTGTGTGACCTTAGCTCAAGGAGAAAACAGTGAGGACTGGGTGTCTTGGACTAAGTGTCCTTGACTGGGTGTCCGGGACTGTGTGTCCTTTGGTTTAAATACCTAGCCGCTCCAACCAGACGTACAGTTGTCATAGCAACTGGAACTGGTCCAACAAATCATTGTCTTCAACGTGTCACTGGTTTCATCTTCACTTCCTTTCGCTTACAGTTATTCATTGTGAAGCCATTGCATACTTGCTTTATCTTTTGTCTTCACAACATGAATGTATGATCTGTTTGGCTTCATAACTTCTTCCTACCTGATCCTTATTACACTGAAGTTGTTTGTCACTGCGCTTTCACTCTATTGAATACATGACCATGGCTGGACTAGTGTAATCTAACTTCCGCTGCATAGTAATAGGCATAATCTTCACTGTTTGTCTTCATAACTCTCACGTTTTGAAGACTTCCATAAAAATCGCCTATTCACCCCCCCTCTAGTCGATATAACGCACTTTCACCTAGTTTATGCGTTGCTTCGTAAGGGGCTGATTTGGATCCATATGTTTCATGCTATGGTTAGCTTTATCTTAATACTTCGGTTGTAGTTGCGGATGCTTGCAATGGGGGTAAATCATAAGTGGGATGCTTGTCCAAGTAAGGACAGTACCCAAGTACTGGTCCACCCACATATCAAATTATCAAAGTACCGAATGCGAATCATATGAATGTCATGAAAACTAGCTTGATGATAATTCCCATGTGTCCTCGGGAGCACTTTCCTTCATATAAGAGTTTGTCCAGGCTTGTCCTTTGCTAGAAAAAGGATTGGGCCATCTTGCTGCACCTTATTTACTTTTATTACTTGCTATTCGTTACAAATTATCTTATCACAAAACTATTTGTTATCGATAATTTCAGTGCTTGCAGAGAATACCTTGCTGAAAACCGCTTATCATTTCCTTCTACTCCTCGTTGGGTTCGACACTCTTACTTATCAAAAGGACTCCAATAGATCCCCTATACTTGTGGGTCATCAAGACTCTTTTCTGGCGCCGTTGCTGGGGAGTGAAGCACCATTGGTATGTGGAATTTGGTAAGGAAAAACTTATATAGTGTGCTGAAATTTACTGTCACTTGTTACTATGGAACATAATCCTTTGAGGGGTTTGCTCGGGGTATCTTCACCTCGTCCGGAACCACAATTAGTTACGCCTCAACCTACTGAACCTACTGAAAATGTTTACTTTGAAATTCCTTTGGGTATGATAGAGAAACTGCTAGCTAATCCTTTTGCAGGAGATGGAACATTGCAACCCGATTTGCACTTAATCTATGTGGATGAAGTTTGTGGATTATTTAAGCTTGCAGGTATGCCCGATGATGTTATCAAGAAGAAGGTCTTCCCTTTATCTTTGAAGGGAGATGCATTGACATGGTATAGGCTATGTCATGATATGGGATCATGGGACTATAAGCGCTTGAAATTGGAATTTCACCAGAAGTTTTATCCTATGCATCTTGTTCATCGTGATCGTAATTATATATATAATTTTTGGCCTCGCGAAAGAGAAAGCATCGCTCAAGCTTGGGGGAGTCTTAATTCAATGTTATATTCATGCCCCAATCATGAGCTCTCAAGAGAAATGATTATTCAAAAAATTTATGCTCGGCTTTCTGACAACAATCGCTCCATGCTTGATACTTCTTGTGCTGGTTCTTTTATGATAAAGACTATTGACTTCAGATGGGATTTATTGGAGAGGATTAAATGCAACTCTGAAGATTGGGATCTCGACGAAGGTAAGGAGTCAGGTATGACACCTAAGTTTTATTGTGTTAAATCTTTTATGGATACTGATGTTTTCCGTAAGTTTAGCACTAAATATGGACTTGACTCTGAGATAGTAGCTTCTTTCTGTGAATCTTTTGCTAATCATGTTGATATCCCTAAGGAGAAGTGGTTTAAATATAATCCTCCCATTGAAAAAAAAGTAGTTGCACCTATTAAAGTTGTAGAAAAAACTATCACTTATGATGATCCTGTTGTTCCCACTGCTTATGTTGAGAAACCACCTTTCCCTGTTAGAATTAAGGATCATGCTAAAGCTTCAACTATAGTCAACAAGAGTAATACTAGGACACACAAACCCCCTGAACAAATTAAAGTTGAACCTAATATTGCTATGGTTAAAGATCTCTTGGCCGATAATATTGATGGGCATCTTATTTATTTCTATGAAGAAACTGCTAGAATTGCTAAGCCTGGTGCTAAGGATAAACATAGACCTATTATAGGCATGCCTGTTATTTCTGTTAAAATAGGAGATAATTGTTATCATGGCTTATGTGATATGGGTGCTAGTGCTAGTGCAATACCTCATACCTTATACAAAGAAATTATGCACGATATTGCACCTGCTGAGATAGAAGATATCGATGTTACAATTAAGCTTGCCAATAGAGATATTATTTCACCGATTGGGATTGTTAGAGATGTTGAAGTCTTGTGTGGGAAGGTTAAATATCCTGCTGATTTTCTTGTTCTTGGTTCCCCACAAGATAGCTTTTGTCCCATTATATTTGGCAGACCCTTCTTAAATACTGTTAATGCTAGGATAGACTGCGAAAAGGATGTTGTTACTATTGGTTTGGGTGATATGTCTCATGAGTTTAACTTCTCTAAATTTCGTAGACAACCCCGTGATGAAGAATTACCTAGTAAGGATGAAATTATTGGTATTGCTTCTATTGTTGTGCCTCCTAATGATTCTTTAGAACAATATTTGCTCGACCATGAAAATGATATGTTCATGAATGAAAGAAAGGAAATAAATGAAGTATTCTTTAAACAAGGACCTATTCTGAAACAGAACATGCCTGTTGAAATCCTAGGGGATCCTCCTCCACCCAAGGGTAATCCCGTGTTTGAGCTTAAACCATTACTTGATACTCTTAAATATGCTTATCTTGATGAAAAGAAGATATATCCTGTTATTATTAGTGCTAACCTTTCAGAGCATGAAGAAAATAAATTATTGAAAACTCTGAAGAAGCACCATGTTGCTACTGGATATACTCTTGATGATCTTAAGGGCATTAGTCCCACTCTATGTCAACACAAAATAAATTTGGAGAAGGATGCCAAACCAGTTATTGATCACCAACGACGGCTAAATCCTAAGATGAAAGAAGTGGTAAGAAAGGAAATATTAAAGCTCCTTGAGGGAGGTATAATTTATACCGTTGTTGATAGTCAGTGGGTAAGTCCTATACATTGTGTCCCTAAGAAGGGAGGTATTACCATTGTTCCTAATGATAAAGATGAATTGATCCCACAAAGAATATTACAAGTTATAGGATGGTAATTGATTTCCGCAAATTAAATAAAGCTACTAAAAAGATCATTACCCTTTGCCTTTTATTGATCAAATGCTAGAAATATTATCCAAACATACACATTTTTGCTTTCTAGATGGTTACTCTGGTTTCTCTCAAATACCTGTGTCAGCTGATGATCAAGCTAAGACCACTTTTACCTGCCCTTTCAGTACCTTTGCTTATAGACGTATGCCTTTTGGTTTATGTAATGCACCTACTACCTTTCAAAGATGCATGATGGCTATATTCTCTGACTTTTGTGAAAAGATTTGTGAGGTTTTCATGGACGATTTCTCCGTTTATGGATCCTCTTGTGATGATTGCTTGAGCAATCTTGATCGAGTTTTGCAGAGATGTGAAGAAACTAATCTTGTCTTGAATTGGGAGAAGTGCCACTTTATGGTTAATGAAGGTATTGTCTTGGGGCATAAAATTTCTGAAAGAGGTATTGAAGTTGATAAAGCTAAAGTTGATGCTATTGAAAAGATGCCGTGTCCCAAGGACATCGAAGGTATAAGAATTTTTCTGGGTCATGCCGGTTTTTATAGAAGGTTCATTAAGGACTTCTCAAAAAATTCTCGGCCTCTGACTAACCTATTACAAAAATATATTCCTTTTGAATTTGATGATGGTTGTGTAGAAGCATTTGAAATACTTAAGAAAGCTTTGATTCCTGCACCTATTGTTCAGCCACCTGATTGGAATTTACCCTTTGAAATTATGTGTGATGCTAGTGATTATGCTGTAAGGGCTGTTCTAGGACAAAGAGTTGATAAGAAATTGAATGTTATACAGTATGCTAGTAAAACTCTAGACAATGCCCAGAGAAATGATGCTACTACCGAAAAGGAATTCTTAGCAGTTGTATTTGCTTGTGATAAGTTCAGACCTTATATTGTTGATTCCAAAGTAATTATTCACACTGATCATGATGCTATTAAATATCTTATGGAAAAGAAATATGCTAAACCTAGACTTATTAGATGGGTTCTCCTAATACAAGAATTTGATTTGCATATTATTGATACGAAGGGAGCTGAGAACCTCGTTGCAGACAACTTATCTAGGCTACAGAATATTCTTGATGACCCACTACCTATTGATAATAGCTTTCTTGATGAACAATTAAATTTAATAAATGCTTCTCGTACTGCTCCATGGTATGCTTATTATGGTAATTATATTGTTGCTAAATTTATACCACCTAGTTTCACATAACAGCAAAAGAAAAAGTTCTTCTATGATTTAAGGCATTACTTTTGGGATGACCCACATCTTTATAAAGAAGGATTAGATGGTGTTATTAGACGTTGTGTACCTGAGCATGAATAGGAATAGATCCTACGCAAGTGTCACTACGAAGCCTATGGAGGGCACCATGCTGGAGATTGAACTGCACACAAGATATTGCAATCCGGTTTTTATTGGCCTACTCTCTTCAAGGATGCCCGTAAGTTTGTCTTGTCTTGTGATGAATGTCAAAGAATTGGTAATATTAGTAGACGTCAAGAAATGCCTATGAATTATTCACTTGTTATTGAACCACTTGATGTTTGGGGCTTTGATTATATGGGACCTTTTCCTTCCTCTAATGGGTATACACATATTTTAGTTGCTGTTGATTACGTTACTAAGTGGGTAGAGGCTATTCCAACTAGTAGTGCTGATCATAACACCTCTTTTAAGATGCTTAAAGAAGTTATTTTTCTGAGGTTTGGAGTCCCTAGATATTTAATGACTGATGGTGGTTCACATTTTATTCATGGTGCCTTTCGTAAAATGCTTGATAAGTATGATGTTAATCATAGAATTGCATCTCCATATCATCCACAGTCTAGTGGTCAAGTAGAATTAAGTAATAGAGAGCTCAAATTAATTTTGCAAAAGACTGTTAATAGAACTAGAAAGAATTGGTCCAAGAAACTTGATGATGCATTATGGGCTTATAGAACTACATATAAAAATCCTATGGGTATGTCTCCATATAAAATGGTTTATGGAAAAGCTTGTCACTTACCTCTTGAACTAGAACATAAGGCATATTGGGCTATTAAAGAGCTCAACTATGACTTCAAACTTGCCGATGAGAAGAGGTTATTTGACATTAGCTCACTCGATGAATGGAGAACCCAGGCCTATGAGAATTCCAAACTGTTCAAAGAAAAAGTTAAAAGATGGCATGACAAAAGGATACAAAAGCGTGAGTTTAATGTAGGTGATTATGTATTGCTATACAACTCTCGTTTAATATTTTTTGCAGGCAAACTCCTCTCTAAATGGGAAGGTCCTTACATTATCGAGGAGATCTATCGTTCCGGTGCCATAAAAGTCAACAACTTCGAAGGCACGAATCTGAAGGTGGTGAACGGTCAAAGAAACAAACATTATATCTCAGGTAATCCCATAAATGTTGAAACTAATATTATTGAAACCGTAACCCCGGAGTAATACATAAGAGACACTTTCCGGGGCATTTCAGACTCCTAAAAGGAATAGGTACGTGGTACGGTAAGTAAACCGACTCCAAAATAGTTCTAATGGCAATTTTTCTCCGTTTTGGAATATTTAAGAAAATAGGAAAATAAGAAGCAATCCGTAAAGGACACGAGGCTTCCACGAGGGTGGAGGGAGCGCCCTACCCCCTGGGTGCGCCCCCTGCCTCGTGGGCACCTCGTGCACTTTCTGGACTCCGTTTTCTTGCATGATACTTCTTTTAGTCGGTAAAAATTCATTATATAATCTCCCGGAGGTTTTGACCACCGTATCACGCAAATATCTCCTGTCTTTGTTTCGAGCTATTTCTGCCGCAGATTAGAGCAAGATGTCTTCTCAAGAGTCAATCGGGGAGAGTTGGGTGTCGCATCCGACACCAGGTCCAGGGGCAAACAGCGATGCCTATCACTTTGGGCCCTCAACAGAAGAAGAGATGGAAGCTGACTTGAAAAGGATAGATGCCATGGAGGAGGATCAAGAAGTTACTTCTCGTTTCCAGGCAGGATTCATGATGGGGGAACCATAGAGCTCAGCTATTCCAAACTCGGTTATCCCTTCCAATGTTAGATTCCTTTCTTATGAAAATATGAAAAAGAGTGTTACTTGTTCTCCCGTAGCTATGCAACATCCTTAGGTGAAAGGAGCTTTAGCCGTCACTAGCAAGCTCCGTAAGGAAATAATGAACCTCAAGCAGCAAGTCAATAAGCTTGAGGAAGAGAATCGTATCCTGAGGGGCATCATCGCCAAGAATATCACGCCATCACCCCCTAAGAAGGAGACATAATCACATGGGTATGGGAACTCCCATTGGCAACTGCCAAGCTTGGGGGAGTGCCCCGGTATCGTATCACCATCACTTTTATCTTTACCATTTTTCATAGTTCGATCCTTTTGATAATATCTTGATCTAGTAGAATAAAGTTTTAGTATGATCTAGTTGTGAGTTTTGCTTTATGATCCTTCTATGTAATCGAGTCTGCGAGCTATATATAATATAGATTAGTGTTGAGTCAAGGGCTTGATTATTTTGCTATGATCTTGAGGGAATAAAATAACATAAAAGAGAAGAAATAAAAAGAAATAGAGAGATCATATGGATCTTATGGAGAGTGATGAGCTCACATATAAAGAGTATGATTAATAAAAGTTGTTGAGATTTGACAAACATAGTTTTGGTCATCGTTGCAATTAATAGGAAGTAATAAAGAAAGAGAGGTTCACATATAAATATACTATCTTGGACATCTTTTATGATTGTGAGCACTCATTAAAGTATGACATGCTAAGAGTTGACGTTGGACAAGGAAGACAACGTAATGGGTTATGTTTTGTTGCATCTGAGATAAATTATATTGTCATAGATCATCCAACATGTTGAGCTTGCCTTTCCCTCTCATGCTAGCCAATTTCTTTGCACCAAGTAGAGATACTACTTGTGCTTCCAAATATCCCTAAAACCCAGTTTTTTCATGAGAGTCCACCATATCTACCTATGGATTGAGTAAGATCCTTCAAGTAAGTTGTCATTGGTGCAAGCAATAAAAATTGCTCTCGAAATATGTACGACTTATTAATGTGGAGAAAATAAGCTTTATACGATCTTGTGATATGGAAGAAATAAAAGCGACGGACTGCATAATAAAGGTCCATATCACAAGTGGCAATATAAAGTGACGTTCTTTTGCATTAAGATTTTGGGCATCCAACCATAAAAGCGCATGACAACCTTTGCTTCCCTCTGCGAAGGGCCTATCTTTTACTTTTATCTTCTACCTTATATAAGAGTCCTGGTGATCTTCACCTTTCCTTTTTACATTTTATCCTTTGGCAAGCAAAATGTGTTGGAAAGATCCAGATACATATAGCTAATTGGATGTGAGTCTGCATGAGCTGTTATTGTTGACATTACCGTTGAGGTAAAACGTCGGGAGGCAAAACTTTAAGCCCCTATCTTTCTCTGTGTCTGATTAAAACTCCATACCCATAAATATTGCGTGAGTGTTAGCAATTATGAAAGACTAAATGATAGTTGAGTATGTGGACTTGCTGAAAAGCTCTTATATTGACTCTTTCCTATGTAATGAGAAATTGCAATTGCCTTAATGACTGAGATTAGAGTTTGTTAATTTTCTATGCAGTTTATGATTCATACTTGAAATTGTGATTCAATTGTTACTTTAGCATAAGAGATCATATGACAAAATATATATATTGCTATTCTAAGAATGATCATGATGCCCTCATGTCCGTATTTTATTTTTATCGACACCTCTATCTCCAAACATGTGGACATATTTTTCGATTTCGGCTTTCGCTTGAGGACAAGCGAGGTCTAAGCTTGGGGGAGTTGATACGTCCATTTTTCATCATCCTTTTATATCGATATTTATTGCATTATGGGCTGTTATTACACATTATGTCACAATACTTATGCCTATTCTCTCTTATTTTACAAGGTTTACATGAAGAAGGAGAATGCCGGCGGCTGGGATTCTGGGCTAGAAAAGGAGCAAATATTAGAGACCTATTCTGCATAGCTCCAAAAGTCCTGAAACTTCACGGAAGTTATTTCCAGAATATATAAAAAATACTGAGCGCAAGAAGTACCAGAGGGGGGGGGCACCCACCAGCCACGAGGATGGGGGCGCGCCCTACCCCCTAGGCGCGCCCCCCTGCCTCGTGGGCCCCCTGGTGGCCCTCTGATGCCCATCTTCTGCTCTATGAGGACTTTCATTGGAGAAAAAATCATAAGCAAGCTTACAGGACGAAACTCCGCCGCCACGAGGCGGAACCTTGGCGGAACCAATCTAGGGCTCTGGCGGAGCTGTTCTACCGGGGAAACTTCCCTCCGAGAGGGGGAAATCATCACCATCGTCATCACCAACGATCATCTCATCGGGAAGGGGTAAATCTCCATCAACATCTTCACTAGCACCATCTCATCTCAAACCCTAGTTCATCTCTTGTATCCAATCTTTGTATCCAAACCTCAGATTGGTACCTATGGGTTGCAAGTAGTGTTGATTACTCCTTGTAGTTGATGCTAGTTGGTTTACTTGGTGGAAGATCATATGTTCAGATCCATTATGCATATTAATACCCCTCTGATTATGAATATGAATATGCTTTGCCAGTAGTTACGTTAGTTCCTGAGGACATGGGAGAAGTCTTGCTATTAGTAGTCATGTGAATTTGCTATTCGTTCGATATTTTGATGAGATGTATGTTGTCATCCCTCTAGTGGTGTCATGTGAACGTCGACTACATGACACTTCACCTTTGTTTGGGCCTATAGGGAGGCATTGGGAAGTAATAAGTAGATGATGGGTTGCTAGAGTGACAGAAGCTTAAACCCTAGTTTACGCATTGCTTCGTAAGGGGCTGATTTGGATCCATATGTTTCATGCTATGGTTAGGTTTACCTTAATACTTCTGTTGTAGTTGCGGATGCTTGCAATGGGGATTAATCATAAGTGGGATGCTTGTCCAAGTAAGGACAGTACCCAAGCACCGGTCCACCAACATATCAAATTATCAAAGTATCGAAGGAGAATCATATGAACGTGATGAAAACTAGCTTGACGATAATTCCCATGTGTCCTCGGGAGCGCTTTCCTTCATATAAGAGTTTGTCCAGGCTTGTCATTTGCTACAAAAAGGATTAGGCCATCTTGCTACACCTTATTTTACTTTATTACTTGCTACTCGTTACCAATTACTTTATCACAAAACTATCTGTTACCGATAATTTCAGTGCTTCCAGAGAATACCTTGCTGAAAACCGCTTATCATTTCCTTCTGCTCCTCGTTGGGTTTGACAGTCTTACTTATCAAAAGGACTATGATAGATCCCCTATACTTGTGGTTCATCATGCCTCTAATTAATATAGTACTAGTAGAGTACTTAGGCATGTACTCCATAACATCACCGGGCATTGCACGTACAACATTTAGTGGTAGTAAGAGACAAATGCCTATATGCCACGCATGTTCACACTATTTGTGCCTTTCTACTTCACTTACTGCGCTACATTACTCAGGCTCATACGTCCACTCCTGGGTACATGTCCGTCTCGTAGTTCCAGTCCCACGTGTTCTTCATAGATGGAACGATCCATAACTGTGGGCAACGAGAGTCCATATCATCGCAGTTAGTGTGGCTCCCCACGATGGAGACTCATCCAAACTATGGCCAGCCTCGACGCGGAGCAGTCGCGTGCACCCGGAAGTGGCGCTCTCTCGGTCATCGCGCTGCTTCAAAGCCGGCGCCAATGGCAGATCGCCTCTGCTCTGGCCGGGCATTAATGCGGCACTGACGTTCCGGGGCGACGCTGACCGCTTCACGAGGGAAACGCGCGCCGGCAAGGGAGGGGGGTTGGGTCGGCCAGGGCGGTCAGATGCGGGCGTGGTGGTGGTATCGGTTTTGAACCGTTTCAGGTGTAGTACTGGTAGTTTGCAAAACTACTCAATTATTGCACTCAGTTTCCTAAAAAATGAGGTAAAAAACGTTACTCCGCCGCCCGCTTCCCTTCTCCTTCCTCTTCCACTGCCTGTGCACGTCCGCGGGAAGCGAACGGTCAACCCTTATATAGGAGTGCTAGCACAAAAAATGCATGCATGACCACTAAAATTTCCAGATTAAAGCGCCGCTCCGGCGGGAGTATGGCGTATGTTGTTACCTTCAGCCGGGCCGTGGCTACCGGGCTACGTCAACCATAGAAGAGGCGGTGGGAGGGGAATGAATGCAGCTACTATTTGGGTTCACCGTCCGGCTTAAATAAATGTGCACCATCACGTGTACCCGCTGGTGCACAAATTGTACCATACGTGTCTACTTAAGTGGGCGTCATGTAACTGGTGTGTGTGTGTGAGATTCTGAGAGACAGAGTGCGTGTGTGCGACTCTACTCTTTGGACATGTACTCAACCTTTTGCATCGGGATATAAGTATAATGGTATTACATTTTAGCTAGTGATTTACGTGGCCATGTTAACGTGGTTGTGTAAAAAAATGTCACTTCCTGCTCGTGATTTGTGTTATATAATTACTAGCACGATGCTCGTGCATTGGACAGAACATCAATATGCATTTTTTACAAAACACCTATTGTGATTGACCCATGCAGGAGTAATCCCATGTGTAAAAACTAATGATATCTCGAGAATTCTATCGGAAAACTGGTATCTCAACAATTTCATCGAAAAAATGAAAGATGAGAGATAAGGTGAGGAGGAGTGGAGCATGGTGGTGACTGGTGGTCGGACTGGGCGGAGGCATGGGGATGGACGGCGTCGACGGCAGGTGGCAGCGGCCACCATGCTAGATTGTTCCAGAGACTTCCTTTTTTAATTGCTCAGCAATGGGGTTGTGGGAGATAAGGACGATGAATGAGGCAAGGCCTTGTCTGTAAATGTGGAGAGAGGTGCGGGTGTCTTTTGTAAAATTGTCATAGTTTGCTTTCTATTCGTCAGATATAGATCGTACGGTCTATATTACAAGATGGCAGGCACACCATCATCACCAACTCGTTTTTCTATAAGAGTAGAGATGATAAGTTTGCTAACTACTAAAGTGGAATTTGACCATGTTATACAAGTAAATTAAGGTGATTGCTTATCATACAGGTAAGGTTGGACGAAGGGTGGTAGGAACAAATGCTTCGCCTAGAGCATGTGTGTGTGAGATGGAGCCTTAGTGTGTTTGTGGGGTGTGTGTGTGTATGACACGGGGTCCTCGGTGGCAGATGTAATTTAAGTGTGCGTGGCTTCATCATGGTGTATGACAGGGGCCACCAACGAGGGGGTGCGAGAGAGAAAAGGCTCGTGGAGAGGGAAGAGAAGGCGTGTGCGTGTGAGAGGAGTCGACATCGAGAGAACGTGTTTGTTCGAGAGACACCGAGGAAGACTACTATATATCGATGGTACATGTAGGCGGGAATTAAACGAAGGGATGGTATTATTGGGTTCGGGAATATAGGGGAAGAGTGAGAGAGGGGGTAGCTAGAAGGATATTGTTAAGTGTGAGTGTGTGTTTTACCCATCCAGGCGGAAGTTATGTGCACAAAAGAAGAGAACAATTAGATGTGGCGTTAGGGTTGAGGGTAATTAACTATGTATGGAGACATAGGAGACCTTGAATGTGCATGTGCGAGAGGTATACATGTATACGTGGGATGTGTGTGTGCGCGCGCGAGCATGATCGAGATAAAGGAAAGAAGACATAAGTCATAGGATCAACGATATGGGAGAGATTGGTATGACAATATGCATGCATGTGAGAGTGCAGGTAAGAAGGCTCGATAATTGAGCATGTGCTTTTGTATTTAAGAGATACTGGCGTGGGCTGGAGCATGCATCTATGGCAAGCAGAGGGAGCGAGACACAACGATTATGCAAAGGAGATCAACCTATAAATGCATGTATGGAGATACATATATAGTGTGGGTGATAGGAAGCAAGAGTGCGTGCAAGAAAGAAATGTTGACGGAGAAACTACAGATAGATATAGAGATAGAGATGCTAGATAGAGGGACGTTGGCTAGTTTGAGTGTTGGAGGTGACCGCCGGGTGGTTCAGAGGGTGAAGTTATGTGTGTGTGAGAGAAAGATAAAAGGAGGGCACTTGACTGCATGTAGAGAGAAATATATATAGTGTGCATGATAGGAAGCAAGAGTGAGGGCGAGAAAGAAGGTCGATGGAGAAACAGATAAACAGAAAGATAAAGATGCTAGCTAGCTAGTGTGTGTTAGATATAGGAGTCGAGTGGATCATAAGGATGAGTTATGTGTGTGTGGGTGTGAGAGAGATAGAGAGAGTGTGCATGTGAGTCACATACAAACAAATATCAGAGAAAAATGAGATCCCGAGAGACGGAGTTTTGTGTCTACGAGAGAGAAAGATATTTCACAACGAGAGTGATAGCTAGAGAGACATATGAGGGAACGCAAGGTATCTCTAGGTAGAGAGAGTGTGTGTGTGAGCGACATGCAAGAGAATGGTGGAGAGATATGAGACCCTGGGAGATAGAGTTTGTGTTTGTGTGTGAGAAAGATATATTTAAGAGGAAGAGTCATAGCTTCTCATATCTAAGGAGAGAAAGACATCTATGTGTGAGAGAGGGGGTGTGCGAGTGGCACACATGGGAATAGTAGAGAGAAATGAGACCCCGAGAGACAAAGTTTGTGTTTGTGTGGGAGAAAGAGATTTCACATGGAGAATCATAATTAGAGACACATAGCAGGGAGCGAGATATACTTAGAGAGAGATAGAATGATGAAGTTCGAGGGAGAGAGTACCATCAGTGTGTTGTGAAGATAAAAGATCATTGTTGACATACAGGTAGCACGAGAGATACCCGAGAGACGATGAACACGCATAGGTCTAGAGAGATACTCCTATATAAGCATGAGCGATAGCTATATGAGACGAATATCTGGATTAAAGGGGATTCAAATATTTAAGCTGGAGTTCACGACATCGATAATATCATAACTCAAATTGGTGTGTGAAACATGCATATTCATTTGAATTTGGGGACACATGTAATGTTATATAGTTTATTAATATTAGTGATCCATAGATTCTTTAATTAGAGACAATGCATGATTTGTATGCAATTAATGTCTAAACGAGATTACACTATATGATGCGTGTGTGAAACACATTATACATGTTTGAGAAGTAAAAAAACCCACATGAAACACACATTAATTGGAGACAATTAGCGAGGAATGCATACATTGGATTTAAACATAAAGTGGTTTCAAATATTTGGAAATCCAAATTAAGATGGATACAACCTTATGAATCTGAGATCATGCCATTTGTAAACCATATTTATGTATAAAGGGTGCTGTGCTTTTAAAAGTGTATATAAAAAATGATGTATATAGAATTTTATTCCAATCGCAAATGGATCCTGCCCGAACAAAAATAGAATACAAAGTGGATTCGAATTGACTTGGCACGGTAAACATGCACTCTTGCTCTACAAAAATTTGAACGAAGCGGGGAAACTCGCAGTAACCGCCTGAAATCAAAATCTGCAAGATGGAAATTACTGCCTATCCCTGACACGCAAAGCCTATCGGCTCGATTTCTATAGGTTTCGATAGGGGTAGGTTTGTAATTTCACTCAAACATGACATAACTGCCTCTCACCCAGATTCATACACGGTGGGCGCCAAAACACAGTGTCTCCTCAGCCGAAATTGTCTCCCTCCCCGATTCATACATGGTGGGCGCCAAAAACAAACTCTCGTCAGCAAATATTCGGTGTATGCGAGATTACCATCCTATCCCCAACTGACTAATATTGTTGTGATGTAGGAAATTTTAAACGGGGGCTAAGTTTGAAATTTTCCTCGCATTTGAGACAAGCACGCCCTGAAGACATGGTTCCCCCTTCCTCTCTCCCTACATTTCCCCATTCATACTCCGTGGGCGCCAAAACACCCTCTCCACCCCAGCCTCCTCCGCCCGCCACCCCATCCACCGCCGTCCTCCTCCACCATGCCGGAGCTGATACCCCGACGCCGTCGGCCATTATAAGAGATCGACCCCTCTCATCCACTGCTTCGGACTGGGATCCTTGCATCCCGTCCTCTCGCTTCATCCCCGTCGTCGTCCACCTTGCTGGCGCCGCCCCTACGACTGTCTCGTCCACCGCGCCCTGCCGCCACCGTCTATCGTCCTAGATCTGCTTCTACGCTGCCGACAGCCATTGCTACCGTAGCACTGCCAAATTCTCAACAGATGCATACACGGCGCCGCACCAGAGGTGGTACTCTTTCGTATCTGCTCAACTTATTTATCACAACAAGAAAATAGATCGCCGCTGCTTTACTCTGATTTCTTGTCCATCACTTACTTGCTAGTTGAAACCAAACATTGGTTGCGAAGTTGCCTTTGTCTGGTTTGCACCTTCAGATCCTCCATGGCACGCTCAACACTATACTCGCAATGCTTATGGTTTTCCCCTTTTATATTCCACACTAGTTAAATGACAGCAGACTAAATTTCAAAATTGGGTCAGTCGATTTTTGAGAGCTCGCGGGAGGTCACCGGTGCGAAGGAAGGGGCTCGGGTGGGGATGGTGGTTGTGGGGGCGGTGGTGTGGCCTCGCCGAATGAATAAAACTCGACGCGGGTGGGGGCGGGGTGGGGGCTGGGGGTGGTGGAGGAACACCGGTGGTGGAGCCGGTGGTTCGGTCGGCGGCCCACGCGGTGTTCTGTATGGGAAGAATTAGAGATGAGGAAGAAGAAGGGTTAGGAGACGTAGGATCTTCATCCAATAGCCTGAAATGGTTGACTGACCCAAATGAAAAAAGTCACACGACTTGCACGCAGACATGTAGAATATGCTTCCTCTTGTGTTCTCTAACATGTTCCTCTTCTGTTGTTCTTTAGTAAGCACAGTATGTTCCTTGTCAGGAAGGGGAGCAGGGACATCTGCAGTTGACACCTCTATTGGGCCGATTCTGCTAAATGATTTCGCACTTCGAGTTGGTCTGCCATAATACCCTAGAAATGGTGGGAGCCGCGCGGTCTTTGATAGACTAAACTGATAGTAACAGGTGTGCGCCTTCAGATGAATAGAGCAGGCCTGTGGGTGATCGATAGGCTGCATATTAGTAGCGGAAAAACCCTATGTTTTCCAGCCAATTCCGCTTTCCCGATTTATTTATGGTGGTTACGGTGTACCCCTATTATCTACACTATGATCTGCCTATTGGCTCTGCGCTCTCGTTATCATGGTTTGGCAATAAACTTTCTATACGGTATATTATGAACCTATCGTGTGCCAACTATCCTTACATCTGGGCCCCCCAACAGGGAGCTTATTTTTTGTGTAGTTGTGCCAGATTATATTAGTCTACTCACCATATTACAGGACACATGGGCTCTCTCATCAGAATCCAATGATAGCACACAAGGGTTTACAGGGAGCCTCTATTTTATTACAATATCCTCTGCATTACAAAGATAATCTCACTACTATTTGTGTTTTCATGCTTTACAGATATTGTACGTAATCACAATGAATATAAGAATGCGCACATCAGAAGAATATTGCGGAACAATTCAACGCATAACGAACTTGGCATCAAGGGACTGAGGTCCATTGTGGATGCAATGAAACCCACATGCTCCCGACCTATAGATTCGTATTCAGAATATGATCCTAATGACAATTCTGAGCTCAAGGAGTCAAAGGCAGATGGCCTATCCTGTTCACCCAATAAGGTGCATGTTCTAATTTGGCAAGGTTTTATTGGTTGCACATATCTTGCATAAGGTGTCTTGCAATTCTTTTGCTTCGTTGCACCGCCATCTGCTTAGTTTACTCATGATATATGTGAAAATGCCATGCCCATCCATTATCAACACCTATACCATTTGTCGTCATACCATGTTTTTCCATTCAAACGTTGTTCTTGTGTTTCAAACATCCAAAATGAAGAGGGTGATTGCAGAACATGAAGGAGTACAAGCAAAGTCCTTGAAAAAGGTGGTGCTACCGGAGAAATCACATAGCACCCGACGTATATTGGCGATCGAACAAGGCCGCAAAACCTAGGATATCGCAACTATGCTGGTTGCTGCTTTGCTCTTGTGAGTACCTATTGTCATATCAATGTCCTTACATTCATACCTGGTGGATTATGTGACATCATTGTGCATTATAGCTTGCTTATCCACTGTTCGCTCCAAATTATGAGATCTATATTAATGCTTCAATTAATGTAGAATAAACCCAATGCCTATGAAAAAATTTAGTTCTGCCTTGTTCTTGTAAGTATTTGTTGTCCTTCATCACTATACTTATATTTGTCAGCTAGTTCTTCATGTACACTTTGCAGCTTATTTTCCCTTGTCCTCCATTTTTCTACACATCAGATCAACATTTACTCTTGCCAAAATATTGAATAAAACCAATGTTACTCAAGAAGTTTAGCTCCGCATTACTCTTGTCAGTGCCTTCTGCCTGTATGATGTATTTACATTTGTACTCTGCATCTTAATTTAAATAATCGCCGTTCGTTCCTATATTTTCACATCTATATTTACTCTTGACAAAATTTAGAATAAAGGCAATACTCTTGAAGAAGAGTGTGCGGTAAACTTCTTGAATTGCCCCCCCCCCCCAATCAATATGGACAAGGCCTTTATAGAGCCTATCTTCAGTACTAATGTAAGTTTGTCCTCCTAGAGCCTTCAAACTTTGTTGTTTATATTTGGATAGCTATGAGTGCAAATGATGTTTATTTTTGTCGTCTGCATCAACTTGCTTGTTCAAAGTTTATAAAGTAGAAGTACATAAACATAAGTTTGTCCTTCTCAATTTCAGTCTTTAGTTGTACAATCTAGTACCTTATTCATACCATGTAAATTAAACTAAACATAGCAAATTATCTTCTTTAGCACTATGTGTATGCTTGTGTTCTTGATTTGTAATCCAGTGGTGTGGTGAGACTACCAACAACAACACAATGTCATATCCTGCTATGTCTCAACTATGAACAATGCCATATTATATTAATGTTATTTAAATTGTGTCTCTTTATTTACCAATATGAAATGGTATAAATTGACAGTGCACTCACCATTCGTGCTTATACGTTGTTTAGAACTACATCTATGCTTGTGTTCTTGATCTGTAATCCAGTGGTCTGGTGAAGCTGGCCGCTCCTGCACAATGCCATTTCCTGTCGTCTTAACTATGAACAATGCCTATTATGTTAATGCTATTTTAAACTGTGTCTCTTTATTTCTAACAAAGAAATTAGATGAATTGACAGCGCTGATGCTTATACATGCAAAACCTGTTATCTACCTACTTGTTTCTCTTTCAGGGTGACAACACTTCTGCTAGGAAGAACTGCCACAATGATAGTGAGACGAACCCATTGTTTGTCCCTCTAATACATATTCCAGAGGAGAAGGCAACATATATTGAGGGTAGGGATACAACCACGAAGTCACATCTTGATGTAGTGTCAAACTTACTCAGTGACACAAGCTCGATGAAGTCGCCGCCTGAATCTGTTCGACTTCTTCGGTCTGAAATTCAAGCAGAAATACATGCTTCTGCTCAAATACGATTGGAACTCCAATCTCTATGCAAGATTAACCATAAGTACATGATGTTTATTGATGCTATGCAGCTTAAGTGGGTGGACATGAGCGCCAAAAAAGGGCAGTCTCCTCAGGTTGCTAACCTGCTTGCGCTGCAGCTACTGGGCTGGGCTAACCTTTCTTGAACTGTGTTGAAGTGTTGTCGGTTTTGTCTATTATTTTGTTCACTTGTTAACTTCCACTGGTGGTGACCTGCCCAGTTTATGTAATCTGTTGTCTGGTTGCCCTTTATTATCACTGGCGCCGAACTTTGATGCCGAGGGGATGTAATATGTTGTAATTTCTTTGTTGTATAGTCTAGGTTTATTCTTGGTCGGTATGATGTAATTTAGGTCGGAAGGTTCAGTGGATCTTAGTGTTGTCGGTCTTCAGGCTGGCCCGTTACTGATATGGGCCAAAACCTGGGCCTATAATCATCTTGCACCATTAGCAGGTCTAAACCTATAGTTGTTTCCCGCCTTTAACAGGCCGAGTAAAGTTCTGTCCAGCTGGGCCAGAGAATACCATGGGCTTTTAACATGCTAAAACCTAGATTGGGCTAGCGTTGAGGCGAAAAAATCATGGGCCAATATAGGCCGAAATTGCCTAAGGCCCATGTTTGGCCCAAATAGGAAGAGCTGTTAACATGCCAAAATATATCTCGTGCCTGTTTGGCCCAATAAAATTATGGGCTTTAAGCAGGCCGGTATCTACATGGGCCATATGCCTAAAAGTGTCACGGGCCATTATTAGATGGGCTATAAGTAGGCCGGATTCAACGCGGGTTGTAATTAGGCCCAACTATTACATGCGCCATTAACAGGCCGATAGGCTAGTTGGGCTGAAATTTATCCACAAAGATTACGGGCCGTTAAGAGGCCTAAAGTTACTTCGGACAAGAAATAGCCTAGTTTCTGCATGGGTCGTTAAATGGCCTAAAGTTAAACCGGGTCGACAACATCCCAGACGCACCATGGGCCGCTAACAGGCCGAAACTATTATCGGGCCAAACTGGTAAACGGGAATTTAACAGGCTGAAATACAAACTTGTCTTAGTATGGGCCCAAAAGAACAGTGGCCTGTTAAGGCCTTGTACAATGGGAGGTGCTTAGGGGAGGTTCTTAGAGAAATAAACCAGACTTTCCTTAAGCACCGGTGCTTATTTGTACAGGATAGACGCTTAACTAAGCGTCTCTCCTGTAGAAATAGGCACCGGTGCTTCAGAAAAACCTGTTTATTTTTTTAAGCATCTCTCTAAGCACCTCCCATTGTACAAGGCCTAACGGGCCTGATCCGATATGGGCCGTAATTTGGCCCGAAACGCGGCAGGTTATGAATGGACTGATCTGGTATGGGCCTCAATTTGACCCAAAACATGGCAGGTTGTTAACGGGCCAGCCCACTAGTGTCTGAAAAAACATGGTGGGCCTTTAGCTGGGCCGGCCTTTTCACCGGAATGGGCCTCTGTTGGGTCATGCCACGTGTCGACGTATCATAGGCGCCTCCTGTCCAATGAGTGGATGACATCTGTCCGAACATTGATCCAACACGTGTTTCCTCCGGCCAATGAGAATTTTACATGTGGAAAATCCCCATTGGTCCCGGCTGTTAACGGGTTATCGGATCCAAAACCGGGCCCGATAGCTTAACGGCGACCCGTTATGGTGGATGCCACGTGTCAGTCACCCTTGATGAAAGCACTTCTATGACGCGTGATTTATCATCATGGAAGTGGACACTTCCGTGATGATAATTTTGGTAATGTCATGGAACACTTCTACGACAGCACAGGTATGACTATCTTGATTCTGTCATAAAATTGTCATGGATGTACATGCATGACAGAAAATGTGACCTATTGTGACAAACACGTATCATCACGGAAGTGTCTTTTTTTGTAGTGTGTAGAGAATATACAAGGGTGTGTGTCTTAAAAGAAGGATCCAGATAGCTAGATGGGTGTTTGTGCCTGTCTGTGTGTGTTTGTGCGCGTGTTTGTGTTTGAGAGGGAGTGTGTGTATATGGAGTAGAGAGACCACTAATGATGTAAACCTAGTATAAGGGAAGGGGGGATGGTGTGACATGTGTGTCAAAGAGAGACAAAGGCATGTGTAGTAGCGGGATAGCATGGGTGCGGGTGGGGAGCAGACTATTTGGAAGAGACATCGAGTGTGTGTGGGAGAGGGGTGTCTGTGTGTGTGAGAGAGAGAGAGAGGAAAAGAGGGGGGAGAGAGGGGTCGTTTGTGTCCATAAGTGGCATATAGATAGGGAGACAATGTTGATGTTGTTTGAAATTGGCCTATGTACGGAGACGCAAGGGAAGCGAGTCATAGTGTGTGTGATAGGGACTTCATGAGAGATCTAGAATAGATGGTGTAGAGAACAATGTGTGAGATTGAGAATGATGATACATTAGGGAGCTATGGAAAGATTCACGACATATATGTATACAGGGAAGGAGTTGGGGCGGGTTCGCATGTGGGAGAGATAGAAAGAGGAGAGTGGTGCACACGGAGACAAAGTGTGCTTGTTTGCAGTGGGGTTGGTGTGTGAGGTGAGTGTGCGAGAACCACATAACTAGGGAGATAGACGTTTGGGGGTGACATTTTGTGTGTATGGGAAAGGTACACTCTACATAGTGCATGTGCTTGGGAAAGAAAGATGTCGGAAGACCTGGAGAGTGGGGGAAGAGATGTGTGCATGCCCGAGAGAAAGTGATGAGACCTATATTGGGGGTCCGGACTTTACAAGAGAGGGGGGTGTTAATGTGCTCGTGTGTTTGTGTCTGGGGAGAGAACGGCGTGTGTGGGGGGGTGGGGGACGGAGGGGGTGGGGGTTGGCTTCAGATATTGAGTTAGGTGTCTATATTTGAGGGACTTTAGTGTAATTGAGATATATATGGTCAATAGTGTGTGCACTCATGGTTGATCAATTTGTTTCAAGGTTTGGACTATGAGATAATGATACTTTTGAACATGCGTGATATACCTTGATGTACCAGAATTACAAACCTAAGATTGGAATTTCCGAATTCAACTCCATCATTAGCTTTTGTAATTCATTTAAATGGAGGTACATTTTTTAAGCCGGGATTTCGTGATTGCAAAATCATATATCAAACCTAGAGATATACACATACGGGCATGTTCAAACTTTATAATCATCCACTTTATTTATACACATACACATTTTTGCTTTTGTCATCATATTTAGGATAAACACATTTGGAATTTCATTTGAATTGGACCGTATGATGGTATTTTCTTGTAGTAGCTCAATGATCCATATTTGAATTGAATGGGAAATCTAAGTTTCGAGTTGGAGACACTGATTTTCAAAAGTTGCACCTTTTTTGCGTGCAAAACAAATAAATTCTCGGCCATGATATCATAGTCGGTGGTACAAGAGCAGAATACTTATAATTTCAGGTGCCAAAAGCTTTCAAACTTCCCGCTCACATCGAAATATCTCACGCCCGAAAGTTTAGCCCTGCGATATTCCTGTTTTACCCCTGTCACATGAATGGAAAAGGGCTACTTTGGTAACTCCATTGTTTTCCCCTCTTTACCCCCAACATTCTTCCCCACAGCCCCTCCCCTTCCCCTCCCCAACCGCCCCCCCCCCCAACCACGGCAAGCCGCCGAATCTAGTCCTCCGCCACAGCGGTGGACCTCACACACTGCCGGATCGACCTTCCGCACCTTGGAACCCCCAACTGCCAACTCACCACTTCATCGGAGCCGCTTCACCGACTGGCTTGTCCATCGCTCCAGATCTCCTTGACCGCCATCATGGTCCACCGCACCGGATCTGCTTAACCGACGCCCTCGTCCGCCACTGTGTAGGCCCTTCACTGACTCCCTCGCTCACCCCATCGCTCTCCCTTCATACAAGCCCTCGTCCGCTGCAACAGATCCACCTCACCGAAAGCACTATACACCGCGCCCGCCAAAGCCTTCGTCCATTGCACCAGACCCGCTCCACGGACGCCATATTCAACTCCACCGGCCTTGCTTTACTGACGTTGCAGCGTCATCAGGTTATTTCGATTTGTACTCCTTTGGTTTTTCTCTTCTTTATCGTGCAACTGTTCACTTACCACAGATGAGTTGTCTTGTATGTCGACAGGCGCTGCAACCGAAGCACCGGAGCTGCTTCAGTGACAGCGACAGCCGGCCCAAACTCAACCGCAACACGAGCACCATCGATGATCCTTAGCTATCAAATATGACAACGATACCCATACGCCGCCGAGAATCAGGTACTATTATCCAACGGCTGACGCCTACGTTCACTTTCTTAGCATAAGCACCGCACCTTTGAATTTCTTCAGGGCATCATTCAATTTTTCATGAGACGCATTATTCTGCTTGCACCTGTAGGGCCATACTTCTGGCAGTCAACATGTTACATGTGCTAAATTACATACCAGTGCACATATAGTTAATGTGATTTAGTTTTGTCCTAAGTATTACTGTACTTCCTAGATATCACTGCCTACTATTTTACATCTTGCATGCTATATTTATGATAATGGTGTTGTTCTGATGCCACCTATTGGTACCATCAGACTGCTTCATGTTCTCTATGCTTAATTACACATCAGCAAACTAGCATGTGGTTCTGCTGCTTTTTGTTCGTTTTACCCTACATTTTCTGATGCTAGCTATTACATCACTGCTCCGAGCCTCTGTTCATTACTTTTTTTGTGTTTTTGATCTTCCCAAGTTGCATGACTAATTTGATGCTTCTATTAATTATGGAGCTGCCAACCCCATTAAGCAAAATATTTGTTCTTTTGGGGCTGGCACCTCGAACAAGCATAAAAATAGAGTGAAGCAAATATATTGTCGTGTAAGCACACACCCTTCTTTCATTAGTTTAGATGAACCATTGATGAACAATTCGAACTAGTGCATGTGATTAAAATTAATTTTACCTAAATAGAGGGTGCAGAATAAACAACAACAACTAGATTTGCAACCACAGGATGCTGACGATATCTTCAAAGAACATTGCAACAACAGCGAGGCTTCACAAAAACATATGGTAAGACAATGTGTTTTAGTACATGTGAAATGTAATGTGTGTGGGCTGCTTTCTTGGCTTTTGACCTCAACCTGTAATCCTAAAGAATTACAAATAGTTCAGTTATCTGCTTTGCTGTATTGCTTGATTTGAATGCTTGTTTGTTACTTGTTAGGCTATACCTGAGTTGGCCAATATGTCAGCAGTGTCTGTTGTACTATCTTAAAGAAATGCATGCCTAGTTCATTTGAGTCCTTAACTTTTCCTCTGAACTTCATCACAAGATTGTCTTCGTAGTTTATATGAGGCCACACTGTTAAGTGCTTTCTCAGATTATTTGAACTGCTTAGATGCCTTGGCAACTTAAATATAGCGGTGGTACACTCCCTTTCAACTAGGGATGTCAGCTAGGTCCCGTTTAATACCGATTAAAGTCCACTAGTGGTATGATAGTTCAAAACAGTTTTTGTTTTTTGAGGAAAATGAACTAGGGAGCTAGCAAAAACTAGCTAGATGGGACTGGCGGATGTCGTTTATTTGCCACTTACATCCCTAGTTTCATCTTACCATTTTAATTTCTTTTCGGCTGATGCTGCTTTGAACCATTTAAATATAGCTTGCCATGCTTGGCAATAACTCGTATGTCGTTTACCATGTAAGCTTACTGCCTGGATCATGTGATAACTATCTCTTAATTATGTCCAGCAGAAACCTTTCAGGATGCCATTAACACTAGGACACAATGTACAACCCCCGAATATATTTGTGGAAGCGGTGTGCCATCCATGTTACCAGATGGTAGCAGTTCAGAGGCAACACCGCCAGAGAGCAGTCTGAGCACAGATATTATAGTTCTTGAAGCTCTACTAGAGGCAGAAAGAGATGGTGTGGCTGCCATGAATGAGGTAATCTTGATCTTGAGGCTGGAAATTATGCAATTAGATGCACACATTATGCAAGCAACCCAAGAATTGGAGGAAGTAAGAATGCTGCATTTGAAGACGGAGGAGGTCCTGCTATTTCTGCTATCTGAAGCCCAGGGTAATCCCAGTTCTTCTTTAGATACCAGTTGAAATTGTCAATAGATTATTGTACTTGCATGTTGTGTCATGTCTCTGAATGGATTATGTTGTAAGACCCCCTATGTTGTCCATGTGTTGTAATGATCCGAATTTTTTAGGCGAGGTAATCCCCAGTACTTGTATGATTGACATAAGGTGAACTGTTTTTCGTGTGAGCATATTGTATTGGATGAAATAACTGTTGGACTCAAAGTGTATCCAACCTACTGAATTCGAAGATCACGGAATTTCTAAATCATAATCATATATAAAGGTGGAATAAATCTTTGTTGTGGTTTTGAAGAAATAAATAACAAAACGTAGAATTATCAGTGGATATTCATAATCGAATACAAATTGGATTTGAATTTAGTTGCTAGGGCCCAGGGGAAACGTGAATGCTAATTCTCCCAAGTTGTGAATGAAGCGACCAAACACCCACTATCATTTGTGGGCTGCCTGAAGCAAGTGTTTGCAAGATGGAAATTACTGTCTACCCCTGACACTTTGACATCCTTATCGACTGGATTTACACAGCTATCGATAGGGGTAGACTAGTAACTTCAATCATACCTGACACGACCGCCTCTGAGCCCATTCAGACATGGTGGGTGCCAAACGTGGGCGGCAAAACACATTTGATTCAAGCTCGTCTGAAAGACATGTGTCTCTCCCTCCATTTCCCCATTCATACACGGTGGGCGGCAAAACAAACTCTCCTCGCCCGAAATCGATGTAGACAAATATTTTAAATAGGGGTAGATGTGTAACTTCCCTCAAACGTGACATAACCACCCTACCTGTCAGCCCCGTTCATACATAGTGGGCGCCAATCGTGGGCGGCAGAACACCCTCTCCTCGCCCGAAATCGCTACCGGCAAATATTTGGGAAATGTGAGATTACCGTCCTATCCCCAACTGACGTAATGTCCGAAATTTTAAATGGGGGATAAGTTCGTAACTTTCCCACATTTCAGAGAAGCGCATCGCAAAGTTTGAGATCCCCCCTCCCCCTCCATTTCCCCATTCATACACCGTCGGCGCCACAACAACCTCCCCACTGCGGCCAGCCTCCTCCGTTCGCCACCCCATCCTCCACCTTGCCGGAGCCGCTACCCCGTCGTCCACTGCAAGAGATGGACGTCTCTCATCCACGGCGCCGGACTAGGATCCTTTCATCGCATCCTATCGCTTTATTGGCGTCGTCGTCCACCTTGCCATTGCCGCTCCTACGACCGCCTCGTCCACGGCAACAGGATTTATCCCCCGACCCGGCAGTCTACCGTCTAAAGTCTTCTTCGCCGCCACCGACAGCCATCGCACCTGCAGCACCCTCAACATATCAGCAGGGGCCCACACAGCGTCTCAAGAGAGGTGGTACTCTTCCATATGTTCTTAAGTAATTGATCTCACCCGGAAAATAGATCGTAAATTGTTTATTGTACTTTTCTTGTCCATGCCAAATCGTAGTGGCTAGTTGAAAGCAAGCATTGGTTGCGAAGTAGCTTCATCCGCTTTGCACCTTCAGATCCGCCATGGCACGGTCACTATAATCGCAAAGCTTATGGTATTCCCCATTTATATTCACTACCATCATCGTAGGTGCTTCGTGTCATGCTAGCACTGCTCCTCAAGACCTCAACCCGTCAAGCGAAACAACATGCCACTCATAATTCCAAAGCTTAGGTGTTGAAATACGAATCTGAGATGATGCTCATATTACTAAAATAGAGAATGTTTAATTGGTCACCTAATGTTCCTATATTCGTTTCAAAAAGCATGTGCGCCACCCACTGGTCCAGCTAGTTCCACTTTCCTGATTTTACTCTTGATGCTTAGGGTTTTCCCCTTTTATCTACTCTAGTATGATCTGCGTAGGTGCTTTCTGTCGTACTAGCATTATTCCACCCTTCAAGCTAAACAACACAACACTCCAAATTCCAAAGCTTAGTTGTTCAAATATGATTGTGATATGATACTAATATTAATTAACAGACACATTTAGTTGGCTAGCTAAATGTCCCACTTGAGTTTCCAAATGCATGTCGCGACATATAGAGAGACAGCAGAATTGCATTTCATTGTCGCTTGTTGACTGTACTTTCTTGTCCATATCAAATCTTAGTTGTTATTGAAGGAAATATGCCCTAGAGGAAATAATAAAGTTATTATTTATTTCCTTATATCATGATAAATGTTTATTATTCATGCTAGAATTTTATTAACCAAAAACTTAGTACATGTGCGAATACATAGACAAACAGAGTGTCACTAGTATGCCTCTACTTGCCTATCTCGTGGAATCAAAGATGGTTAAGTTTCCTAGCCATAGACATGACTTTTCATTTGATTAACGGGATCGCATCATTAGAGAATGATGTGATTGACTTAACCCATCCGTTAGCTTAGCATGATGATCGTTTAGTTTGTTGTTATTGCTTTCTTCATGACTTCTACATGTTCCTATGACTATGAGATTATGCAACTCTCGAGTGCCGGAGGAACACTTTGTGTGCTAAAAAACGTCACAACGTAACTGGGTGATTATAAAGGTGCTCTACAGGTGTCTCCGATGGTGCTTGTTGAGTTGGCATAGATTGAGATTAGGATTTGTCACTCCGATTGTCGGAGAGGTATCTCCGGGCCCTCTCGGTAATACACATCACTATAAGCCTTGCAAGCATTGTGACTAATGAGTTAGTTGTGGGATGATGTATTACGGAACGAGTAAACTGACTTGCCGGTAACGAGATTGAACTAGGTATTGAGATACTGACGATCGAATCTCGGGAAAGTAACATACCGATGACAAAGGGAACAACGTATGTTGTTATGCAGTTTGACCGATAGAGACCTTCGTAGAATATATAGGAACCAATATGAGCATCCAGGTTCCGCTATTGGTTATTGACCGGAGACGTGTCTCGGTCATGTCTACATAGTTCTCGAACCCGTAGGGTCCGCACGCTTAACGCTACGATGACAGTTATATTATGAGTTTTATGTTTTGATGTACTGAAGGATGTTCAGAGTCCCGGATGTGATCACGAACATGACGAGGAGTCTCGAAATGGTCGAGACATGAAGATTGATATATTGGAAGCCTATGTTTGGATATTGGAAGTGTTCCGGCTGAAATCAGGATTTTACCGGAGTACCGAGGAGTTACGGGAATACGAGGAAGAAGTAATGGGCCTCATGGGCCAAGTGGTGGAAGTGAGGAGGCAGGGTGCGCGGCCCCCCTAGGCCAAACCAAATTGGACTAGGGGGACGGCCCCCCTTTCCTCCTTTTCCTCCCTCTCCTTCCTTCTCCTCTCCCCCCTTCCTTTCCTCCTCCTAGTAAGAGTAGGAAAGGGGAGTCCTAATCCTACTAGGAGGAGGACTCCTCCTCCTGGCGCGCCCTACAGGTGTCAGTCGGCCTCCCCCCTTGCTCCTTTATATACGGGGGCAAGGGGGCACCCTAGAACACACAAGTTGATCATTGATCTCTCCCAGCCGTGTGCGGTGCCCTCCTCCACCATAATCCACCTCGGTCATACTTTAGCGGTGCTTAGACGAAGCCCTGCGACAGTAGCTTCATCAACATCCTCACCACGCTATCATGCTGACGAAACTCTCCCTCGAGCTCTACTGGATCATGAGTTCACGGGGTGTCACCGAGCTGAACGTGTGCTGAACAAGGAGGTGTCGTACGTTCGGTACTGAGGATCGGTCGATCATGATGACGTACGACTACATCAACCGCGTTGTCATAACGCTTCCGCTTAACAGTCTACGAGGGTACGTGTTCGACACTCTCCCCTCTCATTGCTATGCATCACCATGATATTGCGTGTGCGTAGGAATTTTTTTGAAATTACTGTGTTCCCCAACAGTGGTATCCGAGCCAGGTTTATGCGTAGATGTTATATGCACAAGTAGAACACAAGTGAGTTGTGGGTGATACAAGTCATACTGCTTACCAGCATGTCATACTTTGGTTTGGCGGTATTGTTGGATGAAGCGGCCCGGACCGACATTACGCGTACGCTTACGCTTACGTGAGACTGATTCTACCGATGTGCTTTGCACACAGGTGGCTGGCGGGTGTCAGTTTCTCCAACTTTAGTTGAACCGAGTGTGACTACGCCCGATCCTTGTTGAAGGTTAAAACAACACTAACTTGACGAACTATCGTAGTGGTTTTGATGCATAGGTAAGAACGGTTCTTGCTCAGCCCGTAGCAGCCACGTAAAACTTGGAACAACAAAGTAGAGGACGTCTAACTTTATTTTTTAGGGCATGTTGTGATGTGATATGGTCAAGGCATGATGCTATATTTTATTGTATGAGATGATCATGTTTTGTAACCGAGTTATCGGCAACTTGCAGGAGCCATATGGTTGACGCTTTATTGTATGCAATGCAATTGCGCTGTAATGCTTTACTTTATCACTAAGCGGTAGAGATAGTCGTGGAAGCATAAGATTGGCGAGACGACAACGATGCTACGATGGAGATCAAGGTGTCGCGCCGGTGACGATGGTGATCATGACGGTGCTTTGGAGATGGAGATCAAAGGCACAAGATGATGATGGCCATATCATATCACTTATATTGATTGCATGTTATGTTTATCCTTTATGCATCTTATTCTGCTTGATCTCTCACTAAATTTCAAGGTACAAGTGTTCTCCCTAAGTATGCACCGTTGCCAAAGTTCGTCGTGCCGAGACACCATGTGATGATCGGGTGTGATAATCTCAAGGTTCTTATACAACGGGTGCAAGCCAGTTTTGCAAACGCAGAATACTCGGGTTAAACTTGACGAGCCTAGCATATATAGATATGGCCTCGGAACACTGAGATCGAAAGGTCGAGCATGAATCATATAGTAGATATGATCAAATAGTGATGTTCACCATTGAAAACTACTCCATCTCACGTGATGATCGGACATGGTTTAGTTGATTTGGATCACGTGATCATTTAGATGACTAGAGGGATGTCTATATAAGTGGGAGTCCTTAAGTAATATGATTAATTGAACTTTAATTTATCAAGAACTTAGTCCTGATAGTATTTGCATAACTATGTTGTAGATCAATAGCTCGCGATGTAGCTCCCCCTTTATTTTGATATGTTCCTAGAGAAAAACTAAGTCGAAAGATGTTAGTAGCAATGATGCAGATTGGATCCGTGGTCTGATTATCCTCATTGCTGCACAGAAGAATTATGCCCTTGATGCACCGCTAGGTGACACACCGATTGCAGGAGCAGATGCAGACGTTATGAACATTTGGCGAGCTCGATATGATGACTACTTGATAATTTAGTGCACCATGCTTTACGGCTTAGAATTCAAAGACGTTTTGAATGCCACAGAGAATATGAGATGTTCCAAGAGTTGAAATTAGTATTTCAAACACATGCCCATGTCGAAAGGTATGAGACCTTTGACAAGCACTTTGCCTACAAGATGGAGGAGAATAGCTCAGCTAGTGAGCATGTGCTCAGAATGTCTGAGTACTACAATCACTTGAATCAAGTGGGAGTTAATCTTCCAGATAAGATAGTGATTGACAGAGTTCTCTAGTCACTATCACCAAGTTACTGGAACTTCGTGATGAACTATAATATGCAAGGGATAACAGAAACGATCCCCAAGCTCTTCGTGATACGAAATCGATGAAGGTAGAAATCAAGAAAAGCATCAAGTGTTAATGGTTGATAAGATAACTAGTTTCGAGAAAAAGGCAAAGGGAAGAAGGGGAACTTCAAGAAGAATGGCAAGCAAGTTGCTGCTCAAGTGAAGAAGCCCAAGTCTAGACATAAGCCTGAGACTAAGTGCTTCTACTACAAAGGGACTGGTCACTGGAAGTAGAACTACCCCAAGTATTTGGCGGATAAGAAGGATGGCAAAGTGAACAAAGGTATATTTGATATACATGTTATTGATGTGTACTTTACTAGTGTTTATAGCAACCCCTCAATATTTGATACTAGTTCAGTTGCTAAGATTAGAAACTCGAAACGGGAGTTGCAGAATGAAGAGAGACTAGTTAAGGGTGAAGTGACGATGTGTGTTGGAAGTGGTTCCAAAATTGATATGATCATCCTCACAAACTCCCTATACTTTCGGGATTAGTGTTGAACCTAAAATAAATGTTATTTGGTGTTCTCAATGTAATTTTGTTTATTGTGGCATGAATGTTCAGATCCGAAAGATTCAAGAAAAAAGTTTAATATTGACATAAAAATAATAATACTTCAAGCATACTAACAAAGCAATCATGTCTTTCCAAACTAACATGGCCAAAGAGAGTTATCCCTACAAAATCATATATTCTGGCTATGCTCTATCTTCATCACACAAAGTATTTCATCATGCACAGCCCCGATGACAAGCCAAGCAATTGTTTCATAATTTTGATGTTCTCAAACTTTTTCAATCTTCACACAATACATGAGCTTGAGCCATGGATATAGCACTATGGGTGGAATAGAATGGTGGTTGTGGAGAAGACAAAAAGGGTAAGATAGTCTCACATCAACTAGGCGTATCAACAGGCTATGGAGATGTCCATCAATAGATATCAATGTGAGTGAGTAGGGATTGCCATGCAATGGATGCACTAGAGCTATAAGTGTATGAAAGCTCAAAAAGAAACTAAGTGGGTGTGCATCCAACTCGCTTGCTCATGAAGACCTAGGGCATTTTGAGGAAGCCCATCATTGGAATATACAAGCCAAGTTCTATAATGTAAAATTCCCACTAGTATATGAAAGTGACAACATAGGAGACTCTCTATCATGAAGATCATGGTGCTACTTTGAAGCACAAGTGTGGTAAAAGGATAGTAACATTGTCCTTTCTCTCATTTTTTTATTTGGGCCTTTTCCTCTCTTTTTTATGGCCTCTTTTTTTCTTTTTCTTTTTATTTTTCATCCTGAGTCTCATCCCGACTTGTGGGGGAATCATAGTCTCCATCATCCTTTCCTCACATGGGACAATGCTCTAATAATGATGATCATCACACTTTTATTTACTTACAACTCAAAATTTACAAATCGATACTTAGAAAAAAAATATGACTCTATGTGAATGCCTCCGGCGGTGTACCGGGATGTGCAATGAATCAAGAGTTACATGTATGACAGAATTATAAAGGTGGCTTTGCCACAAATACGATGTCAACTACATGATCATGCAAAGCAATATGACAATGATGTAATGTGTCATAATAAACGGAACGGTGGTAAGTTGCATGGCAATATATCTCGGAATGGCTATGGAAATGCCATAATAGGTAGGTATGGTGGATGTTTTGAGGAAGGTATATGGTGGGTGTATGGTACCGGTGAAAGTTGCGCGGTACTAGAGAGGCTAGCAATGGTGGAGGGGTGAGAGTGTGTATAATCCATGGACTCAACATTAGTCATAAAGAACTCACATACTTATTGCAAAAATCTATTAGTTATCGAAATAAAGTACTACGCGCATGCTCCTAGGGGGATAGATTGGTAGTAAAAGACCATCAATCGTCCCCGACCACCAATCATAAGGAAGACAATCAATAAATAAATCATGCTCCGACTTCATCACATAACAGTTCACCATACATGCATGCTACGGAAATCACAAACTTTAGAACAAGTATTTCTCAAATTCACAACTACTCAACTAGCATGACTCTAATATCACCATCTTCATATCTCAAAACAATTATCAAGTATCAAACTTCTCATAGTATTCAATGCACTTTTTATGAAAGTTTTTATTATACCCATCTTGGATGCCTATCATATTAGGACTAATTTTATAACCAAAGCAAACTACCATGATGTTCTAAAAGATTATCAAGATAATATAAGTGAACCATGAGAGATCAATAATTTCTATAGAATAAAACCACCACCGTGCTCTTAAAAAGGTATAAGTGAAGCACTAGAGCAAAATTATCTAGCTCAAAAGATATTAGTGAAGCACATAGAGTATTCTTATAAATTCCGATTCATGTGTGTCTCTCCAAAAGGTGTGTACAGCAAGGATGATTTTGGTAAACTAAAAAGCAAAGACTCATACAAGACGCTCCAAGCAAAACACATATCATGTGGTGAATAAAAATATAGCCTCCAGTAAAGTTACCGATGGACGAAGACGAAAGAGGGGATGCCTTCCGAGGAATCCCCAAGCTTAGGCTTTTGGTTGTCCTTGAATTTTACCTCGGGGTGCCTTGGGCGTCCCCAAGCTTAGGCTCTTTCCACTCCTTTTTCCAATATCCATCAAATCTTTACCCAAAACTTGAAAACTTCACAACACAAAACTCAACAGAAAATCTCATGAGCTCTGTTAGTATAAGAAAACAAACCACCACTTCAAGGTATTGTAATGAACTGATTCTTTATTTATATTGGCGTTAAACCTAATTTATTCCAACTTATCTATGGTTCATACCCCCCGATAATAGCCATAGATTCATCAAAATAAGCAAACAACACACAAAAAACAGAATCTGTCAAAAACAGAACAGTCTGTAGTAATATGTAGGTTTCTAATACTTCTGTAGCCCCAAAAATTATGAAATAAATTGGTGGACTTGAGGAATTTGTTTATTAATCATCTGCAAAAAGAATCAACCTAATCGCACTCGCCAGTAAAACATGGCAGCAAATCTCGTGACCGCTAAAGTTTATGTTTTTTACAGCAAGATCGCAAAGACTTCCCCAAGTCTTCCCAAAGGTTCTACTTGGCAAAAACACTAATTAAAAACATAAAACGACATCTAAACAGAAGTTAGATTAATTATTTATTACTAAACAGGAACAAGAAACAAGAAACAAAAATAAAATTGGGTTTCCTCCGAACAAGCGCTACGTTTAACGCCCCTAGCTAGGCATTAATAATTTTAATAATGCTCACATGAAAGATGTCAATTGAAACACGAAGAGAGCATCATATAGCATATAAAAATCACATCTAAGTCTAACATACTTCCTATGCATATGCATCTTATAGGCAAACAAATTATCATAGCAAGCAAAAACTAGCATATGCAAGGAAGCGGAAAGAAACAATAGCAATCTCAACATAACGAGAGGTAATTTAGTAACATGAAAATTTCTACAATCATATTTCCCTCTCTCATAATAATTACATGTGGGATCATAAGAAAATTCAACAAAATAGCTATCACATAAAATACTTTCAACATGATCCACATGCATACAAAGTTAACACTCTTCCAAAATAGTGGGATTAACATTAACTAAAGTCATGACCTCTCCAAACCCACTTTTATCGAAAATTGCATAAGATTGAACATTCTCCAAATACGTGGGATCTAAAGTTGACACTCTTCCAAACCCACTTTCAATATTGCAAACATTATTACCAATCTTATATTCATCATGGGCCTTAAATAATTTTTCAAGATCATAAGAAGAATCACGCCAATCATGATCATTGTAACAAGTAGTGGACATAGCAAAACTAGCATCCCCAAGGTTAGGGTTTTGCATATTATTAGCACAATTGATATCAATAGAATTTATAGTAAAATCATTGCAATCATGATTTTTATTCAAAGATCTATCGTGAATCACTTCATAAAGTAATTCATCACACTTTTCAGATTCACGAATTTCAAGCAAAACCTCATAAAGATAATCTAGTGCACTCAAGTCACTGGCAATAGGTTCATCATAATTGGATGTCTTAAAGAGATTAGCAAGTGGATGAGCCATAAACTCTTAGCACGCGAAGATGCAAGCAAAAAGAAGGTACATGGTAACACAAGCAAACAAAAGATCGAACGGAAGAAGGGCGAATAAAACGGCAAAGGTGAAGTGGGGGAGAGGAAAACGAGAGGCAAATGGCAAATAATGTATTGCGAGGGATAAGAGTTTGTGATGGGTACTTGGTATGTCTTGACTTGTGCACAGATATCCCCGGCAATAGCGCCAGAAATCCTTCTTGCTACCTCTTGAGCATGCGTTGGTTTTCCCTTGAAGAGGAAAGGGTGATGCAGCAAAGTAGCGTAAGTATTTCCCTCAGTTTTTGACAACCAAGGTATCAATCCAGTAGGAGATTACATGCAAGTCTCTCGTACCTGCACAAACAAACAAGAACCTCGCAAACAACACGATAAAGGGGTTGTCAATCCCTTCACGGTCACTTACAAAAGTGAGATCTAATAGAGATAATAAGATAAATATTTTTGGCATTTTTATTGTATAGATTGGAAAATAAAGATTGCAAAATAAACAATGATAGAAATAGCAAGTTGATAGGAAAATAATATGATGGAAGATAGACCCGGGGGCCATAGGTTTCACTAGTGGCTTCTCTCAAGATAGCAAATTCTACGGTGGGTGAACAAATTACTGTCGAGCAATTGATAGAAAAGCGCATAATTATGAGAATATCTAGGCATGATCAGGTATATAGGCATCAAGTCCGCGACAAGTAGACCGAAACGATTCTGCATCTACTACTATTACTCCACACATCGACCGCTATCCAGCATGCATCTAGAGTATTAAGTTCATAAGAATAGAGTAACGCATTAGGCAAGATGACATGATGTAGAGGGATAAACTCAAGCAATATGATATGAACCCCATCTTTTTATCCTCGATGGCAACAATACAATACGTGCCTTGCTGCCCCTGCTGTCACTGGGAAAGGACACCGCAAGATTGAACCCAAAGCTAAGAACTTCTCCCATTGCAAGAAAGATCAATCTAGTAGGCCAAACAAACTGATAATTCGAAGAGACTTGCAAAGATATTAAATCATGCATAAAATATTTCAAAGAAGAATCAAATATTGTTCATAGATAATCTTGATCATAAACTCACAATTCATTGGATCACAACAAACACACCGCAAAAAGAATTACATCGAATAGATCTCCAAGAGAATCGAGGAGAACTTTGTATTGAGATCCAAAGAGAGAGAAGAAGCCATCTAGCTAATAACTATGGACACGAAGGTCTGCGATAAACTACTCACGCGTCATCGGTGAGGCTATGGTGTTGATGTAGAAGCCCTCCGTGATCGATTCCCCCTCCGGCGGAGTGCCGGAAAAGGCCCCGAGATGGGATCTCATGGGTATAGAAGGTTGCGGCGGTGGAAATAGGGTTTCGTGGTGCTCCTGGATGTTTTCAGGGTATATGGGTATATATAGGAGGAAGAAGTAGGTCGGTGGAGCTGCGAGGGGCCCACGAGGGTGGGGGGCACGCCCTCCTACCTCGTGGCCTCCTCGCTTCTTTCTTGACGTCCACTCCAAGTCTCCTAGATCACGTTTGTTCCAAAAATAACTCTCCCAAAGGTTTCATTCCGTTTGGATTCCGTTTGATATTCTTTTTCTGCGAAACACTAAAATAGGAAAAAAACAATTTGCGTTGGTCCTTTGGTTAGTAGGTTAGTCCCAAAAATAATATAAAAAGGTATATTAAAGCACATTAAACATCCAAAACAGATAATATAATAGCATGGAATAATCAAAAAGTATAGATACGTTGGAGACGTATCAGTGGAGGATGGCCTATCTTATTCACCCATCGAGGTGATTGCTCTAACTTGGCAAGGTTGTATTGGTCGCACATATTTTGCATTTGACCTCTTGCATTACTTCTACTTTGTTACACCATCTCCTTAGTTTAAGCATCATATATGAGTATATGGCATACCTATCAATTTTCTGTACCTATTCCATGTGTTGTCATACTATGTTTTTTTAGTCAAATGTTGTTCTTTCGTAATAGATGTCCAAAAGGAAGAGGGTGAGTGCAGATCCTCAAGGAGTACAAACTAGGTATTTTGAAAAGGTAGTGATACCTGATAAATAAGATAGATCAGCAGCCATAGAAAACACATGCCCAACTGTACCACACTCTACCCCTACTCCACTGGCCAAACCCCTATTAGAACTACTGAGAGGCCAGCGTCAGGTACTGTCTATGATATCAATTCAAAATTTGAACTCCTAACTTTCTGCATGTGCCTTAGCTTCTCTCTTGTATGAAAACTAATTTCAGATGAAGCTCCTTACTCATAGGATCATAGGATCTCACAACAATACTGGGCTCTGCATTGCTCTTGTCAGTACCTCTTGCCCTTTGTCAGCATACTTATACTCATTGTTGTTTGATTATGTAGCATCACTGTAAATGTTCGCTTCTTTATCCTCCCTTTGCTTGAAATTATAAGATCTATATTTACTCTTAGATAAATGTAGAATTAACACAATGGTTATGAAGTTTTGGATTGCTCATGTAAGTACATGTTGTCATGTACTCCCTCTATATCGAATTAATTGTTGATTAATTGGGTGTATTTAGAACTTAATAGTGCTAGATACATCCATTTGAGCGACAAGTAATAACGGACGGTGGTGGTATTACTGTACTTGCATCGCGAGATAGTTGATTGTCGAGCATTACTCTGCATCTTATCTGCACTGCCCTCCACTTTCTCCAAATTATCATATCTACATTTACTCTTACCAAAATGTTGAATAAAGCCAATGCCACTGCATATGTTGATGTCCGCATTCCTCTTGTCAATACCTTTTGCCTTATAACCCTGTACTTAATTAATTGCTATTTAATTATGTATCATCGTTCTGCACCTAAGCTTCATTATGCTCTGTTTCTTCCAATATTATTTGATCAATATTTACTCTTTGCAAAATGTAGAAAAATGGCAAAGCTTATAAAGAATTTTCTTTGGGGAATTTATTGAATTATCCTTCCATCAACATGGAGATGGGCTTTGTCCAGCCCGTGTTAACATGTAATGTAAGTTCATCCTTCTCAAGCCTTCAAACTTTGTTCTAGTATAGAGTTGGATAGGCATCATTTGCTCCACTGCTGTTTACTTTGCTATTTACATTTGATTGGATGTTTGCAACAACTACCAGTTTTAAATTGTAGTTGTAAAAACACGTTCCTTATGCAGAACAAATCCATTTATTTGCTTATAAAATTGTGAAACCTGTTACGTGTCTCCTTGTTTCTCTTTCAGAGTCGTATCTCTTATGCCAGGCAGAACTTTAGGGAAGATAGTGAGCCAAATCATATTAAGGACAGCGAGATGACCCCAAGGTCCCGTCTTGATGAAGACAGTGAGTTGAAGCTACTCACCAGCAGGTGTGAGACAACCTCTGTGCAGTCGCTTCCTCAATCAGTTCGACTTCTTCAGTCTCAACTTCAAGCAGAAAGGCTTGCTTCAGCTCAGCTCCGACTTGAAGTCAAAGATGCAAGGAAGATGTCAAAGGACTGCCTTGTGCACTATTGTAGCAACCAGACCTCAAACAGTCTCATCTCTGTGCTCCGGTGTCATCCCTGGATCAGTAATACTGACACCACACGGTACTCGGAGGATTTATAGCAGAGTAGCAATCACACACTTATTACATCGAGTGTCTCCATAGAGAACTTATTACAATAAATATGGCTTAAGGCCATCTAATAATGATAACAGTGGAAGGCTTGGAAGATAAGTGAGTCCATCAACTCCAACGGCATCACTGAGTATAGAACCACGACCTAAAAACTCCTTAGTCGTCGTCTGAAAAGTCTGCAACATTAACGTTGCAGCCCGAAAACGGGTCAGCACATGGAATATGCTGGCAAGGTAACACATAGAGAGTAATGGAATGAAACAGCTATACTATATGCATATTTGGCTGGTAGAAAGCTCTATGGTTACAGTTTTGCGTAAAGCCAATTTTAACCTACTTCAAAGGAATAAATTTATTTAACTATCATGGTGGTTGTTAAACATTGAGAATGGTTGACAGCATTCTCAATCCCAATTAAGCATCATCATTAAACAAAACCCAACAAAATTAATTTAGAGTAACATGTTGGGATTCACATGATAATCCAAGTACTAGATACTCAAGATGTCCATAACCGGGAACACGGCTAACCATGATTAGTTTAATACACTCTGCAGAGGTTTGCGCACTTTTCCCCACAAGACTCGATCGCCTCCGTTTGGTTTCTCGCACTACATGGTGTTTGAGAAGACGGATGACCAAGACATAGTCTTTCAGAAGCGCTAGCACCTTACGATCGGGTAGACCGTACCAACCTACATCCCCTACATCTGCTAGTCTACCACTGTAAGAGTTCGCATGACTTAGTCAACTATGCTAGAGCCCATAATAGCTTGTGGCTGCACACGGAAGTTTCTAGTATGAATAGTCTCATGATCCCTTTGAGCCTGGGTGGCGGTCCAAAAGAAAACAGGAAAGTCCTGGAATACCCAGGTGCCTCAATCCACCCAGATGTGTGTTTAAGTTGCCACCTTAGATAAACCATTAATTAATAAAACTCACACCTGTCATGGATATCACTCACCCAATCCACGTCTACTAGCATAGCATGACATAATAAGCAAACGTAGAAGTAACTCCCAAAGGTTTGATAATAAACAGGTAATAGGTACTACCTCATCTACTTCCCATCCCACAATTTAATTAGATCCTAATCATGCAATGTGTGAGGATTGATCTAATGCAATAAAACTGGGTAGTAGAAAAGTTATGATCAAAGTGTTTATCTAAGGTTGGCAATAAAACTCCGGTTGGCAAAAAGAATCAAATCGAACAAAGCAACAAAAGTCAAACGGCGAAACAAAACAACTTCATTCTAGTAATCTGGATCTAGGGCAAATTTTACAGTAGCAAAATCTTGTTTAAGTTGGTTAAACGGATAAAGGGTTTCGAGACGAAACTCTAGGCGCTTGAATCGCCTGATTCCGATAAACGAGCGAAAAGTTAAACTAAAATGAAAATCGGATCAGGAATCGCGATCAGAAAAATCGCGGATTTAATCCGAGAAAAAGAAAAACGACGAACGTCGAAAAAAAAATTTCTCATTTTTTTTAAATTATTCCCCTCGGAAGAAAAATAAAAAGAAATACTAAACAGACTCCAAAAATTCCAAAATAAATTTTCACGGGCTTCTAAAATCAAGCCGCACAAGGTGAACATTTATTTGGGCCCTAAATGCAATTTTGAAAAATGCACATTTTTTCTAAATTCAAATAAAACTCCGAAATAAAATCCTATTTGATTTTATTATTAAATCCTCAATATTTCTTTATTTTGGGAAAGTCATTTTATTCCCTCTCTCATATTTTTGTAATAGAAATAATTGATGATAAAATAAATAAAATCAAATGATTCTATTCTCAAAATTTGAGAAAACTCGAATATGAAAATAACGAAATACCCAACTCTCTCCGTGGGTCCTTGAGTTGCGTAGAATTTCTAGGATCAACCAAAATGCAAAATAAAAATATGATATGCATGATGATCTAATGTATAACATTCCAAATTGAAAATTTGGGATGTTACAAACCTACCCCCTTAAGATGAATCTCGCCCTCGAGATTCGGGTTGGCTAGAAAATAGGTGAGGGTGGTCCTTGAGCAAATCTTCCTCTCGTTCCCAGGTGGCTTCATCCTCTATGTGGTGGCTCCACTGAACTTTGCAAAATCTGATAACCTTGCTGCGAGTAACTCGATTGGCAAACTCGAGAATCTTAATTGGTTTCTCCTCGTACGTCAAATCGTTATCCAACTGAATAGTTTCCAAAGGCACTGTGTCTCTCAACGGTATATCAGCCATCTCCGCGTGACACTTCTTCAACTGGGAAACGTGGAACACATCATGAACTCCTGACAACCCTTCGGGCAATTCCAACTTGTAGGCCACTTCTCCCATACGCTCCAAAACTCGATATGGTCCTACAAATCGTGGCGCTAGCTTCCCTTTAACTCCAAAACGCTTTGTTCCCCGAAGTGGAGATACTCTAAGATAAGCTCTATCTCCAACTTCGTAAACTGTCTCCTTGCGTTTAGAATCTGCATAACTTTTCTGTCTGGACTGGGCTACCTTGAGCCTATCTCGAATCAACTTCACCTTCTGTTCAGACTCTTTAATCAAGTCAGGTCCAAACAACTAGCGGTCTCCAACTTCGTCCCATGACAACGGTGTCCTGCACCTCCTTCCGTACAATGCTTCGAAAGGGGCCATCTTCAAACTGGTTTGGTAACTGTTGTTGTAAGAGAACTCTGCATATGGCAAATTATCGTCCCAACTAGATCCATAATCTAGCGCACAAGCTCTCAGCATATCCTCCAAAATCTGATTTACTCTCTCGGTCTGTCCATCTGTCTGTGGATGAAAAGTTGTACTGAATTCTAGCCTGGTACCCAAAGTTTCATGCAACTGCTTCCAAAACTTTGAGGTAAACTGGGTTCCTCCATCTGATATGATACTCCTTGGAAATCCATGCAGACATACGATCCTGGTCATGTATATCTTTGCCAACTTAGCACTGGTGTAAGTGGTCTTTACTGGGATGAAATGAGCTACTTTCGTCAATCGATCAACTACAACCCAAATCGAGTCATAGCCTGAACGAGTCCTGGGCAATCCCGTGATAAAATCCATGCCTAGCTTATCCCACTTCCATTCGGGTATCGGCAATGGTTGTAACAATCCTGCTGGCTTCTGATGCTCTGCCTTTACTCTCTGACATACATCACAAACTGCTACATACTCCGCAATATCCTTCTTCATTCCAGTCCACCAGAAAATATCCTTCAAATCCAAATACATCTTGGTATTTCCTGGGTGAATCGAATACGGTGAGTCGTGTGCCTCTTGCAAAATCAACTTCCTGATCTCCGGGTCATTGGGCACATAAACGTGGTCTTCAAACCATAGGGTGTCGTGCTCATCCTCACGAAATCCTTTAGCCTTTTCTTTGCTCAGTTTCTCCTTTATAGCGGCAATCTCTTTGTCAGCTTTCTGAGCTTCCCTGATTTTATCCATCAAGGTTGACTGAATCTCCATTGCTGCTACATAACCTCTCGGAACTATTTCCAAACATAGTTCACGAAGATTTTCTGCTAACTCCTTGGGTATTTCTCCCGTCAATAATGTATTGACATGGCTCTTACGGCTTAATGTGTCAGCTACTACATTAGCCTTTCCGGGATGGTAATGCAATCTCATATCGTAATCCTTGATGAGCTCCAACCATCTCCTTTATCTGAGATTTAATTCCTTCTGTGTGAAAATGTACTTCAAACTCTTATGATCCGTGTACACCTCACAATGATTTCCAATGAGGAAATGTCTCCATGTTTTCAAAGCATGCACTACGGCTGCTAACTCCAAATCATGCGTGGCATAATTTAACTCATGAGGCTTCAGTTGTCTTGAGGCATATGAAACAACTCTCCCTTCCTGCATAAGTACTGCTCCAAGTCCTCGACATGAAGCGTCGCAATACACCTCATAATCTTTGGTCTGGTCTGGCAAAATCAACACTGGTGAGGTAACCAAACGTTTCTTCAACTCCTGGAAACTAGCCTCACACTCCTCTGTCCATATGAGCTTGGTATCCTTCTTCAACAACTCCGTCATAGGCTTCGCAATCTTTGAGAAATTTTCAATAAATCTCCGGTAGTATCCTGCGAGTCCAAGAAAACTCCGGATCTCTCCAACGGTTGTTGGGGCTTCCCACTTAGTCACGGTATCCACTTTAGCGGGATCTACTGCTATACCTTCTCCAGATATAACGTGTCCGAGAAATCCTACTTCCTTCAACCAAAACTCACATTTGCTGAACTTGGCATATAGTTGATGTTCTCTGAGCTTTCCATGTACCAAACGCAAATGCTCCTTATGCTCCTCTTCATTCTTTGAATAAACCAGGATATCATCAATGAACACTACGACGAACTTATCCAAAAATTCCATAAACACTTTGTTCATCATGTTCATAAAATAAGCAGGTGCGTTAGTCAGACCAAATGACATAACGGTATACTCGTACAGCCCATACCTGGTGGTAAAAGCTGTCTTTGGAATATCCTGTTCTCGAATCTACAACTGGTGGTATCCTGATCGCAGATCGATCTTGGAAAATACCTTAGCTCCTTGCAATCGATCAAACAGATCATTAATCATTGGTAGTGGGTACTTGTTCTTGATCGTTACTTCATTCAATCCTCGATAATCAACAACCATCCTTAACGATCCATCCTTCTTCTCCACTAGAAGTACTGGCGATCCCCAAGGCAAAGAACTTGGGCGAATATATCCCTTATCCAGTAACTCCTTAATCTGCTTCTTAATTTCCACCAAATCCTTTGCTGGCATCCTATATGGTCTCTTTGATATTGGCCCTGTGCCTGGCAATAGCTCAATCAAAAACTCAATATCTCTATCCGGTGGCATGCCTGGCAACTCTTCCAGAAATACATCGGGAAAATCCCTTACCACTGGTACTTCCTCCTGCACAACTCCTGTTAGGCAATTTACTTGAGTCCTCTTCGGCACATATCGGGATACATACTTGATCCTTCTCCCTTCTGGTGTGGTAAGCAAAATTGACTTACTAGCACATTCAATAATCCCTTCATACTTTGATAACCAATCCATGCCTAATATCACATCCAATCCTTGTGATTCCAATACTATTAGGTCTGAGGGAAAAACATAGTTACCAATCCTTAATGGTAACCGATCACACCATAGACTAGCCACATACTCTGCTCCAGGCGAGGTTACTAACATGGGTGACCTAAGGGCTTGGGTTGATAGGTTGTACTTATCCACAAATCCCCTTGAGATGTATGAATGCGATGCACCAGTATCAAAAAGAACGAGTGCAGTAAATGACTTAACCAAAAACTTACCTATTACTGCATCAGGCTGAGCTTCAACCTCCTCCACGCTAACGTGGTTCACCTATCCCCTGTTGAAAGGGTTTGGCTTCTTCCCAGAACTTCCATTGCCATTTCCATTTTGTATTTCAGGGCACTCATTGGCATAATGTCTGGTCTTTGAACACTTAAAGCAAGTGACTTGGCTCAGGTCCTTGGCTGGGGTTGATGGGTTGGTGCGGTTCTGGCCGTTGCTTCCTCCATTCCCATTACCATTCCTGGTGCCATTGTGATTGTGCGAGCTACCTCCTCCATGGGTATGCTGGAAATGTCCTCCCGGTCTAGGGGTAAAACGTGGCTTCTGCTGAGCTCCTGAATTATACTTTCCTTGTCCATACTTCCTCTTGCGATTCTCAATCTATTGCTGCTTCCCTTCAATCATAAGAGCACGATCTACCAACTCCTGGTAGTTGTTGAAGGTTGCTACCATCAACTGCATGCTCAACTCATCGTTCAGTCCTTCTAGAAACTTCTCCTGCTTAGCTGCATCCGTAGCAACGTCATCTGGGGCATAACGTGCTAACTTACTAAAGTCCTCCACATACTGGCCAACTGTTCGTCCTCCTTGGCGCAAGTTGCGAAACTCACGCTTCTTCATGGCCATAGCTCCTGCTGAAATATGTGCAGTACGAAAAGCCTGCTGAAACTGGTCCCATGTGACAGTGTCGACTGGGAAAGTGGCTGTGAAATTCTCCCACCATGATGCTGCAGGTCCTTCTAACTGATGTGCGGCAAACTTCACCTTCTCCGCATCTGTGCATCCTGCTGTGGTCAACTCCCTAGCGGTCTTGCGGAGCCAATCATCTGCTACTATCGGCTCGGTGCTACTGGAAAACACCGGCGGATTCAGCCTAAGAAAACGGGCTAACTGGTCAACAGGTGGTGGAGGTGGTGGTGGGTTGTTGTTGTTGTTCCCCTGATTCTGATTCTGGACTAGCAACTGCATCAATGTGTTCTGCTGCTGGATCAACTGAGTGAGCTCTGGTGGGAAGGCAAATCCGGGGTCACGTCTCGGAGGCATCTGAGGGTTTAGAAAATATGAGATATAAGAATAGAGGGGGTCTCAAGAGAAAACACTACCCATATGCACATGAAGCAAAATCAAACAATTCACTTCATTCAATCAAACAAGGGCATACAATCGATCTATCTATCGCAAAAGTGCTCGGACTACTATATTTACATGGTGGACTACTACTAATGATGAGGTGGTCTACTAGAAATATTCTTCGGTTGCAGACTCCATGATATCTGCTCCAGCTTCATCAACATAATCATCATCGCTACTATCTTGTTCCGAGTCGGTGTCGTCGATGATGATGTAGTCTTCCGGGCTAATCTCCTTGGGTTCTTCGTCTTCATCTACTGGCGTAGGGCCTCCCATAAATATTTCAATCTTCTTGATCAGGTCGTCATTCTTCTCCACCAATACTTCAATTTCCTCTTCATAATCTTAACGTGTAGCCTTGAGTTCTTCCTCCAGTTCCTTGATTCTAGTCTTAGCCTTCTTCAAATCTATCATGTCGGCGCACATCTGGTTCTCCTGTCGTCGAATGTGCTGGTTTAGTTCCTGGACAAAATCTGCGATTGATCTATCCTTCCTGGTGCTGATCATCTCCCAGTGTTCATCTCGACGCCCAAAAATCTGGTAGATAGTATCCTTGAGATCCTTGCGGTAGACTTCTCCAATACGTCCCATGGCGATGTGAGCTGCCATGCTCTTTCCTAGACTCCAAGTTGGTGCATCAAAAGAAAATTCTATGGGCTCAGTGACTGGCATGAACGTCCTTCCTGGAACTTGAACTTGAATCATCCAGCGCTCTTCTTCAGGTAAAGTGGCGTTATAGGTTCCCGTGAAGCTTGGTACTCCTATGTTCAGGTATCTAGTGACTTCCTTTAAGTGATGTCCAAAGGGTGTATCTTCATCCAGTTGTGTGAACTTGTTCCTGGCATCCGCCATCCTAAAGAGTAGAAAAGATGAGAGGTCAGAAGAGAAGAGAGTGAATAGTGATCTAGGTCTTTAGCTTAGTGGTCGTGTCCTACAGTCAGCGGGTGCTCCGATACCATCTCTGGAGCGACCAGACCTCAAACAGTCTGATCTCTGTGCTCCGGTGTCATCCCTGGATCAGTAATGCTGACACCACACAGTACTCGGAGGATTTATAGCAGAGTAGCAATCACACACTTATTACATCGAGTGCCTCCATAGAGAACTTATTACAATAAATATGGCTTAAGGCCATCTAATAACGATAACAGCAGAAGGCTTGGAAGATAAGTGAGTCCATCAACTCCAATGGCATCACTGAGTATAGAACCACGACCTAAAAACTCCTTAATCGTCGTCTGAAAAGTCTGCAACATTGATGTTGCAGCCCGAAAACGGGTCAGCACATGGAATATGCTGGCAAGGTAACACATAGAGAGTAATGGAATGAAACAGCTATACTATATGCATATTTGGCTGGTGGAAAGCTCTCTATGGTTACAGTTTTGCATAAAGCCAATTTTTCCCTACTTCAAAGGAATAAATTTATTTAACTATCATGGTGGTTGTTAAACATTGAGAATAGTTGACAGCATTCTCAATCCCAATTAAGCATCATCATTAAACAAAACCCAACAAAATTAATTTAGAGTAACATGTTGGGATTCACATGATAATCCAAGTACTAGATACTCAAGATGTCCATAACCGAGGACACGGCTAACCATGATTAGTTTAATACACTCTGCAGAGGTTTGCGCACTTTTCCCCACAAGACTCGATCGCCTCCGTTTGGTTTCTCGCACTACATGGTGTTTGAGAAGACGGATGACCGAGACATAGTCTTTCAGAAGCGCTAGCACCTTACGATCGGGTAGACCGTACCAACCTACATCCCCTACATCTGCTAGTCTACCACTGTAAGAGTTCGCATGACTTAGTCAACTATGCTAGAGCCCATAATAGCTTGTGGCTGCACATGGAAGTTTCTAGTATGAATAGTCTCATGATCCCTTTGAGCCTGGGTGGCGGTCCAAAAGAAAACAGGCAAGTCCTGGAATACCCAGGTGCCTCAATCCACCCAGATGTGTGTTTAAGTTGCCACCTTAGATAAACCATTAATTAATAAAACTCACATCTGTCATGGATATCACTCACCCAATCCACGTCTACTAGCATAGCATGACATAATAAGCAAACGTAGAAGTAACTCCCAAAGGTTTGATAATAAACAGGTAATAGGTACTACCTCATCTACTTCCCATCCCACAATTTAATTAGATCCTAATCATGCAATGTGTGAGGATTGATCTAATGCAATAAAACTGGGTAGTAGAAAAGGTATGATCAAAGTGTTACTTGCCTTGCTGATGATCCGTGAAACTAGAGATTCGAAGTAACAAGCGGCGCACTCCGGGTATTCTATCACAGACAAACAAACAAGCATACAATAAGTACTCATCTAATGCACAGGTAAAACTCAAATAAGAGATCTAACCAAAAGGTTCAACTTAAGAACTCCGGTTGGCAAAAAGAATCAAATCGAACAAAGCAACAAAAGTCAAACGGCGAAAGAAAACAACTTCGTTCTAGTAATCTGGATCTAGGGCAAATTTTACACTAGCAAAATCTTGTTTAAGTTGGTTAAATGGATAGAGGGTGTCGAGACGAAACTCTAGGCGCTTGAATCGCCTGATTCCGATAAACGAGCGAAAACTTAAACTAAAACGAAAATCGGATCAGGAATCGCGATCAGAAAAATCGCAGATTTAATCCGAGAAAAAGAAAAACGACGAACGCCAAAAAAAAATTTTCGTTTTTTTAAATTATTACCTTCGGAAGAAAAATAAAAAGAAATACTAAATGGACTCCAAAAATTCCGAAATAAATTTTCACGGGCTTCTAAAATCAAGCCGCACAAGGTGAACATTTATTTGGGCCCTAAATGCAATTTTGAAAAACGCACATTTTTCCTAAATTCAAATAAAACACCGAAAAACTCTGAAATAAAATCCTATTTGATTTTATTATTAAATCCTCAATATTTATTTATTTTGGGAAAGTCATTTTATTCCCTCTCTCATATTTTTGTAATAGAAATAGTTGATGATAAAATAAATAAAATCAAATGATCCTATTCTCAAAATTTGAGAAAACTCAAATATGAAAATAACGAAATCCCCAACTCTCTCCGTGGGTCCTTGAGTTGCGTAGAATTTCTAGGATCAACTAAAATGCAAAATAAAAATATGATATGCATGATGATCTAATGTATAACATTCCAAATTGAAAATTTGGGATGTTACAACTATGGTGCCATACAGCTAGGGATGGAGCATCTATCGTTGTCACAACTGAGGTCTCATCGTCTTGTTCGGCTGCTTGCGGGGCCCGCCTTGGCTAGGCCTCATGCCTTCTGAAGTGCTCTCAGTTTTGTATATTCTTTTGTCGGCGCGTTTATATTCACTGGTGGCGACCTTTGATGCCTAGTGTATGTAACCCGCGGTCACATTGCACTTTATTATCATCGGTAGCGAACTTTGATTCCCAGAGGATGTAATATGTCGTAATTTCTTTATTGTATAGTCTAGGTTTATTCTTTGGTCGGTATGCTGTAACTTAGGCCGGAAGGTTCTGTGGATGTCAGTGTTGTCGGTCTTCAGGCTGGCCCGTTACCCATATGGGCCAAAACGTGAGCCTACAATCATCTTGGGCCGTTAGCAGGTCTAAACCTATAGTAGTTTCCCGCCTTTAACAGGCTGAGTAAAGTTCTAGCCAGCTGGGCTAGAGAATACCATGGGCTTTTAATAGGCTAAAACATAGATTGGGCCAGCGTTGGGCCGAAAAATTCACGGGCCAATACAGGCCGAAACTGCCTAAGGCCCATGTTTGGGCCAAATAGGATGAGCAGTTAACGTGCGAAAATATATCTCGGGCCAGTTTGGCCCAATAAAATTATGGGCTTTAAGCAGGCCGGTATCCACGCGGGCCATAGGCCCAAAAGTTTCACGGGCAATTATCGGATGGGCTATAAGCAGGCCTGATTCAACGCGGGCTGTAATTAGGCAAAACTGTTCCACGAGCCATTAATTGGCCTGATCTGCTATGGGCCTCAATTTGGCCCAAAACATGGCAGGTTGTTAACGGGCCAGCCTACTAGTGTCTGAAAAAACATGGTGGGCCTTTAGCTGGGCCGGCCTTTTCACCAGAATGGGCCTCTGTTGGGCCGTGCCACGTGTCGACGTATCATAGGCGCCTCCTTTCCAATGAATGGATGACATCTGTCCCAACGGTGAGCCAACACGTGTTTCTCCGGCCAATGAGAATTTTACACATGGGAAATCCTCATTGGTCTGGACTGTTAGCGGGTTATCGGATCCAAAACCGGACCCGATAGCTTAATGGTGACCCGTTATGGTGGATGCCACGTGTTGGTCACCCTTGACGAAAGCACTTCCATGATGCGCGATTTATCATCATGGAAGTGGACACTTCCATGATGATAATTTTGGTAATGTCGTGGAACACTTCTACAACAGCACAGGTATGACTATCTTGATTCTGTCATAAAACCGTCATGGATGTACATGCATGACAGAAAACGTGAACTACTGTGACAAACACGTATCATCACGGAAGTGTATTTTTTGTAGTGATTTGTTGTATGAGATGATCAAGTTTTGTTAAAGTTATCAGCAACTGGCAGGAGCCTTATGGTTGTCTCTTTATTGCATAAGATGCAAGCGCCATATAATTGCTTTACTTTATCGCTATGCGATAGCAATAGTTGGCGACACGACCATGTGACGACACGTTGATAGAGATCAAGATGATGGAGATCATGGTGTCATGTCAGTGACGATGAAGATCATGACAGTACTTTGGAGATGGAGATCAAAGGCACAAGATGATAATTGCCATATCATGTCACATATTTTGATTGCATGTGATTTTATCTTTTATGCATCTTATTTTGCTTAGTACGGCGGTAGCATTATGAGATGATCCCTTACTAAAATTTCAAGGTATCTGTGTTTTCCTGAGTACGCACCGTTGCGACAGTTCATCGTGCCAAGACACCACATGATGATCGGGTGTGATAAGCTCTATGTTCACATACAACGAGTGCAAGCCAGTTTTGCATGTGCAGAATACTCGGGTTAAACTTGACGAGCCTAGCATATGCAGATATGGCCTCAAGACACTGGAGACCAAAAGATCGAACGTGAATCATATAGTAGATATGATCAACATAGAGATGTTCACCATTGAAGACTACTCCATCTCACGTGATGATCGGACATGGTTTAGTTGATATGGATCACGTGATCATTTAGATGACTCGAGGGATGTCTATCTAAGTGGAGTTCTTAAGTAATATGATTAATTGAACTTAATTTATCATGAACTTAGTCCTGATAGTTTTTGCATATCTATGTTGTAGATCAATAGCTCGCGTTGTAGCTCCCCTATGTTTTTGATATGTTCCTAGAGAAAACTAAGTTGAAAGATGATAGTATCAATGATGCGGACTGGGTCCGTGATGTGAGGATTATCCTTGTTGCTGCACAGAAGAATTATGTCCTTGATGCACCGCTAGGTGACAGAACTATTGCAGGAGGAGATGCACACGTTATGAACGTTCGACAAGCCCGGTATGATGAATACTTGATAGTTTAGTGCACCATGCTTTACAGCTTAGAACCGGCACTTCAAAAACGTTTTGAATGCCATGGAGCATATGAGATGTTCCAAGAGTTGAAATTGGTATTTCAGACTCATGCCCATGTCGAGAGGTATGAGACCTCTGACAAGTACTTTGCCTACAAGATTGAGGAGAATGGCTCAGCCAGTGAGCATGTACTCAGAATGTCTGGGTAGTACAATCGCTTGAATCAAGTGGGAGTTAATCTTCCAGATAAGATATGAAGGAAATATGCCCTAGAGGCAATAATAAAGTTATTATTTATTTCCTTATATCATGATAAATGTTTATTATTCATGCTAGAATTTTATTAACCAGAAACATAATACATGTGTGAATACATAGACAAACAGAGTGTCACTAGTATGCCTCTACTTAACTAGCTCGTTGATCAAAGATGGTTAAGTTTCCTAGCCATTGACATGGGTTGTCATTTGATTAACGAGATCACATCATTAGGAGAATGATGTGATTGACATGACCCATTCCGTTAGCTTAGCACACGATCATTTAAGTATGTTGCTATTGCTTTCTTCATGACTTATACATGTTCGTATGACTATGAGATTATGCAACTCCCGTTTACCGGAGGAACACTTTGTGTGCTACCAAACGTCACAACGTAACTGGGTGATTATAAAGGTGCTCTACAGGTGTCTCCGAAGGTACTTGTTGGGTTGGCGTATTTCGAGATTAGGATTTGTCACTCCGATTGTCGAAGAGGTATCTCTGGGCCCTCTCGATAATGCACATCACTTAAGCCTTGCAAGCATTGCAACTAATGAGTTAGTTGCGGGATGATGTATTACATAACAAGTAAAGAGACTTGCCGGTAACGAGATTGAACTAGGTATTGAGATACCGACGATCGAATCTCGGGCAAGTAACATACTGATGACAAAGGGAACAACGTATGTTGTTATGTGGTCTGACCGATAAAGATCTTCGTAGAATATGTAGGAGCCAATATGAGCATCCAGGTTCCGCTATTGGTTATTGACCGGAGACGTGTCTCGGTCATGTCTACATAGTTCTCGAACCCGTAGGGTCCGCACGCTTAACACTACGATGACAGTTATATTATGAGTTTTATGTTTTGACGTACTGAAGGATGTTCAGAGTCCCGGATGTGATCATGGACATGACGAGGAGTCTCGAAATGGTCGAGACATAAAGATTGATATATTGGAAGCCTATGTTTGGATATTGGAAGTGTTCCGGGTGAAATCAGGATTTTACCGGAGTACCGGGGGTTACCGGAACCCCCCGAGGGATTATTGGGCCTACATGGGCCTTAGTGGAAAAGGAGGGAAGCAAGGGAAGTGTGGGACGCCCCCCCCCCCCAAGGCAGAAACCGAATTGGTTTAGGGCAAAGGGGGTCGGCCCCCCTCTTTCCTTCTATCCCCCTCCCAAGTCCTAATCCAACTAGGAAAAGGGGGGAGTCCTACTCCCGGTGGGAGTAGGACTCCTCCGGCGCACCTCTCCCCTTGGACGGCTGCCCCCCTGCTCCTTTATATACAGGGGTAGGGGGCACCTCTAGACACGCAAGTTGATCGTCTCTTAGCCATGTGCGGTGCCCCCCTCCACCATAGTCCACCTCGATAATACTGTAGCCGTGCTTAGGCAAAGCCCTGCGTCAGTAGAACATCAACATGGTTACCACGCCGTCGTGCTAACAAAACTCTCCCTCAACACTCGTCTGGATCGGAGTTAGAGGGACGTCATCGGGCTGAACGTGTGCTGAACATGAAGGTGCCGTGCGTTTGGTACTTGATCGGTCGGATCGTGAAGACGTACGACTACATCATCCGCGTTGGGCTAATGCTTCCGCTCTCGGTCTACGAGGGTACGTGGACAACACTCTCCCCTCTCGTTGCTATGCATCACCATGATCTTGCATGTGCGTAGGAATTTTTTTGAAATTACTACGTTTCCCAACAGTGGCATCTGAGCCAGGTTTTATGCGTTGATGTTATATACACGAGTAGAACACAAGTGAGTTGTGGGCGATATAAGTCATACTGCTTACCAGCATGTCATACTTTGGTTCGACGGTATTGTTGGATGAAGCGGCCCAGACCGACATTACGCGTACGCTTACGTGAGACTAGTTCTACTGACGTGCTTTGCACATAGGTGGCTGGCGGATGTCAGTTTCTCCAACTTTAGTTGAACCGAGTGTGGCTACGCCCGGTGCTTGCGAAGGTTAGAACAGCACCAATTTGGCAAACTATCGTTGTGGTTTTGATGCGTAGGTAAGACCGGTTCTTGCTAAGCCCGTAGCAGCCATGTACAACTTGCAACAACAAAGTAGAGGACGTCTAACTTGTTTTTGCAGGGCATGTTGTGATGTGATATGGTCAATACGTGATGCTATATTGTATGAGATGATCATGTTTTCTAACTGAGTTATCGGCAACTGGCATGAGCCATATGGTTGTCGCTTTATTGTATGCAATACAATCGCCCTGTAATGCTTTACTTTATCACTAAGCGGTAGCGATAGTCGTGGAATCATAAGATTGGCGAGACGACAACGATGCTACGATGGAGATCAAGGTGTCGCGCCGGTAACGATGGTGATCATGACGGTGCTTCGGAGATGGAGATCACAAGCACAAGATGATGATGGCCATATTATATCACTTATATTGATTGCATGTGATGTTTATCTTTTATGCATCTTATCTTGCTTTGATTGATGGTAGCATTATAAGATGATCCCTCACTAAATTATCAAAGTATAAGTGTTCTCCCTGAGTATGCACCGTTGCGAAAGTTCTTCGTGCTGAGACACCACGTGATGATCAGGTGTGATAGGCTCTACGTTCAAATACAACGGGGGCAAAATAGTTGCACACGTGGAATACTCAGGTTAAACTTGACGAGCCTAGCATATAACAGATATGGCCTCGGAACACGGAGACCGAAAGGTCGAGCGTGAATCATATAGTAGATATGATCAACATAGTGATGTTCACCATTGAAACTACTCCATCTCACGTGATGATCGGACATGGTTAGTTGATTTGGATCACGTGATCACTTAGAGGATTAGAGGGATGTCTATCTAAGTGGGGGTTCTTAAGTAATATGATTAATTGAACTTAAATTTATCATGAACTTAGTACCTGATAGTATCTTTCTTGTCTATGTTGATTGTAGATAGATGGCCCGTGTTGTTGTTCCGTTGAATTTTAATGTGTTCCTTGAGAAAGCAAAGTTGAAAGATGATGGTAGCAATTACACGGACTGGGTCCGTAACTTGAGGATTATCCTCATTGTTGCATAGAAGAATTACATCTTGGAAGCACCGCTGAGTGCCAGGCCTGCTGCTGATGCAACTGATGACGCTAAGAACGTCTGGCAGAGCAAAGCTGATGACTACTCGATAGTTCAGTGTGCCATGATTTACGGCTTAGAACCGGGACTTCAACGACGTTTTGAATGTCATGGAGCATATGAGATGTTCCAGGAGTTGAAGTTAATATTTCAAGCAAATTCCTGGATTGAGAGATATGAAGTCTCCAATAAGTTCTATAGCTGCAAGATGGAGGAGAATAGTTCTGTCCGTGAACATATACTCAGAATGTCTGGGTACCATAATCACTTGACTCAGCTGGGAGTTAATCTTCCGTTGATAGTGTTATTGACAGAGTTCTTCAATCACTGCCACCAAGCTACAAGAGCTTCATGATGAACTATAATATGCAAGGGATGAATAAAACAATTCCCGAGCTCTTCGCAATGCTAAAGGCTGCGGAGGTAGAAATCAAGAAGGAGCATCAAGTGTTGATGGTCAACAAGACCACTAGTTTCGAGAAAAAGGGCAAAGGGAAGAAGAAGGGGAACTTCAAGAAGAACAGCAAGCAAGTTGCTGCTCAAGAGAAGAAACCCAAGTCTGGACCTAAGCCTGAAACTGAGTGCTTCTACTGCAAGCAGACTGGTCACTGGAAGCGGAACTGCCCCAAGTATTTGGCGGATAAGAAGGATGGCAAGGTGAACAAAGGTATATGTGATATACATGTTATTGATGTGTACCTTACTAATGCTCGCAGTAGCACCTGGGTATTTGATACTGGTTCTGTTGCTAATATTTGCAACTCGAAACAGGGGCTACGGATTAAGCGAAGATTGGCTAAGGACGAGGTGACGATGCGCGTGGGAAATGGTTCCAAAGTCGATGTGATCGCGGTCGACACGCTACCTCTACATCTACCTTCGGGATTAGTATTAGACCTAAATAATTGTTATTTAGTGCCAGCGTTGAGCATGAACATTATATCTGGATCTTGTTTGATGCGAGACGGTTATTCATTTAAATTAGAGAATAATGGTTGTTCTATTTATATGAGTAATATCTTTTATGGTCATGCACCCGTGAAGAGTGGTCTATTCTTATTGAATCTCAATAGTAGTGACACACATATTCATAATGTTGAAGCCAAAAGATGCAGAGTTGATAATGATAGTGCAACTTATTTGTGGCACTGCCGTTTAGGTCATATCGGTGTAAAGCGCATGAAGAAACTCCATACTGATGGACTTTTGGAACCACTTGATTATGAATCACTTGGTACTTGCGAACCGTGCCTCATGGGCAAGATGACTAAAACACCATTCTCCGGAACTATGGAGAGAGCAACAGATTTGTTGGAAATCATACATACAGATGTATGTGGTTCGATGAATGTTGAGGCTCGTGGCGGATATCGTTATTTTCTCACCTTCACAGATGATTTAAGCAGATATGGGTGTATCTACTTAATGAAACATAAGTCTGAAATGTTTGAAAAGTTCAAAGAATTTCAGAGTGAAGTTGAAAATCATCGTAACAAGAAAATAAAGTTTCTACGATCTGATCGTGGAGGAGAATATTTGAGTTACGAGTTTGGTCTACATTTGAAACAATGCGGAATAGTTTCGCAACTCACGCCACCCGGAACACCACAGCGTAATGGTGTGTCCGAACGTCGTAATCATACTTTACTAGATATGGTGCGATCTATGATGTCTCTTACAGATTTACCGCTATCGCTTTGGAGTTATGCTTTAGAGACGGCCGCATTCACGTTAAATAGGGCACCATAGAAATCCGTTGAGACGACACCTTATGAATTGTGGTTTGGTAAGAAACCAAAGTTGTCGTTTCTGAAAGTTTGGGGCTGCGATGCTTATGTGAAAAAGCTTCAACCTGATAAGCTCGAACCCAAATCGGAGAAATGTGTCTTCATAGGATACCCAAAGGAGACTGTTGGGTACACCTTCTATCACAGATCCGAAGGCAAGACTTTTGTTGCTAAATTCGGAGTTTTTCTAGAGAAGGAGTTTCTCTCGAAAGAAGTGAGTGGGAGGAAAGTAGAACTTGATGAGGTAACTGTACCTGCTCCCTTATTGGAAAGTAGTTCATCACAGAAAATGGTTTCTGCGACACCTACACCAATTAGTGAGGAAGTTAATGATGATGATCATGAAACTTTAGATCAAGTTGTTACTGAACCTTGTAGGTCAACCAAAGTAAGATCCGCACCAGAGTGGTACGGTAATCCTGTTGTGGAAGTTATGTTACTAGACCATGACGAACCTATGAACTATGAAGAAGCGATGGTGAGCCCAGATTCCGCAAAATGGCTTGAGGTCATGAAATCTGAGATGGGATCCATGTATGAGAACAAAGTGTGGACTTTGGTTGACTTGCCCGTTGACCGGCAAGCAATTGATAATAAATGCATCTTCAAGAAGAAGACTGACTCGACAAGTTCAAGGGATTGACTACGATGAGACCTTCTCACCCGTAGCGATGCTTAAGTCTGTCCGAATCATGTTAGCAATTGTCGCGTTTTATGATTATGAAATATGGCAGATGGATGTCAAAACTACATTCTTGAATGGATTTCTGGAAGAAGAGTTGTATATGATGCAACCGGAAGGTTTTGTCGATCCAAAGGGAGCTAACAAAGTGTGCAAGCTCCAGCGATCCATTTATGGACTGGTGCAAGCCTCTCGGAGTTGGAATAAACGCTTTGATAGTGTGATCAAAGCATTTGGTTTTATACAGACTTTTGGACAAGCCTGTATTTACAAGAAAGTGAGTGGGAGCTCTGTAGCATTTCTGATATTATATGTGGATGACATATTACTGATTGGAAATGATATAGAATTTCTGGATAGCATAAAGGGATACTTGAATAAGAGTTTTTCAATGAAAAACCTCAGTGAAGCTACTTATATATTGGGCATTAAGATCTATAGAGATAGATCAAGACGCTTAATTGGACTTTCACAAAGCACATACCTTGACAAAGTTTTGAAGAAGTTCAAAATGGATCAAGCAAAGAAAGGGTTCTTGCCTGTATTACAAGGTGTGAAGTTGAGTAAGACTCAATGCCCCACCACTGCATAAGATAGGGAGAAAATGAAAGATGTTCCCTATGCTTCAGCCATAGGCTCTATCATGTATGCAATGTTGTGTACCAGACTTGATGTGTGCCTTGCTATAAGCCTAGCAGGGAGGTACCAAAGTAATCCAGGAGTGGATCACTTGACAGCGGTCAAGAACATCCTGAAATACCTGAAAAGGACTAAGGATATGTTTCTCATTTATGGAGGTGACGAAGAGCTCATCGTAAACGGTTACGTTGATGCAAGCTTTGACACTGATCCGGACGATTCGAAATCGCAAACCGGATACGTGTTTACATTGAACGGTGGAGCTGTCAGTTGGTGCAGTTCTAAACAAAGCGTCGTGGCGGGATCTACATGTGAAGCGGAGTACATAGCTGCTTCGGAAGCAGCAAATGAAGGAGTCTGGATGAAGGAGTTCATATCCGATCTAGGTGTCATACCTAGTGCATCGGGTCCAATGAAAATCTTTTGTGACAATACTAGAGCAATTGCCTTAGGGAAGGAATCCAGATTTCACAAGAGAACCAAGCACATCAAGAGACGCTTCAATTCCATCCGGGATCTAGTCTAGGTGGGAGACATGGAAATTTGCAAGATACATACGGATCTGAATGTTGCAGACCTGTTGACTAAGCCTCTTCCACGAGCAAAACATGATCAGCACCAAGGCTCCATGGGTGTTAGAATCATTACTGTGTAATCTAGATTATTGACTCTAGTGCAAGTGGGAGACTGAAGGATGTATGCCCTAGAGGCAATAATAAAGTTATTATTTTGTGGCGACCCGACCCGAATGGATCAAGTCTACTGTGCTCCGGTGTCATCCCTGGATCAGTAATGCTGACACCACACAGTACATCGAAGGATTTATAGCAGAGTGGCAATCACACACTTATTACATCGTTGTCTCAAAGAGAACTTGTTACAATAAATATGGCTTAAGGCCATCTAATAATGATAACAGTGAAAGACTCGGAAGATAAATGGGTCCATCAACTCCAACGGCATCACTGAGTATAGGACCACGACCTAAAAGCACCTTACTCGTTGTCTGAAAAGTCTGCAACATGAGAAGTTGCAGCCCGAAAACGGGTCAGCACATGGAATATGATGGCAAGGTAACACATAGAGAGTAATGGAATGAAACAGCTATACTATATGCATATATGGCTGGTGGAAAGCTCTATGGTTACAGTTTTGCGTAACGCTAGTTTTTCCCTACTGCAAAGGAATAAATTTATTTAACTATCATGGTGGTTGTTAAACATCGAGAATGGTTGACAGCATTCCGATCCCAATTAAGTGAACAATTAAAACCCAACAACATTAATTAGAAGTAACGTGATGAGATTCACATGATATTCAAGTACTAGATGCTCAAGTTGTCCATAACCAGGGACACGGCTAATCATGATTAGTTTGTACACTCTGCAGAGGTTTGCGCACTTTTCCCCACATGACTCGATCGCCTCCGTTTGTTTTCTCGCACTACATGGTGTTTGAGAAACGGATGACCGAGACATAGTCTTTCAGAAGCGCTAGCACCTTACATGTGGGGTAGACCGTACCACCTACAACCCCTACATCTGCTAGTCCACCCCGTAAGAGTTCGCACAACTTAGTCAACTATGCCAGAGCCCATAGTAGCATGTGGCTGCACACGGAAGTTTCTAGCATGAATTATCTTATGATCCCTTTGAGCATGGGTGGCGGTCCAAAATAAAATAGGCAAGTCCTGATAGACATCAGGTGCCTCAATCCACCCAGATGTGTGTTTAAGTTGCCACCTTAGATAAACCATTAAAATTATCAACTCACATCTGTCATGGATATCACTCACCCAATCCACGTCTACTAGCATAGCATGGCATCAATAACAAGCATAGAAGTAACTCCCAAAGGTTTCATAATAATACAGGTAATAGGTACTACCTCATCTACTTCCCATCCCTCAATTTAATTAGATCCTAATCAGGCAATGTGAGAGGATTGATCTAATGCAATAAAACATGGGTTGTAGAAAAGGGTATGATCAAAGTGTTACTTGCCTTGCTGATGATCCGCGAGACCTAGGGTTTCGAAGTAACAAGCGGCGCAATCTGGGTGATCTATCGTAGACAAACAACAAGCACACAATAAGTACTCATCTAATGCACAGGTAAAACTCGAACAAGAGAACGAACCAGAAAGTTCAACTTAAGAACTCCGGTTGCAAAGAAAGAACGAACCGAACAAAGAAACAAAAAACAAACGGCGGAAGAAAACAACTCGGTTCTAGCAAGTTGAAACTAGGTCAAATTTTACTGTAGCAAAGGCTTGTTCAAGTTGATTAGACGGAACGGCGGTTTCAAGACGAAACTCCAGGCGCTTGAATCACCTGATTCCGATAAACGAGCGGGAAGAAAAACTAGAACGAAGATCGGATCTGAGATCGCGATCGTGGAATAAATCCGACGAAAAGAAAGAGACGAACGGTTAAACGAACGGGCGTTCGTTAACCGAGAAAAATCGGTGATCACGTTCGTTGAGACGAACGGTCCGAAAGAAGAACGAAAACCGATCTAGGGTTTCGGAAAAGAAAACCGAAACAAAGAACGAAAGAAAACCGGAACGGTTAAGAAAGAACCGGAACGGTTTAGAAGAAAAACTGAACCGAGGGGAGAAAAAGATACGCGGCGCGGGACAACCTCGGCGAGGCTCCGGCGAACGGCGGCGACGGCGGCTATAGGGCGGCGGCGGCTATAGGGCGGCGGCGGGGGGTGAGGGGCGCGGTGTGGGGCGCGGCTAAGGAGGAGAGGGGCTTGGGATTGATGTGAGGAGAGGGGGGGTTTGGGGTGTATTTATATAGGTGGGGGGGATTACTTGGGGTAGGGGGCAAGCAAAAGAGAGAAAACAAAACAAGGAAAGGGGGGGCTAACCGGCCTAGAGTCCCGCTGGGACTCGGCCTGGGGCGGCGGCTGCCTGCGCCTGGCGCCTGGCGCACGTGCGGCTGGGGCTGGGGCCTGGCCGGCCGGCCTGCTAGCTGGGCCTTGGCCCAAGGCGCTGCGAAGATTTTTTTTTTTCGGTTTCGCGCGCAGAAAAACAGAAAGAAAACTATCTAAACGAACTCCGAAAAATCTAAAGTAAATTTTCTCCGACTCCTAAAAATGAGTCGAATAAAATGAACTTTTCTCCGGGCCTAAAATGCAATTTTTGAAAACACACATTTTTCCCTATCCAAATAAAAGCAAACAAACACCGAAAACCAAAATTTGATTTATTCATTAGATCTTCATTTTTTTCCTAAATTTGGGAAAGTCATATTATTCCCTCTCTTATATTTTTGATATTGGAAAAATAATTGAAGATGAAATAAATAAATCAAATATCCTCTTTTCAAAATTTGAGAAAACTCTCAAGTATGAAAATAACGAAATCTCCAACTCTCTCCGAGGGTCCTTGAGTTGCGTGAAATTTCTAGGATCAACCAAAATGCATGAAAATATGATATGCATGATGATCTAGTGTATAACATTCCAAATTGCAAAATTTGGGATGTTACAAACCTACCCCCCTTAAGATGAATCTCGCCCTCGAGATTCGGGTTGGCTAGAAAATAGGTGAGGGTGGTCCTTGAGCAAATCTTCTTCTCTTTCCCAGGTGGCTTCATCCTCTGAGTGGTGGTTCCACTGAACTTTGCAAAACTTGATAACCTTGTTGCGGGTAACTCTGCTGGCATAATCGAGAATCTTAACTGGCTTCTCCTCATATGTTAAGTCATCCTTCAACTGAATCGCTTCGAGTGGCACGGTATCTCTTAGCAGTACCTCCGCCATCTCGGCATGACATTTCTTCAGCTGAGAAACATGGAATACATCATGAACTCCTGACACTCCCTCTGGTAATTCCAACTTATAGGCAACTTCTCCCATACGTTGCAAGATCTTATACGGTCCAACGAAACGCAGTGCTAATTTTCCCTTCACTCCAAAGCACTTAACTCCTCGAAGTGGGGATACTCGGAGGTAAACTCTGTCTCCGGTTTCATAGACTGTATCCTTGTGTTTAGAATCTGCGTGGCTCTTCTGCCTGGACTGGGCTACCTTGAGCCTATAGCGAATCAACTAACTTTCCGTTCAGACTCCTTAATCAAATCTGGTCCAAAGAATTGACGGTCTCCAACTTCGTCCCATGACAACGGTGTCCTGCACCTCCTTCCGTATAAAGCTTTGAAAGGTGCCATCTTCAAACTGGTTTGGTAATTGTTGTTATAAGAAAACTCCGCATACGGCAAGTTATCGTCCCAACTAGATCCATAATCTAGTGCACAAGCTCTCAGCATATCTTCCAAAATTTGATTGACTCTCTCAGTCTGTCCATCCGTCTGCGGATGAAAAGCTGTGCTGAACTCTAGTCTGGTTCCTAAAGTTTCTTGCAACTGATTCCAAAACTTTGAGGTAAATTGGGTTCCTCTATCTGATACGATACTCCTCGGAACTCCATGCAAACAAATGATCCTAGTCATGTATATCTTTGCCAACTTAGCACTGGTGTAAGTGGTCTTAACTGGAATGAAATGTGCTACCTTCGTCAAACGATCAACTACTACCCATATCAAGTCATAGCCTGCTTTTGTCCTGGGTAGTCATGTGATAAAATCCATGCCTATCTTATCCCACTTCCACTCGGGTATCGGCAATGGTTGTAACAACCCTGCTGGCTTCTGATGCTCTGCCTTTACTCTCTGGCATACGTCACAAACTGCTACATATGCTGCAATATCCTTCTTCATTCCGGTCCACCAGAATGTTTCCTTTAAATCCAAATACATCTTGGTATTCCCTGGGTGAATCGAATACAGTGAATCATGTGCCTCTTGCAAAATCAACTTCCTGATCTCCGGGTCAGTGGGCACATAAACACGGTCCTCAAACCATAAGGTATCGTGCTCATCCTCACGAAATCCCTTTGCTTTTCCTTCGCTCAATTTCTCTTTTATAGCAATAATCTCCTTGTCAGATTTCTGAGCTTCTCTGATCTTATCCATCAATGTTGACTGAATCTCCAATGCTGCTACATAGCCTCTCGGAACTATTTCCAAACATAGCTCACGAAGGTTTTCTGCTAACTCCTTTGGTACTTCTCCCGCCACTAGGGTGTTGACATGGCTCTTACGGCTCAATGCGTCAGCTACTACATTAGCTTTTCCGGGATGGTAATGCAATCTCATATCATAATCCTTGATGAGCTCCAACCATCTCCTTTGTCGGAGGTTCAACTCCTTCTGAGTGAAAATGTACTTCAAACTCTTGTGATCCGTGTACACCTCATAATGATTTCCAATGAGGAAATGTCTCCACGTTTTCAATGCATGCACTACGGCTGCTAACTCCAAATCATACATGGCATAATTCAACTCATGAGGCTTCAGTTGTCGTGAAGCATACGAAACAACTCTTCCTTCCTGCATCAGCACCGCTCCAAGTCCTCGACGTGAAGCGTCGCAATACACCTCATAATCCTTGGTCTGATCTGGCAAAATCAATACTGGTGAGGTAACCAAGCGTTTCTTCAACTCCTGGAAACTAGCCTCACATTCCTCAGTCCAATTGAACTAGTATCCTTCTTCAACAATTCAGTCATAGGCTTTGCAATCCTTGAAAAGTTCTCAATGAATCTCCGGTAGTATCCTGCGAGTCCAAGAAAACTCCGGATCTCTCCAACTGTTGTTGGTGCTTCCCATTCGGTTACGGTCTCAACCTTTGTGGGGTCAACTGCTATACCTTCTCCGGATATAACGTGTTCGAGGAATCCAACTTCCTTCAACCAAAACTCACATTTGCTGAATTTGGCGTATAACTGATGTTCCCTTAGTTTCTTCAAAACCAAACGCAAATGTTCCTTATGCTCCTCTTCATTCTTTGAATAAACCAGGGTGTCATCAATGAACACTACGACGAACTTATCCAAAAACTCCATAAACACTTTGTTCATCAGGTTCATAAAATAGGCAGGTGCGTTAGTCAATCCAAATGACATAACGGTATACTCATACAGTCCATATCTCGTGGTGAATGCTGTCTTAGGTATGTCCTGCTCCCGAATCTTCAATTGATGGTACCCTGATCGCAAATCGATCTTGGAAAACACTTTAGCTCCTTGCAAACGATCAAACAGATCATTAATCATTGGCAGTGGGTACTTGTTCTTGATGGTTACTTCATTCAATCCCCGATAATCAACAACCATCCTTAATGATCCATCCTTCTTTTCCACTAGAAGTACGGGTGATCCCCAAGGCGAAGAACTTGGGCGAATGTAACCTTTATCCAATAACTCCTTAATCTGATTCTTAATTTCCACCAAATCTTTTGCTGGCATCCGGTACAGTCGCTTCGATATTGGGCCTGTACCTGGCAATAACTCAATCAAAAACTCAATGTCTCTATCCGGTGGCATGCCTGGTAATTCCTCAGGAAATACATTAGGAAAATCCTTTACCACTGGTACTTCTTCTTGCACAACTCCTGTTAGGCAATTCACTTGTGTCCTTTTTGGTACATGCCGGGATACATACTTGATCCTTCTCCCTTCTGGTGTGGTAAGCAAAATTGACTTACTAGCACACTCAATATTCCCTTTATACTTTGATAACCAATCCATGCCTAATATCACATCCAGTCCTTGAGATTCCAATACTATTAGGTCTGAGGGAAAAACATAGTTACCAATCCTTAATGGTAACCGATCACACCATAAACTTGCCACATACTCTGCTCCTGGCGAGGTTACTAACATGGGTGACCTAAGGGCTTGGGTTGATAGGTTATACTTATCCACAAATCCCCTTGAGATGTATGAATGCGATGCACCAGTATCAAAAAGAACAAGTGCAGTAAATGACTTAACCAAAAACTTACCTATTACTGCATCGGGCTGAGCTTCAACCTCCTCCACGCTAACGTGGTTCACCTGTCCCCTGTTGAAAGGGTTCGGCTTCTTTCCAGAACTTCCATTGCCATTTCCATTCTGGCCTTCGGGACATTCATTGGCATAATGTCCGGTCTTGGAACACTTGAAACAGGTGACTTGACTCAGGTCTCTCTTGGTTGGGGTCGATGGGGTGGTCCGGTTCTGGCCGTTGCTTCCTCCATTCCCATTACCATTCTTGTGGCCATTATGGTTGTGCGAGCTACCTCCTCCATGGGTGTGCTGAAACTGAAATCCCGGTTTAGGGGTAAAACGGGGCTTCTGCTGGGTTCCAGAGTTATACTTCCCCTGTCCATACTTCCTCTTACGGTTTTCAATCTGCTGTTGCTTCCCTTCAATCATGATGGCACAATCTACCAACTCCTGGTAGTTGTTGAAACTCGCTACCATCAACTTCATGCTTAGTTCATCATTCAGTCCTTCCAAAAACTTCTCCTGCTTAGCTGCATCCGTAGCAACGTCATCTGGGGCATAACGTGCTAACTTGCTGAAATCGTCAATGTACTGGCCAACTGCCCTTCCTCCTTGGCGTAAGTTGCGAAACTCACGCTTCTTCATGGCCATAGCTCCGGCTGAAACATGGGCAGTGCGGAAAGCTTGCTGAAACTGATCCCATGTGACAGTGTCAACTGGGTAAGTGGCTGTGAAATTCTCCCACCATGCTGCCGCGGGTCCGTCAAGCTGGTGAGCGGCAAACTTCACTTTCTCACCATCCGTGCATCCTGCAGTGGTCAACTCCCTTCCTATCTTGCGGAGCCAATCGTCTGCTACTATTGGCTCGGTGCTACTGGAAAACACCGGCGGATTCAGCCTAAGGAAACGGGCTAAGTGGTCAACAGGTGGTGGTGGTGGTGGGTTGTTGTTGTTGTTGTTCTGCTGGTTCTGGACTAACATCTGCATCAATTTATTTTGTTGCTGGATCAATTGAGTGAGCTCCGGTGGAAATCCATTGTCACGTCTCGGAGGCATCTGAGGGTTTAGAAAAGAAGAGAATTAAGAATAGAGTGAGGTCTAAGGGAAAACACTACCCCAATGCACATGAGCAAATGCACACAAAATCACTTCATTCAATCAAACAAGGGCTTACAATCGGTCTAAAACTATCGCAAAAGTGCTCGACTATAATGTTTACAGGGGGGAAATGCTACTACTATCTGGTGGTCATCTAGAAATTTGAACCGGTGGAAGACTCCATGATATCTGCTCCAGCTTCGTCTTCAAAGTCGGGTTCACTTGGATCCGAATCGGTGTCGTCGATGATGATGTAGTTGTCCGGACATGCGACGTACTCGTCTTCCTCCTTGGATGCTAACTTCCTCTTGAGTTCTTCAATCTCCTGCTTAAGATCGCCATTGTGTCTCGCTAGAGCTACGATCTCGTCCATGTAGTCCTTGCGTGTAGACTTCAGTTCTCCTTCTAGCTCGATGATCCTTGCCTTTGCATTCTTCAACTCTATCATATCATTGCACATCTGGTTCTCGTGGTGTCGAATGTGCTGGTTTAACTTCTGGATGAATGATGCAATGGATCTATCCTTCTTGGTGCTGACTAACTCCCATTGTTCATTTCGGCGTCCGCAAATCTGGTAGATAGTGTCCTTGAGGTCTTCTTGGTAAACTTCTCCAATGCGTCCTATGGTGATATGAGCTGCCATGCTCTTTCCCAAACTCCAGGTTGGTGCATTGAAAACACTATCTATAGGCTTCGTGATTGGCGCGAATGTCCTTCCCGGAACGTGAGCTTGAATCTTCCAGCGCTCCTCTTCAGGCAGAGTGGCGTTAAGGTTCCCGTGAAGCTTGGTAATCCGATATTCAGGTACTTGGTGACTTCCTTCAGGTGAAATCCAAAAGGTGTGCCTTCATCCGGTTGAGCGTACTTAATCTTCGCGTGCGTCATCCTAAAAGAGTAGAAAAGATGAGGAGTTAGAAAATGAGAAGAGAATGGTGATCTATGGCTTTAACTTAGTGGTCGTGTCCTACAGTCAGCGTGTGCTCTGATACCATCTCTGTGGCGACCCGACCCGAATGGATCAAGTCTACTGTGCTCCGGTGTCATCCCTGGATCAGTAATGCTGACACCACACAGTACATCGAAGGATTTATAGCAGAGTGGCAACCACACATTTATTACATCGTTGTCTCAAAGAGAACTTGTTATAATAAATATGGCTTAAGGCCATCTAATAATGATAATAGCGGAAGACTCGGAAGATAAATGGGTCCATCAACTCCAACGGCATCACTGAGTATAGGACCACGACCTAAAAGCACCTTACTCGTCGTCTGAAAAGTCTGCAACATGAGAAGTTGCAGCCCGAAAACGGGTCAGCACATGGAATATGCTGGCAAGGTAACACATAGAGAGTAATGGAATGAAACAGCTATACTATATGCATATATGGCTGGTGGAAAGCTCTATGGTTATAGTTTTGCGTAAGGCCAGTTTTTCCCTACTGCAAAGGAATAAATTTATTTAACTATCATGGTGGTTGTTAAACATCGAGAATGGTTGACAGCATTCCGATCCCAATTAAGTGAACAATTAAAACCCAACAACATTAATTAGAAGTAACGTGATGAGATTCACATGATATTCAAGTACTAGATACTCAAGTTGTCCATAACCGGAGACACGGCTAATCATGATTAGTTTGTACACTCTGCAGAGGTTTGCGCACTTTTCCCCACATGACTCGATCGTCTCCGTTTGTTTTTTCTCGCACTACATGGTGTTTGAGAAACGGATGACCAAGACATAGTCTTTTAGAAGCGCTAGCACCTTACATGTGGGATAGACCGTACCACCTACAACCCCTACATCTGCTAGTCCACCTCGTAAGAGTTCGCACAACTTAGTCAACTATGCCAGAGCCCATAGTAGCATGTGGCTGCACACGGAAGTTTCTAGCATGAATTATCTTATGATCCCTTTGAGCCTGGGTGGCGGTCCAAAATAAAACAGGCAAGTCCTGATAGACATCAGGTGCCTCAATCCACCCAGATGTGTGTTTAAATTGCCACCTTAGATAAACCATTAAAATTATCAACTCACATCTGTCATGGATATCACTCACCCAATCCACGTCTACTAGCATAGCATGGCATAAATAGCAAGCGTAGAAGTAACTCCCAAAGGTTTCATAATAATACAAGTAATAGGTACTACCTCATCTACTTCCCATCCCTCAATTTAATTAGATCCTAATCATGCAATGTGAGAGGATTGATCTAATGCAATAAAACATGGGTTGTAGAAAAGGGTATGATCAAAGTGTTACTTGCCTTGCTGATGATCCGCGAGACCTAGGGTTTCGAAGTAACAAGCGGCGCAATCCGGGTGATCTATCGCAGACAAACAACAAGCACACAATAAGTACTCATCTAATGCACAGGTAAAACTCGAACAAGAGAACGAACCAGAAAGTTCAACTTAAGAACTCCGGTTGCAAAGAAAGAACGAACCGAACAAAGAAACGGAAAACAAACGGCGGAAGAAAACAACTCGGTTCTAGCAAGTTGAAACTAGGTCAAATTTTACTGTAGCAAAGGCTTGTTCAAGTTGATTAGACGGAACGGCGGTTTCGAGACGAAACTCCAGGCGCTTGATTCACCTGATTCCGATAAACGAGCGGGAAGAAAAACTAGAACGAAGATCGGATCTGAGATCGCGATCATGGAATAAATCCGACGAAAAGAAAGAGACGAACGGTTAAACGAACGGGCGTTCGTTAACCGAGAAAAATCGGTGATCATGTTCGTTGAGACGAACGGTCCGAAAGAAGAACGAAAACCGATCTAGGGTTTCGGAAAATAAAACCGAAACAAAGAACGAAAGAAAACTGTAACGGTTAAGAAAGAACCAGAACGGTTTAGAAGAAAAACTGAACCGAGGGGAGAAAAAGAGACGCGGCGCGGGACAACCTCGGTGAGGCTCCGGCGAACGGCGGCGACGGCGGCTATAGGGCGCGGCGGCTATAGGGCGGCGGCGGCTATAGGGCGGCGGCGGCGGGTGAGGGGCGCGGGGTGGGGCGCGGCTAAGGAGGAGAGGGGCTTGGGATTGATGTGAGGAGAGGGGGGGGGTTGGGGTGTATTTATATAGGTGGGGGGATTACTTGGGGTAGGGGGCAAGCAAAAGAGGGAAAACAAAACAAGGAAAGGGGGGGCTAACCGGCCTAGAGTCCCGCTGGGACTCGGCTTGGGGCGGCGGCTGCCTGCGCCTGGCGCCTGGCGCGCGCGCGGCTGGGGCTGGGGCCTGGCCGGCCGGCCTGCTGGCTGGGCCTTGGCCCAAGGCGCTGCGAAGATTTTTTTTTTCGATTTCGCGCGCAGAAAAACAAAAAGAAAACTATCTAAACGAACTCCGAAAAATCTAAAGTAAATTTTCTCCGACTCCTAAAAATGAGTCGAACAAAATGAACTTTTCTCCGGGCCTAAAATGCAATTTTTGAAAACACGCATTTTTCCCTATCCAAATAAAAGCAAACAAACACCGAAAACCAAAATTTGATTTATTCATTAGATCTTCATTTTTTCCTAAATTTGGGAAAGTCATATTATTCCCTCTCTTATATTTTTGATATTGGAAAAATAATTGAAGATGAAATAAATAAATCAAATGATCCTCTTTTCAAAATTTGAGAAAACTCTCAAATATGAAAATAACGAAATCTCCAACTCTCTCCGAGGGTCCTTGAGTTGCGTGAAATTTCTAGGATCGACCAAAATGCATGAAAATATGATATGCATGATGATCTAGTGTATAACATTCCAAATTGCAAAATTTGGGATGTTACATATTTATTTCCTTATATCATGATAAATGTTTATTATTCATGCTAGAATTGTATTAACCGGAAACATAATACATGTGTGAATACATAGACAAATAGAGTGTCACTAGTATGCCTCTACTTAACTAGCTCGTTGATCAAAGATGGTTAAGTTTCCTAGCCATTGACATGGGTTGTCATTTGATTAATGGGATCACATCATTAGGAGAATGATGTGATTGACATGACCCATTCCGTTAGCTTAGCACACGATCATTTAAGTATGTTGCTATTGCTTTCTTCATGACTTATACATGTTCGTATGACTATGAGATTATGCAACTCCCGTTTACCGGAGGAACACTTTGTGTACTACCAAACGTCACAACGTAACTGGGTGATTATAAAGGTGCTCTACAGGTGTCTCCGAAGGTACTTGTTGGGTTGGCGTATTTCGAGATTAGGATTTGTCACTCCGATTGTCGGAGAGGTATCGCTGGGCCCTCTCGGTAATGCACATCACCTAAGCCTTGCAAGCATTGCAACTAATGAGTTAGTTGCGGGATGATGTATTATGGACCGAGTAAAGAGACTTGTCGGTAACGAGATTGAACTAGGTATTGAGATACCGACGATCGAATCTCGGGCAAGTAACATACCGATGACAAAGGGAACAACGTATGTTGTTATGCGGTCTGACCGATAAAGATCTTCGTAGAATATGTAGGAGCCAATATGAGCATCCAGGTTCCACTATTGGTTATTGACCGGAGACGTGTCTCGGTCATGTCTACATAGTTCTCGAACCCGTAGGGTCCGCACGCTTAACGCTACGATGACAGTTATATTATGAGTTTTATGTTTTGATGTACCAAAGGTTGTTCGGAGTCCCGGATGTGATCACGGACATGACGAGGAGTCTCAAAATGGTCGAGACAATGAAGATTGATATATTGGAAGCCTATGTTTGGATATCGGAAGTGTTCCGGGTGAAATCGGGATTTTACCGGAGTACCGGGGGGTTACCGGAACCCCCCGGGGGCTTAATGGGCCTACATGGGCCTTAGTGGAAAAGGAGGGAAGCAAGGGAAGTGTGGGATGCTCCCCCCCCAAGGCCCAAACCGAATTGGTTTAGGGCAAAGGGGGCCGGCCCCCCTCTTTCCTTCTTCCCCCCTCCCAAGTCCTAATCCAACTAGGAAAAGGGGAGAGTCCTACTCCCGGTGGGAGTAGGACTCCTCTGGCGCGCCTCTCCCCTTGGCCCCCCTCCCCTTGCTCCTTTATATACAGGGGTAGGGGGCACCTCTAGACACGCAAGTTGATCAAGTTGATCATCTCTTAGCCGTGTGTGGTGCCCCCCTCCACCATAGTCCACCTCGATAATACTATAGCGGTGCTTAGGCGAAGCCCTGCGTCGGTAGAACATCAACATCGTCACCACGCCGTCGTGCTGACAAAACTCTCCCTCAACACTCGGCTGGATCGGAGTTAGAGGGACGTCATCGGGCTGAGCGTGTGCTGATCTCGGAGGTGCCATGCGTTCGGTACTTGATCGGTCGGATCATGAAGACGTACGACTACATCAGTTGCGTTGTGCTAACGCTTCCGCTCTCGGTCTATGAGGGTACGTGGACAGCACTCTCCCCTCTCGTTGCTATGCATCACCATGATCTTGCGTGTGCGTAGGAATTTTTTTTAAATTACTATGTTTCCCAACAAGATAGTGATTGACATAGTTCTCTAGTCACTATCACCAAGCTACTAGAACTTCGTGATGAATTATAATATGCAAGGGGTGACGAAAATGATTCCCGAGCTCTTCACGATGCTAAAATCGGTGAAGGTAGAAATCGAGAAATAGCATTAAGTATTGATGATTAACAAGACCACTAGTTTCAAGAAAAAGTGGCAAAGGAAAATAAAGGGAACTTCGAGAAAGAATGGCAATCAAGTTGCCACTCCCGTGAAGAAACCCAAAGCTAAACCTAAGCCTGAAACTGAGTGCCTCTACTGCAAAGGGAATGGTCACTGGAAGCGGAACTACCCCAAATACTTGGCGAATAAGAAGGATGGCAAAGTGAAAGGTATATTTGATATACATGTTATTGATGTGTACTTTGCCAGTGTTCATAGTAACCCCAGGGTATTTGATACTGTTCAGTTGCTAAGATTAGTAACTTGAAACAGGAGTTAAAAAATGAACATAGACTAGTTAAGGGCGAGGTGACGATGTGTGTTGGAAATGATTCCAAGGTTGATAAGATCACCATTGCACACTCCTTTTACCTTCGGGATTAGTGTTGAACCTAAAACAAATGGTATTTGGTGTTTTGCGTTGAGCATGAATATGATTGGATCATGTTTATTGCAATACATTTATTCATTTAAGTCAAAGAATAATTGTTGTTCTGTTTACATGAATAAAACCGTCTATGGTCATACACTTAATATAAATGGTTTATTGAATCTCGATCTTAGTGATACACATATTCATAATATTGATGCCAAAAGATGCAAAGTTGATAATGATAGTGCAACATACTTATGGCACTTCCGTTTAGGTCATATTGGTGTAAAGCACATGAAGAAACTCCATGAGGATGGACTTTTGGAATCACTTGATGCTTGCGAACCATGCCTCATGGGCAAGATGACTAAGACTCCATTCTCCGGAACAATGGAGCGAGCCACTGACTTATTGGAAACAATACATACTAATGTATGTGGTCCGATGAGTGTTGAGGCTCGTGGCCGGTATCGTTATTCTCTGACCTTCACAGATGATCTGAGCAGATATGGGTATATCTACTTAATGAAACATAAGTCTAAAACATTTGAAAAAGTTCAAAGAATTTTCAGAGTGAAGTGGAAAATCATCGTAACAAGAAAATAAAGTTACTACAATCTGATCATGGAGGCAAATGTTTGAGTTACGAGTTTGGTCTTCATTTAAAACAATGTGGAATAGTTTTGCAACTCACACCACCTGGAACACCACAGCATAATGGTGTGTCCGAACGTCATAACCGTACTTTATTAGATATGGTGCGATCTATGATGTCTCTTACCAATTTACCACTATCGTTTTGGGGTTATGCATTAGAGACAACTGCATTCACATTAAATAGGGCACCATCTAAATCCGTTGAGACGACACCTTATGAACTATGGTTTGGCAAGAAACCTAAGATGTCATTTCTTAAAGTTTGGGGTTGCCATGCTCATGTGAAAAAGCTTCAACCTGATAAGCTCGAACCCAAATCGGAGAAATGCATCTTCATAGGATACCCAAAGGAAACTGTTGGGTACACATTCTATCACAGATCCAAAGGCAAGATATTGATTGCTAAGAATGGATCCTTTATAGAGAAGGAGTTTATCTCGAAAGAAGTGAGTGGGAGGAAAGTAGAACTTGATGAGGTAATTGTACCTTCTTCCTAATTGGAAAATGGTCCATCACAGAAATTAGTTCCAGTGATGCCTACACCAATTAGTGAGGAAGTTAATGATCATGATCATGAAACTTCAGATCAAGTTACTACCTAACCTCGTAGGTCAAACAGAGTATGTTACGCCCCAGAGAGGTACGGTAATCCTGTTCTAGAAGTCATGTTACTAGACCATGACGAACCTACGAACTATGAGGAAGCGATGATGAACTCAGATTCCGCGATATGGCTTGAGGCCATGAAATCTGAGACGGGATCCATGTATAAGAACAAAGTGTGGACTTTGGTGGACTTGCTCGATGATCGGCGAGCCATAAAGAATAAATAGATCTTCAAGAGGAAGACAGACGCTGATGGTAGTGTTACTATCTACAAAGGTTGAATTGTCGAAAAAGGTTTTCGACAAGTTCAAGGTGTTGAATACGATGAGATTTTCTCACTTGTATCGATGCTTAAAGTCTGTCCGAATCATGTTAGCAATTGCCACATTTTATGAAATCTGACAAATGGATGTCAAAACTGCATTCCTTAATGGATTTATTAAAGAAGAGTTGTATATGATGCAACCAGAAGGTTTTGTCAATCCTAAAGGTGCTAATAAAATGTGCAAGCTCCAGCGATCCATCTATGGACTGGTGCAAGCATCTCGAAGTTGGAATATATGCTTTGGTGAGTTGATCAAAGCACATAGTTTTATACAGACTTGCGGTGAAGCCTGTATTTACAAGAAAGTGAGTGGGAGCACTACAACCTTTCTGATAAGTATACGTGAATAACATATTGTTGATCGGAAATGATGTAGAATTTTCTGGAAAGCATAAAGGAGTGTTTGAAAGGAGTTTTTCAAAGAAAGACCTCGGTGAAGCTGCTTACATATTGGGCATCAAGATCTATAGAGATAGATCAAGACGCTTGATAAGATTTTTCAATGAGTACATACCTTGACAAGATTTTAAAGTAGTTCAAAATGGAACAGTCAAAGAAGGAGTTCTTGCCAGTATTGCAAGGTGTAAAGTTGAGTAAGACTCAAAACACGACCACGACAAAAAATATAAAGAGAATGAAAGTCATTCCCTATGCCTCAGCCATATATTATATAAATTATGCTATGTCGTCTACCAAACCTATTGTGTACCTTGCCATGAGTTTGGCAAGGGGGTACGATATTGATCCAGGAGTGGATCACTGGACAATGGTCCAAATTATCCTTAGAATACTAAGGAGATACTTCTCGGTTATGGAGGTGATAAAGAGTTAGTTGTAAAGAGTTACGTTGATGCAAGCTTTTACACTGATCCAGATGACTCTGAGTCTCAATCTGGATACATACTGAAAGTGAGCAATTAGCTAGAGTAGCTCTGTGCAGAGCATTGTAGACATAGAAAATTGGAAAAATACATACGGCTCTGTATGTGGCGGACCCGTTGACTAAACTTCTCTCACAAGCAAAACATGATCACACCTTAGTACTCTTTGGGTGTTAATCACATAGCGATGTGAACTAGATTATTGACTCTAGTAAACCCTTTGGGTGTTAGTCACATGGAGATGTGAACTATTGGTGTTAAATCACATGACGATGTTAACTAGATTATTGACTCTATTGCAAGTGGGAGACTGAAGGAAATATGCCCTAGAGGCAATAATAAAGTTATTATTTATATTTCCTTATATCATGATAAATGTTTATTATTCATGCTAGAATTGTATTAACCGGAAACTTAGTACATGTGTGAATACATAGACAAAACAGAGTATCCCTAGTATCTCGCTACTAGACTAGCTCGTTAATCAAAGATGGTTAAGTTTCCTGAGCATAGACATGTGTTGCCATTTGATGAACGGGATCACATCATTATAGAATGATGTGATGGGAAAGACCCATCCGTTAGCTTAGCATAATGATCATTTAGTTTTATTGCTATTGCTTTCTTCATGACTTATACATGTTCCTCTGACTATGAGGTTATGCAACTCCCGAATACCAGAGGAACACCTTGTGTGCTATCAAACGTCACAACATAACTGGGTGATTACAAAGATGCTCTACAGTTGTCTCCGAGTGGTGTTTGTTGAGTTGGCATAGATCAAGATTAGGATTTGTCACTCAGTGTATCGGAGAGGTATCTCTGGGCCCTCTCGGTAATGCACATCACTATAAGCCTTGCAAGCAATGTGACTAATGAGTTAGTTATTGGATGATGCATTATGTAACGAGTAAAAAGACTTGCCGGTAACAAGATTGAACTAGGTATGATGATACCGACGATCGAATCTCGGGCAAGTAATATACCGATGAAAAAGGGAATAACGTATGTTGTTATGCGGTTTGACCGATAAAGAGCTTCATAGAATATGTAGGAGCCTATATGAGCATCCAAGTTCCGCTATTGGTTATTGACCGGAGATGTGTCTCGGTCATGTCTACATAGTTCTCGAACCCATAGGATCTGCACGTTTAACATTTCATGACGATTTATATTATGAGTTATGTGATTTGATGACCGAAGTTTGTTTGGAGTCCCGTATGAGATCACGGACATGACAAGGAGTCTCGAAATGGTCGAGAGGTAAAGATCGATATGTTGGAAGGCTATATTCGGACATCGGAAAGGTTCCGAGTGATTCGGGTATTTTTCGGAGTAACAGAGAGTTACGGGAATTCGCCGGGGGAAGTTAATGGACCTTATTGGGCTTTAGTGGAGAGAGGGAAGAAGGGCCACGAGGTGGCATGCACCTCCCCCCTGCCCAAACCAAATTGGACAAGGGGTGGGGGCACGGCCCCCCTTTCCTTCTCCCTCTCTCTGCTTTCCTTCTTTCCTACTCTGAAAAGGAAAGGGAATCCTACTAGGACTTGGGAGTCCTAGTAGGATTCCCTACACTTGGCGCGCCCCTAGGAGGGCCGGCCTCTCTCCCTCCCTCCTTTATATACGTGGGCAGGGGGCACCCCAAAGGCACTCCAAGATTTGTCTTAGCCGTGTGTGGTGCCCTCCTCCACAGTTACACACCTCTGTCATATCGTCGTAGTGCTGAGGTGAAGCCATGCGCCGGTAACTGCATCATCATCGTCGCCACGCCATTGTGCTGATGGAAGTCTCCCACGTCCTCAACTGGATCAAGAGTTCGAGGGACGTCATTGAGTTGAACGTGTGATGAACGCGGAGGTGCCGTATGTTCGGTGCTTGGATCGGTTGGGTCGCGAAGACGTTCGACTACATCAATCGCGTTACTAAACTCTTCCGCTTTCAGTCTACGAGAGTACGTGGACACACTCTCCCCTCTTGTTGCTATGCATGTCCTAGATAGATTTTGCGTAATCATAGGCAAATTTTTTGAAATGCTGCGTTCCCCAACACAAATTCCCTAGGATATCAGGCATACTAAACAATAGCCCGCTCCCCTAAAAGAAACTGAAAATTAAAAATAGGTTACCAAATACGATCAGACTTGTGAAATAAATATGTCAAATCAAATCTTATACTTTGAGAATTGTAAGCTCATGATATTATTCAATCAAATACAACTGGAAAGTTGCAAAAATTGTAAAGTGTGTATCAGGAAAATGTTTCAATCTGCAGAGGGGTCCAAACCGTGTACTCCCATACACCCCTTGTTCAAAGATTGTCTGTTGTTCTAAGACCTAGATAACAAGAATGAACCTAATTGGAGATGATTGAGTTGATCTCATACCTGAAGCATGAACGCTAACTATCATGGCATCGTTTCAATCCCAATGTATGCAGTGCAAAGGGATTTGAACACCAGAACGTCTGAAAGTAAACACGATTGTCCTCTTCATAAATTTTCATGAATGCAGGACGGATAAAATTCATCTTGCATGAGCCATTTCAAAATCAGTTTTTAATGTTCCAAATTATTTTCCAGACAAAAAACCACCTGAGATGAATAACAAACCAGGTCAAAAGACTGGGGGTTGCCGGCAAACTCTTATGACTTGCTTGATCCAAATTGTCAGATGAAACCTGCTAATGCACATGGAGCTTATGGGCAAAGCTTGGGTGCAGAGGAGGATGGTGGCCGATGTGGGAGGACGGGACAGGTCTTGCTGGATCCGGTGACCTGGGGAGGAGGACCACGGGCTCGGCAGTGCCGTCCAGATCAAGGGCGTGCACGGTGAGAGGGCGCCGTCTTATCTCATCGTCGGTGTAGGTGAAGGAGGGAGACGTCAGCTCCACCTCCTCTAGTCGTCCGCTGGGTAGGGATAAGGAAGATGACAGGAGGGGATGGGAGGTGTTGCCGGTGTCGCGGGTCACTATGGGAGAGGCGTCGCACACTGGTCGGTTCTGCGGTGACTGCGGTGTGAGGAGGTTCAGGCGGCGGAGCATGTGGCGTGGGTGTCCGATCCATGTCCGGTGGCCGAAGGCAGGTGGTGTGGGTCGTGACCTCGCGGGGGAGTTAGCAAGCAAGGGGATCAGATTGCGGTGGCTTTCCTTTTTTGCCCTGCCCTTGCATGATTGTAGGGATTGCGAATATGCAGGGTGAAGCTTCGTATATTTCTTTGCGGTGAAGCACGTAATTATTATGTGCACATCAGAGAATAGATTAAGTTAAAGTTAAAGGTAGCTGTTATATTAAGTTTTGTGGGCCTAATCGTGCTGCCTTTTTTCTTGGACTCCCAGGTGAGCGCTTAGGCCAAGCAGTAATCAAACTGTGCACATCTGTCATGTGGCTTTAAAAAAAATTCAAATACACACGAGTGTGTGTGCTATATTATAAAGAAGGGAGTGGGGTAAAAAGACCCTCCACATTAGTGCACATGTTACATATATACATGAACACCAACAACACCATCCACCCTTGTGATCTAATGCTAACTTCCCAGTGTAGCACACCCTTCCACATCGGCGAAGAAGCTGTTTGTGTATCCCTTTAATGGTCCCGCTTGTTTTCATACACGACTCTCTTATGACGGCGAGGATAACTTGATTCTTGGATGGCATGGCTTAGTTAGTTTAGTACAAAGTTAAGACACTTATTTTATGATAGAGGGAATAGGATATAGATATACTTTCTTCGTTCCTAAATATTTGTATTTTTAGAGATTTCAAATGAACTACCACATATAGATGTATATAGATATATTTTAGAGTGTAGATTCACTCATTTTGCTCCGTATGTAGTAACTTGTTTTTTTTACAAGATATGTAGTCACTTGTTGAAATCTCTAGAAAGATGGATATTTAGAAACAAAGGAGTATATAGAAGTATAGAAAAAGACACGAGCATGAATCAAATAGCCCGCACACCCCGCCACGGGAAGTGTACGAGTCGAAGTCATGGACGTGCAGCTAGACCGAATTAAATGGGTGGGACGACTGATAAGAACAATTCATATACATATTTTGACACACAAATTCATCATCTATTGAGATATGTCCATCCATTTTTGCTTACTATTATCGAATATTCGAATGATATTCATAAAAGAGCTAGTGACTAGTCATTTGTTTCTTTTGCAGAAAAGTGTGCAAAGGCACTATAAACTTCCAGATTTGGACTGTGAGGCTTGTGACAAGAGACAAGGGCATGAAAGAAAGACGAGGGACCCGGGCGAGAAGAAAAGAAGTTACCAGGGCAAGCTAAAGAAGAGGAGGGATCTTCTTGTGGAGAAAGAAGAAAGCAGGAGGGTCAATGAGAAAATGTCCAGATCAGCCGTGAGGGGATCAAAATCCCTAGCTCATCATTGATCCCCTTTGGGAGCCTGGCATCTCCATCTCTCTCCCCCTCACCACTTCTTCTCTCACCTCCGGCTGCCGCCGCGGCTAAGCCATCGTGGCGGCGCGCCTCTGCGACCTTGCTGCTCCACATCACCCATCCATCCACCATCATCTCGTGCCACCGCGCCACCCAATCAGCACCACACCATCCAGCCACCACTCCGTCTTCGCCGCCATCAACTTGCGCGCTCCACTTTGTCATCGCGCCTGGCGCGCCCGACCAGACGGGCGTCTGGTTCCCCGCGCCACCTACTGTTGCTCTCTCCCTCTCTCCGCTGCTCCTCCCCTTGTCTCCACTTCCTCTGCTTCTCTTCCTTCTTCTCCTTCTCCCACGTCTTGCTACTGCTTCTCTTCTCCGACCCCCTTTGTTGTTGCTCTTCTTCTCTTGCGCCCCTGCTGATCCTAACTTGTTGCTCGCAGCTGCCTCTCTTTCAATTCCCCACCTACTGCTATTCTTCTTCTTCTCAAAATCCCAATCTGCTGCTCCTTCTCTGAACCAACCGCTGGCTGCTATGACCTCTCCCCAAAAATGTCGTTGCTCCTCTTTCTTGCTGCACCTTCTCTCAAACGCCCCTGCTGCTCATAATCTGAACCATAAACTGTTGTTATCTCTCTTTTTCCCTCTATATTCTCTGAATTTCTATAATAGGAGATGTGTAATGCCTTGTAATGTTCAGATTCTATGAATGCTTGCAATCCGTGAATGGTTCAGTTTCGTACTTATAAATATTGTATCACATATTGTGTGTTCTCACTAGTTGAATTGTTCTTGCTGTGTATTTGTGTTCTATCTATCACCATATATGTGTACCTAACCCTGTGAACTTGTTCCAGTTTCTAGTTTTTGTGTTTACTCAAGTACTTGTGCTACAAAAATATGTGTGTGAGTTTGTGATGTGAAACAATTTTTTCCAGCCATATAACCGTGATTCTTCCCACTGTTATATTTTTGTCCCTGTCATATAATCTTGTTTACTATATAATCTTTCATGCCATGCTGTTTCCCTATTGTGTTAGCATTTTAGTTTCTCAAGTAATAGGAAAGTACCAAAAAGTAAGCAAAGAAAATCTTAATATCCCTGTGCTATTTGCATTTTCTTTGTGAAAGATCTTTGGGAACAACCTTGTTTAGTTTAGGTTTATTTCCTTGTAATCATCATCTGTATTATGTCACCTAGCTTTAGCCGAGCATAGTCGTCATCGACTAGTACCTGAGGAGAACACGACACTCGCAGAATTGGGCGAAATACCCAACTGTACTTACACATGATCATTTTGGCGCCGTTGCCGGGGACTAGCATCGTGCGACCGTGTTAGGCGATAGACTAGGTTTTGCTTCTGTTTCTATTTAGTGCCATATATTTGTGATATATCTCTTACCCCTAACCACTATTATAGTTATCTTCTCTTTCTTTTATTATTCATTTTGTAGCTTGAATTGTCTTCTTGGAAATGGCATTCTACTCAGATCATCATGCTTATGCGAGCAACAGTACAAACAACACTGAACGTATTCAAGAACTAATAAGTAAGATTTCCCATCGATTAGATGATTTAGCTCAGCAGCGAGAAGTAGTTTTTGAGGATAGGCCTACCTCTTATGATCCTTATTCTAGAGGCCATCCTTATGTTGCTCCTACCTGCCATATTTGTGGATTTAGGGCCATTCACCCGCCGAATGTCAGCGTGGTTACTCTCACCCTCCAGATTGTTTTGGCATGAGCTTTGCTCAAGAGCATAGCTCATACCAAAACAATACACACATGGGTGGCCTGAAAACCAGAATATCTCATATAGGAGCAACAACCCTGAGATCTCACCGTTTGCTTCTAGTAATCATATCCAGGGATTTATGTATGAAGAAGAGAGCAACAACTATGCACCACAACAATTTTATTCACCTCCTACTCATATACCTCAACACCACGAGATGTTGCCAATGGAGTTAAATGGTCCTCCATTTGGTTAACCAACACCTTCAACACAAGTGCCCACACAAGATGATTTTGATGATATAGACAAGCTCACATTGCTTAGTCTCGAGTTCACTTGGAGTGCCGAAGATGATCCAATTAGGCCGGTGATACTAGAGGAAATGAAGAAGATCAAGAGTGGAAAAGCGCTAGTGGAAGAAGTAAGGAAGATTAAGAAGAACATCAACGCTGGCAGTACTATTTCATCACAGCTTGAGCTGAGTGTTGCTGGGATATCCCTTGATACATGTGAGGTTCCAAAACCTTCACATTCAGCTGAACAAGATGGCGAGAGTCCAGAGGAAGAGATACTTCATATCCAAGAAGAAATACTCGAAGCCAAGGAACAAGATGATCCAGAGCTTAAATGCCCAAGTGATCAAGTTGAAGATCCAATGTCTATCTCTCCTGAAGAAGTAAAAGAAGCTACTGTAGCTGAAGATGAAGAACCTGAGATTCATTTGCCTATTATCATACATGAGCATGATGTGTCAGGTTTATCCAATCCTCTCCATGACATGCATCCTTATGATTTCTTTGCTACTACCTTGCATTGCATGATGCCATCTGTTAAAGTAGATTTGAGAAAGTATTTGCTTGGATATGATGATATATACCCTGTTAGTGGCATTACTCTCATTTGTGATGATCATAGTTGCTTTCCTCGTGCTAGTCCTATGCTAAATGAAACATATCATTCCCATGCTAGTCCTGAGCTTAATAATAAATATCATCCTCATGTTAGTGTTGACCTTGCCGATTTCTACCATCCTAAACATGTGCTTTATAGCTATGCTTATGTAATTGGATATTCGATTGATGACTTGGAGGGTATTATCCCTACCACTTGCATTGTCTCTTTTGTTGAGTGCTCTTTCAGGTTCTTCCTTGTGCACGAGTCACTACATGCTGACCAGGTTCGAGGTGACATTCCTTGGGACCTCGGTGGAAACTGAGCACGGAGATGAGGAGAAGCAATGGGCACACACGCGAGGAAGGGAGAAGCTGGAGCAGGCATGAGGATGGAGAAGAAAAAGCAGAAGAGCAGCAGCTTAGAGAGTGATCAAGCGAGTGCTACTTCATAGTGCCCGGTGAGCTATTTCATGACCCATTCCGAGTATATCATCCGATACATGATGAAATCAAATGTTATTTGGGTTGCTTAAGCCATTTCTTAAATGTTGCCCCACTGAATTTTATTTGACATATGGTGCTTGATGAGAATATGCGAACTGATTGTTGAATGCCATGTAAACTAGTGATCTACATACTGCATGCTTTGCTGAAATCAGTGAGAACTATTAGTTTTGAGTGCTCAAATCCCTAGTACACTAGAAAACTTAATCATTTTCTGCTTTTACCTTGATACACCTAGATCATTAAGTGTCATATGCTGAGTTTGTGCCTATTGTGTTCACATTCAGAGCAATCACTTGCCACTATGGATTAGCATGCTATGTTCCCTGGATCGGTAGTATGTGAACCAGACATGGATGAGTGATGATTCTTGTTTTTGTTGATTTGAAAAGTAAAAAAGTATATCGTATAATGTATGTTAGTATGGTCTACCTACAGTAGCATGTCATGTTCCCTGGATCGGTGGCATGTGAAATCTGGAAGCTTGGACGGCAATAAAAAAATGTAATTCTCGAACCAGGTGTATACCATGTTCTCTAGATTGGTGGTATGTTCCTTTGGGGAGACAAACAAAAGAAACTAACTAATAATTGGTCGAGCCAGGTGTATACCATGTTCTCGGGATCGGTGGTATGTTCCTTTGGTGAGACCGATAAAATATTATCATTACTTTCTTCAAATACAATAAGTGCTTTCAACTTCAATGTTTTGTTCCTCGTAATAAGTGACCTGATCACAAGTTTAAGTTCTTTTTGTTTTGGGGATCATGCTCTCTCTAGGAACCTTTTGGCACAATCAGCATTTGAACTTGCTAATCTTCTTTTATCATTGTAAAAGTTTAAAATGGTCAAGTCTACTAGTATCCTACTGCTTTGTAGCACTCTAACCATTAATTTTCACTAACTAAGTCTGAAGCATGCATTGTTTAGATATCTACTTCACTTGACATTCTGTAGTCAGTTCACTATTCACTATCTAGTTCTTGTCATATTCCTTTGCTCGAGGACAAACAAAGATTTAAGTGTGGGGGAACTTGATAAGCACATTTCATATACATATTTTGACACACAAATTCATCATCTATTGAGATATGTCCATCCATTTTTGCTTAGTATTATCGAATATTCGAATGATATTCATAAAAGAGCTAGTGACTAGTCATTTGTTTCTTTTGCAGAAAAGTGCGCAAAGGCACTATAAACTTCCAGATTTAGACTGTGAGGCTTGTGACAAGAGACAAGGGCATGAAAGAAAGACGAGGGACCCGGGCGAGAAGAAAGGAAGTTACCAAGGGCAAGCTAAAGAAGAGGAGGGACCTTATTGTGAAGAAACAAGAAAGCATGAGGGTCAATGTGAAAATGTCCAGATCAGCCGTGAGGGGATCAAAATCCCTAGCTCATCACTGATCCCCTTTGGGAGACTAACATCTCCATATCTCTCCCCCTCACCACTTCTTCTCTCACCTCCGGCTGCCGCCGCGGCCAGGCCATCGTGGCGGCGCGCCTCCGCGACCTCGCTGCTCCACATCACCCATCCATCCACCATCATCTCGCGCCACCGCGCTACCCAATCAGCACCATACCATCCAGCCACCACTCCGTCTTCGCCACCATCACCTTGCACGCTCCACTTCGTCACCGCGCCTGGCGCGCCCGACCAGACGGGCGTCTGGATCCTCGCGCCACCTGCTGTTGCTCTCTCCCTCTCTCCGCTGCTCCTCCCCCCGTCTCCACTTCCTCTGCTTCTCTTCCTTCTTCTCCTTTGTGGAAGGAGAGATTTGCAATACAATGAACGTTGTATTGATGGGGTGTTGGTGCACGTATATATAATACAAGGGAAGGCCTCTACCCCAACTATACAAGACTAGGAGGTGGGCCACAACTCCAATACACGTGCAATACAAAACACATACTCAACACCCCCCCCCCCCCGCAGTCGAAGCATCGCCGGAGACACAGAGACTGGACCGAAACTCCTCGAAGACGGGAGTAGGCAATCCCTTAGTCATCACATCAGCAAACTATTGCGACGTCAGCACGTGGAGAACTCGAACACGGCCAAGGGCAACCTGCTCGCGCACGAAGTGAATGTCGAGCTCAATATGCTTCATCCATCGATGGTGTACCGGGTTGGCGAAGAGGTGATGGGTTTCGTAGTAATTTCAAAAAAATTCCTACGCTCACGCAAGATCATGGTGATGCATAGCAACGAGAGGGGAGAGTATGATCTACGTACCCTTGTAGATCGACAACGAAAGCGTTTGGTTGATGTAGTCGTACGTCTTCACGGCCCGACCGATCAAGCACCGAAACTACGGCACCTCCGAGTTCTAGCACATGTTCAGCTCGATGACGATCCCCGGACTCCGATCCAGCAAAGTGTCGCGGAAGAGTTCTGTCAGCACGACAGCGTGGTGACGATCTTGATGTACTACTGTCGCAGGGCTTCGCCTAAGCACCCCTACAATATTATTGAGGACTATGGTGGAAGGGGGCACCGCACACGGCTAAGAATATGATCACGTGGATCAACTTGTGTTTCTCTGGGGTGCCCCTGCCTCCGTATATAAAGGCTCAAGGGGGGGTGCGGCCGGCCTAGGAGAGGCGCGCCAGGAGGAGTCCTACTCCCTCTGGGAGTAGGATTCCCCCCCCCCCAATCCTAGTTGGAATAGGATTCGCGGAGGGGGGAAAAGAGAGAGGGGGGCCGGCCCCCTCTCCTTGTCCTATTCGGACCAAGGGAGGGGAGGGGCGCGCGGCCCATCTAGGGCTGCCCCTTCTCTTTTCCACTAAGGCCCACTTAGGCCCATATAGCTCCCGGGGGGGTTCCGGTAACCTCCCGATACTCCGGTAAAATCCCGATTTCACCCGGAACACTTCCGATATCCAAACATAGGCTTCCAATATATCAATCTTTATGTCTCGACCATTTCGAGACTCCTCGTCATGTCCGTGATCACATCCGGGACTCCGAACAACCTTCAGTACATCAAAATGTATAAACTCATAATATAACTGTCATCGTAACCTTAAGCGTGCGGACCCTACGGGTTCGAGAACAATGTAGACATGACCGAGACACGTCTCCGGTCAATAACCAATAGCGGAACCTGGATGCTCATATTGGCTCCTACATATTCTACAAAGATCTTTTATTGGTCAGACCGCATAACAACATACGTTGTTCCCTTTGTCATCGGTATGTTACTTTCCCGAGATTCGATTGTCGGTATCCCATACCTAGTTCAATCTCGTTACCGGCAAGTCTCTTTACTCGTTCTGTAATACATCATCCCGCAACTAACTCATTAGTTGCAATGCTTGCAAGGCTTAAGTGATGTGCATTACCGAGAGGGCCCAGAGATACCTCTCCGACAATCGGAGTGACAAATCCTAATCTCGAAATACGCCAACCCAACATGTACCTTTGGAGACACCTGTAGAGCTCCTTTATAATCACCCAGTTACGTTGTGACGTTTGGTAGCACACAAAGTGTTCCTCTGGCAAACGGGAGTTGCATAATCTCATAGTCATAGGAACATGTATAAGTCATGAAGAAAGCAATAGCAACATACTAAACGATCAGGTGCTAAGCTAATGGAATGGGTCATGTCAATCAGATCATTCAACTAATGATGTGATCCTGTTAATCAAATGATAACTCTTTGTCCATGGTTAGGAAACATAACCATCTTAGATTAACAAGCTAGTCTAGTAGAGGCATACTAGTGACACTCTGTTTGTCTATGTATTCACACATGTATTATGTTTCCGGTTAATACAATTCTAGCATGAATAATAAACTTTTATCATGATATAAGGAAATAAATAATAACTTTATTATTGCCTCTAGGGCATATTTCCTTCAGTCTCCCACTTGCACTAGAGTCAATAATCTAGATTACACAGTAATGATTCTAACACCCATGGAGCCTTGGTGCTGATCATGTTTTGCTCGTGGAAGAGGCTTAGTCAACGGGTCTGCAACATTCAGATCCGTATGTATGTTGCAAATCTCTATGTCTCCCACCTGGACTAGATCCCGGATGGAATTGAAGCGTCTCTTGATGTGCTTGGTTCTCTTGTGAAGTCTGGATTCCTTCGCCAAGGCAATTGCACCAGTATTGTCACAAAAGATTTTCATTGGACCCGATGCACTAGGTACAACACCTAGATCGGATATGAACTCCTTCATCCAGACTCCTTCATTTGCTGCTTCCGAAGCAGCTATGTATTCCGCTTCACACGTAGATCCCGCCACGGCGCTTTGTTTAGAACTGCACCCACTGACAGCTCCACCGTTTAATGTAAACACGTATCCGGTTTGCGATTTAGAATCGTCCGGATCAGTGTCAAAGCTTGCATCAACGTAACCATTTACAATGAGCTCTTTGTCACCTCCATATACGAGAAACATATCCTTAGTCCTTTTCAGGTACTTCAGGATGTTCTTGACCGCTGTCCAGTGATCCACTCCTGGATTACTTTGGTACCTCCCTGCTAGACTTATAGCAAGGCACACATCAGGTCTGGTACACAGCATTGCATGATAGAGCCTATGGCCGAAGCATAGGGAACATCTTTCATCTTCTCTCTATCTTCTGCAGTGGTCGGGCATTGAGTCCGACTCAACTTCACACCTTGTAACACAGGCAAGAACCCTTTCTTTGCTTGATCCATTTTGAACTTCTTCAAAATCTTGTCAAGGTATGTGCTTTGTGAAAGTCCAATTAAACGTCTTGATCTATCTCTATAGATCTTTATGCCTAATATGTAAGCAGCTGCACCGAGGTCTTTCATTGAAAAACTTTTATTCAAGTATCCCTTTATGCTATCCAGAAATTCTATATCATTTCCGATCAGTAATATGTCATCCACATATAATATCAGAAATGCTACAGAGCTCCCACTCACTTTCTTGTAAATACAGGCTTCTCCAAAAGTCTGTATAAAACCAAATGCTTTGATCACACTATCAAAGCGTTTATTCCAACTCCGAGAGGCTTGCACCAGTCCATAAATGGATCGCTGGAGCTTGCACACTTTGTTAGCTCCCTTTGGATCGACAAAACCCTCCGGTTGCATCATATACAACTCTTCTTCCAGAAATCCATTCAGGAATGCAGTTTTGACATCCATCTGCCAAATTTCATAATCATAAAATGCGGCACTTGCTAACATGATTCGGACAGACTTAAGCATCGCTACGGGTGAGAAGGTCTCATCGTAGTCAATCCCTTGAACTTGCCGAAACCCTTTTTCAACAAGTCGAGCTTTGTAGACAGTAATATTACTGTCAGCGTCAGTCTTCTTCTTGAAGATCCATTTATTCTCAATTGCTTGCCGATCATTGGGCAAGTCAACCAAAGTCCACACTTTGTTCTCATACATGGATCCCATCTCAGATTTCATGGCTTCAAGCCATTTCGCGGAATCTGGGCTCACCATCGCTTCTTCATAGTTTGTAGGTTCATCATGATCTAGTAGCATGACTTCCAGAACAGGATTACCGTACCACTCTGGTGCGGATCTTACTCTGGTTGATCTACGAGGTTCAGCAGTATCTTGTTCTGAAGTTTCATGATCATTATCATTAGCTTCCTCACTAATTGGTGTAGGTGTCACAAGAACAGTTTTCTGTGATGCACTACTTTCCAATAAGGGAGCAGGTACAGTTACCTCGTCAAGTTCTACTTTCCTCCCACTCACTTCTTTCAAGAGAAACTCCTTCTCTAGAAAGTTTCCGAATTTAGCAACAAAAGTCTTGCCTTCGGATCTGTGATAGAAGGTGTATCCAATAGTCTCCTTTGGATATCCTATGAAGAAACATTTCTCCGATTTGGGTTCGAGCTTATCAGGTTGAAGCTTTTTCACATAAGCATCACAGCCCCAAACTTTCAGAAACGACAACTTTGGTTTCTTGCCAAACCATAGTTCATAAGGCGTCGTCTCAGCGGATTTTGATGGTGCCCTATTTAACGTGAATGCGGCCGTCTCCAAAGCATAACCCCAAAACGATAGTGGTAAATCAGTAAGAGACATCATAGATCGCACCATATCTAGTAAAATACGATTACGATGTTCGGACACACCATTGCGCTATGGTGTTCCGGGTGGCGTGAGTTGCGAAACTATTCCGCATTGTTTCAAATGTACACCAAACTCGTAACTCAAATATTCTCCTCCACGATCAGATCGTAGAAACTTTATTTTCTTGTTACGATGATTTTCAACTTCACTCTGAAATTCTTTGAACTTTTCAAATGTCTCAGACTTATGTTTCATTAAGTAGATATACCCATATCTGCTTAAGTCATCTGTGAAGGTGAGAAAATAATGATATCCGCCACGAGCCTCAATATTCATCGGACCACATACATCTGTATGTATGATTTCCAACAAATCTGTTGCTCTCTCCATAGTACCGGAGAACGGTGTTTTAGTCATCTTGCCCACGAGGCACGGTTCGCAAGTACCAAGTGATTCATAATCAAGTGGTTCCAAAAGTCCATCAGTATGGAGTTTCTTCATGCGCTTTACACCGATATGACCTAAACGGCAGTGCCACAAATAAGTTGCACTATCATTATCAACTCTGCATCTTTTGGTTTCAACATTATGAATATGTGTGTTACTACTATCGAGATTTAATAAGAATAGACCACTCTTCAAGGGTGCATGACCATAAAAGATATTACTCATATAAATAGAACAACCATTATTCTCTGATTTAAATGAATAACCGTCTCGCATCAAACAAGATCCAGATATAATGTTCATGCTTAACGCTGGCACCAAATAACAATTATTTAGGTCTAATATTAATCCCGAAGGTAGATGTAGAGGTAGCGTGCCGACTGCGATCACATCGACTTTGGAACCGTTTCCCACGCGCATCGTCACCTCGTTCTTAGCCAATCTTCGCTTAATCCGTAGTCCCTGTTTCGAGTTGCAAATATTAGCAACAGAACCAGTATCAAATACCCAGGTACTACTGCGAGCATTAGTAAGGTACACATCAATAACATGTATATCACATATACCTTTGTTCACCTTGCCATCCTTCTTATCCGCCAAATACTTGGGGCAGTTCCGCTTCCAGTGACCAGTCTGCTTGCAGTAGAAGCACTCAGTTTCAGGCTTAGGTCCAGACTTGGGTTTCTTCTCTTGAGCAGCAACTTGCTTGCTGTTCTTCTTGAAGTTCCCCTTCTTCTTCCCTTTGCCCTTTTTCTTGAAACTAGTGGTCTTGTTGACCATCAACACTTGATGCTCCTTTTTGATTTCTACCTCTGCAGCTTTCAGCATTGCGAAGAGCTCGGGAATAGTCTTATTCATCCCTTGCATATTATAGTTCATCACGAAGCTCTTGTAGCTTGGTGGCAGTGATTGGAGAATTCTGTCAATGACGCAATCATCTGGAAGATTAACTCCCATTTGAATCAAGTGATTATTATACCCAGACATTTTGAGTATATGCTCACTGACAGAACTGTTCTCCTCCATCTTGCAGCTATAGAACTTATTAGAGACTTCATATCTCTCAATCCGGGCATTTGCTTGAAATATTAACTTCAACTCCTGGAACATCTCATATGCTCCATGACGTTCAAAACGTCGTTGAAGTCCCGGTTCTAAGCCGTAAAGCATGGCACACTGAACTATCGAGTAGTCATCAGCTTTGCTCTGCCAGATGTTCACAACATCTGGTGTTGCTCCAGCAGCAGGCCTGGCACCCAGCGGTGCTTCTAGGACGTAATTCTTCTGTGCAGCAATGAGGATAATCCTCAAGTTACGGACCCAGTCCGTGTAATTGCTACCATCGTCTTTCAACTTTGCTTTCTCAAGGAACGCATTAAAATTCAATGGAACAACAGCACGGGCCATTTATCTACAATCATACATAAACAAGCAAGATACTATTAGGTACTAAGTTCATGATAAATTTAGGTTCAATTAATCATATTACTTAAAGAACTCCCACTTAGATAGATATCCCTCTAATCCTCTAAGTGATTACGTGATCCAAATCAACTAAACCATGTCCGATCATCACGTGAGATGGAGTAGTTTCATTGGTGAACATCACTATGTTGATCATATCTACTATATGATTCACGCTCGACCTTTCGGTCTCCGTGTTCCGAGGCCATATCTGTATATGCTTGGCTCGTCAAGTATAACCTGAGTATTCCGCGTGTCCAACTGTTTTGCACCCGTTGTATTTGAACATAGAGCCTATCACACCCGATCATCACGTGGTGTCTCAGCACGAAGGACTTTCGCAACGGTGCATACTCAGGGAGAACACTTCTTGATAATTTAGTGAGAGATCATCTTATAATGCTACCGTCAATCAAAGCAAGATAAGATGCATAAAAGATAAACATCACATGCAATCAATATAAGTGATATGATATGGCCATCATCATCTTGTGCTTGTGATCTCCATCTCCGAAGCACCGTCATGATCACCATCGTCACCGGCGCGACACCTAGATCTCCATCGTAGCATCGTTGTCGTCTCGCCAATCTTATGCTTCCACGACTATCGCTACCGCTTAGTGATAAAGTAAAGCATTACAGCGCGATTGCATTGCATACAATAAAGCGACAACCATATGGCTCCTGCCAGTTGCCGATAACTCGGTTACAAAACATGATCATCTCATACAATAAAATTTAGCATCATGTCTTGACCATATCACATCACAACATGCCCTGCAAAAACAAGTTAGACGTCCTCTACTTTGTTGTTGCATGTTTTACGTGGCTGCTACGGGCTTAAGCAAGAACCAATCTTACCTACGCATCAAAAACCACAACGATAGTTTGTCAAGTTGGTGCTGTTTTAACCTTTGCAAGGACCGGGCGTAGCCATACTCATTTCAACTAAAGTTGGAGAAACTGTCACCCGCAAGCCACCTATGTGCAAAGCACGTCGGGAGAACCGGTCTCGCGTAAGCGTACGCGTAATGTCGGTCTGGGCCGCTTCGTCCAACAATACCGCCGAACCAAAGTATGACATGCTGGTAAGCAGTATGACTTATATCGCCCACAACTCACTTGTGTTCTACTCGTGCATATAACATCAACATATAAAACCTAGGCTCGGATGCCACTGATGGGTTTCATAGTAATTTCAAAAAAATTCCTACACTCACGCAAGATCATGGTGATGCATAGCAACGAGAGGGGAGAGTATGATCTACGTACCCTTGTAGATCGACAACGGAAGCGTTTGGTTGATGTAGTCGTACGTCTTCATGGCCCGACCGATCAAGCACCGAAACTACGGCACCTCCGAGTTCTAGCACACGTTCAGCTCGATGACGATCCCCGGACTCCGATCCAGCAAAGTGTCGGGGAAGAGTTCCGTCAGCACGACGGCGTGGTGACGATCTTGATGTACTACTGTCGCAGGGCTTCGCCTAAGCACCGCTACAATATTATCGAGAACTATAGTGGAAGGGGGCACCGCACACGGCTAAGAATATGATCACGTGGATCAACTTGTGTTTCTCTGGGCTGCCCCTGCCTCTGTATATAAAGTCTCAAGGGGGGGTGCGGCCGGCCTAGGAGAGGCGCGCCAGGAGGAGTCCTACTCCCTCTGGGAGTAGGATTCCCCCCCCCCAATCCTAGTTGGAATAGGATTCGCGGAGGGGGGAAAAGAGAGAGGGGGGCCGGCCCCCTCTCCTTGTCCTATTCGGACCAAGGGAGGGGAGGGGGGCGCGGCCCATCTAGGGCTGCCCCTTCTCTTTTCCACTAAGGCCCACTTAGGCCCATATAGCTCCCGGGGGGGTTCCGGTAACCTCCCGGTACTCCGGTAAAATCCCGATTTCACCCGGAACACTTCCGATATCCAAACATAGGCTTCCAATATATCAATCTTTATGTCTCGACCATTTCGAGACTCCTCGTCATGTCCGTGATCACATCCGGGACTCCGAACAACCTTCGGTACATCAAAATGTATAAACTCATAATATAACTGTCATCGTAACCTTAAGCGTGCGGACCCTACGGGTTCGAGAACAATGTAGACATGACCGAGACACGTCTCCGGTCAATAACCAATAGCGGAACCTGGATGCTCATATTGGCTCCTACATATTCTACGAAGATCTTTTATCGGTCAGACCGCATAACAACATACGTTATTCCCTTTGTCATCGGTATGTTACTTGCCCGAGATTCGATCGTCGGTATCCCATACCTAGTTCAATCTCGTTACCGGCAAGTCTCTTTACTCGTTCTGTAATACATCATCCCGCAACTAACTCATTAGTTGCAATGCTTGCAAGGCTTAAGTGATGTGCATTACCGAGAGGGCCCAGAGATACCTCTCCGACAATCGGAGTGACAAATCCTAATCTCGAAATACGCCAACCCAACATGTACCTTTGGAGACACCTGTAGAGCTCCTTTATAATCACCCAGTTATGTTGTGACGTTTGGTAGCACACAAAGTGTTCCTCTGGCAAACGGGAGTTGCATAATCTCATAGTCATAGGAACATGTATAAGTCATGAAGAAAGCAATAGCAACATACTAAATGATCGGGTGCTAAGCTAATGGAATGGGTCATGTCAATCAGATCATTCAACTAATGATGTGATCCTGTTAATCAAATGACAACTCTTTGTCCATGGTTAGGAAACATAACCATCTTAGATTAGCAAGCTAGTCTAGTAGAGGCATACTAGTGACACTCTGTTTGTCTATGTATTCACACATGTATTATGTTTCCGGTTAATACAATTCTAGCATGAATAATAAACTTTTATCATGATATAAGGAAATAAATAATAACTTTATTATTGCCTCTAGGGATTCCTTTAAGAGGTAGACCGCGCTGACGTTATCACAATAGACAAGAGTGGCCGTGTGAACATCACAAAGCAACTCTTGGAGCAGCTGACGTATCCAAGAGCACTCGGCCACGGCATTGGCCACGGCGCGATACTCTGCCTCGGCGCTGGAGCGAGAGACCGTGGGTTGCCACTTCAATGACCAAGAGATCAACGAGGGCCCAAGGTAGATGAAGTAGCCTGACGTAGAGCGTCGTGTGTCGGGGCAGCCAGCCCAGTCAGCATCCGAGTAGGCCACGAGGTCGATAGAGGCAGAGGCCGTCAGGGTGAGTCCCAAGGACATGGTGCCGCGTATGTAATGAAGAATACGCTTCACCAGAGTCCAGTGAGAGTCACGCGGGGCGTGCATATGGAGGCACACCTGCTGAACAGCATACTGCAAGTCGGGGCGAGTCAGCGTCAAGTACTGTAAAGCATCGACAATAGAGCGATAAAATGCTCCATCGAACGTGAGAGACCCCTCCCGAGCAGAGACCTTCGCCTTCGTGTCGACGGGAGTGGGCGCTGGCTTGCAGTTAAGCATACCGGCACACTCAAGGAGCTCGTGGGCATACTTCTGCTAATGCAGAAAGAAACCATCAGCCCGGCGGATCACCTCAATGCTGAGAAAGTAGTGCAGGGGCCCCAAGTCCTTGAGGGCGAACTCATCACGAAGACGAGCAGTCAGCCGCTGAAGGAGATCGAGGGTGGACGCCGTGAGGATGATGTCGTCGACATAGAGCAGCAGATATGCAGTGTCAGCTCCCTGATGATACACAAAAAGTGAGGCATCGGAGCGAGTGGACCGAAAGCCTAGAGACTGCAGGAAGGCGGCGATACGCTGGTACCAAGCCCGAGGCGCCTGCTTCAACCCGTACAGAGAGCGGGAGAGCAAGCACACGAAATCGGGGTGCTCGGTGTCGACGAAACCAGTAGGCTGCTCACAGAACACCTGCTCGGCGAGATGACCGTGCAAGAAGGCATTGGAAACTTCCAACTGATGCACAGGCCAGGCGCGTGAGACGGCCAGCTGAAGGACGGCACGGATCGTGCCCGGTTTCACAACCGGGGCGAAGGTGTCGGTGAAGTCCACGCCCGCGCGCTACCAAAAACCACGAACCACCCATCGAGCCTTGTAGCGCTCGAGAGAACCGTCTGGGCGAGTCTTGTGGCGAAACACCCACTTGCCAGAGATGATGTTGGCACGAGGGGGTCGCGGAACAAGCTGCCATGTGCAGTTGTGCTGTAAGGCGTCGAACTCCTCCTACATCACTGCTAGCCAGTGGGGATCCCGAAGGGCAGCACGAGCGGAGGTGGGGACGGGTGATGGCGTCGACGTCGAGGCGGTGCACACATACTCGTCGGCGGAGTAGCGCGTACTGGGCCGGAGCACTCCTGCTCGGGCACGGGTAGTCACGCCAAGTGGCGGGGCAGCAGGGCCGTCGGGTGCCACGGCGGCAGGGGGCACGGCGGCGGTGGCACCCGGTGCGGCGGCGGGCACCGCAGCACCGGCAGCAGCAGAGGCCGCAACGGCAGCGGCGACGGGGGCCGCGCCAGCAGGGGCCGCACGTCGGCCGATCCCGCGACGGCGGGCGAGGTCGAGGTCGAGCCCGTCGCAGGGGTGGCGGCGCCAGCCGGGGTGGCGGGCGGTGTGCCCACCGACTCGACCTCGTAAGAGGGAGTCGAGAACCCGGGAGGTGGTGGCAGAAGGCGCCGGGCCGGGGGGCCGCCGGGGGGTGCCGCTGCGCATCGCTCCAGTTAGGGGGCGCGGGGGCCGGTGCCGAAGAATCCGCAGCCGAAGGGACCTGAAAAAAGGGAACACCGTCTCGACAAAATACACGTGCCTCGAGGTGTACACGCGATGAGTGACAGGATCATAGCACCGGTAACCTTTGGTGTTGGGAGGGTAGCCAAGGAAGATGCATGGAACGGTTCGGGGTGCGAGCTTGTGTGGCGTGGTGGACGCAGTGCTGGGATAACAGAGACACCCAAAGATGCGGAGACCATCATAGGACGGTGGTGTACCGAAGAGAAGGTGGTGAGGAGCGTAGTTCCACCGAGGACGACACGGACGAATGTTAACTAAGAGGGTGGCGGTGGCGAGGGCATCAGGACAAAACCGAGCAGGCACGTTTGAGTGAAAGAGTAACGTGCGAACGCAGTCATTAAGAGTGCGAAGAATGCGCTCGGCGCGGCCGTTCTGCTGTGAAGTGTAGGGGCAAGTCAGACGGAAGATGGTGCCATGAGAGGTGAGAAGTGTGCGAAGACCAATGTTGTCAACCTCTTTTCCGTTATCAGTTTGGAGTGCAAGTATGGGATGACCGAACTAGGTGGTGACATAGGAATAAAAGGCGCTGAGTGTGGCTAAGGCATCGGATTTGCGACGAAGAGGAAAAGTCCACACATAATGAGAATAATCATCTAAAATCACCAAGTAGTAGAGATAGCCCGTGTTACTCGCAACGGGAGATGTCCAAATATCACTATGAAGTAATTGAAACGGAAAAGTGGAAATTGAGGAGGACACACTAAAGGGAAGACGAACATGCTTGCCTAAGCGGCATGCCTCACAAGAGTGCTCGTCGAGCTTATTACATGAGAATGAGAAACTCCTGAGAATTTGACGTAACACGGTGTGGTTGGGGTGACCCAAGCGAGCGTGCCAAAGGTCGACGCCGGCGGCAAAGGCGACAGGTGTGGAAGTGGAGGCGCCGGCGTGCACGGGGTAGAGCTCATCGGGACTTTCACAACGGTGAAGAACCATCCGGGTACGGGCGTCTTTCACAGAAAAGCCAACGCCGTCAAATTCAACAGTAAGTGGGTTCTCACGAGTAAGACGACGAACGAAAACTAGGTTCGTGACTAAGTCTGGAGAAAAAAGAACATTAGACATATTGATGGGTGTGGAAGTGGAGGGAAAACTAGCGCTACCGATATGAGTAATAGATAAGGAGGAGCCGTTACCGACGGTGATACGAGTGGTTGTGTGAACAGGAGTGGAGGAGGTTAGGTTACTGGGATGAGCTGTCATGTGCGCGGTAGCACCTGAGTCCATGTACCAGTCGCCTTCGCCGATAGAGCTACTCGGCGATGGCGCGGAGTGCTGGGCGGCGAGGAGGGCGGGGTCCCATGGCGCAGGTACCGACGGCGGTGAGAGGCCCTCATAGGGCAGCGCCGAAGCGGGCGGGCCATAACCACCAAGGGGCGACGGCACAAGGAGGGTGCCGTAGCCGGTGTCGGTCGACTGGTAAGGCGCGCCGATGAACCCCCGATGGCCCGCGGGGAGAGCCTGCGGGTGGTGCGGGGCCCAGCCGGCGCCCTGGGCCGGCGGCGGCACAGGGAGGGTGCCGTAGCCGGTGCCGGTCGACGGGTAACACCAGCCTGGAGAGGCCATCGCCGGGGCCGGCGGAGCAGGGCCGCCGGCCATTGGCGGGGACGGCTGCATGTGGGTGACGCCGGATGCGCCGTAGGCGGCGACCGCGCCGTATGGCGCCGGGGCCGCACCGGAGGGCGCTGGTGGCGGGACGGCAGAGGCGGCGGCGGACAGGCCGATGAACGCCATCGGTGGCGGCGCGGAGGAGCCGCGCGGCGGCGGCGGCGCGGAGGAGTTGCGCGGCATCGGGGTAGCCGCGGCGCGGAAGAGTCGCGCGGCGGCGGTTAGCGGCGGCCGCAGCGCGGGAGTCGCGCGGCAGCGGCGGCGGCGCTGGGTCGCGGCGGCGGCGCGGGAGGAGTGCGCGGCGGTGGTGGGGTGGCGGCGGCGGCGCGGGAAGAGTCGCGCGGCGGCGGCGGCAGAAAGGCGGCGGCCGCGGCGACTAGGAGACGCGGCGGCTTGGAGCGGCGGCGGCGCGCGCGACGCGTTGCGCGGGCGGCGGCGGCTTGGAGCGGTGGCGGCGGCGCCGCGAGGAGAGGCACGGCAGCGGCGGATCGGAAGCAAGGAAAATAACCTAAAAAACTGATACCATGTGGAAGGAGAGATTTGCAATACAATGAACGTTGTATTGATGGGGTGCTGGTGCACGTATATATAATACAAGGAAAGATCTCTACCTCAACTATACAAGACTAGAAGGTGGGCCACAACTCCAATACACGTGCAATACAAAACACATACTCAACATCCTTCCCCCACGTCTTGCTGCTGCTTCTCTTCTCCGACCCCCTTTGTTGTTGCTCTTCTTCTCTTGCGCCCCTGCTGCTCCTAACTTGTTGCTCGCTGCTGCTTCTCTTCCAATTCCCCATCTGCTGTTGTTCTTCTTCTCCTCAAAATCCCAAGTTGCTGCTCCTTCTCTGAACTAACTGCTGGCTGCTATTACCTCTCCCCAAAACTGCCGTTGCTCCTCTTTCTTGCCGCACCTTCTCTCAAACGCCCCTGCTGCTCCTAATCTGAACCATAAACTGCTGCTATCTCTCTTTTTTCCTCTCTATCTTCTCTGAAATTCTGTAATAGAAGATGTGTAATGCCTTGTAATGTTCAGATTCTATGAATGTTTGCAATCCGTGAATGGTTCAGTTTCGTACTTATAAATATTGTATCACATATTATGTGTTCTCACTAGTTGAATTGTTCTTGCTGTGTATCTGTGATCTATCTATCACCATATATGTGTACCTAACCCTGTGAACTAGTTCCAGTTTTTAGTTTATGTGTTTACTCAAATACTTGTGATACAAAAATATGTGTGTGAGTTTGTGATGTGAAACATTTTTATTCAGCCCATATAACTGTGATTCTTCCCATTGTTATATTTTTGTCCCTGTCATATAATCTTGTTTATTATATAATCTTTCATGCCCTGCTGTTAGCATTTTAGTTTCTCAAGTAATTGGAAAGTACCAAAAAGTAAGCGAAGAAAATCTTAATATCCATGTGCTATTTGCATTTTCTTTGTGAAAGATCTTCGGGAACAACCTTGTTTAGTTTAGGTTTATTTCCTTGTAATCATCATCTACATTCTGTCACCTAGCTTTAGTCGAACATAGTCGTCGTCGTCTAATCCATGAGGAGAACACGACACTCACAGAATTGGGCGAAATACCCAACTGTACTTACACATGATCAACGACGCCGACACAAACACGTCGAACGACGCCGACGCAAATCAAGATATGTACGCACCTTTAAATTGCAACCCCCTCGAGTCTTACCGTGCCGTCACGTCACGCGGCAAGGCGTATACATACATGATACTCACCCCTCCAAAAATATCTCCGGAACCCAACGACCAAACCGAGAAGTCGGCGCTCCACGACGTACGCGCGCTCCGGTAAAGATGTGCTTCATCCCGAACTCACCGCGGGCGATGACCCTCGACGTTGTTGGCGGGAAAGAATCGGCACCCGTGATGATTGGGTCACTGGCGACGCCTTCGCCTTCTTGCCGGAGGTCTCGACAACCATACCGGCGCTGGTGGCGAACGGGCGGCGGATGTTGCCGGCATTGATGTCGCTGCCGGGTAACGTGGTGGTGCGGCCAGTGTGGGCGCACAATCTGCAGGACGAGGTGGAGCTAATCGAGTCGCTCCTGCCACGCTTCCGGTACGCCGCAGTCGACACGGAATTCCCGGGGACGGTGTACCGGTCCAAGGTGCCGGCGTACGCACTCACGGAGGAGAAGAAGTACGCCCTGCTCAAGGCGAACGTCGACGGGCTGCACCTGATCCAACTAGGCCTCACCCTGTTCGACGCGGCGGGCCGGCTCCCGGACCTTGGCACCGGCGGCGCCGTGCAGTACGTGTGGGAGTTCAACTTTCGCGAATTCGACGTCCGGCGCCACCGCTATGCACCCGAATCAATTGAGCTGCTGCGGGGCAAGGGCGTGGACTTCGACCGGACACGCCGGGAGGGAATCGACGGGGCGGCGTTGGGCCCGCGGCTGCGCAAGCTGCTGCGCGGTGGCCTTGGCGATGCCGGGGTGATCACGTTCAGTGGCACCTACGACCTGGCGTACCTCGTCAAGCTGATGCTAGGCCGCGGGTACAAGCTGCCCGCCACGCCGGCGCAGTTCGAGAGCGTCGTGAAGGCCATGGTCCGCAAGAGGCTGTACGACGTTAAAGAGATGGCGCGTCGCTGCCCTGGCGACGTCGACCTCCGCGGCGGGCTGGACCGCGTGGCCGGGAAACTGGACGTGAGGCGGGCCGTCGGTGAGGCGCACCAGGCCGGTTCCGATAGCCTGCTCACGTGCCAGGCGTTCATGAAGATACGGGAGCGCTACTTCGTCGACGACCACGAGCTGACGACCCTCGCTGGCGTGGTGGCCGGCGTCACCGTGTGCTGACTGCTCACGCCAACATGCACCCGTGTGTAAATATAAACAACTACGTAGATTTGGATCTTTGCTTACGACTAACTTTTGTCGTCCTTTTTTTTTAGGAATCGATTCAGTTTTGCTAAAGCACATCTAGATGTGTCATAAATATTGCACATCTAAGTCCTATGTCATTGATCATACATTGAGATTCATGCGGATATTTTTTTCTTTTCCTTTTTATGCTTGATTTAACCACTTAGATGTGCAATAACTAGAACATATCTATATGTGCCCTAGACACACCCGAATCGATTAGGAGTCTCTTGTGAACAAAATGTTTGAATCGTTCATGACTTTCGAGATAATTGACTAGTTGAATTCTTTTAAGAAAAAGAAATAGGGTATAATGAAAAACAATTGCGCTAAAACTTAGTCGACCGAATCTCTACTCCTAATGGAGCAGTTGGTAAATAGTATCCACGGTTTATTTTCGTCGATTTTTTTCGTCTCCTCTCTCACCGTCCCACCGGTTTATTTTCGCATCATCTCCCACACAACGAAAAAAATATGAACGGATCAGAATTTTCCATGCTGGCGCAAGTTATTATTTAGTAATATCTTTATGTGGAAGAATCAATCATGGTCAATCTTTAAAGATCAAATATAAATTAATTAACCTTACCATAAATCGCTCAATCATATTAATTAATATTTCCATACATCAAAGAATCAATCATGATCACTCTCTAAAGATCAAATCTAAATTAATTAATCTTTTCTTCTCGTCCAATCTCCGAATCTTTATTGTCTTCTCTTCTATTTCCTACCTTCCCCCTCGCCGCCTCCTCACACAAGGTCGTCGTAGAAGGAGGTCGAGAGGTGCGGAGCCATGCCGGAGAGATGGAGGAGGGCGCTGGGAGGCAAGGCATTCGGGAGGGGAGGGGAGCGCTCTGAGGTGGACGCGTTGGAGGGTCGGGTGTCTGGTAGCAGTAGCAATGGTGACGGAGATCTGGGCCTAGCCTTGGAGGCCATGAAGATTGTCAGGCTTCAACTGCACAACTGCTGTCGAGGATCTTGCCGCCAGCATCGACTCCATCCATCTCTCGGTCGTCATCGCAGGTGCGTGCTTCTCGGGCAGTTGTGATTAACATGGTGATTTGCATCTCCCTGATTTGCAAACGCATGCAGCAAACAAGGCCAGCTCTTACTTTCTCCTGATTGGATTGCCAAAGGGGAAGTCCTTTGTACTTTCCTCTTTCTTCATGTACTTGGTAGCTAGCAGCAAGAAATAAGAAAAATGCATCACACTTAGTTTAGCCACTGCAATTTCAATAATGTTTGCAATCATAGAGAATTTGTTGTTAGAGTTTATTGTAAGAAATAGCTGCAGTTAGCATTTTATCATATTAATAGATTGATTATGTAGAGAAAAGCAATGTGATAATATTATTGGTGAAACTGCAGCTTCCTGAACTGTCGATTCGAATGTGCTTCGTACGTGGATATTCTGTACATAAAGGTTACTTGGACCATGTTTCTTCCCCTCGTCTTTTTACTCCGGACCATGTTTAATAGGTTGATTCTTCTATCTTTATGCATGTCTGTCTTAAACTGATTATTAGTACTATTTCAGTTGTCCTTTTCTAGAGAATTATCACTTGTCTATTCAAGCATTATATTGTACATTGATGCAGTCCATATCATATGGGCAGCTAGGGGCACAATTTCATTTCATTGTATATTTTATTATTTTCCATATGACAAGCTAATGAATTTACTTTCATGCAATCGACATGTACATTCAAATTAGTATGGCTTCATCACATGAGTTTCGACTGACTTCTGCAACTACTATTTTGGTGATGGCGACAATGACTAATTCTATATGGTGAATCGATGGTGATATATTCCTCGATGGCTACATAAGCACTTATTACAAACTAATTCTTGTGGTATTTTTCAATTGTGATTATCTCACTTCATTCTGCGAGCATTTTTGTGACGTAGTTAGTTTAGATTCCTTCGAGGAAGGTGGTATGTCAAACTCTCGCTATGATAATACTCTATATGAAACACAGTGAATCTAAACTCAGCTTAAGGCTATTGATCAGATTTAATCAAGAACACCTAACCGAGGACTGGTGTTTCATCAGAGTTCAGGTATGTATGCTATTAGGTGCCATCAAAGTGTGAACAAATCAAATGAAGAATGCCAGAAACACTCAGGTGCATTTCAAATTGTCCTATTCCTGCTGAATTCTGCCAACTGCACTGTTCCCTTCTCTTTGTTCTATAAAATTTTGTCCATATTTTGTTGAATGAGATGATTGCGTTCTACTGTATCAAAATATGTACTTGTGCAGTTAGTCCTCTGCTGATTATAAGGATCATTGGCGACTGAAGGAACCCTGACTGTCAAAAGTGTTTTGGAACTGAAGTCCCATTGTTCATCGTCTTGATTTTTGTCGGAAATTCTTTGAAGCTGGTAACTTGTCGTTTAAATGGTTTGTATGGTTTGTTTGTTGAATGAATGTTTGGCCTTGCAAGATACTTCAGAGGTAATGCATGAATGCATGCTGGCAGATACGCTTGAGCCGTGGGACTGCCGACTGCATGTACATCACATGCTGGTAAGGCCTACTTCCTTGAACCGCCATCGCCCGTGGGATATTCTTGGCAACCCTTCGTGCACCCCTTGCCGGAACTGCCGGAACGTTCCCAAGAAACTCTCGCCTGCTGCAACCCATGGTGCACTATCCCATCTTCATGTGTTACTGCGTATGATTGACTTTATGTGAGAATATTCAGATAGATGCACTAGCAGTGTAGATGGAAGAAATTGTGTGCCATGGTGCTTCTAAGTTGGGATGGATGTACATGTATAGTACTCCCTCCGTTCCTAAATATAAGTCTTTGTAGAGATTTTACTATGGACCACATACAAATGTATGTAGATGCATTTTTGAGTGTAGATTTACTCATTTTGCTTTGTATGTAGTCCATAGTGAAATCACTACAAAGACTTATATTTAGGAACGGAGGAAGTATATGTGTTCATTGTTAAGCCTTTGCCTGGATCGGAAGTAGGCCCGCGCTATGTTGATACCTAAGGCGTGAAACTGAAAACGACTTGTTCTACATTAGTAGAGAACCAACACTAATACATTTTTTGATAGGCAACTTGGATTTCCCGCAATAAATGGTTTATGGAGGCATACATATGTACAACACACGAGTTTGGTTTATTTCCACGGTGAAGACAACACAGTATACCTTTAGGCAAGCTTGGGTTTATGGTCATCACTAATACAAATCCTTCATAGCTAATTTTGGATTCTTTCTAAAACTTGCCGTATTGAAAATGAAAACCATATGTAATTCATCTTCTTGATAGGCCACATGCACATTAGGCAAGTCAGGGACTATTGCATGTGTACTAAATCCGGCGGCAAGAATTTAAGACGGTGAGGCGTGTCATGAGTCCACTACCGGCGACAATACATCAGTGACTACACATGTGTTGTACAAACACGCTCACATCATGGATTTGAGAAATAGAGAGAGGGGGAAATATGATTGTGTGTGTGCAAAAAAGTCATTTGGCGATTTATGGATGCGAAGTCTGACATACATCCTTTCGTACTCATATCATTCCAATTTACATGCTTTCTAAGGAAATTGTCACAATACATGCAAGATTAAGTAGCAGAACCAACGGCATAGTGCCCATGTCTAATCTTTTTCTTTTTGCAAGAAAAAGAGATTTCATTGTTCAACCCAAGGGAATACAGTCGTTCATGCATAGCAAATCAATCTCATTTGGACCTGATCTAAGTCACACGGCAGTTCGCATAGTGTGGTGCCCTAGCTGAGCGACACAATGAGCCACGCTGTTACGTGACCTTCGCACAGTTGAAACAATAACGTAGCAGTGGATCAAAAAGTTTATCACGTAGACTCATTTTTCTTTCTTTTTGGTTCTTTTTTCAGACAACCTCTGGGCCACCCTATAGAGGCTGGAGTACATAGTAGCGTCATTGGTTTGTGCATGCCAGAGCGGTGGAGCAAACGATATAGGACGATGTTCAAGAGGTTATCTTAGCCCATATAAATGTCTAGATTTTGTTTTAGTTTTTAAGCTTATAGACTATACCATAGCTGGTGGAAGGATAATGTTTAGCCGAGGTTGGTGTGTGTGAATGGAGGTGAAATGGGGATTAACTACAAGCGGATGCGTCATAAACAGTTGTTACGAGCTTGCATAAGGCAGAAGAAGTGGGTGGAGGAATAACAGGAAGACGAGTGATTTAAGGTTACAAAAATAGACAATGTCACCTCATATGCACAAGCCAGAGCCGGTGATTGTGACACCCTTGGCGGTTTCCTTCTTGGAGGCATCATCGAGGTGAAGCTCCCATCTCCTTCCGCTATCTCCAAGGGAAACCCTTGATCAGTCAATAAGATGATGGCGACACTCAGGTGTTCCACCCCCTTGGGCGTGTCATTCCCCCCTTGGGAGCGCCATTCTTGGAGGTGTTGTAACACCCACGATGCGGCTATATCTCCCACGTGTCGGGGCACGACTTAGAGGTATAACCGCATGGTAGGCATGTCGCAAGAGGGGTAATCTTTACACATCCCATGTACTGAATAAGAAGGGGATAAAGAGTTGGTTTACAATCGCCACTTCACACAATACAAGTTAAACATACAACATCCAGAATACAATCAAGATCCGACTACAGAACCAAAATAAAAGAAGACAACCCCAAATGCTAGATCCCCGATCGCCCCAATTGGGCTCCACTACTGATCAACAGGAAACGAAACAACACAACGAATAAGATCTTCATCAAGCTCCCACTTGAGCTCGGTTGTGTCACCTGCATTGGTATCATCGGCACCTGCAAGTTTTTGGAAGTATCTGTGAGCCACGGGGACTCAGCAATCTCACACCCGCGAGATCAAGACTATTTAAGCTTATGGGTAGGAAAGGGGTAGTGAGGTGGAGCTGCAGCAAGCACTAGCATATATGGTGGCTAACATACGCAAATAAGAGCGAGAAGAGAAGCAATGCAACGGTCGTGAACTAGAAGTGATCAAGAAGTGATCCTGAAAGCTACTTACGCACAAGCATAACACGAGAACTGTGTTCACTTCTCGGACTCCGCCGAGAAGAGACCATCACGGTTACACACGCGGTTGATTCATTTTAATTAAGTTATGTGTCAAGTTCTCTACAACCGGACATTAACAAATTCCCATCTGCCCATAACCGCGGGCACGGCTTTCGAAAGTTCAAAACCCTGCAGGGGTGTCGCAACTTAGCCCATCACAAGCTCTCACGGTCAACGAAGGATATTCCTTCTCTCAAGAAGACCCGATCAGACTCGGAATCCCAGTTACAAGACATTTTGACAATGGTAAAATAATACCAGCAAAGCCACCCGATGTGCCGGCATCCCGATAGGAGCTGCACATATCTCGTTCTCAGGGCAACACCGGATTGTCCAAACTTCCGGTAGGCCAGCCCAGAGTTACCCTTGGAGGCCACCGGCGGCTGACAGGTTCGGACCAACACTTAGACAAGCACTGGCCCGGGGGGGTTAAAATAAAGATGATCCTTGAGTCTGCAGAACCCAAGGGAAGGTGATAGGTTGTTAGGCAAATGGTAAAACCAAGGTTGGGCCTTGCTGGAGGAGTTTTATTCAAAGCAAACTGTCAAGGGGTCCCCATAACACCAACCGTGTAAGAACGCGAAATCAAGGAACATAACACCGGTATGACGGAAACTAGGGCGGCAAGAGTGCAACAAGACACCAGGCATAAGGCCGAGCCTTCCACCCTTTACCAAGTATATAGATGCATTAATTAAATAAGAGAGATATTGTGATATCCCAAACATATCCATGTTCCAACATGGAACAAACTTCATCTTCACCTGCAACTAGCAACGCTATAAGAGGGGCTGAGCAAAAGCGGTAACATAGCCAAACAACGGTTTGCTAGGAAAGGTTGGTTAGAGGCTTGACATGGCAATATGGGAGGCATGATATAGCAAGTGGTAGGTAACGCAACATAGCAATAGAACGAGCAACTAGCAAGCAAAGATAGAAGTGATTTCAAGGGTATGGTCATCTTGCCTGAGATCCCGCAAGGAAGAAGAACGAGTCCATGAAGAAGACAAACGGACGTAGTCGAACGGATCCTCACAACTCCGGAACGAAACCGAAGCTAACGAGAGAAGCAACCCGGAAAGAAGCAAGCAACATAGTAAACAACCATCACATAAACATGCCATGATGCATAATCAAGTATGATGCATGTCCGGTTTAAATATGCATGGCATGGCAAAGTGCACAAACAAAACTACAAGTTAAGTGGAGCCCAATATGCATATTGACGGAATACCAAATCAATTATTTAGTTCACTCCCGGTTAGGTACTCAACAATATTAAATGTTGGTTAACATGGCAAGAGGTGAAGCATAACAAAACTAAACCATCTAAACAATTTAAATGGGGCCGCATATAACAAACAACAAATCCGGTAAATCCCCATATGCATTTAGAAAATTAATGCAAACAACAATTTAAACATTCTTGATGTTGTTATCATGATGCAGATGACATGTGCAAGTTTTAAGCAATTTTATAAAAATGTTGATAAGAGCATGATATGAAGCATTTGTCATCGTGGCGGAAACGAAAGGGGTGCCACGACAACGAATCTGAAAATGATGCCACGGCAACATATCGGTTCCGGTAGCTCATGGAGATATCGGTGCAAAGGAAGTGTGGCGGGAGCGTGTGATGCAAGGATGGTGGGGTGCTCCCGACTACCGGGTGTCCCGCATGATGGTGGCAAGGCAAAAGAGGGGCTTCGTGCAACGAACAACTCGGACACGGAGCAACACACGGTTTAACTCATACATCTCAAGCATTCATCCACGGGTGTTGTCTCGGTGGTATACCTTCGAAGCATGCGTTTCGGGCGGAACAAGTTCGGCGCAAAGTAGAGGAAGTAGTTGTTCTCGCGACGGTAGTTTTACACACTCCGTAGGTGTTCGGGGTCACAACGAGGAACTTGACGTCCACGGGATCTTAGAGGGTCGACGGTAGTGGTACTCGGTCGTTTCGAAGAGGTACTTGTGGAATCCAACGACTTCGAGGCGACGATAGGCGTACATGGGTCTTCGGCGACGGTAGTCATACATGGTTCGGAGTGGTACTTGCGTCTTCGGACTTGCCGGTCTCGATTCTTGCAACGATAGTGGTACACTTAGTCATAGTGTTCGGGTCATCGGTAGAGGTACTAGACGCATCATCGGGTGTAGTCGTACACGAGGGTCTTGACGAATCCACGTAGTCGTACACGTTCAAGAAGAAATTTATGCGGTGTCGAGGCACTTGGCAGTTTTGTGTAGTCGGTCTTGCCGGTCTCGGTCTCAACAATGTAGTTGTACAAGCGCGCCATCGGACTTGTCAAATCCGAACTCTTCGAGGACCATCGTGGTACTTGGCGCTTGTGGGGTGGTGTTTGCCGAAACCAGGGGAACTTGACGAAATCTTCAACAATGGAACTTGGCGATAATCCTTGTTCGGTAGTCGTCTGACTTGACAACAATGGCAACAGCAAGCGGAGGAGGTCCTGGACTTCGGGCGCGCGATGCGACAGGGAGGAGGCGAGACCTCAGTGGCACATGGAGAGGGTCGTGGTCGTGCTCAACCACGTCGAGGAGGCCGTGGCGGAGCGAGCAAGAGGCGCTGGACATGGCAACCTACACGCCCAGCGGGGCACACGGGATGTAGGAGGCGAGGCAAGGCGTCAGAGGGAGCTGAGTAGCAGCAGGAGGGGAGGCGGAGGCGAGCTTGGTGGCCTGGACTCGCCGGTTGGAGCGGCGGCGGGGCTTGCCAGCGAGGCAGCCATGGGTGGCGCTGAGGTAGAAGAGGCCATGGCACGCTGGAGGCACGGAGGAGGCGACCAGAGAGGTCGGACGCGGGTGCCGGGGAAGCAGGCGAACGGCTGGCGGCAGTCCAGCGACGCGGTGCAGGGGCTTGCGGCGGGGCTGGAGCGCCGGGAGGCGACAGGGCTTGTCAATCTGTGCTGCTGCTGCTACGCGAGGTGAGAGGGCTGGAGGGAGAGCGGGCGCGGGCGCAGGGGTTGCGGGCATGGGAGATCGAGAGGGAAGAGGGGTTGAGCGGATGGTGATGGGGATGAGACTGCGTGCGTGCATGGGTGGCGGCGGTTGCGGGAGGACGAGAGGGAGCGGGATCGAGCAGAGGAACGACTGCGCCTAGGGTTAGAGCAGGGGAGAAACTGGGCCTTGGAGGCCGGCCCAGGGAGGGGGAAGTGGCCCAAGGCCTGCTGGCTGGATGGGCCTCGCTGGACCTCTTCTCTCTCTCTCTTTAAAAACTTAAATCTTTAACAGAAAAGAAATTAGAAAGAGGAAAAGAAAGAGAGGGTTGGGGAAGGATTTTGGGCATGGGGGTTATTTTTCTGGACTCACAAAAATGTGAGGAATTTGAATAAAATGGCAAGAGGATTTTTTGGAGAAAATAGATTCGCACATGTTGAATTTAATTCAACATGTTTGAATTTTGAAACCCATTCGAAAGGACTCTAAATGGGCTGAGATTTTAGAGGAGCCTCGACAAGAAGTGACAAGAATTGTTGGGAAAGTTTGAGGAAGAACTTGAGATAGAATGGGCATGGGAATTAAATTGCAAGTATGTTTTGGTGATTCCAAATTAATGGAATAATTATAATATAGCTCCCTAATAATAGTAGGAGACTTTTATATGTTATAAAGAGAATTTCATCATGTGAACTCCCTCAATTTAAATGGATCAAAGATCCATGCCATCTATTTAGTTAAGTTTTAAAAAGAGGGTGCAAGATGACATGATGCAATGCACATGATGCAATGATGAATGCAACAAGAAAAAACAAATCACACGACGAAGCTCGGAAAAACTGGAAGTCTTCTGGAGCGTTACAGGTGTGCATTGGCTCGAGGGACCAGTGGACGGTTTTAGCAGTCGAGCGGCGTTTCATGTCACACATCGACGATGTGGAGACTCGACGGCATGGCGAAGTAGGGTCTCGGCAACGGATGTGTGATGTTGGACACATGTAGGGAGGTGGCGTTGTCTGGTGCCATGGTGGCGTCGAAGACAGGCCTGAAAAGATTGATGCGCCAGTACCTGCTCTGAAGATGGATCGGTGAAGACCGTGGCGGCGACCTCTGAGAGTGCGCCAGACCGGTGTGTGGCCCAGACTCAGCTTGGCTGGGGCCTCCAGACGGAGTCAAAGACAAATGCCATGCCCCAATCCCCATCATACCCACAGATCAACGTGCCGGATCCGCAACTATATCATGTCGATCGATGATGCCATGTGTTTGGAGTAAGTATCATATATCAATATTTAATGTGCGCATATACATTATTATTATTCTTACTATCCAATTTTTAGGAAGGAATGTGTCCGGAGGGCGAAAACCCGTTCAATGGGCTTAAGTCTTAAGAAACTTCAAGGCATACTTAACATGGAGCAGCCTATGGACAATGATTGCTTCAACACCGCCGTGCGTATACTAGCATGTGACGAGGGAGTATTGTTCACAGACCCTCCTATACATTACATGGATCTAAGATTTTATGAAAGTTATCATAACTCTTCATTCTGCGTGTCGTTAGTATCAACATGTTGAAACAATATTTATTTTTTTACTTAGTCCATGATGCTAGAGTCAACACGAGGTCAAAAGTCCCGCGAGAAGAAAAGTATTCACATGTTGGGAACAATATTTGAGAGCTGGCCTTGGATGGACAACAACATCTCATCGTGCAACACGGTAAGTAAGGTATTTTGTCTATTGTTGTTTCTAATAGCTACACTTGTAAATTTATCTTCCGTATGCATTCATCGGTCGATACATCTTATCATCGACAAAGAGGCACGTCGTGTATATATTATGGACCTTATTCGTACATCACAGTCGTCAGAGGATAAAAATGTGAGGCATGTAGTGAAAATAAAAAGTTTTGCGAGGGAATTTAAAGAAGCACTCGAAATAAAGCAGCCCGGTTGGAATTCTGATATATCTAAATGGCAACGTTTATTTCCATTTGGTATTCCAACGAGCACCGATGGGTAATGAATTCATAATAAAACATTTATTTTTTTATAACTATATTTTTTATATTATTAATTTAGAAAATTGCAGGGATGTCTCTGGCTATTTTATTTTTCATTTTATACTTTGGTGGAACGGTAAAGAACTGGTCAAACTAGTTTGCGTGGTGAGTATTGTCTGTTACACGTTTTAAGACCTTCAACATGAAATATTCATACTAACTATATATATTGTTTGTGCAGGATGTGTATGAATTGAGGAAACACTTTTTATTATACTTGCTAAAACATTGTGGGAATGAAGCTAAAGGCAGCTTTTCTGATATTGTGCAAGAATTTCTTAAGCACATCAAGTAGATCTTAATAATTTTATAATAGATGTTTAGTTGGAACATCGCTCAATTTGTTCCACGGACATGTCGTTATTTTTCTTTTTGTTATCAATTTACATTGCAAGTGAAGTGGACTTTAATTATTAATTAATTGTGTTCGTGTTATGTTGTCTGTACATGTGAAATTTAACATGCATTATCTTTATATAACTCTAATGCACGGACATTCTATTATATTAACAAGATGCAACTCACATTGTACCATGCAAATTAAGCAAAAGACAACAATTCTAACATTGTACGGAGTGCATCAAGTAAATCTTAGTTTGTAAGAGATATTAGTTGGATCATTTCTTTGCTCTATGTACATATCGTTGAGTTAGATTTTCTATATTATTTTACATCGCAAGTGAAGTGAATTTCAATTACTTTTTGATTGATTGTTACGGGCTATCATTTATATACATACAAAATTGGCGTGCATTATGTTTATATATGCAATGGGCAAAAAAGAGTTCCATGACCCGTGGCAACGCACGGCCATTCTACTAGTTTTTATGAAGTTTCAGTCGAATCTCTTTATCATTAGATTTTTTTGTTGCTTTATGATGTGTGCGGTTCTATTGACTTGTAAACGAGCCCACGTAAGGGACGAACTGGATGGGCTGCGTTTTTGTCCTATTTTTTTATGTGTTGGGGCAGGCTTTGGGCGGTGGGCTGGAAAAGACATTTTTTTTACTTTGTATGTTGGGTTTTATTCTGCCAGGGCCAGCTTCTATTTTCTTATTCTTTCCAACAACAGGGAACGGATATATATATATATATATATATATATATATATATATATATATATATATATATGTATGTATGTATGTATGTATATAGGGACTCTCTATATTACATCCGACTGAAATTCAATTGGCTTTCAGTCATATTTTCAGCCATCCAAAATTTGACAACTGTCATCTGTCCTCCGCTTCTCTCCTGTCCTCTGAATGTCGCTGTCCTTGTCCCCACTCTCTTCCTTTAAACTGGTCCGCGAGAATCAAAAAGAGACCCTGAAAATAAACTAATCGGATCCCCAGTTGAAGACCCAAAAATACCAAGCTGAAGAACATAGCACTTCTACCTCCTGTGAGAAACAGCTCCCCTCACCTTCTCAACATCTGCATGAAAAAGGGGTGATTCCTTTTGTGAGAAACAGCTCCCCTAGCGAGTGCGGGCTTTTGGTGGCCGCGCTACAGGCAGGCCGCTATCCTGCGCGTCTGCTTGGGCCTGGGGATTCGGAACCCGTCAGTTCGTGGCAGTGCTGTGGCAGGGCTAGTGGAGGGAATACGGTCCGTGTACGCCTATCTACTACACATGCGTATTCTGTTCGGCCCATTTCCTTTACTTGTTCGCGCGCCTGGAAAGACGACATGTCATGCACTAGAAAGGCTGGCCCATGTCCGTGACCTTTATCCCTAACTCGTGAACAAGCCGTCGCCGCACACCTGCTCTGCCTCTCCGTCTCTGTCTCTCTCCCTCAAACCCGACGGCGGCACTGGTTTCTCTCCGGCGAGCATCTCCCTGCCCCTTGGCCCTACCCATGTACCCCGTGGTCGTGGGCAATTCTTCGCCACACGCCGGCTCTTCCGTTGGGTCTCTTTTCCCCAACCTCGACGGCGCCAGGGTTTGCTCTCCGACGAGATGTGCTCCTTTGATCTTGAGATGCCACGGGTGCATCTTCTCTTCTTATGGCCCGGAGGTCATGGCCGTGTTTAGATTCGCATCTTATTCTTTGGATTTGAGTTCATTTGCCTCACCACGAACCTTTCTGCAGGATCCATGTTTCGGACGTTAGAGCCGATCCCTGATGCATTCCCCGTGGAGTCGCGGGATTTCATGAGCATCGCCGATACCCAGCTGGGCCGCGGCGGCGAGGGCACCCTCTGTGCGGGGACGCCGGCTTAGGTTTTCTCAGAAGCCACCAGCGGCTGAACCATGAGGTAATTACGGATCTAAAAATCTCTCATGTACCATTTTAAGTCGTTTGATTTCTCGGATAAGAAGATGCGCCTGTTTGAGATACAAATTTCTTAGCCAGAACGGACCATCACGTCTAGTTTCAGTGTGAAGAAAGCTACTATTGTTGTGTATAGATTGATTTTCAGTATGGAAATCCCGTGGTGAGAGCTGGAGATTTTTGTTTTGGTTGGTATTCAGTTATGGGATTTGTTGGCATCATTATTATTTGTGTCTGATTTCTAGTTGCTGCTGGTGATTTTGGGATCTGTAATCAATCTGGAAAAATCGAGGGGCATCTCATATTTCTCCATTAAATCAGTCATCCTATACTTGACAATTACTGAAATATTAGGCCCTGCCGTGCAATTTTTTTTCATATCCTGTTTTTAGATGCAAATTGGTTAAATGACACTGATTCTGCCATTTAGTGCCAACATTGAGAAAAAATAGGATGCATTACGTGTTATGGTTTTGAAACAATTATATTCTTTTCTATTTTTCTATCATAAATATGCTATGTTGTTCTTTTTGCGAAGAAAATATCGTATGATGTTTACTGAACTGTCAAGGCATATTGTAAATGGGCAAACAAATATATGTTACCACTGACTCATCTTCGTCCTCCCAATCCATCAGCGGCTGTCCTCCATGGATGAGTTTGCCGAAGCGCGGCAAGGTGGACCATACAGGTAATGAAGTGCTCCAAATCTTCCAGTCTTAGTATTGTCGAAGCTGAAATTTGCAACGCTGCTGAGCTTGGAAGCGGTGGGCAAAGTGGTGGATTCCCCCCTGAAGCCGGTGTGTTCCAAGTTTGCTCTGAAGCTACCAGTGGATGGACCATGTATTTTTGTCAAATTATTAATGATGCCTCTGTAGTTCTTCGTGATTTAATACAACAATTCCTCCTATACTATTTAGTGGCTGAAAATTTTCATTGTTATCAAGAGCTTACTTTTATTCTTAGTAATTCATACGACACAGTTCTGGCTATTGAAGCTGTCCTATTGACAACTGTTGCTGTTTCATATGATACTCCCTTGACAGTAGGAACCTGATTCATGTAGATTTTGAAATGGCCAGTCTTTTTCTGGTCTGCACATTTGTTGGAATTTTATGGAGCCAACTCCATTGTAGGTTTCGCCTTATAATCCAAACTAATAATTATGACCTCGTTGAAACATGTTTGGTGATTAATACACTTCAGAAATCTTGAAAAGAGTATTGATGCTATTATTGCTGCTAAAATTTCTTTTTCTTTTTGATAATCATGATTGAAAGAGCCTGGGTTATTTTTGTACTACATTTTGTTCTCTAGTGCGCAAGCTGCTTGTTTCATTGTTGAGTAGATGACATTGGGTTGATAGAACCACATTCATGTAAATATTCTGATATTCACCATGTGCTTTTCTTTGTTGGCAGTACGGATGATGCAATAATTGAAGATATGAAGAAGGATTACATGGTCGCGCAAGAGATCAAGGAGAATAACAAATAAGCTTTATGCAATGGATAATTTGCAAGGCAAGGTTCTCCATGCTTGTATGTACGTTGCTGCTTTTGGAATTTGGCAGTTGCTTACTGGTCATGTTTGGTGATTGATGCTGAATTCCTAGATACATTTTGTAAACATTTGGATTTGTCCAGGCGCATGCCTGTATGTACTAGATGTTTACTTGTTTTCACTTATCTGCAGAAGTGGTACGTTCCCTGTGAGATTAAATTAACTAGGTCCTAATAATGTATTATGTAAAAATGTATATTTTAATGGAGGTGTATTTTCTGGTCACCATACCGTGTTACCTGATGGAACGAATTACCTAGTTCCTTGTTATCGGGCATGCAATTACGTTAATTCTGACTATAATTACTCCATCTCTGGCGATTCTCTAACAAAATTTAGTCTTTGGAGTAGTCACGTGCATGCTCAATGTCCTCCAGGGGCCAGGGCCACTTGGAGCAGGGTGACAGACTGACATTACGTCAGCTTGGTCAGTTGTGCAGCACATGCTAGTTTGGTGCATTGGGTGATCACCACCATAGAACAACTGTTGGACATGTACTAGAAGCTAGATTCTGTCCCTATCGCCAGCCCGGAATACACGCGCTGGAAAGGCTCCACGGGGAGGCAGCATGCGTGAATACAGGGCCAGCTCGGATCCCAAGCGCGGACGGGCGGCCTGGATTCCGGCTTGCCTGATGCTCGGCCTCCACTCGCATTTTCCGCTCCCCTAGCCTCCTTTACAACCCACACTGGCAAAGCAGCGAGAAAGGCAAAAAAGAACCCAACGTTACAAGGCAAAAATTTCTGATCTCTAATCTAAAACTAACAACACACAATTAAAATGGAAATGACAAAAAACACTAAAATTACACTATAAAATCAACTAAAATTACACTAAGATTTACACTATAAATACCGCTGTAAATCCACTAAAAACACTATAAATCCAGTTTGAATCCACTGTAAAATCTACTACACTAAGAAAAACACTGAAAATCTGGTAGGAATTACAGTGTAGATCCAGTAGGAATTACACTGTAATTCTATCTAGATTTACACTGTGAAATCGACCTAGAATTACAGTGTAAAATATTGTAGGAATTACAGTGTAAATGTACCTAGAATTACACTGCAAAATCGACCTAGAATCACAGTGTAAATATAGTAGGAATTACAGTGTAAATGTACCTAGAATTACACTGTAAAATCGACCTACAATTACAGTGCAAATCTAGGTAAAATTACAGTGTAATTTTACCTAAATTTACACTGTGAAATCGACCTAACACTGTAAAATCGACCTACAATTGCAGTGTAAATATAGTAGGAATTACATTGTAAATGTACCTACAATTACACTATAATTCTACCTAGATTTACACTGTAAAAATCGACCTAGAATTACAGTGTAAATCCACTTAGAATTTCACTGTAAATCTACCTAGAATTACACTGCAAGCGGAAATAAATCCATTTTATCAGGGACTAGTAAAAAAACTGGAAGAGGACATGACCAGAAATAAATCCACTTGTTCTTATCTAGTTCCGAGAAATGCTTAACTGTATTACCTCTCCAGACAAGTACCCTAGGCTTGGTATCATGTAGAGAATTCAGCCCAAAATGCACATGGTCAGGATATGAGACCTAGCAGAAAAAGAAGGGGAGGCTAGTTCAACATCATTACACACAAAAAAACAGCATTAAAAGGATGCAAAAAATAAAGCAAATAATTCTAAAAAAACAAGACTCACAGCGAATGCGTAGTGACAACCGCCAAATGCCACTTATCTCTTAGAAGCAACCTTCGTAGTATCCTTAAACTTTACTGCCAAGGAGACTCTCATATACTCCCTCCGTCCCATAATATAAGAGTGTTTTTTACACTAGTGTAGAGTAAAAAACGTTCTTATATTATGGGACAGAGGGAGTACCAATGTACATAAATCATAGTTCATCACAGAACTACAATCTCTGAAAATGTGGAGATATTTGGGACAAGGAGAAAGGCTTGAATTTGGACACAAGAAAGTGGACAAGGCAATACACATGAAGCAGATGAAAAGGTCTACATCAGGCAATTCTTCAGATTTGAGTTTATTGCAGAAGAAAGAAACCGGTGGGATGCTAGTCACATTGAAATGGGACAAGATAAACTCACGCCCAGCCTCAGCATCAGACACAATGGGCTCACCATCAACAGGAAGATATAAGATGTCATGGATGACATATTTGGAAATCAGAATAAACTTCTTCCTAATCTGAATCTCTGAAGCAAGAACATCAAATTTGGACGCTAATCATTTGACAAACCTAAGAGGTACCTCTGTCCTCACATATTTGAGAAGGCAATCTGCCCTATAACTCTGAAGAACACGGACTTGCCTAGGAGACAAGCCACCAATAACAGTGGAGAACAACTTGAGTATCTAGTGAATGTATTGGCTACAGGAAAATCAGAAGACCTCTTGCACTTCTACAACACAACAAGAAACACAAACAAAAGAAAAAATCAAGATAAATTACACTAAAAATAAACAAAAGAAAGACATCTAGCAACAACAACTAGAACTATATGGAACTAGGTTCTTGTCCATTAATAGCCATTCCACAAAAGAATAGATATGATGAAGATTACAAAAGGAGTTATCTAAAACTTATATCCATATCTATCATAGAGAAGTTGCATGCAAAAAAAGGAAATATAAACAAAAGCAAAATAAAATACCACATTCTAATCTTCCGTTTTAAGCAATTCACTTTCTGCAAAAACATAAAAAAGAGGAATTATCCATTAACTACAAACGTGCATTAACTGATACAAAAATGAAACCGGTACAAAAAAGCATTAATAGAAGAAACTGGTACAAAAGCATTAACTAAAGCACCACACTTACATGAGACACGTAGAACTCATACAAAGCTTTGTCGAAATCAGGATCATCCATTTGACCTTCCTGCAGTTAACAGATGAAACAAGTGAATGAACTAAAAAACAGGAACAAATAAGCTACCAAACAAGAAATAAAAGAAAATAAAATAAATAAAAAATCAAATTAGAAATATAACCTCCGAAGCTTGAAAAGGATCATCCTCCGCAAAATCATTGGGGACAAAAGGACCCCCATCTGAATCATCACAATCTTCAACACAAGCAGCAGAAGTACCCTTACCAAAATCCTTCACGAGTCTCCCCATACTTCAATCTATAACCTAAATATGTACAAAAACAAAGAAAAGGACAAAAAGTGTGAGATGAAATGGCAGAAGGGATAAAACATAACAAAAATATAAAGAAGAAATGCATTGATAGCATTTACAGTCTACATCTCTTTTATTTCACTACATAACCCACTGAGAATTACAGTGAAGAAATCCCCTGCGAATTACAGTGGAAACCAACTGAGTTACATTGTAAATACACTGTAATCACCCACTAAGAAAAATACACTGGAATTCCGATGAAGATTACAGTGTAAATCCAAATATAATTACAGTCTAAATCCTCTAACAAAATACACTGGAATCAGATGCATCACAAGAACACACAAACTAGCGATGCATCAGAAGAACAGTCACAATTCCTCTGCTACTCAATTACAGTGTAAATTCACTGACAAAAACACTATAAATCCAAAACGCAATTCCACTATAAAAATTCAAGTGAATTACACAGTAATTCCACGAGCGAATACAGTGCAAATCCATGGCAATTACACTGTAAATCAGCTATCAAATTACACTGTACATCCCTGACAAATACATTGTAATTCTACTAACAAATACAGTGCAACCCCACCGACAAAAATACACTGCTATTAGGACATATACATTGTCATTCCAGTAGCAAATACAATGCAAATCCGCTGACAAAATACACTGAAATTACACTGTAAAATAACCGGGGATTACACTACAAATTGCTTTGGATTTACACTACAAATATACTACCTATCCACTAGAAAATTACACTGGAAATCAACTACAGATTACAGTGAAAATCAATGAAAATCCAGTATGAATTACACTGAAAATCACTCTAAAAAACAATGGGGGTTGCACTGTGAACCACTGTAAATCCAAAAATAGGAATTACAGAGTAAGCCACATACCCACTAAACGATACCAGTGAAGAGAAATGGTCTAGGGATTAAAGGCCGGGGAACAGAATGCATCTGTTCGAATTGACTGAATACATCAGACTACTACAAGTAAGCAAGCCAGCCTCACATGAACAGCTCGAATTCCAACAACCAATCAATTACAGATAAGCAGATCAAACTGACGCACATCCGAGCTACCGCAGCTACCGTGCTTAGTAGAACAATCAAACACATCCCTGAAACGGCGGAACCTAACAAATCTACACGGAAAAAAGCTGTGGGGGATGGATACAATCATCAGATCTGACAGACAAAACCAACTCCCTACCTAACAGATCACAGGAACAACAAAAAGGGAGGGGGGCAAACCCGAATCCGACGAACCAAATCGCTAGCGCCGGAAATGGGGACGGGTCGGTGCGGGGCCGAGAGATGCCGCAGATCCCGCCGGCAGGAACAGAAGGGAGGCGGAGGAAGCAGGGCAGCACGAGGAAGAGCGCGGACGAGTCACCACCAAAACACTAGATCGAGCGGCGAGGCGGAGCTCCAAATCGCGATGGCTATCTTTCTCTCACTCTCTCTCTCTCTCACTCGACTCTGTTCAGGTTTGCGTGTTTGAAATGACAAAGGGGATGGGAGGAGGAGGCCGACATAGACACACGGGTTGCGATGGGAAAAATAACAGGTCAACCACACGGGCCGATAAGAGAAACGAGACAAATAACGGGTCAACCACACGGGCCTGATAAGAGAAACGAGACAAATAACGGGTCAAACACACGAATCTTCGCGCACAGATCACATGGCACAGAAAACGAATGAAAAGCGAATTGTTTGCTGGAATTTATTCTATATTGGGGGCAGCCCAACAACTATTTCAGAAATTTCTAATAAATCCTAGAGGTCCACTTAGCCCATTTGTGCAAAGAAAGGGATACTACTAAAGTTTAGTCCCACATTGCTAGTTTAGTGGGAGTTGGACCTCCTTATAAGGGAGGTTCTTTCCCCACTTGTATGAGCATGAGAATAAGAGGGATATCCACGCGCGCGGAGAAGGGTGATAAGGTTTTTGGGGAGCGCTCTGCGCGACTACTGACTGATTCCTTCGTCATGGACGCCCTGGACTACGTCGACAACCTCCTCGACGACATGGCTGGCGAGGACACCGATCCTAAGTCCAGTGCTATTGCTGCTGCTGTTCCGTATGTGTTCTTATTTCTGTTAGATATCCTGTCATAGTTTCTCGTACTAGTACTTGTCTTAAATAGCTACGGTTCATATATGCAGAAGCTATTTACCTTCTCTCTGTCAGAATGCATGACTTGTTTTATCTCTACTATATTAGTCATGCTTTATCTAGTATTTCTGTTAATAAAATCATTTGGTAAATTGCTCATATTTCCAACAATCCAAAAACCTTATTATAGGCAATTTACCCCAAGTGGTTTTGCTGCTTCCATGAGACCTCCTATGTTTGAGGGTATCCACTATAAGAGGTGGCGCATGAGAGCAGTCTTATGGTTTCAAACCATGAGTTGCTATGACGCCACTCTCGGCAAACCTGAAGGGGAGCTTGATGCTCAACAGGCACAAGCCTTTCAGAAAATGGATACTCTGTTTAAGGCTGCTCTCTTTGAGTGTTCTTGGTGAGAACATAGTTGCTGCTTATGCATCAATTGATAATGGAAAAGATATGTGGGATGCACTCGAGGCCAAGTTTGGGGTCTCGGATGCTGGCACTGAGTTGTACATCATGGAGCAATTCTATGACTACGGGATGACTGAAGAGCGCTCCGTGGTTGAGCAAGCTCATGAGATACAGTCATTTGCTAGAGAACTTGAGCACTTCGGTTGTATGCTACCGGACAAGTTTGTTGCCGGAGGTATCATCACTAAGCTTCCTCCTTCATGGAGGAACTTTGCTACCTTGCTGAAGCATAAGAGACAAGAGTTTTCCGTCCCGGATCTCATTGGCACTCTTGATGTGGAAGAAACGACGAGAGCAAAGGACACACGTGCTCGAGGTATTGAGGGAGACTCTAGTACCAATCTGGTACAGAAGAAGAACTTCCAGCCCCACAAGTTCAAGAACAAGGGCAAGTTTGATGGTAAAGCAAAGTTTGATGGGAAGAACAAGGTTGTGCAACACACGAACTTCAAGAAGAAGAATGACAAGAAGAAAGGTGTCTGTCATGTGTGTGGGGATCCTGATCATTGGGCTCCTAGTTGCCCTAATCGCTATGACAAGCGTCACCCTGGGAAAGGCGGCAAGACCGCTAATGTTGTCATTGGAGACACTGACATGAAGGATGATGGGTATGGTATATTTCCCACTATTCTTTCAGTATGTCATTCTCCTGATTGGTTGATTGACACAGGTGCTAATGTGCATGTATGCGGTGATATTTCCATGTTTTCGTCTTATCAGACCACAAGGACTTCAACCGTGCTGATGGGCAACGGTTCAAGTGCTTCTGTTCGTGGTGTTGGCACGGTCGATCTGAAGTTTACTTCGGGGAAGATCGTGCGGCTGAAGAACGTGCATTATGTCCCCTCCGTCAATAAAAATCTTGTTAGCGGATCTCTTCTGTGTAGAGATGGCTACAAGCTTGTCTTTGAGTCGAATAAATTTGTAATATCCAAGTATGGAACCTTTGTTGGTAAAGGCTATGAGTCAGGAGGTCTGTTTCGTTTATCCTTATCAGACATTTGCAATAAAGTTGTTAATCATATTTGCAACAATAGTGAATCCAATGTGTGGCATTCACGTCTCTGTCATGTTAATTTTGGTTGCATGTCGAGACTAGCGAAGTTGAACTTAATCCCTAGTTTCACCACTGTCAAGGGATCTAAGTGTCAAGTTTGTGTGCAAGCTAAGCAACCTCGTAAGTCTCACACGACTGCGGAAACGAGAAATCTTGCACCACTAGAGCTCATACATTCAGATCTATGTGAAATGAAAGGTGTTTTGACAAAAGGTGGAAAGAAATATTTCATGACGTTAATTGACGACTCCACTAGATACTGTCGGGTGTATCTTTTGAAATCTAAGGATGAGGCTTTGAACTTTTTCAAGATCTATAAAGCTGAAGTGGAAAATCAACTTGATCAAAAAATCAAGAGGCTTAGGTCCGACCGTGGTGGAGAGTATTTTCCCAACGAATTTGATTCTTTTTGTGCGGAACATGGTATAATCCATGAGACGACGTCTCCCTACTCACCTTAGTCAAATGGGGTGGCCGAAAGAAAGAACCGTACTCTAACTGATTTGGTTAACGCCATGTTAGACACATCGGGTCTCTCCAAGGCATGGTGGGGGGAGGCGATATTGACCGCATGTCATGTCCTGAACCGAGTCCCCACAAAGAACAAAGAGATAACTCCATTCGAGAAATGACAGAAGAAAAGGTTAAAACTCTTATCTGCGAACATGGGGTTGTTTGGCGAAAGTCAATGTTCCAATTCCAAAGAAGCGGAAGCTTGGACCAAAGACCGTGGATTGTGTTTTCCTGGGATATGCTTTTCATAGCACTGGTTATAGATTCTTGGTTGTAAAATCTGAGGTACCTGACATGCATGTCGGTACGATCATGGAGTTGAATGATGCGACTTTCTTTGAAGATATCTTTTCCATGAAGGATATGGCTACCTCATCTAATCAGGAGATGCCTAGTTCATCGAATCAGGAACCAGTTACAATTACCAAACCTGCTATTTCGATAGAACACTTTGAAAGTCCTGTGGAGGAAAACAATGAAGTTCCTACTAGGAGCAAGAGACAGAGGACTGCAAAGTCCTTTGGTGATGATTTTCTTGTGTATCTCATAGATGACACTCCCACTTCTATTTCAGAGGCTTATGCATCTGAAGATGCTGACTACTGGAAGGAAGCGGTTCGTAGCGAGATGGATTCCATCTTAGCGAATGAAACTTGGGAGATAACTGATCGTCCTTATGGGTGTAAACCTATAGGATGCAAATGGGTATTCAATAAAAAGCTTAGGCCTAATGGTACTGTTGAAAAGTACAAGGCTCGGCTCGTGGCTAAGGGTTATACCCAAAAGGAAGGTGAAGACTTCTTTGATACTTACTCACCTGTGGCTCGACTGACCACTATTCGAGTTCTACTTTCACTAGCTGCCTCACATGGTCTTCTCGTTCATCAAATGGATGTTAAGACTGCTTTCCTAAATGGAGAGTTGGACGAGGAAATTTATATGGAACAACCAGATGGTTTTGTACTAGATGGTTAGGAAGGAAAAGTGTGCAAGTTGCTGAAGTCTTCGTATGGACTCAAGCAAGCACCCAAACAGTGGCATGCGAAGTTTGAAAGAACTTTAACAGCTGCAGGCTTTGTTGTAAGCGAAGCTGACAAATGTGTGTACTATCGCCATGGTGGGGGCGAGGGAGTTATCCTTTGCTTGTATGTTGATGACATACTGATTTTCGGAACAAATCTGAATGTTATTAAGGAGGTCAAAATTTCCTATCTTGTTGTTTTGGGATAAAGGATTTAGGAGTGGCTGATGTCATTCTGAACATCAAGTTGTTGAGAGACGATGATGGTGGGATTACATTACTTCAATCTCACTATGTGGAAAAGATCTTGAGTCGCTTTGGCTATAGTGACAGCAAGCCCTCTCCAACACCATATGATGCTAGTGTGTTGCTTCAAAAGAATAGAAGAATTGCTAGAGACCAATTGAAGTATTCTCAGATTATTGGCTCGCTTATGTACTTAGCCAGTGCTACAAGACCTGACATCTCTTTTGCTGTTAGCAAACTGAGTCGGTTTGTTTCAAAACCAGGAGATGTGCATTGGAAAGCTCTAGAGAGAGTTTTGCGTTATTTGAAATGCACTGCAAATTATGGAATTCACTACACCGGGCACCCAAAGGTGCTTGAAGGGTATAGTGACTCAAACCGGATCTCATATGCTGATGAGATAAAGGCCACGAGCGGATATGTATTCACTCATGGAGGTGGCGTTGTTTCTTGGAAGTCTTGCAAGCAGACCATCTTAACGAGGTCAACAATGGAAGCAGAACTCACAGCACTAGATACAGCTACGGTCAAAGCAGATTGGCTTCGTCGGCTCTTGAATGACTTGCCGGTTGTTGAGAAACCTGTACCAGGTATTCTCATGAATTGCGACAATCAAACTGTGATCACGAAAGTGAGCAGCTCAAAGGATAACATGAAGTTATCAAGACACGTTCAGAGAAGGTTAAAGTCTGTCAGAAAAATGAGAAGCTCCGGAGTTATTGCATTGGATTATATCCAAACGTCTAAAAATCTGGAAGATCCTTTTACTAAGGGTCTATCGTGTAATGTGATAGATAATGCATCGAGGGAGATGGGTATGAGACCCACAATATGAGTTGTTCACAGTGGTAACCTATTCTTTGTGATCGGAGATCTCGTGAATTAGATGTGAAAGACAAGTTGTTGGTCAACTGGGAGGAGAGTACCCTTACTGTTAAAATACCACTCCATAAAGATGCAATACTCTCCTAATCTGCATGGCAGGTTGATGTATATCTAATGTGTTCTAAGTGGCTCTTTGAAGCAGAGATGTTGTCCTGTAGAACATCTTTTGAAGAACGCACCTATATGAGTCTGATTGTTAAACGTCGCAATCTATGAGAGTAGGGTTCTCTCTCGTAAACTCATGAAAGGTCTCGGAGTATGACGCATAAGCTCCACCCGCGGGGAAGACCCACGGTAGCCACATATCAGTCAAGGCTTTATGTGAAGCTAGATTCGCAGAAAACTTGCAGTTCCAGGCCCAGTCCACTGTTCAAGTTGCTTACTAGTGCAGCATAGAGTTCTAGGTGGAAGTTCAACTTAACAGTCTCCACTGCAGTACCGGTATATAAAACAGTGTTTTGAAACCAAAGGCAAATCTCTGTGTGCCTCCGGATCTGGTGGGGGATTGCTGGAATTTATTCTATATTGGGGGCAGCCCAACAACTATTTCAGAAATTCCTAATAAATCCTAGAGGCCCACTTAGCCCATTTATGCAAAGCAAGGGATACTACTAAAGTTTAGACCCACATTGCTAGTTTAGTGGGAGTTGGACCTCCTTATAAGGGAGGTTCTTTCCCCACTTGTATGAGCATGAGAACAAGAGGGACATCCACACGCGCTCCTCCTCCGCCGCGCGCCTCGCCATGCCTCGTCACGACGCGCCGCGGGTTGCGGGAATGAGCCGACCCGATGTCGAAATTTTTGCCATGCACTACGGGTATACGAAAGGTCACTTGGGAGCTGGAAAGTTTTTGCTGTAGTGGATATTGAATACGAACGCTGCACCCTTCGGCTGCTGCCTGTTCGTTTCATCTCCCGCGTTCCCTTCAGCTCCCGGCGTAGCCTCTCGCCTCCTTCTCTTGCGCCTATAAAAGGGAGGTCGCTCCTCTCAGAGAGACGCACCAGAACTTCTCCTTCCTCTCGCCACCGGTTCCAATCTCTGAGCTGCTACTGTCTTCCTCATCCCGGCTTGCGGCGTGCACCGCAGGTCAGGACAGTAGGCCTCCGAAACCGCACCTCTTTGAGTCCTGTACGGGAGAAGGGTGATAAGGGTTTTGGGGAGCGCTCTGCGCGACTACTGACTGACTCCTTCGTCACGGACGCCCCGGACTCCGACGACTACTAACCCAAGTGGTTTTGCTGTTTCCATGAGACCTCCTATGTTTAGGGTATCCACTATAAGAGGTGGCGCGTGAGAGCAGTCTTATGGTTTCAAACCATGAGTTGCTATGACGCCACTCTCGGCAATCCTGACGGGGAGCTTGATGCTCAACAGGCACAAGCCTTTCAGAAAATGGATACTCTGTTTAAGGCTGCTCTCTTGAGTGTTCTTGGTGAGAACATAGTTGCTGCTTATGCGTCAATTGATAATGGAAAAGATATGTGGGATGCACTCGAGGCCAAGTTTGGGGTCTCGGATGCCGGCACTGAGCTGTACATCATGGAGCAATTCTATGACTACAGGATGACTGAAGAGCGCTCCGTGGTTGAGCAAGCTCATGAGATACAGTCATTTGCTAGAGAACTTGAGCACTTCGGTTATATGCTACCGGACAAGTTTGTTGCCGGAGGTATCATCACTAAGCTTCCTCCTTTATGGAGGAACTTTGCTACCTTGCTGAAGCATAAGAGACAAGAGTTTTCCGTCCCGGATCTCATTGGCACTCTTGATGTGGAAGAGAAGGCGAGAGCAAAGGACACATGTGCTCGAGGTATTGAGGGAGGATCTAGTGCCAATCTGGTACAGAAGAGGAACTTCCAGCCCCACAAGTTCAAGAACAAGGGCAAGTTTGATGGTAAAGCAAAGTTTGATGGGAAGAACAAGGCTGTGCAACACACGAACTTCAAGAAGAAGAATGACTAGAAGAAAGGTGTCTGTCATGTGTGTGGGGATCCTGATCATTGGGCTCCTAGTTGCCCTAATCGCTATGACAAGCGTCACCCTGGGAAAGGCGGCAAGACCGCTAATGTTGTCATTGGAGACACTGACATGAAGGATGATGGGTATGGTATATTTCCCACTATTCTTTCAGTATGTCATTCTCCTGATTGGTTGATTGACACGGGTGCTAATGTGCATGTATGCGGTGATATGTCCATGTTTTCGTCTTATCAGACCGCAGGGACTTCAACCGTGCTGATGGGCAACGGTTCAAGTGTTTCTGTTCGTGGTGTTGGCACGGTCGATCTGAAGTTTACTTCGGGGAAGATCGTGCGGCTGAAGAACGTGCATTATGTCCCCTCCATCAATAAAAATCTTGTTAGCGGATCTCTTTTGTGTAGATATGGCTACAAGCTTGTCTTCGAGTCGAATAAATTTGTAATATCCAAGTATGGAACCTTTGTTTGTAAAGGCTATGAGTCAGGAGGTCTGTTTCGTTTATCCTTATCAGACGTTTGCAATAAAGTTGTTAATCATATTTGCAACAATAGTGAATCCAATGTGTGGCATTCACGTCTCTATCATGTTAATTTTGGTTGCATGTCGAGACTAGCGAAGTTGAACTTAATCCCTAGTTTCACCACTGTCAAGGATCTAAGTGTCAAGTTTGTGTGCAAGCTAAGCAACCTCGTATGTCTCACACGACTGCGGCAACGAGAAATCTTGCACCACTAGAGCTCATACATTCAGATCTATGTGAAAGGAATGGTGTTTTGACAAAAGGTGGAAAGAAATATTTCATGACGTTAATTGACAACTCCACTAGATACTGCCATGTGTATCTTCTGAAATCTAAGGATGAGGCTTTGAACTTTTTCAAGATCTATAAAGCTGAGGTGGAAAACCAACTTGATCGAAAAATCAAGAGGCTTAGGTCCGACCGTGGTGGAGAGTATTTTTCCAATGAATTTGATGCTTTTTGTGTGGAACATGGTATAAAACATGAGAGGACGCCTCCCTACTCACCTCAGTCAAATGGGGTGGCCGAAAGAAAGAACCGTACTCTAACTGATTTGGTTAACGCCATGTTAGACACATCGGGTCTCTCCAAGGCATGGTGGGGGGAGGCGATATTGACCGCATGTCATGTCCTGAACCGAGTCCCCACAAAGAACAAAGAGATAACTCCATTCGAGGAATGGGAGAAAAAAGGTTAAAACTCTCTTATCTACGAACATGGGGTTGTTTGGCGAAAGTCAATGTTCCAATTACAAAGAAGCGAAAGCTTGAACCAAAGACTGTGGATTGTGTTTTCCTGGGATATGCTTTTCATAGCATTGGCTATAGATTCTTGGTTGTAAAATCTGAGGTACCTGACATGCATGTCGGTACGATCATGGAGTCGAATGATGTGACTTTCTTTGAAGATATCTTTCCCATGAAGGATATGGCTACCTCATCTAATCAGGAGATGCCTAGTTCATCGAATCAGGAACCAGTTACAATTACCAAACTGCTATTTCGATAGAACACTTTGAAAGTCCTGTGGAGGAAAACAATGAAGTTCCTACTAGGAGCAAGAGACAGAGGACTGCAAAGTCCTTTGGTGATGATTTTCTTGTGTATCTCATAGATGACACTCCTAGTTCTATTTCATAGGCTTATGCATCTGAAGATGTTGACTACTAGAAGGAAACGGTTCGTAGGGAGATGGATTCCATCTTAGAGAATGAAACTTGGGAGAGAACTGATCGTCCTTATGGGTGCAAACCTATAGGATGCAAATGGGTATTCAAGAAGAAGCTTAGGCCTGATGGTACTATTGAAAAGTACAAGGCTCGGCTCGTGGCTAAGGGTTATACCCAAAAGGAAGGTGAAGACTTCTTTGATACTTACTCACTTGTGGCTCGACTGACCACTATTCGAGTTCTACTTTCACTAGCTTCTTCACATGGTCTTCTCGTTCATCAAATGGATGTTAAGACTGCTTTCCTAAATGGAGAGTTGGACGAGGCAATTTATATGGAACAAACAGATGGTTTTGTACTAGATGGTCAGGAAGAAAAATTGTGCAAGTTGCTGAAGTCTTTGTATGGACTCAAGCAAGCACCCAAACAGTGGCATGAGAAGTTTGAAAGAACTTTAACAGCGCCAGGCTTTGTAGTAAACGAAGCTGACAAATGTGAGTAATATCGCCATGGTGGGGGCGAGGGAGTTATCCTTTGCTTGTATGTTGATGATATACTGATTTTCAGAACAAATCTGAATGTTATTAAGGATGTCAATATTTCCTATCTCGTTGTTTTGAGATGAAGGATTTAGGAGTGTCTGATATCATTCTGAACATCAAGTTGTTGAGAGACGATGATGGTGGGATTACATTGCTTCAATCTCACTTTGTGGATAAGATCTTGAGTCGCTTTGGCTACAGTGACAGCAAGCCCTCTCCAACACCATATGATGCTAGTGTGTTGCTTCAAAAGAATCGAAGAATTGCTAGAGACCAATTGAAGTATTCTCAGATTATTGGCTCGCTTATGTACTTAGCCAGTGCTACAAGACCTGACATCTCTTTTGCTGTTAGCAAACTGAGTCGGTTTGTTTCAAAACTAGGAGATGTGCATTGGAAAGCTCTAGATAGAGTTTCGCGTTATTTGAAAGGCACTACAAATTATGGAATTCACTACACCGGGCACCCAAAGGTGCTTGAAGGGTATAGTGACTCAAACTGGATCTCAGATGCTGATGAGATAAAGGCCACGAGCGGATATGTATTCACTCATGGAGGTGGCGCTGTTTCTTGGAAGTCTTGCAAGCAGACCATCTTAACGAGGTCAACAATGGAAGCAGAACTCACAACACTAGATACAGCTATGGTCGAAGCAGATTGGCTTCGTCGGCTCTTGACTGACTTGCCAGTTGTTGAGAAACCTGTACCGGGTATTCTCATGAACTGCGACAATCAAACTGTGACCACGAAAGTGAGCAGCTCAAAGGATAACATGAAGTCATCAAGACACGTTCAAAGAAGGTTAAAGTCTGTCAGAAAAATGAGAAACTCCGGAGTTATTGCATTGGATTATATCGAAACGTCTAAAAATCTGCCAGATCCTTTTACTAAGGGTCTATCACGCAATGTGATAGATAATGCATCGAGGGAGATGGGTATGAGACCCACAATATGAGTTGTTCATAGTGGTAACCTATTCTTTGTGATCAGAGATCTCGCGAATTAGATGTGGAAGACAAGCTGTTGGTCAACTGGGAGGAGAGTACCCTGACTGTTAAAATACCACTCCATAAAGATGCAATACTCTCCTAATCTGCATGGCAGGTTGATGTATATCTTAATGTGTTCTACATGGCTCTTTGAAGCAGAGATGTTGTCCTGCAGAACATCTTTTGAAGAACGCACCTATATGAGTCTGATTGTTAAACGTCGCAATCTATGAGAGTAGGGTTCTCTCTCGTAAACTCATGAAAGGTCTCGGAGTATGACGCATAAGCTCCACCCGCGGGGAAGACCCACGGTAGCCACATATCAGTCAAGGCTTTATGTGAAGCTAGATTCGCAGAAAACTTGCAGTTCCAGGCCCAGTCCACTGTTCAAGTTGCTTACTAGTGCAGCATAGAGTTCTAGGTGGAAGTTCAACTTAACAGTCTCCACTGCAGTACCGGTATATAAAATAGTGTTTTGGAACCAAAGGTAAATCTCTGTGTGCCTCTGGGATCTGGTGGGGGATTGCTGGAATTTATTCTATATTGGGGGCAGCCCAACAACTATTTCAGAAATTTGTGATAAATCCTAGAGGCCCACTTAGCCCATTTGTGCATAGCAAGGGACACTACTAAAGTTTAGTCCCACATTGCTAGTTTAGTGGGAGTTGGACCTCCTCATAAGGGAGGTTCTTTCCCCACTTGTATGAGCATGAGAACAAGAGGGACATCCACGCGCACTCCTCCTCCGCCGCCCATCTCGCCATGCCACGCCACGCCACGCCTCGTCAAGACGCGCCGCGGGTTGCGGGAATGAGCCGAGCCGATGTCTAAATTTTTTCCATGCACTACGGGTATACGAAAGGTCACTCGGGAGCTGGAAAGTTTTTGCTGCAGTGGATATTGAATACGAACGCTGCACCCTTCGGCTGCTGTCTGTTCGTTTCATCTCCCGCGTTCCCTTCGGCTCCCGGCGTAGCCTCTCGCCTCTTTCTCTTGCGCCTATAAAAGGGAGGTCGCTCCTCTCAGAGAGACGCACCAGAACTTCTCATTCCTCTTGCCACCGGTTCCAATCTCTGAGCTGCTGCTGTCTTCCTCATCCCGGCTTGCGGCGTGCACCACAGGTCGGGACAGTAGGCCTCCGAAACCGCACCTCTTTGAGTCCTTTATGGGAGAAGGGTGATAAGGTTTTTGGGGAGCGCTCTGTGCGACTACTGACTGACTCCTTCGTCACGGACGCCCTGGACTCCGACGACTACTTCCCCGACGCCGACAACCTCCTCGACGACATGGCTGGCGAGGACACCGAGCCCAAGTCCAGTGCTACTGCTGCTGCCATCCCGTATGTGTTCTTCCTTTTGTTAGATATCCTACCACAGTTTCTCGTATTAGTACTTGCCCTAAATATGTTAGGTTCTACCTCATATATGCAACTAGTTCTACTATCTGCTATATATATGATAGGCTACGATTCATATATGCAGAAGCTATTTACCTTCTCTCTGTCAGAACGCATGACTTGTTTTATCTCTACCATATTAGTCATGCTTTATCTAGTATTTCTGTTAATAAAATCATTTGGTAAATTGCTCATATTTCCAACATTGTTTTCATCCGTATGTAAATTAGCAGATCTGTCATGGAATTGTCACGGCAGATGTCCTAGAGCAAGGACTTAGTCGTAGGGCCATCGCACTAGGTAGCTTAAAGGGGTTAATCGGGACAAAGGACACGAGAGAGGATTTTATACTAGTTCGGCCCCTTACGATGAAGGTAAAAGCCTATGTCTAGTTGGGATTGGTATTGCTGAGGTTTCGATCTCCAAGAGGCTCAATTCGCCGGCTTGGTGATCGACTTGATTGTTTCCTCCCCTAAGCCGCCACCGGGTCGTCCCCTTATATACACGGGTTGACACCTGGTGGCTTACAGAGTCCCGGCCGGCTCATAATTGTGTCCGGCTCGGTGACTTCCTTTACATGCCTTTCTTTACAAGTCTTTCCGCCCATATGGCGGTTTACAATAACGGGCCTTAAGCCGGCCCGAGGCCTTTGAGCTTTCCATATATACTAATAAACTATCATCTTGACTGTATATTGGGCTTCTTACATAACCCGCCATTAAGGCTGACCCGGCCCCTCCTGGGCGGGTTTTAGCTGATAGTAATATCCCCAACATTAGGCCCCAGGTTGACTTTGAACTTTGTTCTTTGTCAATCTTCAATACTTAGGCAGAATCCATCCTTTGTCTGAAAATTTCCTTAACCTGCCGCGACGTCATCTTTTTGAAACACAAAAACTTTCATGACGTCATCTTCCAACGGATCTTTCATTTTTAATGCCTTCCGGGAATCAAGGCGTCTGTTCAGTTGGATAATCATTACTGGGTCTCCTTGATTTTCGCGCCCGCCTGTTCGTGCATTCCCTTATAAATAGGCGTAACTTAGGTCTTTCTCATTCTCCTTTCTTCCTCATCTTCTTCCTCTCGCAACCTCCGTTGCTGCTTGAGCTCCGCCGTCGCCGCAACTCTCATCGTCATCGTCAAGCTTGGCCACTGCATCACCCTGATTCCGTCCAGAGAACACGGCGACTCTTCGCGGCAGGCCTGCATCTTGTAAGTTTTCTTCTCTCTCACGCACCTAGATCTGTTTCTAGGTTTACGAGTTCTTCAGTGTTCTTCATCTGTTCATCACGAGCCATCTTGTAGATCTTCTCCGCAACTTCTTTTGATCCAGAAAGAAGATATAACTCGCGCGGTAGCTGTTTGGCATTCGTTTTTGATATCAGTAGATCCCTTTTACCTGTATAGATGCTTCATTATAGTCGACGAACTCCTCTATACTATGTTTTTAGGTCTAGAATATTTCCCTTTTTGAAACAGCCCTTTGATCCAAAATGATAACAATAACTTGGTGAAACTTGTTTATGCCAACACTTAACTGAATTCTGCCTTCTGAGAAAATCTGTAGTCATGGCGGCTTATCACTCTGGCTTTCTTTTCCTTATATGCCATTAGCCCTTAGTTAAACCGCCATTACTTGCTTTATAATTGACCATAGACTGAACCGGCATATTATTATTTATTTTTCAGTTCGTTGCACATCATGCCGTCGAAGTCACCCACCGTCTGTAACTGGGTCCCTTCATCCGTAACTGAGGAACGGTTAAAAGAGTTCTCCATCGTTGGGTTTCTGCCTTCAAAGAATGTCATGTCTTATCGTGCTCCTGACCCGGAGGAAGAACGTCCCAATCCAAAAGACGGAGAAGTGATTATCTTCACTGACCACATGAACCGTGGATTTTCACCACCTGATTCAAAATTCTTCAGAGAGGTCCTTCATTTTTTCAAACTCCATCCTCAGGACCTTGGACCCAACTCTATTTCCAACATTTGTCACTTCCAAGTGCTCTGTGAAGCATATCTTCAGCAAGAGCCCACCGTATAGCTTTTTAGAGAGTACTTTTATCCGAATCGCCAGAATGAATGCACCAACGGTTCTAGCTTAGAACTTGGAGGCATCTCGATTCAGCGCCGTCAGGGTGCTGTTTTTCCTCTCATCGTCTTACCGAGCCACCCAAAAGACTGGAACCAAACTTGGTTTTATTGTCAGGATACTTCTCCAGCAAACGAGAAGCCTCTGCCGGGTTACCGCCCTAGTCATCTTGACTCACCCTTCCGGATAAGCTTACCGTCATTGAGCGTAGGAAGCTTCTTCCCTCCATTAGAAGAATCAATGGCTTGTTGGGTAATGGTCTAACCGGAGTAGATCTGACCCGTTGCTGGATCTCATGGCGGGTTATCCCATTAAGTCGTCGATCTCAACTGATGTATGAATATGACGGAAGCCCGGACCACCCTCTTCGTCACAGCCCAGTTGAACTCACCGAAGAAGACATTGTTTCGATGTCAACCCTTTTGGTAAATGGGAAGTACAAAGATTGCGGTATTGTTGGGTTAAGTCCCTTCTGCAAGATTAATCCGGTGCCAGAAGTAAGTATATCTCTTTTTCTTTGTGTTTTGCCCAGCTATCAGTACTTAATATTGATCTTTCTTCTTGTCTTTACAGGCCAATTCTGACTTCTGGAAGGTGAAATATGATCACAAAGCTGCCAAGAAGGCGAAAGCCGCCGCTATGAACACCAAGAAGACGACCCGGAAATCAAAGAAAAAGAAGAAAACTACTGCCGAAGATTTAATGAAGCTTGATGATTCGTCTGACTCGGAGGTAGCCCTTGATTTCCTTGGCCAATTTTTTAACAATCTTATTGACACTGATCCTTACCAGGATGACACTGGGGCCAGTCAGGCCGGGGAAGCAGAGGTAACTATCATTTCCTCCGACTCAGAGCCCTTTTCAAGACACAAAGTTCGACGAGTGATCCGTAAAGTAAGGTTTTCTAACCCTTTAGCTCACTTGTATCCCAACTTTCATTTGAAAAAGCAGCAACACGAAAGCCGCCGTGAAGCTGAGATTGAAGATGAACCGGCTGTTGATCTTCAACAAACCCCTCGAAAACGCCCGAACGAGGTTTACTTTTACTGTCCTTAACTTGTTTTAATGAATCCTGCTCACTGTATTCCTTTTTAACTCCTTTCTTTTACCTTTTTAGGAGGTGTCTCGTTCTTCAAGCGACTCTTCTCAAACACAATTCCCGGCTTTCAAGACTGCCCCTGGGTAATCAAAAAATCTTCTGTTCTTCCGGACTGCTTAATTGTATCTTGATGTTGACTGTCCTGTAATATATATATATATATTTTCTTTATTGGCCAGGCGAGATCCAAGAAAGCGAAGGTAACAAAGCCGGCAGAAGACCCGCCAGTGCCAATGTCTGAGCCGGCTAGGCCGCCTTCTCCACTAACTGCCGCCCTAGATGACCCGCCTATTATCCATGAAGCGAATCCTTGGAGCCGTCCCTTGACCAAGCTACCATGAATCCTTCCACAGTCGGACCATCAAGCTCAACTGACTCGCCATCTCCACGTGCTCCAGGTGTTCAAATTACTGGGAGCCGCTTTGTTGAGCCGGGGGAATCCAACGGTGTTGTCTCGGTGCACAGCAAAGCAAGAAGCGTTGGAGCGGCAGAAGGTTCACTTTGATATCGCCAACTATGACCGTCTCAATGCCAATGATATCTTATCCGGCTATCTCAGTCATGTACACTCCAGTCGTGAGTCTGAGATTGAGATGGTCAAGCAGCTTCAGTTGAAGTATGAGGTATGTTATTTCTGGTTTACCAATATTCCTTCAGCCCCCAAGTCTTCAGATTATAAGAGACACGAAATAACCTGTAGACTTAGAATATAAGCTGAAACTTTTATCTCTGAAGCTGTGCCTTGTACTGATAGAACAAAACTTCACCCATAGTCCCCAAGGACCGGTTTATTTTGATCAGTAATGAATCGGTACTTTAGAATTTAAAACTGTCTTTTAAAGTATTTTAACACTCCGGCTTAACCTTGAAAAACTTTGCTGAATTGCATACATTAGCCCCCAAGTGCCAAGTGCTGTTACTTTGTAAAGGACTTGGGACTTCAAATATATTGGTAGAGTCAAAAAAATTTGATTTGGCATACATTAGCCCCCAAGTGCCAAGTGCTTTATTCGTAAAGTACTTGGGACTTTGAATTTTGAATTTGGATACTGGAATTTAAAACCAAATCTTGACTTATCTGAATGTTTTCACAGAATGCATTGTCTGAACTGATCTCCCAATTGATTGACGCCAAGACCCGGCTAGCAAGTCAGGAATCAGAAATCAACTCTTCCATCTCCAAATTGCAAGTGAGCCTTTATGAAACGGAGACTTTGAAGACCAGCCTTGCTGCCAAAGAGAAAACTTGGGAGATTGAGAAAACACTCCTGACCCGCCGAGCTAAGACGGCCGAAGCAGCTCTGAAAGAAATTTCAACAGAGCTGAACAGTTTGAAGGGCCGGGTATCCTAGATGGTTGCTGCAATTTTTGGTAAGCCGTCTGAATTGATCTTGAATATAATTTCTGTCAAACCGGAATATGATCCGCCAACTGACTCGGTTAAAAATATATATAGGTCCGCGAAGCAAAAATCTGAGCCAAGACCCGTTAATTAAGCTAAAGGCAGTATACACCTTGGTTTCACAATTATACATTGGTGCACAACGGGCTCTGGCCGCTATCTCTCCGGTAAATCAAGGATCCAACCGGCTTAGCGATGTCCTGAAGAAGCTGTCCATCCTTCCTGCTAGATTCCAAGAGGTAAAACGCTCCTGTGCGTGAGCCGGTGCACTGACTGCCCTAAGCCGTTCCAAATCTTGGGTCCCAGACCTAGACCCGGCGGACGTGGCAAGGGGCTATCCTACTGTGAAGGAGGATGGGTCTCCTTTTGATCAAGATGATTTTATAGCCTGCGTCCGTGAAGTCCGGCCTCAGGCGACTAGCCTTGGAGATGGCACCAACGTGGACAAATACCAGCCGGGTTTTGACAGTGCAAATAAGAAGATGGCTACTCCTTCATACAAAGTTGCCGATCTGATTCCACCTGTGAGAGAAGATACATTCGCCCCGGAAATTGACCCGGTCGGCCTGATTGACGACGAAGCTGAATTTGTCGCCATGAACGGCTTTGATTGGTCCAAATCCAACTTCCAGCAGACTCAAGATGGTGAACCGGTGAGGGAAGGACAACGATCATCTTCATAGGCTTATAAAACCTTGTAATAGCTTAGCTTGCTTAAAACACCGCATGTTTGCTTATGCCATTGTGCATAAAACACTTCTATGTGAATCTGTGCTTCCGGGTGTCAATGTTTAATGCTTTCTGATGCATCATTTAATGCTTGTCTCTGCAATGTTTAAACTCTGTTGCTGTGAACACAAGGAAAAAACCTGGCAAGGCGGTTTAAAACCAACTGGGTTTAATCACCTAATTTATAGCCCATATCTCCACCTCAAAAAATAGAGAGAAATATAAATAAAAGATAAGGTTTAATACTAACTCTTAAGTTAACGCAGCTGGTAAGTGCGTATAAGTAAGAATCATACCTTGTCCGTGTTGATTCTTAGATCGCCGGTTTGAATAACCCGAGCGATGAATTTGATAATTAAATATGTATAAAAGTTAATATTCCTTGAATATTCAATAATCATCATATCTCAGTAGCTCGTACCTTTGGATCTTTATACCACTGGCTTGAATAACCCGGGCGGTTGTGTTGTCCAATAATTGAGCCGGCAAAGAAAACCAGGCTATCTCATTTGTAATATTGAAACAACAAAAACTCAAAGGCAAGCAACAGATAATAAACATAATTTTCACTCTGTATTCAAGAGATTGGGGGTTTCCGATTCGAATACAATCAGTAAACCGGACCAAAGGGGTTAAGCTAAGGTTCGAATACGACCATATAGCCCCCAATGGCTTTGGCGTTGCGCCGATCAAAAGGGTACCGACATCTATGTTCTCTTTGGTTCGAATACGACCTATGTTTGAACAGGAAGCCCCCAAATGACCTTGAGAGGTTTTTAACGACCCTGATTCGAATTCGATCCAAGTCGGCTCAAAAGAGGTTAAGCTATGATTCGGATACGATCAAGAAGCCCCCAAGTGAGTTTGGCTTTCAGCCGATCAAGAGGGTTACGACAGCTATGTTCTCTTTGGTTCGAATACGACCTATGTTTGAACAGGAAGCCCCCAAGTGACCATGAGATTTACAGCTAGATTCGAATACGATCATAAGCCGGACTAGAAAAGCTTAAACTTGATTCAAATATGATCAGATCCTTAATAGTCATTTGTGAAAAATAATAAAGATGCATAATATTTGAAAAGAAAAGAGACTGATGGTCTTACTTTATTGCCTATCATCGTATATACAATGTGAATGTATGTACATGATGAGAACCGGTGGCTCAGGCATAGTACGGCCGAAGTTGAGCAATGTTCCACGGCCGGCGGGTCTCCTCTTCCGACTTACGCGAGTCTGCATGCTCTCGAACGTCAATGAGGTAGTAAGACCCGTTGTTTAAATTTTTACTGACCACAAAGGGTCCTTCCCAAGGTAAGGATAACTTGTGTGCATCTGAAAGATCTTGGATGAGCCGGAGCACCAAGTCACCTTCCTGAAAAGTTCTGGTCTTAACCCGGCGGCTGTGATAATGACACAGGTCCTGTTGATAGATTGCTGACTATGCTGCTGCTAAGTCTCTTTCTTCATCCAACAAGTCAAGCGCATCCTGTCTGGCTTTTTCATTGTTAGCTTCAACATAAGCCGCCATGCGGGGCGAGTCATGATGGATGTCACTGGGCAATACTGCTTCTGCCCCATAAACCATGAAGAAAGGTGTGTAACCCGTAGACCTGTTTGGTGTAGTATTGATGCTCCATAACACTGAAGGCAACTCCTCTACCCAACAACCCGGCGTTCGTTGTAAAGGGACAATAAGCCGGGGCTTTAGCCCCTTCAGAATTTCCTGATTAGCTCTCTCAGCTTGACCATTGGATTGAGGATGAGCTACAGAAGAAACATCAAGCCGGATGTGCTCTCGCTGACAAAACTCTTACATAGCCCCTTGGGATAGATTAGTGCCATTGTCTTCATGAACTGAACCACCGTGGCTACATCACACTTACTCACAGGCTCCGCCTCAACCCATTTAGTGAACTTATCAACAACCACCAAGAGATGTGTCTTTTTATCTTTAGACCTTTTGAAAGGTCCCATCATGTCAAGCCCCCAGACTGCAAACGGCCAAGTTATCGGAATCATCCGGAGCTCTTGAGCTGGCACATGTGCTCGTCGTGCGAATTTCTGACAACCATCACATCTACTGACCAGATCTTCCGCATCAGCGTGAGCCGTCAACCAGTAAAAACCGTGACGAAATGCCTTGGCCACTAAGGATTTTGACCCGACGTGATGACCACAATCGCCTTCATGGATCTCACGAAGGATTTCTTGACCTTCTTCGGGGGAGACACACTGTTGAAATGCTCCGGAAACACTGCGATGAAATAACTCTCCATCCGAAATCGTCATGGACTTAGACCGCCAGGTTATCTGTCAAGCCAGGGTATCATCCGCTGGCAATTCTCCCTGGGTCATGTAAGCCAAAAACGGCACCGTCCAATCTGGGATGACATGAAGAGCCGCCACCAACTGCGCCTCCGGGTCAGGAACAGCTAAATCTTCTTCTGTGGGCAACTTGACAGAGGGGTGATGTAAAACATCAAAAAAGGTGTTGGGTGGTACCGGCTTACATTGAGACCCCAGCCGTCTTAAAGCATCAGCTGCTTCGTTTTTTCGACGGTCAATGTGTTCCACCTGATAACCTTTAAAATATCCTGCATCAGCATCAACCTCTCAGCGATAAGCCGCCATGAGAGGGTCTTTGGAATCCCACTTGCCAGACACCTGCTGAGCCACTAGATCTGAATCACCAAGACATCTAACCCGGCTCAAGCTCATCTCCTTTGCCACTCGAAGACCATGGAGCAATGCTTCATACTCTGCTGAGTTGTTAGTGCACGAAAACATCAATCGTAACACATAACAAAATTTATCACCTCGTGGGGAAGTTAATACAACTCCAGCCCCCGAGCCTTCCAATTGCCTGGACCCATCAAAATGAATAGTCCAATACGTGTTGTCCGGCTTTTCTTCTGGCATCTGCATCTCTATCCAGTCATTGATGAAGTCAACCAAAGCTTGAGACTTAATCGCAGTGCGTGGAACATACTTCAGCCCATGAGATCCAAGCTCAATTGCCCACTTGGCAACTCGCCCTGTAGCTTCTCTGTTTTGAATAATGTCTCCCAAAGGAGCAGAGCTAACCACAATGATTGGATGTCCCTAAAAGTAATGCTTAACCTTCCGGCTTGCCATGAACACCCCATAAACAAGCTTCTGCCAATGTGGATATCGTTGCTTAGACTCAATTAACACTTCACTGACATAATAAACCGGCCGCTGGACCGGATGCTCTTTGCCAGCCTCCTTGTGTTCTACCACCATAGCCACACTAACAACCCGTGAGTTGGCAGCTACATATAATAATAGCGGCTCTTTCTCAATTGGAGCAGCTAGGACCGGCGGCTCAACCAGTTGTGCCTTTAGATCCTCAAAAGCGGCGTTCGCAGCATCACTCCAAACAAACACATCTGTTTTCTTCATCAACTGATACAGAGGCATAGCCTTTTCCCCTAACCGGCTTATGAACCGGCTCAAAGCAGCCACACGACCCGCCAGTCGTTGAACATCATTGACGCAGGTTGGCTTGGCCAGAGATGTAATTGCCTTGATCTTCTCCGGGTTAGCTTCAATACCTCGGTTAGACACCAGAAAGCCCAAGAGTTTGCCGGCTGGTACTCCAAAAACACACTTGGCCTGGTTAAGCATCATCTTGTAAACCCGAAGATTATCAAAAGTCTCTTTCAGGTCTATGACCAAGGTTTCCTCTTCTCTGGACTTCACCACTATATCATCCACATAGGCATGAACATTGCGCCCAATTTGATCATGAAGACAATTCTGCACACACCGTTGGTAAGTCGCCTGAGCACTCTTGAGCCCAAAAGGCATAGACACATAGCAGAAAGCCCCAAAAGGTGTTATAAATGCTGTTTTCTCTTGATCCTTGACTGCCATCTTAATCTGATGATACCCGGAGTAAGCATCTAAGAAACTCAACCGCGCGCAATGTAACGCCCCGAGTCCGATGTGCCAGGTGTCCTCCGCTTATTTGCTGCTGTTGGCTTGTCATTTGCTTGCGTGTTGCATCTTATCATGTCATCATGTGCATTGCATCATCATGTTTTCAAAACTTGCATTTGTCTCGGTCTCCTCGTTTCGTTTGTTGTCCGTTCTGAGCCCAGACACACTTGCACGCGCCCGCGACATGTCCGGTTTATTATTTTATAAGTGGCCAGAAAATGTTCTCGGAATGGGATGAGAATGGACGTGTGGTCTTATTATAGTGTAGATAGACCGCCTGTCAAGTTTCATCGCATTCGGAGTTCGTTTGATAGCCCAACCGTTAAACTATAGCGACATTATAGTCGGTCAAAAGTCTGACGTTTTTGGTCTCCGGAAATAGTTGCCGGGCTGCACTCCTCTCCTCTCTTCTCAGCCCAACCTCTTTTCACAACCCACCTGCAGCCCATCTAAACCCCCCCTCCGTGCCAAACCATCAGATCGCGATCAGAGGCTCCGAAACGCTCCTAAAACCCCCCTAAACCCAAACCCTAGCCATCCCTGCCTATATATGGACAACCCCTTCCAAATTTGGCAGGCTAGCCCTTCCCCTACCTCCCTGCTGCCTCCCTCCTCAAATTCCGTGCCACCAGCCGCCTTCCCCGTCCAAATCCGGCGCCAACCACCTCACCAGCGCCACTTGGCAACGTCCAAGTGGCTGCGTCGCCACCCAGCCGCCGGATCGGCCTACCGCAGGCCGCCACCTCGCTCCCCATCGCTCCAGCCGTGCCTCCCATCGCGCGGGCCCGCTCGGCCCGGATCCCGCCGCCGCAGTCCGCAGCTCATCCCCAAGCTCGTCGCTCGATCCCGAGCTCGTCGCCGTGCACCTCCCGTCTGTCCTCGTCGCCTGAGGCCACCGGAATGCCACCGTTCCTCGCGTCGGCCGTCGACCACGGGCGCTCCGCCGCCAGGCCAGTGCCCCAGCGCCCTGCTTTTTCCTCTCTCCTCTCTTCCTCCCTTCCTCACTCCCTCTGTCCCCTGCAGTTCCGCCATGGGCGCCCGAAGACTGGAGCTCGCCGCCTTGGGTCGCCAAGCTCCGCATCCCATCAGATCTGGTTGTTCTTCGCTGGATCCATCCAGCCTCGCGCCAATCTGCTCCGTTCCCGGTGGCCTCCGCCCTTCTTGCCGTCGTCCGCGTCAAGTCCTGCCGGCGCCATGCCCAACCTCTGCGTCGACTTCGTCCTAGAGACGAACGAACTTGTCTCGCTGCCGTTGACCGGGCCGGTTCGCCTCCAACCCATCCTGGACCGCCAAGACCCGGTTGAACCGGCCGGTTTTCCCGAGAACCAGCTCGGTCCAACCTCGCCCCTCGACCGCACGCGCAGGGACCGGCCTCGCCTGCCCAGATCCGCGCCTGGGCCACTTCTTGCACAAGGCCCAACGCCACCCAGCGATCCAGCCGGCCACTGCTCCATCCAGCTGGGCCGAGGCCCATGGTGAGAACGCGTCCAGCCCCTCCTCTGTTCCTGTTGGGCCGGCCAGTTTCGGCCCGTATATGTTTTTTTCCTGGTTATGTGATTTGTCCAATTATCTAGAGAACTGCAGTTTTACAGAAAAACCATTGCACTTCATGCATATCCTAACTAATTAACCGTGCATCGGATTAAAACAATTTATATATGAAACTTGCTTAGAATTTTGTCTAGTTTCATAATATGTCATTTCCATCCATGTTTAAAATACTTAAAATGACGTTTGTTTAAATTTGTCCATATGCCATGCTAAAATGGTTTAATTCATAACTAAATAACCGTAGCTCCGTTTTTAACAAACTTTATATGTAAATGGGGTCGAATTTTGCCTAGTTTATCATGGTGACATTGTTTTGCATGCCTAACAACTCTAAAATATGGTTTAGGGCAGAACAGGACCTAACCTAATATATGCACATGAGGAGTTTCTGGATTTGTTGTTTGTTGTTCCCGGCCTCATTTAAACTTGACTAGATGGGTAGTTTTCTTTTGCTTCACCCTCTTGCCATGTTTAATAACATTTAATATTGTTGGGTACATAAACGAGATCAAACTAAATAATTGATGTGGTGTTCCGTCAATATGCAACTCGTTACATATTGAGCTCCACTTAATTTGTAGGATTGTTTGTGCACTTTGTCATGCCATGCTTCATTAAACCGGACATGCATCATACTTGATTGTGCATCATGCCATGTTATGTGGTGGTTGTTTACTATGTTGTGTGCTTCTTTCCGGTGTTGCTTCTTCGGGTTGGTTTCGATAACGTCGCGTTTGTGAGGATCCGTTTGACTTCGTCTGTGTGTCTTCTTCATGACTCGTTCTTCTTCCTTGCGGGATTTCAGGCAAGATGACCATACCCTCGAAATCACTTCTATCTTTGCTTGCTAGTTGCTCGCTCTTTTGCTATGCCTATGCTGCGATACCGACCACTTGCTTATCATGCCTCCCATATTGTTGAACCAAGCCTCTAACCCACCTTGTCCTAGCAAACCGTTGTTTGGCTATGTTACCGCTTTGCTCAGCCCCTCTTATAGCGTTGTTAGTTGCAGGTGAAGATTGAAGTTTGTTCCTTGTTGGAACATGGAGATGTTGTTCCTTATTGGAACATGTTTACTTGTTGGGATATCACAATATCTCTTATTTAATTAATGCATCTATATACTTGGTAAAGGGTGGAAGGCTCGGCCTTATGCCTGGTGTTTTGTTCCACTCTTGCCGCCCTAGTTTCCGTCATATCGGTCTTATGTTCCCGGATTTTGCGTTCCTTACGCGGTTGGGTAATAATGGGAACCCCTTGACAGTTCGCCTTGAATAAAACTCCTCCAGCAATGCCCAACCTCGGGGAAACTTGAGGGTTGGTTTTACTCGTAGCTAGTCTCATCTGAGTGTGCCCTGAGAAAGAGATATGTGCAGCTCCTATCGGGATTTGTCGGCACATTCGGGCGGTGTTGCTGGATTTGTTTTAACTTGTCAAACTGTCTTGTAGAACCGGGATACCGAGTCTGATCGGAACGTCTCGGGAGGAGGTCTATTCCTTCGTTGACCGTGAGAGCTTGTGATGGGCTAAGTTGGGACACCCCTGCAGGGATTTGAACTTTGAAAAGCCGTGCCCGCAGTTATGGGCAGATGGGAATTTGTTAATATCCGGTTGTAGGAAACCTGAAGTTGACCTTAATTAAAATGCATCAACCGCGTGTTTAACCGTGATGGTCTCTTTCCGACAGAGTCCGGGAAGTGAACACAGTGTTGGAGTTATGCTTGATGTAGGTTGTTCTAGGATCACTTCTTGATCATATTTTTATTGACCGTGCTTTGCCTTCTCTTCTCGCTCTCATTTGCGTATGTTAGCCACCATATATGCTAGTCGCTTGCTGCAGCTCCACCTCATACCTTTTTCCTTACCCATAAGCTTAAATAGTCTTAATCGCGAGGGTGTGAGATTGCTGAGTCCCCGTGACTCACAGATACTTCCAAACCAGCTTGCAGGTGCCGTTGAACCGTGCAGATGACGCAACCAAGCTCAAAGGAGGAGCTTGATGACGATCTTGTCCTTTGTGTTGTTTCGCTTTAGTTGTTTAGTAGTGGAGCCCAGTTGGGGTCGATCAGGGACCTTGTCGCATTTGGGGTTCTTCTTTTATTTTGGTTCCGTAGTCGGACCTTGATTGTATTTGTGTGATGTAATGCTTTATTCATGTATTGTGTGAAGTGGCGATTGTAAGCCAACTATGTATCTTTTTCCTTATGTATTACATGGGTTGTGTGAAGATTACCTCACTTGCGACATTGCTTTCAATGCGGTTATGCCTCTAAGTCATGCTTCGACACGTGGGAGATATAGCCGCATCGAGGGCGTTACAAGTTGGTATCAGAGCCTTCCCCGACCTTAGGAGCCCCCACTGCTTGATCGTATTAGCTGCCGTTGTTGAGTCTAGAAAAATGTTTTGAGTCATTTAGGAATCATATATCGGAGAGTTTAGCAATTCTTTTTACTTCCCAGTCTCCTCATCGCTCTGGTAAGGCATCCTGACGTAGAGTTTTGACTCTTCTCTTCTCAAATTTCACTAATTTTTTTTAGGATCACGCGGGTATCTTGGAATCGTTCCGATGGTTTTGTGACGAGAACATTGTCTTGGTGCCTCCTGTCAGGGGTTTTGTGGCAGTGTCCCGGGGAGTTGATCTCCGAGGTGTTGTCGTCACAATTTTATCGTTGCAGTTCTGGAATACCTGAGTTTAGTACGCCGACATCGAAAATCTCTTTTATGCAGTTGTTGGTGAGATAACCTCGACGCCACCCAGTACTGGGGCGGGAGTTCGGGAGTATTGCCATAACTCGTATAACAGATGCTTTTCGAAGGTTGAGGTAGATGATTTCCGAAGGTTTCTTGGTTATGTGTTGAAGGATGGATACAACTGGATGTAGGTTTTGCTAGTTTTGGGGGAGATATTATGCTTCCCCTGTATCCCCAACACCTGATTGCATAACCGGAAAGTTTCGGGAGTTTCATAGGTGGGAATTCAAGTAGCTCTTAGGATATCTTTCCGACAGATGTATGACATGAAATTGGGGTTCGACGTCTAGTGGTCCGCCTATTCATGGTTGGTTTTACAGTGGTCTCGTTGTGTCTTAAAGAGTCCTTGGCTATGCCGACTCGGGGACGCTTCGTATGTCATGTGCACTGCCTTGTACATGATGGTGCTGTACGATCGAGCCCGTGTAGGCCCCACCACGAAAACTTCGGACGAAATCTCTATCATATGTTTGTTCTGGCTTATCCTGAAAGCTAATCCTTTGTTTTTGTTTTGAGTTGCGGTATTCGAGTTGGTTCAAAGTCAAATGTTGATTCCATACCTTCCCCAAGTGGTGTTCTCATATTCCTATGTGAATACTAATCCTTCTTGTTCATCGAGTTTGTCATTTCAATTTCTTTTCACCGGCGTGTTTTTCTTCAAATGGATCCGATCATTTCTACAACCGTAAGATCAAGTATCAGTTCTTCTCAACGGTGTTCGTTTCACCCATTCCAAATTGTCATTGTTTTTCCCACCCTCCCTCCCTTTGTTTTTCTCCAAGGATTCAGATCTCTTAATCGAGTATCCATCTTACTGAGGTGAAAGTCTCTCCATTCTTTTCTATCAATATTCTCATCCGGTGATTCTCATGAAGATTCTAACGGAGCTTCAATTCGTCTCTCATCACTCGTTTTCTTCTCCGGTGGTTTCAATTCTAGCTTTTCTGTGTTGATCATATTCTTTTCCTTGCTTCAAATGCCTTCTCATACCGGTGCTCCTCATATTCATTCACTTCTCGCTATTCATTTGTTCCGGAGTGCTCAAGAAATCTCAGAAGATTCGTGTTTCCACTCTGCTTTCGTAATCCTTTCAAGCTCTTTCGAGATTGTTATCTCATTCTAGCCATTTAATTCAACCGGTGCAATCTCTCTTTTAAATCATTTCAACAGTGTTTCTTTTGAGTGGGCCCTAACCCACAGGTCTATTCCCAGGATCTTACCTGACTCTTCTTATTTTCCCGGAGCTATCCTCAAATTTCTTTTCGAAGTTTGACGTAAGAATGATTTATCATCAGTCAAATGTCTTTCTCCAAGATCTTCCAAATTCTTTTCATCATTGGTTCAACTTTTATATTCTTCTTTATTCCGGAGTGCCTCAACAATTCTTGATGGTGTTTCTCGTCATAATTCTCAGATTTTGATGACCGAAGATGAGTTTTTCCTCCATATCTTATCCGCTCTCTCAGAGATTCGTGGTTCTAGCTTAAATGCCATACTCTCATAATTGTTTTTCGATTGTGAGAATTCTTTTCACCTATCCGGAGCTTAAATCAAGGATTCTCTAGTCAGCTCGTAATCTCTTCGTTCTTAGGGATCTAAATTCTCTCAAGCATTTTCGTTTATTTGCTAATCCTTCCCGTTGTTTCTTCATGTTTTATTCATTCTTTTTTTTAATTCTTATGGTGGTCCGTTCAAGAGTTCTCTTCCTTGGTCACCATATCAATTTATTCGTTGTTTCAACACTTCCGGTGGTTCGTTCAATAACTTCTCAAGTTTGCGCCATATCTCTCTAAAACCTTCCAACGGGAATAAGTTGTTTGCAATCCGTTGCTTGTCATCAACTTAAATTGATGAAGGATACGCATAACATAATTCTTATTCTTATTTGATTCTAGTGATCTAATTTCCTGCTTTCCGGTGTGGTTAATCATATCACATTCTCGGTTTGAGATGCTTTATCTTTCTTTTCCGGAGTTCCAAGCTCTCGCATTTATATCATCACGGAGATACACCTAAAGCATTACAAGGTTTCACCTTGTGTTTTCTACTTCCCTTTTCTTCTCGTTATCCTTTTGTTACCGGAGTTCTTCACGGAGGTTCTACATGATGGTCCATCTACGATTTAATTCATTCTCGAAGTGTTCATCGAGATTCTTTTCTAAGAAGCTCAAGCTTTCTTCATATTGTAATCCGGAGTGCAATTCTCTCTTTCGTATCATTGGAGGTGTTATTATGTCACTCTTGATAATTTGAGTCATGTTTCATGATTCACATGTTGTTAAGAATGAGATATTTTAAATCCATCAACCTCGTCATTCGATTTATCTTGGGTTATATTTCACCTAAAACTTTCCCTAAGGTTTGTTGCTAATTATGGTGATATTAAATGATCCAAGTTCTTCATTTATCCTTTCCGGTGCGATATACTTTCTCGTCCCCTTCTTCTTATCAACCCAATTCTTTTTCCCGTGAGTGGTAGGTTGTCACCTCATATTTTGAGTTGTATTCTATAAGACCATATCAAGCCTATTATTTTTGTTGTTGGTGTTCCTACAACTCCGTTCGACCCTTCTCCTAAAGATGCCTCTTCAAGCTCTCTTGTGGCATAAGATGGCATTTTCTTCTCCATTCTTTTATTTCAACTATCTATCTTCTATTATTTTGTTCCGGAGCCATTGTGATGTTGCTCTCTTCAACCCACCTTCCGGTCTTGTCAAGATCATGTTTGATTCGTGCTTATCCTTTCAACCGGAGTGTTGTGTCCTTTTGCTCAAGCTCTTTCAGTTTATCAAGTCTTGTATCACTTTTCAACCGGAGTGCTGTCCGAATTCATTCTTCCTTGTTCCTCTTTTCTAACGGAGTGCTTTTAACTTCGTTTATCTCCATTGTTTTCTTTTCTCGAGATGGCTTAACCTCTTCAAGGTTCTTTGGTTTCACTCGTTTTATCAAAGAAGCAACTTAATTTTACCTCTTCTCTTTCTCTTTCGTTGTCCCTCCGGTGCCATTCTAGATCTCGGGACGAGATCCTCTCGTAGTGGTGGAGTGTTGTAATGCCCCGAGTCCGATGTGCCAGGTGTCCTCCGCTTATTTGCTGTTGTTGGCTTGTCATTTGCTTGTGTGTTGCATCTTATCATGTCATCATGTGCATTGCATTATCATGTTTTCAAAACTTGCATTCGTCTCGGTCTCCTCGTTTCGTCTGTTGTCCGTTCTGAGCCTAGACACACTTGCACGCGCCCGCGACATGTCCGGTTTATTATTTTATAAGTGGTCGGAAAATTTTCTCGGAATGGGATGAGAATGGACGTGTGGTCTTATTATAGTGTAGATAGACCGCCTGTCAAGTTTCATCGCATTCGGAGTTCGTTTGATAGCCCAACCGTTAAACTATAGCGACATTATAGTCGGTCAAAAGTCAGACATTTTCGGTCTCCGGAAATAGTTGCCGGGCTGCACTCCTCTCCTCTCTTCTCAGCCCAACCTCTTTTCACAACCCACCTGCAGCCCATCTAAACCCCCCCTCCGTGCCGGACCGTCAGATCGCGATCGGAGGCTCCGAAACGCTCCTAAAACCCCCCTAAACCCAAACCCTAGCCATCCCTGCCTATATATGGACAACCCCTTCCAAATTTGGCAGCCTAGCCCTTCCCCTACCTCCCTGCTGCCTCCCTCCTCAAATTCCGTGCCACCAGCCGCCTTCCCCGTCCAAATCCGGCGCCAACCACCTCACCAGCGCCACTTGGCAACGTCCCAGTGGCTGCGCCGCCACCCAGCCGCCGGATCGGCCTACCGCAGGCCGCCACCTGGCTCCCCGTCGCTCCAGCCGCGCCTCCCATGGCGCGGGCCCGCTCGGCCCATCCGCGGCCCGCTCGTCCCGGATCCCGCCGCCGCAGCCCGCAGCTCGTCCCCGAGCTCGTCGCCGTGCACCTCCCGTCTGTCCTCGTCGCCCGAGGCCACCGGAATGCCGCCGTTCCTCGCGTCGGCCGTCGACCACGGGCGCTCCGCCGCCAGGCCAGTGCCCCAGCGCCCTGCTTTTTCCTCTCTCCTCTCTTCCTCCCTTCCTCACTCCCTCTGTCCACTGCAGTTCCGCCATGGGCGCCCGAAGACTGGAGTTCGCCGCCTTGGGTCGCCAAGCTCCGCATCCCATCAAATCTGGTTGTTCTTGCCGGATCCATCCAGCCTCGCGCCGATCTGCTCCGTTCCCGGCGGCCTCCGCCCTTCTTGCCGTCGTCCGCGTCAAGTCCTGCCGGCGCCATGCCCAACCTCTGCGTCGGCTTCGTCCTAGAGACGAACGAACTTGTCTCGCTGCCGTTGACCGGGCCGGTTCGCCTCCAACCCATCCTGGACCGCCAAGACCCGGTTGAACCGGCCGATTTTCCCGAGAACCAGCTCGGTCCAACCTCGCCCCTCGACCGCACGCGCAGGGACCAGCCTCGCCTGCCCAGATCCGCGCTTGGGCCACTTCTTGCACAAGGCCCAGCGCCACCCAGCGATCCAGCCGGCCACTGCTCCATCCAGCTGGGCCGAGGCCCATGGTGAGAACGCGTCCAGCCCCTCCTATGTTCCTATTGGGCCGGCCAGTTTCGGCCCGTATATGTTTTTTTCCTGGTTCTGTGATTTGTCCAATTATCCAGAGAACTGCAGTTTTACAGAAAAACCGTTGCACTTCATGCATATCGTAACTAATTAACCGTGCATCAGATTAAAACAATTTATATATGAAACTTGCTTAGAATTTTGTCTAGTTTCATAATATGTCATTTCCATCCATGTTTAAAATGCTTAAAATGATGTTTGTTTAAATTTGTCCATATACCATGCTAAAATGGTTTAATTCATAACTAAATAACCGTAGCTCCATTTTAACAAACTTTATATGTAAATGGGGTAGAATTTTGCCTAGTTTATCATGGTGACATTGTTTTGCATGCCTAACAACTCTAAAATGTGGTTTAGGGCAGAAGAGGACCTAACCTAATATATGCACATGAGGAGTTTCCGGATTTGTTGTTTGTTGTTCCCGGCCTCATTTAAACTTGACTAGATGGGTAGTTTTCTTTTGCTTCACCCTCTTGCCATGTTTAAAAACATTTAATATTGTTGGGTACATAAACGAGATCGAACTAAATAATTGATGTGGTGTTCCGTCAATATGCAAATCGTTACATATTGAGCTCCACTTAATTTGTAGGATTGTTTGTGCACTTTGTCATGCCATGCTTCATTAAACCGGACATGCATCATACTTGATTGTGCATCATGCCATGTTATGTGGTGGTTGTTTACTATGTTGTGTGCTTCTTTCCGGTGTTGCTTCTTCGGGTTGGTTTCGATAATGTCGCGTTTGTGAGGATCCGTTTGACTTCGTCCGTGTGTCTTCTTCATGACTCGTTCTTTTTCCTTGCAGGATTTCAGGCAAGATGACCATACCCTCAAAATCACTTCTATCTTTGCTTGCTAGTTGCTCGCTCTTTTGCTATGCCTATGCTGCGATACCGACCACTTGCTTATCATGCCTCCCATATTGTTGAACCAAGCCTCTAACCCACCTTGTCCTAGCAAACCGTTGTTTGGCTATGTTACCGCTTTGCTCAGCCCCTCTTATAGCGTTGTTAGTTGCAGGTGAAGATTGAAGTTTTTTCCTTGTTGGAACATGGAGATGTTGTTCCTTATTGGAACATGTTTACTTGTTGGGATATCACAATATCTCTTATTTAATTAATGCATCTATATACTTGGTAAAGGGTGGAAGGCTCGGCCTTATGCCTAGTGTTTTGTTCCACTCTTGCCGCCCTAGTTTCCGTCATATCGGTGTTATGTTCCCGGATTTTGCGTTCCTTACGCGGTTGGGTAATAATGGGAACCCCTTGACAGTTCGCCTTGAATAAAACTCCTCCAGCAATGCCCAACCTTGGTTTTACCATTTGCACTAACAACCTACCACCTTCCCTTGGGTTCTGCAGACTCAAGGGTCATCTTTATTTTAACCCCCCGGGCCAGTGCTCCTCTGAGTGTTGGTCCGAACTGAGCTGCCTACGGGGCCACCTCGGGGAAACTTGAGGGTTGGTTTTACTCGTAGCTAGTCTCATCTGAGTGTGCCCTGAGAAAGAGATATGTGCAGCTCCTATCGGGATTTGTCGGCACATTCGGGCGGTGTTGCTGGATTTGTTTTAACTTGTCAAAGTGTCTTGTAGAACCGGGATACTGAGTCTGATCGAAACGTCTCGGGAGGAGGTCTATTCCTTCGTTGACCGTGAGAGCTTGTGATGGGCTAAGTTGGGACACCCCTGCAGGGATTTGAACTTTCGGAAGCCGTGCCCGCGGTTATGGGCAGATGGGAATCTGTTAATATCCGGTTGTAGAAAACCTGAAGTTGACCTTAATTAAAATGCATCAACCGCGTGTGTAACCGTGATGGTCTCTTTCTGGCAGAGTCCGGGAAGTGAACACGGTGTTGGAGTTATGCTTGACGTAGGTTGTTCTAGGATCACTTCTTGATCATATTTTTATCGACCGTGCTTTGCCTTCTCTTCTCGCTCTCATTTGCGTATGTTAGCCACCATATATGCTAGTCGCTTGCTGCAGCTCCACCTCATACCTTTTTCCTTACCCATAAGCTTAAATAGTCTTGATCGCGAGGGTGCGAGATTGCTGAGTCCCCGTGACTCACAGATACTTCCAAACCAGCTTGCAGGTGCCGTTGAACCGTGCAGATGACGCAACCAAGCTCAAAGGAGGAGCTCGATGAAGATCTTGTCCTTTGTGTTGTTTCGCTTTAGTTGTTCAGTAGTGGAGCCCAGTTGGGGTCGATCGGGGACCTTGTCGCATTTGGGGTTCTTCTTTTATTTTGGTTCCGTAGTCGGACCTTGATTGTATTTGTGTGATGTAATGCTTTATTCATGTATTGTGTGAAGCGGCGATTGTAAGCCAACTATGTATCTTTTCCCTTATGTATTACATGGGTTGTGTGAAGATTACCTCACTTGCGACATCGCTTTCAATGCGGTTATGCCTCTAAGTCATGCTTCGACACGTGGGAGATATAGCCGCATCGAGGGCGTTACACGCAACCCGCCGCAGCATCAATGATCTGATCAATACGGGGAAGAGCAAACGGATCAGTCGGACATGCCTTGTTTAAATCTGTGTAATCCACACACATATGCCATGTGTCGTTCTTTTTGAGCACGAGCATCGGGTTAGCTAACCATTCTGGGTGAAAGACCTCCACAATGAACCCGACCGCCAAGAGCCGGGCCACCTCTTCTCCAATGGCCTTGCGCCTTTCTTCATTGAACCACCGAAGAAACTGTCTGACAGGTTTGAACTTTGGATCAATATTAAGAGTGTGCTCAGCGAGTTCCCTCGGGACACCCGACATGTCTGAAGGTTTCCATGCAAAGATGTCCCAGTTCTCACGGATGAACTCGATGAGCACGCTTTCCTATTTCAGATCCAAGTTTGCGCTGATGATGAACTGTTTGGATGAATCGTCGGGCACAAAGTCAACCATCTTAGTGTCATCAGTTGACTTGAACTTTAACTCCGGCTCATGCTCTGTTGTTGGTTTCTTTAATGACGTCATGTCCGCCGGGTCAACATGATCCTTGTAGAATTTCAACTCCTCTGTCGCACAAACAGATTCAACATATGCTGCATCCCCTTCTTCACATTCCAAGGCTATCTTCCGGCTCCCATGGACTGTAATGGTGCCCTTGTGACCCGGCATCTTGAGCTGCAAATACACGTAACACGGCCGAGCCATGAACTTGGCATAAGCCGGCCGCCAAAACAGAGCATGATATGGGCTTTTGATCTTAACCACTTCAAAGGTTAATTTTTCTGCTCTGGAGTCATACTCATCTCCAAAGGCTGCTTCCAGCTCAATCTTACCAACTGGGTATGCCGATTTACCAGGCACCACACCATGAAAAATAGTGTTGGATTGTTTAAGATTTTTGTCCGTCAATCCCATCCGGCGAAACGTCTCATAATAAAGGATGTTGATGCTGCTGCCTCCATCCATGAGGACCTTGGTAAACTTGTACCCACCAACCTGAGGTGCCACTACTAACGCCAAGTGACCCGGATTACAATGGGCTGCTCCGACCAACGTAAATAACGTGGAACTGCCGGCTCAACAGCATTGACGGCCCTCTTGTGGAGTTTCTGGTCTCTCTTACATAAACTGGTAGTAAAGACATGATACTGTCCACTACTCAACTGCTTCGGGTTGCTCTGATAGCCGGATTGTTGCTGCTGCTGATTCCCTTGGCCGTGTTGCTGATTATATCCTCCCTGGTGACCAGGATGACCATGAAAACCTCCTCCACTTGAACCGGCATCCGGGCCCTGAAAGCTGCCTGAGCCGCCACCCGGACCATGACCCCCATCAAATGCATTTGAATTTTTAAACGCCTTCATGATCATGCAATCCTTCCACAAGTGGGTAGCTGGCTTCTCCCTGGTGCTGTGTCTTGGACAAGGTTCATTCAATAGCTGCTGAAGGGTGGGGCCTGACCCGCCCAATCGAGGGGGCTGCCTGCCTTTGCGCCGCTGATTACCACCCTGCGCATTAGTATTAGCAACAAACTCATCAGCCTTACGCTTATTACCTCCTTGATTTGCCGGGTTATGCTGGTGACCCTTGCCATTGTCGTTCTTCTTTCCCTTCGTTGCCTTTTCTTCATCAGACGCCGGGTCTTTAGTGGTATCGGAATCGGCATACTTGACAAGAGCCGCCATCAACGTTCCCATGTCATTACAGTCTCGTTTAAGCCGCCCCAACTTCTGCTTCAGAGGTTCAAAATGGCAATTTTTCTCCAACATCAAAACTGGTGAGCCGGCGTCCATTTTATCAGACGAATGTATTATCTCCTTGACCTGGCGCACCCAATGGGTTGTAGATTCTCCATCCTCTTGCTTGCAATTGGTCAGGTCCACAATTGACATTGGCTGCTTACACATGTCTTTAAAGTTCTGGATGAACCGCGCCTTCAACTCTGCCCATGAGCCGATGGAATTGGGTGGTAATCCTTTCAACCAGGTCCGAGCCGTTCCATCCAACATCATGGTAAAGTACTTGGCCATTGCAGCATCACTAACCTCCAACAGCTCCATAGCCATCTCATAACTCTCAATCCAAGCCCCCGGCTATAAGTCAGCCGTGTAGTTAGGTACCTTACGAGGTCCCTTGAAATCCTTGGGCAACCGCTCATTGCGTATGGCTAGGATCAGGCAAGGTACGCCTCCGGTTCTTGTAACCACTCCTGCCTCAACCGAGGTTGCTGGATAAGCCGGAAAGGTTTGGTGAGCTGCCTGCTCTACTGCTATCTGAGCCGCCCGTTCCGCCTCTTGACGAATCCTCTCCTGATCCGCCAAGTTAAGGGCTCCAGCCCGCACTGGCTGATGCCTATATGGCTGGTTGTGGCGTTGAGCATTACTTGACATCTCTGCAGACTCCATGTGCCTACTGTAACTCGGGCTTCGGCTTGGGCGAGGAGTTGAATGAATCCTGTCTCGACTGTAGGAGTATGCATCCCGTTGGGCCAAAGCTGTCTGAAGCAGTTCTCTTACCCTCCAGGTTTCAATTGCTTCTGGCGAGTCGCCTTCCATTGGGAGAGCTGCCAAACGAGCCGACGCCGCTATGAGGTTCTCCATGGGGTTGGAAAAGTGACCCGGGGGCGTTGCTATATAACGAGGAGCTGTATTCATGCGCGGCGGCTCCATGGTGCATGGCTGAACTGGTGCACCGGGCGTCGTGATCCGGTTTGCCTCTGGCGGGTTGCTCCCTCTAGCTCCGTGTGTATGGAACAGATTCCTCGGATCCAGCCTTAGAGGCAGACATGACTGAGTTTTCTGACGCCTCCTCCTCATGACCTCGTTTGATGCATTAAGATCTACCGAGAGCCGGAAGGTTTCTGCTTGAAGCTGTTGAGCACGAGCATCCAAAGCTGCTCGCTCTACTGCCATTCGGGTTTCCTCCGCGGCTAGATTTTCCTTAGCTTGCACCATCTCCTCGCGCATGCGTGCCACTTCCACGTCATGTTGGGTTTTATCCGCCGGCTCTACCGCAGTGGTTAACAGAGTCATCAGTTTATCCATGAGGTCCATGAAAACCTGAGCCGGGGGGCGCGCGGGGTCTCCTGACCCGACAGCTGCCGACCCGGTGGCCACCGCTGTCGCTGCAGCGGAGTTCTGCCCGGACTGTGTCCCTGCCATGAAGACTCCAGCCCAATTCGGCGGCTCAAGGGGGTCCGGAATACTGCTGCCATCGGAACAGCCCCCGAGCACGCCATCTTGCAGTTGGTACAACGAGTCTGTCTCACCTGTTGATGATGCAGTATCAGAGCAGATGGCCGTCTCTCCGCCCTCCATCGATCCTTCGGAGTATTCACCGCCATGGATGCAGCCTACGAAGGCATGCTTCACGACAGATTGAACACGGGCGGACCCGGCATGCTGAGCCGTTTCGATGAGGTCGGTGTGGACATCTGGCCCAGGGCCTGACTCGCCGATCCGGCCTATGAAGATGTGAATTCCGCCGAAGGGGACCCGGTACCCGTACTCGATTGAGCCGGCCTCGGGGCCCCGGCCTTCGTCGTCGATGTAGATCTTGCCGCGATGACTCTTGGTCATCCGGCCCACATCGTATCCCTTGAGCCCTTCGAAGTTGCCCTTCAAGAACTCAAATCCACCGTGCGCTGGCCCCACGGTGGGCGCCAACTGTCGTGGAATTTTCACGACAGATGTCCTAGAGCAAGGACTTAGTCGTAGGGCCATCGCACTAGGAAGCTTAAAGGGGTTAATCGGGACAAAGGACACGAGAGAGGATTTTATACTAGTTCGGCCCCTTACGATGAAGGTAAAAGCCTATGTCTAGTTGGGATTGGTATTGCTGAGGTTTCGATCTCCAAGAGGCTCAATTCGCCGGCTTGGTGATCGACTTGATTGTTTCCTCCCCTAAGCCGCCACCGGGTCGTCCCCTTATATACACGGGTTGACACCTGGTGGCTTACAGAGTCCCGGCCGGCTCATAATTGTGTCCGGCTCGGTGACTTCCTTTACATGCCTTTCTTTACAAGTCTTTCCGCCCATATGGCGGTTTACAATAACGGGCCTTAAGCCGGTCCGAGGCCTTTGAGCTTTCCATATATACTAATAAACTATCATCTTGACTGTATATTGGGCTTCTTACATAACCCGCCATTAAGGCTGACCCGGCCCCTCCTGGGCGGGTTTTAGCTGATAGTAATATCCCCAACATTAGGCCCCAGGTTGACTTTGAACTTTGTTCTTTGTCAATCTTCAATACTTAGGCAGAATCCATCCTTTGTCTGAAAATTTCCTTAACCCGCCGCGACGTCATCTTTTTGAAACACAAAAAACTTTCATGACGTCATCTTCCAACGGATCTTTCATTTTTAATGCCTTCCGGGAATCAAGGCGTCTGTTCAGTTGGATAATCATTACTGGGTCTCCTTGATTTTCGCGCCCGCCTGTTCGTGCATTCCCTTATAAATAGGCGTAACTTAGGTCTTTCTCATTCTCCTTTCTTCCTCATCTTCTTCCTCTCGCAACCTCCGTTGCTGCTTGAGCTCCGCCATTTTGTATCTTTATGACAAATTTTATCTACCACCAGTGATAGTTACCACCACTTGTGTTTTGTATGTTGTATGTAGTATCTGTCAAAATTGAGAGTATGTACGCGTAGTATGTAGTATATAATTACATTTGGGTAGTATGTATCTCATTTTTAGGTAGTATGTATCGTATCTTAAGTATGCTTCTTTTACATACAGATATGTACGTATTTCATAAATATAATAAAAACTATATGACAACTTGCAAATTTTTCATGTAATTCACTTTGGAGTATCTTATATATGGCATATGAACATACTCAAAATGATAAAGTAGTATATATACTACCACAAAATAGTATACGAGATATGTGTATTTTCAACCCTCTCTTGCTTTTCTTTTTATTTATCTTCTTATTGCCCTTAAAACATTTTGTACCATTTTTTATTAAACTCCTTTGGGGTGGGGGTGGGGTGGGGGGGGAGGGCAATTGCATGTCCGCCATTAGGCACACAACTGCAAGTGTCGTGCCTGACTGTAACTCTGTGGTATTTTGTCAGGAGGGTCAACTGCATGTCTGCAACCAAGCATGCAACTACAAGTGTCACCCTCGATTGCAACTCTTTTTTCTGTGTGGGAGGGGAAGATGCATGTTTGTCACCAGGCATGCAACTGCAAGTGTCGCCCTTGACTGCAACTATGTGGTGTTTGTCGGTCGGGGGGGGGGGGGGGGGGAGGCAGTTGCATTACTACCACTAGGCACGCAACTACAAGTGTCGCCCCATCTGGAACTGCATGTCATGAACGTGACTGCATCTCTATGTTGTTTTTGTCCGTGAGGGAGCACTTTCATATTTGCCACCAGGCACGCAACTGCAAGTTTCTCCCTGAATGCAACTTCATGTCTTAAATGCGACTGCAACTTACCGGTGTTTTGTCGAGGGTAAGGAAGTTACATGTCAGGCACTAGGAACACAACTGCAAGTGTTGCACACAACTGCAACTGCATGTCTTCAACACGGTTGCAACTTAGTGGTGTTTTATCGGAGGAGGGGGCAGTTGCATGTCTTCCACCAAGCATGTAATTGCAAGTGCCGCCACCGTATGCAACTGCATCTCTTCGACGCGATTGCAAGTGTCGCCCTGACTGCAATTGCATGTCTTCAACATGACTACAACTTACGAGTGTTTTGTCAAGGGGAAGGAAGTTGCATGTCAAGCACTAGGCACGCAACTGCAACTGTCGCCCTCCGACTGCAAACTGGATGTCTTCAATGTGATTGCAACTTAGTGGTGTTTTATCAAGTGAGGGGGGTAGCTGCATGTCTTCTATTAAGCATGTAACGCACCCGACTGCAATTGTATGTCTTCAAGGCAACTACAACTCTGTTGTGTTTTATCAGGAAGGGGCAGTGGAAGTTGCATGTCTGCCACTAGACAACACTACTGCATGATGCTGCTAACGCGACACTACAATCAGAGACCTTTCGATGAAACTGTGTGCGATGCAATAATCGCAAACGGTGATGTAAAAAACCCGTCAAAAAAGATGCAAAACGTTTGCGATGACAGATGCATCAAACACGATTCAGAATTTAGTTGTGTGTGTGATGAGGGGCACATGGTTCAGTTCAATGAACTGTTTGCGATGAGGTAGAAGAACAGAAACGGGCAGCCAGATGTAGGTGTGTGCGATATACAGCATACGGTTCACTCGGATGAACTGTTTGTGATTAGGTGGAACAAAAGAAACAGCCAGCCAGATCAAGGTGTGTGCGATAGAGGGCAAACAGTTCACTTGGATGAACTGTTTGCGTTGAGCCAAGAAAACAGAAACAGTTCAATTTAACAAGATGTGTGTGATACGCGGCAAACATGTCTAATCAGGAATGTGTGCGAAGACCGATAATAACACAGACGATTGCTGCTAATAATACGTGTGTGTTGTGCGTTGGGATTGCATACAGAACAACACACACACACACACACACACACTTATAAGGACATGGTTGCATAACCAAATTAAACATCAAATTACATAGGTGGCTACTACACACATGACATTTGCACACGCCAAAGCAAACTATTACATGCATAATTACATAGGTGGCTACTACACACATGACATTTCCACACTTACATGCATAATTAACTAGGGTAAACGATCATCTGAGCATCATCTACTTCTTGTGACGCTTGTCACTACTGCTCTGCTTGTGGCTCGATCTGGCCTCATAGATTTCAGTAACGAGGCACTTCCTCATGTCAACGATCTGCCTGTGCATCTCGTAGCATGTGTACATGCTCTTGGCCGCGAACCTGAGGTGAGGTTCACCCAGTTGCCGCATCCAGGCTCCGTGCCAAGATACGGGACGTGTTCTATTGGCATCCTGCTTCATCTTTTCGTAGTATTGGTCGATGATGGCCGAGGCAAGTTCAACCAGGGAGTCCTTCTTCGTGCTGCCCAGACCCTGTAGTGCTCCCGGATTTCAACATCGTTTTGCAGGCCAAGCCCATAACCCTGAGCGCTTTTACATCATTGGTGATTTCCACCATAGCGAACTTGTCGTCGGTGCTGTTGACAAACCTGGCAAAATGGTCGCAAGGCTTTGTGGCCATGCAGTAGTGCACTGGTATGTGTCGGTGCAATACAAACGGTTTTTAACCCCTTTCCGTGACAGCATTTGGAACCGTCACCTAGTGAGTGACGGCGATAGGGGGTTCCTTCCCACACGACCCACAAACTGTCGGGGATATGCCCTCCTGGCACACACGCTCGGCAAAATGAGGTCGTGTGCGACCGACGAGCGCTCAAATACGGAAATACGTATAGTAGAGCTAAAAATACAATTATACAGGTGAAATTGTTTCCGGTCGCAAGTACATCCCACACAGTCAGTCCTTGCTAAACGTTTCCGTTCGTATGTACATACCACACAGTCGCTCTAAGGAAAACGTTTCCGTTCATAGGTACATCAGACACAATTTCCCTTGTTAAATAGTTTGTGATAGCATTGCCATTGCACACGATATTAACAATTTTATCATTTGTGTTATTGAATGCATCACACACGGTGCATAGAAGAAACTGTGTGGCAAAGGATGTCGATCACACACAGTTTTTATGTGGTAAACGTTTGCGCAAGGTGGCCTAATGCAAACAGTTTTCAAGAGGATGTCGTGTGTGCAGTGGAGATTGATCGCACACGTAGTGGATCCTAGAAACGTTTCTGATCTCCACGTCTATCGCAAATGTTTCGCTTTCGCAAATGGTGTGCAGTGTAATCCCCAATTAATCCCTAATTTGAAAATCACATGTTTTGAATTTGAAAGTAGGAAATCGCTTATTTCATATCCAACCATGTTTATTACAAATATAGGTTCAACCATGAATGCACAATTTGATGCACAGGTACATATACTGAAGAACTACAGAAGCACCATGTAAAGAATGATAAACCACAGTTGTACTAAAGACTGTAAAGAGAGAGCAAAAGACATTCTGGTTGCTGGAGAAGGTGAAGCGGAATGCCCATATTATGCCCTCCTCCATGCGTAATGTGCGCATGACTCTAGGCCAACCCCTTGTGATGGCTGCCCGTCCATCCTTCACTGTCTTCATTACGACTTCTCAATGCTTAGTGTATTCTGGATGAAAAACTTTAACCTTCATTGCGTGTCTACCAATCATGTACTTTGCGAGGTAATATTGAGTGAACTGCTTCAGGAACCACTACGAACTAAAAAGATTCATACATTGTTGTCGAACAACTCATTATGGGCAATAAAAAGAGAAGGCTGCAGAGTTTGTAGTTACCATCCTACAGCTCACTATTGTGTTGGATAGAGCATAAACAAATAATTTGCTTGCCACCATTCGTATCTTTTTGCTAATAATCCTTATCAGTTTCGTCACTTGATGCTTGTTCATGAATATCTCATTGCCCCATACGCAAAAGGGTCGATGCGTGGATCCTTGCCAAGGGCATATGTACCTACAAGAAACAAGTCAATATTAGAAGCTAACAAGTGTCCAGGCCTGGATCCATATGCACTACATTATGGAACGATGGGGGGAGTACAAGCCGAGGGATGAAGCTAACCTCGGCGGAAAATGGTGGCCACTCCCATTGTTGTCCTGCATAAGTAGTGGAAAGGCATGATAAGTACGGCAACCTTAACATCAAACAAATATAGGAAAGGTAAACAACATCATCTCCAAATGATAGCTTGACTGTGTTGGTTTCAGCATGCTGTTAAAGCAGATATAAAATGGATGGCAATGTTACCGACAGCAGGCTTAACAGCCATCAAATATTGCAATTCAAACTGGTATTGTTGAAAATGAATAGAATGTAGGTAAAGCTTAAACATCTGAAAGCACAAGTGCTCCCTGGGTGGTTTTGGTAATTAATGTCAACACATCTCTTGTTGGACTAATGTTTTATCTAGTATATTTTAGATAAGTTCAACAAATGGAGTGGCGTGGAAAAGAGGATGTGGAACCCCTGCAAGATGCTAAGAACAAAGGATTAGCAAAAGCTCAAAAGCTCAAGACTCTACATTTTCATTTTAGTGATCCTAGATCACATTGAGTCCATAGGAAAGCCAATACTATTAAAAGGGGATGAGGTGTTGCTTAATGGTTTGCTCGCTCAAAGTGCTTAGTGATATACTCCAAAGCCCTCAACCACTTCCTCATGTCCACATATGTCCCAAACAAAAAGTCAAACTCGGCCCCACCGATTTGATCTATCCGGCGCCACCGAGTTCACTTGACATAGCCACTGCTAGAAACCCTAATCAGTTTGGTCTCACCGAGATGGGCTTGCAAACTCTCTGTTACCTGTTGCAATTATTTTGGTCCCATCGAGATAAGCAATCGGTCCCACCGAGTTTTCCTGACCAATTCTCTGTTTATCTTATTACCAAAATAGGTCCCACCGAGTTTGTGTAATCGGTCAAACCGAGTTGAGGTTTTACCCTAACCCTAGCACATCGGTCCACCGAGTTGATCATATCGGTCCCACCGAAAAGCCTAACGTTCACATTTTGAACTAAATCGGTCTGACTGAGTTTAACGATTCGGTGCCGCCGAGTTTGGTGTTTTGTCTGTAACGGCTAGATTTTGTGTGGAGGCCATAAATACCCCTCCACCCAATCTTCATTTGAAGAGAGACCCATCAGAACGTGCCTACACTTCTAGCATACATTCTCTGAGAGAGAACCACCTACTCATGTGTTGAGACCAAGATATTCCATTCCAACCACAAGAATCTTGATCTCTAGCTGATGTCTACTACACAACATTCTTTTGTTGGGCCTCCAAGTGCAGAGGTTTGTAGGACAGTAGCAAATTTCCCTCAAGTGGATGACCTAAGGTTTATCAATCCGTAGGAGGCATAGGATGAAGATGGTCTCTCTCAAGCAACCCTGCAACCAAATAACAAAGAGTCTCTTGTGTCCCCAACACACCCAATACAATGGTAAATTGTATAGGTGCACTAGTTCAACGAAGAGATGGTGATACAAGTGGTATATGGATGGTAGATAAAGGTTTTTGTAATCTGAAAATATAAAAACAGCAAGGTAACTAATGGTAAAACAGAGCATAAACGGTATTGCAATGATAGGAAACAAGGCCTAGGGTTCATACTTTCGCTAGTGTAAGTTCCCTCAACAATGATAACATAATTGGATCACATAACTATCCCTCAACATGCAACAAAGAGTCACTCCAAAGTCACTAATAGCGGAGGAAGAACGAAGAGATTATGGTAGGGTATGAAACCACCTCAAAGTTATTCTTTCCAATCAATCCATTGGGCTATTCCTATAAGTGTCACAAACAGCCCTAGAGTTTGTACTAGAATAACACCTTAAGACACAAATCAACCAAAACCCTAATGTCACCTAGATACTCCAATGTCACCTCAAGTATCCATGGGTATGATTATACGATATGCATCACACAATCTCAAATTCATCTATTCAACCAACACATAGAACCTCAAAGAGTGCCCCAAAGTTTCTACCGGAGAATCACGACGAAAATGTGTGCCAACCCCTATGCATAGGTTCATGGGCGGAACCCGCAAGTTGATCACCAAAACATACATCAAGTGAATCACGTGATACTCCATTGTCACCACAGATACGCACGGCAAGACATACATCAAGTGTTCTCAAATCTTTAAAGACTCAATCCGATAAGATAACTTCAAAGGGAAAACTCAATTCATTACAAGAGAGTAGAGGGGGGGGAAGAAACATCATAGGATCCAAATATAGTAGCAAAGCTCGCGATACATCAAGATCGTATCACCTCAAGAACACGAGAGAGAGAGAGAGATCAAACACATAGCTACTGGTACATACCCTCAGCCCCGAGGGAGAACTACTCCCTCCTCGTCATGGAGAGCGCCGGGATGATGAAGATGGCCACCGGAGAGGGATTGCCCCCTCCGGCAGGGTGCCGGAACGGGTCTAGATTGGTTTTCGGTGGCTACGGAGGCTTCTGGCGACGGAACTCCCGATCTATTGTGCTCCCCGATCGTTTTAGGCTATATGGAGATATATAGGCGGAAGAAGTACGTCAGGGGAGCCACGAGGGGCCCACGAGGGTGGAGGGCGCGCCTAGGGGGGTGGGCACGCCCCCTGCCTCGTGGCTTCCTCGTTGACCCCCTGACATGCACTCCAAGTCTTCTGGGCTTCTTCTGATCCAAAAATAAGTTCCGTGAAGTTTCAGGTCAATTGGACTCCGTTTGATTTTCCTTTTCTGCGATATTCTAAAACAAGGAAAAAACAGAAACTGGCACTGGGCTCTGGGTTAATAGGTTAGTCCCAAAATCATATAAAATAGCATATAAATGCATATAAAACATCCAAGGTTGATAATATAATAGCATGGAACAATCAAAAATTATAGATACGTTAGAGACGTATCAGCATCCCCAAGCTTAAAGATAAAAACAGAATTTTTGATGTGGAATGCTACCTAACATATTTCTCTAAGTAATTCTTCTTTATTGTGGCAAGAATATTTCAGATCCATAAGATTCAAGACAAAAGTTTAATATTGTCATAAAAATAATAATACTTCAAGCATACTAACAAAGCAATCATGTCTTCTCAAAATAACATGGCCAAAGAAAGCTATCCCTACAAAATCATATAGTCTGGTTATGCTCCATCTTCACCACACAAAGTATTTAAATCATGCACAACCCCGATGACAAGCCAAGCAATTGTTTCATACTTTTGATGTTCTCAAACTTTTTCAATCTTCACGCAATATATGACCGTGAGCCATGGATATAGCACTATAGGTGGAATAGAATGGTGGTTGTGGAGAAGACAAAAAGGAGAAGATAGTCTCACATCAACTAGGCATATCAATGGGCTATGGAGATGCCCATTAATAGATATCAATGTGAGTGAGTAGGTATTGCCATCCAACGGATGCACTAGATCTATAAGTGTATGAAAGCTCAACAAAAGAAACTAGTGGGTGTGCATCCAACTTGCTTGCTCACGAAGACCTAAGGCATTTTGAGGAAGCCCATCATTGGAATATACAAGCCAAGTTCTATAATGAAAAATTCCCACTAGTATATGAAAGTGACAACATTGGAGACTCTCTATCATGAAGATCATGGTGCTACTTTGAAGCACAAGTGTGGTAAAAGGATAGTAGCATTTCCCCTTCTCTCTTTTTCTCTCATTTTTTATTTGGGCCTTTTCTCTTTTTTGGCCTCTTTTCTTTCTCTTTATTTTTTCGTCTGGAGTCTCATCCCGATTTGTGGGGGAATCATAGTCTCCATCATCCTTTCCTCACTGGGACAATGCTCTAATAATGATGATCATCACACTTTTATTTTCTTACAACTCAAGAATTACAACTTGATTCTTAGGACAAGATATGACTCTATATGAATGCCTCCGGCGGTGTACCGGGATGTGCAATGATGCATGAGTGACATGTATGAAAGAATTATGAACGGTGGCTTTGCCACAAATACAATGTCAACTACATGATCATGCAAAGCAATATGACAATGATGAAGCGTGTCATAGTAAACGGAACGGTGGAAAGTTGCATGGCAATATATCTCGGAATGGCTATGGAAATGCCATGATAGGTAGGTATGGTGGCTGTTTTGAGGAAGGTATATGGTGGGTGGGTGATACCGGCGAAAGGTGCGCGATATTAGAGAGGCTAGCAATGGTGGAAGGGTGAGAGTGCGTATAATCCATGGACTCAACATTAGTCATAAAGAACTCACATACTTATTGCAAAAATCTATTAGTTATCAAAACAAAGTATTACACGCATGCTCCTAGGGGGATAGATTGGTAGGAAAAGACCATCGCTCGGCCCCGACCGCCACTCATAAGGAAGACAATCAATAAATAAATCATGCTCCGACTTCATCACATAACGGTTCACCATACGTGCATGCTACGGGAATCACAAACTTTAACACAAGTATTTCTCAAATTCACAACTACTCAACTAGCATGACTCTAATATCACCATCTCCATATCTCAAAACAATTATCAAGTATCAAACTTCTCATAGTATTCAATGCACTTTATATGAAAGTTTTTATTGTATCCCTCTTGGATGCCCATCATATTAGGACTAACTTCATAACCAATGCAAATTACCATGCTGTTTAGGACTCTCAAAATAATATAAGTGAATCATGAGAGTTCATATATTTCTATAAAACCACCACCGTGCTCTAAAGGATATAAGTGAAGCACTAGAGCAAATGCCAAACTACTCCAAAAGATATAAGTGAAGATCAATGAGTAGTCGAATAATTATGCAACCATGTGAAGACTCTCTAACATTTAATAATTTCAGATCTTGGTATTTTATTCAAGCAGCAAGCAAAACTAAATAAAATGAATTGACGCTCCAAGCAAAACACATATCATGTGGTGAATAAAAATATAGCTCCAAGTAAAGTTACCGATGAACGAAGACGAAAGAGGGGATGCCTTCCAGGGCATCTCCAAGCTTAGGATTTTGGTTGTCCTTGAATATTACCTTGGGGTGCCTTGGGAATCCCCAAGCTTAGGCTCTTGTCACTCCTTATTCCATAATCCATCAAATCTTTACCCAAAACTTGAAAACTTCACAACACAAAACTTAACAGAAAACTCGTAAGCTCCGTTAGCGAAAGAAAACAAAACACCACTTCAAGGTACTGTAATGAACTCATTATTTATTTATATTGTTGTTAAAACTACTGTATTCCAACTTCTCTATGCTTTATATACTCTTTTACTAGCCATAGATTCATCAAAATAAGTAAACAACACATGAAAAACAGAATCTGTCAAAAACAGAATAGTCTGTAGTAATCTGTAACTAACGCAAACTTATGGAACCCCAAAAATTCTAAAATAAATTTCTGGACATGAGGTATTTATCTATTAATCATCTGCAAAAAGAATTAACTAAATAGCACTCTCCAATACAAACTGGCAGCAATTCTCGTGAGCGCTAAAGTTTCTGTTTTTTACAGCATGATCGCAAAGACTTTCCCCAAGTCTTCCCAACGGTTCTACTTGGCACAAACACTAATTAAAACATAAAAAACTCAATAATAACAGAGGATAGATAAATTATTTATTACTAAACAGGAGCAAAAATCAAGGAACAAAAATAAAGTTGGGTTGTCTCCCAACAAGCGCTATCGTTTAACGCCCCTAGCTAGGCATGATGATTTCAATGATGCTCACATAAAGGATAAGAATTGCAACATAAATAGAGCATCATGATTAACATGACTAGCAAATTTAAGTCTAACCCACTTCCTATTCATAGGGATTTTGTGAGCAAACAACTTGTGGGAACAAGAATCAACTTGCATAGGAAGGTAAACAAGCATAACTTCAAAACTTTAAGCACATAGAGAGGAAACTTGATATTATTGCAATTCCTACAAGAATATGTTCCTCCCTCATAATAATTTTCAGTAGCATCATGAATGAATTCAACAATATAACCAGCACCTAAAGAATTCTTTTCATGATCTACAAGCATAGAAATTTTATTACTCTCCACATAAGCAAATTTCTTCTCATGAATAATAGTGGGAGCAAACTCAACGAAATAATTATCATGTGGGGCATAATCCAATTGAAAACTAAAATAATGATGACAAGTTTCATGGTTATCATTATTTTTAATAGCATACAAGTCATCACAATAATCATCATAGATAACAACTTTGTTCTCATAATCAATTGGAACCTCTTCCGAAATAGTGGAATCATTACTAAATAAAGTCATGACCTCTCCAAATCCACTTTAATCAATATAGTCATCATAAATAGGAGGCATGCTATCATCAAAATAAATTTGCTCATCAAAACTTGGGGGACAAAAAATATCATATTCATCAAACATAGCATCCCCAAGCTTGTGGCTTTGCATATCATTAGCATCATGGATATTCAAAGAATTCATACTAACAACATTGCAATCATGCTCATCATTCAACTATTTAGTGCAAAACATTCTAATGCATTCTTCTTCTAGCACTTGAGCACAATTATCAAAATCCTTATTTTCATGAAAGATATTAAAAAGATGAAGCATATGAGGTAACCTTAATTCCATATTTTTTGTAATTTTCTTTTATAAACTAAACTAGTGATAAAACAAGAAACAAAAAGATTCGATTGCAAGATCTAAAGATACACCTTCAAGCGCTAACCTCCCCGGCAACGGCGTCAGAAAAGAGATTGATGTCTACTACACAACCTTCTTCTTGTAGACGTTGTTGGGCCTCCAAGTGCAGAGGTTTGTAGGACAGTAGCAAATTTCCCTCAAGTGGATGACCTAAGGTTTATCAATCCGTAGGAGGCGTAGGATGAAGATGGTCTCTCTCAAGCAACCCTACAACCAAATAACAAAGAGTCTCTTGTGTCCCCAACACACCCAATACAATGGTAAATTGTATAGGTGCACTAGTTCAGCGAAGAGATGGTGATACAAGTGGTATATGGATGGTAGATAAAGGTTTTTGTAATCTGAAAATATAAAAACAGCAAGGTAACTAATGGTAAAACAGAGCATAAACGGTATTGCAATGATAGGAAACAAGGCCTAGGGTTCATACTTTCACTAGTGTAAGTTCCCTCAACAATGATAACATAATTGGATCACATAACTATCCCTCAACATGCAACAAAGAGTCACTCCAAAGTCACTAATAGCGGAGAACGAACGAAGAGATTATGGTAGTGTACGAAACCACCTCAAAGTTATTCTTTCCAATCAATCCGTTGGGCTATTCCTATAAGTGTCACAAACAGCCCTAGAGTTCGTACTAGAATAACACCTTAAGACACAAATCAACCAAAACCCTAATGTCACCTAGATACTCCAATGTCACCTCAAGTATCCGTGGGTATGATTATACGATATGCATCACACAATCTTAGATTCATCTATTCAACAAATACATAGAACCTCAACGAGTGCCCCAAAGTTTCTACTGGAGAATCACAAAAAAAACATGTGCCAACCCCTATGCATAGGTTCATGGGCAGAACCCGCAAGTTGATCACCAAAACATACACCAAGTGAATCACGTGATATCCCATTGTCACCACAGATACGCACAACAAGACATACATCAAGTGTTCTCAAATCTTTAAAGACTCAATCCGATAAGATAACTTCAAAGGGAAAACTCAATTCATTGCAAGAGAGTAGAGGGGGGAAGAAACATCATAGGATCCAAATATAATAGCAAAGCTCATGATACATCAAGATCGTATCACCTCAAGAACACGAGAGAGAGAGAGATCAAACACATAGCTACTGGTACATACCCTCAGCCCCGAGGGAGAACTAATCCCTCCTCGTCATGGAGAGCGCCGGGATGATGAAGATGGCCACCGGAGAGGAATTACCCTCTCCGGTAGGGTGCCGGAACGGGTCTATATTGGTTTTCGGTGGCTACGGAGGCTTCTGGCGGCGGAACTCCCAATCTATTGTGCTCCCCGATCGTTTTAGGGTATATGGAGATATATAGGCGGAGAAGTCCAATTGACCTGAAACTTCACGGAACTTATTCTTGGATCAGAAGAAGCCCAGAAGACTTGGAGTGCACGTCAGGGGAGCCACAAGGGGCCCACGAGGGTGGAGGGCACGCCCAGGGGGTGGGCACGCCCCCTGCCTCGTGGCTTCCACGTTGACCCCCTGACGTGCACTCCAAGTCTTCTGGGCTTCTTCTGATCCAAGAATAAGTTCCGTGAAGTTTCAGGTCAATTGGACTTCGTTTGATTTTCCTTTTCTGCGATATTCTAAAACAAGGAAAAAATAGAAACTGGCACTGGGCTCTGGGTTAATAGGTTAGTCCCAAAAATCATATAAAATAGCATATAAATGCATATAAAACATTCAAGGTTGATAATATAATAGCATGGAATAATAAAAAATTATAGATACGTTGGAGACGTATCACTAGCCTTCCCCAAGTTGCTTTCCTCTCAAATCATCTTTCCACCAAATCCAAATCCGTGAGAGAGAGAGTTGAGTGTTGGGGAGACTATCATTTGAAGCACAAGAGCAAGGAGTTCATCATCAACACACCATCAATTACCTTTTGGAGACTGGTGTCTCCTAGATTGGTTAGGTGTCATTTGGGGGCCTCCGACAAGATTGTGGAGTTGAACCAAGGAGTTTGTAAGGACAAGGAGATCGCCTACTTCGTGAAGATCTACCCTAGTGGGGCAAGTCCTTCGTGGGCGATGGCCATGGTGGGATAGACAATGTTGCTTCTTCATGAACCCTTCATGGGTGGAGCCCTTCGTGGACTCACGCAACCGTTACCCTTCGTGGGTTGAAGTCTCCATCAACGTGGATGTACGATAGCACCACCTATCAAAACCACGCAAAAAATCTCCATGTCTCCAATTGCGTTTGCACACTCCAATCCCATCCCTTTAAATTCTCGCAACTTGCATGCATTACTTTCCGCTGCTCATATACTCTTGTCATTCTTGCTTGAAATGTATTGTGAATGTTTAAACTTGTGCTAAATCTCTACCTTAACTTGAAGAAAATGAAAATTGCTACTTTTATTTGTTAAGAGTCTATTCACCCCCCTCTAGATACCTCTTCTCGATCCTTTCAATTGGTATCAGATCATTGGTCTCCATTGCCTTGATTTAATCACCATTGGAGGAAGATGGATGAGTCTACGTTGGGGAGTATTAGACGTAGAGTGCCTATACTAGATGGAGAGTTCTTTCATGAGTGAAAAAATGAGATGCTTGTGATTTTCAATGAATATCATTTGAACAAGTACATTACTAGCCCTTGTGCACCTCATGTTGATCCTTTGCATCCTACCCTTGATGAGTTTATTGACATGATTCACAACCTTAGAACTGTTCATCTTATCACTAGAGGTTTGCCTAGAAATTTGCTTGGTTTCTTGCCTACTCTTGATTGTGCCTACACCATATGAAGATCTCACGAGGAACGATTTCCAAACTATTCCTAGCAAAACCTAGATGAAATTCTTCATAAGTCCATTGCCTTGAGTACGATGAATTCCAATGGTCCTAAGTTTGGTGATTGTCTATTTGAGCTTACTAACCTCATGCGTGCCAAAGGAGATGTTGGAATCATTAGCAATATCATCTCTAAAGCCATTAGAATTCATAAAGATGATTATTGTGATGATCATTTATCTAATGAATCACTCTCTCTAGGAATTGATCCATCACAAGACGATGTTGAACATGGATACTATGATGAGGATGATGATAGTGACTTTGATCTCGACAAGTCTATGAGACACTTTGGTCTTATGGCTAATCTTCGCGGCTACATGGCTGGAGGAAAGGAATGGGTTCTTGATAGTGGATGTATCGATCACATGACCATAGATAAGGATATGTTTAGTGAGCTTGCTGAAAACGACGACCCTCGAAAATATGTCACCTTTGGTGATAACTCAAAAGGTAAGGTGGTCAACCTTGGTAAGGTGGCCATCTCACATGATAGCTCCATACAAAATGTTATGCTCGTTGAATATCTTGGCTACAATTTACTTTTCGTATCTAGAATTGCTGACTTTGGCTTCAATGTCCTATTTACTGTAGCAGATTGCCAAGTGTTTTGTACAGATAATCACAGTATGGTCTTTACCGGTATACGTAGAGGTGATCTTTACATTGTAGATTTCACTAAAAAGGCTTAGCCTAGAACTTGCTTAATTGCTAAATCCTCTAAAGGCTGGTTGTGGCATAGGAGATTAGGCCACGTGATCATGCGAAATCTTGATAAGCTGATTAAAGGTGATCATATCCTTGGAGTGAAAGATGTTATATTTGACAAGGCTAGATTGTGCAGTGCTTGTCAAGCAGCAAAACAAGTTGGAGGAAGTCACCCCGTGAAGAACATTATGACCACGAGAAGACCGCTCGAGCTACTTCATATGGATCTCTTTGGTCCCAATGCCTACAAAAGTCTCGGTGGAAACTCATTTGGTCTTGTTATAGTTGATGATTTTTAAAGATTTACGTGGGCGTTCTTTCTTGATGATAAATCGCAGGTCCAAAAGATCTTTAAGAACTTCGCTAGGAAGGTCCAAAATCAATTTGAAGTGAAGATCAAGAAGGTTCGAAGCGAAAACGGAACGGAGTTCAAGAATGCAAATGTGGATACCTTTCTTGAGAGGGATTTCACATGAGTTCTCGGCTAAGTACACGTGTCAACAAAATGGAGTTGTTGAGAGGAAGAACCGAACTCTTATTGAGATGGCGAGAATGATGCTTGATGAGTACAAGACGCCAAAACACTTTTGGGTGGAAGCGGTTGAGACAGCTTGTCATGCAACAAATCGCTTGTATCTTCACAAGCTACTCGACAAGACGGCATACGAGCTTCTTACCGGTAACAAACCCCAAGTTGGATACTTTCAGGTATTCGGCTCAAAGTGCTACATTCTTGATAAGCATCGTCGTTCTTAATTTGCTCCTAAATCTCATGAGGGTTTCCTACTCGATTATGGCTCAATCTCTCACACTTACCGTGTCCACAACAATTTCACCTGAAAGGTTGAGGAAACGGTAGATGTGAAGTTTGAAGAATCTAACGGCTCGCAAGTAGAGCAATTGCCAATTGATGTAGGTGACAAAGACCCTTCGGAAGCAATCCAAGACTTATCTATTGGAAAAATTCGTCCAACGGAGGTGAAGGAAAGTACCTCGTCCGTCCAAGTGGAAGCTTCTACCTCACGTCAAGGTGAACCAAGAATTGACGTGGAAGCATCCACAAGTGGGACACGCCAAGATGAAGAAAATGAGGAAGTACACCAAGATGGACCTCATCAACCCCCTTCTCCACCTAGACAAGAGAACGACAACATCAATAATGAAGAAGGACAAGAATAAGAACAAGATGATGAAGATGATGTTCCACCCCGACCCAAGCAAAAGCTCTCACGAGTTCGAGCAAGAGTCTCAAGAGACCATCCCATCGAACAAATCTTCAATGACATCCAAACCGGGAGAATAAGTATATCTAAAACTCATTTGGCAAATTTTTGTGAACATTATTCATTCATCTCTAGCATTGAACCCATGAAGGTTGAAGAAGCATTGGAAGATCCGGATTGGATAAATGCCATGCATGAAGAGCTACACAACTTTGAGAGAAACCAAGTGTGGACATTGGTCGAGAAGCCCGACAACAACCACAACATCATCGGTACCAAATGGGTGTTTCGCAACAAGCAAGACGAAGATGGACAAGTCGTTCGCAACAAAGCCCGTCTCGTCGCCCAAGGCTACACTCAAGTCGAAGGTATGGACTATGGTGAGACATATGCCCCCGTTGCTAGACTTGAGTCCATCCGCATCTTACTTGCCTATGCTAATCACCATGATATCACCTTGTACCAAATGGACATTAAAAGTGCTTTCCTAAATGGTGAAATTGAGGAGGAAGTTTATGTTAAACAACCTCCCAGCTTTGTTAATCCTAAGAAACCCGATCATGTTTACAAACTTCACAAAGCTCTTTATGGTCTTAAACAAGCTCCTATAGCGTGGTATAAGTTCTTGACCAAGTTCCTTATTGAAAAAGGCTTTGATATTGGAAAAATTGATTCTACTCTTTTTTACTAAAAGGTTTAATGGTGAATTACTTGTGTGCCAAATTTATGTTGATGATATTATATTTGGTTCAACTAACCCTTATTTTAGTGAAAAGTTTGGAAAGCTAATGTCGGAGAAGTTTGAGATGTCTATGATGAGTGACCTCAAGTTCTTCCTTGGTTTGCAAATCAAGAAAACTAAGGAGGGTACCTTTGTTTCCAAAACAAAGTATACCAATGACTTATTCAAGAAGTTCAACATGCAAGAAAGCAAAGGTATGAAAACTCCCATACCTACTAGTGGACATCTTTACTTGACCAAGGATGGCAAACCGGTTGCCCAAAAGGTTTATCACTCTATGATTGGTTCATTGTTATATCTATGTGCCTCCCCTCCCGATATTATGCTAAGTGTGTGCACGATATCAAGCGGCCCCAAATAATTTCATCTTAAGGCTATGAAAATGATAGTGAGATACCTAATTCATACACCAAATTTTGGCATTTGGTATCCTAAGAGGTCTTCTTTTGATCTTGTTGGCTATTCCGACTCGGACTATGCCGGTGACAAGGTTGATAGAAAGCTCACTTCGGGTACTTGGTCAATTTCTTGGTAGATCTCTTGTGTCTTGGTCCTCCAAGAAACAAAACTCGGTATCCTTATCCACCGCCGAAGCGGAATACATTGCCGCCGATTCATGTTGCGGTGAATTGCTTTGGATGACCCAAACTCTTAAAGATTATGGGATCTATGTGAAACATGTTCCATTGCTTTGTGATAATGAAAGTGTTAGCAAGATTGCTCACAATCCCGTGCAACATTCTCGAACTAAGCATATTGAAGTTCGTCATCATTTCATTCGAGATCATGTTGCCAAAAGGGGACATCGATCTTAAGCATGTTCGTACCGATAAGCAATTGGGGGATATATTCACCAAACCGCTTGATGAGAAAGTATTTTGCCGTTTGAGAGGTGAATTGACCATCATTGATGCTTCAAACTTGGAGTAGAAACTCCATTTGGATACAAGCAAGGCATGAGCCTTTGACTAATCCTTGATATTTCTCTTATGTTAATGATCATATGTCTTGGATATATATATGCACCCTTGCATGCTATCTAACCCTTTTAGGTACTTGGATGAATCAAAATCTATGAGATTGCAAATCACTCACATCTTGAGCAATCTCTACATCACCAAGTCTCTACAACATGGTGGTTGAAGACAAGGAAACATGAAACCTTTCAACATATCCTTTGACAAAATCTTTATATCAAATTTCATTTGGTATCAAATCCATGACTGTCATTTCGGATACACAAGTGCTCTTCCTTGCAAGGCTAACCCATGTAGGTAGATGAACTCAAACTACAAGTGGTGCTCCCAATCATTGATGAGCTACATCAACCTTGAGCATCCCACACAAGTTCAACTACATGATCAAGTTCAACACCACCACCCAAGGTATGTTATTCCATCTTAGAGAAGCTTTACCCCTAGCCATGGGTCAAAGAAACTCAACAAGAGCAAATACATAAAATGCTTAAACGAAAAATGGTAACCCCATTTTAAGCTTAAACGATGAGTATGACCTACGATCAAGTGTTCTCACTTGACTCCTAAGTCAATATACTCTAACATAGGTGACTTTGTCGCCGACCAATTCTAGATGAAGTTCTCTAGTGCTTCTCTGTGTTCTTGCATTTGTCTCTTACATATTTGTTCCTCTTCATCTAGATTTCTTTTCTTTTCTCTATTTTGTTCCTCATTCCCTGCATCCAATTCATTACAAATCCTTCAGTTAATTCCTCGCAAATTTTTGTGAGATCTTATTTGCCTAGTGAGCTGAGATGACAAATGTTCTTTCTGTGTTGAACTCGGACACACCGGTTTGTCTCTTTTGGTCAAACCGAACCATCTCGGTGCCACCGAAGAAAACAACTCGGTGTTACCGATTTCAATGCTGAGAAAACACTTTGCCATTTGCATCCTGCAAATTTACTGTAACATCCCAAATTTCCAATTTGGAATGTTATACATAGGTCATTCAAGCATATCATATTTTATTGCATTTCGTTGTTGCGATCCTCGAAATTCTAAGCAACTCAAGGACCCATGGAGAGAGTTGGGGATCACTTTGGTTTTAATTATTTTTCTCTCTGAAAATATTTCATATTAAAAATATATGTGAGGAGATAGTATGACTTCTCCAAAATAAATGAAATATTGGAGGAAAAATACCAAAATCAAATAATAGATTTTATTTGGATTTTATTGCTATTTTATTTGAATTAGAAAAAATATGCATTTTCCAAAATTGCATTTTAGGCCAAGAAAATGTTCACCCTGTTCTAAATATTTTATTTAGACGGCGAAAATTTGTTTTGGTATTTTTAGTTTTATATGCATTTTTGTACGATTTATTTTCGGCAGAATATGTTAAAAAAAGTTCCCTCGCCGGACGGAACTGGGCCGAGGCCCAGTTGGCCCAGCCACCCCGCGCCGCCGTCTCCCTTGCGGAGACCGCGAGCCGCCCGTTGCCGCCCGCCGTGGCCAACTCGGCCACGCCTCCCCCGCCCCCTACCGCAAGCCGCCTCCCTTCCCCTCCTTAAAAGCCGACCCGTGCCCCCCCTTGGAGCCCCAAGTCGCCAGACGCCGCCGCCCGCAAGCCGCCGCCCCGCCGCCTTGCCCCGCTGCTACCGCCGCCGCCGCACGCTGCCGCCGCCTGCTACTGCGCCGCTACCGCGCCGCCTCGCGTCGCACTCCGCCGCCCCGCGCTGCCCCGCCTCGCCTCTGGAGAAGCCGCCAGAGCCGCCGCCGCCGATCTAACCCGGGGTCGTTCGTTTTTTTTCGGTTTTATGTAAAATCCCGTTTTTTAAACCCTAGTTTTGTTTTTTTGATCGGTTCGTTCGGTTTTTCTCGGTTCGATTAAATAGCGGACATTCGTCCGTACGTTCATTTTAACGAATGTTGTTCATCCGTTACCCGCAGGCAGCGAACGTTCGTTCGTTAGCCTGTTCGTCAGTTTTTTTTCTTTTCCCAGGGTTTTTCCACGATTAATTTCGATCACGATTCCAGCCCTAATCTTCGTTTTGGTTTATCTTTTTGCTCGTTTATCCAAATCAGGTGAAACAAGCGTCAAGATCTTCGTCTCGAAGCCCTCTCTCTATTTAACCAACTTGAACAAGATTTTGGTATTGTAAAATTTGACTCTAGTCCAGATTAGTAAACTGATCTTGTTTCTTTCGTAGTTTGAGTTTCGTTGCTCTGTTTGTTTTGATTCTTTTTGCAGATCGAATCTCTTCAGTTGTGTTTTTAGGATTCGATCTTCTTATTTGAGTTTTACCGATGCATCTATGATTGATTGCTTATGTATGCTATTGTTTGATTTTGATAGAATTCCCGGAGTGCGAAGCGTGCTACTACGAGTCTCTAGGTTTTGCAGATCGTCAGCAAGGCAAGTAGCACATTGATCATACTCTTTTCATACCCAGTTTTTATGCATTAGTATCAATCCTCAAACATTGCATGATTAGGATGTGATTAACTTGTGGGTATTGGGAAGTAGTTGTTGAGGTAGAACCTATTGCCCTGTTTATTATCAAACCCTTGGGAGTTACTTCTACGTTATGCTTATATCACTATGCTATGCTCGTAGACGTGGTTTGGGTGAGTGAATCAATGATAGATGTGAGATTGTTAATTAATGGTCAACTTAAGGTGGCAACTTTAATACACATCTGGGTGGATTGCTTGTGGGCACCTGGAGAATCCAGTGTTGTCCTAGGATATCCCGGAGTACCTGTGTGATCATCCTACGTTCCGCCACCCAGGCTCAAAGGGATCATAAGGTTATTCATGCTAGAAACTTCCCTGTGCAGCCACAAGCTATTATGGGCTCTAGCATAGTTGAGCACGTTGCATGACCTCTTCCAGTGGTAGGCTAGCAGATGTAGGGGAATGTAGGTTGGTACTGTCTACCCGGGGTTATAGTTAATGCTTCTGAAAGACTGTGTCTCGGTAATCCATTTCTCAAACACCATTTTGTGCGAGAAATCCAACAGAGGAGATCGAGTCTTGCGGGGAAAAGTGCACAAACCTCTGCAGAGTGTCCAAACTAATCATGGTTAGCCGTGTCCCGGTTATGGACATCTTGAGTGAAAGGATCGATATAGTTGACTAGAGGGGGGGGGGTGAATAGGCAACTAATAATTTTTAACTTTTCTTTAACAATTTAAACTTTGCATCAAAGTAGGTTGTCTAGATATGCAACTAAGTGAGCAACCTATATGATGCAACAAAGATAAGTACACAAGCAAGCAAGAGATATATCACAAATAAGCTTGCACAAGTAAAGGCATGAGATAACCAAGAGTGGAGCTGGTGGAGACGAGGATGTGTTACCGAAGTTCCTTCCCTTTGAGCGGAAGTACGTCTCCGTTGGAGCGGTGTGGAGGTACAATGCTCCCCAAGAAGCCACTAGGGCCACCGTATTCTCCTCATGCCCTCACACAATGTGAGATGTCGTGATTCCACTATTGGTGCCCTTGGAGGCGGCGACCGAACCTTTACAAACAAGGTTGGGTCAAACTCCACAACTCAATTGGAGGCTCCCAACGACACCATGAAGCTTCACCACAATGGACTATGGCTCCGCGGTTACCTCAACCGTCTAGGGTGCTCAAACACCCAAGAGTAACAAGATCCGCAAGGGATTAGTGGGGGGAATCAAATTTCTCTTGGTGGAAGTGTAGATCGGGGCCTTCTCAACCACTCCCGAGCAAATCAACAAGTTTGATTGGCTAGGGAGTGAGATCAGGCGAAAATGGAGCTTGGAGCAACAATGGAGCTTAGGGTTGGAAGAGGTGGTCAACTAGAGGAAGAAGACACCCCTTTTATAGTTGAGGACAAAAATCCAACCGTTATCCACCTACCAGCCCGCGACCAGTGGTACTACCGCAAGGCCATGCGGTACTTCCACTCCTGACAAGCGGTACTATCGCAAGGCCATGCGGTACTACCGTGAGGAACCGTGGTACTACCACAGCAGCAGCAGTAGCTAGGGCAGACCTGTAGCACAAGGGCTGAGGACGGTACTGCCGCAGGCGCGGTACTACCACTCCCCCTTGCGGTACTACCGCAAGGCAGGAAACCCCTAGCCTGGGAAGAGCGCGGAAAAAAATACATCCGTGCCTACTTCCGTTGGAAAACGGACGAAGCAAAAATCCGACACAGTACTACCGCAGAGGAGCGGTACTACCGCCTGGCAGCTGAGCCAGGCCGCGCACGGTACTACCGCGCAAGGGATGCGGTACTACCGCAGTGGCGCGGATGTAAAATATTACATCCGCCCCTACTACTGCGACGGAGCGGTACTTGGCCTGGGGGCCACGGTACTACGGCTCCAGAGGAGCGGTACTACTGTGGGCACCTGCGGTACTACCGCGCCGTTGTACGGTACTACCGCGGGTGCCTGCGGTACTACCGCTCTCCAGGGAGCAGTACTACCGCAAGCCCATCAACAGCAGCCAGGACAAGGCAAAGAGGATAAACAGAGGATGCCCCAAAGTGCAGGGGAAAGGAGGGGACAAGGAAGAAAACGTGTACGTGATGATTCCACCTGAACCTTTCTGACGCTGACCCCCTCTTAATAGTACGACTTTCCTACGACTCAAATCCACCAAAAAGAAACATAGAAAAACGCCATCTTCAATAGTCTTCGAGGGACACCAAACTATCTTTTGCCTAGCGATGAAACGTCTGGGAAACTCAAGACACACGATTAGTCCGCAAAAGCATTGTCATCAATCACCAAAACACCTTAGGGATAAATATGCCCTTACAATCTCCCCCTTTTGGTGGATTGATGACAATACGGGATTTGCAAAGGGAAATAATATTAAGCAAACGCAAACCCCTCCTCTCTAGAATATAGACGGGCTCCCCCTAGATGTGTGCCAACTAGATGGGTGCTTTGGACTGCACGGCACACATACTAGGATCAAAGCTCCCCCTATATTATAGAGACAAGGCATATCTTGCAATAGTAAGGCTAACACTAGACAAGATAGCAAATACGAGCATAACATAAGTAGCACAATCATAAGCTCACTAAGATAGAATAGAGTGCATATGTCTTACACCATATGAAGGATAAGTCTCAATGGCGCAAACCAAACCAAAGCAACCGAGGTCCAAACGACAAAGCAAACACCAAACATGGCACGACTCGACTCGCAAGCACGCAAATCCCTACGCTCTCTCCCCCTTTGGCATCGAGACGCCAAAAAGGCAGAGAGGACACCTACACACAAGGGGTGGCTCAGGCAGAGAAATCATCCCAACGCTCCTTGTGCTCCGTGTCAGACTCGGCGGCAGGGACGGGCTCCTCGATGTCCTCCTCAGAACTAGTCCACTTGAAGCCTTGCTTCGCAATCCATTCAGCCTCTGGAGTGATGGCATCTTCAGAACCGCCAGAGACGTCCTCTCCAAAGAGCCTCATAACCATCTTGTCGCGGCGGCGACTCTCCTTGGATGCCACATGAGTCTTGTACTGCCCCTTTGCTTGCATGCAGAAAAGAGTCTTCATCTTGTCCTTCGGCTTCTTGGCCCACGAGGGCTTAGAGGAAGGTTGGGAAGACCTAGCAGCACTGTCCTCAGCAACATCCTCTGCTCGAGCCTCCTCCTCATCAACACCCCTCCTAGCAGCAGACGCCTCAGCACGAGTAGTAGTGTTGGCCCAGTTGGACTTGACGCGAAGACTGATGGACTCATGCCGAATCCAGTCTGGAGCAAGGAACTCATCACCAGGGTATAGCTTCTCCCAAGTCGTGGAGATCAACAGAAACAAGTATGGTCCATAGATAGGTACCTTGCGGGTGTACACCGCAAACCGAAGCTCACACCACATGATGTGTGAGACATCAAGTGGCTGAGTCTGAGACGTACGAGCCTCCTCGCACAAGAGCATCATGTCCAACAGATAGGCATGAACCTTGTCCTTGTCACCAATGCAAGGGAACAGAGTGTTGCGGAAGATGCGATGCATGATATCCAGAAAAGAGTTCAGCACCCAAGTCGACTTGCCACTGGGAAGCACCTTCTCAACATAGAACGGCTGAAGCTTGTTCTTGCTAGCAGACTCAGAATTGGCGTGGGGGCGAACACCAACGGGTGTGTGGAGCCCGTCATCAGGAACGTGGCGCAGATCCATGAACTCCTTCCAGGTAGCAGTCAACTGACGGCCATTGGACATCCAGGTCATCCTCCACTCATCCCCGGGGGTGAAAGTGAACTGAGGCAAAGAACTGATAGATAAGCTCAGGGTCATAGTCAAGGTGGAAAGATAACACATGTTCAATACCGAACTGCTCCACCAAATCCAGAGCTTCTCCAAAGTAGTCACGAAACTTGTCCTTCCTCAAGTGATTCATGTTTATGCACTTGACATCCACGTAGGTGTTTTGCTTGTTCTTGATGACACCCAAATAAATGAGAGTCTGCTGCTTGGTCCAAAACAACTCATTGCCTCTGAGGATAGCACGAGCATTCACATAAGGGTTGATCTTCCGGCGTTCGATGTACTCAGTGAGGGGAATCTCGTCCATGCCCTTAGCAGGTTCCTTTTGCTTGCTGGCAGTGGTCATGACATTGCGCTTGGGGGCACTGGAGCCCTCTGGTGCTTCATCTTGAGGATTGCGCAGTCGCTTGGAGCAAGTGTCACAACTGGGATTGGAATGGCGAGAGCCACCACCTAAGACACAAGAGAAAGCACACAGAAAGAGCGAGAAGAATCAATGCAAAGACCACGGCAAAGTAAGGGAAACAGGTAGAAAGCATACGGGATAAATGCCACGAGGAAGATGGGACAACAGCGGTAGTGCCGCCTGGTCGTGCAGTACTAAAATTTTAGTACCGCTCCTAGTCGCGGTAGTACCGTGTGAGGATACAGTAGTACCGTGGCTTGGAGCGGTAGTAAGACCTTAGTGCCACAGAACGTGCGGTAGTACCGCACCGAACGGGCGGTAGTACCGGACAAGCGGTAGTACCGCACCAGAAGCACGGTAGTACCGCACCGCGTCAGTCCGAACCTACTTTTGAATCTGAGAAGACACGCGAAACGTGGAACTACAGTTGATCAAATCTACCACGGGACAATATATCAAGTATAATTTCTACGCAACACTACTCTCCTACAACCTTCTCTTGCAAAGATTTGGCCTAAAATCTCAAGAACACATGCATCTCCCCAAAAACCTAGAGACAAGAGAACCAACTAGAAAGAGAGGGATTTGGGGGAAAAACCTTGGTCCATGGCAAGAGGAAGTGGTGGGGAATGATCCCACCGATCGGAATCCAAGGAGAGCAGCCGGATACGGAGATCCGGCGAGGGACTCCGGCCCCATTCTTGAGCGAGAGAGAGAGAGACGAAGTGGGGAAGACTGACGAATGGGTATGGGTGAGTTAGAACCCCCCTATTCCCGTCCTTATCCCCACGCGCCTCCGACAGCACGGTAGTACCACGTATCATCGCGGTAGTACCGCTCTCCCACGTGGTAGTAAAAAATTACTGCCGCGCTAGGTGCGGTAGTACCGTGTACTCCATGCGCGGTAGTACCGTGGCTCACCGTGGTAGTACCGTGGGCTCAAGAAGAAGCAGTTTCCAAACACAAGAAAAGAGAGGTCTTCGCGAGGAAACTTCACACAAACAAAACACCAGAAAACAAACTCAAACAAGAAGAGAAGAAAGGGAAACACGACAACAAGAGACGACCACAAGACACTGCCTCTTCAAGGAGAGGGCGGTGGCCGGAGCCACCTATGTTTGAATCAATTGGTATGGCACCGCGAAGAATTATCCTTGGGCCCATGACCAAAACTCATCTTTGAAGCACAAGTACCATAAAAAATGGCTAATGTGAAAGATTTGATCAATTTATGCATAATGGGGGGAGGGAAAGTTCATTGAGAGAAGAACACTCCCCCTATGTCCATGCCTACATCTAAACAAGACAACAAGTTGAGTATGGTGGGGTGTGCAAGGGTTCAAGCAACATTGCTCGAATCAATGATATTGAGCTCATGCCTTAACTCACGAAATCTTGCTTCATCCAACGGCTTCGTGAAAATATATGCAAGGTTATCATGAGTGTTGACGTAGTTGAGCTCGATCTCCCCTCGCCTAATGTGATCCCGGATGAAGTGATACCGAATCTCAATATGCTTCGTCTTGAAGTGTTGCACTGGGTTGAGAGAAATCTTGATGGCACTTTCATTGTCACACCAAAGAGGCACTTTGTCACCAATGACACCGTAATCCTTTAAAGTTTGCCTCATCCATAAGAGTTGTGCACAACAACTATCGACCGCTACATACTCTGCTTCGGTGGACGAGAGAGACACACAACTTTGATTTTTGGAAGACCAACTTACCAAAGAGAAACCAAGGAATTGACACCCTCCGGAAGTGGACTTCCTATCCACTTTGTCTCCCGCCCAATCGGAGTCCGAATACCCTACAAGCTTGAAGTTTGCTCCTCTTGGGTACCATAAGCCAAAGTTTGGGGTATGAGCCAAATATCGAAAGATTCGCTTGACCGCCACATAGTGACTTCCCTTAGGTGCGGCTTGAAACCATGCACAAATTCCTACACTCAACATGATATCCGGTCTAGATGCACAAAGGTAAAGCAAGGATCCAATCATGGAGTGATATACCTTTTGATCCACCGCTTTACCATTGGGATCTATGTCAAGTTGGCACTTGGTGGGCATTGGAGTCGAAGCCGGCTTGACATCACTTAGCTTGAATCTCTTGAGCATGTCTTGAGTGTATTTGGCTTGGTTGATGAAGGTTCCTTCTCTTCTTTGCTTCACTTCGAACCCTAGAAAGAACTTCAACTCTCCCATGGAAGACATCTTGAACTTTGAGGTCATGAGAGCGGCGAATTCCTCATTGAAAGCTTTGTTAGGGGAACCAAAGATAATGTCATCAACATATAGTTGGCATACAAACAACTCCCCTTTGACCTTCTTAGTAAAAAGAGTGGGGTCGATTAGTCCAACTTCAAACCCACGATCTTGTAACAACTCGGTAAGGTGGTTATACCACGCACGTGGGACTTGTTTAAGCCCATAGAGTGCCTTATCGAGTTGATACACATGATCGGGAAAGTAGGGATCCTCGAACCCGGGGGGTTGCTTGACATAGACCAACTCATTAATAGGACCATTAAGAAAAGCACTCTTCACATCCATTTGTTGCAACTTAAAGTTGTGATGAGAAGCATAAGCAATCAACAAACGAATGGATTCACCGTAGTCGATACCCTCGACTTGGGAGTAGCCTTGTGCCACCAATCTTGCCTTGTTGCGAATGATGGTCCCATGAGCATCTTGCTTGTTCTTAAATATCCACTTGGTTCCAATGACATTGTGGTTCCCCGTTGGCCTTGGCACCAATCTCCACACCTTGTTGTACTCGAAGTTGTTGAGTTCTTCATGCATGGCATTAAGCCAATCCGGATCTTCGAGTGCTTCATATACCTTTTGGGGTTCAACACAAGAGACAAACGCGTGATGTTCACAATAGTTTGCCAATTGTCTATGAGTGCTTACCCCCTTTTGAATGCTTCCAAGTACATTCTTCATGAGATGACCCTTGGTGGAGAGCTTGGAAGCAATCTTGGCGGCACGACGCTCCAATTCCTCCTCGGTGGTGAGTTGAGGAGCGGTCACTTGATCATCTTGAGCGACGTCTTGAGCTTGTTCTTGATCTTGAACTTGCTCGGAGGAGAGAACTTGACCTTGGGCATCACTTGGTGTGTCAACACCGTCTTGAGCATGATCTTGCCCTTTGTCTTGTTCATGAGGATGAGGGCCTTCACTTTGTTCTTCGGAAGCGTGTGGGCCATGGGTTGGTGATGGCTCCACTTGAGTGGTGATAGAGGCTAAGGTGTCCCGATAGGAACAGCACAAAGACTAAGGGATTCGCGTATATAACCTTTGTCGAGCAGTTCTTGTACTTGACGCATAATCTCCTTCGTCTCCTCTGGATTGGTATGGTATGGTGCACGGTTGGGTAGCGAAGCACCGGGAATTAAGTCAATTTGATGCTCAATCCCTCGAATAGGTGGTAATCCCGGTGGCACGTCTTGTGGAAAGACGTCAGCGAACTCCTGCAAAATGTTAGTGACAGCAGGGGGCAAAGAGGAAGGCACATCCTCAAATGAAAATAATGCCTCTTTGCACACAAAAGCATAGCAAACAGATTTGCTAAAATCTAGCTCATCAATATCAGATTTGGTGGCAAGTAAACATGCACTTTTCAATTTAATTTCAGAAACAACAGTAGATGGTTTATTATTAGGCTTCATTTGGTGCTCAAATTCTTTTGCCACAATCTGATTTTCACTCTTATTTGTCTCCTGTTTTGCTTTATTAGCTCTATTAATATCATCTTTCAAAATGGAATCAGGAGTCATAGGAAGCAAAGTAATATTTTTATCATTATGAACAAGAGTATACTGATTGTTTCTACCATGGTGTACATAATTTTTATCAAATTGCCATGGTCTACCAAGTAATAAGGAACATGCTTGCATAGGTACCACATCACAATCAACATAATCAGCATATGTAGAGATACTAAAATGCACACGAACAGTACATGTTACCTTAACCTTGCCGCTGTTGTTGAACCATTGGATGTAGTAAGGATGTGGATGTGGTCTTGTGGTGAGAGATAGCTTCTCCACCATCTCCATGCTAGCCAAGTAATTGCAGCTCCCTCCATCTATGATCACGCGAACAGAACGTTCCTTCACGACTCCCTTTGTATGGAACAAATTATGCCTCTGATTTTGCTCAGCTTGTGTAACCTGCACATTCAAAACACGTTGAGCAACTAAACATTCATACCTGTCAGCATCTTCAGGAGCCATGTATTGCGTTTCATGATCAGAATCGTCTCCACCGTGTTCTTCACGTGTAATAAGAGCCAAAGTCTCCTCATCATAGTCACTAGCGGACTCATACCCACCATCCTCAGTAACAATCATCACACGCTTAGATGGGCATTCTCTCACATAATGACCTCCACCCTTGCAACATCGACAAATAATATCATGTGTTTGCCCTGTTGATGCCATGGATGAAGAAGAGCTCTTTGTAGGCCCAGAAGGTGTGCTCTTGGCAGATAGTGGTGATTGTGCCTGCTTTATTGTATCACGGTTGGAGGTGGCAGCCGACGGAGGCGCCGGTGTAGCAGAACGTGTGGAAGTAGATGATGCACGTGGTGTCCATGATGAAGGTCGACCTACAGAAAAGTTAGTCCGCACCAATGCCTGTCGATCCTGCACTTCACGTTCAGCTTTACAAGCAAGATGGAATAAACGAGTGATATTAGTATACTCCTTATACTCTAGAATCGTCTGAATCTCTCTATTTAATCCACCCATAAAACGTGCAAGCATAGCTTCATTCTCCTCAACAATACCACATCTAATCATGCTAGTTTGTAATTCCTGATAATATTCTTCTACAGAATTTTTTCCCTGTTTTAAGCGCTGCAATTTTTGAAGTAATTCACGTTGATAATATGGTGGAACCCAATGAATACGCATAGCAGTTTTCAAAGCAGCCCAAGTAGCCGGAATAGGATATAATCTACAATGCTCAGACCACCAAACACATGCAAAACTAGTGAATGCACAAACAGCAGCAGGAACACGTCTCTCCTCGGGATATTGTAAACATGTAAATCGTTGTTCAGTTTCTAACTCCCAAGTAAGATATATATCAGGAACATATCTACCCTCAAATGGTGGAATATTCAATTTTAGTTTAGGGAGATGGTCATGATCTCGTACCTGAGGGTGAGCCCTACCATTGCCATTATTTGCATGTGGACGACCTGGTGGTTGCTGTGCTGGTGGTGGCATGTAGTTCTGATTTTGATCAACCTCATCCTCATAATCCCCCACATAATCATCCTCCTCCACATCAGCAGTAGGAGCCACAGAAGTATCAACAGCAGCACCAGCAGTTTGGCCCGACTGAAGAGGGACACGGCTCGCTCGGCGGAGGGCTGTTTCCCGATGTGGAGGTAGTCGATGTTGTTGCTGTTGTTGTAGAGGTGCGGCAGGAGCAGCCGGTGGTGGTGGAAAACGTGAAAGCAATTCAGCAAACTTGTTATTGAGCTTTGTTTCAAACGTCTTCTCCATGCCATCTATCTTCTCCATGGCCTCTTCAAATCTGTTTATCACATCTTGCACCTGTCCACTCATCATTTGCTGAAACGTATCATGAAGCTCCTTGTTCGTCAAGTTCTCCCAGTCAGTCTCGTCGGCTTGTGATCCTGGCATGGTTAGCAGCAATAGAAACACACAAGAATATGATCCTACAGACTACTAACAAGTAGTGGTGGTGGCGGGTGTCACAAATCCGTCAAGCAAATCTCAAATTCTTACCAGTTCTTACCCAGCAGCAGGCGGTGATCGGCAACCGTTGTAGTCAAAACTCTCAAAAGCTTGGATAGAGCGATTGCCAGGGAGAGTCAAACGCACGACGTAGATGTATGTGGAGCTGGGAAGGCTTATAGTATGGTAGCAAAAAGGGTCAGCAATAATCAATTCAGAGATGCAAAGTTGAATAAACGCTCAACGACGGTACTGTGCTGGTCCTAGGCTAGACCGTGCTAGAGACGCGAGCCTAGAACACTAACAAAATCACGGCGCTGCACGTAAATAAGGGAAGAGCACACTCTGGAACTCTTTTTTTTCGCTCTTTTTTTTGCGCTCCTTTTTTTTGCGCTCCTCTTTTTTTTGCGCTCCTTTTTTTGCGCTCCTCTTTTTTTTTGCGAAAAATCACTATAATGGCGAGTGTCTCAAAACTCTTCCCTCGTCAAACTGATAGGATGGGCACGAAATTTTTTTCACTTTTTTTTCGGAAATCATGGCAGCGACGACGAAAAAGTGCGACAAAAAATCACTATGATGGCACGTGGCTCAAAAGACTCAGAAAAGCCTAAAAATAGGATAGGGAAAAAAAATTTGCCCGTGAAAATTTTGGCCTAAAAACTGCCCGGGGGTCTCCAGACTCTTTTTTTTCCGAGACCTACGCAGGCAAGGAAACACGAAACGGAATTTAGATTGATCTCAAGAACAAACCTAATATGAGAAGAACTCGGATTGGTGGTGGATATATGGTTGTGGTATATGGCAGCGGTGGTGGTATATGGTAGCGGTGGTGGTATATGGATACAAATTGGTGGTGGTATATGGATACGGATTGGTGGTGGTATATGGATATGGATTCAGAGCGGTGGCGGATAAGCAAAAGTGGTAGATGGGCGATGATGATGCTGCGGCGGCGGCGTGACAACTTATGACCAGAACTCGAAACTCTAAAAGACTAGACTCTAAGACCAGCAACTTGACATGACGATGCAACCGCAAATTCAACAAAGCAAAAACCCTAAAAAGATTATGCAAAGGCTCAGATTGGTTCGGATATGATGAACTAACCCTAAATTTTTTTGTGGCTTTTTCGTGGACTGTAGGTATGAAGAACAGACTCGATCTAATCTACGAAAAACTAAAAAATCTCACCGAGCAACCTGGAAATCTGATACCACTTGATAGAGGCTAAGGTGTCTCGATGTTTCGATGAGATGGTGGCTATCATTTTCTGTGGGAGTCGACCTTGACGATCCGACTACGAACGTGCGAGACGTCGCGCCTTAGCAATCGCTAAACCAACTTCTGAGGGTTATTGACCACGCCGGAGCATGATCAACCTGACCACGAGGGTCTGTTTCCTGCGAGCAAATGAAGAACAAGCAAGAAATTGAGATTGCAATCGGGATATTGCAAATATAAGATGAAAGCTTTATTGATCAAGGTGGGGTTCTGTGACGTCTTGGTCTGGTCGTTGGACACAAACGAAGTATGCGAAGTTGCAGCTATGGCGAACTTTTAATCTAAACAAAACCCCCAAAGTCTAAACGACGCCCTAAGGGCTGTATATATGGAGGAAGAGGGGGGAATTTCGTGGCCCTTGAGGGTGGGGTCCGAAACCAACCCTAACTCTTGTTTCCCCACACATACGGACTCTAAAAATAGCCTATACTTAAGTATTTCGAAATTACATGGGCCTGGCCCATTAATAAGGTGACGCAGCACCTAGAATAGCCTATGGACGAATATTATGAAGTGGCATCTTGTATATTTCGTCCAAGGCTTCATGCACTCCTTATGGCGGCTTCAAAGTCCTGAAATCACCACTTATAACTCCGTTCTTGATCCCCTTGCGCATGCCATCAACTCCATGCGTGTTCTTGCTCCAATGTTCATCCTTCTCCAAGCTAGGCCCTTCATTTGTAAGCAAAACAAATGTATCCAATTTAGGCAGCATCATAATCTCATGAACATTAGAATCATTACCAAGAAACGAAAGTACCTGGTAATTTAATTAGCGTGCGCGAGCTCTAGTAATTGGTCCAGTATATGTAACAGTAGGGGCTGTGGGTGTAACAATGGTATTGATGTCCTCATCAAGTGGAGCATTGTCCTTCTCCTTCGGCCACAAGGGGTTCCTCAATGGGTAGGATAAAACCAACACCCATTCTTCTTATGGCTTGAGGAGGAATTTCATCACCTACATCACAAGTGCCACTTTGCTCCACTTGGGAGCCATTATTCTCATCAAACTGCACGTTACACGTCTCCTCAATAAGTCTCGTGGATTTATTGAGGACACGGTAAGTATGAGAGTTTGTAGCATAACCAACAAATATGCCCTCATAAGCTCTAGCCTCAAATTTAGACAACCGAACACCTTTCTTGAGAATGAAACACTTACACCTGAACACCCAAAAGTACTTAAGGTTGGGCTTGTTACCGGTGAGTATCTCATATGGAGTCTTGTCAAGCCCTTGCGGAGGTAGAGCCGATTGGATGCATGACACGCGGTGTTGATGGCTTCGGCCCAAAAGTTGTATGGAGACTTGAACTCCGCCATCATGGTCCTTGCCGCATCCATCAACGTCCAGTTCTTCCTCTCCGTAACATCGTTTTGTTGAGGGGTGTAAGGTGCGAAATATTGATGCTTGATCCCCTCATCACTAAGAAACTCATCCAAGGTGTAGTTCTTGAACTCGGTGCCGTTGTCACTTCTTATTGTCAAGATCTTTGCATTGTGTTGACGTTGTGCTTCATTTGCAAAGTCAATGACGGTTTGCTGGGTCTCGCTCTTCCTCTTGAAGAAATACACCCAAGTATATCTTGAGTAGTCATCCACAATCACCAGGCAATACTTCCTACCCCCAAGACTATCAAAGGATGGAGGCCCAAAGAGATCCAAGTGAAGGAGCTCCAAAGGCCTCTTTGAGTAAATGATAGTCGTGGGAGGGTGAGCCTTCTCATGAAGCTTTCCTTCGATACAAGCACTGCAAGCACGCTCTTTAGCAAAACTAACATTCGTAAGTCCACGGACATGGCCCCCCTTGAGAAGACTTTGCAAAGATCTCATATTGACATGGGCTAAACGGTGATGCCCAAGCCATCCCACATCAACTTTAGCCATTAGGCATGTCGCGGTCTTAGTGGGTCGCTCCAAAAAGTTAATCACATATAGACCGTTCTCGACATGCCGAACAAAGGCTACTTTAAGAGTCTTGCTCCACAAGAGGGCCACGGTATCAATATCAAAGAAAGTGGCAAAACCCATGATTGCAAGTTGACGAACGAAAAGTAAATTGTATGCAAGGGACTCAACAAGCATGACCATCTCAATCGTGAGATCATGAGAGATGACAACCTTGCCAAGTCCCAATACCTTAGAAGATGAGGCATCACCCCACTCGACATTGGTGGGCATAGATGGAATCTTGTGCACGTCCACCACCAAGTCCTTGCTTCCGGTCATATGATTTGTAGCTCCACTATCGAGCAACCATGATCCCCCACCAGAAGCAAACACCTACAAGAGATCAATGCTTGGTTTTAGGTACCCATTTTGTAGTGGGTCCTTTGATGTTAGTAACAAGGGTCTTGGGAACCGAAATAGACCATTCAATGTACTCATGAGGAGAACCAACAAATTTTTCATAGACATGCCCATCACTAGCACGACATAACACATAAGAAGGATTAAAGTCCCGGCTTTGTTGGGAGGGGTGGCATTGCCCTTTTTGACACCGCCACCCTTTGCATTGTTCTTATTCTCCTTGGAAGCACTCTCTCCCTCCTTCACAAACGTTTGCTTGAGAGGAGGAGGTCGTTTGGTCTTGTTATCCTTCTTCTTGTTCTTGGGGTTGGGTGAGAACCCAATCCCCTCCTTGGCCACAACTCCCTTTTGATTTCTCAAAAGGTCGTTTAGGTTCTTCTCACCTTGTATGCATGACACAAGGCCTTTCTCAAGTTGCTCCTTCAACTTAACATTCTCCTCAATAAGATGCACATGCTCACAACAAGGTTTAGTAGCATTTGCATTATCCATTAACACCATACGAGGAAAAGTGTCTTTCTCCTTGGTTAGCTTCACTTGGAGTTGATCATGAGACTCCTTGAGGGTAGCATGAACACCCTTCAAGACTTTGTGAGCCTTGTCGAGAATGTCAAACTCCTCTTTGAGTCTAGCAAGATCAACCCCAAGCTTTGCCTTCTCGGAGTTTAGCACACGAGAAACAACAAGTGCATGATCAAGATCTTTCTTTAATTTAGCACGATCATCGTTGTGAGACTCCTCAAGAGCCAAAAGAAGACCACGCTCTTCCACAAGAGCATTGGAAAGATCCGAAATCTCATCGGCATAGTCACGACTATGCCCCTCCATCTTAGAGATGGTATCTTCGCGAGCCTCGATCATGTCATTGGCTTCACCAAGTTGTTCCAAGAGAGCAACAAAGTGCTTCTTGTATTTACCCTTGAGTTTACCCATAAAGGCCTCAAACTCATTCACCTCCACATTAGTTCCCTCATGTTCATCAATGCTATCCGTCGAAGAAGGATGGTTAATGATGGTAGTTTTGATGTTGGGGGTTACCTTGTTGGTGGCTTTAGCCATGAGGCACTTGGCGGTGATGCTGTCATTGGGTGAGTCGAAGAGAGACACCCGTGGAGTCGTCGCAATGGCAACGGAGGCCATGGCAACTGAGGGAGTCCTGGATTAGGGGGTGTTCGGATAGCCAGACTATACCTTCAGCCGGACTCCTGGACTATGAAGATACAAGATTGAAGACTTCGTCCCGTGTCCGGAAGGGACTTTCCTTGGCGTGGAGGGCAAGCTTGGCGATACGGATATACAGATCTCCTACCATTGTAACCGACTTTGTGTAACCCTAACCCTCTCCGGTGTCTATATAAACCGGAGGGTTTTAGTCCGTAGGACAACATACACAACAACAATCATACCATAGGCTAGCTTCTAGGGTTTAGCCTCTCTGATCTCGTGGTAGATCTACTCTTGTACTACCCATATCATCAATATTAATCAAGCAGGACGTAGGGTTTTACCTCCATCAAGAGGGCCCGAACCTGGGTAAAACTTCGTGTCCCCTGCCTCCTGTTACCATCCGGCCTAGACGCATAGTTCGGGACCCCCTACCCGAGATCCGCCGGTTTTGACACCGACATTGGTGCTTTCATTAAGAGTTCCTCTGTGTCGTCGCCGTGAGGATGGATGGCTCCTACGATCATCAACAGCGATGCAGTCTGGGGTGAGACCTTCCTCCACGAATAGATCTTCGTCTTTGGCGGCTTCGCACCGCGGGCCAACTCACTTGGCCATCTAGAGCAGATTGAAAGCTATGCCCCTGGCCGTCAGGTCAGATTTGGAAGTTTAAACTACACGGCTGACATCCGCGGGGACTTGATCTTCGGCGGATTTGAGCCACTGCCGAGCGCGCCGCACTGTCACGACGAGCATGATCTAGCCCTGCTGCTGAACAGTGCCCTGGAGGCCGAACCCACACCGGCTTCAACCCTTAATTCGGAGCCAGCTGCGCCGATCGAGGATGGGTGGTTGGACACCGCCTCGGGGGCTGCGATCCCAACGGCGACCGAGCCGAACACTAGCCCCGCACTCTGCGAGACTCGTGACTCCAAGGAGCCGGACTCCTCTCCGGACTCCGAACCCTCCGCGCCCCTGCCGATCGAACCCAATTAGGCGCCGATCATGGAGTTTACTGCCACGGACATCTTTCAGCACTCGCCTTTCGGCGATATTCTGAAGACACTAAAGTCTCTCTCTTTATCAGGAGAGCCCTGGCCGAACTATGGTCAGCAGGGTTGGGATACAGACGATGAAGAAATTCAAAGCCCGCCCACCACCCACTTTGTAGCCACTGTCGACGATCTAACCGACATGCTCGACTTCGACTCCGAAGACATCGACGGTATGGACGCCGAAGAAGGAGACAATGAAGAACTAGCGCCTATTGGGCCCCGAAGCGCCACCTCGTCATATGACGTATACATGGTGGACGCACCAAAAGATGACGACAAGGAGCGGAAGGACGCACCGAAGGCTTGTTCCCTCGAAAAGCAGTCACCAAATCCCGCCTCGACAGAAATAGCGATCACACAGACCCAGCACTGGAGCAGGGCGAACCGCTGCCGGACAACGGCAATTCGGTTAATCAAACCGAACAAACAAATTCTATCAAGGATAATGGTCCGGACGACATAACGCCGGACAGGCACCCGGAGCAGCAGTATGCCCGTAAAAGGCTTGTTGCCACCGCGAGGAGTCTGAAAAAGCAGAAGCAAAGGCTCAAGGCTGCACAAGACACACTCCAAATCAGATGGAGTAAAATACTCAACACAACAGCGATGTACGGCGACAATCGCCCCTCCAGGAGCTACCCAAAGTGGAAGTTGCTACCTGAATTCGATGAGGAGGCCTCAGACCCCCCACAACCAAATATCAAAGCAGCCACCTAGTCGGATAGATGACCCCTCTATCAACACAGAACGGCATACAACGCCACTCACAATACAACACGCGACCCATGCGAGGGCTCGCACCCAAAGGATGGCGCAACAAGATCCATCTATGGACCACGCAAGCGCGCCCCAGCATACTATGCAACACCACAAACATCCGAACAATGTGGTACACCCAGATACAGGGGTGCCGCACACCCCCTATGCTTCACCGATGAGGTGCTGGACCATGAATTTCCAGAGGGATTCAAACCCGTAAACATAGAGACATACGACGGAGCAACAGACCCTGTGGTCTGGATTGAGGGCTACATCCTTCATATCCATATGGCTCGAGGAGATGATCTACACACCATCAAGTACTTACCCCTCAAGCTCAAAGGGCCAGCCCGTCACTGGCTTAAAGGCCTCCCCAAAAGCTCCATCGGAAGTTGGGAAGAGCTCGAAGACGCCTTTCGGGCAAATTTTCAAGGGACGTATGTCCGACCTCCGGATGCGGACGATTTGAGTCATATAACTCAACAGCCCGGAGAGTCATCCCGAAAGCTTTGGAACATGTTTCTTACTAAAAAGAACTAGATTGTCGACTGTCCGGACGCCGAAGCCTTGGCATCTTTCAAGCATAGCGTCCGTGACGAATGGCTCGCCAGACACCTCAGCCAAAATAAGCCAAGAACGATGGCCACATTAACAAACCTCATGACCCGCTTTTGCGCGGGTGAGGACAGCTGGCTAGCCAGATGCAGCACCAGCGACCCTGGTACATCTGAAGTTAGAGATGGAAACGGGAAATCACGGCGCAACAACAATAACAAACGCCGGAATAAAGAAGACAACATGAAGGGCACGACAGTAAATGCCAGATTCAAAAGCTCTTGGCCAGGTCAAAAGCAGCCCACTAAAGGCACCAGGGATGAATTGTCCAGCCTCAACAAAATTCTGGACCAAGTATGTCAGATCCATAGTACCCCTGGTAAACCTGCTAATCATACCCATAGAGAATGTTGGGTCTTCAAGCAGTCCGGCAAGCTCAACGCCGCACACAAGGGGGAGGATACACCAAGTGAAGACGAGGACGAGCCTCCCAAGCAAGACACGGGGGAACAAAAGAAATTTCCACCAGAAGTCAAAACAGTAAACGTGTTACACGTGATCAAGGGAAAAAACAATGCGGCACTCCTAGGAAAATATACCCAAGTGCCTGACACCGTGAAGTCCTGCCACTGGTCGTCTCAACCGATCACTTTCGACCATCGTGATTACTCAGCAAGTATCCGACACGCGGGATGGACTGCCCTGGTATTAGACCCAGTAATTGGCGGATATCACTTCACACGAGTCTTGATGGACGGCGGCAGCAGCCTAAACCTAATATATCAGGATACAATCCACGGGATGGGGTTAGACCCAACACAAATTTGCCATAGCAGTACTACCATTAAAGGAGTAACGCCAGGCCCAGGGGCTCGTTGTACAGGCTCCCTCCTACTACAAGTTATATTCGGCTCCCCCGATAACTTCCGTCGCGAGCATTTAACCTTCACATCGCTCCGTTTCAAAGTGGCTATCAAGCACTGCTCGGACGTGAAGCTTTCGCTCGCTTTAATGCAATACCACACTACGCCTCCCTAACACTCAAGATGCCCGGTCCACGTGGCATCATTTCAGTGCACAGAAATAGCAAGCTATCACTGCGCGCCGAAGAGAGTGAGGCTGCCTTGGCAGCCACACACTAAAGGCGCCCAGACCAGCGAAAGCATCCAATAGGTCGTCAAGACCTCAGACACAACTAATCGAGTCCAGCGCCACTACTTATACCGAATAAATGGTCACACCCCTATTTGTCAATAGAAGGGGCTCAACGCGCGTAGACAAGTGGCAATTTCTTCTCATCTTGAATTATATATGGTTTCTTTAAAAAACTATCTTTTTGCATGACAACCTTTTTCACCTAAATTCCTCTCTTTTACAAACGATCATCGTGCTACACCCGTCGAGGATACGGCACAATGGAGACACAGGCGCAGACGTGCAGCAGGGACCCGCTCCAAGGATTCTTTTTAGATTAAGACCCTGCGTAAACCTTTTTTACTGTCTCTTGTTGATACATATCCACCATTGAGAAGGATGCTGACGTCTTGGCATGTGGCCACGCCAGAACAATGCACGTACCTGGACACAAGGGGCTTCTTACAAAGGCCATTACTTAGGCCCGGTTTATACCACAAAGACCGAATACCTTAGGGAGTGTTCAGCGTCGCGAGTTTGGCCCTATATGCATCAGCTCCGAATCATTGTCTTTGGTCAAATGTTGGGTTTGCCCGGCTCCTGTGTTTTGGTGCCTTACGTTCCGCTTTACCGGCTAAGGTAGCACCAGGAGAACTACTGCGATTGTGTCCTGGTTCATCCGGACGAGCACCTCAGTAGAGAAAGTCGAAAACTGACTGTCATGATTTAGCGTGAGACTGGTCAACCACTCGATGACCTGTTGGAATGTTAGAATTCCTCCGCCTTAATGAAGGGCCGTTTTCTGGCCAGGCATGTCCGCACCCCAGGATCGGGAGAGTGCAGAGCCACCAGGGGCTATCTAGTAGCCCCACTGTCAAACTCCTATGGCCATAGAATTAAGGAGGTGATAGTGGCGGAGGTCTTTTCTCGTCCCAGCAGCCTTCTCAAGGTCCGATGCCTTCGCCCGGTTTTCCTTTTCAAGAACCCGGCAACGGTCGGCGGCGGCTTTTAATTCTATGGCCATCTTGGCCATCTTATCTCGGCTCTCGCCATGCGCGGCCTTCTCGGCTTGCAACTCTTCGGCCGCCTTCAAAGCAGCCGCGTTACCCAACCTCGCTTGTTCCTTGGCTCGGGCAAGTTCTGCCCGCAAGGCTTCAACAGTGGCAGCTCCATCTGCAGTTGCAACACATTAAAGATACTGGCATCATGCTGCTCTTCCTATGTGGCTTTTACCAGATAATGACACTTACCCTGTGCCTCGTCAAGCCTTTTGTTAACAAGCTCGATGTCGGCGTCTGCCGCCTCCAACTGCCGTTCTAAATGGGCTAACTCGCTAGTCCGGCTAGCCATCGGAGCTTCCATCACCTGCACATAGAGGCAGTATGGTTATTACCTGGGAATATGATCCTCTGTTCGTCGTCGTTTCCGACGATGACTAGAGTCTCAGGGGCTACTATCTACACAGGGCACACCTAGCATGTGCAGGACTATCATACATTATTTTACGTACCTCAAAGCCTGTCAGTAGACTCATAAAAGCTTTATGCAATCCGCTTTCGGCGGACGAGATTCTCTCCATCACCGTATTCATCAGCACATGGTGTTCATCTGAGATGGCCGCTCGCCCCACCAACTCCCTCAGAACATCCGATCGCACACTAGACGGTGCCGGACTCTTTTGTCTGCTCTCTTCGGGAGCCGGATACTGGGAGCTTCGGGGGTCAACGGGATTATCTTCTGGCCTCGCCGGACTCGGAGAGGCCCTCCGCGACGACACTTCAGGGTCGCCCGCTTCCGGAGCGGAGGAGTCCGGAGGAGGCATTTCGCTCTCCATCATCTCTGGAAGAAGATCCCCCGAAGACGAGCTCATTCGAGAGGGGCTAAGGCCCGAACTGCAAAGATACATGCGGTGGTTATTTTCTCAGAAGGAAAATATGGCATATCTTTACTATTAAAGTATTTTGGGTCACTTACGACTCGTGGGAGAATTGATCCCCCCGCAGACTTTGTGCGGCAATAGCACCCCCCAAGGTAGGACCCTCTGCGGAAGACTTCTTCTCCCGTTTGGAAGCTTCGGCTTCCGAATCCCCAGGCGCGGTCCTTTTCCTCTTCCAGTCGTCTTCCTTCATGGAGACGCTCGCTCCCTCGGTTAGAATGGGCAGCGTTGGGGGCCCGCGTTCGCCCTTATTATCCTCCACAGTATCTTCCTTCAAGGGCTTCGGGCAAGGTGCGATCTGGAGCATCTTTTCCAGTACCGGATTTTCCAAACCCTCAGGGAGGGGGGCCGAACACCGAATCAACTTCGCCTTTGTTAGCCAGTCCTGATCAAAAAGCAAACTCTCAGAAATAACTTTGTAACAAATAAGAGACAGTATGTTCGGCTGGAAGATTTCTTACCTGTTTGGCGGCGCGAGTACTGCTCAGGCCCACGTCCTCGGTGATTTCCGGACACTCTACCTGAGGTCCAAAGAATGACTTGTACATCTCCTCGTGCGTCAGGCCGAGGAAATTTTGAATGGCACGCGGTCCCTCGGGATTGAACTCCCACAAGCGAAGGGGCCGGCGTTTGCAAGGTTGGACTTGACGAACCAGCATAACTTGTGTTACCGCAACCAAACTGAAATATCCATTGAAGAGATCCTAAATGCGGCTTTGCAGTATAGCCACGTCCTTGGCTGGACCCCATCTCAATCCTCTGCTAATCCATGACATCAGTTGTGGTGGAGGGCCCGGGCGGAAAACAGGGGCGGCCGCCCACTTGGCACTTCTAGGAGCCGTGATGTAGAACCACTCCTGTTGCCACAATTCAGACACCTCTGGAATGGAACCTTTGGGCCATGGAGCTCCCGTCATCTTGCGTATTGAGGCACCTCCGCATGCCGCATGTTTCCCCTCGATCATCTTCGGCTTTACTTCAAAGGTCTTGAGCAACAGGCCAAAGTGAGGGGTAACCCGGAGGAAGGCCTCACACACGACAATAAATGTCGTGATATGAAGAAAGGAGTCCGGAGATAGATCATGGAAATGTAGCCCGTAATAAAACAACAGGCCCCTGACGAAAGGATCCAGAACAAGGCCTAGACCTCGGAGGAAGTGAGAGACGAACACGACGATCTCGTTGGGTTCGGGGGAGGGGACGGCCTGCCCTCGGGCAGGCAGCCGATGCGGAATCTCGGCGGTCAGATATCTAGCCCCCTCAACTTTTTGATGTCTTCTTCCGTGACGAAGGAAGGCACCCATCGGCCTTGAAGGCTAGATCCGGACATGACTGAAGGTTCGGAGCACCTGACCTGAACTTTGGGCGCTTGAGCTTGAGGTGGGGGGAGGATTCGATTGAGCGCGGGAGGGAAAAATAAAAGCCATGACCCTTTATAAAGAGGGTGAATATCAAGCGTCCTCTCCGTATCCGTTTGGGCATGCCTATAATCTAGGAGTCCTAGAAGCGGTTGGGTTACCCACGCCCGTATTGATGAGAATCCAGGAATAAGGGGGCACGATCTCTGCTTTAACAAGACGTGCCAAGGAAACCGCCTCGCATGACGCGCTGAGGTGGGGTAATAAAACGACTTGGATAAAGGCTTAGCCGTGGTGTGTCGCACTACGGAATACGTCAGCAGATTATATTTATGTAAATATTATTCTCTCTATGGCAATATGTGGAAACTTATTTTGCAGAGCCGGACACTATCTTTGTGTTCAAAATCTTCTATGAAGTACTTGGAGGAGGAACCCGCCTTGCAATGCCGAAGACAATCTGCACGCCGGACTCGTCGTCATTGAAGCCTGGTTCAGGGGCTACTGAGGGAGTCCTGGATTAGGGGGTGTTCGGATAGCCGGACTATACCTTCAACCGGACTCCTGGACTATGAAGATACAAGATTGAATACTCCGTCCCGTGTCCGGAAGGGACTTTCCTTGGCGTGGAGGGCAAGCTTGGCGATACGGATATACAGATCTCCTACCATTGTAACCAACTTTGTGTAACCCTAACCCTCTCCGGTGTCTATATAAACCGGAGGGTTTTAGTCCGTAGGACAACATACACAACAACAATCATACCATAGGCTAGCTTCTAGGGTTTAGCCTCTCTGATCTCGTGGTAGATCTACTCTTGTACTACCCATATCATCAATATTAATCAAGCAGGACGTAGGGTTTTACCTCCATCAAGAGGGCCCGAACCTGGGTAAAACATCGTGTCCCCTGTCTCCTGTTACCATCCGGCCTAGACGCACAGTTCGGGACCCCCTACCCAAGATCCGCCGGTTTTGACACCGATAGCAACCGACTCACCATCTTCATCATCGTCATCATCCTCATTGTACTCTTCTTGTACCACCAATGCCTTGGGAGGAGTCTTCTTGGTGAAATTGCTCTTGTTGGGGAAAGACTTGGCCTTATCCTTTCGGATGAGCTTGCCACCATTGTCTTCCCTCTTCTCATAAGGGCACTCCGCAACAAAGTGGCTTACATTGCCACAATTGAAACAAGTCCTCACTCGTTGCTTGCCCTTTGTGCCACTTGAATTGTTCTTGTTGAAGTTGGGCCTTGAGTTCTTCTTGCTCCAAAATTTCCTTGAAGCAAGGGCCATGTGTTCATGATAGGCATACTTCGTATCTTCGAGGTTGATCTCCTCTTCTTCCTCTCCGTCCTCTTCCTCCATACTAACCTTGGCCTTTAGAGTAAGGTTGGGTTTCTTTACTCTTTGAGAGCGAAGTACCGCATTGTCGGCGGTCTTGTCCAAGACACTCATAGCAACGAACTCATCCAACACATCACTAGAGGACAAGGTGTGGAAGTTCGGCCTTTTACGAATGACGGAGGACATGGCTTTGTGGTAGGGCATCATTGCCTTGAGGAATTTGCGCTTGATCCAATTGTCATCTGTGTCCTTGCTTCCATGATCTCAGAGCGAGACCGCGAGTTTGGTTACCCTCCGATAGAGCTCACGAGGTTCTTCATCTTCTTTCATTGCAAACTCATCGGCTTCATCTTGCACCACTTCATAGTTGGAGCGTTGAATGCTTGCGCTTCCCCGGTAGAGGGAAACCACTTGGCGCCAAGCATCTTTGGCCAAGGAGTAAGGCCGGAGATGAGGAAGGTCTTCGGGTGGGATAGCTTCTTGAATGATGAAGAGAGCATTCTCATTGAATTGATTATCCACGGCTTCTCTAGGAGTGAAGTTGCTTCGGTCATGCGGATAGAAACCTTCTTCAATGATTCTCCAAAGGTTAGTGTTCACATGATTTAAATGACCCTTAAAACGATAGACCCAAGAGTCAAATTCAACATTCTTCTCAACCTTAGGGGCCGGCCTGACATGATTCAAATGAGTGGAAGGGAGAGGTCCACCATAGACAAGTGGAGGTTCCACATGGGCAAAGATGCCGGTGCCACTCTTACTACTAGTAGGAAGGGCTTTCTCGCTAGTAGCTTCCCCCTTGTCGGAGGTAGCATCCGTCACCTTGTTGGCGGGATCACCCACTTTCAACAATGTGGTGGAAAGTTTAAGCTCTTCTAAGAAATCTTTAAACATGATTTTGACCTCGGTCATCATGGAGGTTTTCAATGTGTCCAACGCCACATTGAACTCCTCACAAGAGACCGCGGTTCCCCCATCTCCCGTAGAAGATACCGGATTTGCACCGGAGTGCTCCTCCTCACCTTCTACGATGTCAACCATACTCTTCGGACGGTAAAGTCCTTAATAAAGAGACGAGGCTCTGATACCAATTGAAAGGATCGATATAGTTGACTAGAGGGGGGGGGGGGTGAAACGCAACTAATAATTTTTAACTTTTCTTTAACAATTTAAACTTTGCATCAAAGTAGGTTGTCTAGATATGAAACTAAGTGAGCAACCTATATGATGCAACAAAGATAAGTACACAAGCAAGCAAGAGATATATCACAAATAAGCTTGCACAAGTAAAGGCATGAGATAACCAAGAGTGGAGCCGGTGGAGACGAGGATGTGTTACCGAAGTTCCTTCCCTCTGAGGGGAAGTACGTCTCCGTTGGAGCAGTGTGGAGGCACAATGCTCCCCAAGAAGCCACTAGGGCCACCGTATTCTCCTCACACCCTCACACAATGCGAGATGCCATGATTCCACTATTGGTGCCCTTGGAGGCCGCGACCGAACCTTTACAAACAAGGTTGGGGCAAACTCCACAACTCAATTGGAGGCTCCCAACGACACCACGAAGCTTCACCACAATGGACTATGGCTCCGCGGTGACCTCGACCGTCTAGGGTGCTCAAACACCCAAGAGTAACAAGATCCGCAAGGGATTAGTAGGGGGAATCAAATTTCTCTTGGTGGAAGTGTAGATCGGGGCCTTCTGAACCACTCCTGAGCAAATCAACAAGTTTGATTGGCTAGGGAGTGAGATCGGGTGAAAATGGAGCTTGGAGCAACAATGGAGCTTAGGGTTGGAAGAGGTGGTCAACTAGAGGAAGAAGACACCCCTTTTATAGCTGAGGACAAAAATCCAACTGTTATCCACCTACCAGCCCGCGACCAGCGGTACTACCACCCCAGACCAGCGGTACTACCGCAAGGCCATGCGGTACTTCCGCTCCTGACAAGAGGTACTACCGCAAGGCCATGCGGTACTACCACAGCAGCAGCAGTAGCACAAGGGCTGAGGACGGTACTGCCGCAGGCGCGGTACTACCACTCCCCCTTGTGGTACTACCGCAAGGCAGGAAACCCCTAGCCTGGGAAGAGCGCGGAAAAAAATACATCCGTGCCTACTTCCGTTGGAAAACGGACGAAGCAAAAATCCGACACAGTACTACCGCAGAGGAGCGGTACTACCGCCTGGCAGCTGAGCCAGGCCGCGCACGGTACTACCGCGCAAGGGATGCGGTACTACCGCAGTGGCGCGGATGTAAAATATTACATCCGCCCCTACTACTGCGACGGAGCGGTACTTGGCCTGGGGGCCACGGTACTACGGCTCCAGAGGAGCGGTACTACTGTGGGCACCTGCGGTACTACCGCGCCGTTGTACGGTACTACCGCGGGTGCCTGCGGTACTACCGCTCTCCAGGGAGCAGTACTACCGCAAGCCCATCAACAGCAGCCAGGACAAGGCAAAGAGGATAAACGGAGGATGCTCCAAAGTGCAGGGGAAAGGAGGGGACAAGGAAGAAAACGTGTACATGATGATTCCACCCGAACCTTTTCGACGCGGACCCCCTCTTAATAGTACGGCTTTCCTACGACTCAAATCCACCAAAAAGAAACGTAGAAAAACACCTTCTTCAATAGTCTTTGAGGGACACCAAACCGTCTTGTGCCTAGCGATGAAACGTCTGGGAAACTCAAGACACACGATTAGTCTGCAAAAGCATTGTCATCAATCACCAAAACACCTTAGGGATAAATATGCCCTTACATTGAGTATCTGGTTCTTGGATTATCATATGGATCTCATCATTCTAAATTTAATTTTGTTTGGTTGATAATTACTTTTAATTGGGATTTGAGTTGGAGGAACCTTCTCAATGTTGTTCAACTACCATGATAGTTAAATTAAATATATTCCTTTGTTGTGGGGAAAAATTGGCTTTTCACAAAAACGTATTAACCATACAGCCTCCACCAACCATATATACATGTAGTCATAGCAATTATCTGTTCATTATTTTACTGTGTTACTATGCCAACATATTCCATGTGCTGACCCGTTTTCGGGCTGCAACGTGTCATGTTGCAGACTTTTCAGACAAAGAATAAGGCTCGCTAGGCCATTGTCGTGCACTCAGCTATGTCGTTGGAGTTAATGGACTCACTTTATCTTCCAAGCCTTCCGCAGTTATCTTATTTAGATGGCCTTAAGTCATATTTATTGTAATAAGTTCTCTTTGGAGACTATCGATGTAATAAGTGTGTGATTGCTACTCTGTTATAAATCCTTCAAGTACTATGTGTGTCAGCATTACCGATCCAGGGATGACACTTATGCACAGAGACTTGACGGTCTGAGGTCGGGTCGCTACAAGATGGTATTAGAGCACACGCTGAATGTAGGACACGACCACTAAGATGAGCCATAGGTCACTCTTCTCTACTCATTTCTGACTCCTCTCCATTTTCTACTCTTTAGAATGGTGGACTCAAGGAGCAAGTTTGCACAACCGGATGAAGACACACCTTTTGGACGACACTTGAAGGAAGTCACTAGGTACCTGAACATCGGAATACCAAGCTTCACCGGGACCTACACCGCCACTTTACCAGAAGAGGAGCGCTGGATGATTCGAGTTCAAGTTCCAGGAAGGACTTTCACGCCAGTCACTGAGCCCATAGAGTTTTCCTTTGATGCACCAACATGGAGTCTAGGCAAGAGCATGGAAGCCCACATTGCTATAGGACGTATTGGAGAAGTCTACAAACAGGAGCTGAAGGACACTATCTACCAGATATGTGGGCACCGAGATCAGCAATGGGAGATGATCAGTACCGGGAAGGACAGGTCCACTGTAGCTTTCATCCAGGAGTTAAACCAGCACATTCGACGCCAGGAGAACCAGATGTACGCTAGCATGATAGATTTGAAGAAGGCTATGACCAGGAACATGGAGCTAGAGGAGGAACTCAAGTCTACACACGACGGATACGAGGAGGAAATCGCAATACTATTGGAGAAGAATGACAACCTAATAAAGAAGCTCAGAGTATTCTTGGGAGACCCCGCACTAGGAGGAGATGACGATGAACCCAAGGAGATTCGTTCTAAAGACTACAACATCATCGATGACACCGACTCCGATCCCGATAGTAGTGATGATGACTGTGAAGACAAAGCTGGAGCTGATATCATGGAGTCTTCCACCGATCAAAACTTCTAGTAGACCACCATATGATCAAGTAGTATTTCCCTCATGTATATACTATAGTCTGAGCACTGTAACGATAGTTAGATCGATTGTATGCCCTTGCTTGATTGATTGAGTGATATGATATGATTGTGTTTGTCCCATGTGCATATGGGTAGTGCTTTCCCAGTAGACCTCATTCTATTCTAATCTCTTCCCTCTAAACACCATCAGATGCCTCTAAGATGTGATACCGGATTTGTCTTCGCACCGGAGCTCACTTAGTTGATCCAGTAGTAGAATGCCTTGATGTAGTTGTTAGTTTAGAACCAAGGCAACAACAACAACCCACCGCCACCACCTCCAGTTGATAACCTAGCCCGTTTTCTGAGGTTGCAGCCGCCGGTGTTTTCCAGTAGCACCGAGACGATAGTTGCTGATGATTGGCTACGCAGGATTGGAAGGGAGTTGACCACCGCAGGTTGCATAGATGCTGAGAAGGTGCGCTTTGCCGCACATCAATTGGATGGACCAGCAGCCTCATGGTGGGAGAATTACACAACCACATTCCCTATAGCCAATATCACTTAGGAGCAGTTTCAGCAAGCATTCCGCACAACCCATGTCTCAACTAGAGCTATGAGCATGAAGAAGCGTGAGTTTCGCAACTTACGCCAAGGGAATCGTACTGTGGGGCAGTACATGGATGAGTTTAGCAAGTTATCTCGCTATGCCCCAGATGATGTGGCCATAGATACCGTGAAGCAGGAGAAGTTTATGGAACGGCTGAATAATGAGATGAGTATGCAGTTGATGGTGGAAACATTTAACAACTACCAGGAGTTGGTAGATAAAGCTCTCATGATTGAAGGGAAGCAACAACAGATAGAGAGCCGCAAGAGGAAGTATGGACAAGGGAAGTACAATTTAGGAGCTCAGCAGAAGCCTCATTTTACCCCGAACTCGGGAGGACTTACCCATAACCATGGAGGCCACACTCACAATGGAGGAAGTTCTCATAATCATAATGGCCCCAAGAATGGGAATGGGAATGGAGCAAGCAACAATCAGAACGGCTCCAATCCAGCCTCACCCGCCAAGAGGGACCTAAGTCACATTACTTGTTTCAAGTGCGGGAAGACTGGACACTATGCCACTGAGTGCCTTGAAGAAAAGAACGAAAATGGTAATAGGAGCTCTGGCAAGAAGCCCAATCCATTTAACAAAGGACAAGTGAACCACGTGAGCGTGGAGGAGGTTGAAGAGCAGCCAGACGTAGTTATCGATAAGTTTTTGGTTAAGTCTTTTACCGCTCTCGTTCTTTTTGATACTGGTGCATCACATTCATACATATCAAGGGGATTTGTGGACAAGTTTAAGTTGCCAACCCTAGCCCTTAGGACACTCATTCTAGTGAGCTCACCAGGTGCAGAGTAAATGGCCAGCCGATGGTGCGATCGGATACCCTTAACCATCGGGAGCCATGTTTTCTCCCCAGACCTAATAATTTTGGAGTCGCAAGGATTGGACATCATATTAGGCATGGATTGGTTATCGAAGTATGGAGGAAACATTGACTGCGCTAGCAAATCAATTCTACTCACCACCCCTGAGGAAAAAAGGATCAAGTATGTATCCAGGCATTCGCCAAGGAGGACTCAAGCAAATTCCCTCTCAGCAGTTGATCAGGAGGAAGTGTCAGTTCTGAAAGATTACCCGGATGTGTTTCCAGAAGAGTTACCAGGCATGCCACTAGATCGAGACATTGAGTTCTTGGTAGAATTGTTGCCAGACACCAGACCTATATCAAAGCAACCCTACCGGATGCCCGCAAATGATCTAGAGGAGATCAAGAAGCAGATTAAGGAGTTATTGGAGAAAGGTTACATCCGACGAAGTTCATCACCATGGGGAGCCCCAGTGCTCTTGGTTCAGATTAAGGATGGATCTTTAAGGATGGTTGTTGATTATAGAGCATTGAATGAAGTGACGATCAAGAACAAGTACCCACTACTGATGATCAATTACTTGTTTGATCAGTTGCAAGGAGCTAAAGTATTTTCAAAGATCGATCTGCGATCAGGATACCACCAGCTGAAGATTCGTGAGAAGGATATACATAAGACAACTTTCACCACTAGGTACGGGCTGTATGAGTATACGGTTATGTCATTTGGATTGACTAACGCCCCTGCCTACTTCATTAGTATGATGAATAAGGTGTTTATGGAGTTTTTGGATAAGTTCGTTGTGGTGCTCATTGATGATATCTTGGTATACTCAAAGACTGAAGAGGAGCACAAGGAGCATTTGCGTTTAGTGCTCGAGAAGCTCATGGAGCATCAGTTGTATGCCAAATTCAGCAAATGTGAGTTTTGGTTGAAGGAAGTAGGATTTCTTGGACATGTTATATCAGGAGAAGGTATAGCAGTGGATCCCACCAAGGTCCAGTTAGTCACTAAGTGGTTGGCACCCACCTCAGTTGGAGAGATCCGCAGTTTTCTTGGACTTGCGGGATACTATCAGAGATTTATTGAGAATTTCTCTAAAATTGCGAAGCCCATGACGGAGTTGTTGAAGAAGGACACTAAGTTCAAATGGACAGAAGAATGTGAGGCCAGTATTCAGGAGTTGAAGAAACGTCTGACTATGGCCCCAGTGCTAATTCTGCTGGATATACGCAAGGATTTCCAAGTGTATTGCGATGCATCTCGCTTAGGACTTGGAGGAGTGCTTATGTAGGACGGAAGAGTTGTTTCATATGCCTCACGTCAACTTCGACCGCACGAGTTGAGTTATGCCACTCATGATTTGGAGCTAGCAGCCATAGTGCATGCACTCAAGACTTGGAGACACTTTCTTATTGGAAACCATTGTGATGTGTACACGGACCATAAGAGTTTGAAGTACATATTCACCCAGAAGGAGCTGAACCTCAGGCAGAGGAGATGGTTGGAACTCATAAAGGATTATGATATGAAGCTGCATTATCATCCAGGAAAGGCCAATGTCGTAGCAGACGCTTTGGGCTGGAAGAGTTATGTTAATACTCTCCTAACGGGAGGATTGCCAAAGGAGTTAGCCGAGGATCTTAGGGAACTTCGTTTGGAGATTGTTCCTAGAGGTTTTGTTGCAGCGATGAAAGTTTAGTCTACATTGTTGGGAAAGATTCGTGAAGCTCAGAAGGATGACAAGGAAATTGCCAAGATAAAGGGGAGAATGAGAAAAGGAAAGGCCAAAGGTTTTTGTGAGGATGAGGACGACACCTTGTGGTTTGAGGACCGTGTTTATGTGCCCAATAATGCAGAAATCAGGAAGTTGATACTATAGGAAGCTCATGACTCGCCATACTCGATACACATCGGAAACACCAAGATGTATTTGGATTTGAAGGAGCATTTCTGGTGGACTGGTACGAAGAAAGATATTGCTGAGTATGTAGCGGCAGAACATCAAAAGCCAGCAAGATTACTGCAGCCTATGCCGATACCCGAATGGAAGTGGGATAAGCTTGGCATGGATTTTATCACCGGGTTGCCCAGGACCGATCAGGATATGATTCTATCTGGGTACTAGTTGATCGCTTGACCAAAGTGGCTCACTTTATCCGAGTGAAAACCACGTATACAAGTGCAAAGTTGACCAAGATATACATGACCAGGATCGTATGTCTGCATGGAGTTTCGAGGACCATCGTATCAGATAGAGGAACATAGTTTACTTCAAAGTTTTGGAATCAGTTACACCAGACTTTGGGTACGAGGCTAGAATTCAGCACAGCCTTTCACCCGCAGATAGATGGCCAGACTGAGAGAGTCAATCAGATTCTGGAAGACATGTTGAGAACTTGTGTGCTGGATTATGGATCTAGTTGGGATGATAATTTGCCATACGCAGAGTTTTCATACAACAATAGCTACCAGGCCAGTTTGAAGATGGCACCGTTTGAAGCCCTGTATGGAAGAAGGTGCAGAACACCGTTGATGTGGGATGAAGTTGGAGACCGCCAGTTGTTTGGACCAGATTTGATCCAAGAGTCAGAGGAGAAGGTTAAGCTGATTCGGGATAGATTGAAGGTAGCTCAGTCCAGGCAGAAGAGTTATGCAGATTCAAAATGCAAGGAGGTAGTCTATGAGATCGGAGACCGAGCATATCTTCGTGTGTCACCTCTGCGGGGAGTTAAACATTTTGGTGTTAAGGGAAAGTTAGCCCTGAGATTTGTAGGACCATACCGAGTTTTGGAACGTATGTGAGAGGTTGCCTACAAGTTGGAATTACCCGAAGGATTGTCAGGAGTTCATGATGTCTTCCACGCCTCTCAGTTGAAGAAGTGTCATGCTAAGATGGCCAATATACCTCTGAGAGATACAGTGCCCTTGGAAGCGATTCAGTTGGACAGTGATTTAACCTATGAGGAGAAACCTGTCAAGATTCTCGAGTTTGCCAGCCGAGTTACTCCCAGCAAGGTTATCAAGTTTTGCAAAGTTCAGTGGAGCCACCATACGGAGGATGAAGCCACCTGGGAACGAGAGGATGATCTACGAAAGGACAAGCCACACCTATTTTCTAGCCAACCCGAATCTCGAGGGCGAGATTCATCTTAAGGGGGTAGGTTTGTAACATCCCAAATTTCCAATTTGGAATTTTATACATAGGTCATTCATGCATATCATATTTTATTGCATTTCGTTGTTGTTATCCTCGAAATTCTAAGCAACTCAAGGACCCATGGAGAGAGTTGGGGATTTCACCGTTTTCATATTTGAATTTTATCAAATATCGAAACCAGGATCACTTTGGTTTTAATTGTTTTTCTCTCCGAAAATATTTCATATTAAAAATATATGAGAGGAGATAATATGACTTCTCCAAAATAAATAAAATATTGGAGGAAAAATACCAAAATCAAATAATAGATTTTATTTCGATTTTATTGCTATTTTATTTGAATTAGAAAAAAATGAATTTTTCAAAATTGCATTTTAGGCCAAGAAAATGTTCACCCTGTTCTAAATATTTTATTTAGACGTTGACAATTTGTTTTGGTATTTTTATTATTTTTATTTTTCTAGGATTTATTTTCGGCGGAATATGTTTAAAAAAAGTTTCCCCGCCGGACCGAACTGGGCCGAGGCCCAGTTGGCCCAGCCACCCCGCGCCGCCGTCTCCCTCGTGGAGACCGCGAGCCGCACGCCACCGCCCGCCGAGCCCGACTCGGCCACGCCTCCCCGCCCCCTGCCGCAAGCCGCCCCCTCCCCTCCTTAAAAGCCGACCGGGGGCCCCCGGAGCCCCAAGTCGCCAGCCGCCACCGCCCCGCCGCCTTGCGTCGCTGCTGCTGCCGCCGTCGCACGCCGCCGCCGCCACCTGCTGCTGCGCTGCTACTGCGCCGCCCCGCCTCGGCGCGCCGCTACTGATCCGATCCGGAGCCGTTCGTTTTTTTGGTTTTTAGGCAAAATCCTGTTTTTTTTTAAAACCCTAGTTTTGTTTTTTAGATCGGTTCGTCCGGTTTTTCTCGGTTCGATTAAATAGCGGACATTCGTCCATACGTTCGTTTTAACGAATGTTGTTTGTCCGTTAGCCGCAGGCAGCGAATGTTCGTACGTTAGCTTGTTCGTCAGTTTTTTTCTTTTCCCAGGGTTTTTCCACGATTATTTTCGATCGCGATTCCAGCCCTAATCTTCGTTTTGGTTTATCTTTTCGCTCGTTTATCCAAATCAGGTGAAACAAGCGTCTAGATCTTCGTCTCGAAGCCCTCTTTCTGTTTAACCAACTTGAACATGATTTTGTTATTGTAAAATTTGACTTTAGTACATATTAGTAAACGGATCTTGTTTCTTTTGTAGTTTGAGTTTCGTTGCTCCGTTTGTTTTGATTCTTTTTGCAGATAGAATCTCTTCAGTTGTGTTTTTTGGATTCGATCTTCTTATTTGAGTTTTACCCATGCATCTATGATTGATTGTTTATGTATGCTATTGTTTGATTTCGATAGAATTCCCGGAGTGCGAAGCATGCTACTACGAGTCTCTAGGTTTTGCAGATCGTCAGCAAGGCAAGTAACACATTGATCATACTCTTTTCATACCCAGTTTTTATGCATTAGTATCAATCCTCAAATATTGCATGATTAGGATGTGATTAACTTGTGGGTATTGGGAAATAGTTGTTGAGGTAGAACCTATTGCCCTGTTTATTATCAAACCCTTAGGAGTTACTTCTACGTTATGCTTATATCGCTATGCTATATGCTCGTAGACGTGGTTTGGGTGAGTGAATCCATGACAGATGTGAGATTGTTAATTAATTGTTAACTTAAGGTGGCAACTTTAATACACATCTGGGTGGATTGCTTGTGCGCACCTCGAGAATCCAGTGTTGTCCTAGGATATCCCGGAGTACCCGTGTGATCATCCTACGGTTCGCCACCCAGTCTCAAAGGGATCATAAGGCTATTCATGCTAGAAACTTCTGTGTGCAGCCACAAGCTATCATGGGCTCTAGCATGGTTGAGTACGTTGCGTGACCTCTTCTAGTGGTAGGCTAGCAGATGTAGGGGAATGTAGGTTGGTATTGTCTACCCGGGGTTAGAGTTAATGCTTCTAAAAGACCGTGTCTCGGTCATCCGTTTCTCAAACACCATGTAGTGCGAGAAATCCAACGGAGGAGATCGAGTCTTGTGGGGAAAAGTGCCCAAACCTCTACAAAGTGTACAAACTAATCATGGTTAGCCGTGTCCCGGGTTATGGACATCTTGAGTATCTGGTTCTTGGATTATCATATGGATCTCATCACTCTAAATTTAATTTTGTTGGGTTGATAATTACTTTTAATTTGGATTTGAGTTGGAGGAACCTTCTCAATTTTGTTCAACTACCATGATAGTTAAATTAAATATATTCCTTTGTTGTAGGGAAAAATTGGCTTTTCGCAAAAACGTATTAACCATACAGCCTCCACCAGCCATATATGCATGTAGTGATAGCAATTATCTATTCATTACTTTACTGTGTTACTATGCCAGCATATTCCATGTGCTGACCCATTTTCGGGCTGCAATGTGTCATGTTGCAGACTTTTCAGATGAAGAGTAAGGTTCGCTAGGCCGTTGTTGTGCACTCAGCTATGCCGTTGGAGTTGATGGACTCACTTTATCTTCCAAGCCTTCCGCTTTTATCTTATTTAGATGGCCTTAAGCCATATTTATTGTAATAAGTTCTCTTTGGAGATTATCGATGTAATAAGTGTGTGACTGCTACTCTGTTATAAATCCTTCGAGTACTGTGTGTGTCAGCATTACCGATCCAGGGATGACACTTATGCACAGAGACTTGACCGTCTGAGGTCGGGTCGCTACATTTACTCCAGCTCCACTCAATGATACTTGTCCTATACCTGCATCACATTCTATATGCTGCTTTGCTCTGTGACCCAAGGACCAAACCTATTTTGACTCACACTCCAGAAGATCCCTTCTTGGAAATTGATGTCAAAGGGGGAGAGAGAGATCACATCAATGCTTAATCACTTCACAAGGGGGAGAGTACTTGAAAGGGGGAGAATGCTTAATCACATCAAAGAGCCCCAGATGCTTGGTATACAAGAGGAGAGAAGTCACATGTCTTTAAGAGGGGAAAGACATGCCAATTTGCGCTACGTTTCTGTGTGATCTAATTTGTTTTGCTCTGATTTTCTTTTCCCTATATTCTCCCATTATCCTATATAAGATTCACGGGGAGAAAGACTTCTAATGGATGGAAATCTTTGAATTTATTTCATATCTCTACCCTTGGGGACAAGTCTATATACAATAGAGTACCTAGTACTCACTCTCTACATGTCATCCCAATCTTGGTACTCTTGTGGTTTGCTATTCTTGCTCTATTTAGTAGATTTTCTGTGTTATCTAACCTTTTTTACTCAGGTTCCTCTCTTCCAAAGCTTGCTCAAGACCACAAGGTAAGTATATGCATCACACTCATGTGCATGATGATCTCTTACGGATGTACATATTGTTTGCAACAAGGACTCATGAACATGAAGGTACAATTCCTATATTCACATCATTTGCTCTCATGCATATAGCCAATATACATGTAACACATTGTTCGCTCTGTCATGGTTATGCAGTCACATGCTCTTATATTCCATATTTACATGGTTGCATACATGTAGGGGGAGCCTATGCATGTTACATGTCTTTCCAAAGCTTTACTTGCTATTCTTTATATCTTTATCTAAAGCTTTGATGTATGTTTTCATCAATTACCAAAAAGGGGGAGATTGAAAGCACAAGTGCTCCCTGGGTGGTTTTGGTAATTAATGTCAACATATCTCTTGTTGGACTAATGTTTTATCTAGTATATGTCAGATAAGTTCAACAAATGGAGTGGCGTGGACAAGAGGATGTGGAACCCCTGCAAGATGCTAAGAACAAAGGATTGGCAAAAGCTCAGGACTCTACATTTTCATTTTAGTGATCCAATATCACATTGAGTCCATAGGAAAGCCAATACTATTAAAAGGGGATGAGGTGTTGCTTAATGGTTTGCTTGCTCAAAGTGCTTAGTGATATTCTCCAAAGCACTCAACCACTTTCTCATATCCACATATGTCCCAAACCAAAAGTCAAACTCGGCCCCGCCGAGTTGATCTATCCGGCGCCACCGAGTTCACTTGACATAGCCAGAGCGAGAAAACCTAGTCAGTTCGGTCTCACAGATGAGATCCTGGTCTCACAGAGATGGGCTTGCAAACTCTCTGTTACCTGTTGCAATTATTTCGGTCCCATCGAGATAAGCAATCGGTACCACCGAGTTTGCCTGACCAACTCTCTGTTTAGCTTATTACCAAAATCGGTCCCACCGAGTTTGTGTAATCAGTCAAACCGAGTTGAGGTTTTACCCTAACCCTAGCACATCGGTCCCACCAAGTTGATCATATCGGTCCCACCGGAAAGCCCAACGTTCACATTTTGAACTAAATCGGTCTGACCGAGTTTAACGATTCGGTCCCATCGAGTTTGGTGATTTGTGTGTAATGGCTAGATTTTGTGTGGAGGCTATAAATACCCCTCCACCCACTCTTCATTCGAAGAGAGAGCCATCAGAATGTGCCTACACTTTCATCATACATTTTCTGAGAGAGAACCACCTACTCATGTGTTGAGACCAAGATATTCCATTCCAACCACAAGAATCTTGATCTCTAGCCTTCCCCAAGTTGCTTTCCACTCAAATCATCTTTCCACCAAATCCAAATCCGTGAGAGAGAGTTGAGTTTTGGGGATACTATCATTTGAAGCACAAGAGCAAGGAGTTCATCATCAACACACCATCTATTACCTTTTGGAGAGTGGTGTCTCCTAGATTGGTTATGTGTCATTTGGGAGTCTCCGACAAGATTGTGTAGTTGAACTAAGGAGATTGTAAGGGCAAGGAGATCACCTACTTCGTGAAGATTTACCCTAGTGGGGCAAGTCCTTTGTGGGCGATGGCCATGGTGGGATAGACAAGGTTGCTTCTTCGTGGACCCTTTGTGGGTGGAGCCCTCCGTGGACTCGCGCAACCGTTACCCTTCGTGGGTTGAAGTCTCCACCAATGTGGATGTACAATAGCACCACCTGTCGAAACCACGCCAAAAATCTCTGTGTATCCAATTGCGTTTGCACACTCCAATCACGTCCCTTTACATTCTCGCAACTTGCATCCTTTTCTTTCCGCTGCTCATATACTCTTGTCTTGTCTTGCTTGCTTGAAATGTATTGTGAATGTTTAAACTTGTGCTAAATATCTACCTTAACCCGAAGAAAATAAAAATTTCTACTTTTATTTGTTAAGAGTCTATTCACCCCCCTCTAGACACCTCTTCTCAATCTTTTCAACTGGTATCAGATCATTGATCTCCATTGCGTTGGTTTAATCACCATTGGAGGAGGATGGACGAGTCTACGTTGGGGAGTCTTAGACGTAGAGTGCCTATACTTGATGGAGAGTTCTTTCATGAGTGGAAAAATGAGATGCTTGTGATTTTCAATGAATATCATTTGAACAAGTACATTACTAGCCCTTGTGCACCTCATGTTGATCCTTTGCATCCTACCCTTGATGAGTCTATTTACATGATTCGCAACCTTAGAACTGTTAATCTTATCTCTAAAGGTTTGCCTAGAAATTTCTTTGGTTGCTTGCCTACTCTTGATTCTGCCTACACCATATGGAGATTTCTTGAGGAACAATTTCCAAACTATTTCTTGCAAAACCTAGATGAAATTCTTCATAAGTCCATTGCCTTGAGTAAGATGAATTCCAATGATCCTAAGTTTGGTGATTATCTATTTGAGCTTACTAACCTCATGCGTGCCAAAGGAGATGTTGGAATAATTAGCAATATCATCTCTGAAGCCATTAGAATTCATAAAGATGATTATTGTGATGATCATTTATCTAATGAATCACTCTCTCTAGGAAGTGATCCATCACAAGACGATGTTGAACATGGATACTATGATGAGGATGATGATAGTGACTTTGATCTCGACGAGTCTATGAGACACTTTGGTCTTATGGCTAATCTTCGCAGCTACATGGCTGGAGGAAAGGAATGGGTTCTTGATAGTGGATGTACCGATCACATGACCATAGATGAGGATATGTTCCGTGAGCTTGCTGAAAAATGACGGTCCTCGAAAGTATGTCACCTTTGGTGATAACTCAAAGGGTAAGGTGGTTGGCCTTGGTAAGGTGGCTATTTCACATGATAGCTCCATACAAAATGTTCTGCTCACTGAATCTCTTGGCTACAATTTACTTTCCGTATCTAGACTTGCTGTCTTTGGCTTCAATGTCCTATTTACTAAAGTAGATTACCAAGTGTTTCATAGAGATAATCACAATATGGTCTTTACCGGTATATGTATAGGTGATCTTTACATTGTAGATTTCACTAAAAAGGCTCAGCCTAGAACTTTCTTAATGGCTAAATCCTCAAAAGGCTGGTTGTGGCATAGGAGATTAGGTCACGTGGGCATGTGAAATCTTGATAAGCTAATTAAAGGTGATTATATCCTTGGAGTGAAAGATGTTATATTTGACAAGGATAGATTGTGCAGTGCTTATCAAGCAGGAAAACAAGTTGGATGAAGTCACCCCGTGAAGAACATTATGACCACGAGAAGACCGGTCGAGCTATTTCATATGGATCTCTTTGGTCCCAATGCCTACACAAATCTCGGTGGAAACTCATTTGGACTATTTATAGGTGATGATTTTTCAAGATTTACGTGGGTGTTCTTTATTGATGATAAATTGCAGGTCCAAAAGATCTTCAAGAACTTCGCAAGGAAGGCCCAAAATCAATTTGAAGTGAAGATCAAGAAGGTTCGAAGTGACAATGGAATAGATTTCAAGAATGCAAATGTGGATACCTTTCTTGATGAAGAAGGGATTTCACATGAGTTCTCGACTACGTACATGCCTCAACAAAATGGAGTTGTTGAGAGGAAGAACCTAACTCTTATTGAGATGGTGAGAACGATGCTTGATGAGTACAAGACGCCAAAACACTTTTGGTCGGAAGCGGTTGAGACAGCTTGTCATGCAACAAATCGCTTGTATCTTCCCAAGCTACTCAGCAAGACGACATACGAGCTTCTTACCGCTAACAAACCCCAAGTTGGATACTTTCAGGTATTCAGCTCAAAGTGCTACATTCTTGATAAGCATCGTCGTTCTAAATTTGCTCCTAAATCTCATGAGGGTTTCCTACTTGGTTATGGTTCAAACTCTCACACTTACCGTGTCTACAACAATTTCACCTAAAAGGTTGAGGAAACGGTAGATGTGAAGTTTGATGAATCTAACGCCTCACAAGTAGATCAATTGCCAATTGATGTAGGTGAAAAAGACCCTTGGGAAGCAATCGAAGACTTGTCTATTGGAAAAATTTGTCCAACGGAGGTGAGGGAAAGTACCTCGTCTGTCCAAGTGGAAGCTTCTAGCTCACGTCAAGGTGAACCAAGAATTGACATGGAAGCATCCACAAGTGGGATACACCAAGATGAAGAAAACAAGGAAGTACACTAAGATGGACCTCATCAACCCCCTTCTCCACCTAGACAATAGAACGACAACGTCAATAATGAAGAAGGCCAAGAAGAAGAACAAGATGATGAAGAAGATGTTCCACCCCGACCCAAGCAAAATCTCTCACGAGTTTGAGCAAGAGTCTCAAGAGACCATCCCGTCGAACAAATCTTCAATGACAACCAAAATGGGAGAATCACTCGCTCTAAAACTTGTTTGGAAAATTTTTGTGAACATTATTCATTCATCTCTAGCATTGAACCCATGAAGGTTGAAGAAGCATTGGAAGATCCGGATTGGATAAATGCCATGCATGAAGAGCTACACAACTTTGAGAGAAACCAAGTGTGGACATTGTCGAGAACCTCGACAACAACCACAACATCATCGGTACCAAATGGGTGTTTCGTAATAAGCAAGACGAAGATGGACAAGTCGTTCGCAATAAAGCCCATCTCGTCGCCCAAGGCTACACTCAAGTTGAAGGTTGGACTATGGTGATGCATATGCCCCCGTTGCTAGACTTGAGTCCATCCACATCTTACTTGCCTATGCTAATCACCATGATATCAACTTGTACCAAATGGACATTAAAAGTGCTTTTCTAAATGGTGAAATTTAGGAGGAAGTTTATGTTAAACAACCTCCCAGCTTTGCTAATCCTAAGAAACCCGATCATGTTTACAAACTTCACAAAGCTCTTTATAGTCTTAAACAAGCTCCTAGAGCGTGGTATAAGTTCTTGACCAAGTTCCTTATTGAGAAAGGCTTTGAGATTGGAAAAATTGATTCTACTCTTTTTACTAAAAGTGTTAATGGTGGATTATTTGTGTGCCAAATTTATGTTGATGATATTATATTTGGTTCGACTAACCCTCATTTTAGTAAAAAGTTTGGAAAGCTAATGTCGGAGAAGTTTGAGATGTCTATGATGAGTGAACTCAAGTTCTTCCTTGGTTTGCCGAGCAAGCAAACTAAGGAGGGTACCTTTGTTTCCCAAACAAAGTATACCAAGGACTTATTCAAGAAGTTCAACATGCAAATAAGCAAAGGTGTGAAAACTCCCATGCCTACTAGTGGACATCTTGACTTGACCAAGGATGGCAAACCGGTTGACCAAAAGGTTTATCGCTCTATGAGTGGTTCATTGTTATATCTATGTGCCTCCCATCCCGATATTATGCTAAGTGTGTGCATGTGTGCACGATATCAAGTGGCCCCCAAAGAATGTCATCTTAAGGCTGTGAAAAGGATAGTGAGATACCTAATTCAAACACTAAATTTTTGCATTTGGTATCCTAAGAGGTTTTCTTTTGATCTTGTTGGCTATTCCGACTCGGACTATGCCGGTGACAAGGTTTATAGAAAGTCCACTTCGGGTACTTGTCAATTTATTGGTAGATATCTTGTGTCTTGGTCCTCCAAGAAACAAAACTAGGTATCCTTATCCACCGCCGAAGCGGAATACATTGCCGCTGGTTCATGTTGTGCTCAATTAATTTGGATGACCCAAACTCTTAAAGATTATGGGATCTATGTGAAACATGTTCCATTGCTTTGTGATAATGAAAGTGCTATTAAGATTGCTCACAATCCCGTGCAACATTCTCGAACTAAGCATATTGAAGTTCGTCATCATTTCATTCGAGATCATGTTGCCAAAGGGGACATTGATCTTAAGCATGTTCGTACCGATAAGCAATTGGCGGATATATTCACCAAACCGCTTGATGAGATTTTTTTTTGCCATTTGAGAGGTGAATTGAACATCATTGATGCTTCAATCTTGGACTAGAAACTCCATTTGGATACATGAAAGGCATGAGCCTTTGACTAATCCTTGATATTTCTCGTATGATAATGATCATAAATACGTCCATTTTGCATCATGCTTTTATATCGATATTTATCGCATTATGGACTGTTATTTCACTTTATGTCACAATACTTATGGCTATTCTCTCTTATTTTACAAGGTTTACATAAGGAGGGAGAATGCTGGCAGCTGGAATTCTGGGCTGGAAAAGGAGCAAATATTAAAGACCTATTCTGCGCAACTCCAAAAGTCCTGAAACTCCACGGAACAGCTTAAAACAAATAAAGAAAAATCCTCGCCAAAGATGAAGGCCAGGGGGCCCACACCCTGCTCACGAGGGTGGGGGCGCGCCCCCCTAGGGTGCGCCCCCCTAGGGCGCGCCCCCTACCTCATGGGCCCCCTGGTGGCTCTCCGACGTCCATCTTCTCATATATGAAGTCTTTCGATGAGAAAAAATAGGAAGGAACTTTTTGGGACGAGACTCCGCCGCCACGAGGCGAAACCTTGGCGGATCCAATCTAGAGCTCCGGCAGAGCTGTTCTGCCGGGGATGCTTCCCTCCGGGAGGGGGAAATCATCACCATCGTCATCACCAACGCTCCTCTCATCGGGAGAGGGCAATCTCCATCAACATCTTCACCAGCACCATCTCATCTTCAAACCCTAGTTCATCTCTTGTACACAATTCTTGTCTCAAAGTCCGGTATTGGTGCTAGTAGGTTGCTAGTAGTGTTGATTACTCCTTGTAGTTGATGCTAGTTGGTTTATTTGGTGGAAGATCATATGTTCAGATCCTATACGCATATTATTACCCCTCTGATTATGAATATGAATATGCTTTGTGAGTAATTACGTTTGTTCCTGAGGACAAGGGAGAAGTCTTGCTATGAGTAGTCATGTGAATTTGGTATACGTTTGATATTTTGATAAGATGCATGTTGTCTAGCCTCTAGTGGTGTTATGTGAACGTCGACTACATGTAACATCCCAAATTTTCAATTTGGAATGTTATACATAGTCATCCATGCATATCATATTTTATTCGCATTTCGTCTCACGATCCTCAAAATCCTAAGCAACTCAAGGACCCTTGGAGAGAGTTGGGGATTTCCTGGTTTTCAAATTTGATCTTTATCAAATCTTGAAACGAGGATTTTTGGTTTTAATTATTTTCTCTCCAAAAATATTTCACACTAAAATATATGAGATGAGATAATATGACTTCTCCAAGATAATTGAAATATTGGAGGAAAATATTAAAATCAAACAATTGCTTTATTTGGATTTTATTGCAATTTTGGTTGCATTAGAAAAAATTGCACGTTTTCCAAAATTGCATTTTAGGGCCAAGAAAATGTTCATCTCGTTCTAAATATTTTATTTAGATGCTGAAAATTTATTTTGACATTTTTAGATTTTTATTTATTTTTCTAGAATTTTATTTCGGTCGGTGAAATTATTAAAAAAAAGGTTCCCGCACCAACTGGGCCTAAGGCCCAGCCGCGCCAGGCCGCCGCCGCCTTCCCCGCGAGCGCCGCCGCCGCCGACTCGGACTAGGAGTCCGAGCCTGACTCCTCTCCGCCGCCGCGCCTTGCCCCCTCCTCCAAGCCGCCCCGCACCGCCCTTATATACGCCGCCACCCCCGCCCCCAAACCCCACCACACCACCGCCGCCCCGCGCCGCCTAGCCACCGCCGCCCGCGCCGCGCTAGCCGCCGCCGCCGCAGTCGCTGCCGCCGCTTGCCGCCGCTGCCGCCGCAGCCCCGCGCCGCCGCCCTCGCAAGCCGCCGCCCTGCCGCTGCCCCGCCTCGCCGGAGCCCTCTCGCCGGAGGTAGCCACTGCGCCCCGCCGCCGGTTTTTTTAAAGACCGTCCGGTTTTTTTAGAAACCCTAGATCCGTTTTTTTTCGGATTCGTCGATTTTTCTAGGTTCTTCTATTTAGCGGACGTTCGTCCGAACGTTCGTTTTAACGAACGGTTCTTCGCTCGTTAGAAACAGCCAACGAATGCTCGTTCATTAGTCTGTTCGTCAATTTTCTTTTATCGGATTTATTCCGTGATTTTCTCTGATTGCGATTTCTGATCCGATCTTAGTTTCTGCTCATCTTTTCGCTCGTTAGTCGGAATCAGGCGATTCAAGCGCCTAGAGTTTCGTGTCGAAACCCTCTTTCCGCTTAACCAACTCAAACAAGTTTTCTCTACTATAAAATTTGACCTAGTTTCAGATTAGTAAACGGAGCTTCTTTCTTTCGCCGTTTGAGTTTTGTTGCTCCGTTTGATTTGATTCTTTTTGCGAACCGGAGTTCTTAATTTGAACTTTCTGGTCAACCTCTTTTGTTTGAGTTTTGCTTGTGCATCACTGCTTGTTACTTATGTATGCTATTGTTTGCTTGCGATAGAACACCCGGAGTGCGAAGCGTGCTACTATGAGTCCTTAGGTTTCGCAGATCGTCAGCAAGGCAAGTAACACTTTGATCATATTCCTTTTGTCACCCAGTTTTTATGCATTAGTTCCAATCCTCAAACATTGCATGATTAGGATGTCATTAACTTGTGGGTTGGGAAGTAGTTGATGAGGTATAACCTATTGCCCTGTTACATTCAAACCCATGGGAGTTACTCTACGCGTTGCTTATATATACTATGCTATGCTATGCTCGTAGACGTGGTTTGGGTTTGAGTGAAATACATGACAGATGTGAGCTTTTTAATTAATGGTTCAACTTAAGGTGGCAACTTAATCAAACAACTGGGTGGATTGAGGCACCTGGAGTACCCAGTGTTGCTTGTATTTTTGGAAATCCCGGAGTACCCGTGTGATCTTCCTATGGACCGCCACCCATGCTCAAAGGGAACTGAGATGATTCATGCTAGAAACTTCCGTGTGCAGCCACAAGCTATTATGGGCTCTAGCATAGTTGAGTAAGTTAAGTGAAGCTCTTGAAGAGGCAGATCAGCAGGTAGTGGGATGTAGGTTTGGTATGGTCTGTCCGGACTAGAGAGTTAATGTTTCTAAAAGACTGTGTCTCGGTCATCCGTTTCTCAAACACCCTGTAGTGCAAGAAATCCAACGGAGGAGATCGAGTCTTGTGGGGAAAAGTGCACAAACCTCTGCAGAGTGTACAATCTAATCATGGTTAGCCGTGTCCCCGGTTATCAAAAGTATCTCATCATGTTTAACTAATATTGTTGGGTTGTTAATCACCTTAATTGGGATTGAGTTGGAGAACCTTCTCAATGATGTTTCAACTACCATGATAGTAAAATTAAAATCTATTCCTTTGTTGTAGGAAAAAATGGGCTTTTCGCAAAACTGTAACCATAGAGCTTTCCACCAGCCAAATATGCAGGTAGTGATAGCATTATTCCGTTCTTGCTCTACTGTGTTACTTTGCCAGCATATTCCATGTGCTGACCCATTTTCGGGCTGCAACGTATTATGTTGCAGACTTTTCAGACGAGGAGTAAGGTTCGTTAGGTCGTTGCCGTGCAGCTTAGCTATGCCGTTGGAGTTGATGGACTCACTTTATCTTCCAAGCCTTCCATTGTTATCGTATTAGATGGCCTTAAGCCATATTTTTGTAATGAGTTCTCTTTTGAGACTTTCAATGTAATAAGTGTGTGATTGCTACTCTGCTGTAAATCCTTCGAGTACTGTGTGTGTTAGCATTACCGATCCAGGGATGACACTGAAGCACAGAGACTTGACCATCTGAGGTCGGGTCGCTACAAGATGGTATCAGAGCACACGCTGAGTGTAGGACACGACCACTAAGATAAACCCTAGGTCACCCTTCTCTTCTCATTTCTAACTCCTCTCCATTTTATACTCTTTAGGATGGCGGAGATGAAGAACAAGTTTGCCCAACCGGATGAAGACACACCTTTTGGACGCCACTTGAAGGAAGTCACTAGGTACCTGAACATTGGAATACCAAGTTTCACCGGGACGTACACCGCCACTTTACCTGAAGAGGAGCGCTGGAGGATACAAGTACAAGTTCCAGGAAGGACGTTCTCGCCAACTTCTAAACCTATAGAGTTTTCGTTCGAAGCACCCACCTGGAGTCTAGGCAAGAGCATGGCAGCCCACATCACGATTGGACACATTGGAGATGTTTACAACAGGGAACTTAAGGACACTATTTACCAAATATGTGGGTGCCGAGACGAGCAATGGGAAGTAATCAGCACCGGGAAGGATAGATCCATTGCAGCTTTCATCCAGGAGTTAAACCAGCACATTCGACGCCAGGAGAACCAGATGTGCGCGGATATGATGGACTTGAAGAAGGCGAAGACTAGAATCATCGAGCTGGAGGAAGAACTCAAGTTTACACGCGATGGGTATGAGGAGGAAATCAAGACACTACTGGAGAAGAATGACGACCTGGTTAAGAAGATCGGAGTATTCGTGGGAGGACCAGCGCCAATAGAGGAAGAAAAACCCAAGGAGATACGCCCCGAGGACTACATCATGATCGACGACACCGATTCCGATGCTAGTGATGATGAATATGAAGACGAAGCTGGAGCAGACATCATGGAGTCTTCCACCGATCAAAACTTCTAGATGACTAGCATATATCACTAGTATTCGCCCATGTATTTAGTAGTAGTTGAGCACTTGTGCGATAGTTCTAAATCGTTTGTATGCCCTTGCTTGATTGATTGAGTGAAATGGTTGTGTTTGTCTCATGTGCATATGGGTAGTGTTTTCTCATTAGACCCCTTCTCTATTCTAATCTCTTCCATCTAAACCCTCAAATGCCTCCGAGATGTGACACCTGTTTTGCCTTCCCACCGGAGCTCACCCAGTTGATCCAACAGCAGAATACCTTGGTGCAATTGCTAGTTCAGAATCAAGGAAACGACAACAATAACGACAACAACAACAACCCGCCGCCCGTGGACAACCTAGCCCGTTTTCTAAGGTTACAACCATCGGTGTTTTCCAGTAGCACCGAGCCCATAGTTGCGGACGATTGGCTATGTCGCATTGGAAGGGAGTTGACCACCGCAGGTTGCACAGATGCTGAGAGAGTGCGCTTTGCCGCACACCAATTGGATGGACCAGCAGCTCATGGTGGGAGAATTACACATCCACTTTTCCTATAGCCAATGTCACTTGGGACCAGCTTCAGCAAGCTTTCCGCATAGCCCATGTCTCCACTGGAGCTATGCAAATGAAGAAGCGGGAGTTCCGCAACCTACGCCAGGGGAACCGTACTGTGGCTTAGTACGTAGATGAGTTTAGCAAGTCATCTCGCTATGCCCCTGATGATGTGGCCACAGATGCCGTGAAGCAGGAGAAGTTTATGGAAGGGCTGAATGATGAGATGAGCATGCAGTTGATGGTAGCAACCTTCAACAACTACCAGGAGTTGGTAGATAAGGCTCTTATGATTGAAGGGAAGCAGCAGCAGATTGAGAGCCGCAAGAGGAAGTATGGACAAGGAAAGTATAACTCAGGAGCTCAGCAGAAACCTCGCCTAACCCCGAACTCGGGAGGACTTGTTCATAACCATGGAGGTCACAACCACACTGGTGGAGGATCGCATAACCACAATGGTTCTAAGAATGGGATTGGGAACGGAACCAACAATAATCATAACCGCCCCAACCCAGCCACACCCGCCAAAAGGGACTGAAGTCATGTTACTTGTTTCAAGTGCGGGAAGACTGGACACTACGCCACGGAGTGCCCCGAAGGAAAGAATGGAAATGGAAATGGGAGCACTGGGAAGAAGCCAAATCCATTCAACAAAGGACAAGTGAACCACGTTAACGTGGAGGAGGTTGAAGAGCAGCCGGATGCAGTAATAGGTAAGTTTTTGGTTAAGTAATTTACCGCTCTTGTTCTTTTCGATACTGGTGCATCGCATTCATACATATCAAGGGGATTCGTGGATAAGTTTAAACTACCAACCAAAACCCTTAGGACCCCTCTTTTAGTGAGTTCACCCGGAGCAGAGTATATGGCTAGTAGATGGTGTGACCAGATACCCTTAACCATTGGTACACATGTTTTTCCGTCTGACCTAATTATCTTGGAGTCACAAGGATTGGATGTGATATTAGGTATGGACTGGATGTCAAAATTTGGAGGAAGCATTGATTGTGCTAGTAGGTCGATTTATCTCACCACCCGGAAGGGAAAAGGATTAAGTATGTATCTAGGCATGTGCCTAGGAGGAGTCAAGTGAATGCCCTTACGGGAGTTCTTCAGGAGGAAGTGCCTGTAGTGAAGGATTACCAGGATGTTTTTCTAGAGGAGTTACCAGGCATGCCACCAGATAGAGACATTGAGTTTTTGATAGAGCCGTTGCCAGGTACAGGACCAATATCCAAGAGACCCTATCAGATGCCCGCAAATGATCTGGAAGAAATTAAGAAACAGATCAAGGAGTTATTGGAGAAAGGATACATCCAAAGAAGTTCATCACCTTGGGGAACCCCAGTACTTTTGGTTGAGAAGAAGGATAAATCCCTGAGGATGGTTGTTGATTATCGAGCATTGAATGAAGTGACGATTAAGAACAAGTACCCACTGCTGATGATCAATGATCTGTTTGATCAGTTGCAAGGAGCTAAAGTGTTTTCGAAGATCGATTTGCGATCGGGGTATCATCAGCTTAAGATACGAGAGAAGGACATACCGAAGACAGCATTCACAACATGATATGGATTATACGAGTACACGGTCATGTCATTTGGACTGACTAACGCCCCTGCCTATTTCATGAGCATGATGAACAAGGTGTTCGTGGAGTATTTGGACAAGTTTGTTGTGGTGTTATTGATGATATTATGGTATACTCGAAGAACGGGGAGGAGCACAAGGAGCATTTGTGCTTAGTTCTCGAGAAACTCAGGGAACACCAGTTGTATGCTAAGTTTAGCAAATGCGAATTTTGGTTGAAGGAAGTTGGGTTCCTTGGACATGTTATACTGGGAGAAGGTATAGCAGTAGGCCCGAGCAAAATTCAGTCAGTCACTGAATGGTTGGCACCCACTTCAGTTAGCGAGATCCGCAGTTTTCTTGGACTCGCAGGATACTACCGGAGATTCATCGAGAATTTTTCCAAGATTGCAAAGCCAATGACTGAACTGTTGAAGAAGGATACTAAGTTTAAATGGATAGAAGATTGCGAGGCTAGTTTCCAGGAATTGAAGAAACGCTTGACTACAGCCCTAGTGCTAACACCGCCAGATATACAGAAGGAGTTCCAAGTGTACTGCGATGCCTCACGCTTAGGACTTGGATGCGTGCTTATGTAGGACAGGAGAGTTGTTTCGTATGCCTCACGACAACTGAAACCTCATGAGTTAAACTATGCCACGCATGATTTGGAGCTAGCAGCCGTAGTACATGCATTGAAGACCTGGAGACGTTACCTTATTGGAAACCGTTGTGATGTGTACACGGACCATAAGAGTTTGAAGTACATTTTCAACCAGAAGGAACTGAACCTTCGACATAGGAGATGGTTGGAGCTTATCAAGGATTATGACATGAAGCTACACTATCACCCTGGGAAAGCCAATGTCGTAGCAGACGCCTTGAGCCAGAAGAGTTATGCTAATATCCTTAAAAGAAAGGGACTGCCTAAGGAATTAGCAGAGGACATCATGGAACTTTGATTGGAGATTGTTCCTAGAGGATTTATCGCAACAATGGATGTCCAGTCGAAACTGTTGGATAAGATTCGGGAAGCCTAGAAAGAGGACAAGGAGATTGCCGAGATAAAGAAGATTGGCAAAGGAAAGGCCAAAGGTTTTTGTGAAGATGAGCACGATACCCTATGGTTTGAGGACCGAGTTTATGTGCCCAATAACCAGGAGATCAGGAAGCTAATACTTCAAGAGGCTCATGACTCACCCTACTCGATACACCCCGGAAACACCAAGATGTATCTGGATTTGAAGGAACATTTCTGGTGGACCGGTATGAAGAAGGATATTGCCGAGTATGTCACCGTATGTGATGTATGTCAGCATGTGAAGGCAGAAAATCAGAAGCCAGCAGGACTGTTACAGCCTATGCCGATACCCGAATGGAAGTGGGATAAACTGGGCATGGACTTTATCACCGGATTACCCAGGACCAAAGCAGGATATGATTCCATATGGGTAGTAGTTGACCGCTTGACCAAAGTAGCTCATTTCATCCCAGTGAAAACCACCTACACGAGTGCAAAGCTGACCAAGATATATATGTCCAGGATAGTATGTCTGCATGGAGTTCTGAGGAACATCGTATCAGATCAAGGAACACAGTTTACCTCAAAGTTCTGGCACCAGTTGTACCAGACCTTGGGAACGAGATTGGAGTTTAGTACCGCATTTTAGCCGAAGATGGATGGACAAACAGAGAGAGTCAGCCAAATTTTGGAGGACATGTTGAGAGCCTGTGCGCTAGATTATGGATCTAGTTGGGATGACAATTTGCCATACGCAGAGATTTCATATAACAATAGGTATCAAGCCAGTTTGAAGATGGCACCATTTGAAGCCCTGTATGGACGAAGGTGCAGAACACCATTGATGTGGGACGAGGTAGGAGACTGACATTTGTTTGGACCAGACTTGATTAAGGAGTCTGAGGAGAAGGTTAAGTTGATTCACGACAGACTGAAGATTGCTCAGTCCAGGCAGAAGAGTTATGCTGACTCAAAACGCAAGGAGGTAACCTATGAAATTGGAGACCGAGCATATCTGCGAGTATCACCCTTGCGAGGAGTGAAACGTTTTGGAGTTAAAGGAAAGTTAGCCCCGAGATTTGTAGGACCGTATCGTATTTTGGAACGGATGGGGGAAGTTGCCTACAAGTTGGAGTTACCCGAGGGATTGTCAGGAGTTCATGACGTGTTTCACGTTTCACAGCTGAAGAAGTGTCATGCTGAGATGGCAGATGTACCGTTAAGAGATACAGTACCCTTGGAGGCGATTCAGTTGGACAGTGATTTGACTTATGAGGAGAAACCAGTTAAGATTCTTGAGTTTGCCAGCAGAGTCACCCGTAGTAAGGTTATCAAGTTTTTTAAAGTTCAGAGGAGCCACCATACCGAGGATGAAGCCACATGGGAACGAGAGGATGATCTTCGCAAAGACCACCCGCACCTATTTTCAACCCGAATCTCGAGGGCGAGATTCATCTTAAGGGGGGTAGGTTTGTAACATCCCAAATTTTCAATTTGGAATGTTATACATAGTCATCCATGCATATCATATTTTATTCGCATTTCGTCTCGCGATCCTCGAAATCCTAAGCAACTCAAGGACCCTCGGAGAGAGTTGGGGATTTCCCGGTTTTCAAATTTGATCTTTATCAAATCTTGAAACGAGGATTTTTGTTTTTAATTATTTTCTCTCCAAAAATATTTCACACTAAAATATATGAGAGGACATAATATGACCTCTCCAAGATAATTTAAATATTGGAGGGAAAATAGTAAAATCAAATAATTGCTTTATTTGGATTTTATTGCAATTTTGGTTGCATTAGAAAAATTGCAGATTTTCCAAAATTGCATTTTAGGGCCAAGAAAATGTTCATCTCGTTCTAAATATTTTATTTAGACGGTGAAAATTTATTTTGGCATTTTTAGATTTTTATTTATTTTTCTAGGATTTTATTTCGGTCGGCGAAATTATTTTTTTTAAAAAGGTTCCCGCGCCGACTGGGCCTAAGGCCCACCCGCGCCAGGCCGCCGCTGCCGCCTTCCCCGAGAGCGCCGCCGCCGCCGACTCGGACTAGGAGTCCGAACTGGACTCCTCTCCGCCGCCGCGCCTTGCCCCCTCCTCCAAGCCGCCCCGCCCTTATATACGCCGCCACCCCCGCCCCCAAACCCCACCACACCACCGCTGCCCCGCGCTGCCTAGCCACCGCCGCCCGCGCCGCGCTAGCCGCCGCAGTCGCCGCCGCCGCTTGCCGCCGCCGCCGCAGCCCCGCGCCGCCGCCGCCGAGCGCCGCCGCCCTCGCGAGCCGCCGCCCCGCCGCTGCCCCGCCTCGCCGGAGCCCTCTCGCCGGAGGTAGCCACTGCGCCCCGCCGCCGGTTTTTTTAAAGACCATTCGGTTTTTTAGAAACCCTAGATCTGTTATTTTCGGATTCGCCAGTTTTTCTTGGTTCTTCTATTTAGCATACGTTCGTTCGAACGTTCGTTTTAACGAGCAGTACTTCGCTCGTTAGAAACAACCAACGAACGCTCGTTCGTTAGTCTGTTCGTCAGTTTTCTTTTATTGAATTTATTCCGCAATTTTCTCTGATCGTGATTTCTGATCCGATCTTAGTTTTTGTTTATCTTTTCGCTCGTTAGTCGGAATCGGGCGATTCAAGCGCCTAGAGTTTCGTCTCGAAACCCTCTTTCCGCTTAACCAACTCAAACAAGTTTTATCCACTGTAAAATTTGACCTAGTTTCAGATTAGTAAACGAAGCTTCTTTCTTTCGCCGTTTGAGTTCCGTTGCTCTGTTTGATTTGATTCTTTTTGCGAACCGGAGTTCTTAATTTGAACTTTCTGGTCAACCTCTTTTGTTTGAGTTTTGCTTATGCATCACTGCTTGTTACTTATGTATGCTATTGTTTGCTTGCGATAGAACACCCGTAGTGCGAAGCGTGCTACTATGAGTCCCTAGGTTTTGCAGATCGTCAGCAAGGCAAGTAACACTTTGATCATATTCCTTTTGTCACCCAGTTTTTATGCATTAGTTCCAATCCTCAAACATTGCATGATTAGGATGTCATTAACTTATGGGTTGGGAAGTAGTTGACGAGGTAGAACCTATTGCCCTGTTACATTCAAACCCATGGGAGTTACTCGACGCGTTGCTTATATATACTATGCTATGCTCGTAGACGTGGTTTGGGTTTGAGTGAAATACATGACAGATGTGAGCTTTTAAATTAATGGTTCAACTTAAGGTGGCAACTGAATCAAACAACTGGGTGGATTGAGGCACCTGGAGTACCCAGTGTTGCCTGTATTTTTGGAAATCCCGGAGTACCCATGTGATCTTCCTATGGACCGCCACCCAGGCTCAAAGGGAACTGAGATGATTCAAGCTAGAAACTTCCGTGTGCAGCCACAAGCTATTATGGGCTCTAGCATAGTTCAGTAAGTTACGTGAAGCTCTTAAAGAGGCAGATCAGCAGGTAGTGGGATGTAGGTTTGGTATGGTCTGTCCGGAGTAGAGAGTTAATGTTTCTGAAAGACTGTGTCTCGCTCATCCGTTTATCAAACACCCTGTAGTGCGAGAAATCCAACGGAGGAGATCGAGTCTTGTAGGGAAAAGTGCGCATACCTCTGCAGAGTGTACAATCTAATCATGGTTAGCCGTGTCCCCGGTTATGGACAATTCTTGAGTATCTAGTAATTGGGTTATCAAAAGTATCTCATCATGTTTAACTAATATTGCTGGGTTGTTAATCACCTTAATTGGGATTGAGTTGGAGGAACCTTCTCAATGATGTTTCAACTACCATGATAGTAAAATTAAAATCTATTCCTTTGTTGTAGGAAAAAATTGGCTTTTCACAAAACTGTAACCATAGAGCTTTCCACCAGCCAAATATGCATGTAGTGATAGCATTATTCTGTTCTTGCTCTACTGTGTTACTTTGCCAGCATATTCCATGTGCTGGCCCGTTTTCGGGCTGCAACGTATTATATTGCAGACTTTTCAGGCGAGGAGTAAGGTTCGTTAGGTCGTTGCCGTGCAGCTCAGCTATGCTGTTGTAGTTGATGGACTCACTTTATCTTCCAAGCCTTCCGCTGTTATCGTATTAGATGGCCTTAAGCCATATTTTTGTAATGAGTTCTCTTTTGAGACTTTCGATGTGATAAGTGTGTGATTGCTACTCTGCTATAAATCCTTCGAGTACTGTGTGTGTCAGCATTACCGATACAGGGATGACACTGAAGCACAGAGACTTGACCATCTGAGGTCAGGTCGCTACACTACATAACACTTCACCAATATTTGGGCCTATAGGAAGGCATTGGGAAGTAGTAAGTAGATGATGGGTTGCTAGAGTGACAGAAGCTTAAACCCTAGTTTATGCGTTGCTTCATAAGGGGCTGATTTGGATCCACATGTTTCATGCTATGGTTAGGTTTACCTTAATACTTTTGTTGTAGTTGCGGATGCTTGCAATAGAGGTTAATCATAAGTGGGATGCTTGTTCAAGTAAGAACATCACCCAAGCACCGTTCCACCCACATATCAAATTATCAATGTATCGAACGTGAATCATATGAACGTGATGAAAACTAGCTTGACGATATTCCCACGTGTCCTCGGGAGCGCTTTTCCTATTATAAGAGTTTGTTTCGGCTTGTCCTTTGCTACAAAAAGGATTGGGCCACCTTGCTGCACTTTATTTACTTTTGTTACTTGTTGCTCTTTACAACCTATCTTATCACAAAACTATCGGTTACCACTTATTTCAGTACTTGCAGAGAATACCTTGCTGAAAACCGCTTATCATTTCCTTCTGCTCCTCGTTGGGTTCGACACTCTTACTTATCGAAAGGACTACGATAGATCCCCTATACTTGTGGGTCATCAAGACTCTTTTCTGGCGCCGTTGCCGGGGAGTGTAGCACCTTTGGTAGGTGGAATTTGGTAAGGACAAAATTTATATAGTGTGCTGAAATTTACTGTCACTTGTTACTATGGAAAGTAATTCTCCGAGGGGCTTGTTCGGGGTATCTTCACCCTGTCCAGTAGAGCAAAGAGTTGCTCTTCAACCTACTGAACCTATTGGAAATGAAACTTCGTTTGAATTTCCTTCGGATATGATGGAAAAACTGATATCTAACCCTTTTACAGGAGATGGAACAAAGCATCCTGATGAGCACTTAATATATGTGGATGAAGTTTGTGGATTATTTAAGCTTTCAGGTATACCTGATGGTGTTGCTAAGAAGAAGGTTTTCCCTTTATCTTTGAAGGGAGACGCATTGATATGGTATAGGCTATGTGATGATATGAGATCATGGGACTATAAAAGATTGAAGCTGGAATTTCATCGAAAGTATTACCCTATGCATCTTGTTCATCACGATCGCAATTATATATATAATTTCTGGCCTCGCAAAGGAGAAAGCATCGCTCAAGCTTGGGGGAGCTTAAATCAATGTTATATTCATGCCCCAATCATGAGCTCTCAAGAGAAATGATTATTCAAAATTTATATGCTCGGCTTTCTGATAACAATCGCACCATGCTCGATACTTCTTGTGCTGGCTCTTTTATGATGAAGACTATTGAATTCAGATGGAATTTATTGGATAGAATTAAACGCAACTCTGAAGATTGGGACCTCGACGATGGTAAGGAGTCAGGTATGACACCTAAGTTTGATTGTGTTAAATCTTTTATGGATACATATATTTTCTGTAAGTTTAGCACTAAATATGGACTTGACTCTGAGATAGTAGCTTCTTTCTGTGAATCTTTTGCTACTTATATTGATCTCCCTAAGGAGTAGTGGTTTAAATATCATCCTCCCATAGAAGTAAAAGTAGCTACACCTATTAAAGTTGAAGAAAAGACTGTCACTTATAATGATCCTATTGTTCCTACTTCTTATATTGAGAAACCACCTTTCCCTGTTAGAATAAAGGATCATGCTAAAGCTTCAACTGTTGTTTGTAAAAGCAATATTAGAACTTATACACCTCCTAAGCAAGTTAAAGTAGAACCTAATATTGTTATTGTTAAAGATCTCTTATCTGTTAATATTGATGGGCATGTTATTCAGTTCGAAGGTGAAACTGCTAGAATTGCTAAACCTTGTGATAAAGATAAACATAGACATGTGGTAGGCGTGCCTGTTATTTCTGTTAAAATAGGAGATCATTGTTATCATGGCTTATGTGATATGGGTGCTAGTGCTAGTATAATACCTATTGACTTATACAAAGAAATTATGCATGACATTGCACCTGTTGAGTTAGAAGATATTGATGTTACTATTAAACTTGCTAATAGAGATACTATTGCACCAACTGGAATTGTTAGAGATGTTGAAGTCTTGTCTGGGAAAACTAAATATCCTGCTGATTTTCTTGTTCTTGGTTCTCCACAAGATTTGTGAAAAGATTTGTGAGGTTTTCATGGATGACTTTTCCGTCTATGGTTCCTCTTTTGATGATTGCTTGAGCAATCTTGATCGAGTTTTGCAGAGATGTGAAGAAACTAATCTTGTCTTGAATTGGGAAAAGTGCCACTTTATGGTTAATGAAGGTATTGTCTTGGGGCACAAAGTTTCTGAAAGAGGTATTGAAGTTGACAAAGCCAAGGTTGATGCTATTGAAAAGATGCCATGTCCCAAGGACATCAAAGGTATAAGAAGTTTCCTTGGTCACGCTGGATTTTATAGGAGGTTCATTAAGGACTTCTCAAAAATATCTCGGCCTCTGACTAATTTATTGCAAAAAGTTATACCATTTGTCTTTGATGATGATTGTGTAGAAGCATTTGAAATACTTAAGAAAGCATTAGTCTCTGCACCTGTTGTTCAGCCACCTGATTGGAATTTACCCTCTGAAATTATGTGTGATGCTAGTGATTATGCTGTAGGTGTTGTTCTAGGGCAAAGAGTTGATAAGAAATTAAATGTTATTCATTATTCTAGTAAGACTCTAGACAATGCTCAAAGAAATTATGCTACTACTGAAAAAGAGCTTTTAGCAGTTGTATTTGCTTGTGATAAGTTCAAATCTTATATTGTTGATTCTAAAGTAACTATTCAAACTGATCATGCTGCTATTAAATACCTTATGGAAAAGAAAGATGCTAAACCTAGACTGATTAGATGGGTTCTCTTGCTACAAGAATTTGATTTGCATATTGTTGATAGAAAGGGAGCTAAGAACCCCGTTGCAGACAACTTGTCTAGGTTAGAAAATATTCTTGATGACCCACTACCTATTAATGATAGCTTTCCTGATGGACAATTAAATGTTATAAGTACTTCTCATAGTACTCCATGGTATGCTGATTATGCTAATTATATTGTTGCTAAGTTTATACCACCTAGCTTCACATACCAGCAAAAGAAAAAGTTTTTCTATGATTTAAGACATTGCTTTTGGGATGATCCACATCTTTATAAAGAAGGAGTAGATGATGTTATTAGACGTTGTGTACCTGAGCATGAACAGGAACAGATCCTACGCAAGTGTCATTCCGAGGCTTATGGAGGACACCATGCTGGAGATAGAACTGCACATAAGGTATTGCAATCTGGTTTTTATTGGCCTACTCTCTTCAAGGATGCCCGTAAGTTTGTCTTGTCTTGTGATGAATGTCAAAGAATTGGTAATATTAGTAGACGTCAAGAAATGCCTACGAATTATTCACTTGTTATTGAACCATTTGATGTTTGGGGTTTTGATTATATGGGACCTTTTCCTGCCTCTAATGGATACACACATATTTTAGTTGCTGTTGATTATGTTACTAAGTGGGTAGAAGCTATTCCAACTAGTAGTGTTGATCATAACACTTCTATTAAAATGCTTAAGGAAGTTATTTTCCCGAGGTTTGGAGTCCCTAGATATTTAATGACTGATGGTGGTTCACACTTTATTCATGGTGCTTTCCGTAAAATGCTTGCTAAATATGATGTTAATCATAGAATTGCATCTCCTTATCACCCACAGTCAGTGGTCAAGTAGAGTTGAGCAATAGAGAGCTCAAATTAATTTTGCAAAAGACTGTTAATAGGTCTAGAAAGAATTGGTCCAAAAAACTTGATGATGCATTGTGGGCTTATAGAACTGCATATAAAAATCCTATGGGTATGTCTCCGTATAAAATGGTCTATGGAAAAGCATGTCACTTACCTCTCAAACTAGAACATAAGGCATATTGGGCTATTAAAGAGCTTAATTATGATTTTAAACTTGCTGGTGAGAAGAGGTTATTTGATATTAGCTCACTTGATGAATGGAGAACCCAAGCTTATGAAAATGCCAAGTTGTTTAAAGAAAAAGTTAAAAGATGGCATGACAAAAGGATACAAAAGCATGAGTTTAATGTAGGTGATTATGTATTGCTATACAACTCTCGTTTAAGATTTTTTGCAGGAAAACTTCTCTCTAAATAGGATGGCCCCTATGTTATCGAAGAGGTCTATCGTTCCGGTGCCATAAAGATCAACAACTTCGAGGGCACAAATCCGAAAGTGGTAAAAAGTCAAGGAATCAAACATTATATCTCAGGTAATCCCATAAATGTTGACACCAATATTATTGAAACCATAACCCCGGAGGAATACATAAGAGACACTTTCCGGAACGTTTCAGACTCCGAAAAGGAATAGGTATGTGGTACGGTAAGTAAATCGACTCCAAAACAATTTTTAAGGCAATATTTCTCCATTTTGGAATATTTAGAAAAATAGAAAAATAAGTAGCAGTCCGGGAAGGACACGAGGGCCCCACGAGGGTGGTGGGTGCGCCCTACCCCTGGGCACGCCCCCTACCTCGTGAGCACCTCGTGTGCCTTCCGCACTCCGTTTTCTTGCACGTTACGTATTTTGGTCGGTAAAAATTCATTATATAACCTCCCGAAGGTTTTGACTCCCGTATCACACAAATATCCTCTGTTTTCGTTTCGAGTTGTCCCGTTGCAGTTTAAATCAACATGTCTTCCCAGGATTCGGAAGGAGAAAGCTATGTGGTTGATTATGTAGCAAATCCAAAGGTCTATGGAGATGTGGAACATGATGGATGGACCATGGAGGGAGAAGAGGACTATGAACCCAAGGGGAAGGTGGAGACGAGCTCAGATGAAGATGAAGCACCATTACCTCAACTTGGGGACATGCACATGGAGTTCAAAAAGTCAAGCCTCCCTGATAGGGTAAAGAAATCCAAGTTTGAGTTTATCCCTTTTCGTCTCTTGCAGGAAAATAAGCAGGACCTATGCAAAAAGATATTAACCCTGGAGTGGGAGATTGATGATCTGAGGGATCAAAATGCCGTCCTCAAGCGCAAATTAACGGAGAAGCCTAAGCCATCAACTAAGCCAACATCACCACCACCTTCTTCACCGACGAAGGAGACATAATCACATGGGTATGGCCACTCCCCTTGGCAACTGCCAAGCTTGGGGGAGGTGCCCCGGTATTGTATCACAATCACAACTCCTATCTTTACCGTTTTTCTTAGTTCGATCCTATTAGTAGTATCTTGATCTAGTAGAATACAGTTTATGGCATGATCTAGTTTTGAGTTTGCTTTATGATCTCTCTATGTAATCGAGTCCGTGAGCTATATATAATAAAGATTACTGTTGAGTCAAGGGCTTGATTATTTTGCCATGATCTTGGGTGGATAAATGAAAAGAGAAAAAGAATAAAAATAAACAAAAAGTTCATATTGAGCTTATTGAGGGTAATGACTTCACATAGAAAGAGTATGATGATTAAAAGTTGTTGGGAGTTGGCAAGCATACCTTTGGTCATTGTTGCAATTAATAGGAAGTAATAAGGAAAGAGAGGTTTTCACATATAGATATATTATCATTGACATCTTTTATGATTGGGGGCACTCATTAAAATATGACATGCTAAAGAGTTGATGTTGGACAAGGAAGACAACGTAATGAGTTATGTCTTTCTTATATCTGAGATAAAGTATGTTGTCATGGATCCTCTAACTTGTTGAGCTTGTCTTTCCCCCTCATGCTAGCCAAATTCTTAGCACCAAGTAGAAATACTACTTGTGCTTCCAAATACCCTTGAACCAGTTTTGCCATGACAGTCCACCATATCTACCTATGGATTGAGTAAGATCCTTCAAGTAAGTTGTCATCGGTGCAAAGCAATAAAAATTGCTCTAAATATGTATGATTGATTGGTGTGGGAGAAATAAGCTTTATACGATCTTGTGATGTGGAAGTAATAAAAGTGACGGACTGCATAATAAAGGTTCATATCACAAGGGGCAATATAAAGTGACGTTCTTTCGCATTGAGATTTTATGCATCCAACCATAAAAGCACATGGCAACCTCTACTTCCCTCTGTGAAGGGCCTATCCTTTATTATTATCTTCTACCTTATGCAAGAGTCATGGTGATCTTCACCTTTTCTTTTTCATTTTATCCTTTGGCAAGCTCAGCATGTTGGAAAGAACATGATATATATATATATATATCTAATTGGATGTAGGGGAGCATGAACCATTATTGTTGACATTACCCTTGAGGTAAAAGGTTGTGGGGCAAAACTATAAGCCCCTATCTTTCTCTGTGTCCGATTAAAACTCCGTAACCACAAGTATCGCATGAGTGTTAGCAATTATGGAGGACTAAATGATAGTTGAGTATGTGGACTTGCTTTTTAGCTCTGAATAGACTCTTTCCGATGTTATGATAAATTGCAATTGCTTCAATGACTGAGATTATAGTTTGTCGGAGCCCAATAAGGTTTATGATTTATACTTTTGCATTGTGAATAGATCATCACTTGAACATAAGTAATCATATGACAAAATCTATATATATTGTTGTTATGAGAATAATCATGATGCCTTCATGTCCGTATTTTATTTTTATCGACGCCTCTACCTCTAAACATCAGGACATATTTATTGTTATCGGCTTTTCGCTTGAGGACAAGCGAGGTCTAAGCTTGGGGGAGTTGATACGTCCATTTTGCATCATGCTTTTATATCGATATTTATCGCATTATGGACTGTTATTTCACTTTATGTCACAATACTTATGGCTATTCTCTCTTATTTTACAAGGTTTACATAAGGAGGGAGAATGCTGGCAACTGGAATTCTGGGCTGGAAAAGGAGCAAATATTAGAGACCTATTCTGCGCAACTCCAAAAGTCCTGAAACTCCACGGAACATCTTAAAACAAATAAAGAAAAATCCTCGCCAAAGATGAAGGCCAGGGGGCCCACACCCTGCTCACGAGGGTGGGGGCTCCCCCCCCTAGGGCGCGCCCCCTACCTCGTGGGCCCCCTGGTGGCTCTCCGACGTCCATCTTCTCATATATGAAGTCTTTTGATGAGAAAAAAATAGGAAGGAACTTTTCGGGAAGAGACTCCGCCGCCACGAGGCGGAACCTTGGCGGATCCAATCTAGAGCTCCGATAGAGCTGTTCTGCCAGGGATACTTCCCTCCGGGAGGGGGAAATCATCATCATCGTCATCACCAACGCTCCTCTCATCGGGAGAGGGAAATCTCTATCAACATGTTCACCAGCACCATCTCATCTCCAAACCCTAGTTCATCTCTTGTACCCAATTCTTGTCTCAATGTCCGGGATTGGTGCTAGTAGGTTGCTAGTAGTGTTGATTACTCCTTGTAGTTGATGCTAGTTGGTTTATTTGGTGGAAGATCATATGTTCAGATCCTATATACATATTATTACCCCTCTGATTATGAACATGAATATGCTTTGTGAGTAATTACGTTTGTTCCTGACGACAAGGGAGAAGTCTTGCTATGAGTAGTCATGTGAATTTGGTATTCGTTTGATATTTTGATAAGATGTATGTTGTCTAGCCTCTAGTGGTCTTATGTGAACGTCGACTACATAACGCTTCACCATTATTTGGGCCTAGAGGAAGGCATTCGGAAGTAATAAGTATATGATGGGTTGCTAGAGTGACAGAAGCTTAAACCCTAGTTTATGCGTTGCTTCGTAAGGGGCTGATTTGGATACACATGTTTCATGCTATGGTTAGGTTTACCTTAATACTTTTGTTGTAGTTGCGGATGCTTGCAATAGAGGTTAATCATAAGTGGGATGCTTGTTCAAGTAAGAATAGCACCCAAGCACCGGTCCACCCACATATCAAATTATCAAAGTATCGAACGCGAATCATATGAACGTGATGAAAACTAGCTTGACGATATTCCCATGTGTCCTCGGGAGCGCTTTTCCTATTATCAGAGTTTGTTCCGGCTTGTCCTTTGCTACAAAAAGGATTGGGCCACCTTGCTGCACTTTATTTACTTTTGTTACTTGTTGCTCGTTACAACCTATCTTATCACAAAACTATATGTTACCTCTTATTTCAGTACTTGCAGAGAATACCTTGCTGAAAACCGCTTATCATTTCCTTCTGTTCCTCGTTGGGTTCGACACTCTTACTTATCGAAAGGACTACGATAGATCCCCTATACTTGTGGGTCATCAATCATATGTCTTGGATATATATGCACCCTTGCATGCTATCTATCCCTTTTAGGTACTTGGATGAATCAAAATCTATGAGATTGCAAATCACTCACATCTTGAGCAATCTCTACATCACCAAGTCTCTACAACATGGTGGTCGAAGATAAGGAAGCATGAAACCTTTCAACATATCCTTTGACAAAATCTTTATATCAAATTTCATTTGCTATAAAATTCATGACTGCCATTTTGGATACACAAGTGCTCTTCCTTGCAAGACTAAACCATGCAGGTAGATGAACTCAAACTACAAGTGGTGCTCCCAATCATTGATGTGAGCTACATCAACCTTCAGCATCCCACACAAGTTCACCTACATGATCAAGTTCAACACCACCACCCAAGGTACGTTGTTCCATCTTAGAGAAGCTTTACCCCAAGTCATAGGTAAAAGCAACTCAACAAGATGCGAATACATCAAATGCTTAAACGAAAAAAATGGTAACCCCATTTTAATCTTAAACGATGAGTATGACCTATGATCAAATGTTCTCACTTGACTCCTGAGTCAATATACTCTAACATAGGTGACTTTGTCGCCGACCAATTCTAGATGAAGTTCTATAGTGCTTCTCTGTGTTCTTGAGTTTGTCTCTTGCATATTTGTTCCTCTTCATCTAGATATATTTTCTTTTCTCTGTTTTGTTCTGCATTCCCTGCATCCAATTCATTGTAAATACTTCAGTTAATTCCTTGCAAATCTTTGTGAGATCTTATTTGCCTAGTGAGCTGAGATGACAAATGTTCTTTCCGTGTTGAACTCGGACACACCGGTTTGCCTCTTTCGGTCAAACGGAACCATCTCGGTGCCACCGAAGAAAACAACTCGGTGTTACCGATTTCAATGCTGAGAAAACACTTTGCCATTTGCATCCTGCATATTTACACCAGCTCCACTCAATGATTCTTGTCCTCTACCTACATCACATTCTATATGCTGCTTTGCTCTATGACCCAAGGACCAAACCTAGTTTGACTCACACTCCAGAAGATCCCTTCTTGGAAATTGATGTCAAAGGGGGAGAGAGAGAGATCACATCAATGCTTAATCACTTCACAAGGGGGGAGTACTTGAAAGGTGGAGAATGCTTAATCACATCAAAGAGCCCTAGATGCTTGGTATTTAAGAGGAGAAAAGTCACATGTCTTTAAAAGGGAAAGACATGCCAGTTTGCGCTATGTATCTGTGTGATCTGATTTGTTTTGCTCTGATTTTGTTTTCCCTATATTCTCCCATTATCCTATGTAAGATTCACAGGAAAAAAACTTCTAATGGAAGGAAATCTTTGAATTTATTTCATATCTCTACCCTTGGGGACAAGTCTATATACAATAGAGTACCTAGTACTCACTCTCTACATGTCATCCCAATCTTGGTACTCTTGTGGTTTGCTATTCTTGCTCTATTTAGTAGATTTTTCTGTGTTATCTAACCTTTTTTACTCAGGTTCCTCTCTTCCAAAGCTTCTTCAAGACCACAAGGTAAGTATATGCATCACACACATGTGCATGATGATCTCTTACTGATGTACATATTGTTTGCAAGAAGGACTCATGAACATGAAGGTACAATTCCTATATTCTCATCATTTGCTCTGATGCATATAGCCAAGATACATGTAACACATTGCTCGCTCTGTCATGGTTATGCAGTCACATGCTCTTATATTCCATATTTACATGATTGCATACATGTAGGGGGAGCCTATGCATGTTACTTATAGCTTTACTTTCTATTCTTTATATCTTTATCTAAAGCTTTGATGTATGTTGTCATCAATTACCAAAAAGGGGGAGATTGAAAGCACAAGTGCTCTCTGGGTGGTTTTGGTAATTAATGTCAACATATCTCTTGTTGGACTAATGTTTTATCTAGTATATTTCAGATAAGTTCAACAAATGGAGTGGCATGGACAAGAGGATGTGGAACCCCTGCAAGATGCTAAGAACAAAGGATTGGCAAAAGCTCAAGACTCTACATTTTCATTTTAGTGATCCAAGATCACATTGAGTCCATAGGAAAGCCAATACTATTAAAAGGGGATGAGGTGTTGCTTAATGGTTTGCTTGGTCAAAGTGCTTAGTGATATTCTCCAAAGCCCTCAACCACTTTCTCATATCCACATATGTCCCAAACCAAAAGTCAAACTCGGCCCCACCGATTTGATCTATCTGGCGCCACAGAGTTCACTTGACATAGCCACTGCCAGAAACCCTAATTAGTTCAATCTCACTGATGAGATCCCGGTCTCACCGAGATGGGCTTGTAAACTATCTATTACCTGTTGCAATTATTTCGGTCCCACCGAGATAAGCAATCGGTCCCACCGAGTTTGCCTGACCAACTCTCTGTTTAGATTATTACCAAAATCGGTCCCATCGAGTTTGTGTAATCGGTCAAACCGAGTTGAGGTTTACCCTAACCCTAGCACATCGGTCCCACCGAAAAGCCAAATGTTCACATTTTGAACTAAATCGGTCTGACTGAGTTTAACGATTCGGTCCCACCGAGTTTGGTGATTTGTGTGTAACGGCTAGATTTTGTGTGGAGGCTATAAATACCTCTCCACCCACTCTTCATTCGAAGAGAGAGCCATCAGAACGTGCCTACACTTTCAGCATACATTTTCTGAGAGAGAACCACCTACTCATGTGTTGAGACCAAGATATTCCATTCCAACCACAAGAATCTTGATCTCTAGCCTTCCCCAAGTTGCTTTCCACTCAAGTCATCTTTCCACCAAATCCAAATCCGTGAGAGAGAGTTGAGTTTTGGGGAGACTATCATTTGAAGCACAAGAGCAAGGAGTTCATCTTCAACACACCATCTATTACCTTTTGGAGAGTGGTATCTCCTAGATTGGTTAGGTGTCACTTGGGAGCCTCCAACAAGATTGTGGAGTTGAACCAAGGAGTTTTTAAGGGCAAGGAGATCCCCTAGTTTGTGAAGATCTACTCTAGCAAGGCAAGTCCTTCATCGATGATGGCCATGGTGGGATAGACAAGGTTGCTTCTTCATGGACCCTTCGTGGGTGGATCCCTCCGTGGAATCGCGTAACCGTTACCCTTTGTGGGTTGAAGTCTCCATCAACGTGGATGTACGATAGCACCACCTATCGGAACCACGCCAAAAATCTTCGTGCCTCCAATTGCGTTTGCACACTCCAATCCCATCCCTTTACATTCTTGGAACTTGCGTGCTTTACTTTTCGCCGCTCATATACTCTTGTCATGCTTGCTTGAAATGTATTGTGAATGTTGAAACTTGTTCTAAATCTCTACCTTAACTAGAAGAAAATAAAAATTGCCAATTTTATTTGTTAAGAGTCTATTCACCCCCCTCTAGACACCTCTTCTCGATCCTTTCAATTGGTATGAGAGCATTGGTCTCCATTGCCTTGGTTTAATCGCCATTGGAGGAAGGTGGATGAGTCTACGTTGGGTATTCTTAGATGTAGAGTGCCTATACTTGATGGAGAGTTCTTTCATGAGTGGAAAAATGAGATGCTTGTGATTTTCAATGAATATCATTTGAACAAGTACATTACTAGCCCTTGTGCACCTCATGTTGTTCCTTTGCATCCTACCCTTGATGAGTCTATTGACATGATTCACAACCTTAGAGCTGTTAATCTTATCACTAGAGGTTTTCCTAGAAATTTGCTTGGTTGCTTGCCTACTCTTGATTGTGCCTACACCATATGGAGATTTCTTGAGGAAAGATTTCCAAACTATTCCTTGCAAAACCTAGATGAAATTCTTCATAAGTCCATTGCCTTGAGTAAGATGAATTCCAATGATCCTAAGTTTGGTGATTGTCTATTTGAGCTTACTAACCTCATGCGTGCCAAAGGAGATGTTGGAATCATTAGCAATATCATCTCCGAAGCCACTAGAATTCATAAAGATGATTATTGTGATGATCATTTATCTAATGAATCACTCTCTCTAGGAATTGATCCATCACAAGACGATGTTGAACAAGGATACTATGATAAGGATGATGATAGTGAATTTGATCTCGACGAGTCTATGAGACACTTTGGTCTTATGGCTAATCTTCGCGGCTACATGGCTAGAGGAAAGGAATGGGTTCTTGATAGTGGATGTACCGATCACATGACCAGAGATAAGGATATGTTTCGTGAGCTTGCTGAAAACGACGGCCCTCAAAAGTATGTCACCTTTGGTGATAACTCAAAGGGTAAGGTAGTTGGCCTTGGTAAGGTGGCCATCTCACATGATAGCTCCATACAAAATGTTATGCTCGTTGAATATCTTGGCTACAATTTACTTTCCGTATCTAGACTTGCTGACTTTGGCTTCAATGTCCTATTTACTGAAGTAGATTGCCAAGTGTTTCGTAGAGATAATCACAATATGGTCTTTACCGGTATACGTAGAGGTGATCTTTACATTGTAGATTTCTCTAAAAAGGCTCAGCCTAGAACTTGCTTAATTGCTAAATCCTCCAAAGGCTGGTTGTGGCATAGGAGATTAGGTCACGTGGGCATGCGAAATCTTGATAAGCTAATTAAAGGTGACCATATCCTTAGAGTGAAAGATGTTATATTTGACAAGGATAGATTGTGCAGTGCTTATCAAGCAGGAAAACAAGTTGGAGGAAGTCACCCTGTGAAGAACATTATGACCACGAGAAGACCGCTCGAGCTACTTCATATGGATCTCTTTGGTCCCAATGCCTACAAAAGTCTCGGTGGAAACTCATTTGATCTAATTATAGTTGATGATTCTTCAAGATTTATGTGGGTGTTCTTTCTTGATGATAAATCGCAGGTCCAAAAGATCTTCAAGATCTTTGCTAGGAAGGCCCAATATCAAGTTGAAGTGAAGATCAACAAGGTTCGAAGCGACAATGGAACGGAGTTCAAGAACGCAAATGTGGATACCTTTCTGGACGAAGGAGGGATTTCACATGAGTTCTCGGCTACGTACATGCCTCCAAAAAATGGAGTTGTTGAGAGTAAGAACCGGACTCCTATTGAAATGGTGAGAACGATGCTTGATGAGTATAAGACGCCAAAACACTTTTGGGCGGAAGCAGTTGAGATACCTTGTCATGCAACAAATTGCTTGTATCTTCACAAGCTACTCGGGAAGACAACATACGAGCTTCTTACCGGTAACAAACCCCAAGTTGGATACTTTCTGGTATTCGGCTCAAAGTGCTACATTCTTGATAAGCATCGTCGTTCTAAATTTTATCCAAGATCTCATGAGTGATTCCTACTTGGTTATGGATCAAACTCTCACACTTACTGTGTCTGCAACAATTTCACTCGAAAGGTCGAGGAAACGGTAGATGTGAAGTTTGATGAATCTAACCGCTCGCAAGTAGAACAATTGCCAATTGACGTAGGTGACAAAGAACCTTCGGAAGCAATCCAAGACTTGTCTATTGGCAAAATTCATCCAACGGAGGTGAAGTAAAGTACCTCGTCCGTCCAAGTGGAAGCTTCTACCTCACGTCAAGGTGAACCAAGAATTGACATGGAAGCATCCACATGTGGGACATGGAAAGATCAAGATAACGAGGAAGTACACCAAGATGGAACTCATCAACCCCCTTCTCCACCTAGACAAGAGAACGATAACGTCAATAATGAAGAAGGCCAAGAAGAAGAAAAAGATGATGTAGAAGATGTTCCACCCCGACCCAAGCAAAAGCTCTCACGAGTTCGAGCAAGAGTCTCAAGAGACCATCTCGTCGAGCAAATCTTCAATGACATCCAAACCGGGAGAATCTCTCGCTCTAATACTCGTTTTGCAAATTTTTGTGAACATTTTTTATTCATCTCTAGCATTGAACCCATGAAGGTTGAAGAAGCATTGGAAGATCCGGATTGGATAAATGCCATGCATGAAGAGCTACACAACTTTGAGAGAAACCAAGTGTGGACATCAGCCGAGAAGCCCGACAACAACCACAACATCATCGGTACCAAATGGGTGTTTCACAACAAGCAAGACGAAGATGGACAAGTCGTTCGCAACAAAGCCCGTCTCGTCGCCCAAGGCTATACTCAAGTCGAAGGTATGGACTATGGTGAAACATATGCCCCCGTTGCTAGACTTGAGTCCATCCGCGTCTTACTTGCCTATGCTAATCACCATGATATCACCTTGTACCAAATGTACATTAAAAGTGCTTTTATAAATGGTGAAATTGAGGAGGAAGTATATGTTAAACAACCTCCCGGCTTTGTTAATCCTAAGAACCCCGATCATGTTTACAAACTTCACAAAGATCTTTATGGTCTTAAACAAGCTCCTAGAGCGTGGTATAAGTGCTTGAGCAAGTTCCTTATTGAGAAAGGCTTTGAGATTGGAAAAATTGATTCTACTCTTTTTACTAAAAGGGTTAATGGTAAATTATTTGTGTGCCAAATTTATGTTGATGATATTATATTTCGTTCGACTAACCCTAATTTTAGTGAAAAGTTGGGAAAGCTAATGTCGGAGAAGTTTGAGATGTCTATGATGAGTGAACTCAAGTTCTTCCTTGGTTTGCAAATCAAGCAAACTAAGGAGGGTACCTTTGTTTCCCAAACAAAGAATACTAAGGACTTATTCAAGAAGTTCAACATGCAAGAAAGCAAAGGTATAAAAACTCCCATGCCTACTAGTGGACATCTTGACTTGACCAAGGATGGCAAACTGGTTGACCAAAAGGTTTATCGTTCTATGACTGGTTCATTGTTATATCTATGTGCCTCCCGTCCCGATATTATGCTAAGTGTGTGCATGTGTGCACGATATCAAGCGGCCCCCAAAGAATGTCATCTTAAGGCTGTGAAAAGGATAGTGAGATACCTAATTCATACACCAAATTTTGGCATTTGGTATCCTAAGAGGTCTTCTTTTGATCTTGTTGGCTATTCCGACTCAGACTATGCTGGTGACAAGGTTGATAGAAAATCCACTTCGGGTACTTGTCAATTTCTTGGTAGATCTCTTGTGTCTTGGTCCTCCAAGAAACAAAACTAGGTATCCTTATCCACCGCCGAAGCGGAATACATTGCCGCCGGTTCATGTTGTGCTCAATTACTTTGGATGACCCAAACTCTTAAAGATTATGGGATATATGTGAAACATGTTCCATTGCTTTGTGATAATGAAAGTTCTATTAAGATTGCTCACAATCCCATGCAACATTCTCGAACTAAGCATATTGAAGTTCGTCATCATTTCATTCGAGATCATGTGGGCAAAGGGGACATTGATCTTAAGCATGTTCGTACCGATCAGCAATTGGCAGATATATTCACCAAATAGCTTGATGAGAAAGTATTTTGCCGTTTGAGAGGTGAATTGAACATCATTGATGCTTCAAACTTGGAGTAGAAACGCCATTTGGATACATGCAAGGCATGAGCCTTTGACTAATCCTTTATAATTCTCTTATGATAATGATCATATGTCTTGGATATATATATATATGCACCCTTGCATGCTATCTAACCCTTGTAGGTACTTGGATGGATCAAAATCTATGACATTGCAAATCACTCACATCTTGAGCAATCTCTACATCACCACGTCTCTACAACATGGTGGTTGAAGACAAGGAAGCATGAAACCTTTCAACATATCATTTGACAAAATCTTTATGTTGGGGTTCAGGAACGACACCTATGGGATCACAGGGAATCCCTACTACGGTTCCTGGGGCGTGGGGCTGTAAAAAGAGCGGGTTTAGAAGATCAATGCGGGGGGGAGTTTATCCAGGTTCAGGCCGCAAATCGTGCGTAGTACCCTACTCCTGCTGGCTTGTGTTTATCTAGTGTTCTTGGACTAGCTACAAAGCGTGTAGGGTCCAAAAAGTCTGAATCCTCTCACAGTACGCCGCGGGCCTCCTTTTATAGTCAAAGGGGCTGCCACTATGGCACACAGGAGGTGGAAGTTGTACAGTAGTCGAGTTTATCGCCTGACATCATGGGACAAAACACATTAAATGCGCTACTTAGGTGTCCTCTTGCTTTATCGAGGCCGGTAACGAAGCCCGTCCCGTCCGTCCCTGCTTCGCCTTGCCCCAACACGCGTCCAGGCCAACAAGGCATGCAGCGCCATGTAGGCTGGTAGGTTGCTGAGCTGGCGTGGTGGCAGGGTCTTCACAAAGATCTGCATGCCACCATGTAGGTGCTTGACTGGTTGGCTTAGGAGCCACGTACTGCCACGTGGGTACCTGCTTAGTTGGTGGGTCGGCCGCTGAGCTGGGGTGGCGACGGGGCAGCAAGGCCTTGTCGCGGTCTTGCTGATCTTCCCGACAAGGGTCTTGCCGGGGCCTTGTGGGCGCCCTCGGCAAGAGTCTTGTCGGGGCCTCGTGGGTATCTTTGGCAGGAGCCTTGCCGGGACCTCGTGGGCATCCTTGGCAAGGAGCCTTGCTGTTGTCTTGTTTCTTGGTTCCTATCCAGGCCTCGCAGGCCCTTTGTCTTCTGTCCTGCCAAGCGCGGCCGCAGGCGTGTGGCTGCAACTACCCGCGCACAAGTAAATGGGTACAAAAAGGACCCCTACTTTTGTACACTGACAGGAGCCCCCGGGCCTGGGTCACATATAAGCGCGGAGCGTTATTGGGCTAGGCCCAGAATGGTGCGCGGGCGCGCTTGCGGCGTAGTTTTACCATAGTAACTCCCTCGCCAGTTGCGCTTCCCCACGACTCGTGTAGAATGCGTGACGTAGGGGTCGTGCATGGGGCGGTTGTGACGCGCTTGCGTCACATCGTGGTAAATGGTAAAGAGGCAGCCCGCGCCTTCCCCATAAAAAGAGGAAAATGCAGGGGCGTGGCTCATTTACTAAGTGGACTCGGGTCATGGCTTTCAAGGCGCCCACGCCCCACGATCATGGGGTGGAAAACAGTAGCTTCACTTGTCTTCTCGATTCTGGCCTGCTCACCACATGTCCCCCATGCCCCAAGGAGGGTAGGCGGCGGACGTGGAGGGCATGGGCCTTAATGGCGAGGCAAGAAACCGGGTCGCCGTTGATTGGAGCAGCGGTTCGGTCCCTATTCCGTGCGCCACTAGTGGCCGGATTGGTTAAGTGGGGCAGCCAAGCCCCAGCCCCAGCCCCGCCCCTTTATAACAAGGGGAGGGGGATGGTACCCTTCAATCCTCCAACATCCATCTCCTTCCATCCCTTCGCTATAGCGAGAGGGCGTGTCGGTGCTCCGATGGCAGCGACGAGAGTCTCTCCTCGACAGCGTCCCCCCTCCCCAAGAGCTCGTGGCGGCAGAGCCGGCCGTGATAGGAAGAGGGAGGGGGCGTGACCGAGGCTGCCGTGGCGCTCGGGGGAGAGGAGGACGGGGCAGCGCACCGGTCGCACCTCCGCCAGCGGCTCTTCCCCCAATGGAGGGCCATGTCATAGACCAGCCCCGCGAATTCTTCATCAGGATGCACCAGCCAGTGCACGGTCACCTTCGTCTCCCCACTCCGTTCGCTTGGGAGATGGAGCTCGACCCGCTACAAGCCTTGAGGCTGCATATGAGGGGCTGCGGGAATGGAGGCATGCAGGTCGATGTCGACTTCCCTGCCCCTCATGTCATGTATCTCTGTCGCGGGTGGATAGCCTTCACCCGTGCCCATAGCCTGTCGAAGGGGCTCGTCCTCCACTTCAAATTGATGGAGAACGGCCTACTCTCCGTCAAGGTTTTTGGGCACTTGGGAACTCACTTAAGGTGCTGCGTGGAGAGCTCCACTGACGACGAAACCTCCTCCTTGAGCGGGAGTGACGAGGAGGATAGCAACATCGGCAATGAGGGCGTCAGGTGGGAGGACGCCGACTCCGACTGACTGCGCCGCCCTCCTCCCTCAGCCACACACCCTGCCGAGGGTCTTCCTCATCAAGCTCTCCATCGGCGCGTTCCCTGCCACTTCCTTTTTGCCTTCACCTGCCGCACCTTGTAATCCCCTTGATCATGTTTACATTCCGTATGAGTTGTACTTGTTTGCAACGTATTAATGAAAAAGTGAAAGTGCAACACTCCCTAGGTGGTTTTGGTAATTCCTAACAACATATAGCTCATTGAGCTAATGCTATTTCAATATTAATATCTCAGGAAAGCTCAATGATTGGCATGGCATGGATGAGAAAAGTGGACCCCTCAAAATGCTAAGGACAAAGGATTAGTCAAGCTCAAAGCTCAAGACTCTATATTTTCTATTTTAGTGATCCAAGATCACATTGAGTCTATAGGAAAAGCCAATACTATCAAGGAGGGATGAGGTGTTGCTTAATGAGGTTCTTACTCAAAATGCTTCGTGATATGCTCAAAAACCCTCAACTACTTTCTCACATCCACATATGACCTAAACCAAAAGTAAAACTCGGCCCCACTGAGGGAGTCCTGAATTAGGGGGTGTTCGGGTAGCCGGACTATACCTTCAGCCGGACTCCTGGACTATGAAGATACAAGATTGAAGACTTCGTCCCGTGTCCGGATGGGACTTTCCTTGGCGTGGAAGGCAAGCTTGGCGATGCGGATATTCAAGATCTCCTACCATTGTAACCGACTCTGTGTAACCCTAACCCTATCCGGTGTCTATATAAACCGGAGGGTTGTAGTCCATAGGCAATCAACTCCATACACAACAATCATACCATAGGCTAGCTTCTAGGGTTTAGCCTCCTTTATCTCGTGGTAGATCTACCCTTGTACTACCCATATCATCAATATTAATCAAGCAGGAGTAGGGTATTACCTCCATCGAGAGGGCCCGAACCTGGGTAAAACAAAGTGTCCCCTGTCTCCTGTTACCATCCGGCCTAGACGCACAGTTCAGGACCCCCTACCCGAGATCCGCCGGTTTTGACACTGACACCCACCGATTCTTTCTATCTGGCGCCACCGAGTTTCAAATGTCATAGCCACTGCCACAAACCCTAGGCAAATCGGTCTCACCAATAGGGATCTCGGTCTCACCGATAGGGATCTCGGTCTCACCGAGATGGGGTTGTAATCTCTCTATTTCCCTTCGTAACATTTCGGTCTCACCGAGATGAGCGATCGGTCCCACCGAGATTGCAATGTAAACTCTCTGTTTTCCCTTCGTAACGTTTTGGTCTCACCGAAATGAGCGATCGGTCCCACCAAGTTTACTTGACAAACTCTCTGGTTAGCTTATTACCAAAATCGGTCTCACCGAGTTTGCATAATCGATCTCACCGAGATTACGTTATGCCCTAACTCTAATTATATCGGTCCTATCGAGTTGCATGTCGGTCCCACCGAAAACCCTAACGGTCACTAGCTTTGCTAAATCGGTCCGAACGAGTTTAACCATTCGGTCCCACCGAGTTTGGAAAGTTATATGTAACGGTTAGATTTTGTGTGGAGGCTATATATACCCCTCCACCTCCTCTTCATTCATGGAGAGAGCCATCAGAACAAACCTACACTTCCAACCTATATTTTCTGAGAGAGAACCACCTACACTTGTGTTGAGACCAAGATATTCCATTCCTACCATATGAATCTTGATCTCTAGCCTTCCCCAAGTTGCTTTCCACTCAAATCCTATTTCCACCAAATTCATATCCTGTGAGAGAGAGTTGAGTGTTGGGGAGTCTATCATTTGAAGCACAAGAGCAAGGAGTTCATCATCAACACACCATTTGTTACTTCTTGGAGAGTGGTGTCTCCTAGATTGGCTAGGTGTCACTTGGGAGCCTCCGACGAGATTGTGGAATTGAACCAAGGAGTTTGAAAGGGCAAGGGGATCGCATACTTCATGAAGATCTACCGCTAGTGAGGCAAGTCCTTCGTGGGCGATGGCCATGGTGGGATAGACAAGGTTGCTTCTTCGTGGACCCTTCGTGGGTGGAGCCCTCCTTGGACTCGCGCAACCGTTACCCTTCGTGCGTTGAAGTCTCCATAAACGTGATGTACGATAGCACCACCTATCGGTACCATGACAAAATATTCGTGTCTCCAATTGCGTTTGAATCCTCCAAACCCTTCCCTTTACATTCTTGCAAGTTGCATGCTTTACTTTCCGCTGCTCATATACTCTTTGCATGCTTGCTTGAATTGTGTTAAGATTGCTTGACTTGTTCAAAGTTGCTAAAATCTGCCAAGAACTAAAATTGGGAAAAGGCTAGATTTTTATTTGGTCAAGTAGTCTAATCACCCCCCTCTAGACTTACTTTCGATCCTACAAGTGGTATCAGAGCATTGGTCTCCATTTGCATTGATTCTCATAGCTTTTGGAAGTCATAGCCTTGGTTTCACAACCTAGGAGAGAATGGCATCTAGCGAGGGAAATTACCACCGTAGAGGTCCTTACTTTGATGGTACTAATTTTGCTAGTTGGAAGCATAAGATGAAAATGCATATTCTTGGACATAACCCCGCCGTTTGGGCTATTTTGTGTGTTGGCTTGCAAGGTGAATTCTTTGATGGGAGAGAACCGAATCGTGAAGCTACCGTGGAAGAGTTGAAGATGTTGCAATACAATGCTCAAGCTTGTGATATCCTCTTCAACGGATTGTGTCCCGAAGAATTCAACAAAATCAGCCGTCTTGAGAATGCAAAGGAAATTTGGCATACTTTGATTGATATGCATGAAGGTAACGACTCCGTCAAGGAATCCAAGTTGGATGTGCTTCAAAGTCAACTTGACAAGTTCAAAATGAAGGATGGTGAAGGTGTCGCTGAAATGTACTCTAGGCTTGCTCTTATCACAAATGAGATTGCCGGCTTAGGAGGTGAAGAGATGACCGACAAATTCATCATCAAGAAGATCCTAGGTGCCTTGGATGGAAAATACGATACCGTATGCACATTGATCCAAATGATGCCAAATTACAAAGATCTCAAGCCAACGAAAGTCATTGGAAGAATTATTGCTCATGAGATGTCACTCAAGGATAAGGAGCAGCTCCATAACAAGTCAAATGGTGCTTACAAAGCCTCATGTGAAGCTCCCACATCATCAAGTGAGAAACAAACCTTCAATGAAGAATTGAGCCTAATGGTGAAGAACTTCAACAAGTTCTACAAGAATAGAAGCAAAGAGAGAAGTTCCAAGTCAAGGTTCTACAATGACAAAAGATCTTCTAGTCGAGAGCGAAACTGCTACAATTGTGGAAGACCCGGACACTACTCCAATGAGTGTACGTCTCCCCACAAGAGAAGAGAAGATTCTCCCAAAAGAAGAAGAAGAGAAGAATCACCATCGAGGGAGAGAAGAAGTAGGGATGATCGTTATGAACAAAGACCCTCTCAGAGAAGCAAGGATTCAGAAAGGAAGGACAAGTCATCAAGGAGCTACACAAAATGAAGACATCAAGCTCATGTGGGTGAATGGGTATCCGGCTCCAACTCCGACAGTCACTCCGAGAGAAGCTATCACTCCGACTCCGAATATACTCAAGATGAAGGTGTTGCCGGTCTAGCACTTGTGTCAACCAACTCCTACGACATATTTGATTCACCAAATGAAGGAATTGGAAGATGCTTCATGGCCAAAGGTCCAAAGGTATCACACCCCGATTATGTTGATTTCAATAGTGATGAAGATGACTTGTTAGGTGATGATGATTTACTTGTTGACAACTCTAGTGATGAATACTATGATGAAATGTCAATTAATCATGCTAATCAAGATGAAACAAATGACAATGATAAGGAGAAGATTGAGTCTCTAACTAAAGAACTAAACACTCTTAAGTTAGCTCATGAAACTATCTTAGGAGATCATCGAGAAATTTTAAGGACTCATGAGAAATTACGTTTTGAGAAGCTCAATCTTGAGCAAGAGCATGAGTTCTTAAAGGCAATCAATGATGATCTTAGCAAGAAAAGTTCTTCTTACATTGCCAAGCGTTTACTCTTATCCACTTACATGCCTCAAGTCAAGTCTAGTAACAAGAACAAGAAGGATTCTTCCTCTAGTAGTAACAATAATCATGCTAAATCCAATGTTGTTGCTTCTAGTAGTTCTCTTGATTCCACCAATGATTCTCTTAGCCAAGTTACACTTGAGCAAGAAAATAGCTTATTGAAGGGAATCATAGAGAAAGGTGTTTACTAGAGCCTTGCCGGGAGTAAGCAATTCGAGGAAATTGTACGCAAGCAAGGAAGGCACCGGAAGAATCAATGTATTGGTTTTGAACGAAAGTTCAATGCCAATGGAGTTGAGTGGGAAGAAGATCAATACCCCAAGACGAAGTTCGTTCCTTAACAAGAGAAGTATGATCCTACTTCTTTCAAAGGGACACAAGCTCAAGATGATCTTCCACCACAAAACCACAAGCAAAAAGGCAAGGACAAGCTTCAAGAGGAAATTGATGCATTTGAAGAAGCTCCTAAGGCCTTGGTCAAGTGGGTTCCCAAGACTACATCAAGTTCCACTTCATCAAGTACAACTACAACTCCGAGGATTCCCATCAAGATGGTGTGGATTCCGAAGAAGAATAACTAGAGAGTTCTTGAGGGTGACTCCGCCAACATACTTCACTCTTATCATTTTGGCAAGAACAAGTGCAATCAACTTCCACATCTTGCACTAGTTCAAGGAGTCACAAACCCTCTTGTTGGTAAGACAAGGGACAAGGTAACCTAATGCTCTCATAGACATCATCTTGTGTGTGCATCACTCTATGTCTATGGATATCCTTGTTTGTTCCTTGTGGGACTAACCCGTGTAGGTATTGAAAGTGCAACTCACTCCAAAGGATAACTCCGAATGATCTACATCAACTTAGAGTATCCACATCTTCAACACCTACATGAAGTCATCATCGACAAAACCCAAGGTTAGTTCATCCCTCTTAGGGGGGATATCACATCTAGGGGGAGCTTTACTCTAAGAATTGAGTTAAAGCAACTCTAATGGTTTGAACACAACAACGCTTTATGTAAAAGTGGTAACTCCACTTATTCTTAAACGATGAGTATGACCTATGATCAAATGTTCTCATTTGACTCCTAAGTCAATATACTCATATATAGATGACCTAGTCATCGCCAGTTGCTTCATAGATGCTAGAATTGTTTGTGCATGCGTTGCCACATATTTCATTTGTCATTTTATTGTGTGAGCATGTTGGTTGCATAATTTACTCATTCGAGGACATCCACTTGTTGTTTTGATTGATTGGTTTCCTTTTCTTTTAGCCAAGTGGATGGACAAGAATGCCTAAGAACCTTCTCTAGCTATCTATGCTTTTCTCGTCTCAAACTCTATTCATGCTGCAACACAAAGTTTGATCAAGTCAGATTCGAACCACTCTGTGTGAGGAGCACTCGGAGTCCCTGATTCGGCATAGACGTAAACTACCAAAACTTCTTTGTGTGTTTTGGTCTGACCGATTCATCCATTTTGATCATACCAAGATCACTAAGTCGATCTAGGTTTTCAATCTTGGTGCAACCGATTTGAACTTTTCGGTCACATCGAGTTTCAGTAACTGCTTGCAGTTATGAATCTCGATGCCACCGAGTTGTTCCACTCGGTCACACCAACAGGGTCGGGCTATATATATCCACGGGTCAAATTTTGGAAAACTTTCCAAACCTCCTCGCCCGCGCTTACCCTGCTCTGCCTCCCTGGGTCTCCGGATCATCCTCCTCGTCGCCAGCCACCTCCTGTCGCTGGTCTCCACCGCCGTCAAAGGGATCGTCTCCGCCATTGCCGCCGTAGCAAGTTCATCGCCGAACTAGGGTATGGACTTGAACTTTGTGCTGTTCTAACTCCGATTCCTCCGCACATTGCTTTGCCATGTATCTTGCCACGATTGAGATCATTCTATCCATCGAAAACACTCCGTAGTTTAGTCATGAATTGAAAATTTAGGATTAGGTTTCTGCCGAAACCATCTCGGACCGACCGAGTTGATGAAATCGGTTCCACCAATTTGGCTCAGGCCATTGCACATGTGATTCTCGGTCTGACCGAGAATTGCAAATTGGTGTGACCGAGTTCAGCACTTAGTGAAACCCTAGCAGTCTCGGTGCCACCGAACTGTGATTCGGTCTGACCGACTTCACTAGTTTAGGTTCCAAAAACTGCTTCGGTATCACCGAGTTTGCAAATCGGTAGATCCAAAATGCTTTCTGTGGAAAACTAAAACTAAGTTTTTAACTAATTCTTTTGCAAAAACCTCTGTACTTTGTGATGCTCATCCACTCTACCTCATCTATAATATATTCACAGGGTCTGATGTGAGTGTTTGCATCATGTCAGATCAGAGTGACAGTCAGAACAAGTCTGAGGAACAGGTTCACGTGAGTGAGGGCACCAGTCCCTCTAGTAGCTCAGATGATGGAAGCAGGAGCACACCCAACAATCTGCCAATGGCTGCCACAAGGGCCAGCAAGACAAGAACCTCAGAGTCAGAGGATGAGGACTATGTGGCTGAGGAAGAAGAAACCACCTCAAAGAGGAAAGTGCTCAAAAAGTAATATGGCACAGCTGCTGCCACCAAGCCAGGGATGAAGCAAAAGGTTCCTGCCAAGAGAGCTCCAATGTCTAAAGCCAGAACATCTACTCAAGAGACTTTGGGATCTGCACCCAAAGAGCAGGTTGTGGCAGAAAAGAAAAGGAAGGAAAGGGTCAAGAAGACCACTGCCAGAGTGCTTGGGAGATCTTCAATCATGAAAGACTCTAAAGAAGAGGAAGAGGATGCAGCACCAGCACCCAAAGCTCAAAATCTTATGGGAGATGCCATAAGATCAGGGGCTGCTCCATCTAAGCCCAAAGGAACTCCTAAGCCAGTTGCTCCAAAATGCACAACTACACCCAAGAGGAACACCAGGAACATCCCAGCAGCAGAGAAGAACAAGGCCCCAATGCCTGAAGCTGCAATGGAAGAAGAAGATGATTCTGTTGTCTTGAGGAAATTGAAGCCAAAAATTCCAGATCACAAAGATGCTCATCGAGTTGCAGAGAACATGAAAGTCAGGAAGGACTTTGGTCTAAGGCTACGGAGAGAGTCTGATCCATATGCCACCAGGAGAAGGACTGTTGTGGACTACAGGTTCCATACAAAGGAACAACAAGAATTCTATGAGACCATCTTGCTTGACAAGAAGCCCATAGTGTGTGACATGAGATGAGTCGATTGGTCATTCATTGAGGAAAATGAGGATCACTTCCTTGGTGTATACGACAGCTTCAAGGCGTGTGGAGTTGATGAGTTTGTGGCTCAAAAGCTCACAAAATGGAATGATGAGCTCATCATGTAGTTCTACTCCACAGCTCACTTCTACCCAGATGGAAGGGTTGTTTGGATGTCTGAAGGTACTAGGTACCAGTCCATAGTTGCAGAATGGGCTAAGTTGATCAATGCCCCAGAAGAGAGTGAAGATGACTTGGATGTCTATGCCAAGAAGAAGAAGGATCACAACACCATGGCACACATGTACAAGGAGATCCCAGATGCTGCTCTTGAGACACACAAGTTTGGATCTATACATTACCTTCTGTCAGGCTTGCCAACTATAACTGGATCCTCAGGCACACTCTCTTACCAAAGTCAGGTGATCACAAGATGATCAGAGGCCATGCAATTAACTTGCTTCACATCTTTGATGTCCCACAGAAGTTCAAAGTCACGAGCCTAATTGTGGAAACCATAAAGAGGACAGCTGCAGATCAGAAGAGGAGTTGTGGGTATGCCGCACAGATCCAGGATCTGATCAACTCCAAGATGGGCACTGGCACATATCTGCTGGACAAGGAGCACCTTCCCATCTACCCAGACTTTGAGGAAAACACTGTGGTGATGGATGAAAATGAACCATCTTCTGTGCACGCACAAGCCAAGAAGGAGAAGGCAACGACTGAGAAGGCTGCAAGGATGCCAACTACTGAAGAAGCATCTCAGTATCTTCTGAAGAGCAAGCAAGGTCAGCTTGGCTACTTGATTGCCTCCACCCTGAGGATCGAGAAGGTATTGGCTACCCTGACTCAAAACCAGGAGAGCTTGGAGAGGATCGTGGCGTAGAAGTTCTATGACCTAAATGTGAAGGTCACCAAGATCCAGTCAGTCCTTGAGAAACTTCAGGATGAAGTGTAGGAGAAGAAGGGCAAGACAACCACTGATGCTTTTGCTAGAGTGCCCAGAGGTCAAAGGTCTGCTGCAATGCCTATTCCAGACACCAGAGCTACTTCATCTGCACCAGCTACAGCTTCAGTGCCACCGGCTCCAGCACCTACTCCACTAGCTCCATCTACATCGACTGATGCCTTCGTTCTTGGAGTTCTGTCTACACCACCACCTGAAGACCAAGCCTGAGTGTCGATCTAGCACTATGCATTTTTATGAACTTTTTGGTAACTTGTTGCCAAAGGGGGAGAAAATGTATAGATCATAGGCTTCGAGAGAGAGCGTTGCTTTTTATTCTCTCTTTTTGTTTGGTGGTTAAACTTCGTTTATTTGCTTGGTTGAGATACTTTATACTTTGTGCTTGCTTAGATAATCATGTGTTTGATCATATGCTACCTTAATGCTTATTGGATGACATTATCCTTTTTATATTCCATATGATCATTCACTTTGCTTGGTGATGAGTGCATGTATTTTAATTATTATCATTTTGAGCACTCCATCAAGATGTATGTGACATGGAAGAGTAACCCATGATCCTAACTCTTTGTGCATTTGCAGTCCGAAGCAAATCTTAAACTATGCACAAATTTAGGGGGAGCTCTTGCTTTTCACATACTTCTCAAAAGCGACAATGTTTTTCACTCCTATTATCATTTGTCGAAGCTTTGATCTATATGTTGTCATCAATTACCAAAAAGGGGGAGATTGAAAGTGCAACTATCCCTAGGTGGTTTTTGTAATTCCTAACATATAGCTCATCGGGCTAATGCTATTTCAAGATTAATATCTCAGGAAAGCTCAATGATTGGCATGACATGGATGAGAAAAGTGGACCCCTCAAAATGCTAAGGACAAAGGATTGGCTCAAGCTCAAAGCTCAAGACTCTACATTTTCTATTTTATGATCCAAGATCACATTGAGTCTATAGGAAAGGCCAATACTATCAAGGAGGGATGAGGTGTTGCTTAATGAGGTTCTTGCTCAAAATGCTTAGTGATATGCTCCAAAACCCTCAACTACTTTCTTACATCCACATATGACCTAAACCAAAAGTCAAACTCGGCCCCACCAATTCTTTCTATCCGGCACCACCGAGTTTCAAATGTCATAGCCACTGCCACAAACCCTAGGCAAATCGGTCTCACCGATAGGGATCTCGGTCTCACCGAGATGGGGTTGTAATCTCTCTGTTTCCCTTCGTAACATTTCGGTCTCACCGAGATGAGTGATTGGTCCCACCGAGATTGCAATGTAAACTCTCTGTTTTCCCTTCGTACCGTTACGGTCTCACCGAAATGAGCGATCAGTCCCACCGAGTTTACCTGACCAACTCTCTGGTTAGCTTATTACCAAAATCGGTCTCACCGAGTTTGTGTAATTGGTCTCACTGAGATTACGTTATGCCGTAACCCTAATCATATCAGTCCTACCGAGTTGCATGTCGGTCCCACCGAAAACCCTAATGGTCACTAGCTTTGCTAAATCGGTCCAACCGAGTTTAACCATTCGGTCCCACCGAGTTTGGAAAGTTATATGTAACAGTTAGATTTTGTGTGGAGGCTATATATACCCCTCCACCTCCTCTTCATTCGTGGAGAGAGCCATCAGAACAAACCTACACTTCCAACCTATATTTTCTGAGAGAGAACCACCTATACTTGTGTTGAGACCAAGATATTCCATTCCTACCATATGAATCTTGATCTCTAGCCTTCCCCAAGTTGCTTTCCACTCAAATCCTCTTTTCACCAAATTCATATCCCGTGTGAGAGAGATTTGAGTGTTGGGGAGTCTATCATTTGAAGCACAAGAGCAAGGAGTTCATCATCAACACACCATTTGTTACTTCTTGGAGAGTGGTGTCTCCTAGATTGGCTAGGTGTCACTTGGGAGCCTCCGACAAGATTGTGGAGTTGAACCAAGGAGTTTGTAAGGGCAAGGGGATCGCCTACTTCGTGAAGATCTATCGCTAGTGAGGCATGTCCTTCGTGGGCGATGGCCATGGTGGGATAGACAAGGTTGCTTCTTCGTGGACCCTTCATGGGTGGAGCCCTCCGTGGACTCGCGCAACCGTTACCCTTCGTGGGTTGAAGTCTCCATCAACGTGGATGTCCGATAGCACTACCTATCGGAACCACGACAAAAACATCTGTGTCTCCAATTGCGTTTGAATCCTCCGAACCCTTCCCTTTACATTCTTGCAAGTTGGAGGCTTTACTTTCTGCTGCTCATATACTCTTTGCATGCTTGCTTGAATTGTGTTAGGATTGCTTGACTTGTTCAAAGTTGCTAAAATCTGCCAAGAACTAAAATTGGGAAAAGGCTAGATTTTTATTTGGTCAAGTAGTCTAATCACCCCCCTATAGACATACTTTCGATCCTACAAAAAGGGGGCTTGCCGGGTTCTTTTGTGCGTGAGAAAGGCTCACACCAAGGAACGAGTCCTTGTTATCTTAAGATAAGCACTGTTGCCAGGCAGCAGACCTTGCCGTCCTCCCACTTCATAGCTCGACCATAATCACGCTCTTGGCGGAGGCAGGGGCGAAGTAGGATTAGGACCTTCGTTTGTTTAGTTGTCACCTCAACTACAACCAAGTTCTGGCCCAAAGACGAGTTCTTTGTCATAGGAAAGGGGGAGCACGGTGGCCCGGGAACAAACGAAGCCTCATACATCCAAGTCCCATACGGAAATGCATAACAGGAGATAAAAGACTTATCTGGATCTGCAGCCCCCGGCAACCTTGGCTTGCCATGGTCGGATACTTGAATCTGCAACCCCTGGCAATGGCTTGCCGGGGTTGAGGATGTCGGTTTGTCTCCCTGCTCTTAAATTGTTTGGCAGAAACGCCTATGCAGCCTGCGAACCAAAGAAAGGACTGGAAAGGACCGAAAGACACACACTCGACCTCTATGCTAGGGGTTAGTTGCCGATGGGCACTATCAACCCTAACAAAGAGAGAGACTCAACCTAGCATGTAGGCTAAAACTTAGGGCACCAGCGTTTCATTTATTTATGCTTAGGGTCTGTGCCTAGCTCTGTACAAAGGGTTACATGCCTTGCCGGCAAGGCTTGTACAAATGGTGGTTTGCCGGGAGGCCCGACAACCGCGCCTCCTGGGTAAAACTTACGAAGATGTTCGATGTTCCAGGAGTTGCTCACTAAAATACCATCTTCGGTCTCTAGGCGGACTGTGCCAGGCCTGGTGAGTCACATTACCCGATAAGGGCCTTCCCACTTCAGCGTCAACATGTTGGAATTCTTGGCCGACTGAACACGCCGAAGAACAAGGTCGCCTTCCTCAAAACTTAGGGCATGAACCTTGCGACTGTGGTAGAGGTGCAAGGCTTGCTGGTAGCGTGCAGCTTGCACAGCTGATAACTAACAAGTATAGGGGATCACAACAGTTTTCGAGGGTAGAGTATTCAACCCAAATTTATTGATTCGACACAAGGGGAGGCAAAGAATATTCTCAAGTATTAGCAGCTGAGTTGTCAATTCAACCACACCTGGAAACTTAATATCTGCAGCAAAGTATTTAGTAGCAAAGTAATATGATAGTAGTGGTAACGGCAACAAAAGGTAATGATAGCAAAAGTAATGTTTTTGGTATTTTGTAGTGATTGTAACAATAGCAACGGGAAAGTAAATAAGCGAAGAACAATATATGGAAAGCTCGTAGGCAATGGATCAGTGATGGAGAATTAAGCTGGATGTGGTTCATCATGTAACATTCATAACCTAGGGTGACACAGAACTAGCTCCAATTCATCAATGTAATGTAGGCATGTATTCCGAATATAGTCATACGTGCTTATGGAAAAGAACTTGCATGCCATCTTTTGTACTACCCTACCGTGGCAGCGGGGTCCTAACGGAAACTAAGGGATATTAAGGCCTCCTTTTAATAGAGTACCGGACTAAAGTATTAACACATAGTGAATACATGAACTCCTCAAACTATGGTCATCACCGGAAAGTATCCCGATTATTGTCACTTTGGGGTTAACGGATCATAACACATAATAGGTGACTATAGACTTGCAAGATAGGATCAAGAACTCTCATATATTGATGAAAACATAATAGGTTCAGATCTGAAATCATGGTACTCGGGCCCTAGTGACAAGCATTAAGCATAGCAAAGTCATAGCAACATCAATCTCAGAACATAGTGGATACTTGGGATCAAACCCTAACAAAACTAACTCGATTACATGATAAATCTCATCCAACCCATCACCGTCCAGCAAGCCTATGATGGAATTACTAACGCACAGCGGTGAGCATCATGAAATTGGTGATGGAGGATGGTTGATGATGATGATGGCGACAGATTCCCCTCTCTGGAGCCCCGAACAGACTCCAGACCAGCCTTCCCGAGAGGTTTTAGGGCTTGGCGGCGGCTCCGTATCGTAAAACATGATGAATCCTTCTCTCTTATTTTTTTCTCCCCGAAACCAAATATATAGAGTTGGAGTTGAGGCCGGAGGAGCTCCAGGGGGCCCACGAGGTAGGGGGCGCGCCCTAGGGGGGGCAGGCGCGCCCCCACCCTCGTGCACAGGTGGTGGCCCCCCTGGTCTTCATCTTTTGCAAGGATTTTTTATTATTTCCAAATAGACGTTCCGTGAAGTTTCAGGTCATTCTGAGAACTTTTGTTTCTGCACATAAATAACACCATGGCAGTTCTGCTGAAAATAGCATCAGTCGGGTTAGTTCCATTCAAATCGTGCAAGTTAGAGCCCAAAACAAGCGCAAAAGTGTTTGGAAAAGTAGATACGACAGAGACGTATCAACTCCCCCAAGCTTAAACCTTTGCTTGTCCTCAAGCAATTCAGTTGATAAACTAAAAGTGATAAAGAAAAACTTTTACAAACTCTATTTGCTCTTGTTGTTACAAATATGTAAAGCCAACATTCAAGTTTTCAGCAAAGATTATAAACTAACCACATTCACAATAATGCTTAGGTCTCATGTTTACTCATATCAATGGCATAATCAACTAGCGAGCAATAATAATAAATCTCGGATGACAACACTTTCTCAAAACAATCATAATATGATATAACAAGATGGTATCTCGCTAGCCCTTTCTGAGACCGCAAAACATAAATGTAGAGCACCTTTAAAGATCAAGGACTGACTAGACATTGTAATTCATGGTAAAAGAGATCCAGTCAAGTCATACTCAATGTAAACTAACAGTAATGAATGCAAATGACAGCGGTGCTCTCCAACTAGTGCTTTTTAATAAGAGGATGATGACTCAGCATAAAAGTAAATAGATAGGCCCTTCGTAGAGGGAAGCAGGGATTTGTAGAGGTGCCAGAGCTTGGTTTTAAAATAGAGATGAATAATATTTTGAGTGTTATACTTTCATTGTCAACATAACAACCAAGAGATGGCGATATCTTCCATGCTACACACATTATAGGCGGTTCCCAAATAGAATGGTAAAGTTTATACTCCCCCTCCACCAACAAGCATCAATCCATGGCTTGCTCGAAACAACGAGTGCCTGCAACTAACAAGAGTCCCAGGGGGAGTTTTGTTTGCAATTATTTTGATTTAGTTTGCATAAAGCATGGGACTGGGCATCCCGGTGACCAGCCATTTTCTCGTGAGTGAGGAGGGAGTCCACTCCTCTTGAGAATAACCTGCCTAACATGGAAGATACGGACAACCCTAGTTGATACATGAGCTATTCGAGCATACAAAATAGGATATTTATTTGAAGGTTTAGAGTTTGGCACATACAAATTTACTTGGAATGGCAGGTAGGTACCGTATATAGGTAGGTATGGTGGACTCATATGGAATAACTTTGAGGTTTATGGAGTTGGATGCACAAGTAGTATTCCCGTTTAGTACAGGTGAGGGCTAGCAAAAGACTGGGAAGCGACCAGCTAAAGAGCGACAACAGTCATGAACATGCATTAAAATTAATCAACACCTAATGCAAGCATGAGTAGGATATAATCCACCATGAACATAAAAATCGTGAAGGCTATGTTGATTTTGTTTCAACTACATGCGTGAACATGCGCCAAGTCAAGTCACTTAAATCATTCAGAGGAGGATACCACCCTATCATACCACATCATAACCATTTTAATAGCATGTTGGCACGCAAGGTAAACCATTATAAGCTCCTAGATAATCAAGCATGGCATAAGAAACTATGATCTCTAGTTGTCATTGCAAACATGTTTATTCATAATAGGCTGAATCAGGAATGATGAACTAATCATATTTACAAAAACAAAAGAGGTCGAGTTCATACCAGCTTTTCTCAGCTCAGTCAGTCCATCATATATCGTCATAATTGCCTTTCACTTGCATGACCGAATGATGTGAATAATAATAACAGTGCGCGTGCATTGGACTAAGCTAGAATCTGCAAGCATTCAATAAACAGGAGAAGACAAGGCAATATGGGCTCTTTCGTCAGATCAACAATAATGCATATAAGAGCTACTTCAACAATTTAATCATGGTATTCTCCTATCGACCCCCAAAGAAAAGAAAAGAAATAAAACTATTTACATGGGAAAGCTCGCAACAAGCAAAAGAAGAACATGAAATGTTTTTGGGTTTTGTTTTAATTACTACTACAAGCATGGAAATTAAAACTAGCTAAAACCTACAACTAATTTTTTTTCTTTTTTTCTTAAGGTTTATTAAACACACAAGAAGAAAGCATAAAAAGGAAAATAAACTAGCATGGATGATACAATAAAAAAGTATGAGCACCGACATCTAGCAATGAGTGTGTGAACATGAATGTAATGTCGGTGAGAAATAAGTACTCCCCCAAGCTTAGGCTTTTGGCCTAAGTTGGTCTATGGCCACGGCTGGCCTGGCGGATATCCATAATAATAGCTGGGGTCGTATTGAGATGAAGAAGACTCTGACTGACAATGGTTGGCAATCATTTCCGGATCCCAATGGTAATTAGACTACCGTGGAGGATCAACTTGTGGTTCCGACTCTCGCTCTGTGGCTGATGTAGGGTTCCGGTAGGCGTGAATAGCCTCGAACGGAACAAGGTACTGGCTTGCAGATAAATCAAACAAGGAAGGAGCAGGCAGGGTAATAGTCTCAGGATGATGTTTATGAAAGAACAATTTGTATTTAAGCTCCCCTTCCCTATTCTTAACAATAAAATCGTGTGCCACCATACTCTTATAATCTAAATAAACATGAGGTAGCAATTTTTCTTCCTTCTCATAATGCCTGATAGGTATGTCAGAATGTGCAGCTAGGCGTGAAGCATAGATGCCTCCAAAGATCGAGCCCTTTGTACGGTTCAGACTTAACCGTTTAGCAATAATACCGCCCATACTAACAGAGTTATCAGAGAATAAACCGTGGAACAATAATAATATCAGGAACACTAAGGTTTCCACAGTTTCCGCGACCAATTAAGCAACGAATAGCAAATATGGCGAAGTAGCATAAAACAGGAAAATGTATGCAAGTGATTCGTGCATCGGAAACCTTCCTCGTTTCCCCTACAGTGATGGTATCAATAAACCCATCCACATCGCCGCGATGTGGTTCCTCTGTCGTGCCCTCGAAAGGGACCAAACAAACCTGACAAAAATCATAAAGTGACATCTCCTTATGCTCATCATATAAATAAAACTCTACCATAGGTGGTGAGCTCCTAGACTGGAAATGAAAGTTTTGCACAAAGATATTAGTAAGTAAGAGATATTGGTCGCGTTGGTCGTGGAGGAAGGCGGTGAGGCCTGCATTCTCAGCCATTTCATAAAAATCATCATAAATCCCAGCTGCTCTCAAGAATTCATCGGAAGGCCATTCACACAGCCGAACCTCCACGGTGTGAGGCAGATTATACTTGGGCTTCGCTGCCTTTTGATTTTGCTTTTCTTTCGAGCTTCAGCTCGATGAGCCCCTCAAAAATCTCTTCAATATTTTCTGAAAAATTCTGAAATTTTTAGTAACATCAAAATAAAAGTAAACCAAACTCAACAAAATTGATAACAACTACTCCTACAAGTGCCTAGAGCCTATATCATGCATCAAAACTACTTTTGACCATATAAATTTGACATGCAAGCTCAAGAACAGGGTCACCTAAGCAGCACAAATTTGCAATGAATAAAGCACTAGAACAAAAACTAATTGGACCAATGGAGGAGTCACATACCAAGGAACAATCTCCCCAGGCAGTTTTGTGAGAGGTGCTTTGAGCAAGGAGATCGAAAATCGGAGCAAAATGGGCTAGAACTCGTGCTTGAGCTGGATATTCGTGTTTGTGGGAGGAAGAAGAAGTGTGTGGGTGCAGGAATAAGTGGAGGAGGGCCACCATGGGCCCATGAGGCAGGGGGAGCGCCCAGTGGGTAGGGCGCGCCCCTGACCCTCGTGGCCAGGTGCCAGCTCCTCCTGCTGTGTTCTCAGTGCCAAATATTCTCAAATATTCCAGAAAAAATCATATTTAAATTTCAGGGCATTTGGAGAACTTTTATTTTAGGGGTATTTTTATATTGCACGGATAATTCAGATAACAGACAGAAAATACTATTTTTATTTTATTTAAAATAAATAACAGAAAGTAAAAGTAGGGTACAAAAGGTTGTTCCTTCTAGATTCATCCATCTCATGCTCATCAAAAGGAATCCACTAACAAGGTTGATCAAGTCTTGTTAACGAACTCATTCCGAATAACATGGAACCGGAGAAATTTCGAATAACACTATGTTACCTCAACGGGGACATGCACATCCCCAATAATAAGAATATCATATTTCTTCTTGACAGTAGGAAGAGGAAATTCAAAACCTCCAAAAATAATCGATGGAATTTTTCCAGTAGAATTGATACTGTGGACTTAATGTTGTTTCCTCGGAAAGTGTACTGTATGCTCATTACCATTAACATGAAAAGTGACATTGCCTTTGGTGCAATCAATAACAGCCCCTGCAGTATTCAAAAAGGGTCTTCCAAGAATAATAGACATACGATCGTCCTCGAGAATATCAAGAATAACAAAGTCCGTTAAAATAGTAACGTTTGCAACCACAACAGGCACATCCTCACAAATACCGACGGGTATAGCAGTTGATTTATAAGCCATTTGCAAAGATATTTTAGTAGGTGTCAACTTATTCAAATCAAGTCTATGATATAAAGAGAGAGGCATAACACTAACACCGGCTCCAAGATCGCATAAAGCAGTTTTAACATACTTTATTTTAATGGAGCATGGTATAGTGGGTACTCCTGGATCTCCAAGTTTCTTTGGTATTCCACCCTTAAAAGTATAATTAGTGAGCATGGTGGAAATTTCAGCTTCCGGTATCTTTCTTTTATTTGTAACAATATATTTCATATACTTAGCATAAGGATTCATTTTGAGCATATCAGTTAATCGCATGCACAAAAAGATAGGTCTAATCATTTCAGCAAAGCACTCAAAATCCCCATCATCCTTTTTTCTTGGATGGTTTGGGAGGAAAAGGCATGGGTTTCTGAACCCAAGGCTCTCTTTCCTTTCCGTGTTTCCTGGCAACAAAGTCTTTCTTATCATAACGTTGATTATTTGATTGTGGGTTAGGAAGATCAACAACGGGTTCAATTTCTACATCATTATCATTACTAGGTTGAGCATCATCATGAACATTATTATTAACATTATCACTAGTTTCAGGCTCATTACCAGATTGTGTTTTAGCATCAGAAATAGAAATATCATTTGGATTCTCAGGTGTTTCAGCAATAGGTTCACTAGAAGCATGCAAAGTCCTATCGTTTTTCTTTTTCTTCCTTTTAGAAGGACTAGGTGCATCTATATTATTTCTCTGAGAATCTTGCTCAATTCTCTTAGGGTGGCCTTCAGGATACAAAGGTTCCTGAGTCATTCTACCAGTTCTAGTAGCCACTCTAACAGCATATTCATTATTCTTACTATTCAATTCATTGAGCAAATCATTTTGTGCTTTAAGTAATTGTTCTACTTGAGTGGTAACCATAGAAGCATGTTTATTAATAAGTTTAAGTTCACCTTTAACATTAGCCACATAATCACCCAAGTGTTCAAGCATATTTGAATTGTATTTCAATTGTCTACCAAAGTAAGCATTAAAATCTTCTTGCTTAACCATAAATTTATCAAACTCATCTAAGCATGGACTAGCAAACTTGGTAAATGGGATTTCAACTTTATCATATCTATAGAGATAATTTACCTTTACTACCTGTGTCGGGTTATCAAGACCATGAATTTCTTCAATAGGTAATGGATTAAGATCATATGTTTCTTCAACAAGCGGTAAATTAAGACCGTGCATATCTTCAATAGGAGGTAAATTCCTAACATCTTCAGCTTTAATACCTTTTTCTTTCATGGATTTATTTGCCTCTTGCATATCTTCAGGACTGAGAAATAGAACACCTCTCTTTTTCGGAGTTGGTTTAGGAATAGGCTCGGGAAGTGTCCAATTATTTTCATTTTCAACATATTATTCAATAGAATTTCAGCTTCATCTGGTGTTCTTTCCCTGAAAACAGAACCAACACAACTATACAGGTAATCTTTGGAAGCATCGGTTAGTCCATTATAAAAGATATTAAGTATTTCATTTTTCTTAAGAGGATGGTCAGGCAAAGCATTAAGTAATTGGAGAAGCCTCCCCCAAGCTTGTGGGAGACTCTCTTCTTCAATTTGCACAAAATTATATATATCCCTCAAAGTAGCTTATTTCTTATGAGCAGGGAAATATTTAGCAGAGAAGTAATAAATCATATCCTGGGGACTACGCACACAACCAAGATCAAGAGAATTAAACCATATCTTAGCATCACCCTTTAATGAGAACGGAAATATTTTAAGGATATAAAAGTAGCGAGTTCTCTCATCATTAGTGAACAGGGTGGGTATATCATTTAATTTAGTAAGATGTGCCACAACAGTTTCAGATTCATAGCCATGAAAAGGATTAGATTCATCCAAAGTAATTATATGAGGATCAACAGAGAATTCATAATCCTTATCAGTAACATAGATCGGTGAAGTAGCAAAAGCAGGGTCAGGTTTCATTCTAGCATTAAGAGATTGCTGCTTCCATTTAGCTAATAATTTCTTAAGATCACTTCTATTATTACAAGCAAGAATAGCTCTAGCAGATTCTTCATCCAGAACATAACCCTTAGGGACAACAGGCAATTCATCAGTATCAGGGGGAGAGTCTTCATCATCATTATCTTCAATATAATCAGTTTCAAAAATTTCATTCTCTCTAACCCTAGCAAGTTGTTCATCAAGAAATTCACCATGTGGCATAGTAGTATCAAGTGTAGAAGTAGTTTCATCATAAGTATCATGCATAGCAGAAGTGGCATCATCAATAACATGCGACATATCAGAATGAATAGCAGAAGCAGGTTTAGGTGTCGCAAGCTTACTCAAAACAGAAGGTGAATCAAGTGCAGAGCTAGATGATAGTTCCTTACCTCCCCTCGTAGTTGAGGGATAAATCTTGGTTTTTGGATCTCTCAAGTTCTTCATAATGATAGGCAGATATAAATCCCAAGTGACTCAAAGAATAGAGCTATGTTCCCCGGCAACGGCGACGGAAAATAGTCTTGATAACCCACAAGTATAGGGGATCGCAACAGTTTTCGAGGGTAGAGTATTCAACCCAAATTTATTGATTCGACACAAGGGGAGCCAAAGAATATACTCAAGTATTAGCAGGTGAGTTGTCAATTCAACCACACCTAGAAACTTAATATATGCAGCAAAGTATTTAGTAGCAAAGTAATATGATAGTAGTGGTAATGGTAGCAAAAGGTAATCATAGCAAAAGTAATGTTTTTGTATTTTGTAGTGATTGTAACAATAGCAACGGGAAAGTAAATAAGCGAAGAACAATATATGGAAAGCTCATAGGCAATGGATCAGTTATGGAGAATTATGCCGGATGTGGTTCATCATGTAACAGTCATAACCTAGGGTGACACAGAACTAGCTCCAATTCATCAATGTAATGTAGGCATGTATTCCGAATATAGTCATACATGCTTATGGAAAAAACTTGCATGTCATCTTTTGTCCTACCCTCACGTGGCAGCGGGGTCCTAACGGAAACTAAGGGATATTAAGGCCTCCTTTTAATAGAGTACCGGACCAAAGCATTAACACATAGTGAATACATGAACTCCTCAAACTACGGTCATCATCGGTATGTATCCCGATAATTGTCACTTCGTGGTTAACAGATCATAACACATAATAGGTGACTATAGACTTGCAAGATAGGATCAAGAACTCTCATATATTGATGAAAACATAATAGGTTTAGATCTAAAATCATGGCACTCGGGCCCTAGTGACAAGCATTAAGCATAGCAAAGTCATAGCAACATCAATCTCAGAACATAGTGGATACTAGGGATCAAACCCTAACAAAACTAACTCGATTACATGATAAATCTCATCCAACCCATCACCGTCCAACAAGCCTACGATGGAATTACTCACGCACGGCGGTGAGCATCATGAAATTGGTGATGGAGGATGGTTGATGATGACGATGGAGACAGATTCCCCTCTCCGGAGCCCCGAACGGACTCCAGATTAGCCCTCCCGAGAGGTTTTAGGGCTTGGCGGCGGCTCCATATCGTAAAAGGCGATGAATCCTTCTCTCTTATTTTTTTCTCCCCGAAACCAAATATATAGAGTTGGAGTTGAGGCCGGAGGAGCTCCAGGGGGCCCACGAGGTAGGGGCGCGCGCCCTAGGGGGGCAGGCGTGCCCCCACCCTCGTGGACAGGTGGTGGGCCCCCTGGTCTTCATCTTTTGCAAGGATTTTTTTTATTATTTCCAAATAGACGTTCCGTGAAGTTTCAGGTCATTCCGAGAACTTTTGTTTCTGCACACATAAATAACACCATGGCAATTCTACTGAAAACAGTGTCAGTCCAAGTTAGTTCCATTCAGTTCATGCAAGTTAGAGCCCAAAACAAGGGCAAAAGTGTTTGGAAAAGTAGATACGACGGAGACGTATCAACAGCCGCCCAAAGACGATCTTCCTCAAGGAGCGTCACGTCATCTTGCCGCAATTGCTCTTGCTCGAGCTCATCATAAGAGAGCACTCGAGGTGACCCGTATGTGAGTTCCGTGGGGAGAACTGCTTCTGCCTTGTATACCAGGGCAAAGGTTGTCTGGTCGGTGGCTCGATTTGGCATCATTCTGATCGACCAAAGACCCGCCAGCAACTCATCAATCCAGCGCCTTCCACACTTGTGCAGCCTATCAAAAGTCTTTGTTCTCAGGCCTCGCAGTACTTCAGCATTTGCCCTCTCCGCCTAGCCGTTGCTCCGTGGGTGCGCCACTGAAGCGAAACAGACCTTGTTGTCGAGGTCCTGGATGTATTGCGTGAAGGTGCGTCTTGTGAACTGCGTGCCATTGTCAGTGATGACCCTGTTCGACACACTAAAATGGCAAACTAGCCCCTTGAATAACTTGACGGCTGACTGTGCTGTCACATTTGTCACTGCTTCCACTTCACGCCGCTTTTTGAACTTGTCGATTGCGATGTACAAGTACTCAAAGCCCCCAATAGCGCGGGGGAAGGAGCCCAGTATGTCGAGCCCCCAGGCCGAAAATGGCCAGGGGAGAGTGATGGTTTGAAGGGCTTGAGCTGGTCGATGAAGCTTCTTTGAATGGAACTGGCACGCTTCACACTTGGTTACTAGTGCAACTGCATCCTGGAGGGCTGGGGGCCAAAAGAAACCTTGCCGGAATGCCTTGCCAGCAAGGGCTCTCGACCCTATGTCGGAGCCACATATGCCTCCATGTATCTCTGCCAACATCTCCAGTCCGTCCTCTTGAGGAATGCACTTCAGCTTTACGCCGTTTGGCCTCCTTCTGTACATGGTATTATCCACAAACTGGTACATGTTGGACCGACAGGCTACTCTTTCTGCGTCTTCGTGTTAATCAGGGAGTTCCCCTGTTTGGAGGAAACGGATGGTGTGCTGCGCCCATGCCGGAGCCTAGGGCTCGATGGCGAGGACTAAAGGCTCATCTTCGGCCGTAGGGGCAGTCATCTCTACGGTTAGGGCCTGAGGCCCTGCAGAAGGTGGTTGCACCTTGGCAAGCTTGGGGTACCCGGCAACCTCCTTGCCGGCGGCTCTTGGGAGCTCGGTGGGAAGGTACTTGCCGGGGCTTGTCTTCCTTCGCTTGTTCTGCCCTGCTGATGGCTCAACGGATGGCTGAATTAACTGAAGTACAAAGGTACCTAATTCCACATGCAACTTGAGGGTAGCGCATTTCGACAGGTCGTCGGCAATGCTGTTCTCTGCTTGGGGAACATGCTATGCCTGTAGGCCGTCAAAACGTTCTTCCAACTTCCTCACTTCCTTCACGTAGGCTTCCATCAATGGGCTCTGGTAATCCTTGTTAACTTGCTTAACGATGAGCTGCGAATCACCTCTGATGATGAGTTTCTTGATCCCGAGGTCTACCACGATCCTGAGACCGGCAAGCAATCCCTCATACTCTGCTGTGTTGTTTGTTGATTTTTTCTAAGGAAAGTGCATCTGGACTACGTACTTGAGGTGCTCTCTAGTGGGCACGACGAGTAGCACGCCGGCACCAGCACCTTGCAGTGAGAAAGCACCATGAAAGTACATAACCCAATCGTGGCAGGTCTCCTTGTTGGGAAGGGTGGTTTCTTGAACCTCCTCGTCAGGCACTGCGGTCCATTCCGCTATGAATTCTACTGAGGCTCGGCTTTCGATTGTTTAAGTACTTTCAAAATTGAGGCCAAAGCTCGATAGCTCAAATGCCCATTCCACAATCCTCCTTGTCGCATCTGGGTTGTGCAAAATCCGTTGCAAAGGGAGGCGGGTGACGACGGTGATCTCATGTTCTTGGAAATAGTGATGCAGCTTTCTCGAGGCCATGAGGAGGCCGAAAAGTAGCTTTTGTATACCATAATATCTTGATCTAGCCCCCTGCAAGAGGGAACTAACAAAATAAACGGGGTCTGCACCACCTTCTTCTTCTGTCCCACTTTGCCCATTTGCTCAGACTCTGCCTTGCCGGGATCGGACCTTGCCGGGGGTTCCGCCTTGCCGGCGTCAGGCCCTGCCGGGGAGGACCCCGGCCCTCCATCCGACGGCTCTGCTGCTACTGCTGCTTCCTCCTCAAGTTCCCTCTGCACCACCATGGCAACACTGACCACTTGATTCATTGCCGCTAGATACAACAACAACGGCCTTTTTGTCTTAGGTGCAACGAGTGTTGGCGTGGAAGAGGGGTACCTCTACAGATCTTGCAGCGCTGCCTCTGCCTCCAGAGTCCATTTCATTGGACCCGCCTGGCACGCTCAGCAGATTTGGAGGTGAACCTACTTAAGGCAGCAACGTAGCTGGTGAGCCTTCGGACGTCCTTGACGCATCTTGGCTCTTCAATCTGCTTGATCGCCTTGATTTTGTCGGGATTTGCTTCGATCCCACGATGTGACACGAAGAACCCAAGAAGCTTGCCGGACGGAACACCGAAGACACACTTCTCAGGGCTCAACTTGAGGTTGATCTTGCACAAATTTGCAAATGTTTCTTCTAAATCTTGCACGAGCGTGGCCCTGTCCTTGGTTTTGACCACTATGTCATCCATGTAAGCTTCCATGTTTCTATGTAGCTGGGGCTCAAAACCAATCTGGACTGCTCGGGCAAACGTTGAACCAGTGCTCCTCAACCTGAAAGGCATTCGTACAAATAGTACGTACCACATGGGGTGATGAACGCGATTTTTTATTTGTCTTCCTTCATCATGAAGATCTGGTGGTATCCTGAATAAGCATCGAGGAATGACAACAGGTCACACCCGACAGTGGAGTGCACAATCTGGTCGATTCGTGGCAGAGGGAAAGGATCCTTTGGACATGCTTTATTGACATCTGTGTAGTCAATACACAACCTCCATTTCCCATTTTCCTTACGCACCACCACCGGATTAGCCAACCACGTAGGGTGGAGCACTCCTCTAACCAGGCCTATAGCCTCCAACTTCCTGATCTCCTCGATGATGAACTCTTGTCGCTCCAAAGCTTGCTTCCTGACCTTCTGCTTGACGGGCCGCGCATGAGGATAGACAGGAAGATGGTGATCAATCACCTCCCTGGGAACGCCAGGGATGTCGGATGCTTGCCATCCAAACACATCGACATTCGCTCGCAGGAAGGCGACGAGCGTGCTTTCCTATTTGCTTTCGAGGGTGGATCTTATAGTGAAAGCCCTGCCCGTGCCGTCCTCCTTGATGGACACCTTCTTGGTTTCTTGTGGTGCAGCCTTGGACTTCTTGCTCTTGCCGGTGGAGCTCTCTGGCACGTTCTCAACGGCAGTGCAGCACTCCGAAGAGGCGCGCTTGCCGGAGTGGGTGCAAGAGGTCTTGCCGGAAGAGGTCTCCTCGGAAGGGGTGTTGCTGGCAGAGGTCCTGCCGACCTTCTTCCTTCCCGGGGCTTGAGTGGCAGGAGCAAGTGCCTTGGCAGCAGTTGCTGCAACCGCCTCTTGGTAGAGTTGGTCGGCACAGATCAGCACGTCTTTCTTGTCAGAGGGGACGGTGATGATGGTCAGCGGCCCCGGCATCTTCAGTGTGTTTTAGGCATAGTGTGACGCCGCCATGAACTTGGCCAGCGCTGGGCGGCCAAGAATCCCATTGTATGGCAATGGGATCTCAGCGACATCGAAAACGATCTTCTCCATCCTATAGTTCAGCTCGCCCCCAAACGTAATGGGCAGCGTGATTTTTCCTTTTGGCTGGCTCCTTCCCGGGTTGACCCCTTGAAACGTGCCCGTCTCCTCGAGATCTCCATCAGGAATCTGCAGCCTCTTGATCACAGCTGACGAGATCAAGTTCAAACCGGCCCCACCGTTAGCCAACACTTTTTTCACCTTGATGTTGCGTATTGTTGGTGAAACCAACAACGGCAAACACCCGACCGTAGTTGTGCGATCAGGGTGATCCTCGGTGTCAAAAATGGTGGGCGTGCGGGACCACTTTAGTGGCTTCTCGGCATCGAACGACGGCTCTGCCGCAGTGACCTCCCGTGCCCACTGTTTTAGTTGGCGATGAGAGGTGTGCAACGAGGCGCCATCGTCGACGCACATGGCCTCTGTAGCTTTCTAGAACTCGTGCTCACCTGACTCGTCGTCCTCGTCGTGATCATCATCTTCGCCCTTCTTATCGCGGCCCCGAGCGGGCCTCTCTTGTTGATTATCTTTGCCGAGGCGACCTCCTTGGCCGCCATGCTTCTTGCCGGACCCTCAACACCATGCTGACCCTTCTCCTTGTACCGCCTTTCTTATTCATCCTTCTGCATTTCTGCAAGCAGCTCAACCTATCGGCAGTTCTAGAGGTCATGGCCCTTGGTGTGGTGGATCTTGCAGTATTGCTTGTCGGAGCCTCCTGGCTTGTCGGCGGCTGCCAAGGCCCGACAGGCAGCGCACCCGGCAACCTCCTTGCCGGGGTCGTCACCCTTGGCCTTCTTGGCGGCGCCGGGGTCACCGGATCCCTCAACGTCAAGCACAGTCTTGCCATTATGCTTCCTATTGCGGCGTCAACCCTTCTTCGTCGGGGCGGTGGCATCTTCGTCCGTGGAGTCGGTTTCCGCACCGGCGTCCTCGCCGGGGTACTTCCTTCCTTCTTCAGCCCGAGCACATCTATCTACCAGAACATAAAGTTCGGCTACATCCTTGACCTTGCTCATTGCCAGCTCTTCACGCAACTTATGGTTGCGTATGTTCTGATGGAACGCACTGATGACAGCGGCGGGATGAACATCTGGGATGGTGTACTGCACACGGCTGAATCTTTGTATGTACTTACGCAGGGACTCGCCATCCTTCTGGGGGATGTCATGCAAGTCACTTGCCTGGCCGGGAGCTTGGTGTCCTCTGGTAAAGGTGCCAACAAACTCGTGGCACAAATCCGACCAGGAAGAGATGGAATCCATTAGCAAGTGCATCAACCACGACATGACGTTGGGCTTAAGCGCCAACAGAAAGTAGTTGGCGAGCACATTGTCATCGTGAGCCCCGGCGGCCTGCATCACGATGGTGTAGATGCTGTGGAACTCCGATGGGTGAGTCTTGCCATTGTATTTTTCCCCAACATCAGGCTTGAAAGTGCGCTGGGAGGGCCACTGGAACTGCCGCAGCTCTCGGGTAAAGGCCGGACAACCCACCTCGTAAGGTAGGTCCCTAGAGCCCCCCGACACTGGGTGGTCCTTAACAGGCCCTGCACGACGATTCGAATGATGGCGCACCTCCCGCGGTCGCTCGATGGTAGTCCGAGCGTCTTCCTGAGCTCGCTCTTGAAGAACTCGATGTTGGTCCCAGCAGGTCCGTGGGTCGGACGACACTGTGGAAACATTGTCACAAGCGTCTTCCCGACGAGCCAGTGCCTACTGTCGTGGTCGTGGGGGAGGAGAGTGCACCATGGTCGCAGCGTCTCCGGTCCTCCCACCGTCGGCATGCACTGGCTCGATAGAACACCGACATGAGGGTCCCGCTAGGAGCGGCCCATCTTTATTGGCGAAGCGGATGAGGCTTCGGATGGTGGCCCTCCACTCTTCGAGCTTCTCCGTAGCAGGGGGAAGTCGAGAGCAGTTGCACGCGCGCCAGCGCTTCTGCTGGTGTGGGCGGTGGCGAAAGCCGCGTGGACCGCGATGAACTCCGACTTCTAACCAAGTTAGAAGGAGCTCTGTCACGGTCTCGCGGTCGCACACCGGTTTCGCCAGCATCCGGGCGCATATGCCGGCCTGGTGCGTCCTGAGAGTGGCGCACAGTGCTCTTCCCGCGGCGGTGCCTGGGAGCTCCAGTGTCGCGGTGTTGCACATCGTGCGTGGCCTGGGAATTCCACAGTGCGGGTGCCAGCTGGGGCGCCGTAGAGGTTGCCGTGCCGCCCGTGGGCAGCATGGCGCCGCCCCTGGACCCAGCAGCGCGTGGCTCATCGTCTCAGATCCGAACGATGCCGCTTGCCTGGCTCCGCTTGCCAGAATGTCATGGATGCTCGCGGGCCACGTCTTCGGCACCATCCATGGCCACCCAGTCGCCTGCTCGCGCTGGCGTGGACAGGCCGGCTCCAGACGACCCGATCGCTGTAATCCCCTTTTTCTTGGGGGCCATGGTGATGATGAAGTCGATGCGCTAACTTCCAAACCAGATTTTCACAGCTTGCGTCCCCTACCTGGCGCGCCAAAGATGTCGGGGTTCAGGAACGACACCTATGGGATCACAGGGATTCCCTACTATTGTTGCTGGGGTGCGGGGCTATAAAAAGAACAGGTTTAGAAGATCAACGCGGGGGGGGGGGGGGGGGTTTATCCAGGTTCAGGCCGCAAATCGTGCAGAATACATTACTCCTGCTAGTTTGTGTTTATCTGGTGTTCTTGGACTAGGTACAAAGCACGTAGGGTCCAAAAAGTCTGAATCCTCTCACTGTACGCCGCGGGCCTCCTTTTATAGTCAAAGGGGCTACCACAGTGGCACACAGGAGGTGAAAAGTTGTACAGTACTCGAGTTTATCGCCTGACATCATGGGACAAAATGCATTAAATGCTCTACTTAGGTGTCCTCTTGCTTTATCGGGGAAGGTAATGAAGCCCGTCCCGTCCGTCACAACTTTGCCTTGCTCCAACACGCGTCCAGGCCAACGAGGCATGCAGCGCCATGTAGGCTGGCAGGCTGCTGAGCTGGCATGGTGGCAGGGTCTTCACGAAGATCTGCATGCCACCACGTAGGTGCTTGACTAGTTGGCTTAGGAGCCACGTACTGCCACGTTGGTACCTGCTTAGTTGGTGGGTCGGCCGCTGAGCTGGGGTGGTGATGGGGTGGCAAGGCCTTGCCGCGGTCTTGCTGATCTTCCCGGCAAGGGTCTTGCCGGGGCCTTATGGGTGCCCTCGGCAAGAGTCTTGCCGGGGCCTCATGGGTATCTTTGGCAGGAGCCTTGCTAGGGCCTCGTGGGCATCCTCGGCAAGGAGCCTTGATGTTGTCTTGTTTCTTGGTTCCTATCTAGGCCTCGCAGGCCCTTTGTCTTCTGTCCCGCCAAGCGCGGCCGCAGGCGTGTCGCTGCGACTGCCCGCGCACAAGTAAAGGGGTACAAAAAGGACCCCTACTTTTGTAGACCGACACTTTATATCAAATTTCATTTGGTATCAAATTCATGACTGTCATTTTCGATACACAAGTGCTCTTCCTTGCAAGACTAACCCATGTAGGTATAAGAACTCAAACTACAAGTGGTGCTCCCAATCATTGATGACGTACATCAACCTTGAGCATCCCACACAAGTTCAACTACATGATCAAGTTCAACACAAGGTATGTTATTCCATCTTAGAGAAGCTTTACCCCAAGTCATGGGTCAAAGTAACTCAACCAGATGCGAATACATCAAATGCTTAAACAAAAAATGGTAACCCCATTTTAGGCTTAAACGATGAGTATGACCTATGATCAAGTGTTCTCACTTGACTCCTAAGTCAATATACTCTAACATAGGTGACTTTGTCGCCGACCAATTCTAGATGAAGTTCTCTAGTGCTTCTCTGTGTTCTTGCATTTGTCTCTTGCATATTTGTTCCTCTTCATCTAGATTTCTTTTCTTTTCTCTGTTTTGTTCTGCATTCCCTGCATCCAATTGATTGCAAATCCTCCAGTTAATTCCTCGCAAATATTTGCGAGATCTTATTTGCCTAGTGAGCTAAGATGCCAAATGTTCTATATGTGTTGAACTCGGACACACCGGTTTGTCTCTTTCGGTCAAACCGAACCATCTCGGTGCCACCGAAGAAAAATAACTCGGTGTTACTGATTTCAATGCTGAGAAAACACTTTGCCATTTTCATCCTGCATATTTACTCCAGCTCCACTCAATGATTCTTGTCCTCTACCTGCATCACATTCTATATGCTGCTTTGCTCTATGACTTAAGGGCCAAACCTATTTTAACTCACACCCCGGAAGATCCCTTCTTGGAAATTGATGCCAAAGGGGGAAAGAGAGAGATCACATCAAAGCTTAATCACTTCAAAAGGTGGAGATTACTTCAAAGGGGGAGAATGCTTAATCACATCAAAGATCCCCAGATGCTTGGTATTCAAGAGAGTGAAGTCACATGTCTTTAAGAGGGGAAAGACATGTCAGTATGTGCTATGTTTCTGTGTGACCTGATTTGTTTTGCTCTGATTTTCTTTTTCACTATATTCTCCCATTATGCAATATAAGATTCAGGGGGAGAAAGACTTATAAGGGAAGGAAATCTTTGAATTCATTGCATATCTCTACCCTTGGGGACATGTCTATATACAATAGAGTACCTAATACTCACTCTCTACATGTCATCCCAATCTTGGTACTCTTGTGGTTTGCTGTTCTTGCTCTGTTTAGTAGATGTTTCTATGTTATCTAACCTTGTTTACTCAGGTTCATCTCTTCCAAAGCATGCTCAAGACCACAAGGTAAGTATATGCATCACACTCATGTGCATGATGATCTCTTGCTGATGTACACATTGTTTGCAAGAAGTACTCATGAACATGAAGGTACAATTCCTATATTCACATCATTTGCTCTGATGCATATAGCCAAGATACATGTAACACATTGCTTGCTCTCTCATGCTTATGCAGTCACATGCTCTTATATTCCATATTTACATGATTTCATACATGTAGGGGGAGCCTATGCATGTTGCATGTCTTTCCAAAGCTTTACTTGCTATTCTTTATATATTTATCTAAAGCTTTGATGTATGTTGTCATCAATTACCAAAAAGGGGGAGATTGAAAGCACAAGTGCTCCCTGGGTGGTTTTGGTAATTAATGTCAACATACCTCTTGGTGGACTAATGTTTTATCTACTATATTTCAGATAAGTTCAACAAATGGAGTGGCGTGGACAAGAGGATGTGGAACCCCTGCAAGATGCTAAGAACAAAGGATTGGCAAAAGCTCAAAAGCTCAAGACTCTACATTTTCATTTTAGTGATCCAAGATCACATTGAGTCCATAGGAAAGCCAATACTATTAAAAGGGGATGAGGTGTTGCTTAATGGTTTGCTTGCTCAAAGTGCTTAGTGATATGCTCCACGCCACTCCATTTGTTGAACTTATCCACATACGTCCCAAACCAAAAGTCAAACTCGGCCCCACCGATTTGATCTATCCGGCGCCACCAAGTTCACTTGACATAGCCACTGCTAGAAACCCTAATCCGTTCGGTCTCACCAATGAGATCCCAGTCTCACTAAGATGGGCTTGCAAACTCTCTGTTACATGTTGCAATTATTTCGGTCCCATCGAGATAAGCAATCGGTCCCATCGAGTGTGCCTCACCAACTCTCTCTGTGTAATCGGTCAAACCGAGTTGAGGTTTTACCCTAACCCTAGCACATCGGTCCCACCGAGTTGATCATATCGGTCCCACCAAAAAGCCTAACGTTCACATTTTGAACTAAACCGGTGTGACCAAGTTTAACGATTCGGTCCCACCGAGTTTGGTGATTTGTGTGTAACAACTAGATTTTGTGTGGAGGCTATAAATACCCCTCCACCCACTCTTCGTTCGAAGAGAGAGCCATCAGAACGTGCCTACACTTTGAGCATACATTTTCTGAGAGAGAACCACCTACTCATGTGTTGAGACCAAGATATTCCATTCCAACCACAAGAATCTTGATCTCTAGCCTTCCCCAAGTTTCTTTCCGCTCAAATCATGTTTCCACCAAATCCAAATCTGTGAGAGAGAGTTGAGTGTTGGGGAGACTATCATTTGAAGCACAAGAGCATGGAGTTCATCATCAACACACCATCTATTACCTTTTGGAGAGTGGTGTCTCCTAGATTGGTTACGTGTCACTTGGGAGCCTCCGACAAGATTGTGGAGTTGGACCAAGCAGTTTGTAAGGGCAAGGAGATCGCCTACTTCATGAAGATCTACCCTAGTGAGGCAAGTCCTTCGTGGGCGATGGCCATGGTGGGATAGACAAGGTTGCTTCTCCATGGACCCTTCGTGGGTGGAGCCCTCCGTGGACTCGGACAACCGTTACCCTTCTTGGGTTGAAGTCTCTATCAACGTGGATGTACGATAGCACCACCTATCGGAACCACACCAAAAATCTCCGTGTCTCCTATTGCGTTTGCACACTCCAATCCCATCCCTTTACATTCTCGCAACTTGCGTGCCTTACTTTCCGCTGCTCATATACTCTTGTCATGCTTGCTTGAAATGTATTGTGAATGTTTAAACTTGTGCTAAATCTCTACCTTAACTTGAAGAAAACAAAAATTGCTACTTTTATTTGTTAAGAGTCTATTCACCCCCACTAGACACCTCTTCTCGATCCTTTCAACATCACACTGGATAAATGTGTAAAACTAAAATAATGGGCATGTGTTAACTACACTAGGAATAACTGGAACCAGATATAGCCATTCAAACTGGTATTGATTTAGTCGAGCAGCACAGTTTTGACTTGCACATAATGAACAACACATTGTGAATGAATGAAATAAACAAGGCATAAATGACTAGTATAACAACCAAATATAGATATTGAAAACTGGACATAGTCTCACTTCAACCAACCTAACAAACAAATACAGATAAACAGGGCATATGCTTAAAAACTAGACAAATGCTCACTGCAACCAACCTAACAATCAGATATAGATAAACAAGGCATCTGCTTGCTAACTGGACAAATGCTCAAAAAAGAAACCTAAAAACCAAATACAGATAAACAAGGCATCTGCTTGATAACTGGACAAATGCTCACTACAACCAAACTAAGAACCAAATACATATAAACAAGGCATCTGCTTGATAACTGGAAAAATGCTCACTCCAACCAACCTAATAACCAAATACAGATAAACAAGGCATCTACTCACTATAAACAACCAAATATAGCCATTCGTGAAACTAAAGTTGACAATTCATACTCAAACATCACATAGCCCTATTGAACAATACATTTTTGCATAACTGAAATAATTAAACATGGCACAGTTAAAGCACTACACGGCAAATGCTACTACAACAAAGGGTACGGGTTGGCAAGCTAGAAAAGGTAAGATTTGCTGATAGAATGTTGCCTCACATTTCATGGACGGAATCCTTCCAGTTGGAAGAGCACAGACCCATGGTGCGCTCTCTGATGTCATAGATGGGTTGTTTCACCTTGGAAGAACCTTCGTGGGTGCCCTCCTCATGGTTGTGGTCAATGAGATCTGACTTGGCAATTGAGGATCCCCAGCCGCCGTCGTAGAACGTGGCCTTCAGAAATGACAAAATGAGCTCGATGGCATATAAAGCTCGCAAATCTTGATCGCTTGGCGGAGGAGATCAGCGGCAGGGCTGTCGAAGAGATCGAAGGCGGTTGAACCAGAGGGGTTGGGGATGGACCCCTTAACCTATGACATGGCACACGTGAAGCCGTCGCTGTGGACGAGCTTGATGTCGTAGCCAGCTTTCCTGAGATACAGTAATACGCTAGCCCACTGACATGAAGCCTTCAGCATGGCAACCTAGTCAACGTCTTTGCTGGCTTCCATGGCGACGTGTTGCTCCGGGATCGACATGTCGGGGCTAACGGCGGCTACCTCGCCAACGGCCGCCGGAGAGGCCATGATAAACCTCTTCTTGGCCGAACACTCCTGGGGCTCCCCGGGATACGTGGTCGAGCTTACGCTCTGACATTCTGGAGCAGGGGATGTGGATCGGGTGGGGAGGGACACCGCAGGCCTCATCTAAAAACTCAGGGGAGTGGGGCCACGGTATGGGAATCGCTAGGTAACCTGAACTTTATTATCTAAGCTAGGAGGAATGGGCAGACCGACAGGGGTTGGCGGCAGCGCCGGCGGCGGCCACGAGCTAGGGTTCGAGGGTGGGAGGGGGCGGGTGTGGGACTGGGGAGGGGGTGTTTGAGGATACGCTGTGGCTACTGAATTTTTTTAGTAATGGTGGGTGGAGATGGTGGTGGATAAGGGAGGGCGACGGTTCAAATGCCTCGACTACTACTATTTTACTATAAGGTTGATGCTGGAGGAGTGTGGGCGACAGTTGAAGTACGGCGGCTACTAAAATTGGGTAAAGGAATTGATGCGGGGCGGGAGTGCCCAAGATCGCACACAGTCCAATAACAATATGCGTGTATGATAATAAGGAAAAGTGGTGCGGAACCGCCGATTTTTGCAACGCTCAAGCCGGGTAGTTTGTTTTTATATTTCTAGCTAGCTGGTCTATCGCACACGGTTCGTCCTAATTTCCAAATAAACTTACCCGCCTTTAGTTTGCACAGGTGGTGGTTTTCTAGCGCACTTGCATCGCACACGGTTAAGCCAGTACCTCCACCCTTTGCTCGCGCTTGCACGGTCATGGTGATTTTACAGCGCACTTGCATCGCACATGGTGTAGCATGTGGCCCTAATATATATTAGTGAAAAGGGTGGTCTGTGATGTTCAAAATTCCAATGCACAACTTTGACTGTGCGTGCCCATGGTTGGGCGCATAGTCAAAGATCGGTGAGAGGGGCCAGAAGTCGAGAACCACCTGGAAGTGGCCAAATATGTGTAGGAATATTGGGGATGTTTAAAACTTTAAATACACAATGCATAACTTTGGTGGCACCTGCCTCGCAAACCCGAATGCATAACTTTCATTGAACTGATCGTTTTTATTAAAAGTGTAGATAAGAGCCCCTCCTACTCTCTCACTCCCCGTCGACCGAGATGCTCGCGGCCGACCCCTCCACCCACGCACCTCCCTCCAGGCAACCCAGGCCCCACCCTAGGCGCGGCGATGGGCGGCGGGGTGCGGGGGCGGCCGTCGGCGGTGACATCGTCCATTAGGATGACGACATGCCCAAGATCCCCTACTGCTCCAATGACTTCATGCTCGTACGCCCTCTCCCCCTCCCCTCCTCCTCCTGCTCGCCTCTCCCGGTTCCCGATTCCGAGCCCATGGCTGGGTGGCCGGCGGAGCTCCCTTTTGGCCGGGCGTGCGACCCCGGAGCCTGAGGAGCCTTCGCTGTTGCTGTCTGTGCGTTCCAGCGGCAGCATATTCTTCCAGTAGCCTACCAGCGGAGGATCCGGCCATCGTCCTGAGCGGCGTGCTGTTCTCCATGTCATCAGGCGACTTTCTAGAGCTCAACGACGAGCAGTGGTTTGGCGGCATGGTTGCCGGGTCGTACTACGAGAGCTTGGCGCAGGGGATGCTCGTCAAGCCGCCGGACGCTGGAGCGTGACGAGAGGACAGCGAGCACAGCGGCATGGCGGAGACGCAGACGCCGTGTGGAGTTAATCGTTCAGCTAAGCAGAGCACAATTATATTGTACATAGTACTAGTTGTGTTGCGTTCTTCCCAGTTTGGTAAGAAACAGAGTAGGCGGTTTGTTCCTTAATTGTGTATATAGAAAGTTTCCAGTTTCTGTTTTTTAGAGAAAGGGCTAGATTGCTTATTTGCATCCATCACCTATTGTTGTCCACGAATCCAAATCCATTTACTGTTTGAAAGGGCCAGATTGCTTATTTGCTTATCCACGAAATTTCACAAAGAATTGTCAAATATGAAACTTCCGAAGAGGCCAAAGATTTCAGTTCAACGTCTACGCAAAGCTATTAAAAATGTGAAACTTACTCATGTTGAACGTTTTCTCAAATTTGCAACTAGTGAAGAGTAATTTGAAATACCGTGAGACCCTTTGTGTTGTTTTCGTGTCAGAAAAAAACAAAGTACTCGTACTGATCTATGTGTGTGTCTGCACTGAGGAGGTATTTTTCACAGAGTAATTTTGGATGGTTCCGAAAAAAGTACTTGAACTGATGTCCGTATGGGTTTATGCTGATCATGGTTTCACAGACTAGACTTTACTCTTTTTTTTGGTACGGCTTTTCCTCATAACTTTTCAATGATTTACGGTATCATAGTCCTCGAACTTGCATGGTTTATATCATTAAACCGAATGATATTTTAAAAAGAAAATGTTTTGTGTGTTTCTTTTTTGAACTCTCTTTTTTTGCAACGATGTTTCTGGACTTCTCGCGTTTGGCGACTTGAACTTTTACCATTTGAAGGTCCGTGGGCTCTTCTTTTGTTTGAGATTTTTCTCAAACTTATTTGAGTCGTCATGTTTGAACGTGCAACTTCTAGAGTTGTGAACATGTCGTTCTTTCCATTTATCAAGTTGCCTTTTTTCCTCTGAACTTTTACTGGTATAATTTTTTTTTTGCAAATTTAATGTCCCTTGAGTCGGAACTGATGCAATTTTTAATTTTTTTCTTTATGGTACTTATGGTACTAGAGAGTTTGCACTTCTGAAAAAATAATCACTCGATGTTCTTTTAGTTTTAGTTTTTAGTTTTCTTTCGCATACTTATCCTTACCGACGGTGTCATCACACATCGTACCTTTATGGTATATGTAGTTGAATGGACTTACATTTTTACCATTCCCTTCTTTTAAAAACTTATGTTTTCTTCTCCAAACTTCCTACCTGACGAGAATCAGAGCTTATTTATTTTTTACATTTTTACCTCCAAGTGTCTTTAATGACATTTTCACATTTTCACTTTGCTTTACCTCATCAAACAGGCACACAACACATTTGAAGAAACAAAATATGAATCTTTGAAGCACTAGGGGATAACCATTTGCACATGACTTCATGTGTGCCTTCATCATAGAAAAATATACTGAATATCACCAAGTTCTAAGGTTGAACAGATGAATCATACAGAATATTGTCAAAACCCCGCATTTTCTCACCAAAACAACTTTTGTACTTGCATACAACCCTCTTTGAACTTGGACGACACCTAGTGCTCAACTTGGACGATGACCGGTGATCAGATCGAATGGGGGAGGTTGTCGTTGCTTTTTAACCATGAATGCTTCTAAAGATACTAGGAATTGCTTCAAAATTGCTTTATACTTTTTAACATGAGGGTTCTCTCAGCTGGGCCAAGAAGCAATGCATACATCATATTTTTATTCTACAAGAACGAAATACATCATATTGTTCTCTAACACTCATAGAATACACACAGAACACACACACTTAAGTTCAGAGAACCATCCTGTTTATGTTCAGAGAATAAATGCATTTAAGCTCAAAGAACAAATGTGTTTAGGTTCAGGGAACAAAACAATATTTGGTGTGATTTTGTACATATGGATAATCGCAGAAGCAACATAGTTGGACTGAAGCTCAATTTTTTTTGGAAACTGCAATTGGAAAGGTGAGCATCAAGTGGTAATTAAGGAAGGCTAACAAAAATGAAAGTAGCATTTTTTACATGACGGGTAGTGGTTCATTGCTTTTGCCATCCAGTATGGTGTCAACAAGGATGCAGTAGCTCTCGTCCTCAATGGGCGCCCAATCATTGTCGAAGAGCTTGAGGAGGAGCTTCAGGACTGGCCATACATGCTAATTGGAGAAGCCAAGAGGCTTCATCGCCTCCCAGTCAGTCCCATTTGCTACTTGTACTGCAGAGAACACGAATATATAGCAGATGGTGACTCATCGATTTTTCTTTACGATATACCTAAACTTACAGAATTTTGAAACTTGCACTGGCGATATTTAGGTGATATATCTAAACTTTACAGAATTTTGAAGAAACTCGATGCAAATCATTACTTATTTACGTGATATATCTAAAGTTACAGAATTTTGAAACTTGCATTGACGATATTTCGGCACACGCACCAACTATTCTGTTATTTTTCATGGACTGAAGATAGAATACACACCGGACTAATATTAAGTCTGGTACAGAAATTCTCTATTCATGAACTGACAATAATTCTTCTATGTGGAATACACAAGATCTCCTCAATGGGCCATGATGCATGCATCGCCGCAGGCAATACTTGGCGCACCGGAGAACCTGTACTATTGGATTTGTCGAGAGAGGACTGAGGGAACACGCCAACATTGTGGTGCTGGACGCAAGTATTGGAGTTCAGCTTAAAATCACAAGAGAATGGATCAAAATGAATTCAGATTGACTTCTAATCATTTATGAAGCTATAAAAGTTAGAACTGATGTTGCACAAACTAAGGCATTTTTTTATATGAACAACTCACGTAATATGTATTGTACCACTTTTTTTCATTCTCATGAACAAATAACCATAGACTAACGAGAGAATGTATTACTGGACAGTATGCATTTTCTTCTCAGAACCACTTTGGTTTTATTTTTCTTTTTCTTTTTCTTTTTCTCCACTTTTGCTCTGCTTTCTTTTTTCTTAGCTTTATGAAGTGCCCCATCAAAAGAGTTGAACTCTAGATTTTACCAATCTCCACTTCTACTGAAACTAAGGGAGCTCCTTTTAAAACATGTATGATGAACTGAAAGGGCATATACAAGGTGAACTGAAAAACCATATACAAGGTGAACCGGAAAAGCTTCTGAGAAAAAAACTGAACCAACTTGATCTAGGGTAGAACCCTAATCGGCCGATCTTTCACGAAAGGAGCGGATCCCGCGATGAACACGAAGAACACAAGGGGGAAAATGAGGGGAAACACGAGAGGAAACACAAGAAAATCACTAAACCAACATGAAATAGTCACACATGTGCTAGATCCTCGAGTACATAAGAGATCACACGATCCACGGACAACTAAGGACGATACAAAGGTAGACGGTCTTCTCCATGAGGAGGTCTTGATGTTTCTCGGATGTGGGGCTCCGGCTAACCCTTAAGGTTCAAACACTGGGGTGCGCACGAAGTCTTTCCCTCCTACCGATCTACGCTCTAGCTCGCTAAGATATTGCGGACGAACTCAACAAACTCACAATACAGAAAGACACGGGGTTTATACTAGTTCGGGCCACCATTGTGGTGTAATACCCTACTCCAGTGTGGTGGTGGTGGATTGCCTCTTGGGCTGATGATGAATAGTACAAGGGGAGAACAGTCTCCTGAGATTGAGGTGTTCTTGAGCTCGGTGAGCTTGTGTGTGTGTGCGGGGGGGGGGGTGGCCTGAATGATCCTTTTTCTCTAAGTTGGTGGCTAGTCCTATTTATAGAGGCCCTGGTCCTCTTCCCAAATATCAAGCGGGAAGGGATCCAACAATGGCGGGCTAATTTGAAGGGGGGCAGCTAGTACAAGCTATCCTGACAAAAGTAGTCTTCGCCTGCACACAGCTCTGGTGGTGACGCCGTCTTGGGCTCCACGATGACATCCGTCTTGTAGTCCATGGTCTTGGTCTAGTTGCACCGAAATGGCAACCTTTTCCTAATGCCTCGGTACTCTGCGGCTACGCTTACCCCCTTTGCACGAAAGAGGAAATAAGGACGCTGCGCGCGCTGGCGCCCGCCTGGTGTTGATCGTCATGGCTTACGTCACGAGAGCCTCGTGAGGTTTGCCTCGCCTTGATATCTCCGCTCCTCGTGAGCCTGCCTAGCTAGGACACTCCAGGGGAGGTCTTGCATTGTTCGCCTCGTGAGGCTTGGCCCCTCGCGAGGGTCTTGGATGCTTTGTTGGTGAAGATGGGTCGTACAGCCTGCTGGCTCAGCCACGCCGCGGGTCGCAGGCAGGCAAGTCTGGGGACCCCCGTTCCCAGAACACCGACAGTATCCCCTGGGCCCAAGGTGCGCACGGGCTTGGCTTCGCGGCGAAGCCAAGGGTCAAGTTCGGAGCACCGCGGGCCCCAAAAGCCTGCGGCCTCGGTTGACGCGTGGCGGTTGATTGGACGTGGGCGTCTCTGCTTCCCCATGTTGTTTCGGCAACTGCTTGACCTGACAAAAGGCTGGCGCGGGCGGCACTTGCCTTCATTGCTTCTTCCTTGCCTCGCTCCAGATCCCCTTTCTTGCTCTTTGCCGCCGCTACCTACGGATCTGCTTCGGCCTCGCTCTGCATCTGCCGCCCATGGCGCCGCGCAAGGTCAAGATTTCCTCGACCCCGTCTTGGTATGAGCCCGCTCTTGAGGCGCCCACTGTCACGGAGAAGAGCCTTGCCTCCGTGCGCCTGTTGACGGCGGGAGAGAGCAACGAGTGGGGGAAGACGGAGCTCCGGCTTGCCTCCGATGAGCCGGAGCCTGAGGGGAGCACCTTATTTCCCTTCTTTTCGAGCAGCGTTGCCGTCGGGTTGGTTCCTCTCTTCTCTGATTTCTTCTATGAAGTCCTCGACCACTATGGGCTGCAAGCGTTGCATCTCCATCCCAACTCTGTCCTCCTCCTGTGCAACTTTGCCTACTACTATGAGGCGTACCTGGGCGTGATGCCGTCTGTGGCGCTCCTGCGCCATTTCTTCTTCCTCCGTGTCAGCGAGGGTCACATCTCTGGATGCGCCAACTTCGTTGCGTTCGGCAAGGCCAAATCGATCTCGAGCATCGGGAAGAGGGCCGACAACATTCGATCCAAATGGGACATGGTGGACGCCAAGCTCGCCCATCCGCGCCTGGTGTTGCCGACGGAGGCGCCCTGGCAAGGCAAGGAGTGGCCCGGGGTGGAGCTTGTTGACAAGAGGGCATCGTCAGTGTTGGGGCAGATGATGACTGACCTGAAGCCGGGCAATGCGACGTTGGCCAAAATAACGGGAGCGGTGCTCCTGAGGGAGTTCTTGACGCTGCGGGTCGCCCCACTCCACGTGCACGCGCGCCCCTTCTGGCAGCTTGAAGGAGGGGAAAACAAGGCCCGCCTGAGGCCGGGGGACCTGCCTGACGACGAACTGGACGCCGTCCTGCGTCTCATAGTCGGAGACAGCCAGGAGTACCCGCCTAGCGCCTTCATTCCCCTGTTCCAACGCAAGAACCGGGAGGAATTCGTCGCCTCCAGGCCGACTTTTGATGCGCGCGGGCTGGTGCCACCGGTGTTCTGGGGAGCTCCTTCGATGCAGAAACCGGTGGAGGTGTCTTCTGGCGAGTCCCGTGGAGAGGGGGGAGAGGAGGCGGACTCGGAGGAGACCCCGGAAGAGGTGGGGGAGACCTCTCCTCCGAGCAAGGCCGAGATTCTTCGCGCCATTCCTGATGATGCCGAGGCCGATGCCTACCAAGGAGGGAAGGAGCAACACCTCATCCTAACGAAGGGTAGGTCGTCGCTGGTGGACCGTGGTGTCGCCTCCACCGCAACACCTGGATCCAGTTCTGCCTCTGCACCGCATGGCGCCACCAGAGCCCGAGCGCCTGCCCCTCAGGCCCCAATGTTGTTAGGCCTCAAGCTTCACAAGCGGAGGGTGGAGTACCTCGCGATGGACCGGTAGGTGTCTTGAGCTTCGCTTTATCCCTGTTGGTACCTGTTATTTCCTTACGCTCGCCTTTGGTTGATCATGCCGACATCTTCAGCGAAGAGGAAGAAGGAGGGTACGGCGGCTGTGCTTCCCTCCGCAGAGAAAGGAGGCAACATCGTCCGTGTCTCCCCAGCCCGGTCGCCCTTGCGGGGCCAGGAGGAACATCGCCGCGTGGAATCATCCCCCGCAGCCCCGCTGGCTCCGGAAGTGCCGGTGCTTGGCGCGGCCGACGAGGTCCCAGCTACTCCGGGGCCCGCGGTCTCCCAAGCCCTGGTGATAGCGTCGCTTCCTCCTACTTCTGCACCTCCACTCCTTGGCTCTTCCGCTCCTGCTGCCGTCTTGGAGCGTGCCCTTTCAGAGATGACCCAACTGCAGGCGAATCTCCTGAGCGCTGACCCGTGCCTGGTGGCCGGGCGTCTGGAGTTGGCCTCCGGCTGGCTTCATTCTGACCTGGCGGTGCGCACAGCGCTGGGCCAGGCTGTTGCAGCTTCCAAGAGGGAGAAGCAAGGAGCCGTCGGTGCTACAGCCGATCGTGAGGCGGCGCTGAAAGACGCCGAGGACGCCCGTGACCGCTGCCAAGCGCTGGAGGGCGAGTTGCTGAGCTTACGTGACAAGCACGCGGAAGAGGTACGCCGCCGCCAAGCAGAGGAGAAGGAGATGAAGGCCCGGGAGGAAGCCGTCAAGAACAGTGATGCTGAGCTAGCGGAGCTGGGGAAGGAGCAGGCTGCCGAGCGCAACCGGTTGGAAGAGCTGGAGGAGAGGATGGGGGCGAGGGAGGCCGATCTTGCCGCCAAGGCACGAGTCCTGGCCGAAGACCGTGTGGCCTTCGCCGATCTCGAGAAGAGATCTCTCAAGGCGCTGAGGACGCTCTACGAGCATGGCCTGGAGAGCTGCTGGACACTGACGAGGACGGCCCCGCCCAGCTGCTTCCTCTCGTGGTGATGGCGCTTGAGGAGGTCGTTGAGGGCCTCGGTCCCATGGCCAAGGCAGATGCCCACGTTCTGTCTTCAGCCACACTGATTCGCGTCCTCAGCCATCTGCACCTCCGCGACCCCAAGGCCCAGCTTGACGAGCTGCTGGAGCCTATGGCTGAAGATCTCTGCGAAGCCGCCACCACAGTTGTTCAAGGTCAAGTGGAGGCTTTGTTGGGGAAGTTCCATGGCTTTGTCTCCGATCCTCTGTCTGGCGATGTCGTGGATCCTGCGGCTGGTGGTGAAGGTGAGCACATCGTCGCCCATGGGGGAGCACCTTCCGCAGGCGACGGCGACATCCAGGGGTGACCAACGGCTATTTTTCTCGTTTCATTCCTGCGACATACATCAGGCCTCGTGGAGGCATTTAGACTTTTCATTTGGTATTGTGAGAACAATATGCTTGTAATATTTGCTTCGAGATTTTGCGTTTTCCTTCCTATTTGCTTTGTTCTGCGTCGGCAGAGCCCGGCCCCGCGCATACCTCAACCGCCATTGGGCCAACCGGAGACCAGGATGGTCCAAGGAGTGAGGGGCTACGTGACCAGTTAGGCTCCTGAGTCACGATGCTCAGGAGTCCCCCTTGACGTGCGAACATCATATAGGGAGAGTTTGTGAGGATAAATTAATGTTCTACGTCGGCAGAGCCCGGCCCCGCGCATACCTCAACCGCCATTGGGCCGACCGGAGACCAGGACGGACCAAGGAGTGAGGGGCTATGTGACAAGTTAGGCTCCTGAGTCGCGATGCTCAGGAGTCCCCCTTGACATTCAAACAATTTCCATACCTGCCCTCGTCAAGGCCTCGGGAGGGCCGCGCGACGCCCAGGTCCGGGGGACCTGGTTGGGTGGCGTGCGCTTGGGCGTGACCCGAGCGCGGCCCCCGTTCCTAGCCCCCTCGCGCGACTCTCCCGAGGGGAGGCGTCGTGGTGAGGCTGGGCGCTGAGCTCTGGGCTCACTAAGGTTGGTACAACCGTGGGGTCACCCTCAGTTGTTTATCACCAGCACGGAGCATAGTGCTTCCGCTTGTGCACGGGCATAGCCGCTCCTCGGCAGTGTCGACAGCAAGAGCGGAGCATGGAGCTTTCACTTGGGCGTGGAATGGGGCCCCCCTCCGGGAGGAGCCCCCAGGGCGTGTACAGCCCCGCCCTGACACGTGGCTTGCACGGCAGGGCTGCGAGGTGTATCTGGGCACTCGTGAGCCAGCACGGGACTCACAAGGCCCTACCTCAAGGCGGGTTGCGCGTCCCTGCAAGGCGGTTAGATGCAAGCACTCTACGTCCTCAGGTCCCAGCCCTCGAGCGAGCTCAGCCGCCGCTGGTATGCCAGGTCGCGATGCCGTGGTCAAGGCCAGGGGTGAGGGCTGGAGAGCCAGTAAGAGCTCCTGAGTCACGATGCTCAGGAGCCCCCCTTTTAACGTGCAAGCAAATTGCATAGGGCGAACGGACCCGTGGCGGGCGGTGATCGAGAAGGTGATAGCAGTTGACAGGTTAAGCATGAAGAGTAGATCGACTTGGATAAATGCAGGAAGATATATGCCACTGGGTCTGGCTCGAGCGGCGTGGGGATGATGCAGTCCGAGGGGCGCCCCCAACAAGGTAAGTTAGAGACATAAGCAGAAGGGATACATGCCACAGGGACGGACCCACGTGGCCTGGGGGTAGTGCAGCCCGAGGGGCGCTCCCAGCTTAAATGAACTTGGAAGATGTCACCTGGTTCTGTAGACGAAGTAGAGTTGGTGCAGCTGAAGCCACGCGTTGAAGGAACGGCTCCTCATGAGCCACCGGGACCCTGAGCCTCGGGAGGCTCTAGGGGCTCAGGAGGTTCGCTGAAGACCATCACCATCTCCTCCAGAACAGCGTGGAACCTGGCCTCCTAAGCTGCCAGGACCTGCCGCATGTTGCGCTGATAGGCCGACGCCACACTCGGAAAGTCGAAGGGCATGCGAACATAGCTGTGTGGTGGACCCTCATAGTGGCCCGCACGTGATGGCCAGAAGCGTTCCTAAGATGCGGCCCTATTGAGCCCTGGGATGTCGATGCAGACACGCAATTCAGCACCCTCGCCTGGATGGTGAGTCATGCTCGGTGAGCGGCTGCCTCCACGCATGGCTCTCGCGTCTTGTAGCTCTTGGGTGGTCTTGGTGATGAACTGCTGGGTGGTGGGCACTCCTCGCCCTGTGCTCTCCTAAGGGAAGCGTGTCGTGAAGCACGCTTCCAAGTGGTGCCCAAGCGCCTCCCTCGTGAGGTTGGCAAGGTCTGAGGCTCTCCAGAAGAGAGGCCCCGAGCCCTGCCCGAGGAGGGCGCCGGGCGCACTTTCCTATGCGGTGGAGGGAGGCGCCCCTGGAGTGGGCGCCGATCCTGACGAGGCTCCTGACGTGGCGCAATCTTCTTGGGGCCCTGTGCGGCGCGACAGCTTCTTCTTAGGGATGGTCTCCGGAGGGCCTTCACTTCTGCTGTCAGGGTTGTCAATTGCTGCGGCTTGGAAGGCGTGCTCAAGGGAGCACACCGCATCCCTTTCTTCACATGGGACCATGATAATTCCCCCGCTTCCTGGCATCTTGAGGACGTTGTAGCCATGGTGAGTGACTGCCATGAACTTGGCCAGGGCTAGATACCCGAGGATGGCATTGTACGGCAGGAGGATGTGCGCGACGTCGAAGTCGATGAGCTCAGTGTGGTAGTTCTTGCGGTCCCCGAAGGTGACAAGCAGGCGGACTTGCCCTATCGGTGTGGTGGAACCGTTAGTTACTCTAGAGAAAGTCTTGGTTGGCTGGAGCTGCTCATAGGGCACTTGGAGGTTGTCGAACGTGTCGAATAGGGTGTTGATCCCTGCGCCGCCGTCGATGAGAGTCTTGGTGACTTGCACATTGCTGATGACTGGGGAGCACAGCATAGGGAGTGTGCCAGCGGTGGCTGCGCACTTGAGCTGGTTGGCCGAGTTGAAGATGATGGCGCACTAGGACCACCTGAGCGGGCGCTTGGCCTCAAGCTTGGGGAGCGCCGCGTTCACCTCGCGAGCGAACTGTTTGAAGATGCGCTGAGAGGCTGGGGCCTGAGCACCGCCCAAGATGCAAGCGACCGCACGCGGCTCCTGGAAGCCCCCAGCCCCCTCGTCCTGGTGGTGGTCGTCGTTCCTTCTTGGCAGCGGCAACGGGGGAAGACCGGCGTTGCCGTGGGGGCGATCCTCACGAGGCGGGTCCCTCCAGGCGCCCTCGCGAGGTTGGTCCTGCCAGCGGTCCTCACGAGGCCGGTCGCGCCACTCCTGGCACAGGCCACGGTCGTCCCAGTGTCCGCCTCCGCGGCCGTAGCCCCGGTCGTTGCGCTTGGGGCGTCCACCGAAGCGTCCTTCCTGAATGGCTCTGAGCTCTTGACAGTCGCTGGTGTTGTGGGTGTTCAGGTTGTGGAAGGCATAGAATGGACGGCCGTTCTTGGACGACTCGGGCTGATCTCTGCCTCGCTTGGTGTCGGGCTCCGCTGCGAGCACCACTGCCTCTTTGCGCTTCACATCCTTGGCCTTGGCCTTCTTCTCCTCCACTCCTGCAGCTGGCAGCTCAAGGAGAGAGAGGCACCCCTCCTCAGCTCTTGCACACTTGGGCGCCAGGTTGAACAGCTCCTGAGATGTGCAAAGCTCATCATGGATAGCCAGCTCTTCCTTCATCTTGATGTCACGGACGCCGTCTGAGAACGCGGAGATGATGGCTTCGTCCGTGACCTTGAGGATCTTGAGGCAGGTGTTGTTGAAGCATTGGATGTACTTCTGGAGGGTCTCTCCTGGCTGCTGCTTGATGCGGCGTAGATCACCCCTGGCCGGTGGGCGGTCTCGAGTGCCCTGGAAGTTGGCGACGAAGCGGTTGCGCATCTCGTCCCAGGAGGAGATCAAGTCGTGTTGTAGGTTCAGGAGCCAGGAGCGGGCCCCATCCTTGAGAGCCATGGGAAACAAGTTCGCCATGACTTTTTTGTCGCCATTGGCCGCTTCGATGCTCAACTCATAGAGCTGCAGGAACTCCGCGGGGTCGGCGATGTTGTCGTATCGAGGAGGTAGATCTGGCTTGAACTTGCCTGGCCAGGCGACGCTGCGTAGCTCGGGGGTGAAGGCACAGCAGCCGGCCGTGGTCGCCAGGGCCTGCTTCTCAGGCGGAGCTTGGTCTTAACGAGGTCCGCGCTGCACCACTGCAGGCGGCACGCGGTCTTGACGAGGTGGCGCGGGGAGCGCCGGTGCAGCTTCTCGCGGCCGCGGGATTTCTTGGCAGCTTCTTTCTTCACGCGCGGGCGCCGGGCGCGGTGGATCACACCGTGGAGGCGCGCGCCTTGGTGCCAAGGCCCCGTCTTGGGGTCGAGGCGGTGGAGGCACGCCATGAGCCTCGTCGCCCACGGCTGGCTGAGGTGGAGGCAGAGAGTGGGATGGCGCTGGAGAGCCCCCTGTAGCACGGACGAGCTCGGCGACACGGTCGAGCCACTCCTCATAGACGTCGTCGACGGGGCGGTAGCGCAGGAGCTCGTTCGCCACGATGAGAGTAGCCCGTGCCTCCATGGGAGCACAGTGCGCGTGGGACGAAGAACCGACAGGGGCGAGTGATGGGGTAGCGGTGCGGCCATCCTACCTCACCGAAGGATGCTGCAAGGACACCTGCTGCTCGTTCCCCACCAGGCTGGTGGCAGCATTGGCGGCGGGGGACGGAGAACGATGAGGTGGCCCGCCGACGGGAGCCGTCTGAGCGACGCGGGCGGCGAGGGCAGCCCGACACTCAGCTCGAGCACGACGAGCGTCCGCCATGGAGACGACGGAGTGACGGAAAGGAAGCTACGGCGCACCCCTACCTGGCGCGCCAAATGTCGGATGTGGGGCTCCGGCTAACCCTTAAGGTTCGAACACTAGGGTGCGCGCGGAGTCTTTCCCTCCTACCGAACTACGCTCTAGCTCGCTAAGATCTTGCGGACGAACTCGACGAACTCACAACACAGAAAGACACAGGGTTTATACTGATTTGGGCCACCGTTGTGGTGTAATACCCTACTCCAGTGTGGTGGTGGTGGATTGCCTCTTGGGCTGATGATGAATAGTACAAGGGGAGAACAGCCTCCTGAGGTTGAGGTGTTCTTGAGCTCGGTGAGCTTGTGTGTGTGGGGGTGGCCTGAATGATCCTTTTTCTCTAAGGTGGTGGCTAGTCCTATTTATAGAGGCCCTCGTCCTCTTCCCAAATATCGAGCGGGAAGGGAGCCAACAATGGCGGGCTAATTTGAAGGGGGACAGCTAGCACAAGCTATCCTGACAAAAGTAGTCTTCACCTGCACAAAGCTCTGGTGGTGACACCGTCTTGGGCTCCACGATGACCTCTGTCTTTTAGTCCATGGTCTTGGTCTAGTTGCACCGAAATGGCAACCTTTGCCTGATGCCTCGGTAATCAACGGCTGCGCTTGCCCCCTTTGCACCAAAGAGGAAACAAGGACGATGTGCGCGCTGGCGCCCGCCTGGTGTCGATCGTCATGGCTCACGTCACAAGAGCCTCGTGAGGTTCACCTCGCCTTGATATCTCCGCTCCTCGTGAGCCTGCCTAGCTAGGACACTCCAGAGGAGGTCTTGCGTCGTCCGCCTCACGAGGCTTGGCCCCTCGCAAGGGTCTTGGATGCTTTGTTGGTGAAGATGGGTCGTACGACCTGCTGGCTCAGCCACACCGTGGGCCGCAGGCATGCAAGTCTGGGGACCCCCTTTCCCAGAATGCCGAAAATGTTCTTCTCCGCAAGGAGGTCTTGAATCCAAAGGGATCTTCTCTGAAGAGGGTCCGCAGTCTCTCTCGTGGAGTACATACGATGTGGATGAGCAATTCTCTATCTCTAAAATGAGCTAAACCAATGCTAACCCTAGATAGGAGGAATAGGACGTCTATATATAGTCTTAGTGCATAAGGGGGCGAAGTGGGGGGCACATGGGTTGCGGCCCAACACATGGCAACGCACAAGCGACGGACGTCCGGGAGTCACCGGTCGTCCGGAGGCTCGCGAGGGTCCGGACGTCCGGTGCCTGTCGGACGTCCATAGATTCGGCTTGGGTGTGCTACGGGCGGACGTCCGGTCGGGGTCGGTCGTCTGGGATGCCTCGGAATTTCGTTGTTTTGGCTCGGGTGAGGAGGTGTCGGACATCTGGTCCGGGTCGGACGTCCGGAGCCTGGAGATCGTTGGACGTCCGGAGCCTGTAGCTTCTTCCGCATCTCTTCTTCTTCTCCATCTTCACGTCCATCTTCCTCTTCTTCTTCTCCTAGCTCCTTAGCTCCTTCATGGCCAATTCCTAGATACCTGAGTATGCACAATGTCTCCGTTTGAGGTAGTAGCCATGTCTCATGTGTATCGAAGTGGAAGTGTGAGAGGAGAGATGTCACCTTGGTTTTGAGAGCTCTTGCACGTGCTCGTGTCAGGGGTCCGCTAGGCACTTGGTGAGGCGATGGTAGGTCCATGGGGATGACCTTGGAATGCTCCACATCATCTCCCCTCCCTTGGGGAAGATCCATCCTCGGATCATACTCTTCATCACCATGGAAGGTCAAGAGGTCCTTGACATTGAAAATATCGCTCACTTTGTACCTGTCACACGGGAGGTCGATCTTGTAAGCGTTGTTGTTGTAGCGTGCAAGCACCTTGAAGGATCCATCCGCTCGTGGTCGAAGTTTTGACTTGCGTTCTTGGGGAAAGTGGCCCTTGCGAAGGTGTAGAGACACAAGATCTCCAATGTTGAATACCATAGGGTGCTTGTTGATGTTGAGCTTGGTCGCAAGTCGTTTTATTTGTCGCTTGATGGTATGCCTTGTATCTTCATGCACCTTCTTGAGATGATTCACACGTGCACTTGCCTCCAAATTGATGCGCTCTTGGAGTGGTAGAGGAAGAATGTCCAATGTTGACAATGGGTTGAATCCGTAGACAACCTCGAAGGGGGACTTGCTGGTTGTTGAGTGTCTTGCGCGGTTGTAGGTGGACTCGGTGATAGGTAGACACTTCTCCCACTCCTTGATGTTCTTCTTGATGAGTACTCGAAGTAGAGTGGAGAGTGTGCTATTGGTCACCTTTGTTTGGCCGTCGTTTTGTGGATCATACGCCGTTGAGAAGAGTAGCTTGATTCCGAGCTTGGCGCATAGGGTCTTCCAAAAGTAGCTAAGGAACTTGACGTCGCGGTACAAGACAATTGTCTTTGGCACTCCATGTAGACACAATATTTCCCTACAAAAGAGATTGGCAACATGTGAAGCATCGTCTATCTTGTTGCAAGGAATGAAATGTGCCATCTTAGATAATCGGTCCACAACGACAAATACTGAATCCTTCCCATTTCTAGTCCTACGCAATCCAAGTACAAAATCCATGCTAGTGTCTTCCCATGGTTGATATGGAATTGGGAGAGGCATGTAAAGGCCATGGGATTCAGCTTTAGACTTAGCTTTGCGGCATGTAGAGCATCGGTTGGTGAAGCGGTTGACGTCGCGAAGTATCATGGGCCAATAGTAGTTCTTGGAGAGCGTGGCGACAGTCTTGTCGCGTCCAAACTGTCCCATTAAGCCTCCTCCATTAGATTCCTGCAAAAGGAACAAACGAAGAGAAGACTCGGGGATGCAAAGCTTGTTAGCTCTCATAAGATATCCATCTTTGATGTTATATCGTTCCCAAGATGTGTGCGTCAAACATTTGGAATAGGGAATGGCAAAAGTAGGATCATGCTCATAGAAGTCTTTTATACGCTCAAAGCCAATGACATCCAATTCAAGTTGAGTCACAAGCATGCATATGCGGGAAAGAGCGTCGACCACAATATTTTCCTTACCTTTGATATACTTGATGACATAAGGAAAAGAGTCAATAAATTCACTCCATTTAGCATGACGCTTGTTCAACTTGGTTTGGCCCTTAAGATACTTGAACGTTTCATGATCGGTATGAATGATAAATTCATGAGGGCGAAGATAGTGTTCCCATTCATGCAAAACACGGACTAAAGCATATAGCTCTTTGTCATAGATGGGGTAACTGAGTTGTGCTCCGGAAAGTTTCTCACTAAAGTAAGCTATGGGGCGCTTCTCTTGCGTTAACACACCTCCTATGCCATTACCACTAGCATCGCAATGAATCTCAAAGGGTTTGTCAAAGTTGGGTAATGCAAGCACGGGAGCATGAGTAAGCAAGTTCTTAAGCTCATTGAAAGCGGTATCTTGGGATGGTCCCCAAACAAAAGGCGCATTCTTCTTTCTCAAAGCATGCAAAGGAGAAGCAATAGTGCTAAAATCTTTCACAAAGCGACGATAAAAAACCGCAAGGCCAAGAAATCTATGCACTTGTTGCAAGTTGGTTGGTTGGGACCATGTCTTAATAGCATTGATCTTGGACTCATCAACACGAACACCCTTAGAAGAAACAACAAAACCTAAGAAAACAAGCTTATCAATGCTAAAAAGGCATTTCTCCATATTAGCATAGAGGTGCTCTTTTCGAAGAGTTTGTAAAACGGTTCGGACATGGGTGACATGCTCTTTGAGAGACTTGCTAAAAACAAGGATATCATCAAAGTAGACCACAACAAACACACTGATGTAAGGGCAAAAGACATGATTCATAAGATGCATAAAAGTACTCGGTGCTTCCGATAGACCCATAGGCATGACTAACCACTCATACAACCCAAACTTGGTTTTTAAAACGGTTTTCCATTCATCACCCTCTTGTATGCGGATTTGATAGTAACCACTTTTAAGATCAATTTTGAAAAGATAGTGGCACCACTAAGTTCATCAAGCATATCGTCAAGGCGTGGAATGGGATACCTATAGCGAACGGTGATAGCACTGATAGATCTACAATCGGAGCACATGCGAAAGCTACCGTCTCGTTTTGCATAAGAATGACTGGGACGGCACAAGGGCTCAAACTTTCACGCACATGTCCATGGTCTATGAGATGCTTTACTTGCCTTTGTATTTCTTTGGTTTCTTCGGGGTTGACGCGGTAGGGAGCTTTGTTCGGAAGAGGTGCTCCGGGGATGAGGTCGATGCGGTGTTTGATGCCTCGTAGTGGAGGTAGTCCTGAAGGTAGCTCGTCGGGGAAAACATCTTGAAATTCCTGCAAAAGAGAAGATACCACTCAAGGTAGAGCATGAGAGGTGTTAGCTTGTGTTGCATTGTCCTTGCACAAAAGGACATAGTGTATCATACTAGATGGGTTCTCAGACACTCCTCTTATCTCACTTTTGGTGGCAAATAGGACTAAGTTCTTCTTGTTGCTTATCGTGGAGATACTCGATTTGGGCTTGTGGCGCTCACTCTCTTTTTGGTGCCTCGCTCTCTCACTATCCTCTCCACGATGGGTGGCTTGCTTGTCGGCGATCACTTGGCTTGGAGACATGGGGCGAAGTATGTACTCCTTTCCTTTCATCTTGAAGATGCAGTGGTTCATTCGGCCGTTGTGGATGACACCTCTATCAAATTGCCATGGGAGTCCAAGAAGAAGGTGGCAAACGGTCATGGGAACGACGTCACACTCCAAAGTGTCTTCATAGGCACCAATTTTGAAGGAGACTTGTACTCGATGCTCGACTTGGAGAGTGTTGGAGTCGCTAAGCCATTGAACTTTGTAGGGATGTGGGTGCTTCGTCTTGGGCAATTGGAGCTTGGAGCAAAGTTCTTCACTTGCGAGGTTATGACAACTCCCTCCATCGATGATGACCTTGACGGATCTTTCATTGATGTTGGCCTTGGTATGAAAGATATGGCATCTTTGGTCTTCTTCTTGGTGATGTTGGAGAGTCAAGACCTTGGAGACAACAAGGGCGGGACTAGAATCTTCATCGCAAAAGACTTGTTCTTCTTCATCGTTCACTTGCCAGTGCATGGCGACTTGCTCGAGGGCGTCCATTTCGCCTTCACTCATTGAGTCGTAAGTGTCGTCGTCGTTGAGGATCATGGTCTGCTTGTTGGTGCACTCATAGGACTTGTGGTCTCGGCCTCCGCATGTGAAGCATTTGAAGGAACTTGTCTTGACAGTCTCATCGTTTGGGGTTGATGATGATGAAGCTCTCGGCTTGAAGTTGCTCAGTGTAGAAGGATGACTTGGGGTTGACGAAGCTTTCTTGTAAGTCGACTTGTCGATGTTGGTTGTAGAAGGCTTTGTTGATGTAGAAGGTGTTGGAGTCGTTGAAGCTTGGTTGTTGGAGAAGCCATATGACTTGGATGAGAACTTGGCATATTTGAAGTCATCTTGCACTTGGCATTCCGCTTTGGTAGCTTGATGCACTAGCTCGATGAGGTTCGAGTATGGTTGGAAGTCGGCGATCTTCTTGATAGGATGGTTGAGTCCATTCAAGAAACGTGCCATAGTTTGCTCATCATCTTCCATGACATTGGCTCGTATCATGGCAATCTCCATCTCCTTGTAGTATTCTTCAACGCTCTTGGTTCCTTGCTTGAGTAGTTGGAGTTTCTCGAAGAGGTCGCGGTTGTAGTAGGTAGGCACAAAGCGTGCTCTCATGACATCCTTCATTTGCGCCCATGTAGTGATGGGTGGTTCACCTCTTGCCTCTCGGCGCTCGATAACTTGTTCCCACCAAATGAGGACATAGTCTTGGAACTCAAGGGATGCCATCGCGATCTTCTTCTCTTCTTCATAGTTGTGCAAATGGAAGATTTTGTCGACCTTCAATGCCCATGAAAGGTACTCTTCGGGATCGTTGCTGCCATTGAACTTGGGGATGGTGAACTTTAGCTTGCCGTAGCGTTGCTCTTCATTGTGTTGGGGTCGAGGATGATGACGCCCATGTTGTTGATGGTTGTCCAACTCGTTGTGCTCTTGGCGAGGGGGATTTCCATTGTCTTCATGCTGTTTGTGAACTTGATGTTCTTAGCGAGCTTGTGGATGAGCTTGTCGAGCTCGAGGAGGAACTTGACGATGCACGCGAGCTTGAAATCTTCGTTCGTGAGCTTCTTTGCGAAGTGCTTCTTCATGTTCACGAGCTTGTCGGCCTCGGTTGGCTACGGCTCAACTTGAATCTTGGAGGGCTTGTTGCGCCTCAAGTGCTTGAGCATCTCACAATTGTTGCTCTTGATGTTGTGCCTCGGCATCTTGTGCTTCTTGGTGTAGACGCGCTCGCTCTTCCGCTTCATGTTGGTGTTGTCATTGCCTTTCTCGTGCTAGCACAAAAGCCTCTTGGGTTTGATGTTGTCGGTGCTCTTGAGAGTTGGTGTCGGGTAGAGGATTGAGGCTTGCTTGAGGATCATTGCGTTTGGCACGTCGAAGAGTGTTCGATGTCGGTGTACTTGAGCCGGAGAGGGTGAAGTCAGAGTGTCGACTTGAGCGGCTCCGTCTAGATGAGGACGAAGTGGAAGAAGAGCGGTTGAGCAACAAAGCGCGGATCTCGTCCATTCTTGCATCGTTCTCTTGCTTGTGATCGTCGAGCTTGTGGTCGAAGTAGTCCCTTGTATGTTGCTCGGAGAGTCTCAAGTCAGTGGCGAGGTTGTCGATGTGTTCACTCATTGCTTGTTGCTCTTGATGCAAAGCACGTTGTGCACCAAAGAGGTGGCTCTTGGTGACGTAGGAGTTCATATTGTCGTCGTGCTTAATGAAGAGTGGGTTGGTAGAAGTACTTGGCCTATCCATCATTCCAAGAGAAAAATGTGAGTGGTAGAAAGGGAAGAACGAATACCAAATGTACCTTGACTGAAGGTGAAAGTGGATCAATGATCACTCCAACGTGGACAAAGAAATAGCACAATTGGTACCAATTCTTGTCAGTTTCTCACACCTACACAAGTAAAAGCTTATGGTGGAGCTTGGTTAGGATGGTGGCACAAAATTTGATGCAATTGTAAGTGAGCTTCAATAATGTTGGAAAAGATTAGCAAGATTGCAATGCAACAAGTATACCAAGCAATATAAGGTACACGGAAACACACACGCAAAAAGATAAATGGGGTCGTGCGACCAAGGATGAGCCAAAATGTGGAATCCACAAAAATTCTCTTGTTGGACAACAGTAGAGAGACGCTAGCACGATTGCACAAATAGGCGGATAAAAGACTTGTGCACAACCTACTTAGCAAAAATGCAATGGCTTCTATCCCAAGTATGCTCTATGCTAGGTGTTTCTATGATATGATCCATGATGATCTAATATGACAAACTTAATGTTGTATGATGCTATGGTTCTTGCTTAAAATCTCTTTGCTTATCTTTCCTTTTTGCTTAAAAGCTTGTTTGGCTCTTTGTTGTTTGAGCTCTTTTCTCATGCAATGCTTCACGAACCAAGATAGCAATTGTGTATGCGATGACAGCCTTGTGACACAAGAGATGATACCGAGATATGCAACAATGATGTATGTATGCTATGGGAAGTATGATCACTAATGTGCACAAGTCTCATTGCCGGCAATACTCAACGGCTAGTCTCGATGAGTAAGTGACACAAAGGAGTAAGGCTATGATGGCTAACAATGTAATGGCAAGAGTGATATGTCCAATACCAAGACGAGGTTACCATTCTTGCTTACGGTATGGTGTCAAAAAGGTGGCATGAAGACCAAGATGTAGTCGAGGTGGTTGTTGTTGATGACGCGTCCATGGCGAAGATGAGCGACGGTGATGTTGATGTCGACCTGTACCTAAATAGCCGAAACACAAAAGGATACAGAACCGCAACTCAAATTCTCAAAGCTCGAAGTGGCAACACGCGTCGGAGTACGGAACGGGTAAGCAATGGTGATGGTATGTGGAATTGGTGATGGTGTATAGGTGGTAGGAGTGCGCATGCGGAATAGGTGGTGACTAAAATGAAAAAATCAGTTTCGTCAGTGATCGTCGGACGCCCGGGCTGGGCCGGTCATCCGGTCATCGGACGTCCGGTGCCTGGGTGATTTGCGGGCACGGGATGAACTACACGTGTACGAGGTGGAGAGGTCAAAATTCATCGAATCTGGGCGATTTCGTGGATGGAAAAGGTGGAGACAAGGGGAAAAGGTAGATCTACTCAAGGCAAAGCAAATCCACGAATCAAATCCAACAAAATTTCAACACACCAACAAATCACAAAAAAATTGGGGCTATTTTTGTGGGGAATTTTCGAATTAGGGACAAAATCCACAAAAACTATGCTAGCAACACAACGGGGAGGCTCCGAAATCATGATCAACATGGCTCTAGATACCAAGATGATGTAGGGCAGAACCCTAATCGGCCGATCTTTCACGAAAGGAGCGGATCCCGCGATGAACACAAAGAACACAAGGGGGAAAACGAGGGGAAACACAAGAGGAAACATGAGAAAATCACTAAACCAACACGAAATAGTCACACATGTGCTAGATCCTCGAGTACATAAGAGATCACACGATCCACTGACAACTAAGGACGATACAAAGGTAGCCGGTCTTCTCCGTGAGGAGGTCTTGATGTTCTTATCCGCAAGGAGGTCTTGAATCCAAAGGGATCTTCTCCGAAGAGGGGCCGCGGTCTCTCTCGTGGAGTAGATCCGATGTGGATGAGCAATGCTCTATCTCTAAAATGAGCTAAACCAATGCTAACCCTAGCTAGGAGGAATAGGAGGTCTACATATAGTCTTAGTGCAAAAGGGGGCGAAGTGGGGGGGGTACATGGATTGTGGCCCAACACATGGCAGCGCACAGGCGTCAGACGTCCGGGAGTCACCGGTCGTCCGGAGGCTCGCGAGGGTCCGGACGTCCGGTGCCTATCGGATGTCCGTAGATTTGGCTCGGGTGTGCTTCGGTCGGACGTCCGGTCGGTGTCGGTCGTTCGGGAGGCCTCGAAATTCCGTCATTTTGGCTTGCGTGAGGAGGTGTTGGACGTCCGGTCTGGGTCGGACGTCCGGAGCCTGGAGATCGTCGAACGTCCGGTCCAGGTCGGTCATCCGGAGCCTGTAGCTTCTTCCGCATCTCTTCTTCTTCTCCGTCTTCATGTCCATCTTCCACTTCTTCTTCTCCTAGCTCCTTAGCTCCTTCATGGCCAATTCCTAGATACCTGAGTATGCACAATGTCTCCGTTTGAGGTAGTAGCCATGTCTCATGTGCATCGAAGTGGAAGTGTGAGAGGAGAGATGTCACCTCGGTTTCGAGAGCTCTTGCACGTGCTCATGTCATGGGTCCGCTAGGCAGTTGGTGAGGCGATGGTAGGTCCATGGGGATGACCTTGGGATGCTCCACATCACAAATTTTTGTTTTTTTCTAGTTACTAATCTACTTATTACCATAACAGTGTCCGAACTGCTGCTGCATATGTATACAGGAAGGTTACTGGTACCAAAAAATTAGGACGGTAAACAACATTATAAATTGAATTCCTGAATGTTCAGTCCAAGTGGTACTAGATGTTGATGGCTGATGACTATGTCTATAGAACTAAAGCAAGGAATAGATGAACTAATGAACTATAAGTCAATGATGAACTGAATCATTTTAGTTCCGTCTTCTCCCCTTAGGTCTGAATCAAGAGCAACATCAGTTCAATTCAAAATAAATTGATAGTTTATTAATTCAGGTGTTGAGAGCAGTAACTGAAATCATCAAATAGACAACCCACTCAAGTGGCCTCCATGAACCGAATTAGGATACTACTATTACAACCAAACAAAAATCAATCCTACAACACACATAAACTGTGATGTCAGGAGCTACAAAAAATCAGAATGGGCAATGGACTTCACTGCCCTATCTAAGATTTTTGCTGCATTATCTCTTCTCCGTGTTACTATCAGTTCAACACCTCAATATAAGTCAGGCAACTCCAAGCTTGCTTTCGCAACATTGGATTAGACATGTATGTTTAGTGCTGATTAATTACCTGATGATTGACCAGCTGATGGTTGGGGCTTTGCTTTCTTTTTCTTGGACAATAGTGGGTTTGGGCCTTGCAGAAGGACTATCAAAATGTTAATGGTGCCCACTAGATCATAACAAGAAAATATAGTCGTGCTCGTGCATATGACGAATATATGAAAAACACTAGATGAAGATACAACCTTTTGCTCTATTTGCCAAGCATTTTCAGCTAGTGGTCCGCAAGCAATTTCAGAACACCATGCAATTTCAGCTAGTGAAACATGTGAAGAAGAACTGAACTCAAAAAATAAGATATTTGGAGATGGAAGAAGGCGTCATACATCGGGTGAACTTGCTACCCCTACTCCTACGGACTGACAACTCCCATGAAGTGGAGCTGACGGAGGCGGGATTCACAAGCAGTGGCTGGGCGCACCGGGATTTGGCCTCTATAGGGGGATCCGCTACCCCTACTCCTGCGGACTGACGACTCCCGTGAAGTGGATCCGATGGAGGCGGGGTTCACGAGCAGCGGCTGGGCACGCCAGGATTTGGCTTTGTAAAGACGAAGTGCAAATCACATTAAAGGTGAACTAAAAATCTTCCCAGCAACCTCGTCCAATTGCATTACTCATAACATGATCTATAGAGAGACTTACATCCCAAATGAAATACATGCAGAGATGTAGTATAGCAACATACCAGAGTGCGGCCAATGCCACTAATGATGGACGCTGAAGCAGTGGCACAGTCAGCGGCAGTCCCAGGCTCCCTCGAGCAGAAAAGGGCCATGGGTTGGTAATCAAGACCATTGTGCCAATTAAAGTCGCAGCTACAAACCATAGCCACTATGGTCGCCTTCTACTTCGCCTCATCTGCCCTCTTTTGTAGAGACCTGGAGTGAAGCTTCTGAGGCTTCTTTTTCTAAGATGAGATCATCCTTGAACAACTTCAAGATGTTGTGCCCTAGAAGTATTAATAAAACAGGACACAAGGAAGAATGAAGATCTCCAGTGGAAACCTAAAACATCAATACAGAGATCCTTTCTTATCTTCCCTTCTTCTAGGAACTATTTGGACATGGTGAAGACTAGCTAATGTAAGGATAGGCCGAGAACACTTAGTATCGAACTTCTTTTCCAAGCATGTATTGAACTGATATAGTTTTTGTTAATGAACTATTGTAGTATAGGTACTAGAGATACCAGCATCTTTTGATATATCATGATAAAAGCAAACAAACATGCATCGTCTCCACCAGACCATTCTCTCATCATCTTCAGAACATCCACACTAGAGAAAATTGAACTGACAATAGAAGAAATTTATACTTTTTGGGGACTAATATCATGTAATACCACATCTAGAAAGCATGCCAAGCGAAATGTGGCAGGTGAACAGGAGTTGGATCCACGGGGAAGAAGGTTGTAGGAGCGCCTTGTCTGTCCGATCTCTCATGGGAGGGCAGTGCTCGACGTCGGTGGTGTAGGGCGGCCACGGTGACTGTCACGCGATGAGAAGGAGCAGGATGGGGCAGCGGTTGTTGTTGCCGACACTCCGCCCTCCGTCGGCGACCGCCTCTGCAACGCGTCGTGGGAGGTGGGAGTAGTAGCCATGGCGCGTCGACGGAGGTGGAGGCGAGGGCATGGCGCGACCGGAGGTGGGGGCGGGGGCGTGGCGTACCGCCGCAGGTGGGAGACAAGGGGTGTGCCCGACGCCGGAGGTGGGAGTCGGGGGTGAGGTGCGCCGCCGCGGGTGGGAGGCGGCGCGTGTGGCCGACACCGGAAGCATGAGGTGAGGGTGTAACACCCCGAGACCGATGTGCCAGTTGTCCTCCAATTATTCGCTGTTGTTGCCTTGTCATTGCTTGCGTGTCATGCATGTCATATCATGTCATCATGTGCATTTCATTTGCATACATGTTCGTCCCATGCATCCGAGCATTTTCCCTGTTGTCCGTTTTGCAATCCGGCGCTCCTATGTCATTCGGTGTCTCTTTCTACCTCTTTTCATGTGCAGGTGTTAAACGTTTTCGGATTGGACCGAGACTTGTCATGCGGCCTTGGTTTACTACCGGTAGACCGCCTGTCAAGTTTCGTGCCATTTGGACTTCGTTTGATACTCCAACGGTTAACTGAGGGACCGAAAAGGCCTCGTGTGTGTTGCAGCCCAACACCCTTCCAAAGTGGCCCAAAACCCACCTAAACCTGTTCCATCATCTCGGTCGTTCGATCACGATCGCGTGGCCGAAAACCGCACCTCATTTGGACTCTCCTAGCTCCCTCTACCTATAAATATGTGTCTCTCCCGGATTTTTCGCGCAGATGAACCCTAACCTCAAACTCCCGCACGCCGCCGGACGTGTCCACCGCCTCCAGCCACCTCACCCCGGCCAATCTCAGGCTGCCACCTCAGCGTCGCCGTCGCCTGAGCCAATCTCTGTGCGCCACCTCACCCACGCCCGCACCCTCTCTCTCTCCTCCCTCGCCGTCACGGCCCGCGGAGCCCGTGTGAGGCCCGCCCAGGACCGGATCCGGTCGCCGCCACCTCGCGCGGGCGTTGCGCTCGCCGCCCTTCGCGCTCGTCGCTGAGTGCGCCGCCGCCCATCCGCCGGTGTTGCGCGCCGCCGCCTCGTCCGCCATCATCGCCGAAGCTCGCCGGCCGCCTGAGCCGAAGCTCGCCACGCCGCCTCCTGCACGGCTCGCCGCCATCTCCGCCGCCTCGCTCGTGCCGCCGCCGAGCTCCCTCGCCGCCGCCTCTCACCAGCAACCGCGCCGCCTGCCCGGCCCCGACTTCCCCAGCGCTGCCCCGCGCCTCCCTGCCGTCTCCCACATCTTCCGGTGACTTTTCCGGCGACCTCGAACTCATGGTGCTACAGTGCTTCGACCGGATCCAGATATGAGAAATTCCTCGGGTTGACTTTTTCCCTCCTAACGCTAACTTTTTAGACTTTTTCAGCATGCCATAACTCTGCATCCGTAGCTCCGATTCGTGCGTGTAGCATATCAAAATGTTCGACTCGACGAGTACATCATTTCATCTCATTGCATCATTTTCATTTGAGCTCATCTTGATGCCCGAAATGCTGTTGGAAGAGGGCTATGTGATGAATTTGTCAGATCTGTTTCAGCAAATAGCCTTTTGTCATTTTTGCCATGATTAATGTGTGCATGCTATGAACCTGATCTCTACATGTGTTTTGTTATATGCCATGCCATCTTTACAGGGGTGTATGCCATGTATTTTTGTGATCTTTGTGGTGACTAGCACAAGCATGCAAAGTAGCTTACTCGGTGATGCTGATTTCAGGGACTTAGAATTTCATTAAGTCCTTGTCCTGTCTTTATTTTTATGCCATATGTTCATGTTGTTTCCTAGTGATCCGTGCCTCTTTTGAGGATGATCAGTAAGGATGTTTTGTTTACATCGTGGTGCTCTATCCATCCATGTCTTTGTTTGCATTTATGGAGCACCCTAGTTTGAGTCAATCGAGCTCTACTTTTGCCATAAAATGATCCTGGCAGATTGTTGACATGTTTAGCGATTTTGCCGAAGATGTTGCTATTGATCCGTGCATGCTATGATGTTGTTCTTGCCTGGTCTAACTTCTATGCCATGTATTCTTGATGGGTGTATTCTTAGTTTGTCATGCCATGCTCTGTAGTGAGTGCATCGAGCTCGTAAACATGCCTACTCATTAACTGTTTTGCATGCTCCAGTTTTTCACAAAGTCTGAATCTGTTTGTGTTTTTGCTATGTTCACATGCTTGCAATTGTATTTTCTGATCCCTTTTGGCTCAAGCTCACTAAGGGACTTTTGTTAAGTGCTTTTAGTAGCTTCATGCCATGCATTGCTTTGCCAAGTTAAGTTCCTGTAGCATGTAGTTTTCATGCTCTAAAGTGTGCTTCCTGATGATAAATTCCAGACTTGTGTTAATTTCACTAAGTCTGAAACCTGTTATCATTTGCACTTTTGCCATGCTTGTTTGGACCTGTTAATGGATGAATTAGCCGTAGCTCAGTGTTCATCTTTTTTCAAGCATCATGAGTGGATCCCTGCCATGTATTTTGTTGCTATGTTTGGGTGTTGTAGCATATTTATCTTGATGCATTTAGATGGCTACTTGCTGATTATCGCAGACCGGTGCCATACTTGTTTTGCTTGCCATTTCCAAACCGTGCGTCCGATTCCGGTGATCTTTATATCGATTTCAACCGAAATCACCTCACCTTTCCAGTGGCACTCTTGGTATTCCAAGTTGAGGCCAGGTTAAATCATTCCTTTCCAAATCATGCATATGCATCACATACCGCATCCCGCATATCATACCATGTTCGTGTGTTGGTTGTTTACTATGTTGTGTGCTTCTTTCCGGTGTTGCTTCTTCGGATTGGCTCCGTTAACGTCGCGTTTGTGAGGACCTATTCGACTACGTCCGTTTGTCTTCTTCATGAACTCGTTCTTCTTCCTTGCGGGATTTCAGGCAAGATGACCATACCCTCGAAATCACTTCTATCTTTGCTTGCTAGTTGCTCGCTCTTTTGCTATGCCTAAGTTGTGATACCTACCACTTGCTTATCATGCCTCCCATATTGTTGAGCCAAGCCTCTAACCCACCTTGTCCTAGCAAACCGTTGTTTCGCTATGTTACCGCTTTGCTCAGCCCCTCTTATAGCATTGTTAGTTGCAGGTGAAGATTGGAGCTTGTTCCATGTTGGAACATGGATATTTTGTTGGGATATCACAATATCTCTTCTTTAATTAATGCATCTATATACTTGGTAAAGGGTGGAAGGCTCGGCCTTATGCCTGGTGTTTTGTTCCACTCTTGCCGCCCTAGTTTCCGTCATATCGGTGTTATGTTCCCGGATTTTGCGTTCCTTACACGGTTGGGTATAATGGGAACCCCTTGACAGTTCGCCTTGAATAAAACTCCTCTAGCAATGCCCAACATTGGTTTTACCATTCGCCACCTAGCCTTTTCTTTCCCTTGGGTTCTGCAGACTCAAGGGGCATCTTTATTTAAACCCCCCGGGCCAGTGCTTCTCTAAGTGTTGGTCCAACTGGGCGATGTCTGGAGCTACCAGGGGCATCTTTGGGCTGGCCTACCGACGTCTGGCTCATCTGAGTGTGCCCTGAGAACGAGATATGTGCAGCTCCTATCGGGATTTGTCGGCACATTCGGGCGGTGTTGCTGGACTTGTTTTACCATTGTCGAGGATGTCTTGTAACCGGGATGCCGAGTCTAATCGGATTGTCTTGGGAGAAGGAATATCCTTCGTTGACCGTGAGAGCTTGTGATGGACTAAGTTGGGACACCCCTGCAGGGATTTGAACTTTCGAAAGCCGTGCCCGCGGTTATGGCAGATGGGAATTTGTTAATGTCCGGTTGTAGAAAACCTGAAGTTGATCTTAATTTAAAATACATCAACCGCGTGTATAACCGTGATTGTCTCTTTCCGGCGGAGTCCGGGAAGTGAACATGGTGTTGGAGTAATGCTTGACGTAGGTTGTTCTAGGATCACTTCTTGATCATAGTTGTTCGACTGTGCTTTGCCTTCTCTTCTCGCTCTCATTTGCGTATGTTAGCCACCATATATGCTAGTCGCTTGCTGCAGCTCCACCTCATACCTTTTACCCTTCCCATAAGCTTAAATAGTCTTGATCACGAGGGTGTGAGATTGCTGAGTCCCCGTGACTCACAGATACTTCCAAAACCAGCTTGCAGGTGCCATTGAACCGTGTAGAAGACGCAACCAAGCTCAAGGAGGAGCTCTTTGAAGATCTTGTCCTTTGTGTTGTTTCGTTCTAGTTGATCAGTGGTGGAGCCCAGTTGGGGTCGATCGGGGATCTGTGTAGCATTTGGTGTAGTCTTCTTTTATTTTGGTTCCGTAGTCGGACCTTGATTGTATTTAGATGATGTAATGCTTTATTCATGTAATTGTGTGAAGTGGCGATTGTAAGCCATCTATGTATCTCTTTCCCTTATGTATTGCATGGGTTGTGTGAAGATTACCTCACTTGCAACATTGCTTTCAATGCGGTTATGCCTCTAAGTCGTGCTTCGACACGTGGGAGATATAGCCGCATCGAGGGCGTGACAAGTTGGTAATCAGAGCCTTCCCCGACTTTAGGAGCCCCCTGCTTGATCGAATCGCTGGCGTTGTTGAGTCTAGAAAAATGTTTTGAGTCATTTAGGATTATATATATCGGAGAGTAGGACTTCTTTTTACTCCTCAGTCCCTTCGTCGCTCTGGTGAGGCATCCTGACATAGAGTTTTGACTCTGCTCGTCTCAAATTTCACTAAAAAAAATTTAGGATCACGCGGGTATCTTGGAATCATTCCGATGGTTTTGTGACGAGAACATTGATCTTGGTGCCTCCTGACATTTAGGGGTTGTGGCGATGTCCCGGGGAGTTGAGCTCCGAGGTGTTGTTGTCACAATTTTATCGTTGCAGTTCTGGAATACCTGATTTTTATTTGCCGACATTGAAAATCTCTTTTATGCAGTTGTTGGTGAGATAACCTCGACGCCACCTAGTACTGGGGTAGGGGTTCAGGAGTATTGCTATAACTTGTATAACAGATGCTTTTCGAAGGTTGAGGTAAACGATTTCCGAAGGTTTCTTGGTTATGTGTTGAAGGATGGATACAGCTGGATGTAGGATTTGTTAGTTTTGGGTGATATATTATGCTTCCCCTGTATCCCCAACACCTGATTGCATAACCAGAAAAATTTCGGGAGTTTATAAGTGGGAATTCAAGTAGATCCTAGGATATTTTTCCGAGAGATGTATGATTTGAAATTGGGGTTCGACGTCTAGTGGTCCGCCTATCCACGGTTGGTTTTACAGTGGTCTCATTGTGTCTTAAAGAGTCTTTGGCTATGCCGACTCGAGGATGCTTCGTATGTCATGTGCACTGCCTTGTACATGATGGTGTTGTACGATCGAGCCCGTGTTGGCCCCACCACGAAAACTTCAGACGAAATCTCTATCATATGTTTGTTCCGGCTTATTTTGCAAGCCAATCCTTTGTTTTGTTTTGAGTTGTGGTATTCGAGTTGCTTCGAAGTCAAATATTGATTCCATACCTTCTCTAAACAGTGTTCTCATATTTCTATGGGAATACTAATCCTTCTCGTTTATTGAGATTGTCATGTCAATCCTTTTCACCGGTGTGTCTCTTGTCAAGCGGATCTGTTCTTTTTCAACATCCGCAAGATCAACTCAGTTTTTTCGTCAACGGTGTTTGTTTCATCCGTCTTCAAGTTGTCTTTGTTTTTCCCACCCTCCCACCCTTTCTTTTCTTCAAGGACTCGGTTTTCTTAATCAAGTAACCTTTTATGGATGTAAAGTCTCTTCATTCTTTTCAATCAATGTTCTTATCCGGTGATTCTCATGAAGATCCTAACGGAACCTCAAGTTCATCATTCTTCATTCTTTTCATCTCCGGTGGTTTCACGTCAAGCTTTGTTGATCATATCTTTTCCTCGTTTCAAATGTCATCTCTTGTCGATGCACCTCTTAATCTTCCCCACTTGCTATTTAATTGTTCCGGAGTGTTCAAGATATCGTGAAGATTCGTGTTTCCACTCTTCTTTCGTACTCCTTTCAAGATCTTTCGAGGTTGTTATCTCATTCTAGCCATTTAATTCAACCGGTGCTTTCCCTCTTTTAAATCGTTCTACGGTGTTTCTTTGAGTGGGCCCTAACCCACAGGTCTTTTCCCAGGATCTTACCTGACTCTTCTTTTATGGTGTTACTATCAAATTCATTTCAAAGTTTGACGTAAGAATGAGTTATCATCAGTCAAATGCCTTCTCCTAGATCTTTCACAATTCTTTTCTTCGTTGGCTCAACCTCTTCGTTTTCATTCTTCCGGAGTGCCTAAATAATTCATGGTGGTGTTTCTCATCGCCATTCTCTGCATTTGAAGACCGAAGAAGATTTTTCTCTCAATCTTGCTCCATTCTCTTCAAGATTCATGGTTTTAGTTTGCTGCCACCTCTCATAATTAGTTTTGATTGTGAGATTTCTTTTCACCCATCCGGAGCAATTCAAGAGTCTTCTCAGTTTGATTATCCGGAGTACATCAATTCAGGTTTATTCATTATCAGCTTTCAGTTATCATCCTCCAATCTTACCGGTGCTTCATTCAAGTTTTCTCTAATCAATTCGCGATCTCTTCGTTCACTTGCATCTAAATTCTCTCAAGTATCTTCGCTCATTTTCCAATTCCTCCTACTGATGTGTTTGTTTTCTTCGTTCTTTTTCAATTCTTACAGTGGTTTGTTCAAGATTTTTTTCTCTCCCTTCTTTATCTTATCAATTCATTCTTTCTTCCCAATCCTACCGGTGGATCGTTGAAGACCTTCTTAAGTTTGCTCCATATCTATCTTAATCCTTTTTCAACGAGGATAAGTAGTATGCCAAATCCGTTGATTGTCATCGATTTAATTGGTGAAGGATAAGCATAATGTAATTCTTATTCTTGATTCATCGAGTGAATTCAATTCCTTATTCCGGAGGCTCATCAAATTCTCGGTTTCATTTGTTTCATCTTTCTTTTCCGGAGTTCCAAGCTTTTCCGCATTATATCGTCGCGAAGATTCATCTAAATCATTGCAAGGTTTCACCTTGTGTTTTCAACTTCTTTTTCCTTCTGTTTGATCATTCTTTTGTTTACCGGAGTTCTTCATGGAGGCTCAACATGGTGGTTCATCAAGGATTCAATTCATACTTGAAGTGTTCATCAACTTTCTTTTAAGAGGAGTCCAAGCATCTTTCATCTTGTACGGAGTGCAATTCTTTCTTCCATATCATTGGAGGTGGTATTATGTCTTTATTGATAATTGAGTGCATGCTCCGTGTTTCACAAGTTATCAAGAATGAGATATTTTAAATCCACCAATCTCGTCATTTGAGTTATCTTGGGTAATATTTTCACCTAAAGCCTTCCCTAAGGATAAATGCTATTAATGGTGGTAATATATCGTCCAAGTTCTTCATCTATCCTCTCGGTGAAATAGTTTTCTCGTCTCCTTGTTCATACCAATCAAATTGTTTTCCCGTGAGTGGCAGAATGTCACCTCATAATTTGAGATGTATGCCACAAGACCATATCAAGCCTATCCTTTCGTTGTTGGTTTTCCAACAACTCCGTCCGAACCTTCTCCTAAGGATGCCTTCTCAAACTCTTTGGTGGCACAAGTTGGCATTTTCTTCTCAATTCTCCTATTTCAATTATCTATCTTCTATTCTTCCATTCCGGAGGCATTGTGATGTTGCTCTCCTCAACCCATCTTCTCGGATTGTCAGGACCATGTTCTGTTCGTGCTTATCCTTTTAATCGGAGTGTTGTGTCCCTTTGCTCAAGCTCTTTCATTTTATCAAGTTTTTCATCTCTTTTAAACCGGAGTGATGTGCGAGATCTTTCTTACCCCTTGTTCCATTCATTCAATAGTTATGGAGGCAGTGTATTGTGATTTCATCAAGTATCTTCTCATCTTATCAAGTTCTTATTCAATTCCTTTTCTTTTCAATCGGAGTGCTGCCCGAAGTTGTTCTCCCGTGTTCCTCTTTTCTAACGGAGTGTTTTCAGCTTCGTCGTCTCTGTTGTATTCTTTTCTCGAAATGGCTTATCCTTTGCAAGGTTCTTTGGTTTCACTCGTTTGTCAAAGGAGCAACTTAGTTTTACCTCTCCTCTTTCTCTTCCGTTGTCCCTCCGGTGCCATTCTAGATCTCGGGACGAGATCCTCTCGTAGTGGTGGAGTGTTGTAACACCTCCAGACCGATGTGCCAGTTGTCCTCCAGTTATTCGCTGTTGTTGCCTTGTCATTTCTTGCGTGTCATGCATGTCATATCATGTCATCATGTGCATTTAATTTGCATACATGTTCGTCTCATGCATCCGAGCATTTTCCTCGTTGTCCGTTTTGCAATCCGGCGCTCCTATGTCATCCGGTGTCTCTTTCTACCTCTTTTCGTGTGCAGGTGTTAAACATTTTCGGATTGGACCGAGACTTGTCATGCGGCCTTGGTTTACTACCAGTAGACCGCCTGTCATGTTTCGTGCCATTTGGACTTTGTTTGATACTGCAACGGTTAACCGAGGGACCGAAAAGGCCTCGTGTGTGTTGCAGCCCAACACCCTTCCAAAGTAGCCCAAAACCCACCTAAACCTGTTCCATCATCTCGGTCGTTTGATCACGATCGCGTGGCCGAAAACCGCACCTCATTTGGACTCTCCTAGCTCCCTCTACCTATAAATATGTGTCCTTCGCGGATTTTTCGCGCAGATGAACCCTAACCTCCAACTCCCGTACGCTGCCGGACGTATCCACCGCCTCCAGCCACCTCACCCCGGCCAATCTCAAGCTACCACCTCAGCGTCGCCGTCGCCCGAGCCAATCTCTGTGCGCCACCTCACCCGCGCCCGCGCCCTCTCTCTCTCCTCCCTCGCCGCCGCGGCCCGCGGAGCCCGTGTGAGGCCCGCCCGGGCCCGGATCCAGTCCCCGCCACTTCGCGTGGGTGTTGCACTCGCCGCCCTTTGCGCTCGTCGCCGAGTGCGCCGCCGCCCATCCACCGGCGTTGCGCGCCCCCGCCTCGTCCGCCACCATCGCCGAAGCTCGCTGGCCGCCGGAGCCGAAGCTCGCCGCGCCGCCTCCTGCACGGCTCGCCGCCATCTCCGCCGCCTCGCTCGCGCCGCCGCCGAGCTCCCTCACCGCCGCCTCTCGCCGGCAACCGCGCCGCCCGGCCAGCCCTGACTTCCCCGGCGCCGCCCCGCGCCTCCCTGCCGTCTCCCACATCTTCCGGCGACCTCGACCTCGTGGTGCTATAGTGCTTCGACCGGATCCAAATCTGAGAAATTCCTCGGGTTGACTTTTCCCTCCTAACCCTAACTTTTTAGCCTTTTTCCGCATGCCATAACTCTGCATCCGTAGCTCCGATTCGTGCGTGTAGAATATCAAAATGTTCATCTCGACAAGTACATCATTTCATCTCATTGCATCATTTTCATTTGATCTCATCGTGATGCCAGAAATGCTGTTGGAAGAGGGCTATGTGATGAATTTGTCAGATCTGTTTCAGCAAATAGCCTTTTGTCATTTTTGCTATGATTAATGTGTGCATGCTATGATCCTGAGCTCTACATGTGTTTTGTTATATGCCATGCCATCTTTACAGGGGTGTATGCCATGTATACCATCTTTACAAGGATGTTTTGTTTACATCGTGGTGCTCTATCCATCCATGTCTTTGTTTGCATTTATGGAGCACCCTAGTTTGAGTCAATCGAGCTCTACTTTTGCCATAAAATGATCCTGGCATATTGTTGACATGTTTAGCGATTTTGCCGAAGATGTTGCTATTGATCCGTGCATGCTATGATGTTGTTCTTGCCATGTCTAGCTTCTATGCCATGTATTCTTGATGGGTGTATTCTTAGTTTGTCATGCCATACTCTTTAGTGAGTGCATCGAGCTCGTAAACATGCCTACTCGTTAACTGTTTTGCATGCTCCAGTTTTTCACAAAGTCTGAATCTGTTTGTGTTTTTGCTATGTTCACATGCTTGCAATTGTATTTTCTGATCCCTTTTGGCTCAAGCTCACTAAGGGACTTTTGTTAAGTGCTTTTAGTAGCTTCATACTATGCATTGCTTTGCCATGTTCAGTTCCTGTAGCATGTACTTTTCATGCTCTAAAGTGTGCTTCCTGATGATAAATTCCAGACTTGTGTTAATTTCACTAAGTCTGAAACCTGTTATCATTTGCACTTTTGCCATGCTTTTTTGAACCTGTTAATGGATGAATTAGCCATAGCTCAGCGTTCATCTTTTGTTAGGCATCATGAGTGGATCCCTGCCATGTATTTTGTTGCTATGTTTGGGTGCTGTAGCATATTTATCTTGATGCATTTAGATGGCTACTTGCTGATTATCGCAGACCGGTGCCATACTTGTTTTGCTTGCCATTTCCAAACCGTGCATCCGATTCCGGTGATATTTATATCGATTTCAACTAAAATCACCTCACCTTTCCAGTGGCACTCTTAGTATTCCAAGTTGAGGCCAGGTTCAATCATTCCTTTCCAAATCATGCATATGCATCACATACCGCATCCCGCATATCATACCATGTTCCTGTGTTGGTTGTTTACTATGTTGTGTGCTTCTTTCCGGTGTTGCTTCTTCGGGTTGGCTCTATTAACGTCGCGTTTGTGAGGACCCATTCGACTACGTCCGTTTGTCTTCTTCATGGACTCGTTCTTCTTCCTTGCGGGATTTCAGGCAAGATGACCATACCCTCGAAATCACTTGTATCTTTGCTTGCTAGTTGCTCGCTCTTTTGCTATGCCTAAGCTGTGATACCTACCACTTGCTTATCATGCCTCCCATATTGTTGAGCCAAGCCTCTAACCCACCTTGTCCTAGCAAACAGTTGTTTAGCTATGTTACCGCTTTGCTCAGCCCCTCTTATAGTGTTGTTAGTTGCAGGTGAAGATTGGAGCTTGTTCCATGTTGCAACATGGATATTTTGTTGGGATATCACAATATCTATTATTTAATTAATGCATCTATATACTTGGTAAAGGGTGGAAGGCTCGGCCTTATGCCTGGTGTTTTGTTCCACTCTTGCCGACCTAGTTTCCGTCATATCGGTGTTATGTTCCCAGATTTTGCGTTCCTTACACGGTTGGGTATAATGGGAACCCCTTGACAGTTCGCCTTGAATAAAACTCCTCTAGCAATGCCCAACATTGGTTTTACCATTCGCCACCTAGCCTTTTCTTTCCCTTGGGTTCTGCAGACTGAAGGGTCATCTTTATTTAAACTCCCCCAGACCAGTGCTTCTCTAAGTGTTGGTCCAACTGGGCGATGTCCGGAGCTACCAGGGGCAACTCTGGGCTGGCCTACCCGACGCCTGGCTCATCTGAGTGTGCCCTAAGAACGAGATATGTGCAGCTCTTATCGGGATTTGTCGGCACATTCGGGCGGTGTTGCTAGACTTGTTTTACCATTGTCGAGGATGTCTTGTAACCGGGATGCCGAGTTTGATCGGATTGTCTTGGGAGAAGGAATATCCTTCGTTGACCGTGAGAGCTTGTGATGGGCTAAGTTGGGACACCCCTGCAGGGATTTGAAATTTCGAAAGCCGTGCCCGCGGTTATGGGCAGATGGGAATTTGTTAATGTCCGGTTGTAGAAAACCTGAAGTTGATCTTAATTTAAAATACATCAACCGCGTGTATAACCGTGATGGTCTCTTTTCGGCGGAGTCCGGGAAGTGAACACGGTGTTGGAGTAATGCTTGACGTAGGTTGTTCTAGGATCACTTCTTGATCATAGTTGTTCGACCGTGCTTTGCCTTTTCTTCTCGCTCTCATTTGCGTATGTTAGCCACCATATATGCTAGTCGCTTGCTGCAGCTCCACCTCATACCTTTTACCCTTCCCATAAGTTTAAATAGTCTTGATCACGAGGGTGTGAGATTGCTGAGTCCCCATGACTCACAGATACTTCCAAAACCAGCTTGCAGGTGTCGTTGAACCATGCAGAAGACGCAACCAAGCTCAAGGAGGAGCTCTTTGAAGATCTTGTCCTTTGTGTTGTTTCGTTCTAGTTGATCAGCAATGGAGCCCAGTTGGGGTCGATTGGGGATCTGTGTAGCATTTGGGGTAGTCTTCTTTTATTTTGGTTCCGTAGTCGGACCTTGATTGTATTTGGATGATGTAATGCTTTATTCATGTAATTGTGTGAAGTGCCGATTGTAAGCCATCTATGTATCTCTTTCCCTTATGTATTACATGGGTTGTGTGAAGATTACCTCACTAGCAACATTGCTTTCAATGCGGTTATGTCTCTAAGTCGTGCTTCGACACGTGGGAGATATAGCCGCATCGAGGGCGTGATAGAGGGGCATGGCACTTTGGAGGGGATCTGGTTTGGGGGCAAGAAGAGGCGGGGGGGTCGTGGGTTTCTTCTGTTTTCTGAGTTAAGGGAATCACCATCGGGCCCTTATAGCACCGAGGGTAACAAAATAATATTCTGTTACTGGGAACAGAATAGTCGAGCCCTATATATATATATATACATAAACACTATTCTGATCACGGGATCAGAATAATATTCTGATCACAACATGAACTTCCCGAGTAACGCGCTTGACCTTCCCCGAGTACTAGGTTGAACTTCAGCTAAAAGGTGTCCAAATGGGGCTTGCGATATACCCTTGGATAGCTATGGACATCAGTATCATGACCCAAGTTAAATTTTTGGCAAAATGTAAGCGGTTTAAGAGCAGTTTTGAAAACCGTGTTTTCTTCATATAAAAAACGTGAATCGTATTTTCGATCGCATTTTTAAACCGTTTATCGGAATGAGGCAAATAATATGGCGTTGGAAAGCTGCTGCAAAACCGCTCCTTCCACATGTTGAAAGTTTTCTCTAATTCCCTACGGTTAAAGAGTAATTCGGAAAATCGTAAAATTTCGCAAACCGAATACCCGAGTTCGTATTTTCAACGCCATTTCTAAACGGCTAATCCAATTGAGGCAAATAATATGGTGTTGGAAAGCTTATGAAAATGCGCTACTTTTTTATGTTAAAAGTTTTTTTCTAATTTTGAATGGTGTAAAAGTAATTTAGAAAACGGTACAAGTTCCACCGAGTTCGTATTTTCGAGCTCATTTTTTAACCGTATGTCCAAATGCAGCAAATGATATGGCGTTGGAAAGCTTGAAGAAATGCGAAACTTTTTTGTATATATTATTTCTCCTAATTCATTACGGTTTTATGTCAGTTTTGAAAATGGTTAAAACGTATTTTTGTCGTAATTTCTACAAATTTATCGGATGGGGCAAATAATATACCGCTGAAAAGCTACGGAAAATGCGAAACTTTTTCATGTTGATGGTTTTCTCTGAATCCTGACCGTTTTCAAGTAATTTCGAAAATGGCAAGATCATTCGTTCTGCCTTTATCGCGAAACTGATTCTTCGAAAATGCACCGCGTGAAGAACCTGAATTTCTCGGCGCGTGTACCTGAACTTCACTCTGTTTTTCACGTGTTTTTTTGCTCGTAGCTCTCCATCCACTCACCGGAACACTCAACGGAATTAAGCAAGTAATGTACCGGTGGAAAGCTGATGTAAACATGGAACTTTCCCGTGTTAATAATTTTTTCAGACTCGCGATGATTTTAAAAGTTTTTCATCTCAAATTCATTCACTATAGTAGTCGAACTTCCTGCTGTTTTTAGGTTTTACTTCTGTGACATATTTTCGTTTGTAATTTTCTCATTCATTTGTCAGTGTTACACAAATGATATTTGTTTTGTACAAACCTCTCTCACAATAAATTTTTTAATTTTGTCCGACCGATGACTTGAACTTACACAAATGCTATTCCTCCCGTTTTGAAATAAATTAGAAAATGACGAGATCATGGTTTTCTGCCTTCATCACGAATGGAAATGCACTGCGTGAAGTGGTTGAACTTCTTGGGAATGTTTTGTCTGAACTTCACTCTGTTTTTGACGTGCTGTTTTTTATCAATAACTCCCAAACCACTTACCGGAATTGAGCAAATGATATACCAATGGAAAGCTGTCGAAAACACTCAACTTTTCCATGTTGATCAGCTTTTCATACTCGCGATGTTTCAAAATATTTTTTAATGCATAAAAATGTGTTTTTAATGGTATACACAATTTTTTAAACCATTCATCGGAATATAGCATACAATATACCGTTAGAAGCTTATGAATAGGAGCATCTTTTTCATGTAGACAGACATTACCGATTTTTGTTGTTTGAGAGCAGTTTTAAAAATGGCAAAAAGAACATCGTTTTTTGCCTGTTTTTTACATGTAATTGAAGGTCGGACGTCTCACACTAGAGATCTTGAACTTCACCGTGAGGAGCACGTGAACTTCTTGCAAAAAACCTTTTAAGCTTTTAGTTTTTTTTTCTTATATTCCTATCTGAAATGCATTTCACGTAGTAGTTAAACTTCCCGCTGTTTTCATCTTGAACTTCCGTCACATATTTTTGTTCAACCTCTCTCACAAGAAATTTTTAACTTTCTCAGGCCAAGCACTTGAACTTCTAGCAACAATTTTTTTGGACTTTGCCTTTTTATTCTTTTTAATACAAAATGCACACCGTGTAGTACGTGAACTTCTCGCAGTTATCAATATGAACTTTTCTCGGTTACGTGAAAATATATGAGCTTTTTTATGAATTTTTAATCTGATTTTCTTAATATTTTTTTATGAATTTTGAAGCGCTCTATTTTTAAAAGTTGAACTTCTTGTTATTTTTTTTGAACTTCTTGTTTCAGTTCTTTGATAACGAGGAAAATTTGAATTTTCTATAATCATCGAACTTCTTCATCTTTTTAATATGGACTTCCTGGTTTTTTTATTAATCTTTTTTATGAAATTTGAAGCGCTGTATTTTTAAAAGTTGAACTTCTTGTTATTTTATTTTTGAACTTCTTGTTTCCATTTCTTTAATAACGAGGAAAATTTGAGTTTTTTATAATCATCAAACTTCTCCATCTTTTTAATATGGACTTCCTAGTTTTATTTCTTTATTCCTATTTTATGAATAAAAATATTTTAAGACACCAAAACAACATTTTGTGTGTGTGTGTTTGCATTGGTTTGCACATCAAACTGCGTCATCTTTAGAAATTGAACTTCTGCTTTTTCTTTTTGTTTCCTTTCAACATTTTTTAGCACGTCGAACCACGTCATCTTTAAAAATTGAACTTCTCCTTTCTTTTTGTTTTCTTTCAACATTGGTTTACACGTTGTGTACCGCGTCATCTTTACAAATTGAACTTCTCCTTTTTCTTTTTGTTTTCTTTCAACATTGGTTTACACGTTGTGTACCGCGTCATCTTTAGAAATTGAACTTCTCCCTTTCTTTTTGTTTTCTTGCATGTTTAAATTTATTTTGAACTTATTGATATAACACACTTGACCTTCTCGAACACAACATTTTGACCTTCGCAAAACATAAATTAAAGCCAAACTTTTGACCTACCGAGCATGTACAATTTTCTCCACTTTTTCAAGAATAAACGTTTAAATCGCCCCGTTAGTTTGACATGAACTTTTGCTGCACATTTTCAAATGTCGGTTTGATTTTTCTACAGGAACACCATCTGTACAAAGAACCTCCTATCGATTTATCGAACATATGTGGCTTTCTTAATGAACAAACAAAGAATTACTCTCAAAAAACATCTTCAAGTAACGGGATATGTTCCATTGGACCAGAAAAGAACATCTTATCATTTCTTTTACGACGAACAACATCAAGTTCAAACAAAAAAACAAAGACAGCAGCACTGCCTAATCTCTCGCAGAAATCTATCTCTCGCACTCAAGCGCACCAACAGCAAACAAACGACACGGCAGGAGCAAGACGGCACGGCCGACGGTTCTACTCCACTGTGCAATGTAGTTTTTTCATCCGAGAGGGGAGGATGGAACAGCAGAAGGAAGAAGTTCAGCACATGGGCAGAGTGAAGGTCATCTTTGGTTGAAGACGAAGGTGGGGAAGAGGTTGTCTAGAGATGTGTGAGGAGGAGGAAGAAATTCGACATCCGGTGGCGGCTCTGACTCCCCTACTCCCGTATGATGCGAAGTAGCAGGAGCTGCGTGTCGTGGCAACGGATGGAGGGTCATGCCGCGCCGACGAGCGTGAAATGGTGGCGATATGGCCTTGGCGGGAGGATGGAGGGGGGTCCCGCCGGGGAGCACGACGACGGGATGGGTGGACGCCAGAAGATGCGCCGGAGACCGCGAGATTTTTTAAAAATTGGACTTCTTGGTTTGATTCTTTTATAACGTTAAAAATCATAATCAATAAACATTGAACTGCTCCTTTTTTTAAGTTGAACTTCTTGTATTTTTTGAAAACAAGGAAATACGTTTTTTAAAGAATTTTTTTTAAATGTTGGTTTTAATGTTGAGATGTGGAAAATCTTATTCCTTTTTAAAACATAGAACTACTATGTTACTTTAATTTGAACACGATTTTTTTAGAAACGTGAAAGTCCGTCTTTCTTTTTCTAAATTGTCTTTTTTTTCATCTCTGTACTATGTGTGTTCTCATGGCCGAACTTCAAAGTTTAGTTCCTAGTGAATGTTCTAAGATTGTTTCATGTAAACCATGTAGGGTATCGTTTATCTTTCAAGTTTATGATGAGTTTGACATTGCTTCTTAAAAAAAACAAATCCGAGAGCAACAGATGATATTTCCCAAATGCAATTTTTTATACATGAGCTCATTTTGAATTTACACGAATATTGTTTTGAGTGTCGACTTTCCATTTCTTTTTGCATTTAAATTTTCTCAGTATGCGAACAATATTTTTATGTAAACAAATCAAACCATTCCACAAAAGAGTAAATAAAAAATGAACACATGGTTAGTGGTTTGTAAATGAAAAATAATTACAAAATATACGCATCAAAGCATGAAAAACTAAGTACTTGCTCTTCTAATTACATATGTGATAATAATTTAAGCAATATATAAGCCGGTTGATGGTTTTGTGACAAAGCGGTGCATGTCTCTCCACCACACGTTGATTCTATAAAAAATACCTTATCTTCTCATCGTAGCATACACACACCTTTGTCTATAAAAAAAATCATATACCTTATCTTCTCATCGTAGCATACACACATCTCCATACCGGATGTTCACCCAAATCCGAAGCAACAGTAGCTTCTTTCCGAGGTAGAAGAGCACATGCATCAGCAGCATCTCATGCTCACTAGAGTGAAAAACGGAAAGAGTAGACGTTGAATCGACTAGAACTTGGTGGAGAGCCGTGCTAGGACTTCACAGCTTCCAGCATATAGCCGTGGTAGAACTTCACACCTGCCAGCATATAGCTTTTTGTAGAATTTCACGAAGCCTCTAAACATCTTAAAAGTTAGCTCAATTGACGCACAAGGAAAAAAATAAACTTTTACAACAAATCTCGTTGAAGACGCAGACATACAAGCATGCATTATTTTCCTTTACTGTGTTGTCACAGTGCTCGCTCCACACATCTCCTGCACAGTTCAATCAGTAAAAAGAGTTAAGTTCAGTTAAGAGAAATTTTGACAGCAGCAACAGTATCAATATGCAGGAGCACGTCAGGGTCAGCTGCGCCTGTAGATATAGTTGAACTTCAGACATGAAAAATAATTAGAAACACAGAACTAAACGGGGGAAGGAATCGATGCTTGATCTGGTTACAATACAACAGTAGGGAACAACAGAAAACAGAGATCGAGAAAGAATGCGAACTTGGAGTGTTGATGTGGTGCCCTGAGATGATGAACTCTCCCCTCGTAGAGGTCCATGCGTAGATGTGGCAAGGGACAGGGAGACAACCGGACACCAGTGGAGGAGGGAGCTCCATAGGGTGGACGTCTATGGTGGGGCGGCGGCAAGGATTGCTAGGGGGCCGAGCGGATAGGGCGGCCATGGCATTGAGGAGCAGGGGCCCTCCGCCATCAGATTTTTTGGAGAAGATGCTGGCTCGACGGCGTTTGGGGCGGGTGACCAGCAGCGGTCGTGTGGAAGAACGGGATCAGTGCCTGAGGGCGCTTCTAGAGCTAGCAGCAGAACACCGTGGTCCGAGTCATGCCTAGTCGTCGGCGCGGGGCTGGCTCGCGGTGACGCACAAGAGGCAGAGGGGCGCCGCGCGTGGCAATGTGTGGTGGGGAATTGGGGGCGGCAGTGGCATGGCAGTCAACGGCGGCGGCACAGCGCCCGCGAAGGGCACCCCTGGCCCACTCCGGTCGGGTCCGGCTGGATCCGTGCGTGCCGGCGCTCTCGGAGGCGGTAGTTGTGGCGGCTACTCACTGGATGGTGGCAGCGAAGGAGGCGCGCGGGGTGCCGACGAGGTCCGGGGCCGCGCCGGCGCGCCGGGGAGACTAGCCGGGCACCGGCGGGATTCCGGCTGGGGGCGCGGGGGTTGCGGGAGAAGGGTGGGGTAGCGAGTCGGAGAAGGTGGAGGGGGATCAGGGAAGATCGCGGTCTAATAGCTTTTGGATATCGGGAAAATCTTGCTTGTGTCCTATATATACAGCGACTATGATCCAAATAGTTATTCTAATTCTGTGATTAGAATAATGCTGTCATATATATATATATATATATATATAGAGAGAGAGAGAGAGAGAGAGAGAGAGAGAGAGAATCGGCCCGACTGCTCCCTCCTGAACTTCCGAACTCGCAGATGAAAGAAAAGCCACGCCCGAGGCCCACCACTTCCCCTCGTCGATCGTCGCCGCCCAACCCCGCACCCCGCCTCCACCAGGCAACCCCGCGCGCCGCCGCCGCCCATCCCAGCGCCCCGCCTCCACCGGCCAACCCCGCAACCCCAGCGCGCCGCCACCGAGACCCCCCAATCCTTGCGTGCCGTCGGGGAATCCCGCACCGCCACCAACGCCGGGCCGCCACCCTACACCCGCAACCACCAAGCGCTGCCACATAACCCCGCACTCCCACCACCACCTCCGCCGGGCCCTGCCATCTCCGCCTCATCCTGGTGGTGCTCCCTCCATCGATGGAGCACTTGGATCCGATGACGCCACCGGCCGCCGGAGCTCGCGGCGGGCACCCTGTTACCACGTACTTTCTCCCGGCGACTTCTGGCGCTGCGCGTCGCATTCTTCCTCCCCTGCTTGCTCGCGCCTTCAGCCTCCTGCCGGGGGAAGCACCTTGCTCTGGTTTCCTTCGTCTTCCACACGCCCGGCATCGCGCCGCTTTCTTGGACTTCCAACTGCATGGCATCTTCCTTCCTCGAGGCTCCTGTCGACAGTGGCGAGCGTCTTCCTCCCGTGCGTGCGTCGAGTGAGATTAGTGTTGCGCCAACGGTGTCCGGCCGGCACCAATCCCCGTTAGTGCAGCAATCCCGCACGACGCCCGTCCTATCAAGCTTTGGCTGGTGCAGCTTCCAATGCTGATGCGGCCACTGCGTCGTCCAACTGCGACTGTCCTGTAGTCCAACCTCATCTGCGCGCGTACCGCCTCCTTGTCCGCTCGCTCGCTTGCGTAGTTCCTTCGCGAGAAGGAGAAATGCAATGGCATTTTCCTCTGCACTTTCATCTTCAGGCTATGGCTATTTTCCTCTGCACCTTCCCTCGTGCTTGCACGGTTGCATTGACTGCTGTTAATTTGGACGTACAGAGAAGAAGACAAAGGCATGCGGTGAAAGAGATAAAGCAGAGTGTGTCTAGGTGATGTGGATAAGGAACATGTGGTGTGTGAGATGACTGGAATTTCTATCGTCCAGAACCTGCACGACCACACCGCCGACCGATGCCCCGCTGCACAACGCGCGACCCAATCCACCAAGAATTCTCGCGCCAACGAGCCCCTGCGCTGCTACAACCGAGCTCTATCCATGGGACCCCACTCTCATTTTGTTGTGTTCTTCAAGAGCATCCGCAAAACTGTTTCTGAAAGAACATATGATCTCAAAGTTGTGCTTGTACTAATGCGCGATTTATTTTGGCTTTAAAAATCTGTTTTTGCGAAGGTCAAGATGTTGTGTTGTGAAGGTCAAGTATGTTTTGTATATGTGTGTGTTTAGAAAAAATTCATACTTTGATTGACTCACGTCAAATGCGGAGAAAAAAACAATGTTCTTGACTAGTCCAAAAAATTTAAACATAAGGTGGGAATGCTATTTATGCATTTCATATTCTTTTTTTAGTTCGACGCGCATCTCATATTTGGTGATGCAATCGCTTTGAGGGGTCGATGGCATGGAACCAAAACCATTAGGAGTTAAGAAAAGAAAATGTTCACAATATTAACTAAGGGATTTCATCCCGTGCAAAAAACAAAACCAAGAAGTTCAAAATAATATAAGAAAACCGTCCGAAATTTACAGAAAAATCAACTTTATTCTGAAATTAAAACAAAGAAATTCAAATTTAAAATAACAGTGGAGTTACCCGTACTTTCACAAATTTAACCGTATCGAAAAATCTTTTATATTGTTTAAAAATTGAAAAAATGATCAACAGCTAAAAGTAACACAACTTCAACAACTTTTCGCAAGTGTATCATTTGCGCAATTCGAATGAACCGTTGATTTTCAATAGCAAGCGAAGTTCATGTTTCAGAAAATTTAAAGTTCACGTGTACCTAATACAGAAGAAACTCATCAAATAAAAAATGGATCGCCTAGGCCATTTGCCGAGAACAAAAATACATAAAATACCATGACACAAAAAATCAAAAGTTCATAAGATACAACAAGGTAAATTCGTAGAATTAGAAAAATGTTAACTCCTCAAACAAAAAATTAAAAGTTAACTGTTTCTAAAAAACCTAGGCATCCATATTTAAATAACAGAGTGGTTTGATATTTATTACAAAACTAGTATTTTCCCTATCACTAAATAATAAAGCTGTTTAAACCCCTCCTATAGCTGTGGCTGTTGTTGTAGTGTGCTTTTTGTGTAAAAAACAGTAATTCCATTAGTTGATGCGAGGATGGTTCCCCATGCAAAAGGATTGCAAAAGAAATTTATATTTCCTTTATAGTGTTGTGTTTTTATTAGAAGAAAAGAAAAGAGATGTTCGGTTTCTAACGATGACGCGGTTCAATTTGCAAACCAATTTCAAAACTATACATGTTCGCCTACTAAAATGTCCAACGTTTCTTGTGGAAAAAATTTCACTCTATTTGTTCAACACTCCGTGAGAACTTTATGCTCTTCTGATCTGTGCATTCAAATTTGTCTAAATGCATGTAGCACACTAAGTATAATTAGGACTTTTTCCGTTACTAATGAATAACACCAAGAAGTCCAAAATTAAAAAATAGGAAGTTGTTTAATGTTTATAAAAACCCAGATTTTCCCCAATGCTAAAGATTAAAACCGATAAAAAAGTAGAGCGGTTCAATGTCTATAAAAAACTCAGATATTTTCACGTAACCAAGTTCAGATTGATAACTACGAGAAGGTCACGTACTACACAGTGTGCAATTTTTATTAAAAAAGAATGGAAAAGCAAAGGCTGAAAGTTTTGTTGCTAGAAATTCAAGTGCTCAGCCCAAGAAAATTTAAAAATTCATGTGAGAGAGGTTAAACGGAAATACGTGACAGAAGTTCAAGGTGAAAACAGCGGGAAGTTCAACTAGTACACGGAATGCGTTTCAGATAAGAATATAAGAATAGAAACCAAAAACCTTAAAAGGTTTCTTGAAAGAAGTTCAAGTGCTCTGCCCGGGAAAGTTCAAAAATTCTTGCGAGAGAGGTTCACCTTGTATTTCCATGTTCGATTTTTTCCGTACAAAAATCGAATACAATTCTTTACTCAAAAATATAAAAAGGTGAAGTTCATATTGAAATAATAGAGAAGTTCGGAGTTTACTAAAACCTAGGATTTACCTGTTCAAAAAATAAAAAACATAACGCCATTTTTTGTACTTTTAAAAACAACTCATAAACGAAAAAAATGGTTTCTAGAAGTTCAAGTGATCGGTGAGGAAAAGTTGAAAAAATTCTTGTGAGAGAGGTTCACCGTGTATTTAGATGTCCAAAATACATAAAAAATGTTGCTTTCTGGGTTTTAAAATAATTCTCTCAAACCAGAGAGAAGTTCAAAGTGACAATAACTAGAAGTTCACGTACTGCATGGTGTGTGTTTCATATAAGAAAAATCCAGTAAAGTAAAACAGAGTGAAGTTCAAACAGACATGCCCCAGAAGTTCAACTACTTCACACAGTGCAAAAAACAACACGTCAAAAATAGAGTGAGGTTCAAACAGACATGCCCGTGAAGTTCAACTACTTCACGCAGTGCGTTTCCATTCGCAATGAAGGAAAAAATCATGATCTCATCATTTCTCCAATTTACTTCAAAACAACATGAATATCATCTGTGTAAGTTCAAGTCCTCGATCGAAGAAAGTTAAAAATATATTGTGAGAGACGTTTGTACAAAAAGAGTATCATTTGTGTAACACTGACGAAATGGATGAGAAAATTACAAAGGAAAATACGTCACAGAAGTTGAACGTGAAAACAGAACGAAGTTCAACTACTATGGTGAATGAATTTGAGATGAAAAACTTTTAAAATCGTCGCGAGTATGAAAAAATGATCAACACGGGAAAGTTGCGTGTTTACAATAGCTTTCCATCAGTATATCACTTGCTCAATTCCAGTGACTGGATGGAGAGCTACGAGCAGTGGATAAAGATCTACGAGCAAGAAAAGAATGTGAAAAACAGAGTGAAGTTCAGGTACACGCGCCGAGAAGTTCAGGTTCTTCACGCGGTGCATTTTCGAAGAATCTGTTTCGCGATAAAGGCAGAACGCATGATCCCGCAGTTTTCGAAATTACTTGAAAACGGCTAGGAATTAGAGAAAACCATCAACATGAAAAAGTTTCAAATTTTTCGTAGCTTTTCAGCGGTATATTATTTGCCCCATTCCGATAAAGTTTGTAGAAATTATGGCAAAAATACATTTTAGCCATTTTCAAAACTGACATAAAACCGTAATGAATTAGGAGAAACAATATATACAAAAAAGTTTAGCATTTGTTCAAGCTTTCCAACGCCATATCATTTGCTGCATTCGGACGCACGATTAAAAAATTAGCTTGAAAATACGAACTCGGTAGGACTTGGACCATTTTCTAAATTACTCTTAAACCATTCAAAATTAGAAAAACACTTACAAGATGAAAAAGTAGCACATTTTCATAAGCTTTTCAACGCCGTATCATATGCCTCCATTGGATTAGCCGTTTAGAAATGACATCGAAAAAATGAACTCAGCTATTCGGTTTACGAAATTTTACGTTTTTCAAATTACTCTTTAACCATAGAGAATTAGAGAAAACTTTCAACCTGTGGAAGGAGCGGTTTTGCAGCAGCTTTGCAACGCCATATTATATGCCTCATTCCGATAAATGGTTTAGAAATGCGATCGAAAATACGATTCATGTTTTTTGTGCGAAAGAAAAAACGGTTTTCAAAACTGCTCTTAAACCTCTTATGTTTTGCAAAAAAAATTTAAGTTGGGTCATGATATTGGTGTCCATAGCTTTCCAACGGTATATCGCAAGCCCCATTTGGGCAATGTTGACGGAAGTTCAACCTAGTTCACAGGGAAGTTCAACGTACTACTAGCGGGGCAGGTCAGGTTGTGATTAGAATAGTGTTTATGTATATATATATATATGTATATGTATGTATGTATACATAAACACTATTCTAATCACAACCTGGACTGCCTGAGTAACGTGCCTGAACTTCCCTCTGTACGAACCCGACCTTCAGGCTATCTTCGCAATCGTGGCTTCCCCTGCGGGTTTTTCTGATCATTCGTGTTGTTTGTGATGTAAGTGTAATGTGGACACGTTTTTTAGAATCTAAATGCTTGTTTTGATTCGGATTCTAGCACGTTGGCGGATTTGCTCTCGGGGTCGTGATGAACTTGTGTCTGTTACAAGTTTAATGCATGTTGTGGATGTTGTCGAAGCTCTAAAATGATGGGGATTAGGTTTTGGTAAGAGTTTGGAGCACAAATTCTTGTTATTTCAAACAGATTTGAAATCGCCCGAGTTCTTCATCCGCCCGAGATGCAACCTGCGCTTCTATTGATTTCTCATTTTTCCTTAAAGTTTGCTGGCGGATTTGCGTACTTTAGTGAAATTCAAGGCTTACTAAGCCGCCAATTTTAATCGGAGGGTCCTTACGGTTTGATTTCTAGCAATTTGATGTAGGCACTCCCGTGCGTTTTTGCACAGGTTATTTTTGCGGTTTTGAAATTTGCCCTCTGGTCATTTTAGTTGTTGAAAGGTAGTTGCCAGATCATTTCCAAGGGGGTGCGGACGTGTCGCAATCTTGTGCAGATGATTTTATGCTTGAGATGAATTTGTTTGTTCATTATTTCTAGATCATCTAATGGTCGTTGTACAATCTGGACTTCTGCGTTGTCATACCTGAACTTCTTTTCCTTCATTGGATCCTTTCAGTGCTGGGGCGGCTCGGGATCGGGATCGGGGAAGGATCAGGTGGATCCTGTGGGTCTGTCCGGGTTTCTATGCTGGACTTCTGCATTGTCATACCTGAACTTCTTCTTTTCTTTCGTTGCAAGATAATGCAGCAAGTCCTTTGTATCAAAAACCATTACTAGATTTCTTCTGCAATTTGTTGTAGCTAGTGTGTAAGTGTGGATCTGGACCACATGCACATGCATCCTCTTTTGCCTTAGTCTATGTTTTGGTATAGTTTTTTGATCATCCACTATCTTTAGTAGGATATGGACTTCTCTTTTTATTAATGGTTGAACTTCTGGTTTTCCAGATTGCATTCCACATTTGCAAGGCGAAGGTGCATGGTGCTCTATATTTTCTTGGTTTGATTTTCTTTGTAATTTTAATTCTTCAGATGTTCTTTTTATACTTTTGTCTCGTGAGCAATCATGGGATTAGCCCAAGTATGCATGCACTTTTTCCAGATCATCTAAGGGTCGTTGTAGAAGCTAGACTTCTATGTTGTTCATACGTGAACTTCTGCTTTTCCTTCTTTTGCAAAGTAATAAAGCAAGTCCTCTGTATTTCTTTCTTTTTTTATGTTACTTTTCATTCTTTGCATTGGTTTGGATTTTTTTGACTTAGTCCCATGAACAGCCATGGAATTGGGCGATGGATATGCGTATTTTTTTATTTTTTCTAGTATGTTTTTGTACTTATAATAGTTGTTGTTCTTCACTGAATAACTATCCTGAACTTCTGTGTGATAATCATTTTTAACATGTTAATTTGAGGTTTTACAAAACTCCAAACTTCTATGTAGCGACCCGACCTCAAACGGTCAAGTCAATGTGCTTCAGTGTCATCCCTGGATCGGTAATGCTGACACACACAATACTCGAAGGATTTATAACAGAGTAGAAATCACACACTTACTACAACGAATGTCTCAAAACAGAACTTATTACAATAAATATTGCTTAAGCCATCTAATACGATAACAGCGGAAGACTTGGAAGATAAAGTGAGTCCATCAACTCTAACGGCATAGCTGAGCTGCACGGCAACGACCTAACGAACCTTACTCCTCGTTTGAAAATTCCGCAACATAATACGTTGCAGCCCGAAAATGGGTCAACACATGGAATATGTTGGCAATATAACACAGTAGAGCAAGAACAGAATAATGCTATCACTACATGCATATTTGGCTGGTGGAAAGCTCTATGGTTGTAGTTTTTTTGCGAAAAGCCAATTTTTCCCTACAACAAAGGAATAGATTTTAATTTAACTATCATGGTAGTTGAAACATCATTGAGAAGGTTCCTCCAAATCAATCCCAATTAAAAGTAATTATCAACCCAACATTATTAATTAAGAGTGATGAGATACTTAAGATACTCAAAGTACTAGATACTCAAGATTGTCCATAACCAGGGACACAGCTAACCATGGTTAGATTGTACACTCTGCAGAGGTTTGTGCACTTTCCCCACAAGACTCGATTGCCTCCGTAGGTTTTCTCGCACTACATAGTGTTTGAGAAACGGATGACCGAGACACAGTATTTCAGAAACATTAACTCTCTACTCCGTGCAGACCATACCAAACCTACATCCCTCTACCTGCAGATCCACCTCTTCGAGAGCTTCATGTAACTTACTTAACTATGCTAGAGCCCATAATAGCTTGTGGCTGCACATGAAAGTTTCTAGCATGAATAATCACAGTTCCCTTTGAGCCTGGGTGGCGGTCCATGGGAAAATCACACGGAACCCTGGGATCTCCAAAAATACAGGCAACACTGGATTCTCCAGGTGCCTCAATCCACCCAGATGTGTATTCAAGTTGCCACCTTAAGTTGAACCATTAATTAACAATCTCACATCTGTCATGGATTTCACTCAAACCCAATCCACGTCTACGAGCATAGCATAGCAATATAAGCAACACGTAGAAGTAACTCCCAAGGTTTGAATATAACAGGGCAATAGGTTCTACCTCATCAACTACTTCCCAACCCACATGTTAATGACATCCTAATCATGCAATATTTGAGGATTGAACTAATGCATAAAAACTGGGTATGGAAAGAGTATGATCAATGTGTTACTTGCCTTGCTGATGATCCGCAAAACCTAGAGACTCATAGTAGCATGCTTCGCACTCCAGGAATTCTATCGCAAACAAACAATGGCATACATAAGCAATCAAGCAAAGATGCACAGGACAAACTCAAATAAGAGAGATTGACCAGAAAGTTCAACTTAAGAACTCTGGTTTGCAAAAAGAATCATATCAAACGGAGCAACGAAACTCAAACGGCGACAGAAACAAGGTCCATTTACTAATCTGGACTAAGGTCAAATTTTACGGTGCCAAAATCTTGTTTAAGTTGATTAAACAGAAAGAGGGTTTCGAGACAAAGATCTAGGCGCTTGAATCGCCTGATTCCGATAAATGAGCGAAAAGATAAACTGAAATGAAAATCAGATCAGAAATCGCGATCGAGAATAATCGCGGAAAAATCCAATAAAAGAAAACTGACGAACAGGCTAACGAACGAGCGTTCGTTATCTGTAACTAACGAGTGAAAACCGTTCGTCTAAACGAACATACGGATGAACGTCCGCTAAATAACTAAACCGAGAAACATCGGCGAACCAATCTAAAAAAACGAACTAGGGTTTTAAAAAACCGAATCGGTTTTCTAGAGAAAACTGGCGGCGAGGGGCGGCGGCGAGGCGCGGGAGGCGGCGGTGCGGCTCGGGAGGCGGGCTGCGGCGGCGGCGAGGTTGGTGGTGGTGGCGGGGGGGGGGGGGGGGCTTGGGGCGTCATATAAAGGGGGGAGGAGATGGCTTGGAGGCTGGGGCAAGGCGGCGGCAGAGGAGTCTTGTCCGAGTCGACAGCGGCGGCGGCGTGTCCTGGTGGAAGACGGCGGCGCGGGGAGATGGGCCGGCCCGGCTGGGTTTCGGCCCAGTCGGCGCCCGAAGTTTTTTAAACAATTCCGCCGAACAGAAAAAAAATCCTAGAAAATAAAATAAAATTCTAAAAATGCCAAAACAAATTTTCACCGTCTAAATAAAATATTTAGAACGAGATGAACATTTTCTTGGCCCTAAAATGCAACTTTGAAACACGTGCAAATTTTTCTAATGCAAATAAAATTACAATAAAATCCGAATAAAATCAACTATTTGATTTTAAGATTTTTCATCCGATATTTCAATTATTTTGGAGAAGTCATATTATCTCCTCTCATATATTTTAATATGAAATATTATTCGGAGAGAAAAATAATTTAAAACCAACATCCTCGTTTCAATATTTGATAAAAATCAAATATGAAAACCGGGAAATCCCCAACTCTCTGCGAGGGTCGTTGAGTTGCTTAGGATTTTCGAGGATCGCGAAACGAAATGCAATAAAATATGATATGCAAGAATGATCTATGTATATCATTCCAAATTGAAAATTTGGGATGTTAAAAACCTACCCCCCTTAAGATGAATCTCGCCCTCGAGATTCGGGTTGGCTAGAAAATAGGTGTGGGTGGTCTTTGCGAAGATCATCCTCTCGTTCCTAGGTGGCTTCATCCTCGGAATGGTGGCTCCACTGAACTTTGCAAAACTTGATAACCTTGCTGCGGGTGACTCGACTGGCAAACTCAAGAATCTTGACTGGCTTCTCCTCATAAGTCAAATCACTGTCCAGCTGAATCCCCTCCAAGGGTACTGTATCTCTTAGCGGTATATCGGCCATCTCAGCGTGGCACTTCTTCAACTGTGAAACGTGAAACACATCATGAACTCCTGACAGTCCTTCAGGTAACTCCAATTTGTAGGCAACTTCTCCCATCCGTTCCAAAACACGATACGGTCCTACAAATCTCGGGGCTAGCTTTCCCTTAACTCCAAAACGTTTCACTCCTCGCAAGGGTGATACTCGCAGATATGCTCTATCTCCAATTTCATAGGTTACCTCCTTGCGCTTTGAATCTGCATAACTCTTCTACCTGGACTGAGCTATCTTAAGTCTATCTCGAATCAGCTTAACCTTCTCTTCGGACTCCTTGATCAAGTCTGGTCCAAACAACTGTCGGTCTCCTACTTCATCCCACATCAGCGGTGTTCTGCAACTTCGTCCATACAGGGCTTCGAACGGTGCCATCTTCAAACTGGCTTGATAACTATTGTTGTATGAGAACTCTGCGTAAGGCAAATTATCATCCCAACTAGATCCATAATCTAGCGCACAGGATCTCAACATGTCCTCCAGAATCTGGTTGACTCTCTCGGTCTGTCCATCCGTTTGTGGGTGAAACGCTGTACTGAACTCCAATCTCGTTCCCAAACTCTGGTGCAGCTGATGCCAAAACTTTAAGGTAAACTGTGTTCCTCTATCTGATACGATGGTCCTTGGAACTCCATGCAGACATACGATCCTGGACATATATATCTTGGCCAACTTCGCACCTGTATAAGTGGTTTTCACTTGGATAAAGTGAGCCACTTTGGTCAAGCGATCAACTTCTACTCATATAGAATCATAACCTGATTTGGTCCTAGGTAATCCGGTGATAAAATCCATGCCAAGTTTATCACACTTCCATTCTGGTATCGGCATAGGCTGTAACAATCCTGCTGGCTTTTGATGCTCTGTCTTCACTCTCTGACATACATCACATACGGCTACATACTCGGCAATATCTTGCTTCATCCCTGTCCACCAGAAACATTCCTTTAAATCCAAATACATCTTGGTGTTTCCGGGGTGTATCGTGTATGGTGAGTCATGAGCCTCCTGAAGTATTAACTTCCTGATCTCTGGGTTATTGGGCACATAAACCCGGTCCTCAAACCATAAGGTATCGTGCTCATCCTCACGATAACCTTTGTCCTTACCCTTGCTCATTCTCTCCTTTATCTCAGCAATCTCTTTGTCATCCTTCTGAGCTTCTCGAATCTTTCCCAACAATGTAGGCTGAACCTCCATTGTTGCAACAAAACCACTAGGTACAATCTCCAATCGAAGTCCCCTGAGATTCTCTGCTAACTCCTTTGGTAATCCCATACTCTCTAGGATATTAGCATAACTCTTCCGGCTCAAAGTGTCTGCTATGACATTGGCCTTTCCTGGATGATAGTGCAGCTTCATGTCATAATCCTTTATAAGCTCCAATCATCTCCTCTGCCTAAGGTTCAGCTCCTTTTGTGTGAAGATGTACTTCAAACTCTTATGATCCGTGTACACATCACAACGGTTCCCAATAAGGTAATGTCTCCAAGTCTTCAATGCATGCACTACGGCTGCTAGCTCCAAATCATGTGTGGCATAATTCAATTCGTGCGGTTTTAGTTGTCGTGAGGCATACAAAACAACTCTTCCATCCTGCATAAGCACACTTCCAAGTCCTAAGCGAGAGGTGTCGCAATACACTTGGAAATCCTTACGTATATCTGGCAGTGTCAGCACTGGGGCTATAGTCAAACGTTTCTTTAACTCCTGGAAACTTGCCTCGCAATCTTCCGTCCATTTAAACTTGGTATCCTTCTTCAATAAATCTGTCATTGGCTTTGCAATCTTGGAAAAATTCTCAATGAATCTCCGATAGTATCCCGCGAGTCCAAGAAAATTGTGGATCTCGCTAACTGAAGTGGGTGCCAACCATTCAGTGACTGACTGAACCTTTCCTGGGTCTACTGCTATACCTTCTCCCGATATAACACTTCCAAGGAATCCGACTTCCTTCAACCAAGACTCGCATTTGCTGAACTTGGCATATAACTGATGTTCCCTGAGTTTCTCGAGAACTAAACGCAACTGCTCCTTGTGCTCCTCTTCATTCTTCTAGTATACCATTATATCATCACTGAACACCACAACAAACTTGTCCAAATACTCCATGAACACCTTGTTCATCATGCTCATGAAATAGGCAGGGGCGTTAGTCAGTCCAAATGACATGACCGTATATTCGTACAACTCGTACCGCATGGTGAATGCTGTCTTTGGTATGTCCTTCTCTCGAATCTTTAACTGATGGTATCCCGATCATAGATTGATCTTCGAAAACACCTTAGCTCCTTGCATCTGGTCAAACAAATCATTGATCATCAGCAGTGGGTATTTGTTCTTGATCGTCACTTCATTCAAGGCCCGATAATCAACAACCATCCTTAGAGACTTATCCTTCTTCTCAACCAAAAGTACTGGGGCTCCCAAGGGTAATGAACTCCGTCGAATGTATCCTTTCTCCAATAACTCCTTGATTTGTTTCTTAATCTCCTCCAGATCATTCGCGGGCATCCGATATGGTCTCTTGGATATTGGCCCTATAGCTGGCAATAGCTCTATCAAAAACTTGATGTCTCGATCCGATGGCATGCCTGGTAACTCCTCTGGGAAAACATCTGGGTAATCCTTCACTACAGGGACTTCCTCCTGAACAACTCCCGTGAGGGTATTCACTTGACTACTTGGCGCATGCCTTGATACATACTTGATCCTTTTTCCCTCAGGGGTGGTGAGACAAATCGACTTACTAGCACAGTCAATGCTTCCTCCATACTATGACATCCAGTCCATGCCTAATATCACATCCAGTCCTTGTGACTCCAAGATTATTAGGTCGGACGAAAAAACATGGTTGCCAATGGTTAGGGGTATCTGGTCACACCATCGACTAGCCATATATTCTGCTCCAGGTGAACTCACTAACAGAGGGGTCCTAAGGGTTTGGGTTGGTAGTTTAAACTTATCCATGAATCCCCTTGATATGTATGAATGCGATGCACCAGTATCAAAAAGAACAAGAGCGGTAAATGACTTAACCAAAAACTTACCTATAACCGCGTCTGACTGCTCTTCAACCTCCTCCACGTTAACATGGTTCACTTGTCCTTTGTGGATTGGATTGGGCTTCTTCCTAGTGCTCCCATGACCGTTTCCATTCTTCAATTCAGGGCACTCCATGGCATAGTGTCCAGTCTTCCCGCACTTAAAGCAAGTAATGTGACTTAGATCTCTTTTGGCGGGTGTGGCTGGATTGGGGCGGTTCTAATTGTTGTTTTTTTCCATTCCCATTTCCATTCTTAGAACCATTGTGGTTATGCAAACTCCCTCCGGTGTGGTTGTGACCTCCATGGTTATGAACAAGTCCTCCCAAGTTCGGGGTTAGGCGAGGCTTCTGCTGAGCTCCTGAGTTATACCTCCCTTGTCCATACTTCCTCTGACGGCTCTCAATCAGCTGCTGCTTCCCTTCAATCATAAGGGCCTTATCTACCAACTCCTTGTAGTTGTTGAAGGTTGCCACCATCAACTGCATGCTCATCTCATCATCCAGCCCTTCCATAAACTTCTCCTGCTTTGCGGTGTCAGTGGCCACATCATCAGGGGCATAGCGAGATAACTTGCTAAACTCATCCATGTACTGGGCCACCGTACGGTTCCCCTAGCGTAAGTTGCGAAACTCACGCTTCTTCATATTCATGGCTCCAGTTGAGACATGGGCTGTACGAAAAGCTTGCTGAAACTGATCCCAAGTGACGTTGGCTATGGGGAAAGTGGCCGTGTAATTCTCCCACCATGAGGCTGCTGGTCCATCCAATTGATGTGCAGCAAAGCGCACCTTCTCAGGATCTATGCAACCTGCGGTGGTGAACTCCCTTCCAATACGGCATAGGCAATCATCAGCAACTATAGGCTCGGTGCTAATGGAAAACACTGGCGGCTGTAACCTCAGAAAGCGAGCTAAGTTGTCAACTGGAGGTGGGTTGTTGTTGTTGTTGTTGTTGTTGTTGTTGTTGTTGTTGTTGTTGTTGCCTTGGTTCTGAACTAGCAATTGCATCAAGGCATTCTTCTGCTAGATCAACTGAGTGAGCTTTGCCGGGAAGGCAAATCCGGTGTCACGTCTCAGAGGCATCTGGCGGGTTTAGAGGGAAGAGATCAGAATAGAAAAGGGGTCTAATGAGAAAGCACTACCCATATGCACATGAGATAAATGCAAACATTTCACTCAATCAATCAAGCAAGGGCATACAAGCGGTCTAGAACTATCGCAATAGTGCTCAACTACTACTAAATACATGGCGGAACACTACTAATCATTTGGTGGTCATCTAGAAATTTTGATCGGTGGAAGACTCCATGATGTCTGCTCTAGCTTCGTCTTCAAAGTCATCCTCACCGGGGTCGGAGTCGGTGTCGTCGATGATGATGTAGTTCTCCGGGAAAGTGGAATCGTCGTCTTCTCTTCCCGGTGCTGGATCTCCCATGAATACTCCGGTCTTCTTAATCAAGTCGTCATTCTTCTCCAATAGTGTCGCAATTTCCTCCTCGTATCCATCGCGTGTAGACTTGAGTTCTTCTTCCAGCTCGATGATCCTAGTCTTCGCCTTCTTCAACTCTATCATGTCTGCGCACATCTGATTCTCCTGGCGTCGAATGTGTTGGTTTAACTCCTGGATGAAAGCTGCAATGGATCTGTCCTTCTTGGTGCTGATCATCTCCCATTGCTCGTCTCGACGCCCACATATCTGGTAGATGGTGTCCTTGAGATCCTTGTTGTAGAATTCTCCAATGCGTACCATGGTAATGTGGGCTGCCATGCTCTTGCCTAGACTCCAAGTGGGTGCTTCAAAAGAAAACTCTATGGGCTTAGAGGTTGGCGAGAACGTCCTTCCTGGAACTTGTACTTGAATCATCCAGCGCTCCTCTTCTGGTAAGGTGGCGTGGTACGTCCCGGTGAAGCTTGGTATTCCAATGTTCAAGTACCTAGTGACTTCCTTCAAGTGGCGTCCAAAGGGGTGTGTCTTCATCCGGCTGTGTGAAATTGTTCTTCAACTCCGCCATCCTAAAGAGTGGAAAATGGAGAGGAGTCAGAAATGAGTAGAGAAGAGTGACCTAGGGTTTATCTTAGTGGTCGTCCTACACTCAGCATGTTCTCTGATACCATCTTGTAGCAACCCGACCTCAAATGGTCAAGTCTCTGTGCTTCAGTGTCATCCCTGGATCGGTAATGCTGACACACACAGTACTCGAAGGATTTATAAGAGAGTAGCAATCACACACTTATTACATCGAATGTCTCAAAATAGAACTTATTACAATAAATATGGCTTAAGACCATCTAATACGATAACAGCGGAAGGCTTGGAAGATAAAGTGAGTCCATCAACTCCAACGACATAGCTAAGCTGCACGGCAACGACCTAACGAACCTTACTCCTCGTCTGAAAAGTCTGCAACATAATACGTTGCAGCCCGAAAACGGGTCAGCACATGGAATATGCTGGAAATATAACACAGTAGAGAAAGAATAGAATAATGATATCACTACATGCATATTTGGCTGGTGGAAAGCTCTATGGTTATAGTTTTTGCGAAAAGCCAATTTTTCCCTACAACAAAGGAATATATTTTAATTTAACTATCATGGTACTTGAAACATCATTGAGAAGGTTCCTCCAACTCAATCCCAATTAAAAGTAATTATCAACCCAACATTATTAATTAAGAGTGATGAGATACTTAAGATACTCCAAGTACTAGATACTCAAGATTGTCCATAACCGGGGACACGGCTAACCATGATTAGATTGTACACTCTGCAGAGGTTTGCGCACTTTTCCCCACAAGACTAGATCGCCCCCAAAGGTTTTTCTCGCACTACATGGTGTTTGAGAAACGGATGACCCAGACATAGTATTTCAGAAATATTAATTCTCTACTCCGGGCAGACCATACTAAACCTACATCCCTCTACCTGCTGATCCACCTGTTCGAGAGCTTCACATAACTTACTTAACTATGCTAGAGCCCATAATAGCTTGTGGCTGCACACGAAAGATTCTAGCATGAATAATCTCAGTCCCTTTGAGCCTGGGTGGCGGTCTATAAGAAAATCACACGGAACCCCGGGATCTCCAAAAATACAGGCAACACTGGATTCTCCAGGTGCCTCAATCCACCCAGATGTGTATTCAAGTTGCCACCTTAAGTTGAACCATTAATTAACAATCTCACATCTGTCATGGATTTCACTCAAACCCAATCCACGTCTATGAGCATAGCATAGCAATATAAGAAACACGTAGAAGTAACTCCCAAGGTTTGAATATAACAGGGCAATAGGTTCAACTTAAGAACCTATATGTTAATGACATCCTAATGACATCCTAATCATGCAATGTTTGAGGATTGAACTAATGCATAAAAACTGGGTATGGAAAGAGTATGATCAATGTGTTACTTGCCTTCCTGATGATCCGCAAAACTTAGAGACTCGTAGTAGCACGCTTCGCACTCCGGGAATTCTATCGCAAACAAACAATAGCATACATAAGCAATCAATCAAAGATGCACGGGAAAACTCAAATAAGAGAGATTGACTAGAAAGTTCAACTTAAGAACTCCGGTTTGCAAAAAGATTCAAATCAAATGGAGCAACGAAACTCAAACCGCGACAGAAACAAGGTCCGTTTACTAATCTGGACTAAGTTCAAATTTTACTGTGCCAAAAACTTGTTTAAGTTGATTAAACAGAAAGAGGGTTTCGAGACGAAGATCTAGGCGCTTGAATCGCCTAATTCCGATCAACGAGCGAAAAGATAAACTGAAATGAAAATCAGATCAGAAATCGCGATCGAGAATAATCACGGAAAAAATCCGACAAAAGAAAACTGACGAACAGGCGAACGAACGAGCGTTCGTTGTCTGTAACTAACGACCAAAAACCGTTAGTTTAAATGAACGTACGGACGAATGAACGCTAAATAACTAAACTGAGAAAAACTGGCGAACTGATCTAAAAAAACGAACTAGGGTTGAAAAAAAACCAAATCGGTTTTCTAGAGAAAACCGGCGGCGAACGTCTACCTCGTCAGATCCGGCGAGGCGCGGGGCTCCGGCGGGCTGGGGCTTTGACGGTGGGGCGGTGGGCTTGCGGGGTGACGGCGGCGCGGTGCTGCTGCGAGGGGCGGCAGCGGCGAGGCGCGGGAGGCGGCGGTGCGGCTCGGGAGGCGGCTGCGGCGGCGGTGGGGTTGGTGGTGGTGGCGGGGGGGGGGGCTTGGGGCGGCATATAAAGGGGGAAGGAGGTGGCTTGGAGGAGGGGGCAAGGCGGCGGCGGAGGAGTCCGGCTCGGACTCTTGTCCGAGTCGGCGGCAGCGGCGGCGCGTCCTGGTGGAAGACGGCGGCGCAGGGAGATGGGCCGGCCCGGCTGGGTTTTGGCCCAGTCGGCGCCCGAAGTTTTTATAAAACAATTCCGCCGAACAGAAAAAAAATCCTAGAAAATAAAATAAAATTCTAAAAATGCCAAAACAAATTTTCACCGTCTAAATAAAATATTTAGAACGAGATGAACATTTTCTTGGCCCTAAAATGCAACTTTGAAACACGTGCAAATTTTTCTAATGCAAATAAAATTACAATAAAATCTGAATAAAATCAAATATTTGATTTTAATATTTTTCCTCCGATATTTCAATTATTTTGGAGAAGTCATATTATCTCCTCTCATATATTTTAATATGAAATATTATTCAGAGAGAAAAATAATTTAAAACAAACATCCTTGTTTCAATATTTGATAAAAAATCAAATATGAAAATCGAGAAATCCCCAACTCTCTCCGAGGGTCCTTGAGTTGCTTAGGATTTTCGAGGATCGCAAAACGAAACGCAATAAAATATGATTTGCAAGAATGATCTATGTATAACATTCCAAATTGAAAATTTGGGATGTTACATTCTATATCTTCACTACTTGAATTTCTTAATTATAATTTTGTTTGTTATTTTTGGATTTAAATATTTGTAGACATTGAAATCGGCATTGCGCGTATTGACAAATGTGGTAGCGCGAGGCCGAGCAGGGGGGAGGGGGGTCGGGACACCCCTCCCCTCCCACTGCGAGGCGAGACAGGAACAAGCTGGAGCAGGCGGCGATGCGGCGTGTCGCGTCGTCGCAAGCGGAGGTGATAACCCACAAGTATAGGGAATCGCAACAGCTTTCGAGGGTAGAGTATTCAACCCAAATTTATTGATTCGACACAAGGGGAGCCAAAGAATATTCTCAAGTATTAGCAGCTGAGTTGTCAATTCAACCACACCTGGAAACTTAGTATCTGCAGCAAGGTGTTTAGTAGCAAAGTAATATGATAGTGGTGGTAGCGGCAACAAAAGTAAAAACAGCAAAAGTAATGTCTTTGGTATTTTGTAGTGATTGTAACAGTAGCAACGGAAAATTAAATAAGCGTAAACTAGTATATGGAAAACTCGTAGGCACCGGATCAGTGATGGATAATTATGCTGGATGCGGTTCATCATGTAACAGTCATAACATAGGGTGACACAGAACTAGCTCCAATTCATCAATATAATGTAGGCATGTATTCCGTATATAGTCATACGTGCTTATGGAAAAGAACTTGCATGACATCTTTTGTCCTACCCTCCCATGGCAGCGGGGTCCTATTGGAAACTAAGGGATATTAAAGCCTCCTTTTAATAGAGAACCGGAACAAAGCATTAGCACATAGTGAATACATGAACTCCTCGAACTATGGTCATCACCGGGAGTGGTCCCGATTATTGTCACTTCGGGGTTGCCGGATCATAACACATAGTAGGTGACTATAGACTTGCAAGATAGGATCAAGAACTCACATATATTCATGAAAACATAATAGGTTCAGATCTGGAATCATGGCACTCGGGCCCTAGTGACAAGCATTAAGCATAGCAAAGTCATAGCAACATCAATCTCAGAATATAATGGATACTAGGGATCAAACCCTAACAAAACTAACTCGATTACATGGTAAATCCCATCCAACCCATCACCGTCCAGCAAGTCTACGATGGAATTACTCACGCACGGCGGTGTGCATCATGAAATTGGTGATGGAGGATGGTTGATGATGACGACGACGACGAATCCCCCTCTCCGGAGCCCCGAACGGACTCCAAATCAGTCCTCCCGAGAGGTTTTAGGGCTTGGCGGCGGCTCCATATCGTAAAACGCGATGATTTCTTCTCTCTGATTTTTTTCTCTCCGAACGCAAATATATAGAGTTGGAGTTGGCGTCGGAGGGTTTCCAGGGGGCCCACGAGGTAGGGGGCGCACCCTAGGGGGGCGCCCCCACCCTCGTGAGAAGGGTGTGGGCCCCCTGGTCTTCATATTTGGCGAGGATTTTTTATTATTTTTTTCTAATACCTCCCGTGGAGTTTCAGGTCATTCCGAGAATCTTTGTTTTCTGCACATAAAACAACACCATGGTAATTCTGCTGAAAACAGCGTCAGTCCGGGTTAGTTCCATTCAAATCATACAAGATAGAGTCCAAAACAAGGGCAAAAGTGTTTGGAAAAGTAGATACGACGGAGACTTATCAACTCCCCCAAGCTTAAACCCTTGCTTGTCCTCAAGCAATTCAGTTGACAAACTGAAAGAAAGAAAAACTTTTACAAACTCTGTTTGCTCTTGTTGTTGTAACTATGTCAAGCCAGCATTCAAGTTTTCAGCATAAACCATAACTAACCACATTTGCAATAATTCTTAGGTCTCACAATTACTCATGTCAATAGCATAATGAACTAGCAAGTCATAATAATAAATCTCGGATGGCAACACTTTCTCAAAACAATCATAATATGATATAACAAAATGGTATCTCGCTAGCCCTTTCTGAGACCGCAAAACATAAATGCAGAGCACCTTAAAAGATCAAGGACTGACTAGACATTGTTATTCATGGTAAAAGAGATCCAATCATAGTCATACCCAACATAGATTAATAGTGATGAATGCAAATGACGGCTGTGCTCTCCAGCTAGTGCTTTTTAATAAGAGGGTGATGACTCAACATAAAAGTAAATGGATAGGCCCTTCGTAGAGGGAAGCAGGGATTTGTAGAGGTGCCAGAGCTCGGTTTTGAAATAGAGATAAATTGTATTTTGAGCGGTATACTTCCATTGTCAACGTAACAACTAAGAGATGGCGATATCTTCCATGCTAAACACATTATAGGCGGTTCCCAAACAGAATGGTAAAGTTTATACTCCCCCTCCACCAACAAGCATCAATCCATGGCTTGCTCGAAACAATGAGTGCCTCCAACATACATCAAGTCCCACGGGGAGTTTTGTTTGCAATTAATTTTGATTTAGTTTGCATAAAGCATGGGACTGGGCATGCCGGTGACCAGCCATTTTCTCGTGAGTGAGGAGCGGAGTCCACTCCTCTTGAGAATAACCCGCCTAACACGGAAGATAAGGACAACCTTTGTTGATACATGAGCTATTCGAGCATACAAAACAGAATGTTTATTTGAAGGTTTAGAGTTTGGCACATACAAATTTACTTGGAACGGCAGGTAGATACCGCATATAGGAAGGTATAGTGGACTCATCTGGAATAACTTTGGGGTTTAAGGGATTTGGATGCACAAGCATTATTCCCGCTTAGTACAGGTGAAGGCTAGCAAAAGACTGGGAAGCGACCAACTAGAGAGCGACAACAGCCATGTACATGCATTAAAATTAATAAACATTGGATGCAGGCATGAGTAGGATATAATCCACCATGAACATAAATATCGTGAAGGCTATGTTGATTTGTTTCAACTACATGCGTGAACATGTGCCAACTCAAGTCACTTAAATCGTTCAAAGGAGGATACCACCCCATCATACCACATCATAATCATCTCAATAGCATATTGGCATACAAGGTAAATCATTATAACTCATAGCTAATCAAGCATGGCACAAGCAACTATGATCTCTAATTGTCATTGCGAACATGTTTATTCATAATAAGCTGAATCAAGAACGCGGGACTCATCATATTTACAAAAACAAAAGAGGTCGACTTCATACCAGCTTTTCTCCTCTCAGTCAGTCCATCATATATCATCATAATTGCCTTTCACTTGCACGACCGAACGGTGTGAATAATAATAAGAGTGCATGTGCATTGGTCTAAGCTGGAATCTGTGAGCATTCAATAAACAGGAGAAGACAAGGCAATATGGGCTCTTTGGTTAATTCAACAATAATGCATATAAGAGCCACTTCAACAATTTAATTATGGTCTTCTCCTACTGACCCCCAAATAAAAGAAAAGAAATAAAACTATTTACACGGGAAAGCTCCCAACAAGCAAAAGAAGAATGGGAAATATTTTTGGGGTTTTCTTTTTAATTATTACTACTACAGCAGAAAAATAAACTACTACTAATTTTTTTGGTTTTCTTATGGTTTAGCGAACACACAAGAAGAAAGCATGAAAAGGAAACTAAACTAGCATGGATATTACAATGAAAAAGTATGAGCACCGACATCTAGCAATGAGTGTGTGTGAACATAAATGTAATGTCGGTGAGAAATATGTACTCCCCCAAGCTTAGGCTTTTGGCCTAAGTTGGTCTATGGCCATGGCTGGCCTAGTGGATATCCATAATAATAGTTGTTGGGGTCGTACTGTGATGAGGAGGAATAGTTGGGATCATACTGTGATGAAGAAGAGGACTCTGACTGCCACTGGCTGACAGTCATCTCTGGATCCCAAGAATAAACAGATTGTCGTGGAGGCTCATTTTGTGGTTCCTGTTCTGGCTCCTCGGTTGGTGCAGGGTTCCGGTAGGCGTGAATAGCCGTCAACGGAACAAGATATTTGCCTACAATCAAATCAAACAAAGAAGGAGCAAGCAAGGTAATAGTCTCAAGATGATGTTTATTAAAGAACAATTGATATCTAAGCTCCCCTGCCCTATTCTTAACAATAAAATCATGTGCCACCATACTTTTATGATCTAGATAAACACGGGGCAACACCTTTTCTTCCTTCTCAGCATGCCTAATAGGTATGTTAAAATGTGCGGCTAGGTGTGTGGCATATATGCCTCCAAAGATGGGGCCCTTAGTACGGTTCATATTTAACCGTCTAGCAATAATACCGCCCAAACTAAAAGTGTTATCACTATATAAACCTTGGAGCAGAATAATTAAATCAAGGATACTAAGGTCTCCAGAGTTTCCGCGTCCAATTAAACAACGACTAGCAAATAATGCAATGTAACGCAAAACAGGAAAATGTATGCTAGTGATTCGTGCATCGAAAAACTTCCTGGTTTCTCCTACAGTGATATTATCAATAAACCCAGCCACATCATCATGATGTGGTTCTTCTGTCTTGCCCTCAAAAGGGACTAAACAAATCCGACATAAATCAAAAAGTGACATCTCCTTAGGCTCATCATATAAATGAAATTCCACCGTAGGTGGTGAGTTCCTAGGAGGAAAATAAAAGTTTTGCACAAAGGTATTTGTGAGTAAGAGATACTGATCGCATTGGTCGTGGAGGAAAGCGGTGAGGCCTGCATTGTGAGCCAATTCATGAAAATCTTCATAGATCCCGGCTGCTCTCAAGAAATCTTCAGAAGGCCATTCACACGCCCGAATCTCCGCGGTGCGTGGCAAATTATACTTAGGCTTCGGTGCCTTTTCCTTTGAGCTTTGGCTTGATGAGCCCCTCAATAATCTCCTCATGATTTTTCTGAAACAATCTGAAATTTTTAGTAACTTCAATATAAAAGTAACCAAACTCAATAAAACTGATAGCAACTACTCCTACAAGTTCCTAGAGCCTATATCAAGCATTCGAACTACTTGGAACCATATAAATTTGACATGCAAGCTCAAGAACATGGTCACCTATGCAGCACAAATTTGCAAAGAATAAAGCACTAGAACAAAAACTAATTGGACCAATGGAGGAGTCACATACCAAGGAACAATCTCCCCAAGCAGTTTCGAGAGAGGTGCTTTGAGCAAGGAGATCGAAAATCGCAGCAAAAGTGGCTGGAACTCGTGCTTGAGTTGGTTTTTAGGGTTTGTGTGAGATAGAGGAAGATGGGTGCTGGGATAAGTGGAGGAGGACCACCGTGGGCCCACGAGGCAGGGGGCGCGCCCTATAGGGGGGGGCGCCCACCACCCTCGTGGCCAGGTGGCAGCTCCTCCCGCGGTAATTTTTGCACAGTAAATCCTCAAATATTCCCGAAAAAATCGTATTAAAATGGCATGGCATTCTGAGGACTTTTATTTTCGGGATATTTTTATATTGCACAGATAAGTCAGGAAACAGACAGAAAATACTACTTTTACTTTATTTAATATAAATAACAGAAAGTATAGAGAGGGTATAGAAGTTTGTGCTTGTAGTTTCATCCATCTCATGCTCATCAAAAAGAATCCACCAACAAGGTTGATCAAGCCTTGTTAACAAACTTATTCCGATAATCATGAAACCGGAGAAATTTTGAATAACACTAAGTTACCTCAACGGGGATATGCACATCCCCTATAATAAGTATATCATATTTCTTCTTGACAGTAGGAAGAGGAAATTCAAAACCTCCAATTATAATCGATGGAATTTTTCCAATGGAGTTGATACTATGAACTTGAGGTTGTTTCCTCGGAAAGTGTACCGTATGCTCATTACCATTAACATGAAAAGTGACATTGCCTTCGTTGCAATCAATAACAGCCCCTGCAGTATTAAGAAAAGGTCTTCCAAGAATAATAGACATACTATCATCCTCGGGAATATCAAGTATAACAAAGTCCGTTAAAATAGTAACGTTTGCAACCACAACGGGCACATCCTCACAAATACCGACAGGTATAGCAGTTGATTTATCAGCCATTTGCAAAGATATTTCAGTAGGTGTCAGCTTATTCAAGTCAAGTCTACGATATAAAGAGAGAGGCATAACACTAACACCGGCTCCAAGATCACATAAAGCAGTTTTAATATAATTTCTTTTAATGGAGCAAGTTATAGTAGGTACTCCGGGGTCTCCATGTTTCTTTGGTATTCCACCCTTAAAAGTATAATTAGCAAGCATGGTGGAAATTTCAGCTTCCGGTATCTTTCTTTTATTTGTAATGATATCTTTCATATATTTAGCATAAGGATTTGTTTTGAGCACATCAGTTAATCTCATACGCAAAAAGATAGACCTAATCATTTCAGCAAAGCGCTCAAAATCCTCATCATCCTTTTTCTTGGATGGTTTTGGAGGAAACGGCATGGGTTTCTGAACCCAAGGTTCCATTTCTTTAACACCCTTGATGCGGCTATATCTCCCACATGTCGAAGCACGACTTAGAGGCATAACCGCATTGAAAGCAATGTCGCAAGTGAGGTAAACTTCGCAAACAACCCATGTAATACAATAAGGGAAAGGATACATAGTTGGCTTACAATCGCCACTTCACACAAATACATGAATAAAGCATTACATCAACCAGATACAATCAAGGTCCGACTACGGAACCAAAATAAAAGAAGACTACCCTAAATGCTACACAGATCCCCGATCGATCCCCAACTGGGCTCCACTACTGATCAACTAGAACGAAACAACACAAAGGACAAGATCTTCATCGAGCTCCTCCTTGAGCTTGGTTGCGTCACCTGCACGGTTCAACGGCACCTGCAAGCTGGTTTTGGAAGTATTTGTGAGTCACAGGGACTCAGCAATCTCACACCCTCGCGATCAAGACTATTTAAGCTTATAGGTAAGGTAAAAGGTATGAGGTGGAGCTGCAGCAAGCGACTAGCATATATGGTGGCTAACATACGCAAATGAGAGCGAGAAGAGAAGGAAAAAGCACGTTCGAACAACTATGATCAAGAAGTGATCCTAGAACAACCTACGTCAAGCATAACTCCAACACCGTGTTCACTTCCTGGACTCCGCCGAGAAGAGACCATCACGGTAACACATGCGGTTGATGCATTTTAATTAAGGTCAACTTCAGGTTTTCTACAACCGGACGTTAACAAATTCCCATCTGCCCATAACCGCAGGCACGGCTTTCAAAAGTTCAAATCCCTGCAGGGGTGTCCCAACTTAGCCCATCACAAGCTCTCACGGTCAACGAAGGATATTCCTTCTAGCGGGAAGACCCAATCAGACTCGGAATCCCGGTTACAAGACATTTCGACAATGGTAAAACAAGACCAGTAACACCGCCCGAATGTGCCGACAAATCCCGATAGGAGCTGCACATATCTCGTTCTCAGGGCAAACTCATATGAGCTCTCCATATAACTAAAACCAAACCTCGAGTTTCCCCGAGGGGGCGCTGCACATGGCTCTAGTTTGGACCAACACTCAGAGGAGCACTGGCCCGGGGGGGGGGGGGGTTAAAATAATGATGACCCTCAGGAGCGCGACTCCCAAGGGAAAATAAAAGGCTAGGTGGCGAATGGTAAAACCAATGTTGGGCATTGCTGGAGGATTTTTATTCAAGGCGAACTGTCAAGGGGTTCCCATTATAACCCAACCGCGTAAGGAACGCAAAATCCGGGAACATAACACCGATATGACGGAAACTAGGGCGGCAAGAGTGGAACAAAACACCAGGCATAAGGCCGAGCCTTCCACCCTTTACCAAGTATATAGATGCATTAATTAAATAAGAGATATTGTCATATCCCAACAAAATATCCATGTTCCAACATGGAACAAACTCCAATCTTCACCTGCAACTAACAACGCTATAAGAGGGGCTGAGCAAAGCGGTCACATAGCCAAACAATGGTTTGCCAGGACAAGGTGGGTTAGAGGCTTGGCTTAAGAATATGGGAGGCATGATAAGCAAGTGGTAGGTATCGCAGCATAGGCATAGCAAAAGAGCGAGCATCTAGCAAGCAAAGATAGAAGTGATTTCGAGGGTATGATCATCTTGCCTGAAATCCCGCAAGGAAGAAGAAACGAGTCCATGAACAAGACAAATGGACGTAGTTGAACGGGTCCTCACAAACGCGAAGATACGGAACCAACCCGAAGAAGCAACACCCGAAAGAAGCACACAACATAGTAAACAACCAACACATGAACATGGTATGATATGCGGGATGCGGTATGTGATGCATATGCAAGATTTGACAAGGAAAGATTGAACCTGGCCTCAACTTGGAAATCCAAGAGAGCCACTGGAAAGGTGAGGTTATTTCGGTTGAAATCGATATAAAGATCACGGAATCGGAAGCACGGTTTGGAAATGGCAAGGAAAACAAATATGGCACCGGTCTGCGATAATCAGCAAGTGACCATCTAAATGCATCAAGATAAATATGCTACAACACTCAAACATGACAACAAAATACATGGCAGGGGGATACTCATGAAGTTTAACAAAATATGAACACTGAGCTACGGCTAATTCATTCATTAACAGGTTCAAACAAGCATGACAAAAGTGCAAATGATAACAGGTTACAGACTTAGTGAAATTAACACGAGTCTGGAATTTATCATCAGGAAGCACAATTTAGAGCATGAAAACTACATGCTACAGGAAATTATCATGGCAAGGCAAGGCATGGAATGAAGCTACTCAAAGCACTTAACAAAAGTCCCTTAGTGACCTTGAGCCAAAAGGGACCAGAAAATACAATTGCAAGCATGTGAACATGGCAAAAACATAATCAGATTTCAGACTTAGTGAAAAAAACTGGAGCACGCAAATCAGTTAACGAGTAGGCATGTTTACGAGATCGATGCACTCACTACAGAGCATGGCATGACAAACTAAGCATACACCCATCAAGAAGACATGACATAGGAGCTAGACTTGGCAAGAACAACATCCTAGCATGCACAGATCAATAGCAACATCTTCAGCAAAATTGCTAAACAAGTCAACAATCTGCCAGTATCATAATTTAGCAAAAGTAGAGCTCGATTGACTCAAGCCAGGGTTCTCAATAAATGCAAACAAAGACATGGATGGATAGAGCACCACAATGTTAACAAATCACCCTTACTGATCATCCTCAAAAGAGGCACGGATCACTAGGAAACAATATTAACATATGGCATAACGACAAAAACAGAACAAGGACTCACTGAAATTCTAAGTCCCTGAAATCAACATTACCGATTACGCTACTTTGCAAGCTTGTGCTAGTCACCACATATATCACAAAAATACATGGCAAGCACCACTGTAAAGACGGCATGGCATATTACAAAACACATGTAGAGCTCAGGATCATATCATGCACACATTAAACATGGCAAAAATGACAAATAGCTATTTGCTGAAACAGATCTGACAAATTCATCACATAGCCCTCTTCCAACAGCATTTCGGGCATCAAGATGAGCTCAAATGAAAACGATGCAATGAGATGAAATGATGTACTCGTCGAGGCGAACATTTTGATATGCTCGCGCAAAACAGAGCTACGGATGCAGAGTTATGGCATGATGAACTTGGGCATATGAATCTGGAAATTTCGGGGACTTAGTGAAATTTTACCTCCGCGAAAAGTCAACGGGATGGAGGGATCTGGGACGACGAGATCCGGTCGGGCGAGGGTGCGTTTGGTTCGGGGGAGTGGTGAGTCTCATCCCACTCCCCGGATCCGGCCGGACTTCGAACTCCGGCGAGGCGGATCTTCTCCGGCGAGGCGAGGGCGAGAAAGGACGGCGGCGGGGCGGCGCTTGCGCCGGCGATGCGGTGGCGGGAGATGGCGGCGGTCGACGCTGGCGAACGGAGGCGGTGGCCGGGCGGCGTTCCACGGCGGACGGCGTCAGCCGGCGATGGGAGGCGGTGGCCGGCGGAAACCGAGGTGGCGGCGGGGAACTCCGGTGAAAGGAGCGGCGGAGATCCGGCGAGCGGCGAGGCGCGGGTCTCCTCGGGCCCGGCGCGGCTCGGGGCGGGCCGAAGATGGGCTCCGCGGGCCCGGCGGCGCGGGGACGACGATGGAGACAGGTGGCGGCTTCTGATTCGCTGAGGGGCGGTGCGGACATGTCCGGCGGCGGGGTGGACATGTCCGTCGGTGGGAGGAGGACGAAGTTAGGGTTTGCACTGCGAATTTCGGAGGGGATCACATATTTATAGGTAGAAGGAGCTAGGAGAGTCCAAATGAGGTGCGGTTTTCGGCCACGCGATTGTGATTGAACGACCGAGATGATGGAGGAGGTTTTGGTGGGTTTTGGGCCACTTTGGAGGGGTGTTGGGATGCAACACATACGAGGCCTTTTCTGTCCCTCGGTTAACTGTTGGAGTATCAAACGAAGTCCAAATGGCACGAAACTTGACAGGCGGTCTACCGGTAGTAAACCAAGACCGCATGGCAAGTCTCGTTCCACTCCGGAAACGTTTAACACCCGCACACGAAAAGAGGTAGAAAGGGACACCGGGTGACATAGGAGCGCCGGATTGAAAAACGGACAACGGGGAAAATGCTCGGATGCATGAGACGAACATGTATGCAAATGAAATGCACATGATGACATGATATGCAATGCATGGCACGCAAGAAATGACAAGGCAACAACAGCGAATAACTGGAGGACACCTGGCACATCGGTCTCGGGGCATTACACTTTCTTTACCATGTTTCCTAAGAACAAAGTCTCTTTTATCATAGCATTGATTCTTTGATTGTGGGTTATAAAGATCAACAGCAGGTTCAATTTCTACATCATTATCATTACTAGGTTGAGCATCATCATGAACATCATCATTAATATTTTTACTAGGTTCATGTTCAGTACCAGATTGTGTTTCAGTACCAGACATAGATATATCATTTGTATTATCAGGTGGTTCAACAATAGGTTCACTAGAAGTTTGCACAGTTCTATCATTTTTCTTCTTCTTCTTTTTAGAACAACTAGGAACATCAATATTATTTCTTTGAGAATCTTGCTCGATTCTCTTAGGGTGGCCTTCAGGATACAAAGGTTCCAGAGTCATTCTACCAGTTCTAGTAGCCACTCTAACAACATAATCATTTTTCTCATTATTCATTTCATTAAGCACTTCTTTTTGAGCTTTAAGTACTTGTTCTACTTGAGTGGTAACCATAGAAGCATGTTTGCTAACAAGTTTAAGTTCACCTTTGATATCAGCCATATAATTACCCAAGCGTCTAATCATATAAGCATTTTCTTTTAATTGTCTACCAAAATAAGCATTGAAGTCGTCTTGCTTAAACATAAAGTTATCAAACTCATCCAAGCACTGACTAGCAATTTTAGTAGGAGGAACTTCAGCTTTATCATATCTATAGAAAGAATTTACCTTTACTACCTGTGTCGGGATATCGGTATCAGGAGGTTCTTCAGTGAATAAATAATTGAGATCATAAGTTTCTTCAACAGGAGGTGAATTAAGACCATGTATTTCTTCAATAGGAGGTAAATTCTTAACGTCTTTAGCTTTAATACCTTTTTCTTTCATAGATTTATTTGCCTCTTGCATATCTTCGGGACTGAGAAATAGAATACCTCTCTTCTTCAAAGTTGGTTTAGGAATAGGCTCACTAATTGGAGTAGGAGTTGGCTCAGGAGCTGGCTCAGGAGGTGCCCAATTATTTTCATTTGTCAACATATTATTCAATAGAATTTCAGCTTCATCCGGTGTTCTTTCCCTGAAAAGAGAATCAGCACAACTATCCAGGTAATCTCTGGAAGCATCGGTTAGTCCATTATAAAAGATATCAAGTATTTCGGGTTTCTTAAGAGGATGATCAGGCAAAGCATTAAGTAACTTGAGAAGCCTCCCCCAAGTTTGTGGGAGACTCTCTTCTTTAATTTGCACAAAGTTGTATATTTCCCTCAAAGCAGCTTGTTTCTTATGAGCAGGGAAATATTTAGCAGAGAAGTAATAAATCATATCCTGGGGACTACGCACACAACCAGGATCAAGAGAATTAAACCATATCTTAGCATCACCCTTTAATGATAACGGAAATATTTTGAGTAAATAGAGGTAACGTGATCTCTCATCATTAGTGAACAGGGCAGCTATATCATTTAACTTAGTAAGATGTGCCACAATAGTTTCAGATTCATAGTCGTAAAACGGATTAGATTCAACCAAAGTAATTATATCAGGATCAACAGAGAATTCATAATCTTTATTAGGAACACATATAGGTGAAGTAGCAAAAGCAGGGTCAGGTCTCATTCTATCTCTAAGTGATTCCTTGTTCCATTTAATTAGTAACCTCTTAAGCTCATATCTATCCTTGCAAGCGAAAATAGCGGCAGAAGATTCCTTATCAAAAAGATAACCTTTAGGAATAATATGCATGTTTTCATCATCACTATCATCATCGTATTCAGATTCAATAATTTCTTTTTCTCTAGCCCTAGCAATTTGTTCATCAAGAAATTCACTAAGGAGCACAGTAGTATCAGACATAGAAGCAGTTTCATCATAAGTATCATGCATAGCAAAAGTGGCATCATCAATAACATGCGACATATCAGAACGAATAGCAGAAGCAGGTGTAGGTGTCGCAAACTTACTCATAACAGAAGGTGAATCAAGTGCAGAGCTAGATGGCAGTTCCTTACCTCCCCTCGTAGTTGAGGGATAGATCTTGGTTTTTGGATCTCTCAAGTTCTTCATAGTGTCCAGCAGATATAAATCCCAAGTGACTCAAAGAATAGAGCTATGCTCCCCGGCAACGGCGCCAAAAATTTGTCTTGATAACCCACAAGTATAGGGGATCGCAACAGCTTTCCAGGGTAGAGTATTCAACCCAAATTTATTTATTCGACACAAGGGGAGCCAAAGAATATTCTCAAGTATTAGCAGCTGAGTTGTCAATTCAACCACACCTGGAAACTTAGTATCTGCAGCAAAGTGTTTAGTAGCAAAGTAATATGATAGTGGTGGTAGCGGCAACAAAAGTAAAGACATCGAAAGTAATGTTTTTGATATTTTGTAGTGATTGTAACAGTAGCAACGGAAAAGTAAATAAGCGTAAACAAGTATATGGAAAACTCGTAGGCACCAGATCAGTGATGGATAATTATGCCGGATGCGGTTCATCATGTAACAATCATAACATAGGGTGACACAGAACTAGCTCCAATTCATCAATATAATGTAGGCATGTATTCCGTATATAGTCATACGTGCTTATGGAAAAGAACTTGCATGGCAACTTTTGTCCTACCCTCCCGTGGCAGCGGGGTCCTATTGGAAACTAAGGGATATTAAGGCCTCCTTTTAACAGAGAACCAGAACAAAGCATTAGCACATAGTGAATACATGAACTCCTCAAACTATGGTCATCACTGGGAGTGGTCCCGATTATTGTCACTTCGGGGTTACCGGATCATAACACATAGTAGGTGACTATAGACTTGCAAGATAGGATCAAGAACTCACATATATTCATGAAAACATAATAGGTTCAGATCTGAAATCATGGCACTCGGGCCCTAGTGACAAGCATTAAGCATAGCAAAGTCATAGCAACATCAATCTCAGAACATAATGGATACTAGGGATCAAACCCTAACAAAACTAACTCGATTACATGATAAATCCCATCCAACCCATCACCGTCCAGCAAGCCTACGATGGAATTACTCACGCATGGCGGTGAGCATCATGAAATTGATGGAGGATGGTTGATGATGACGACGACGACGAATCCCCCTCTCCGGAGCCCCGAACAGACTCCAGATTAGCCCTCCCAAGAGGTTTTAGGGCTTGGCGGCGGCTCCGTATCGTAAAACGTGATGATTTCTTCTCTCTGATTTTTTCTCCCCGAAAGCAAATATATAGAGTTGGAGTTGGCATCGGAGGGTTTCCAGGGGGCCCACGAGGTAGGGAGGCATGCCCCCACCCTCGTGAGAAGGGTGTGAGCCCCCTGCTCTTCATATTTGGCGAGGATTTTTTATTATTTTTTTCTAAGATCTCCCGTGGAGTTTCAGGTCATTCCGAGAATCTTTGTTTTCTACACATAAAACAACACCATGGTAATTCTGCTGAAAACAGCGTTAGTCCGGGTTAGTTCCATTCAAATCATACAAGATAGAGTCCAAAACAAGGGCAAAAGTGTTTGGAAAAGTAGATACGACGGAGACGTATCAGGAGGCGAGTCCGTCACATCCGTGCCCCCACTATCTATCTTAGGGTTTTTAGGGTTTAGGGTGTGTGCGGTGGGGGTGGAAACAGAATAACCGCATTGCGTCCTGTCAAATCCTAGCGCGCAGCAATGCGGTAGCGCGAGGCCGAGCAGCGGGGAGGGGGCATCGGGACCCCCCTCCCCTCCCCCTGCGAGGCCGAGACAGGAACGAGCCGGAGCAGGCGACGACGCGGCGTGCCACACCGTCGCATGCGGTGGCGAGTCCATCACATCCGTGACCCCACTATCTATCTTAGGGTTTAGGGTGCGTATTTTAGTTAGATATGAACTTCATCTTTTTTTGTACATGAACTTCTTCTTTTTGTTTCTTAGGGTTTATTTATTCTTATGCCTTTACTTCTTTTATTAGAGTACTTGAACTTCTGTTCTTTATTTTTTGAACTTCTTTCTCTTGTTTTTTTACATGCATATTTATGTATGTATTTTTCTTCCTTTGGTAGTGTATTTGCCATCTATTTTTGGTTTTAAGGATATCTGCAGTGCTGTTGTGTGATCTTATCTCATTATAATAGATGCATTCAAATGGTGCATTCATTTATCTATAGATGTATTTACTTTTTTAGCTGTTGGGGGGTGTCGGGTTTCAGGTTCTGGCAGACCCTTGAGGTTCGAACACTGGGGTGCGCACGGAGATCTCCTCCCTACCGGTCTACGTCCGATCCTCTCGTGCGAACTAAGATGAAAATGATGAACAACACAAGGGACACGATGTTTATACTGGTTCGGGCCACCGTTGTGGTGTAAATACCCTACTCCAGTGTGTGGTGTGGTGGATTGCCTCAGGGGCTGATGATGGACAGTAAAAGGGAAGAACAGCCTCGCTAGAGGTGTTCTTGAGCTGGTGCGATGAACTGCTAGGGTGAGTTCAGTCGCCTCTCTCTCTCTGCTATGGTTCTACCAGATTTCCAGCCGTCGTGGTCATCATCGTCTTCTGTGGTGGCTAGCTCTATTTATAGAGGCCCTGGGCCTCTCCCCAAATAATGAGCGGGAAGGGCGCCAACAATTGGCCATTTCGAAGGGGAATATCTAGTACAAGTTATCCTGACCAAAGGTGGTCTTCGGCTGCCAAAAGCACTAGCGATGACGCCGTCTTGGGCTCCACGGTGACCTCCCTCCTGCCGTCCGGCTGGTCTTGGTCTCGTTGCACCAGAATGGTAACCTTTGCCTGATGCCTTGGCCTGTGCTTGCCCCCTTTGCACCAAAGGGGAAACTAGGACACTGCGCAAGCCGACGCCCGCCTGGCGCCCGCCTGGTCTCGATCGTCATGGCTTGCGTCACGGGTTCCTCGCGAGGTACTCCTGCCTTGACCTTTCTGCCTCCTCGCGAGCCTGCCAGATGAGGCTGCCTCTGAGGAAGCTTCCTGTCGTCCGCCCCACGAGGTTTGGCCCCTCGCGAGGGTCTTGAGCTTGAGCTGATGAAGATGGGCCGCGCTAGGCCCCTACTTGAGCCACGCCGCAGGCCGCAGGCAGGAAAGTCTGGGACCCCCATTCCCAGAACGCCGACAGTAGCCCCCGGGCCCACGACGCGTGCGGGCTTGGCCTGGTAGGAAAACGGAAGGGCAAGCGCGAAGCGCCGCGGGCCCTATCAGCCTGCGGCCTTGGGCGCCGCATGGCGATTGATTGGACGTGGGCGACTGCGCTTCCCCATGACGCCTCAGCGAACGCATGACTTGATAAGTCCCTGCCTGCAGAGAAACCGGTCATGATTACCTGCGATCGTGGTGCACGGCGGTTTGATTCCTCCGGCTATAAGTACGGGGCTGGGCAACCCCCTTCGGCCCGTCCCTCCTTGCTGCTCCTTTCCTTCTTCTCGATTACTCGTCGCCCCCATGGCTCCAAAGAGATTCTCGGCCGCGGAGAAAAGAAAGGCCCCCCAGGCTGGGCCTGACTCCCCCCTGGCCAAGCGCAGCCGAGGCCGCCCTCGCAAGTATACCACGGTCCCCGTGGTGGCCTCCCGCGGCCAGGGAGGCGGTTCCCGGCGTGGTGGTGAGTGCCAGGTTGCCGACGGGGGGCACTCCGTGGGTGTGCGCCCTCCTAGGCCACGCTTTCGCTTTGCGGAGGTGCTGCCGGAGTTCGTCGTGTGGTCGGCAGACACATCCAGCACCAGGCTCCAGCTCCCCCGTTTCTTCGTAGATGAACTGTCGGCCAGTGCCCGGTGCGGCTTCTGGCTCCAGGCAGACGGATGCTGCAGCAGGGCCTCCTGGGCCTCGATGGAGGTCTCCGTTTCTGGGAACGGGCCTCTGACACGCGGCTGGCAAACGTTTGCCCGCGTGCGTGGCCTGAGCCGGTGGTGCACCCTGTACTTCAAGTTTGATGGCGACGCCACCCTCTACATGAGGGTGTTCGGGGAAGACGGTCGTCGTGCCGGGTGTTGCCCTGAAGACGACGACCGCGACCGCCAGCCCAGCCCTGGCTCTGACCAGGATGAAGATGGCGACTGGCGTACAGGCGGCAGTGCTCGGGGTTCGCCGAGCTTCGGCAACCCCCTCTCAGGCAGCAGCTCCTCCAGGAGTGGCCGCGGCCAGCCTCCTCGCCGTCGCGCCCGCTTGGGTGAAGGTAGCGGGTCAGTCCGCCGTCGCGCCTCGGTGAAGCGAGAGGAGGGATCCGCCTGAGCCCCGAGAGCAGCTCGAGCCTTCGCTGTGGGTTGGCGCAGGACGAATTGTGCCTGTTTTGTTTTCTTTCTTATCCTGCGCAAAAAAATAGTAAGTGATGTAGGGCCCCGCGGGGGCGTATTAGAACTGTTGCTGTTTAACCATCGCGTTGTTTCCGCTATTTCTGCGCCGTGTTTTTGCGCCGCGCTCCCATGTGCAGGAACTATTTTAGCTCGGTGGGGCTCGGCGTGGTCCTCGCCTCCCGAGGCCGTGGCCTCCTCGTGCGCTTCGTGCCCTGCAAGGATCAGTAGGAGGGGTAACTTATGGTCTTAGCTGTGGGGGCGATCGGCCCAGGTCCTGCGCTCGTGTCGCGATGCCCGTGGGGCACGGACTAGGAGGGGTGCTCCCGTAGAGGACTCGGATAGGAAAGCTCCAAACGATCGGGGAAGAAAACACTCACGAGGGCACCCGCGATCCTCCCTCGCGAGACTTCACGAGAGAAAACGAGGCGAGCGAGCGAGAAAGACAAAGAGCCACAAGCCAGGAACGTCAGCAACTCCAATAAAAACTCCAAACGGGAATAAACAAGCCAACTACAGAAAGCAAATGGGAAAGCCGCGTCCGGCGCCTATTCTAGTCTTCGACGTCTTCTCACCGGCGCGGAGCTAAGTGCTACCACTGGGCATGGGCGGGAGCCCCCGAGGCCCGAGGGCGGCACTCTGGAGACTCCGGGGCATGTACATCCCCACTCATTATTACGTGAGAGTGTCATGGGCGGCGAGCTTCATAGGCATTGGCCTTCTTCACAGGCACCGGGCCTTTCTTGAAATGCGGTAGCTTCACAGGCGTTTGCCTTCTTCATAGGCTCCGGGCCTTTTCCAAAACACAGCGGCTTCACAGGCATTCGCCTTCTTCACAGGCACCGGGCCTTTTCCAAAACACAGCGGCTTCACAGGCATTCGCCTTCTTCATAGGCACCGGGCCTTTTCCAAAACGCAGCGGCTTCACAAGCATTCACCTTCTTCACAGGCACCGGGCCTTTTCCAAAATGCAGCGGCTTCACAGGCATTCGCCTTCTTCACAGGCACCGGGCCTTTTCCAAAACGCAGCGGCTTCACTCAGGGGTAGAACCTCCAGAGATGTTGAATGTTCCATGGGTTCTGGATGGGTACTCCCTCCGGAGTCTCCAAGCGTGCAGAGCCAGGCCTGGAAACATGAACAACCTTGAACGGGCCCTCCCACATGGGAGAGAGCTTGTGCAGCCCCTCCCTGGAGAGAACCCTTCTGAGCACAAGATCCCCTACCTCAAGGGTCCTGGGGTGGATGTTGCGGCTGTGGTATCGCCGTAGCGCCTGTTGATACCTTGCCGCTCGCAGTGCGGCTTCCCGACGGCGTTCCTCCCCCAGCACGAGATCCGTCCCCCGCATGGCGTCCTGCCGAGCTTCGTCGAACGCCAGGACCCGTGCGGAGCGACGTCTGACCTCGTGAGGGAGAACATCCTCCGCTCCGTAGACGAGGAAGAACGGGGTCTCGCCAGTCGGCTTGGTCGCTGTCGTGCGGATTGACCATAGCACAGACTGGAGCTCGTCGTGCCAGCCCCTGCCAGGCCTCTAGCTTCTTCTTGAAGGTCCTGGCCTTGAGGCCCCTCAGAACCTCTGCGTTGGCTCGTTCAGCCTGGCCATTGCTTCGGGGGTGTGCTACCGAAGCGTAGCATACATGCGTTCCAAGGTTAGCACAATACGTTTTGAAGAGATTACAGGTGAATTGCGAACCGTTGTCAGTGATGATGCGGTTAGGCACCCCAAACCGGCTCATGAGGCCCTTGATGAACTTGACTGCCAAGCCTGCTGGGATTGTGCGGACAGCTTCCACCTCGGCCCACTTGGTGAACTTGTCCACAGCGATGTAGAGGTAGCGATAGCCCCCTGACGCCCGAGGGAACGGGCCCAGAATGTCCAACCCCCAAACTGCGAACGGCCAGGAGAGGGGTATGGTCTGCAGACCCCCCGCGGGCTAATGGATCTGTTTAGCGTGAAACTGGCAGGCCTCGCAAGCCGTCACCAGCTCAACGGGGTCGCTGAGTGCTGTGGGCCAGTAGAACCCGCTGCGGAACGCCTTGCCGACGAGGGTTCGTGACGATGAGTGGTGCCCGCAGTCTCCGCTGTGTATGTCCACCAGCAGTTCCTTTCCTTGCTCCCTGGAAATGCAAGGTAGGGACACGTCATTTGGCCGCTTCCTGTAGAGCTCGCCATCCTGGATGCAATAAGCCGTGGCCTGCCATGCCACACGCTCCGCCTCCTCCTCGTTCTCCGGCAGAATCCCTTGCATCAGGTAGTCCTTGAGCTCTGGGATCCAACATCCCTCCCAAGGCTCCAACGCTAGGAGCAGGCATGCCCCTGATGCCGGGCCGCAAGCCGGAGCTCCCGAGACAGGCGGCTGAGGAGGCTCCTCCCTTGGTTGCGCCGTGCCTGATAGTGATGGTGCCGCCGAGGGCTTGAAGAGCCGCTCCTCGAAGACGCCAGGTTCCTGTGGCAGCTGCCTAGACGCCCTCTTGGCAATGTCGTCAGCCTCCTGACTGGTGCCGCGAGGCACATGCTGCAGCTCCAACCCCCAGATCTGTTTCTCCATCCTGCGGACTTCAGCGAGGTAAGCTTCCATGTGCTCGTCCTTCGGCTCGTATATCTTGTTGGAGAAGTTGACGAGGAGCTGTGAATCGCCCTTGATGGTGAGGCGCTTTACCCCTAAGGCGATCGCGGCTTTCAAGCCTGCTATCAGGCCTTCATATTCTGCTATGTTGTTGGAGACCTTCTCTCCGTGCTGGAAGCAGAGTTGCACGGTGTAATAGAGTTTGTCCTAGGTAGAGGACACAAGAACTGCGCCAGCTCCTGCACCGTGTCGGCAGAACGCCCCATCGAAGTACACGACCCAGCCGTCCGGTGCTTCACTTCCCGGGGAAAGTGATCGGTCTTCGCCTGCCTCGAGACCCGGCGCTTCTGCCCATTCTGCCACGAAATCTGCAAGTGCAGCTCCCTTGATAACTCTGGTCGTGCTGAATTCTAGCTGAAATGCCTGTAGCTCAATGTTCCATTCGGCGACCCTTCCAGCTGAGTTGGGGCTCCTGAGCACTCTTTCCAAGGGGTATGCTGAGACGACCTTGATGGGATGTTCTTGGAAGTAGTGGCGCAGCTTGCGCGAGGCCACTAGTAGCGCGAGGAGGAGTTTTTGAGGCATGGGATACCATGCCCTTGCGTCCCGTAGCACCGTGCTGACGAAGTACACGGGATGCTCGACGAGGTTGAGGGTGTTGGCACTGCTTGCGTCCTCCAGAGGTCGAGGCGTCTCTGGAGACGACGGAGCCCCCGGGGCTTGGTCACCAGAAGAGGCCTCTCTTGCTCCGGGTGCATTCTCCTGCTGCGGTTGTCCCTTTCCGGCTGAGGTTGCAGCCTTCGCCAGGCCCTCCTGGCTCTGCTTTGCTTCCATTCGGACGGTCGATGCGGCCTTGGCACAGCGCTCCTCCCTCACCGCCACTAGGGCTGCGCTGGCGGAGTAGGGGGTGGCCGCAAGGTAGAGCACCAGGGGCTCCCGAGGACGCGGAGCTACCATCACTAGCGGACTGGTAAGGTACCTCTTGAGGTCTTGGAATGCCTTGTCGGCCTCTTCAGTCCATTCGAAGGGGCCCTTTTTCTTCATCAACTTGAAGAAGGACAGAGCTTGTTCCCCCAGCTTGGATGTAACGCCCTCGATGCGGATATATCTCCCACGTGTCGAAGCACGACTTAGAGGCATAACCACATTGAAAGCAATGTCGCAAGTGAGGTAATCTTCGCAAACAACCCATGTAATACAATAAGGGAAAAGATACATAGTTGGCTTACAATCGCCACTTCACACAAATACATGAATAAAGCATTACATCATCCAAATACAGTCAGGGCCCGACTACGGAACCAAAATAAAAGAAGAACCCCAAATGCAACAAGGTCCCCGATCGACCCCAACTGGGCTCCACTACTGATCAACTAGAACAAAACAACACAAAGGACAAGATCTTCATCGAGCTCCTCCTGAGCTTGGTTGCGTCATCTGCACGGACTCATCGGCACCTGCAAGATGGTTTTGGAAGTATCTATGAGTCACGGGGACTCAGCAATCTCGCACCCTTGCGATCAAGACTATTTAAGCTTATGGGTAAGGTAAAGGTATGAGGTGGAGCTGCAGCAAGCGACTAGCATATATGGTGGCTAACATACGCCAATGAGAGCGAGAAGAGAAGGCAAAGCACGGTCGATAAACTATGATCAAGAAGTGATCCTAGAACAACCTACGCCAAACATAACTCCAACACCGTGTTCACTTCCCGGACTCCGCCGGAAAGAGACCATCACGGTTACACACGCGATTGATGTATTTTAATTAAGGTCAGCTTTAGGTTTTCTACAACCGGACATTAACTAATTCTCATCTGCCCATAACTGCGGGCACGACTTTCGAAAGTTCAAATCCCTACAGGGGAGTCCCAACTTAGCCCATGACAAGCTCTCACGGTCAACGAAGGATAAACCTTCTCCCGAGACATTCCGATCAGACTCGGTATCCCGGTTCTACAAGACAACTTCGACAAGTTAAAACAAATCCGGCAACACCGCCCGAATGTGCCGACAAATCCCTAGGAGCTGCACATATCTCGTTCTCAGGGCACACTCAGATGAGCTCTCCATACAACTAAAACCAAACCTCGAGTTTCCCTGAGGGGGCGCTGCACAGGACTCTAGTTTGGACCAACACTCAGAGGAGCACTGGCCCGGGGGGGGGGGGTGTAAAATAATGATGACCCTTGAGTCTGCAGAACCCAAGGGAAGGAAAAGGCTAGGTGGCGAATGGTAAAACCAATGTTGGGCATTGCTGGAAGAGTTTTATTCAAGGCGATTTGTCAAGGGGTTCCCATTATCACCCAACCGCGTAAGGAACGCAAAATCCGGGAACATAACATCGATATGACGAAAAACTAGGGCGGCAAGAGTGGAACAAAACACTAGGCAAAAGGCCAAGCCTTCCACCCTTTACCAAGTATATAGATGCATTAATTAAATAAGAGATATTGTGATATCCCAACAAGTAAGCAATGTTCCAACAAGGAACTACATCTCCATGTTCCAACAGGGAACAAACTTCAATCTTCACCTGCAGCTAACAACGCTATAAGAGGGGCTGAGCAAAGCGGTAACATAGCCAAACAACGGTTTGCAAGGACAAGGTGGGTTAGAGGCTTGGTTCAACAATATGGAAGGCATGATAAGCAAGTGGTAGGCATCGTAGCATAGGCATAGCAAAATAGCGGGCATCTAGCAAAGCAAAGATAGAAGTGATTTCGAGGGTATGATCATCTTGCCTGAGAAGTTGTCACAGTTGACTGTAACCTCGAAAGCAAACTCAACGGGCTCCTCGTTAGCGAACTCGTCTCCCGGCTCTACTCAAACAAGACAAACAAGCAAAAAGGACACAATCAACCACGTGCAAAGCTCAAACAACATGATGCAAACACGGTATGCTATGCGGGATGCGATATGGGATGCATATGCAAGATTTGACAAGGAATGATTGAACCTGGCCTCAACATGGAAATCCAAGTGTGCCACTGGAAAGGTGAGGTGATTTCTCTTGAAATCGATATAAAGAACACCGGAATCGGATGCACGGTTTGGAAATGGCGAGCAAAACAAATATGGCACCGGTCTGCGATTAACAACAAGTAGCCATCTAAATGCAACAACAAAAATATGCTACAACACACAAAGATGGCAAAAAAATACATGGCAGGGATCCATTCATGATGCTTAACAAAAGATGAACACTGAGCTACGGACAATTCATCCATTAACAGGTTCAAACAAGCATGGCAAAAGTGCAAACGGTAAACAGATTTCAGACTTTGTGAAATTAACACAAGCCTGGAATTTCAGATCAGGTAGCACACTTTGAAGCATGAAAACTATATGCTATAGGAACTTAACATGGCAAAGCAAGGCATGGCATGGAGCTACTCAAAGAGCTTAACAAAAGTCCCTTAGTGACCTTGAGCCAAAAGGGATCAGAAAATACAATTGCAAGCATGCGAACATGGCAAAAACATAATCAGGTTACAGACTTAGAGAAAAACTGGAACATGCAAAACAGATATCAAGTAGACATGTTTACGAGCTCGATGCACTCACTACAGAGCAAGGCATGACAATCTAAGCATACACCCATCAATAATACATGTTATGTAATCTAGACAGGCAAGAACAACAACATAGCATGCACGGATCAAATACAACATCCTCGGCAAAATCGCTAACAAGTAGACAATCTGCCCAGATTCACGAAATAGCAAAAGAAGAGCTCGATTGACTCAAGATAGGGTGCTCAATAATTGCAAACAAGGACATGGATGGATAGAGCACCACAATATTAACAAAACATCCTTACTGATCATCCTCAAAAGAGACACGGATCACTAGGAAACAACATGAACATATGGCATACTGATAAAAACAGATCAAGGACTTAGAGAAATTCTAAGTCCATGAAATCAGCATTAACGAATGCACCACTTTGCAAGCTTGTGCTAGTCAACACACGTATCACAAAAATACATGGATAGCACCTCTGGGAAGATGGCAAAGCATATAACAAAACACATGTAGAGATCAGGAGCATATTATGCACACAATAATCATGGCAAAAATGACAAATAGCTAATTGGTGCAGCAGATCTGACAATTAACTCAAATAGCTCTCTTCCAACAGCATTTCGGGCATCAAGATGAGCCCAAATGAAAATGATGCAATGAGATGAAATGATGTACTCTCTGAGACGAACATTTTGATATGCTACACGCCCAAAACAGAGCCACGGATGATAAATTATGACATGATGAACATGGGCATCTGAATTTGGAAATCTCGGGGACTTAGTGGAATTTATACCTCCACGAAAAGTCAACACGGGACGGAGAGAAGCGGGACGACAGGGATCCGGATCACGAGGAGGCTGTTTGGTTCATGGGACGGGTGGATCTCATCCACCTGGGCGGATCTCGCCGGAGAATGGCCGGAGTTGGCGGGGGTGGCCGGATCTGAGGTGAGGACGAGCTCCGGTGGCCGGAGCTGGTGCAACCGCGGAGCGGGGAGGCCATGGCAGCGGGCGGCGCGGCGGGGAACAGCGGCTGGAGGCTTGCCGGGCTTCGGCGGCGGCGGAGCACGCCGGGCGGCGCGGGCGAAGCAGAGGGTGGCGTCAGCGGTTGGTACGGCAAGGCTCGCCGCCGGCAGGCGGCTCGGGGCGCCGGCGGAGTTCGTGGTGGCGACACGGCTTCGGGCAGCCTGGGGCGAGCGGCGGCGGAGCGAGAGCCCGGTGTGGCCCGGTTCAGCCCCGGGGCGGGCCGGATCTGGGCCCCGGGAGGATGGCGGCGAAGTGGGTGCAGGGGAGGTGAGGTGGCGGCTCGGGATAGGCTGGCGGCGGCGCTGGGGTGACGTGGCGTGACGCCACTGGCCGGAGCGAGGTGGAGGGCGGACATGTCCGTCGGTGACTGATTTGTCCGGCGGCGCGGAGAGGAACGGATCTAGGGTTCATCCGCGAATTTCGGGAGGGGAGCACATATTTATAGGTAGAGGGAGCTAGGAGAGCCAAAATGAGATGCGGTTTTCGTCCACGCGATCGTGATCGAACGACCGAGATGATGGAGAGATCTTAGGTGGGTTTTGGGCCAAATTGGAAGGGTGTTGGGCTGCAACACACACGAGGCCTTTTTGGTCCCTCGGTTAACCGTTGGAGTATCAAACAAAGTCCAAATGATATGAAACTTGACAGGCGGTCTACCGGTAGTAAACCAAGGCCGCTTGGCAAGTCTCGGTCCAATCCGGAAATATTTAACCCCCACACGCGAAAGGAAGGTAGAAAGGACCATCGGAGGAGATATGAGCGCCGGAATGCAAAACGGACAACGGGAAAAAAATGCTCGGATGCATGAGATGAACATGTATGCAAATAAAATGCACATGATGACATGATATGCAATGCATGACACACAAGCAATGACAAGGCAACAACAGCGAATAACTGGAGGACACCTGGCACATCGGTCTCGGGGCGTTACAACACTCCACCACTATGAGAGGATCTCGTCCCGAGATCTAGAATGGCACCGGAGGAATAACGGAAAAGAAAAAGAAGAGGTAAAACTAAGTTGCTTCTTTGACAAACGAGTGAGACCAAAGAACCTTCAAAAGGTTAAGCCATTTCGAGAAAAGTATACGACGGAGATGAACGACGTTGAGAACACTCCATTTGAAAAGAGGAACAAGGGAGAACAACTTCGGTCAGCACTCCGGTTGAAAAGTGATACAAGACTTGATAAAAAGAAAGAGCTTGAGAAAAAGGGACACAACACTCTGGTTAAAAGGATAAGCAAGAAAAGAACAAGGTCCTGACAAGAACAAGAAGAAGGGTTGAAGATATCAACAACACAATGCCTCCGGAACAAAAATAAGAATGGAATGGAATGAACGAAGGGAAGCACGATCTTGAGGGAGCACGCTTACAACAAATGCTAGAACGGAATTGTTGGAAAAACCAACAACGCAAAAAATAGGCTTGATACGGTCTTATGGAATACATCTCAAATTATGAGGTGACAACCTGCCACTCACTGGAAAAGAATTGGATTGATATGAACAAATTGACGAGAAAGTATATCGCACCGGAAAAGGATAAATGAAGAACTTGGATCATTTATAAGCACCATAATAGCAGCCATCCTTAGGGAAGGCTTAAGGTGAAATATAACCCAAGATAACTCCAAGGAAGAGATTGATGGATTTAAAATACCTCATTCTTAACAATGTGTGAAACACGAAGCACGAAGGGAAATTATCAAGAATGACATAACACCACCTCAAAAGATATGGTAGAAAGAATGCACTCCAGATTACAATATGAAGAAAGCTTGAACTCCTCAGAAAAGAATCTCAATGAACCCTTCGAGAAGGGATTAAGTCCTTGATGAACCAACATGTAGAACCTCCATGAAGAACTCCGTTAAACAAAAGAATGATCAAATGGAAAGAAAGAGAAGTTGAAAACACAAGGTGAACCCTTGTACTGATTTAGATGAATCTCCGTGGTGGAATAATTGAAAGGTTGGAACTCCGGGAAAAAGAAAGATGAAACAATTGAAACCGAGAATTTTGATGAGGCTGTGGAACAAGGAATTGAATTTACTCGATGAAACAAGAATACAAATTACATTATGCTTATCCTTCATCAATTAAATTGATGAGAATCAACGGATTTGGCACACTACTTATTCTCTTAGAAAGGATTAAGATAGATATAGCGCAAACTTGAAGAGGTCTTCAATGATCCAGCGGTAGGATTGAAAAGAACGAAAGAGTTGATATGATAAACGAATGACGAGAAATCTTGAACGAACCACCGTAAGAATTAAAAAAAGAACGAAGAAAAGATAAATAAACACCGGGAAGAATTAGAGAATGAATCAGGATACTTGAGGGAATTTGATACATGAGAACGAAAGGATCACGACTGATTAGAGAATATTTGAATGATGCACCGGTAAGATAGGAGAATGATAACTGACAGCTGAGAATGAATAAACCTGAATTGATGGACTCCGGATAACAAACTGAGAAGACTCTTGAATTGCTCCGGATAGGTGAAAAGAATTCTCACGATCAAAACAATTACGAGAGGATGGCAACAGGCTAGAATCACGAATCTTGAAGAGAATGGAGCAAGATTTAAGAGAAACTCTTCTTCGGTCTTCAAAATTCCGAGAATGACGACGAGAAACAACACCATGAATTATTGAGGTACTCCGGAATAATAAAAACGAAGAGGTTGAGCCAGCGATGAAAAGGATTTAACATGGAGAAAAACATAAGACTTATGATAATTCATTCTTACGTCAAACTTTAGAAAAGAATTTGAGAAGCTCCAGAAAAATAAGAAGAGTCAGGTAAGATCCTGGGAAAAGACCTGTGGGTTAGGGCCCACTCAAAAGATACACCGTAGAACGATTTGAAGGAGAGATTGCACCGGTTGAATTAAATGGCTTGAATAAGATAGGACCTCGAATAGCTTGAACGGATGCAAAGTGAAAACACAAATCTTCGAAATATCTTCAGCACTCCGGAACAAATGAATAGCTAGAAGTGAATTATTATGAGGTGCACCGGTATGAGAAGGTATTGAAATGAGGGAAAAGGAAATGATCAACGCCAAAAGCTTTAATAGAATCCACCGGATAAGAAAATAATGAAGAATGACGAACTACTAGAACATCTTCTTGAGAACCACCGGGTAAGAATATTGACGGAAAAGAATGGAGAGACTTCTCATGAATAAGATGGACACATGATCAAGAAATCTGAATCCTTGAAGAAAAAGGGTGGGTGGGTGGGAAAACAAAGGCACCTTGGAGACGGATGAAACAAACACCGTTGAGAAGAACTGATGCTAGATCTTGCGAATGTTGAAAAGATCGGATCCACTTGAAGAGAAACACGCCGGTTAAAAAGGATTGACATGGCAATCTCGATTAACATGAAGGATTAGAGTTCACATCAGAGTATGAGAACACCGCTTAGGAAAAGGTATGGAATCAAAATTTGACTTCGAAGCAACTCGAATACCACTACTCGAAACAAAAACAAAGGATTGGCTTGCAGAATAAGCCAGAACAAATATATGATAGAGATTTCATCCAAAGTTTTCGTGGTGGGGCCTACACGGGCTCGATCGTACAACACCATCATGTACAAGGCAGTGCACATGACATACGAAGCGTCCTTGAGTCGGCATAGCCAAGGACTCTTTAATACACAACAAGACCACTGTAAAACCAACCGTGAATAGGCGGACCACTAGAGGTCGAACCCCAATTTCATATCATACGTCTGTCGGAAAGATATCCTAAGAGCTACTTGAATTCCCACTTATAAACTCCCGAAATTTTCCGGTTATGCAATCGGGTGTTGGGGATACAGGGGAAGAATAATATCTCACCCAAAACTAGCAAATCCTACATCCAGCTGTATCCATCCTTCAACACATAACCAAGAAACCTTCGGAAATCGTCTACCTCAACCTTCGAAAAACATCTGTTATACGAGTTATGGCAATACTCCCGAACTCCCGCCCCAGTACTGGGTGGCGTCGAGGTTATCTCACCAACAACTGCATAAAAGAGATTTTCGATGTCGGCGAACTAAACTCAGGTATTGCAGAACTGCAACGATAAAATTGTGACGACAACACCTCGGAGCTCAACTCCCCGGGACACTGCCACAACCCCTAAATGACAGGAGGCACCAAGAACAATGTTCTCGTCACAAAACCATCGGAATGATTCCAAGATACCCACGTGATCCTAAATTTTTTTAGTGAAATTTGAGAAGAGAAGAGTCAAAACTCTACGTCAGGATGCCTTACCAGAGCGATGAAGGGACTGGGGAGTAAAAAGAATTCCTAAACTCTCCGATATATAATTCCTAAATGACTCAAAACATTTTTCTAGACTCAACTCTTCCGCTAATTCGATCAAGCAATGGGGCTCCTAAGGTCGGGGAAGGCTCTGATTACCAACTTGTAACGCCCTCGATGCGGCTATATCTCCCACGTGTCGAAGCACAACTTAGAGGCATAACCGCATTGAAAGCAATGTCGCAAGTGAGGTAATCTTCGCAAACAACCCATGTAATACAATAAGGGAAAAGATACATAGTTGGTTTAGAATCGCCACTTCACACAAATACATGAATAAAGCATTACATCATCCAAATACAGTCAGGGCCCGACTACAGAACCAAAATAAAAGAAGAACCCCAAATGCGACAAGGTCCCCGATCGATCCCAACTGGGCTCCACTACTGATCAACTAGAACGAAACAACACAAAGGACAAGATCTTCATCGAGCTCCTCCAGAGCTTGGTTGCGTCATCTGCACGGACTCATCGGCACCTGCAAGCTGGTTTTGGAAGTATCTGTGAGTCACGGGGACTCAGCAATCTCACACCCTCGCGATCAAGACTATTTAAGCTTATGGGTAAGGTAAAGGTATGAGGTGGAGCTGCAGCAAGCGACTAGCATATATGGTGGCTAACATACGCCAATGAGAGCGAGAAGAGAAAGCAAAGCACGGTCGATAAACTATGATCAAGAAGTGATCCTAGAACAACCTACGCCAAACATAACTCCAACACCGTGTTCACTTCCCGGACTCCGCCGGAAAGAGACCATCACGGTTACACACGCGATTGATGTATTTTAATTAAGGTCAACTTTAGGTTTTCTACAACCGGACATTAACTAATTCTCATCTGCCCATAACTGCGGGCACGGCTTTCGAAAGTTCAAATCCCTACAGGGGAGTCCCAACTTAGCCCATGACAAGCTCTCACGGTCAACGAAGGATAAACCTTCTCCCGAGACATTCCGATCAGACTCGGTATCCCGGTTCTACAAGACAACTTTGACAAGTTAAAACAAATCCAGCAACACCGCTCGAATGTGCCGACAAATCCCGATAGGAGCTGCACATATCTCGTTCTCAAGGCACACTCAGATGAGCTCTCCATACAACTAAAATCAAACCTCGAGTTTCCCTGAGGGGGCGCTGCACAGGACTCTAGTTTGGACCAACACTCAGAGGAGAACTGGCCCGGGGGGGTGGAAAATAATGATGACCCTTGAGTCTGCAGAACCCAAGGGAAGGAAAAGTCTAGGTGGCGAATGGTAAAACCAATGTTGGGCATTGCTGGAAGAGTTTTATTCAAGGCGATTTGTCAAGGGGTTCCCATTATCACCCAACCGCGTATGGAACGCAAAATCCGGGAACATAACATCGATATGACGGAAAACTAGGGCGGCAAGAGTGGAACAAAACACTAGGCAAAAGGCCGAGCCTTCCACCCTTTACCAAGTATATAGATGCATTAATTAAATAAGAGATATTGTGATATCCCAACAAGTAAGCAATGTTCCAACAAGGAACGACATCTCCATGTTCCAACAAGGAACAAACTTCAATCTTCACCTACAACTAACAACGCTATAAGAGGGGCTGAGCAAAGCGGTAACATAGCCAAACAACGGTTTGCTAGGACAAGGTGGGTTAGAGGCTTGGTTCAACAATATGGGAGGCATGATAAGCAAGTGGTAGGCATCATAGCATAGGCATAGCAAAAAAGCGGGCATCTAGCAAAGCAAAGATAGAAGCGATTTCGAGGGTATGATCATCTTGCCTGAGAAGTTGTTAGAGTTGACTGGAACCTCGAAAGCAAACTCAACGGGCTCCTCGTTAGCGAACTCGTCTCCCGGCTCTACCCAAACAAGACAAACAAGCAAAAAGGACACAATCAACCACGTGCAAAGCTCAAACAACATGATGCAAACACGGTATGCTATGCGGGATGCGATATGGGATGCATATGCAAGATTTGACAAGGAATGATTGAACCTGGCCTTAACTTGGAAATCCAAGTGTGCCACTGGAAAGGTGAGGTGATTTCGCTTGAAATATATATAAAGAACACCAGAATCGGATGCACGGTTTGGAAATGGCGAGCAAAACAAATATGGCACCGGTCTGCATTAACAGCAAGTAGCCATCTAAATGCAACAAGATAAATATGCTACAATACCCAAACATGGCAACAAAATACATGGAAGGGATCCATTCATGATGCTTAACAAAAGATGAACACTGAGCTACGGCCAATTCATCTATTAACATGTCCAAACAAGCATGGAAAAAGTGCAAACGGTAAACAGATTTCAGACTTAGTGAAATTAACACAAGCCTAGAATTTCAGATCAGGTAGTACAATTTGGAGCATGAAAACTATATGCTATAGGAACTTAACATGGCAAAGCAAGGCATGGCATGGAGCTACTCAAAGAGCTTAACAAAAGTCCCTTAGTGACCTTGAGCCAAAAGGGATCAGAAAATACAATTGCAAGCATGCGAACATGGCAAAAACATAATCAGGTTACAGACTTAGAGAAAAACTGGAACATGCAAAACAGATATCAAGTAGACATGTTTACGAGCTCGATGCACTCACTACAGAGCAAGGCATGACAATCTAAGCATACACCCATCAATAATACATGTTATGTAATCTAGACAGGCAAGAACAACAACATAGCATGCACGGATCAAATACAACATCCTCGGCAAAATCGCTAACAAGTAGACAATCTGCCCAGATTCACGAAATAGCAAAAGTAGAGCTCGATTGACTCAAGATAGGGTGCTCAATAATTGCAAACAAGGACATGGATGGATAGAGCACCACAATATTAACAAAACATCCTTACTGATCATCCTCAAAAGAGACACGGATCACTAGGAAACAACATGAACATATGGCATACTGATAAAAACAGATCAAGGACTTAGAGAAATTCTAAGTCCATGAAATCAGCATTAACGAATGCACCACTTTGCAAGCTTGTGCTAGTCACCACACATATCACAAAAATACATGGATAGCACCTCTGGAAAGATGGAAAAGCATATAACAAAACACATGTAGAGCTCAGGAGCATATCATGCACACAATAATCATGGCAAAAATGACAAATAGCTAATTGGTGCAGCAGATCTGACAATTAACTCAAATAGCTCTCTTCCAACAACATTTCGGGCATCAAGATGAGCTCAAATGAAAATGATGCAATGAGATGAAATGATGTACTCTCTGAGATGAACATTTTGATATGCTACACGCCCAAAACGGAGCCACGGATGATAAATTATGACATGATGAACATGGGCATCTGAATCTGGAAATCTCGGGGACTTGGTGGAATTTATACCTCCACGAAAAGTCAATGCGGGATGGAGAGAAGCGGGACGGCACGGATTCGGATCGCGAGGAGGCTGTTTGGTTCATGGGACGGGTGGATCTCATCCACCCGGGCGGATCTCGCTGGAGAATGGCCGGAATTGGCGGGGGTGGCTGGATCTGAGGCGAGGATGAGCTCCGGTGGCCGAAGCTGGTGCAACCGTGGCGCGGGGAGGCCATGGAAGCGTGCGGCGCGATGGGGAACAGCGGCTGGAGGCGCGCCGGGCTTCGGCGGCGGCGGAGCACGCCGGGCGGCGCGGGCGAAGCAGAGGGTGGCGTCGGCGGTTGGTGCGGCGAGGCTTGCCGCCGGCAGGCGGCTCGGGGCGCCGGTGGAGTTCGTGGTGGCGGCGCAGCTTCGGGCAGCCTGGGGCGAGCGGCGGTGGAGTGAGAGCCCGGTGCGGCCCGGTTTGGCCCCGGGGCGGGCCGGATCTGGGCCCCGGGAAGATGGCGACGAAGTGGGCACAAGGGAGGTGAGGTGGTGGCTCGGAATAGGCTGGCGGCGGCGGTGGGGTGACGTGGTGTGACGCCACTGGCCGGAGCAAGGTGGAGGGCGGACATGTCCGTCGGTGAGTGATTTGTCCGGCGGCGCGGAGAGGAACAGATCTAGGGTTCATCCGCGAATTTCGGGAGGGGAGCACATATTTATAGGTAGAGGGAGCTAGGAGAGTCCAAATGAGGTGCAGTTTTCGGCCACGCGATCGTGATCGAACGACCGAGATGATGGAGATATCTTAGGTGGGTTTTGGGCCAAATTGGAAGGGTGTTGGGCTGCAACACACACGAGGCCTTTTCGGTCCCTCGGTTAACCGTTGGAGTATCAAACGAAGTCCAAATGATATGAAACTTGACAGGCGGTCTACCGGTAGTAAACCAAGGCCGCTTGGCAAGTCTTGGTCCAATCCGGAAATGTTTAACCCCCACACATGAAAGGAAGGTAGAAAGGACCACCGGAGGAGATATGAGCGCCGGAATGCAAAACGGACAACGGGAAAAATGCTCGGATGCATGAGACAAACATGTATGCAAATGAAATGCACATGATGACATGATATGCAATGCATGACACGCAAGCAATGACAAGGCAACAACAGCGAATAACTGGAGGACACCTGGCACATCGGTCTCGGGGCGTTACATTGGAGATGAAGCGCCCCAACGCAGTCACACGCCCGGTGAGCTTCTGCATTTCTCTGAGGGTCCTCGGCGGGCTCATATCTTCGACTGCCTTGACCTTCTCCGGGTTGGCCTCGATGCCGCTGTGGGATACGAGGAAACCCAGGAGCTTTCCCAAGGGGACTCCAAATACGCACTTCTCCGGGTTGAGCCGTAGGTCAACTTCGTTGAGGCTGGCAAAGGTTTCTTCCAGGTCCTGTATCAGGGTTCTTGCCTCACGAGACTTCACCACAATGTCATCGACATAAGACTCAGCGTTCCTCCCGAGCTGCCGGCCTAGGGCGATGTGCATCAGCCGCTGAAAGGTCGCGCCTACATTGCGCAGCCCAAACGACATGCACGTATAGCAGTACACTCCACACGGGGTCAGGAAAGCCGTCTTCTCCACGTCTTCTACCGCCATCTTGATCTGGTGATAGCTCGAGAAGGCATCCAGGAAGCACAATAGGTCGCACTCTACGGTGGAATCGACTATCTGGTCGATGCAGGGGAGCGGAAATGGATCCTGCAGGCAGGCCTTGTTGAGGTTGGTTAAGTCGACGCACATGCACTCTTTCCTCCCCTTCTTTGGCACTACAACAGGATTAGCCAGCCAATCGGGGTAGCAGACCTCGTGGATAACCCCTGCCGCCTCTAGCTTCCGGGTCTCTTGAACGATGAAAGCCTGTTTCTCAGTAGACTGCTGCCTTGCCTTCTGCTTCACAGGGCGTACATTGGGGCACACATTGAGGTGATGCTCAATCACTTTCCTTGGGACCCCCGCTAACTGATCTGGTTCCCATGCGAACACCTTCTTGTTCGCACGCAGGAACCTGATTAGGGCCTTCTGCTGCTCGGGCTCGAGGTTGGCCCCAATGGTGAAGGTGGCGCCAGTGGACCCATCCTCGTCGACTGGTACCTGCTTGGTTTCCGCCTTGTCTTGGGTGAACAACTGCTTCTTTTTAGCCGGCGCAGCCCCCTTGGGATCAGTGGCTTCGGTGCTAGTGGGCTGCGCCACCGTGGCCTCCCTGAAAACAAGCCGGAGCACCTACAGCGCATCCCTTGTGTCTCCTGACACGGTGAGGGCGCCGCTGCTCCCAGGCATCTTCATGAGGTTGTATGCCGGGTGAGTTGCTGCCATGAACCGAGCCAAGGCCGGATAGCCCAGGATGGCGTTGTAGGGGATGCCGATAGGGGCGATGTCGAAGTCGATCAGCTCCATGCGGAAGTTGTCGCAGGTGCCAAAGGTCACTGGGAGGCGGATCTGTCCCAAGGAGGCGGTAGAACCGGCTCCGACGCCCGAGAAAGGCCTGCTGGGTTGGAGCCGCTCCGGCGGCACGTGGAGTAGGCTGAAGGCCTCCACCGAGAGCACGTTGAGGCCGGCACCACCGTCTATGAGGGTCCTGGTGACGGCTACCTGGCAGATGGTGGGGGTGCACAGCATTGGGAGCACGCCCGAACCAATGGGTTTGAAGGGGTGGTCCTCTGAGTCGAAGGTTAGATCGGTCTCGGGCGCCACCCAGCCTGGGAGGGCTTCTTGGCACCTGGAGGCGGTGTTGATCCGGCGGGCGAACGGCTTGACGTGATGACTCGAGGGTGGTGCCTAGGAGCCACCCAGGAGAGCTGCGACGACGGGCGGCGCTGGTGCGGCGAAACGGGCAAGGAAGAGGTCACGCAGATCCTCCCAGGAGGTGACAGAGGCCGTCGGTAGGTGGAGGAGCCACGCGCGTGGGATTCCAGTGAGGGCCATGGGTAACCAGTTGGCCATCACCCGATCGTCGCCCCCCGGCTCCGAGGACGGACTCCTCGTACGCCAGCAGGAAAATCATCAGGTCCGTCGCGCCGTCGTAGCGCGACGGCATCTCAGGCCTGAACTTGCGCGGCCACTGCACTTGCCGCAAGGCGGGGGCCAAGGCCCGGAGCCCCCTGGCCCCAGTGTCGGCATCCATTGCCGGAGCGGGCGGCGCGTTGTCCGCCAAGAGGGCGGGATGCGACATCGGGGGAGAGAGGGTCATTAGGAGGGAGGACTCCGGCGCACCCCTACTTGGCGCGCCAAATGTCGGGTTTCGGGTTCCGGCAGACCCTTGAGGTTCGAACACTGGGGTGCGCGCGGAGATCTCCCCCTACCAATCTACGTCCGATCCTCTCGTGCGAACTAAGATGAAAATGATGAACAACACAAGGGACACGATGTTTATACTGGTTCGGGCCACCGTTGTGGTGTAATACCCTACTCCAGTGTGTGGTGTGGTGGATTGCCTCTGGGCTGATGATGGACAGTACAAGGGAAGAACAGCCTCGTGAGAGGTGTTCTTGAGCTGGTGCGATGAACTGCTAGGGTGAGTTCAGCCGCCCCTCTCTCTCTCTCTGCTATGGTTCTATCAGATTTCCAGCCGTCGTGGTCGTCGTCGTCTTCTGTGGTGGCTAGCTCTATTTATAGAGGCCCTGGGCCTCTCCCCAAATAATGAGCGGGAAGGGCACCAACAATTGGCCATTTCGAAGGGGAACATCTAGTACAAGTTATCCTGACCAAAGGTGGTCTTCGGCTGCCAAAAGCACTGGTGATGACGCCGTCTTGGGCTCCACGGTGACCTCCGTCCTGCCGTCCGGCTGGTTTTGGTCTCGTTGCACCGGAATGGTAACCTTTGCTAGATGCCTTGGCCTGTGCTTGCCCCCTTTGCACCAAAGGGGAAACTAGGACACTGCGCAAGCCGATGCCCGCCTGGCGCTCGCCTGATCTCGATCGTCATGGCTTGCGTCACGGGTTCCTTGTGAGGTACTCCTGCCTTGACCTCTCCGCCTCCTCGCGAGCCTACGTGATGAGGCTGCCTCTGAGGAAGCTTCCTGTTGTCCGCCCCGTGAGGCTTGGCCCCTCACGAGGGTCTTGAGCTTGAGCTGATGAAGATGGGCCGTGCTGGGCCCCTACTTGAGCCACGCCGCAGGCCGCAGGCAGGCAAGTCTGGGGACCCCCGTTCCTAGAACGCCGACAGGGGGGTAAAACTATAATTTCACCTGTGTTGCAAGTCCCACGATAGAGAGGCATTAAGTGACCATCTCCCTCGCCACCACCTGTCATAAAACCCCTCTCCCCCTGTCACTTGCTCTCTCCCCTCTCTCCGTCGCTCCGCTGCCTTCGTCGTCTGCAACTCCCCCCGATTTCTCCGCCCCTGTCCCCTGCCCTCGTGAGTGAAGTAACCGACGCACGCCCCGCTCCTATTTCTCCCCCACGCCCGCTCTCCCTCGCCCAGCCCGCTCTCTCCTGCTCCGAAGCGAGGGCTGCAACTGCCTGCGTGGTTACAAGGTGCGCGTGGCATCATGGGGAGTTGAAGAACCGCCACGGATTCGTGCGTCGGGTGTTGTTTCGAGAGGTACAAATGCTTCCCCCCTAATGCTTGCTTTTAGTTTCGCCAGATCTGTCGAAGCCTGCCTGTTTCTTCTGTGTGCTCTCGCGTCCGCCTCCTTCCCCCTTCTTCTGATGGTTTGGTGGTAGATTAGGTAGGGTTCTTGTGTGTGTGGTGGTTGGTTTGCATTCCCCCGTAGTCAGATTTGTTTGTGAGATGCTTGTGTGTGCTATTTGTCCCTTCAGACTTGTGTGGATTTCATTTCCCCTTTGTTGATTTTAGCAGTCAGATGCATGTAAGAGAGGGTGTGGTGTGATGGATGGTTGATGCTGGATCTGATGTATCTAATTGCATTAGTGCTGTGGATTTCGAAGTCTAGATTATGTCTGTGACATTCTAGTTAGTTTATGGGTACATTTTTTGTTGTTCTTGCCTAGATGTGCTACTGTTCATCCTTTTATACTTGTTGGTATGTTCTGGTTGTTTCATCCTAGGGTTTGATTCAGTTTCTTTTTGTATTTTGTTGTATGATTTTGTACTTGCTAACTATATGCAATCAATCCCCTGTTTTTAGCAGGTTGTTCTAGTGTTTGGAGTTGCTTTCATCAAGGCGGTTGTGTTGTCATGGCTTCAAAACCTTCTCCAAGTATCTTAATGTAGTTGTATCTTGTATTTTAAATAGCATTATTCTTATATATGTCTGCCCATATCTTCACTTAGTATTCATGTTGGACTGCCATTCTTAATAGTGTGAACTTGTAGGAAAGGTTATGTGTATGCTTTTTACCATTAGTTTGAGTTAGTAGAGTGTTGCTTACTTTTTAGTTGATGATTTGCAGGTGAAACTATGTCACCAAGTGTTGTTGGACTTCCCAAATGTTTCATATTTTTAGTGTATATCTTTGTTTTTTGTTATCATGTTCATGGTATTGATATTTAGTTTGCCTGTGAAATACTATTTGTGGTCATGCTACATCGTTTTTATGTGCTACTTGCTTGGGTCACATAGTTGAACTTCTGGTTTTAATTATTGTTTGTTTATAATGAAATTTGGTTGAACTTCTGTTATGCACATTTTGTTTTACTGCTTTGTTATATATCATTGAACTTCTAGACATTCATGACATATGTAGTAGCCCCTCTGGTGTAGATTGTTTTTATATTTAGTATGTAGATTTTAGTTTGTTTGTTGTGTTTACGGCTTTGTTAGGTATTGTTGAACTTCTGGGTATTGGACATTGTTGTCAAAGTAGAAGTCCCTTTTGTGTAGGATTGCGCATTAGAACTCAACTGCCTTTTTACTTGCATTTTTGTAGTTGGTGATGAGTTGAATAGTTCTGAAGAAATGCGTGCGATCAAGATGGGGCTTCAGAAGTTAATACCGATGCTCCAATATCTAATGCGGCTAAATCACCCATGATCCCTTTGACTATGATTGCCGAGGTTGCTTCAAGACTTGAGAATTTTTCAAGCCTCGAGGATCTTGCTTCTGCAGCTCTTGCTTCACCTAGTATGTGAAACCCCTTTTCTTTTCATTTTGAAGTCTTGAGCCATGTTTTTTAGCTTGTTCATGTCGGTTGTTTTTGTTTTTGTTCCTGACTTTTTTATTTTTTGCTTTGATTTTTTGTGTTCTTTGCAGATGTGTCCACAGAGGAGGAAGCTGCGAACACCATCAATGATGTTTTATCTGAGTTGGGTTCATCAAAAACTCCTGCTGCTGCTGAGGAGGGGGCTCCGTTAGTCGAAGGTTGTGATTCTGTTCCGGATCCTTTGTGCTCTCTTCAGATGTCAGAGACGCAGTCGCAGTCCGTTGATGGCACTGAACCTGTCACGCAACCCGAGGATGTGCCTCTTCAGCTTCTCCTGGAGGACCAACGTAAGAGGAAGAAGCAAGAAGATTTTGACAAGAAGAGGGCGGCTCGCCTTGAGAAAGGTTCTGATGTTCCTGGATCTGTTCATGCGGCTGAGCTCACGGTTGAGGAAGACGTGCCGTGTGGCAGTCATGGCACGGTTGTCCCTGTTAAGAAGAAAATCAAGAAGACCGCTGCGAGGAAGCTAGTAGTTGGTGAAGTTACTCCCCGGAGGAGCCCACTTGTTTCAAGGCCTGCAGAAGTTGCTGAAGAAGAAGGGCTAGGCCTCGGTGGTATGCCACGCTGTAGTCCTCGTGTGCTTGCCACTGCTGCGCCTACACCTTCTCCGCTTGGTGCTGGTGCATCTGGTAAGGGGAAGAAATGCAGCATCAAGCACAAGGTTGCACCTGCAAAGGTCAACAAGGGTGTGAAGAAGCGTTCTCGTGTTAATCCAGAGGACAAGGATGGTGCTGATTTCAATGCTGATGACGAGGACGACGACGATGATGATGCTGCCGCTAATCAGGTATGAATGTCTCATGTTTACTGTTTTTTATAGCATTTGTCGCTATTGCTGCAGTTTTTGTGTTTTTAGCACTGCCTTGGCGTACATAGCTGACCTTCTACTCCATATAGACGAATAAATTAGCCGATGTGCTTTGCTTTTATGGTATTACTGCCTTTGTGTACATAGTTGGACGTCTGGATATATACATGAAGAAATTAGCTTTAACTTGTTGGTATACATGTTTGATTACTGCCTTAGTGTATATGGTTAAACTTCTGCTTTTTAAATTTCTAACATTTTTTAAAGCATGTTAACTTGTGGTCATACATGGTTGTACTGCCTATGTAGACATAGTTGGACTTCCGAGATACATGTTTGATTACTGCCTTCGTATACATGCTTGAACTTCTGCTTTGTAAATTTCCAACATTTTGAAAGCATCTTTACTTGTGGTCATACATGGTTGTACTGCCTATGTAGACATAGTTGGACTTCTGAGATGTAGTGCGTATGTAGGCATTAGTGGAATTTTGGTGAAGCTTGTGTGTCTCATTGTTCTGCCTTTTTTCCTTGTCAATGTCTTTTTTCAGTATCGGCTTGTGGAGCGGCCTGAGAGGAGGAAGAGTGGAGGCAAAGTGCCCGAAGAAGGTGGCCAACGAGGAGGTGAGGCGAAAAGTTTTAACAAGACGGTTCGCTGCTCACTAGGAGAGGTCAAGGCGCGTGCAAAAATGCTACATGCTAGGCACAAGACGAGGGTTATCAAGGTTGGTTTTGGTTGTGTGTTTGACTTGAAGGTTGATTCCAACATTTCTCGTCCTTTGATGGGCAACATCTACATGAGGATCGACCGTACAACCATGATTCTGGACATGGGTGAGGCGAACAAGGTTCTGCGTATTACAAGTGATGCTATTCACCATATCTTTGGGTTCCCTCAAGGTAATCATACCACCCTAGGCCCTCGAATGATGGTTTCGATGATGCTATTATGAGGTTGAAGGGCAAGTTTGGGTATGCTAGGAGTGACGACATCAAGACAAAGGATTTGCGGAATATCCTCGCTGAACTTGTGAAGGATGAGACAAAGGATGATCTTGCTCTGCAGGTGTTTTACCTTATTGTTTTCATGAAGGTGGTTATCCCTGGAATGTCTACACGATTGTCCAGGGAGGCAGCAATGGCTGAGAACCTTGTGTTTGAGGATATGGCAGACATGGACTATTGCCAGTTGGTTGTTGACGATATTCGGAGTGCTATTGTTAGGTATCAACAAGGTACTAGCAGATGAAAAGTTGTCACAGGCTGTGCCATCGCGCCGCTTCTTATGTATCTGGACTGCCTACATACTACGCGTACATACTCTCCAATATGATAGATACTACATAGAACGTATGAAACAAAAGTGGGAGTAACTACACACGGTAGTAGGACAAAATTGTCCTATATATATATATATTATATATATATATAGCCAATGAATAACACAAACGGAAAGAGTGAAGACTATGCAAAGTTGAAGAATTTGAACAACTGGGGAATTTCAAAACTGAAGAAATACTCAAATTGAAGTTTTTCAACTTTTGTTGGTGGCGTGACCCACCGTATAAGAATGATGAATTCACATGTCGCGTACAATTGTCATAGGGCTCTAAGAATCAAATTCTTCGTTAATTTCTTCACACTTAGAGGGTTAGTCTTCATTGATTGAAGAAAAACGTTACTTCGTGTGTTGCAAATCTAAGTCATCAATTTGCATAAGTGTTAGGATGTGTGTCCTATTCAAAGAACATTCGAAGATTCTAAGACATTTAGCTCACACCGCAACTTGCTAAATATCTTCTCATCCAAGGGCTTTGTGAAGATATCGGCTACCTGTTCTTTAGCCTTCACGTGGTCGATAGAGATATCGCCCTTCAACACATGATCACAAAGAAAATATTGACGGATCTGAATGTGCTTTGTCTTCGAGTGCTGAACTAGGTTATGAGCAATCTTGATGGCACTCTCATTGTCACAGTAGAGAGGCACATTCTTCACGTTGATGCCGTAGTCCTTGAGGGTTTGCTTCATCCGTACCAATCCATCACAACACGAACCAGCAACAATGTACTCAGCTTCAGCAGTAGAGAGTGATACGCGTTCTGCTTCTTCAAGGACCAACATACTAAGGAACATCCGAGGAAATGGAATGTGCCTGATGTTAACTTGTGGTCCACACGATCACCAGCATAGTCAGAGTCAGAATATCCAATGAGATCAAAAGCTGAGCCCTTGAGGTACCATAATCCAAGTGTTGGAGTGTGAGCTAGATATCGAAGAATATGCTTCACAGCCTTATGGTGTGATTCCTTCGGTCTAGCTTGAAATCGGGCACACATGCATAAACTAAGCATAATATCTGGCGTAGATGCACATAAATACAATAAAGAACCATTCATGGAGCGGTATACCTTTTGATCGAAGCCTATACCATTTTCATCAGTGCATAGTGAAGGAAATATGCCCTAGAGGCAATAATAAAGTTGTTATTTCTATTTCCTTATATCATGATAAATGTTTATTATTCATGCTAGAATTGTATTAACCGGAAACTTAGTACATGTGCGAATACATAGACAAACAGAGTGTCCCTAGTGATAGAGGCAAAGGTGTCCCGATGTTTCGATGAGATAGATATCGTTTTCTGTGGGAGTCGACTTTGACGATCCGACTACGAACGTGTGAAGAAGTCGCGCCTTAGCAATTGCGAGCTCTAGTAATTGGTCTAGTATGTATAGCAGCAGGGGCTGTGGGTGTAACAATGGTATTGATGTACTCATCACCTAGTGTGCCTCTACTTGACTAGCTCGTTAATGAAAGATGGTTAAGTTTCCTAGCCATGGACATGTGTTGTCATTTGATGAACGGAATCACATCATTAGAGAACGATGTGATGGATAAGACCCATCCGTTAGCTTAGCATTTTGACTGTTTAGTTTATTGCTATTGCTTTCTTCATGACTTATACATGTTCCTATGACTATGAGATTATGCAACTCCTGAATACCAGAAGAACACTTAGTGTGCTATCAAACATCACAACGTAACTGGGTGATTATAAAGATGCTCTACAAGTGTCTCTGATGGTGTTTGTTGAGTTGGCATAGATTGAGATTAGGATTTGTCACTCCATGTTTCGGAGAGGTATCTCTGGACCCTCTCGGTAATGCACATCACTATAAGCCTTGCAAGCAATGTGACTAATGAGTTAGTTGCAGGATGATGCATTACAGAATGAGTAAAGAGACTTGCCAGTAACGAGATTGAACTAGGTATGATGATACCGACGATCGAATCTCGGCCAAGTAACATACCGATGACAAAGGGAACAACATATGTTGTTATGCGGTTTGACCGATAAAGATCTTCGTAGAATATGTAGGAACTAATATGAGCATCCATGTTCTTCTATTGGTTATTGACTGGAGATGTGTCTCGGTCATGTCTACATAGTTCTCGAACCCATAGGGTCCGCACGTTTAGCGTTCGATGACGATTTGTATTATGAGTTATGTGATTTGAGGTACCGAAGGTTGTTCGGTGTCCCGGATGAGATCACGGACACGATGAGGAGTCTCAAAATGGTCGAGACATAAAGATTGATATATTGGACCATATTATTCGGACACCGGAAGTGTTCTGGATAGTTTCGGATAAAACTGGAGTGCCGGAGGGGTTACCGGAACCCCCCGGGGAAGTAATGGGCCTTAGGGGAGAGAGAGGGCAGCAACCAGGAGGTAGCATGCCCCCCTAAGGGGAGTCCGAATAGGATGAGGGGAGGGGGGCACGGCCCCTCTTTCCCTCTCATTCTCCCTCTCCTTCCTTCTTCTCCTACTAGGACTACGAAAGGGGGGAGCCGATTCCTAATTGGAGTAGGACCCCCCCCCCCTTGGGTGCGCCCCCTAGGGCCGGCTGGCCTCCTCCTCCCCTCCTTTATATACGGGGGAGGGGGCCACCCCGTATACACACAAGCTGATCTTTATCTGTGTGCGGTGCCCCCCTCCACAGTTTTACACCTCAGTCATATTGTCGTAGTGCTCAGGCGAAGCCCTGCGTCGGTAACTTCATCATCACCGTCACCACACCGTCATGCTGACGAAACTCCCCCTCGGCCTCAACTGGATCAAGAGTTCGAGGGACGTCACTAAGCTGAACGTGTGCAGATCATGGAGGTGCAGTGTGTTCGGTACTTGATCGGTTGGATCGCGAAGACGTTCGACTGCATCAACCGCATTACTAAACGCTTCCTATAGCGAGCTGGCCTCAAATGATCAAGTCTTTGTGCTTCAGTGTCATCCCTGGATTGGTAATGCAGACACACACAGTACTCGAAGGATTTATAACAGAGTAGCAATCACACACTTATTACATCGAATGTCTCAAAAGAGAACTTATTACAATAAATATGGCATAAGGCCATCTAAATACGATAATAGCGGAAAGCTTGGAAGATAAAGTGAGTCCATCAACTCCAACGGCATAGCTGAGCTGCACGGCAACGACCTAATGAACCTTACTCCTCGTCTAAAAAGTCTGCAACATAATACGTTGCAGCCCGAAAACGGGTCAGCACATTGAATATGCTGGCAATGTAACACAATAGAGCAAGACAGAATAATGCTATCACTACATGCATATTTGGGCTGGTGGAAAGGCTCTATGGTTATAGTTTTGCGAAATGCCAATTTTTCCCTACAACAAAGGAATAGATTTTATTTAACTATCATGGTAGTTGAAACATCATTGAGAAGGTTTGTCCAACTCAATCCCAATTAAAAAGTAATTATCAACCCAACAATATTAAATTAGAGTGATGAGATACATATGATAATCCAAGTACTAGATACTGAAGATGTCCTTAACCGGGGACACGGCTAACCATGATTAGATTGTACACTCTGTAGAGGTTTGCACACTTTTCCCCACATGACTCGATCTCCTCCATTGGATTTCTCGCACTACATGGTATTTGAGAAACGGATGACCGAGACACAGTCTTTCAGAAGCATTAACTCTAACCCCGGGTAGACAGTACCAACCTACATCCCTCTACATCTCCTAGCCTACCACTGGAAGAGGTCATGCAACTTACTCAACTATGCTAGAGCCCATAATAGCTTGTGGCTGCACATGGAAGTTTCTAGCATGAAATATCTTAGTTCCCTTTGAGCCTGGGTGACGGACCTTAGGATTATCACACGGGTACTACGGGATATCCTAAGACAACACTGGATTCTCCAGGTGCCCGACAAGCAATCCACCCAGATGTGTATTAAAGTTGCCACCTTAAGTTGAACCATTAATTAACAATCTCACATCTGTCATGGATTCACTCACCCAAACCACGTCTACGAGCATAGCATAGCAATATAAGAAATACATAGAAGTAACTCCCAAGGGTTTGATAATAACAGGGCAATAGGTTCTACCTCATTAACTATTTCCCAAACCCACAAGTTAATCACAACCTAATCATGCAATGTTTGAGGATTGGGACTAATGCATAAAAACTGGGTGATAAAGGGTATGATCAAAGTGTTACTTGCCTTGCTGATGATCCGTGAAACCTAGAGACTCGTAGTAGCACGCTTTGCACTCTGGGTGTTCTATCGCAAACAAACAATAGCATACATAAGCAATCAAGCAAAGACGAACAGGTAAAACTCAAGTAAGAAGATCTAACCAGAAAGTTCAACTTAAGAACTCCGGTTTGCAAAAAGAATCAAATCGAATGGAGCAACGAAACTCAAACTGCGAAAGAACCAAGATCCGATTACTAATCTGTATTTAAGTCAAATTTTATAGTGACAAAATCTTGTTCAAGTTGGTTAAACGGAAAGAGGGCTTCGAGACGAAGATGTAGGCACTTGAATCGCCTGATTTCAATAAACAAGCGGAAAGATAAACTAAAACGAAAATCGCATCAGAAATTGCGATCGAAAATAATTGCGAGAAATCCGAGAAAAAGAAAAACTAACGAACAGGCTAACGAACGAACGTTCGCTGTCTACGCGTAACGGGTGAAAACCGTTCATTAAAATGAACAAACGAACAGGCGTTCGCTAAATAAATAAACCGACGGAAAAACCGATCTAAAAGAATAATCCGGAATTAAAAAAAGGATCTAGATCTAGGGTTTAGCGAAATAAACCGACGAGAAAAAAACCGACGGCGGCGGCGTCGGCTGGCGCTGCGGCGGCGCGGGCAGAGCTGCGGTGTGGGGAGGCGGCGGCGGAGCGGCGGCAGCGGGACGGCGCTGCGGCTCGGGGCGTCGGGGCTAGCGGTGGTGGTGGTGTGGGGGTCGAGGTGGGGCCGGCTCGGCCTTTGAAGGGGCTGGGTGAGGCGGCGGCTTGGGCAAGGGGCCGGGGAAGGAAGACTCCTCCCTAGACTCGGCGGTGGCGGTGTGTGCCGGCCGGACTTCGGTCGGAGTCGGTCGGGGCGAGGGGTGGGCTGGCGCGGCTGGCCAACTGGGCCTCGGCCCAGTTCGGTCCGGCGGAAAAACTTTTTGTTTTAAATAAATTCCGCGCAGAAAAACACCAAAAATAAATAATAAACGGACACCAAAAATCCCGAAATAAATTTTCCCCGTTCTCTAAAAATCTACCGGACAAGGTGAATATTTATTTGGGCCTAAAATGCAATTTTGAAAACGTGAATTTTTCCTATGCAAATAAAATTGCAATAAAATCCCAAATAAAATATTTATTTGTTTTTAATATTTTCCTCCAATATTCCATTGTTTTGGGGGAAGTCACATTATCCCCTCTCATATATTTTTTATATGAAATATTTTCGGAGAGAAAATAATAAAACAAATTGATCCTCGTTTCGATATTTGATAGAATTCAAATATGAAAACAGTGAAATCCCCAACTCTCTCCAAGGGTCCTTGAGTTGTTTAGAATTTCGAGGATCGTGAAACGAATATGCAATAAAATATGATATGCATGAATGATCTATGTATAACATTCCAAATTGAAAATTTGGGATGTTACGAACCTACCCCCCTTAAGATGAATCTCGTCCTCGAGATTCAGGTTGGCTAGAAAATAGGTGTGGGTGGTCTTTGCGAATATCATCCTCTCGTTCCCAGGTGGCTTCATCCTCGGTATGGTGGCTCCACTGAACTTTGCAAAACTTGATAACCTTGCTGCGGGTGACTCGGCTGGCAAATTCAAGAATCCTGACTGGCTTCTCCTCATAGGTCAGATCACTGTCCAACTGAATCGCTTCCAAGGGCACTGTATCTCTTAGCGGTATATCGGTCATCTCAGCATGACACTTCTTCAATTGTGAAACATGAAACACATCATGAACTCATGACAGTCCTTTAGGTAACTCCAACTTGTAGGCAACCTCTCCCATACGTTCCAAAATTCGGTACGGTCCTACAAATCTCGGGGCTAACTCTCCCATACCTCCCAAGGGTGACACTCGCAGATATGCTCTGTCTCCAATTTCATAGGTTACTTCCTTGCGTTTCGAATCTGCATAACTCTTCTGCTAGACTGAGCTACCTTCAGTCTATCTCGAATCAACTTAACCTTCTCTTCAGACTCCTTGATCAAATCTGGTCCAAACAACTGTCGGTCTCCAACTTCATCCCACATCAATGGCGTCATGCACCTTCTTCCATACAGGGCTTCGAACGGTGCCCTCTTCAAACTGGCCTGGTAACTGTTGTTGTATGAGAACTCCGCGTAGGGAAAATTGCCTTCCCAACTAGATCCATAATCTAGTGCACAAGCTCTCAACATATCCTCCAGAATCTGGTTGACTCTCTCGGTCTGTCCATCTGTCTGCGGATGGAATGCTGTACTGAACTCTAGACTTGTACCCAAAGTCTGGTGCAGCTGATGCGAAAACTTTGAGGTAAACTGTGTTCCTCTATCTGATACGATGGTCCTTGGAACTCCATGTAGACATACGATCCTGGTCATGTATATCTTGGCCAACTTCGCACTTGTATACATGGTCTTCACTGGGATAAAGTGAGCCATTTTGGTCAAGCGATCAACTACTACCCATATAGAATAATATCCCAATTTGGTCCTGGGCAATCCGGTGATAAAATCCATGCCAAGCTTATCCCACTTCCATTCGGGTATCGGCATAGGCTGTAACAATCATGCTGGGTTTTGATGTTCCGCCTTCACTCTCTGACATACATCACATACGGCTACATACTCGGCAATATCCTTCTTCATACTAGTCCACCAGAAACGTTCCTTCATATCCACATACATCTTGGTGTTTCTGGGGTGTATCGAGTATGGTGAGTCATGAGCCTACTGAAGTATTATCTTCCTGATCTCTGTGTTATTGGGCACATAAACACGGCCCTCAAACCATAAGGTGTCGTGCTCATCCTTACAAAAACCTTTGGCCTTTCCTTTGCTCATTCTCTCTTTTGTCTCGGCAATCTATTTGTCATCCTTCTGAGCTTCTCGAATCTTTCCTAACAATGTAGACAGAACTTCCATCGTTGCAACAAAACCTCTAGGAACAATCTCCAATCGAAGTTCCCTGAGATCCTCTGCTAACTCCTTTGGCAATCATGTGCTTACGAGGGTGTTAGCATAACTCTTCCAGCTCAAAGCGTCTGCTACGACACTGACCTTGCCTGGATGATAGTGAAGCTTCATGTCATAATCCTTTATAAGCTCCAACCATCTCCTCTGCCTAAGGTTCAGCTCCTTCTATGTGAAAATGTACTTAAAACTCTTATGATTAGTGTAAACATCACAATGGTTTCCAATAAGGTAATGTCTACAAGTATTGAGCGGATGCACTACAGCTGCTAACTCTAAATCATGTGTGGCATAATTCAATTCGTGCGGTTTTAGTTGTCGTGAGGCATACGAAACAACTCTTCCGTCTTGCATAAGCACACTTCCAAGTCCTAAGCGAGAGGCGTCACAATACACTTGGAAATCCTTGCGTATATCCGGCAAAATCGGCACTAGGGCTATAGGCAGACGTTTCTTTAACTCCTGAAAACTAGCATCACATTCTCCCGTCCATTTAAATTTGGTATCCTTCTTCAATAACTCCGTCATTAGCTTCGCAATCTTGGAAAAATTCTCAATAAATCTCCGATAGTATCTCGCGAGTCCAAGAAAACTGCGGATCTCTCCAACTGAGGTGGGTTCCAACCACTCAGTGACTGACTGAACCTTGGTCGGGTCTACTGTTATACCCTCTCCTGATATAACATGTCCAAGGAATCCCACTTCCTTCAACCAAAACTCACATTTGCTGAACTTGGCATACAACTGATGTTCCTTGAGTTTCTCAAGAACTAAACGCAAATGCTCCTTGTGCTCCTCTTCATTCTTCGAGTATACCATTATACCATCTATGAAGACCACAACAAACTTATCCAAATAATCCATGCACACCTTGTTCTTCATGCTCATGAAATAGGCAGGGGCGTTAGTCAGTCCAAATGACATGACCGTATACTCATATAACCCGTACCTTGTGGTAAGTGTGGTCTTAGGTATATCCTTCTCCTGGATCTTCAGCTGGTGATATCCTGATCGCAGATCGATCTTCGAAAACACCTTAGCTCCTTGCATCTGGTCAAACAAATCATTGCTCATCGGCAGTGGGTATTTGTTCTTGATCGTCACCTCATTCAACGCCCGATAATCAACAACCATCCTCAATGATCCATCCTTCTTCTCAAACAAAAGCACTGGGGCTCCCCGCGGTGATGAACTTCGTCGGATGTAACCTTTCTCCAATAACTCCTTTATCTATTTCTTAATCTCCTCCAGGTCATTTGCGGGCATCCGGTATGGTCTCTTCGATATAGGCCCGGTGCCTGGCAACAGTTCTATCAAAAACTCGATGCCCCGATCTGGCGGCATGCCTCGTAATTCCTCTGGAAATACATCTGGGTAATCTTGTACAACATGCACTTCTTCTTGAACAATTCCTGAGAGGGAATTTACTTGGGTTCTCCTTGTCGCATGCATGGATACATACTTGTTCCTTTTTCCCCCCGGGTTGGTGAGATAAATCAACTTACTAGCACAGTCAATGCTTCCTCCATACATTGACATCCAATCCATGCCTAATATCACATCCAATCCTTGTGACTCCAAAATTATTATGTATGACGGGAAAACATGGCTACCAATGGTTAAGGGTATCTGGTCGCACCATCGGCTAGCCATATACTCTGCTCCAGGTGAACTTACTAACAGAGGGGTCCTAAGGGCTTGGGTTGGTAGTTTAATCTTATCCACGAATCACCTTGATATGTATGAATGTGATGCACCAGTATCAAGAAGAACAAGAGCAGTAAAAGACTTAACCAAGAACTTATCGATAACTGCGTCTGGCTACCCTTCAACCTCCTCCACGTTAACGTGGTTCACTTGTCCTTTGTTGAATGGATTGGGCTTCTTCCCAGCGCTCCCATTACCATTTCCATTCTTCGCTTCAGGGCACTCCGTGGCATAGTGTCCAGTCTTCCCGCACTTGAAGCAAGTAATGCGACTTAGGTCTCTCTTGGCAGGTGTGGCTGGATTGGAGCGGTTCTGATTATTGCTTGTTCTGTTCCCAGTCCCATTCTTGGAACCATTGTGGTTATGCGAACTTCGTCCGTTGTGGTTATGACCTCCATGGTTATAAACAAGTCCTCCCGAGTTCGGGGTTAGACAAGGCTTCCGCTGAGCTCCTGAGTTGTATCTTCCTTGTCCATACTTCCTCTTACGGCTCTCGATCTGCTGCTGCTTCCCTTCAATCATAAGAGCCTTATCTTCCAACTCCTGGTAGTTGTTGAATGTTGCCACCATCAATTGCATGCTCATCTCATCATTCAGCCCTTCCATAAACTTCTCCTACTTCGCGGCATCTATGGCCACATCATCAGGGGCATAACGAGACAGCTTACTAAATTCATCTACGTACTGAGCTACAGTACGGTTCCCCTGGCGTAAGTTGCGAAATTCACGCTTCTTCATGCTCATAGCTCCAGTTGAGACATGGGCAATGCGGAATGCTTGCTGAAACTGATCCCATGTAACAGTGGCTATAGGATATGTGACAGTGTAATTCTCCCACCATGAGGCTGCTGGTCCATCCAAATGATGTGCGGCAAAATGCACCTTCTCAGCATCTGTACATCCTGCAGTGCTTAACTCCCTTCCAATCCGGCGGAGCCAATCATCTGCCACTATCGGCTCGGTGCTACTGGAAAATACCAGCGGCTGCAACCTCAGAAAACGGGCTAAGTTATCAACTGGTGGCGGTGGCGGTGGGTTGTTGTTGTTGTTGTTGTTGCCTTGGTTCTGAACTAACAACTGCATCAGTGTATTCTGCTGCTGGATCAACTGAGTGAGCTCTGGTGGGAAGGTAAATCCGGGGTCACATCTCGGAGGCATCTGAGGGTTTAGAGGGAAGAGAATAGAATAGAATGTGGTCTAGTGAGAGAAACACTACCCATATGCACATGAGACAAACACAATCATATCACCCAACCAATCAAGCAAGGGCATACAATCGATCTAACTATCGTTAAGAAAGTGCTCAGACTATACTACTGCTGATGTGGCGGTCTACTAGAAATATTGATCAGTCGAAGACTCCATGATGTCCGCTCCAACTTCATCAACATAGTCATCATCGCTATTGTCAGGGTCCTAGTCGGTGTCGTCGATGAGGATGTAGTGTTCAGAGCAAATCTCCTTGGGTTCATCGTCTTCTCCTCCTGGTGCTGGGTCTCCCATGAATACTCCTAACTTCCTTTCTAGATCGCCATTCTTCTCCACTAGTACGACGATTTCCTCCTCATAATCTTCACGAGTAGCCTTGAGTTCTTCCTCCAGTTCCGTGATCCTTGTCATCGCCTTCTTCAGATCTATCATGCCTGCGCACATATGGTTCTCCTGGCGACGAATGTGCTGGTTTAACTCCTGGATGAAAGCTGCGATTGATCTATCCTTCCTGGTGCTGATCATCTCCCATTGCTCATCTCGGCGCCCACAAATCTGGTAAATAGTATCCTTAAGCTCCTTACGGTAAACTTCTCCAATGCGTCCCATGGTGATGTGGGCTGCCATACTCTTTCTAGACTCCAGGTTGGTGCATCAAAGGAAAACTCTATGGGCTTAGTGACTGGCCGAACGTCCTTCCTGGAACTTGAACTTGAATCATCCATCGCTCCTCTTCTGGTAAAGTGGCGTTGTAAGTCCTGGTGAAGCTTGGTATTCCAATGTTCAGGTACTTAGTGACTTCCTTCAAGTGTCGTCCAAAAGGTGCTTCTTCATGCGGTTGTGCAAACTTGTTCCTTGCATCCACCATCCTAAAGAGTAGAAAAAAGCAAAGGAGTCACCAATGAGAAGAGAGTAGTGATCTAGGGCTTTATCTTAGTGGTCGTGTCCTACACTCAGCGTGTGCTCTGATACCATCTTGTAGCGACCTGACCTCAAATGGTCAAGTCTCTGTGCTTAAGTGTCATCCCTGCATCGGTAATGTTGACACACACAGTACTCGAAGGATTTATAACAGAGTAGTAATCACACACTTATTACATCGAATGTCTCAAAAGAGAACTTATTACAATAAATATGGCATAAGGCCATCTAAATACGATAACAACGGAAGGCTTGGAAGATAAAGTGAGTCCATCAACTCCAACGACATAGCTGAGCTGCACGACAGCGACCTAAAGAACCTTACTCCTCGTCTGAAAAGTCTGCAACATAATACGTTGCAGCCCGAAAACGGGTCAGCACATGGAATATGTTGGCAATGTAACACAGTATCGCAAGACAGAATAATGCTATCACTACATGCATATTTGGGCTGGTGGAAAGGCTCTATGGTTATAGTTTTGCGAAAAGCCAATTTTTCCTACAACAAAGGAATAGATTTTATTTAATTATCATGGTAGTTGAAACATCATTGAGAAGGTTCCTCCAACTCAATCCCAATTAGAAAGTAATTATCAACCCAACAATATTAAATTAGAGTGATGAGATACATATGATAATCGAAGTACTAGATACTCAAGATGTCCTTATCCGGGGACACGCCAAACCATGATTAGATTGTACACTCTGTAGAGGTTTGTGCACTTTACCCCACAAGACTCGATCTCCTCCGTTGGATTTCTTGCACTACATGGTGTTTGAGAAACGGATGACCGAGACACAGTCTTTCAGAAGCATTAACTCTAACCTCGGGTAGACAGTACCAACCTACATCCCTCTACATCTCCTAGCCTACCACTTGAAGAGGTCATGCAACTTACTCAACTATGCTAGAGCCCATAATAGCTTGTGGCTGCACACAGAAGTTTCTAGCATGAAATATCTCAGTTCCCTTTGAGCTTGGGTGGCGGACCTTAGGATTATCACACGGGTACTCCGGGATATCCTAGGACAACACTGGATTCTCCAGGTGCTCGACAAGCAATCCACCCAGATGTGTATGAAAGTTGCCACCTTAAGTTGAACCATTAATTAACAATCTCACATCTGTCATGGATTCACTCACCCAAACCACGTCTACGAGCATAGCATAGCAATATAAGCAATACGTAGAAGTAACTTCCAAGGGTTTGATAATAACAGGGTAATAGGTTCTACCTCATCAACTATTTCCCAAACCCACAAGTTAATCACAACCTAATCATTCAATGTTTGAGGATTGGAACTAATGCATAAAAACTGGGTGATAAAGGGTATGATCAAAGTTTTACTTGCCTTGCTGATCATCCGTGAAACCTAGAGACTCGTAGTAGCACGCTTCGCACTCCGGGTGTTATATCGCAAACAAACAATAGCATACATAAGCAATCAAGCAAAGACACATGGGTAAAACTCAAGTAAGAATATCTAACCAGAAAGTTCAACTTAAGAACTCCGGTTTGCAAAAAGAATCAAATCGAAAGGAGCAACGAAACTCAAAGTGCGAAAGAACTAAGATCCGATTACTAATCTATACTTAAGTCAAATTTTACATTGACAAAATCTTGTTCAAGTTGGTTAAACGGAAAGAGGGATTCGAGACAAAGATCTAGGCGCTTGAATCGCCTGATTCCGATGAATGAGCGAAAAGATAAACTAAAACGAAAATCAGATCAGAAATCGCGATCGAAAATAATCGCGAGAAATCCGAGAAAAAGAAAAACTGACGAACACGCTAACGAACGAACGTTCGCTGTCTGCGAGTAACGGATGAAAACCGTTCGTTAAAACGAACGAACGAACAGGCGTTCGCTAAATAAATAAACCGACGGAAAAACCAATCTAAAAGAATAAACCGGTATTTTAAAAAACCGGATCTAGATCTAGGGTTTATCGAAATAAACTGACGAGAAAAAGAACGGCAGCGGCTCCGGCGAAGTCGTTGGCGTTAGCGTCGGCGCAGGCGAAGCTGCGCCGGTGGGGCGGCGCGGGGCGGCGGCGGCGGGCTGCAGCGGCGGCGGCGGAGGTGGTGTGGGGGTCGAGGCAGGGCCGGCTCGGCCTTTACAGGGGCCGGGCGAGGCGGTGGCTTGGGCAAGGGGCCGGGGAAGGAGGAGTCCTCCCCGGACTCGGCGGTGGCGGCGTGCGCCGGCCAGATTCCGGACGGAGTCGATCGAGGCAAGGGGTGGGCTGGCGCGGCTGGCCAACTGGGCCTCGGCCCAGTTCGGTCCAGCGGATTTTTTTTAAATAAATTCTGCGTAGAAAAATGCCAAAAATAAATACTAAATAGATTCCAAAAATCCCGAAATAAATTTTCCCCGTCCTCCAAAAATCTACTGGACAAGGTGAACATTTAATAGGGCGTAAATGCAATTTTGAAAAACGTGAATTTTTCCTATGCATATAAAAGAGCAATAAAATCCCAAATAAAATATTTATTTGTTTTTAATATATTTCCTCCAATATTCCATTGTTTTTGGGGAAGTCATATTATCCCCTCTCTTATTTTTTATATGAAATATTTTTGGAGAGAAAATAATAAAACAAATCGATCCTCGTTTCGATATTTGATAGAATTCAAATATGAAAACAGTGAAATCCCCAACTCTCTCCGAGGGTCCTTGAGTTGCTTAGAATTTCGACGATCGCAAAACGAATATGCAATAAAATATGATATGCATGAGTGATCTATGTTATAACATTCCAAATTGAAAATTTGGGATGTTACACTTCCGCTTTCGGTCTACGAGGGTACGTAGACACACTCTCCCCTCTCGTTGCTATGCATCTCCTAGATAGATCTTGCGTGATCGTGGTAAATTTTTTGAAGTACTGCGTTCCCCAACAGTGGTATCAGAGCCAGGTCTATGCGTAGATGTTATATGCACGAGTAGAATACAAAGAGTTGTGGGAGATAAATAGTCATACTACTTACCAGCATGTCATACTTTGATTTGGCGGTATTGTTGGATGATGCGGCCTAGACCGACATTACATGACCGCGTTAATGAGACTGTTTCTACCGACGTGTTTCGCACACATGTGGCTAGTGGGTGTCTGTTTCTCCAGCTTTAGTTGAATCGAATTTGACTACGCCCGGTCCTTGTTGTAGGTGAAAACATGACACTTGACAAAAAATCGTTGTGGTTTTGATGCGTAGGTAAGAACGGTTCTTGCTAGAAGCCTGTAGCAGCCACGTAAAAGTTGCAATAACAAAGTAGAGGATGTATAACTTGTTTTTGCAGGGCATGTTGTGAGGTGATATGGTTAAGACATGATAAGTTATAAATTGTTGTATGAGATGATCATGTTTTGTTAAAGTTATCGGCAACTGGCAGGAGCTTTACGGTTGTCTATTTATTGCATAAGATGCAAGCGCCATATAATTGCTTTACTTTATTGCTACGCGATAGCAATAGTTGCAAAAGCAATAGTTGGCGAGACGACCATGTGATGACACGTTGATGGAGATTAAGATGATGGAGATCATGGTGTCATGCCGGTGACGATGGAGATCATGACAGTACTTTGGAGATGGAGATCAAAGGCACAAGATGATGATGGCCATATCATGTCACATATTTTGATTGCATGTGATGTTTATCTTTTATTCATGTTATTTTGCTTAGTACAACGGTAGCATTATGAGATGATCCCTTACTAAAATTTCAAGGTATAAGTGTTCTCCTTGAGTATGCACCGCCGCGACAGTTCGTCGTGGCGAGACACCACATGATGATTGGGTGTGATAAGCTCTATGTTCACATACAATGGGTGCAAGAAAGTTTTGCACACGTGAAATACTCGGGTTAAACTTGACGGGCCAAGCATATGCAGATATGGCCTCGGAACACTAAGACCGAAAGGTCGAACGTGAATCATATAGTAGATATGATCAACATAGAGATGTTCACCATTGAAAACTACTCCATCTCATGTGATGATTGGACATGGTTTAGTTGATACGGATCACGTGATCATTTAGATGACTAGAGGGATGTCTATCTAAGTGGGAGTTCTTAAGTAATATGATTAATTGAACTTAAATTTATCATGAACTTAGTCTTGATAGTATTTGCATATCTATGTTGTAGATCAATAGCTCGTGCATATCTATGTTATTTATGATATGTTCATAGAGAAAACTAAGTTGAAAGATGATAGTAGCAATGATGCAGACTAGGTCCATGATCTGGCGATTATCCTCATTGCTGCGCAGAATAATTATGTCCTTGATGCACCGCTAGGTGACAGAACTATTGCAGGAGCAGATGCAGACGTTATGAACGTTTGATAAGCTCCGTATGATGACTACTTGATAGTTTAGTGCACCATGCTTTACGGCTTAGAACCGGGACTTCAAAAACGTTCTGAACGACATGGAGCATATGAGATGTTCCATGACTTGAAATTGGTATTTCAGACTCATGCCCGTGTTAAGAGGTATGAGACCTCTAACAAAGTACTTTGCCTACAAGATGGAGGAGAATGGCTCAGCTAGTGAGCATATGCTCAGAATGTCTGAGTACTACAATCGCTTGAATCAAGTGGGAGTTAATCTTCTAGATAAGATAGTGACTGATAGAGTTCTCTAGTCACTATCACCAAGTTACTGGAACTTCGTGATGTACTATAATATGCAAGGGATGACGAAAACAATTCCCGAGCTCTTCGCGATGCTAAAAGCGGTGAAGTAAGAAATCAAGAAAGAACATCAAGTGTTATTGGTTAACAAGACCACTAGTTTCAAGGAAAAGGGCAAAGGAAAAGAAAGGGAACTTCAAATAATGGCAAGCAAGTTGCCACTCCCATGAAGAAACCCAAAGCTACACCTAAGCCTGAAACCGAGTGCTTATACTGCAAAGGAATAGTCACTAGAAGAGGAACTACCCCAAATACTTGGCGGATAAGAAGGATGGAAAATTGAAAGGTATATTTGATATACATGTTATTGATGTGTCCTTTACTAGTGTTCATAGTAACCCCTGGGTATTTGATACCAGTTCAGTTGCTATGATTAGTAACTCGAAACAGGAGTTACAAAATGAACAAACACTAGTTGAGGGCGAGGTGACAATGTGTGTTGGAAATGATTCCATGGTTGATAAGATCACCATCGCATACCCCCTCTACTTTCGAGATTAGTATTGGAACTAAATAAATGTTATTTGGTGTTTCCCTTGAGCATAAATATGATTGGATCATGTTTATTGTGATACGGTTATTCATTTAAGTCAGAGGATTGTTTTTTTGTTTACATGAATAAAACCTTCTATGGTATTACATCCAATGTGAATGGTTTACTGAATCTCAATCACAATGATACACATAATATTGATGCCAAAAGATGCAAAGTTAATAATGATAGTGCAACTTATTTGTGGCACTGCCCTTTAGGTCATATTGGTGTAAAGCACATGAAGAAACTCCATGATGATGGGCTTTTGGAATCACTTGATTATGAATCACTTGATGCTTGTGAACCATGCCTCATGGGCAAAATGACTAAAACTCCATTCTCCAGAACAATGGAGCGAGCCACTGACTTATTGGAAATAATAGATACTGATGTATGCGGTCTGATGAGTGTTGAGACTCACGGCGGGTATCGTTATTTTCTGACCTTCAAAGATGATTTAAGCAGATATGGGGATATCTACTTAAGAAATAGAAGTATGAAACATTTGAAAAGTTCAAAGAAATTCAGAGTGAAGTTGAGAATCATCATAACAAGAAAATAAAGTTTCTATGATCTGATCGCGGAGGCAAATATTTGAATTAGGAGTTTGGCCTTCATTTAAAAACATTGTGGAATAGTGTCACAACTCATGCCACCCGGAACACCACAGCATAATGGTGTGTCCGAACGTCATAACCATACTTAATTGGATATGGTGCGATCTATGATGTCTCTTACCGATTTACCACTATTGTTTTAGGGTTATGCATTAGAGATAGCTGCATTCACGTTAAATAGGGCACCATCTATAATCCATTGAGACGACACCGTATGAGCTATGGTTTGGTAAGAAAACTAAGTTTTCGTTTCTTAAAGTTTGAGATTGTGATGCTTATGTAAAAAACTTCAGCCTGATAAGCTCGAACCCAAATAGTGAGGAAGCTAATGATGATGATCATGAAACTTCAGATCAAGTTACTGTTGGGTACACCTTCTATCACAGATCCGAAGGCAAGATCTTTGTTGCTAAGAATGGATCCTTTCTAGAGAAGGAGTTTCTCTTGAAAGAAGTGAGTGGGAGGAAAGTAGAACTTGATGAGGTAGTTGTACCTTCTCCCGAATTGGAAAGTAGTTCGTCACAAAAATCAGTTCCAGTGATTCCTACACCAATTAGTGAGGAAGCTAATGATGATGATCATGAAACTTCAGATCAAGTTACTACCGAACCTCGTAGGTCAACCAGAGTATAGTCCGCACCAGAGTGGTACGGTAATCCTTTCTGGAAGGCATGTTACTAGACCATGACGAACCTACGAACTATGAGGAAACGATGATGAGCCCAGATTCCGCGAAATGGCTTGAGGCCATGAAATCTGAGATGGGATCCATGTATAAGAACAAAGTATAGACTTTGATTGACTTGCCCAATCATCAGCAAGTCATTGAGGTTAAATGGATCTTCAAGAGGAAGGCAAATGCTGATAGTAGTGTTACTATCTACAAAGCTCGAATTGTCACAAAAGGTTTTCGACAAGTTCAAGGTGTTGACTACGATGATAGTTTCTCACTCGTATCTATGCTTAAACTCTGTCCAAATCATGTTAGCAATTGCCACATTTTATGAAATTTGGCAAAAGGATGTCAAAACTGCATTCCTTAATGGATTTCTTAAAGAAGAGTTGTATATGACGCAACCAGAAGGTTTTGTCAATCCGAAAGGTGCTAATAAAGTTTGTGAGCTCCAGTGATCCATTTATGGACTGGTGCAAGCATCTCGGAGTTGGAATGTACGCTTTGATAGTATGATCAAAGCTTATGGTTTTATACAGACTTTTGGAGAAGCCTATATTTACAATAAAGTGAGTGGGAGCTCTGTAGCATTTCTGATATTATATGTGGATGACATATTTTTGATTGGAAATAATACAAAATTTCTGGATAGCATAAAAGGACACTTGAATAAGAATTTTTCCATGAAAGACCTCAGTGAAGCTACTTACATATTAGGCATCAAGATCTATAAAGATAGATCAAGACGCTTGATAAGGCTTTCGATGAGTACATACCTTGATAAGATTTTGAAGGAGTTCAAAGTGGATCATTCAAAGAAGGAGTTCTTGCCTGAGTTGTAAGGTGTGAAGTTGAGTAAAGACTCAAAACCCGACCACGGCAGAAAATAGAAAGAGAATGAAAAGTCATTCCGTATGCCTCAGTCATAGGTTTTATAAAGTATGCTATGCTGTGTACCAGACCTATTGTGTACCTCACCATGAGTTTGGCAAGAGGGTACAATAGTGATCCAGGAGTGGATCACTGGACAGCGGTCAAAGTTATCCTTAGTTACCTAAGAGGACTAAGGAAATATTTCTCGGTTATGGAGGTAATAAAGAGTTCGTCGTAAAGATTTACGTCAATGCAAGCTTTTACACCGATCCAGATGACTCTAAGTCTCAATCTGGATACATATTGAAAGTGGGAGCAATTAGCTAGAGTAGCTCCATGCAGAGCATTGTAGACATAGAAAATTTGCAAAATACATACGGCTCTGAATGTGACAGACTCATTGACTAAACTTCTCTCACAAGCAAAACATGATCAGACCTGAGTACTCTTTGGGTGTTAATCACATAGAGATGTGAACTAGATTATTGACTCTAGTAAACCCTTTGGGTGCTAGTCACACGGCGATGTGAACTAATCACATAAAGATGTGAACTATTGGTGTTAAATCACATGACGATGTGAACTAGATTATTGACTCTAGTGCAAGTGGAAGACTGAAGGAAATATGCCCTAGAGGCAATAAAAAGTTGTTATTTATATTTCCTTATATCATGATAAATGTTTATTATTCATGCTAGAATTGTATTAACCGGAAACTTAGTACAAGTGTGAATACATAGACAAAAATAGTGTCCCTAGTATGCCTCTACTTGACTAGCTCGTTAATCAAAGATGGTTAAGTTTCCTAGCCATGGACATGTGTTTTCATTTGATGAACAGGATCACATCATTAGAGAATGATGTGATGGATAAGACCCATCCGTTAGCTTAGCACTTTGATCGTTTAGTTTATTGCTATTGCTTCTTCATGACTTATACTTGTTCCTATGACTATCCGATTATGCAACTCCCGAATACCGGAAGAACACTAAGTGTGCTATCAAACGTCACAACATAACTGGGTGATTATAAAGATGCTCTACAGGTGTCTCTGATGGTGTTTGTTGAGTTGGCATAGATCGATATTAGGATTTGTCACTTCGTGTTTCAGAGAGGTATCTCTAGGCCCTCTCGGTAATGCACATCACTATAAGCCTTGCAAGCAATGTGCCTAATGAGTTAATTGCGGGTTGATGCATTAAGGAATGAGTAAAGAGACTTGCCGGTAACAAGATTGAACTAGGTATGATGATACCGACGATCGAATATCGGCCAAGTAACATACCGATGACAAAGGGAACAACGTATGTTGTTATGCTGTTTGACCGATAAAGATCTTCGTAGAATATGTAGGAACCAATATGAGCATACAAGTTCTGCTATTGGTTATTGACCGGAGATGTGTCTCGGTCATGTCTACATAGTTCTCGAACCCGTAGGGTCCGCATGCTTAACGTTCGATGGTGATTTGTATTATGAGTTATGTGATTTGATGTACCTAAGGTTGTTCGAAGTCCCGGATGAGATCACGGACATGACGAGGAGTCTCAAAATGGTCGGGACATAAAGATTGATATATTGGACCATATTATTCCAACACCGAGAGTGCTCCGGATAGTTTCGGATAAAACCGGAGTGCCGGAGGGGTTACTAAAAGCCCCCGGGGAAGTAATGGGCCTTAGGGGAGAGAGAGGGAAGCAGCCAGGAGCTGGCATGCCCCCCAAGGGGATTCCAAATAGGACTAGAGGAGGGGGCGCGGCCCCTCTTTCCCTTTCCCTCTCCTTCTTTCTTCTCCTACTAGGACTAGGAAAGGGGGGAGCCGATTCCTACTTGGAGTAGGACTCCCCCCTTGGGCGTGCCCCCTAGGGCCGGGCGGCCTCCTCCTTGTCGGTGTGAAAACCGGCGGATCTCGGGTAGGGGGTCTCAAACTACGCGTGTAAGGTTGATGGTAACAGGAGACAGGGGACACGATGTTTACCTAGGTTCGGGCCCTCTCTATGGAGGTAATACCCTACTTCCTGCTTGATTGATCTTGATGAATATGAGTATTACAAGAGTTGATCTACCACGAGATCGTAATGGCTAAACCCTAGAAGTCTAGCCAGTATGACTACGATATTGAGTCTCCCATATCCGGACTAAGTCCTCCGGTTTATATAGACACCGGGGGGGGGGGGTCTAGGGTTACATAGAGAAGGTTACATAAGATGGAATCTTCATAGTTGTTCGCCAAGCCTGCCTTCCACGCCAAGGAGAGTCCCATCCGGACACGGGTACAGTCTTCGGTCTTCATATCTTCACGGCTCATCAGTCTGACCCATAGATAACAGGCCGGACGCCCGAGGACCCCTTAGTCCAGGACTCCCTCAGTAGCCCCTGAAGCTAGCTTCAATGACAAGGTATCCGGTGCGTAGTGCTGTCTTCGGCATTGCAAGGCGGGTTCCTCCTTCCGAACTCCTGAATAGTCTCCAGATGAATTGATCATGTCCAGACCTGTAACACACACTGCACACAACCACAGAGAGAATATAATAACACACGAGTCCAATCTGCTCACAACTTTAGTAATGTGACGTCACGCCTGTCCGGTCGTAATTTTGAACCGTTTTTCGCCCCACGTTTCGAGACATGGTTGTCATTGGCACGTCTTGTCAAAGCAGAGATCGTGTCCCCTTATCATGGGATTCTCATCAATACGAGCATGGGTAACCCAACCGTGCCATTTACACAGCCCTTGGGAGCAGGAGAATTTTAAGGCGAATGGGGGGGGGCGTTCGATAATCTCCGCCCTTGTAAGGAGATAAGATTCCCCTTTCTTCTCCCATGCTTTCTTCCTGCCTCTCCATTCTCGAGCTCCAATGCCCAAGTTCTCATCTCCCAGTGTCGAGAAAGCATCCAACCATGTCCGGATCCGAAGGTCAAGGAAAATGGATGGCCTCCTCTGTTAACGAGGAGGACATCACCGACCTTCGGGCGGCCAGGTACCTGGCAAAGGAAATCGCCCACCGTCTTCCAGCTCGGGGACAAATCATCCCCATACCGAAGCCCAACGAGAGGGTAGTGTTCATCCCTCATTTCCTCCATGGGCTAGGGTTTCCACTCCACCCCTTCGTCCGTGGGATAATGTTCTACTACGGGATAGACTTCCACGATCTATCCCTAAACTCCTTCCTCAATATCTCGGCGTTCATCATTGCATGCGAGGCCTTCCTCCACATCCACCCCCACTTCGGGTTGTGGCTCAAAACTTTCAACGTGAAGCCCAAGGTGGTGGACGAACATCACGCAGAGTGCGGGGGCGCCATGGTGAGCAAGCTCACCAATGTTTCTTGGCCAAAAGGCACATTCGTGGAATCTGTCAAGGAATGGCAGAAGCTATAGTTCTACATCACCGAACCCCGTGATGCCACCTGGGCCGCGGCTGCCGAAATCAACTCCGGTGCTCCAGTGTGGCTCACCTCCTGGGTCGAGAAGAGCCCAAACTGGTGTTCGGCGGACGAACTGATTGCGCTGCAAACGCGTATCCAAAGTGTGATCAATAAGGACATCAAGCTCGTTGACATAATCCAAGTGATGTTGGTGCGTCGAATCCTTCCTTTCCAGAGCCGAAGCCGTCCTTTATGGGACTTCAACCCAAAGAAACACCATACCCTGGTGAGGCTTTTCGAAACGACTCATGAAGATGCCTGGAAGTTGCTTTTCAAGGGCAACGAGATACCACCGGCCACTAACTCGGACCGGGGTCACGACATAAATCACCTCCCCAACGAGGTATGTTGTTTTCAAAACATCCCTTACTTGCTTGTTTCAAGGATGATATCTAAGCTTTCATTACCATTGTTTTTTTAGCACTGGTTGAAGAAGGAGAAGCAGATCCGGTGTCCGGCTCCCTTGCCCGAGGAGCCAGTCATCCCGCGCTTGGCAAAGATGCTGGAGCCGGCGCCTTATCAGGCACCAGAGAAGAAGGCCACATGAAAGGCCAAGGGGGTCTGGAGCGGCCCCCGTCACAAGGGTACCTCAGACGCGGTGTCCGAAGACAAGGCCCATTCCCCCACCGTCGAAGATGACGCGGATGAGGAGGAGAAGAGCGACTATCCCCCCGATGGGGGGAGGAAGAAGAGGGCGGCCTCCGCAACTCTAGAGTCGGAGGCGCCCAAAAGGGGGAAGGGCTCCCTCGCGGATAAATCTGCATGGGACATCGAGGATAGTCCGGAGAGATGCCCCCGCGCTAAGCCTCGAGCCTCATCGTAAGTGCTAACACCTTATCCACCCATGAAATTTCCCCTCCTCATTGTATTAAGATGATTGGTTATGTTAATGCAGTCTGGCCCACAACAGCCCTCCGCGATCCTCGTCAGGAGGCTCGCTGGATTCCAACGCGATGGCCAGCGACTCCCCGCCAGCCGCACACTCCCCCAAGACCAGGGATGAAGCGGAGGTGTTGTCTCGAAGGACTGTTCCCGACGGTGGAGAGGCTCAGGAGGTTCCTAAAGGAGAAACCCCCATCGACGTACACTAAGGGGAATCAATCCCCTCGGAGACTGTCGGAGAGGGCCGTATACAATTCGGCCCTCAACCGGACTCAATTCCTGAGACCGAGGTGGCTCCGAAATATAGCACACACACTTCTTCGAAAGAAGGGGGATGCCTGTTCCGCCAGTGCGCCTTGTCCAACCAGGGGCACCGGATGATCTGTTGGAAGCGCTGCGAGGCACTTCCATTATGGATGAGAACCGTGTCCTTATGGGTACGGTGATTTAAAGGGTTCAGTCTGCCAAGAGCGGACTAGCCGAGGCCTGCGGCAACCTGCTGACAGGTTTTGAGGTAAGTGACGCCAAAAGGAGAGAATCCCAATGTAGACAGCAGCCCCTGAGACACTGTCCGGTGTTCGGAAAGAAAAAACCGGTAGAGGGTCAATCTCCTATGACAGGAAACTAACTAAATTTTTCTTAAATACAGGCGTCGTTGCTGGCCGCGGCCTCGCATACTGTCGAAGTCTCTGGACTGAAGCAGAAACTGGCGGAGGCCGAGGGGGAGCTGAGCCAAGTGAAGAGGCGGCTCCAGGAGAAACAAGGTAAGCAATGACCTGTTATATATTCGAAAATAAGAAAATGATATGCGATGACCAAAATGCCATGATTTGTACAGAAGCGACGACCGAGGTCGAGGCCCTGAGAAAGGTCCTGGACAAAGCTGAGGGTAAGGATGTCCAACAGCAAGCCGCCCGTAAGAAGCTCAAGGCCCGGGTTGGTGAGGTCTAGTAGGAGCTCCAGGACATAGTGAAGAAGTGTGAAGCTTTGGAGCGCAAGGCGTCGGCTCGAGAGGCCGAACTTAACAAGGCTTGTCACAACGCAGAGGCCGCACGGAATGAGGTTCGGGACGCTCTCGAGGAGATCCAAGAGGCGAAGAAGATCGCAGCGAGTAAGGCATTTAAAATGCAAAAACAAGTATGTGATACGTCTCCGTCGTATCTATAATTTTTGATTGTTCCATGCCAATATTATTCAACTTTCATATACTTTTTGGCAACTTTTTATGTTATTTTTAGGACTAACATATTGATCCAGTGCCCAGTGCCAGTTCCTGTCTGTTGCATGTTTGTGGTTTCACAGAATATCCATATCAAACAGAGTCCAAACGGGATAAAAATGGACGGAGATTATTTTTGAAAAATATGGAAAATTTGGAAGGAAAATCGACGCGAACCAGTGCCCGAGGTGGTCATGAGGCAGGGGGCGCCCCCCCCCTTAGGGCGCGCCCCTACCCTTGTGAGCCCACCGTAAAGCGGTTGACGCTCTTCTTTTGCCGCAAGAAAGCTAATATTCGGAAAAAAATCACGGCGAATGTTTCAGGCCAATCGGAGTTACGGATCTCCATATATATACGAAACGGTGAAACAGAGCCAGAACAGAACGCAGAACCAGAGAGAAACAGAGAGATAGATCCAATCTCGGAGGGGCTCTCGCCCCTCCCATGCCATGGAGGCCAAGGAGCAGAGGGGAAACCCTTCTCCCCTCTAGGGAGGAGGTCAAGGAAGAAGAGGAAGAAGGGGGCCCCTCTCCCCCTCTCCTCCGGTGGCGCCGGAACGCCGTCGTGGCCATCATCATCATCACCGCGATCTTCACCAACACCTCCGCCATCTCCACCAACATCTCCATCACCTTCCCCCCTCTATCTACAGCGGTCCACTCTCCCGCAACCCGCTGTACCCTCTACTTGTACATGGTGCTTTATGCTTCATATTATTATCCAATGATATGTTGCCATCCTATGATGTCTGAGTAGATTTTCGTTGTCCTATCGGTGGTTGATGAATTGCTATGATTGATTTAATTTGCTTGTGGTTATGTTGCTGTCCTTTGGTGCCCATCATATGAGCGCGCGCGTGGATCACACCATAGGGTTAGTTGTATGTTGATAGGACTATGTATTGTAGGGCAAGAGTGACGGAAGCTTCAACCTAGCATAGAAATTGATGCATACGGGATTGAAGGGGGACCAATATATCTTAATGCTATGGTTGGGTTTTACCTTAATGAACGTTAGTAGTTGCGGATGCTTGCTAATAGTTCCAATCATAAGTGCATAGAATTCCAAGTAAGGGATAACATGCTAGCAGTGGCCTCTCCCACATAAAACTTGCTATCGGTCTAGTAAAGTAGTCAATTGCTTAAGGGACAATTTCACAACTCCTACCACCACTTCTCCACACTCTCTATATTTACTTTAGTTGCTTCTTTAACTTAGCAACCCCTAGCTTTTATTTTCTCGCTCTTTATTTTCTTGCAAGCCTACCCAAAAACACCTACAAAGTACTTCTAGTTTCGTACTTGTTCTAGGTAAAGCTAACATCAAGCGTGCGTAGAGTTGTATCGGTGGTCTATAGAACTTTAGGGAATATTTGTTCTACCTTTAGATCCTCGTTGGGTTTGACACTCTTACTTATCGAAAACTGTTGCGATCCCCTATACTTGTGGGTTATCAGTATGCGGAGAGGAAATACCTTTTACTAACCCGGATTCGGAGTTGCCCGGGGGCTTTTGTGGGTCCGCCGCGCAGTATATCTGATGCTGCGGAATTCTTCCGAGCCAGGGAAGGGGATTCTCCGGAGAAGCTGTTCTGGTCGCAGTATGATGTGCCGGAGCATCCGGTGGCCTTTGCCGATCAACTGAAACAGTTGGTCGACCTACACCGGATGGTCAAACTGGCCATGGCAGATTTAATAATCCGACTATGGCTAGCTGAAGCTATACCTAGTAGTTATTTTGGCCTTGTGAATCGAGTGGAGGAGGCTTGTCCGCGGCTAGACATCGTCAAGCGATCAGTCTGTATCAAGGGTGCCTGCATGGCCTTTACTCGTTGCAAGATGTGGTGGGCGAACATGGCCGCCGGAGGGCAAGGAGCACCGCACACCCGAGCGATATTTTGCGGATGTCCTAGAGGGATCTCGACTTGTAGCAACGCAGTGCGGGAAGGACATTATTCTCGAATGAACACCTTCATATTTTGCCTTGTACGATGAAAACAAATCCGCTTTGTAATATAATTTATTATGTTTTGATTGTATCCTCCTGTGTGGCCGTGTTGTATGAAATCTGAGGGTTGGCCAGTCGTCGGCTTCTGCCCTCACGTAGGTAGTACGGAGGTGTTCGGGATGGTATCTAAACAATCTTGATCCAATTATATGGTCCTTCAAGGACTTGTTTAGCGCAACGAACCAGGCAACCAGACTATATGGCTTGAACGCCCTCACTTAGCCATATGAGTTTTATAACAAAACATGGGCGCAGCCCCTGGTATACGAACCAGAGTACTGTCAGCGTCTGATCAGGAAGTACTGATCCTTCACGTAATACGGAAAAATCTCCAACGATTTGAGACCTCCAAACAGCTAACTGGCTCTCGCCGCATCATGACTGTCAGTTTTCGTCTTTCTCTACTGAGTTGCTCATCCGGTTTAGACAAGGGCACAATCGCATTAGTTCTTCCTTTACTACCCTAGCCGGTGTAGCGGAATGTAGGGTAGCAAGCACAGGAGCCGGGCAACCCAACTATTGACCAAAGACATGATTCAGAGCCAATGCATATAATGCTAAATTCGGGGTGCCGAACTATACTTATAAGAAGTGTTCGGACTTTTGTTGCCGTAATGTGGGGTGCTATAAAGCCGCTGGCAAACATCAAAACGTATCAAAGTGTACGGGTGCTACCTGATGGGTTTATCCACAGGGAAACTGAAAAAAGGAAAAGAGAGAAAGAAAACATAAAAGATTTGAAGGTAAAAAGCTGGGGTCCTACAGCTCCAGCTACAAACTGTTTTCATTCTAATGTAATTAGTACGTCAAGGCGCATTGATACAACTAGTGCAATAGGAAACAGGCTATTTAACATGCCAAAACCAGGGGAGAGCTGCATGTGGGTCCTGGAAAACAGATAGAGTTATCGTTAACGGAATCACCTAAAAAGTCCCCATATGTCCGCGCTCCTCGCCATCTTGGTGTATTTATCCTTCAAGAGGACCGATAACCAGACCACCCGATGGGGCCTGTAGGATTAAAACCTGAAAGAAAAAAAGAAAAAGTGAAAGTATGTGTGTATCCAATGTCGGTTGAACCGTGCCCTGGATCACAAGCTAGCTATGCCTCTGTCGATGCCCATGGAGTTTTGAGTGCGTAGTTACTTATGCGCGGCACGCATGCCACTGCTTGATCGTGATTGCTAGTCGAGCTCCTGACGAGCCGATCTCTCCTACTGCAGAGTAGTTCAGACCCTCTTAAGGGTTTCCGAGGGCTCGGCAGCCGAATGAGGGTTCTGCTTGAGAAGGCCGCTTTGTACTTCTGCTGCTAGGGCAGCTGTGTGCTCTTCTGTATGGAGAGAGCGTTCCGTATTGCCATTGACTGTTATGACACCGCGTGGGACGGGCATCTTAAGCTTGAGATAAGCATAGTGTGGTACTGCGTTGAATCTAGCAAACGCAGTTCGTCCGAGCAGTGCATGATAGCCGCTGCGGAATGGGACGATATCGAAGACTAACTCCTCACTTGGGAAGTTGTCCGGAGATCCGAAGACAACCTCTAGTGTGATTGAGCCCGTACAACGGGCCTCTACGCCTGGAATGAGTCCTTTAAAGGTGGTCTTTGTAGGCTTGATCCTTGACGGGTTAATGCCCATTTTTCGCACTGTATCCTGATAGAGTAGATTGAGGCTGCTACCGCCGTCCATAAGGACACGAGTCAGGTGGAACCCATCAATTATTGGGTCTAAGACTAGTGTGGCTGAGCCTCCATGACGGATACTGGTCGAGTGATCCCGGCAATCAAAAGTGATCGGGCATGACGACCATGGGTTGAATTTTGGGGCGACTGGGTCTATCGCGTAGACGTCCCCGAGCGCACGCTTGCGCTCCCTCTTGGGGATGTGGGTAGCATATATCATGTTCACAGTTTTGACTTGAGGGGGAAACTTCTTTTGTCCCCCTGTGTTCGGTTGCCATGGCTCTTCGTTGTCGTCCTCGCTTTGCGATCCCTTTTCCCTGTTCTCGGTGTTTAATTTGCCGGCCTGTTTGAAAACCCAACACTCTCTATTTGTATGATTAGGAGGCTTGTCGGGGGTACCGTGAATCTGGCAAGGACGGTCAAGTATGCGGTCCAAGCTGGATGGGCCCGAATTGTTCTTTTCGAACAGCTTCTTCTGCTGACCGGACTTAGAGCCACTAAATCTGACGTTGACCGCTGTATCCTCAGTGTTGTAATTATTGTTTCGGCGCTTGTATCTATTGCGTCGGGACTTGTCTTTGTTGCTTTTAACTTCAGGAGTGCCGGCGTTTCTTGTATTGTTTTTGCTACGGGCCAACCAACTGTTCTCGCTCGCACAAAAGTGGGTCATGAGTGCCGTGAGGGCTACCATGGATTTTGACTTTTCTTTGCCGAGGTGGCGAGCGAGCCATTCGTCGCGGATGCTATGCTTAAAAGCTGCTAGAGCTTCGGCGTCCGGATAGTCAACAATTTGGTTCTTTTTAGTTAAGAACCTTGTCCAGAAGTTCCTGGCGGACTCTCCGGGCTGTTGAACTATATGGCTAAAGTCATCAGCGTCCGGAGGTCGAACATATGTACCTTGGAAGTTATCGAGGAAAGCCTCTTCCAAGTCCTCCCAGCTGCCAATGGAATTTTCAGGCAGATTGTTTAGCCAATGCCGAGCTGGCCCTTTGAGTTTTAGAGGGAGGTATTTTCTGGCTTGGAGGTCATCTCCGCGATCCATATGGATGTGGAGAATGAAGTATTCGATCCAGACCGCGGGGTCCATGGTTCCATCGTATGATTCAATGTTCACGGGCTTGAATCCTTCGGGGAATTCGTGATCCAGGACCTTATCAGTGAAGCAATGAGGGTGTGTGGGGCCTCTATATCAGGCCGTATTGTGACATAGCTCTGATAGAGTCCGTCTGCGGTGTTTGGCCCCCGCATGACTGGGCTTGTCACGTCCGAATAGGTGGCCGTGGTCACGTGTCGAGGCGCGTCCTCGCGATCCGTAGATTGATCTTGTATGTCCTGCTTTATTGTTCAGGTTCTGCCTGAGGTCATATGTATGGCCGTGGGTTAATTTGCCTCTGCCTGAGCAATGACAAGGGGCGGGCTGGCGTTCGGCATGAGTTGCCATTTTGTCTCGACCACATGGTGGTCGGTCGGCCCTATTGTGCGATGGTGGTATGTACTCTGGTGCCTCCTCGTCTAACTGAGGTAGCAACTTGCGCTTTGGGTAGCTTTTGGTTGGGCGCTTGAGGCCGTATTCTTTGGCTACTAGGACATCAGTCCATTTATCATTGAGCAGATCTTGGTCAGCTTGAAGCTGCTGTTGCTTCTTTTTCAGGCTCCTTGCCATGGCTATTAGCTGGTGCTTGAAGCGCTCCTGCTTAAGAGGTTCCTCGGGCACAATGAAGTCTTCGGTGCCGAGGCTCACCTCATCTTCAGAGAGCGCAAGGTAATTATCATCCTCTGAATCTTTGTGCGTGGCCTGTTTAACAATGCTAACCTGCTCATCTTCCCGTTCATCTTGTTTGTTTGCTTTATCGACGGGGCCTTCGTTGTCTTTGGCACCTTCCGGAGTGTCATCTTCTCCTGTGCCGGTGTTGCTATCTTTACTGCGGCTCGACTTAGAGTGGCGCCATTGACACCGGTGCTTGGACTGTATTTCGGAAAATTTATCCTCAACTGGGTCTTCCTTATCGTTCCCGCTGTTCTCCTTTGGTGCATCCACCATGTATACGTCGTACGAGGAAGTGGCCATCCAGCGTCCGGTGAACGACGAGTTCTGGGCCTCCTCTTTGCCGGCATCGTCGTCCATACCATCGATGTCCTCATAGTAGTAATCAAGTTCGTAGGTCAAATCCTCGATTGTGGCTATAAAGTGGGTGGCGGGTGGGAAGTAAAATTCTCCATCGTCGGCCCCTAGTTCGAACCGGATAAAGTTTGGCTGAGAGTCCTCTGCCAAGGACAGGTTTTTTAATGAGTTTAGCACATCGCCCAAAGGCGAGTGCTGGAAGATGTCTACGACGTTGAATTTAAAGATCGATAAACGATCAAGATCGGCGTTCGCGGGCTCGTGCGGTCCGGAACCTACGGCCGGAGACGAGTCCGGCGTTCCGGTGGCATAGGCATTGTGTGAGACTAGGTCCATGTGCGGCTCCAACGCCGTGGAATCTGTGGCCTCCGTGGTGGGGTTAATCCTCCCGTCTTTGGATGGCGTGGCCTCCTCCGGCTCTAGGGCTAGAGCAGTTACAGGACCGATCTCTTGGATGCAGTCCGATGACAGATTTAGGTCATGATCATCGGGGTGACCGGGGGCGGCTACTGCGGTATCGAATCCGGCGAAGATTATGTTTCCACAGATGTCCGCGATGTAGTTCGAGCTCCCAAATCTGACCTGATGGCCAGGGGTGTAGCTTTGGATTTGCTCCAGATGGCCAAACGAGTTGGCACGCAGTGTGAAGCCACCGAACACGAAGATCTGCCCGGGGAGGAAAGTTTCTCCGCAAACAGCGTCATTATTGACGATTGAAGGGACCATCAAACCTTTCAGCGGCAGCACAGAGGAACTCTCAATGAAAGCATCAATGTCAGTGTCAAAACCGGCGGATCTCAGCTAGGGGGTCCCGAACTGTGCATCTAAGGTTGATGGTAACAGGAGACAGTGGACACGATGTTTACCCAGGTTCGGGCCCTCTCTATGGAGGTAATACCCTACTTCCTGCTTGATTGATCTTGATGAATATGAATATTACAAGAGTTGATCTACCATGAGATCGTAATGGCTAAACCCTAGAAGTCTAGCCTGTATGACTACGGTATTGAGTCTCCCCTATCCGGACTAAGTCCTCCGGTTTATATAGACACCGGGGGAATCTAGGGTTACATAGAGTCGGTTACATAGTATGGAATCTTCATAGTTGTTCGCCAAGCCTGCCTTCCACGCCAAGGAGAGTACCATCCGGACACGGGTACAATGTTCGGTCTTCATATCTTCACGGCCCATCAGTCCGGCCCATAGATAACAGGCCGGACGCCCGAGGACCCCTTAGTCCAGGAATCCCTCACTCCTCCCCTCCTTTATATACGGCGGAGGGGGAACCCCATAGACACACAAGTTATCTTTAGCCATGTGCAGTGCCCCCTCCACAATTTTACACCTCGGTCATATTGTCGTAGTGCTTAAGCGAAGCCCTACGTCGGTAACTTCATCATCACCGTCACCACGCCGTCATGCTGATGAAACTCTCCCTAGGTCTCAACTGGATCAAGAGTTCGGGGGATGTCACCGAGCTGAATGTGTGCAGATTGCGGAGGTGCCGTGTGTTCAGTACTTGATCGGTTGGATCGCGAAGACGTTCGACTACATCAACCGCATTACTAAACTGGATGGTGGGTGGCCCCCATCTGGTAGTGTCTTCGCTCAGTATTTTTTATATATTCTGAAAATAACTCCCATGGAGGTTCAGGGCTTTTGGAGATGTGCATAATAGGTCTCTATTTGCTCCTTTTCCAGCCCAGAATTCCAGCTACCGGCATTCCCCCTCTTCATGTAAACCTTGTAAAATAAGAGAGAATATGCATCAGGATTGTGACATAATGTGTAATAACAGCCCATAATGCGATAATTATCGATATAACAACATGATGCAAAATGGACATATCAACTCCCCCAAGCTTAGACCTAGCTTGTCCTCAAGCGAAAGCCGAAATCAAAAAATATGTCCACATCTTTAGAGATAGAGGTGTCGACAAAATAAAATACGGACATGAGGGCATCATGATCATTATATATATATATATTGTTATATGATCTCTTATGCTAAAGTAACAATTCAATCACAATTTCAAGTATGAATCATAAGCTTCATTGAAAACTAACAAACTACAATCTCAGTCATTGAAGCAATTGCAATTTATCATAACATCGGAAAGAGTCAATAAGAGCTTTTCAACATGTCCACATACTCAAATATCATTTAGTCTTCCACAATTGCTAACACTCATGCGATATGTATGGTTATGAAGTTTTAGCCGGACACAGAGAAAGATAGGGGCTTATAGTTTGCCTCCCAACTTTTTACCTCAAGGGTAATGTCAACAATAATAGTTCATGAAAACTCACATCCAATTAGCTATATGTATCTGGTTATTTCCAACACATTGTGCTTGCCAAAGGATAAAATGTAAAAAGGAAAGGTGAAGATCACCATGACTCTTATATAAGGTAGAAGATAAAAGTAAAAGATAGGCCCTTCGCAGAGGGAAGCAGAGGTTATCATGCGCTTTTATGGTTGGATGCACAAAATCTTAATGCAAAAGAACGTCACTTTATATTGCCACTTGTGATATGGACCTTTATTATGCAGTCCGTCCCTTTTATTTCTTATATATATAACAAGAATGCAATAATAGTCATAATGTCATGCATTGTTTATTAAAAAAATTGCGTTAAAGCAGAGTGATACAGATAGTGCGATAAGCAAAGAGTAGGACTATGTCCCTTCCAAGGGCAAGCTGAGGAATGATGTTAAATTGAATATTTCACTCGTTACTGTAATCAACCTGGGAATTCCCTGGTATAATGTAGCTGTCTGCCTCCTTGGTTGCTGCATCATGTGTTCGGCAATAGAGCTGTCGGACAGTGTTTCCAGAGATTGCGGTCCTGAAAGAAAAACAAAAAAATAACCAAACGAGAAGCCCCTAGTGCGGTTTAGGCCGCGTCTTGGGGCGTGCCACAGTTGTGCCCCCTCCCCACCTGTGCCCATGGTATTTTTAATGCGTAATTATGTACGCGTGGCACGAGTTTCGCCGCTAGGCTAGGATTGGGGTGGCCGCCGTATTCCTACGCGAGCTTAGATCGCGCCAGGCAGTCTATTTTCCAATTGCCCCGAGTGCGCTTGAAGGTGTCCGGGCTGTGAAGCACCGAACTAGTTGATTCCCTTGAGAGGCTGCTTTGCGTTTCTGCTGCGAGGGCTGCGGTGTGCTCCTCTGTTCGGAGAGAGCGCTCTGTGTTTCCATTGACTTTAATAACTCCGCGAGGTCCTGGCATCTTGAGCTTGAGGTATGCATAATGCGGTACTGGATTGAATCTAGCAAATGCGGTTCGCCCGAGCAGCGCGTGATAACCACTGCGGAACGGGACTATATCGAGGATTAACTCTTCGCTTCGGAAGTCATCCAGGGATCCGAAGACCACTTCCAGTGTAATTGAGCCTGTGCAATGGGCCTCTACACCTGGAATGACGCCCTTAAAGGTCGTTTTTGTGGGTTTGATCCTTGAGGGGTCTATACCCATTTTGCGCACTGTGTCCTGATAAAGCAGGTTCAGGCTGCCGCCGCCATCCATAAGGACTCGAGTGAGGCGAAATCCGTCGATGATTGGGATTAGGACCAGTGCGGCGAATCCGCCATGACGGATACTAGTGGGGTGGTCCCTGCGATCGAAGGTGATCGGACAGGAGGACCAAGGGTTGAACTTTGGGGCGACTGGCTCCAACGCATATATGTCCCTGAGCGCACGCTTCCGCTCCCTCTTGGGGATGTGGGTTGCGTATATCATGTTCACCGTCCGCACTTGTGGGGGAAACCTCTTCTATCCTCCAGTGTGCGGCTGCCGGGGCTCCTCCTCGTCATCGCTATGCGGCCCCTTGTCCTTGTTTTTGGCAATTAACTTGTCGGCCTGCTTGAACACCCAACAATCCCTGTTGGTGTGATTGGCTGGCTTGTCTGGGGTGCCGTGTATTTGACACGAGCGATCGAGTACACGGTCCAAGCTGGACGGACCCGGCGTACTTTGTTTGAATGGCTTTTTCCGCTGACCGGGTTTAGAGCCTTTGAATCCGGCATTGACTGCCGTATCCTCAGTATTTTCGCTGTTAATGCGGCGCTTATGCTTGTTGCGACGCGACCTGCTATTGCCATCCTTGGTATCTGAGGTACCATGGTGCTTTGATATGTTATTACTGCAAGCCAGCCAGCCAACTGTCTTCTCCCGCACAAAAGCGGGTCATGAGCGTCGTGAGAGCTGCCATAGATTTCGGCTTTTCCTGACCAAGGTGCTGGGCTAGCCAATCGTCTCGGATGTTGCGCTTGAAAGCCGCTAAGGCCTCTGCATCCGGACAGTCGACGATTTGGTTTTTCTTTGTAAGGAACCGAGTCCAAAATTGCCTGGCCGACTCTTCTGGCTGCTGAATTATGTGGCTCAAATCATCGGCGTTTGGTGGTCGCACATAAGTTCCCTGAAAGTTGTCGAGGAATGCGGCTTCCAGATCTTCCCAACAGCTAATGGAGTCCGCTAGAAAGCTGTTAAGCCAATGCCGCGCTGGTCCTTTGAGCTTTAGTGGGAGGTATTTGATGGCGTGTAAGTCATCGCCGCGGGCCATGTGGATGTGGAGGAGGAAGTCCTCAATCCATACTGCGGGATCTGTTGTGCCGTCGTATGATTCAATATTTACAGGTTTGAAACCTTCTGGGAATTGATGTTCCATTACTTTGTCCGTGAAGCATAAGGGGTGTGCGGCGCCTCTGTATTGGGCTATATCGCGATGCAGCTCGAATGGGTCTTGCCCGCTGTGTTCGGCCCGACCGGATTTGCTTTTACCGTATCCGGCGTGACGTTTGTCATCTCGCAGAGTGGTGCGCCCTCGTGATCCGTAGATCGATCTTGAATGCTTTGCCTTGTCCTCCAATATGTCTCGCAGGTCTGGCGTATCTCCCCATGCCTTTTTATTTGAATGGCGTTGGGGTGGAGGCTGAGCTTTTGGCTGGAATGCCTCTCTATCGCGGCCACGAGGTGGCCGATCAGCCGTATCATACGCTTCTTCCTCTAGTCGGGGTAGTAACCTGCGCCTTGGGTAACTCTTGGAGGGGCGCTCGAGTTTATATTCCTCGGCCGCGAGGACTTCAGTCCATTTGTCAGCTAGCAGATCTTGATCAGCTTGAAGCTGCTGCTGCTTTTTCTTTAGGATATTTGCCGTGGCCATAAGCCGGCGCTTGAAGCGCTCTTGTTCGACGGGATCCTCTGGTATGGCGAATTCATCGTCGCCGAGGCTTGCCTCATCTTTGGAGGGGGGCATGTGATTGTCATCCTCCTCCTCTCCGTCTGCCACTCTCTCAGGAGAGCTGGCTCCTCTATCCTCCTGCACTAAATCTTGCTGGAGGGGTTTGTTGTTTTCTTTGGCACTATCCGGAGTGTTATTATCTCTTGTGCCGGTATCACCACATTTGCTTTGGCGGGACATAGAGCGGCGCCGCTGACGTCGGCGTTTGGGTTGCTTCTTGGAGGGGTCATCCTCTGCTATCCCGTCGCCATTGCCTTCTTTGGGTGTATCCACCATGTATATGTCATATGACGAGGTGGCTTTCCAGTTCCCTATAGGTACTGGTTCATGTTCATCTCCTACATCGTCGTCCATACCGTCGATGTCTTCGGAGTCGAAGTCGAGCATGTCGGTTAAATCATCGACAGTGGCTACGAAGTGGGTGGTGGGTGGGCGTCGAATTTCTTCATCGTCCGCATCCCAATCCTGTTGGCCATAATCCGGCCAGGGCTCTCTTGACAAAGAGAGAGACATTAGTGAATTCAGAATGTCGCCGAAGGGCGAGTGCTGAAAGATATCCGCGGCGGTGAATTCCATGATCGGCGCCCAATCTGATTCGATTGGCAGGGGCGCGGATGGTTCGGAGTCCGGAAAAGAGTCCGGCACCTCGGAGTCACGGGCTGCGTAGAGGGTTATGCTGGTGTTCAGCTCGATCGCCATTGAGACTCCAGCCCCTGAGGCGGTGTCTAACCACCTGTCCTCGACTGGCGCAGTTGGCTCCGAGCTAAGGGTCGGAGCTGATGCGGGCGCAGCCTCTTGGGTACTGTTCGGTGGCAGAGCTAGGTCATACCCATCGCGACAGTGCGACGCGCCCGGCTGTGGCTCGAATCCGTAGAAGATCAAGTCTCCGCGGATGTCGGTCGTGTAGTTCAAACTTCCAAATCTGACCTGATGGCCAGGGGCGTATCTTTCAATCTGCTCCAGATGGCCAAGCGAATTAGCCCATAGTGCAAAGCCGCCGAATACGATGATCTGTCCGGGGAGAAAAGTCTCACCCTGGACTGCATCGCTATCGATGATAGTAGGAGCCATCAAGCCTAACGGCGACGACACAGCAGAACTCTCAATGAAAGCACCAATGTCGGTGTCAAAACCGGCGGATCTCGGGTAGGGGGTCCCGAACTGTGCGTCTAGGCCGGATGGTAACATGAGGCAGGGGACACGATGTTTTACCCAGGTTCGGGCCCTCTTGATGGAGGTAAAACCCTACGTCTTGCTTGATTGATATTGATGATATGGGTAGTACAAGAGTAGATCTACCACGAGATCAGAGAGGCTAAACCCTAGAAGCTAGCCTATGGTATGATTGTATGTTATGGTTGTTGTCCTACGGACTAAAACCCTTCGGTTTATATAGACACCGTAGAGGGTTAGGGTTACACAAGGTCAGTTACAAAGGAGGAGATATCCATATCCGTATTTCCCAGCTTGCCTTCCATGCCAAGTAGAGTCCCATCCGGACACAAGATGAAGTCTTCAATCTTGTATCTTCATAGTCTAACAGTCCGACCAATGGAGATAGTCCGGCTGTCCGGAGACCCCCTAATCCAGGACTCCCTCAATGACCTTCTCGAAGAACTTGTACTTGGGGGCACTTGAAGACGCCATGGCGATCTAGATCTGTCAGAAAAACAGCTTGAAACAAAGATAGGAGATATTTGCGTGATACGGTGGTCAAAACCTTCGGGAGATTATATAATGAATTTTTACCGACCAAAAGAAGTATCGTGCAAGAAAACGGAGTCCAGAGGGCACACGAGGTGCCCATGAGCCAGGGGGTCCCTAGGGGGTAGGGCACGCCCTCCACCCTCGTGGAAGCCTCGTGTCCTTTCCGGACTGCTTCTTATTTTCCTATTTTCTTAAATATTCCAAAACGGAGAAAAAAATGCCAATAGAATTGTTTTGGAGTCGGTTTACTTACTGTACCACGTACCTATTCCTTTTCGGAGTCTGAAATGTTTCGGAAAGTGTCCCTTATGTATTCCTCCGGGGTTACAGTTTCAATAACATTAGTTTCAACATTTATGGGATTACCTGAGATATAATGTTTGATTCTTTGGTCGTTCACCACTCTCGGATTTGTGCCTTCGAAGTTGTTGATCTTTATGGCACCGGAACGATAGACCTCCTCGATGACGTAAGGACCTTCCCATTTAGAGAGGAGTTTTCCTGCAAAAAAATCTCAAACGAGAGTTGTATAGCAATACATAATCACCTACATTAAACTCACGCTTTTGTATCCTTTTATCATGCCATCTTTTAACTTTTTCTTTAAATAGCTTGGCATTTTCATAGGCCTGGGTTCTCCATTCATCAAGTGAGCTAATGTCAAAAAGCCTCTTCTCACCGGCAAGTTTGAAATCATAATTGAGCTCTTTAATGGCCCAATATGCCCTATGTTCTAGTTCCAGAGGTAAGTGACATGCTTTACCATAAACCATTTTATACGGAGACATACCCATAGGATTTTTGTATGAAGTTCTATAAGCCCATAATGCATCCTCAAGTTTCTTGGACCAATTCTTTCTAGATCTGTTAACAGTTTTTTGCAAAATTAATTTAAGCTCTCTGTAACTTAATTCTACTTGGCCACTAGACTGTGGGTGATTAGGAGATGCAATTATATGATTAACATCATACTTAGCAAGCATTGTACGAAAGGCGCCATGAATAAAATGTGAATCACCATCAGTCATTAAGTATCTAGGGACTCCAAACCTTGAAAAAATAAGTTCTTTAAGCATCTTAATAGAGGTGTTATGATTAGCACTACTAGTTGGAATAGCTTCTACCCACTTGGTAACATAATCAACAACAACTAAAATATGTGTGTATCCATTAGAGGAAGGAAACGGTCCCATATAATCAAAGCCCCAAACATCAAATGGTTCAATAACAAGTGAATAATTCATAGGCATTTCCTGACATCTACTAATATTTCCAATTCTTTGACATTCATCACAGGACAAAACAAACTTACGGGCATCCTTGAAGAGAGTAGGCCAATAAAAACCGGATTGCAATACCGTGTGTGCAATCTATCTCTAGCATGGTGTCCTCCGTAAGCCTCAAAGTGACACTTACGTAGGATATGTTCCTGTTCATGCTCAGGTACACAACGTCTAATAACACCATCTACTCCTTCTTTGTAAATATGTGGGTCATCCCCGAAGTAATGTCTTAAATCATAGAAGAACTTTTTTCTTTTGCTGGTATGTGAAACTAGGTGGTATAAATTTAGCAACAATGTAATTAGCATAATCAGCATACCATGGAGAAGTACAAGAAGCATTTATGACAGCTAGTTGTTCATCAGGAAAGCTATCATCAATAGGTAGTGGGTCATCAAGAATATTCTCTAACCTAGACAAGTTGTTTGCAATGGGGTTCTCAGCTCCCTTTCTATCAATAATATGCAAATCAAATTCTTGTAGCAAGAGGACCCATCTAACAAGAAAATCAGCAGGATATTTAACTTTCCCACACAAGACTTCAACATCTCTAACAATCCCAATTGGTGAAATAGTATCTCTATTGGCAAGCTTAATTGTAACATCTATCTCTTCTATCTCAGCAGGTGCAATATCATGCATAATTTCTTTGTATAGGGAATGAGGTATTGCACTTGCACTAGCACCCATATCACATAAACCATGATAGCAATGATCTCCTATTCTAACAGAAATAACAGGCATGCCTACAACAGGTCTATGTTTATTTTTAGTATCGGGTCTAGCAATTCTAGCAGATTCATTGCAGAAGTAAATAACATGCCCATCAATATTATTGGCCAAGAGATCCTTAACCATAGCAACACTAGATTTAACTTTAATTTGCTTAGGGGGTTTGGGTGTCTTAATATTGCTTTTGTTAACCACAGTTGAAGCTTTAGCATGATCCTTATTCTAATAGGGAAAGGTGGTTTCTCAATATAAGCAGTAGTAACAACATGATCATTATAAGTGATAGTCTTTTCTTCAACTTTAATAGGTGCAACTACTTTTACTTCAATGGGAGGATTATGTTTAAACCACTTCTCCTTAGGGAGATCAACATGAGTAGCAAAGGATTCATAGAAACAAGTTACTATCTCAGAGTCAAGTCCATATTTAGTGCTAAATTCACGAAAAGCATCGATATCCATAAAAGATTTAACATAATCAAACTTAGGTGTTCTGCCCGACTCCTTACCTTCGTCGAGGTCCCAATCTTCAGAGTTGCTTTTAATTCTCTCCAATAAATCCCATTTGAATTCAATAATCTTCATCATAAAAGAACCAGTATAAGAAGTATCAAGCATGGAGCGATTACTAAGAGAAAGCCGAGCATAAAAAAATTGAATAATCATTTCTCTTGAGAGCTCATGATTGGGCATGAATATAACATTGACTTAAGCCTCCCCCAAGCTTGAGCGATGCTTTCTACTTCGCGAGGCCAAAAATTATATATATAATTGCGATCACGATGAACAAGATGCATTGGATAAAACTTCTGATGAAATTCCAATTTCAATCGTTTGTTGTTCCATGATCCCATATCATCACATATCCTAAACCATGTCAATGCCTCTCCCTTCAAAGATAAAGGGAATACCTTCTTATTGATAACATCCTCGGGCATACCTGCAAGCTTAAATAATCCACAAACTTCATCCACGTAGATTAGGTGCAAATCGGGATGTAATGTTCCATCACCTGTGAAAGGATTAGCTAGATGTTTCTCTATCATACCCGAAGGGATTTCAATATAAAAAATTTCAGTAGGTTCAGTACGTTGAGGAGCAACTCTTTGCTCTACTGTTCGGGGTGAAGATACCCCGAACTAGCCCCTCAAAGGATTATGTTCCATAGTAACAAGCGACAGTAAATTTCAGCACACTATATAAAATTTTCCTTACCAAATTCCACCTACCAAAGGCGCTTCACTCCATGGCAACGGCGCCAGAAAAGAGTCTTGATGACCCACAAGTGTAGGGGATCTAGCATAGCCTTTTCGATAAGTAAGAGTGTCGAACCCTACGAGGAGCAGAAGGAAATGATAATCGGTTTCCAGCAAGGTATTCTCTGCAAGCACTGAAATTATCGGTAACAGATAGTTTTGTGATAAGATAAATTGTAACGAGCAACAAGTAATGAAAGTAAATAAGGTGCAGCAAGATGGCCCAATCCTTTTGTAGCAAAGGACAAGCCTGGACAAACTCTTATATGAAGGAAAGCGCTCCCGAGGACACATGGGAATTATCATCAAGCTAGTTTTCATCACGGTCATATGATTCGCGTTCGGTACTTTGAAATTTGATATGTGGGTGGACCGGTGCTTGGGTACTGTCCTTACTTGGACAAGCATCCCACTTATGATTAACCCCTATTGTAAGCATCTGCAACTACAACAAAAGTATTAAGGTAAACCTAACCATAGCATGAAACATATGGATCCAAATCAGCCCCTTACGAGGCAATGCATAAACTAGGGTTTAAGCTTCTGTCACTCTAGCAACCCATCATCTACTTATTACTTCCCAATGCCCTCCTCTAGGCCCAAACAATGGTGAAGTGTCATGTAGTCAATGTTCACATGACACCACTAGAGGAAAGACAACATACATCTCATCAAAATATCGAACGAATACCAAATTCACATGACTACTTATAGCAAGACTTCCACCATATCCTAAGGAACAAACATAACTACTCACAAAGCATATTCATGTTCATAATCAGAGGGGTATTAATATGCATAATGGATCTGAACATATGATCTTCCACCAAGTAAACCAACTAGCATCAACTACAAGGAGTAATCAACACTACTAGCAACCCACAGGTACCAATCTGAGGTTTGGATACAAAGATTAGATACAAGAGATGAACTAGGGTTTGAGTTGAGATGGTGCTGGTGAAGATGTTGATGGAGATTGACCCCCTCCCGATGAGAGGATCGTTGGTGATGACGATGGTGATTATTTCCCTCTCCCAGAGGGAAGTTTCCCCGACAGAACAGCTCCGCCGAAGCCCTAGATTGGTTCCGCCAAGGTTCCGCCTCGTGGCGGCGAGGTTTCATCCCGTGAGATTGCTTATGATTTTTCCCTCGACGAAAGAATCCATATAGCCAAAGATGGGCATCAGAGGGCCACCAGAAGCCCACGAGGCAGGGCGCGCGCCTAGGGGGGTAGGACACGCGCCCCACCCTCGTGGATGGTGGGTGGCCCCCCTCTGGTACTTTCTTCGCTCAATATTTTTTATATATTCTAAAATAACTCCCGTGGAGTTTCAGGGCTTTTGGAGATGTGCATAATAGGTCTCTAATATTTGCTCCTTTTCTAGCCCAGAATTCCAGCTGCCGTCATTCCCCCTCTTCCTGTAAACCTTGTAAAATAAGAGAGAATAGACATAAGTATTGTGACATGATGTGTAATAACATCCCATAATGCGATAATTATCGATATAAAAATATGATGCAAAATGGACGTATCAGGATGCCATCAAGTCTGGGGCTGCTCCATCAAAGCCCAAGACTACCCCCAAAGCTACCGCTCCAGCCACCAAGTCTACACCCAAGAGATCCACCAGGAATATACTAACTGCTGAGAAGAACAAGGCCACAGTGCCTAAAATAGAAGAAGAAGAAGATGAAGCCCAAGTGCTCAGATAATTGAAGCCCAAGATCCCTGGTCATGATGATAATCACCCAGTGGCTGAAATCATGAAGGAGAGAAAGGGCGCAGGTCTCAGGTTGTGGAGACAATCAGACCCTTATGCTGTGAGGAGGAGGACTGCTGTGGACTACAGATTCCACACTAAGGAACAACATGACTTCTATGAGACTGTGCTCCTAGATGCGAAGCCCATCGTGTGTGACATGAAGTGGGTTGATTGGAAGTACATCGACAACAATGAAGACCACTTCCCTGGAGTACTTGAAAGCTTTAGACTTAATGAAGTAGACACCTTTGTGGGTCAGAAGTTGACCAAGTGGAATGATCAGCTCATTATGCAGTTCTATTCAACAACTCCTACCCTGATGGAAGGATTGTATGGATGACTGAAGGAAAAAGATATCAGTCTACTGTTGCTGAGTGGGCCAAGATTATCAATGCCCCTGAAGAGCATGAGGATGACATTGATGTCTTTGCTAAACCTAGGAAGGGCCACAACTCCATGGCCAATATGTACAAGGAGATAGCTGACAAAGCCTTGGAGACACACAAGCTAGGATCGGTGTATTACCTGTTATCTGGACTGGCCACCATGAACACCATCTTGAGGCACACCTTGCTGCCTAAATCAGGAGATCACAAGATGATCAGAGGCCACTCGATCAACTTGCTTCAGATGTTTGATGTGCCCCAAAAATTCAGAGTAATTAGTTTGATTGTTGAAACCATCCAGAGAACTGCAGCAGACCAAAAGAGATCACGTGGGTATGCTCCACACATTCAGATGCTCATCAACTCCAAGATGGGCAAAGACATGTATCCCTTGGACAAAGAGCACCTTCCCTTGAGGCCTGATCGTGAAGACAACACAATTGTTATGGATGCTTCAGATCCTACATCTGTAGAGGCTCAAAAGAAGAGGGAGAAATCAAAAGCAGAGAAGGCAAGTTCAGCACCTGCAGCCACGGCTTTAGTTGCCCCTCCGGTTGCAACTCCACCACCTCCTACTACCTCTACAAATGCATTTGTTGCGGGACTCCTCTCCATGCCACCCCCCGAAGATCAAGCTTAGAGAGCTTCATAGCACTGTGCATTTTCAAGTTTTTTGGTAACTTGTTGCCAAAGGGGGAGAAAGTGTTTAGATCATAGGCTTCGAGAGAGAGAGCTTTGCTTCTTTTTGCTATATCCTTTGCTACTTGTTTGCTACTTATTTGTTTGCTTGCTTGGATAATACTTTATAGTTGTGTGTGAGATACTTGTATGGTCATGTGTTTGATCATATCATACTTTAATGTTTGTGCCTTGGATGATGATATTATCTATCTCTCATGTATGATAATTCACTTTGTCTTGGTGATGAGTGCATATTTCATATTCTATCATTTTGAGCGCTCCACCAAGATGTATGTGACATGGAAGAGTAACCTATGATCCTAATCGATTGTGCATTTGCATTCAAAAGAAAATTTTAAATAATGCACAAATTTAGGGGGAGCTCTTGCTTATCACATTCCTCTCAAAGTGTGATGTATTTCATTCTTATTATCATTTGTCGAAGCTTTGATCTATAGGTTGTCATCAATTACCAAAAAGGGGGAGATTGAAAGTGTAACTAATCCCTGGGAGGTTTTGGTAATTATTAACCACATATAGCTCAATGAACTAATATCCATTCAAGATAATCTTTTCAGAAAGTTCAATGATTGACATGGCATGGACTAGAGATGTGGTCCCCTTAAAATGCTAAGGACTCATATTGGCACAAGCTCAAGACTCTACCTTTTTCATTTTAGTGATCCAAGATCACACTGAGTCCATAGAAAAAGCCAATACTATTCAAAGGGGATGATATGTTGCTTAATGGCTTGCTTTCTCAAAATCCTTAGTGATATGCTCCAAAAGCCCTCAACCACTTTCTCATATCCACATATGTCCCAAACCAAAAGTCAAACTCGGCCCCACCGATTTGATCTATCCGGCGCCATCGAGTTCACTAGACATAGCCACTGCGAGAAACCCTAATCAATTCGGTCTCACCGAAGGGATATCAGTCTCACCGAGATGGGATTGCAAACTCTCTGTTTCCCTTCGTAAAATTTTGGTCTAACCAAGATGAGTGATCGGTCCCACCGAGTTCGCAATGTAAACTGTCTGTTTCCTCTTCGTAACGTTTCGGTCTCACCAAAATGAGCGATCGGTCCCGAGTTTGCCTGACCAACTCTCTGTTTGCCTATTACTGAAATCGGTCTCACCGAGTTCATGTTATCGGTCTCACTGAGATTACGTTATCTCCTAACCCTAACACAATCGGTCCCACTGAGTTGATCATATCGGTCCCACCGAAAAGCCTAACGTTCATATTTTGAACTGAATCGGTGTGACCGAGTTTCACTATTCAGTCCCATCGAGTTTGGTAAATTGTGTGGAACGGTTAGATTTGATGTGGAGGCTATATTTATCCCTCCACCCTTCCACCATTTGTGTAGACATCTATCAGTACGTTCCTACACTTCCACCATTCATTTTATGAGAGAGAACCACCTACTCATGTGTTGAGACAAAGACATTCCAATCCAACCACAAGACTCTTGATCTCTAGCCTTCCCCAAGTTGCTTTGCAGTCAAATCATCTTTCCACCATATCCAAATCCGTGAGAGAGAGTTGAGTGTTGGGGAGACTATCATTTGAAGCACAAGAGCAAGGAGTTCATCGTCAACACAACATCTATTACCTTTTGGAGAGTGTTGTCTCCTAGATTGGTTAGGTGTCACTTGGGAGCCTCCATCAAGACTGTGGAGTTAAACCAAGGGGTTTGTAAGGGCAAGGAGATTGCCTACTTCGCGAAGATCTACCCAAGTGAGGCAAGTCCTTCGTGGGCGATGGCCATGGTGGTATAGACAAGGTTGCTTCTTCGTGGACCCTTCTTGGGTGGTTCCCTCCATGGACTCGCGCAACCTTACCCTTCGTGGGTTGAAGTCTCCATCAATGTGGATGTACGATAGCACCACCTATCAGAACCACGCCAAAAATCCCCGTGTCTACATTGTGTTTGCTCTCCCTAAACTTGCCCCCTTTACCTTCATATGCAATGATTTACATTCCGCTGCTATACTCTTAGAATTGCATGTGTAGGTTGATTGCTTGCCTTGTGACAAATTGCTAAAATCTACCAAGACTTAAAATTTGGAAAAGGCTAGATTTTTATTTGGTCATGTAGTCTAATCACCCCCCTCTAGACATACTTTCGATCCTACAACGGGCAGAAGCAGTTATCCCCATGGAACTCATTTACGGGTCGCCTCGAGTGCTTGCATACGATGAAGTAGCGCAAGATCAGCACCGACGTGACGGCGCTATGCTACTCGAGGAGAACCGTCTCCAGGCTGCTTTGCGCGCTGCACGCTATCAGCAAGCCATGTGTCGTTGTCATAGCCGCAGGGTTCATGCCTGGTGTTTTGAGGAAGGTGACCTTGTCCTTAGGCGCGTTCAGTCCACCGAGGGTAAAAACAAGTTGACGCCAAAGTCGGAAGGCCCTTACCGGGTAGTGCGAGTCACCAGACCCGGCATAGTTCGTCTGGAGACCGGAGATGGCATTCAATTACAAAACTCATGGAATATTGAGCATCTCCGCAAGTTCTACCCGTAAGGCGCGGCTGTCAGGCCCTGCCCCGCAGCCACCCTTTTGTACAGGCCTTGCCGCAGCTGCATGTAACCCCTTGTACAAAGCCAGGGTGATGACCCTGTGCAAGAGAGAAATAAATGAAGCGCTGGGGCCCCCCGACCAAGTTGCATGCATACATCAACATTCCAAGAGCATTGTATAAGCATTTCGTGAGCATTTGCATATGCATATAGATAGGATCACATCTTGCATCATTCCCATCTATCTGAATCTGCAGGTTCCTGCCGTGGACTTGGCCTCTACAAGGAGTTGGGAATATGGACCAACATTGCGATCTCCAGCAAGACAAACAGATAAGTTCTACCTCTTGTCCATTAGTGTTCTGTAAGCTATAACTTGTGCATGAGAAAATCTCACCGCTCTGTTGAATCTTAGGTGCTCCCATCCTTGGCTCGAACGTTGCTTCGGTCAAAATGGTCGCAGTGGCCTTTGGTAAAAGGAAGTTGGCGGGGGGCTGATCTCTTTATTTTTTGCACGGTAGACACAATTCTCCTGCAAACAGAAGGGTACCCGCAGGGTAGCCTGCCGGGGAAAACTCATTTATTTACACTAAGGAGGCATCCCACCTCTTCATGGACATTTACATGCATGGGTTCTCGGCAAGGTTCATCTTTTACATTAATATGCTGATAATACAAGTACAAGCATTACATAACACAAACATGGGCTGGCGAGATTACATTATTTGAATTAAAATTTGGCAAGTGCCTATAGATTTAAGATTGAAAAAAGATAAGTGCCCCGTAATCTCCTCTTTTCGTTTTCCCTCCTGCCAGGCACCTGCTGTGGGAGGAGGAAAAGACGAGAAAAGCACCCAAGCAGGAGCCCACCCTGGTCCGGGTGTGGCCCACTAGGTGCGATCTGACAAGATCGGGAGTGACGAGGCTGTGAAGGAGGGGCATGGAGGATGGGGCGACGTCCTCTGGTTGCCACTGCCAGGTCTAGCAGGAAGCCCTGACTCGGGCATTGGTGGAGTCATCCACCAAAGCTCAGCCATAAGACTGCTGGAGGGGAGGTGAAGCCGCCAAGAGAATATCCCTCCCTGGCTACCACCCTAGGAGGCTGGTGATGATGATGCTGAGGAGGGAGGGGAAGGGCGAAAACATGAGGCGGCAGGTCACCAGTCGGAGGCAAAGGCATCCACGCCATCGTACTCCGACCTGACCCCCAGCCACCGGCCATCTCCATATTCCCTTGTTTTCTCCTCAGCATTGCTGCTCCCGAGAAGCGCCAACACTCCCGTCCGACACCTTCTCCGAAAAGACAGCAAGTAGCCAAGACGACCAGGGGGTTTGGGGTGCACTGCTCCCCACCTTGGCGGGCAGGAAGGCGCACCTCTGGTCGCCATCAGCCCTAAGACCTCCGGGAGGGGCAGTGCTGGGATTACCAACGGTCCCCAGCCTTGCCTCCCGGGCAAGCCCCAGAGACACCAAGAACCTAGCTACCAGGCCTATAGGCAGCAAAGGCCCGGAGCTGGACACCATGTCGCCTGATGAGAAGCCGAACTGGGCAGGAGGGGCAAGCCTTTTCCCATGACAGGGGAAACTGGCATTTCCCACGGCTTGGGCCAAGCTCACTCCCCATGCCCTGACACCAACATTTGGCGACACCAACCTCGACCAAGAGACCGGGGGCTGGCCCCATGCTATTCCCTTCGACATAAACCAACAAGAAGTAGAAGACAGAGGAGGGGGAGTGCAGGGATGAATGGCTCTGCCCTCCCTTCACCCCTCCTTTTATAGGAAGGCCAGGGAGGGAAGCCGCTCCCTCAACAGGTGGCCGTCATCCCCCTCCGCAAATTTAAGAAGTTTGAGCCCTCGCCTTGATGCTCTCCCACGCCACATGCCTCCGTTACCTACCCTGCGCGATGCATGATGCATACGTGGCTAAGGATAAGGGTGTGGTGGGAAGAGTGAATTGGCAGTTTCTACCCCGTGCGTTAAAGTCATTCACGGGCCATTACTAGGGCGGCCCCACCACTATTGGCTTTACACAACGTGTGGGAAAATCAGAAACTGGCCTTGTCTCAAGATTAATGAAGAAACAAAGAAGACCTCAAGAGGCCGACCTCTTCAGCACCCCGCCTGTGCACTTATTAGGCCCTCCCCGACGACACTCGGCAGTGCACCCGGGGCAGGCCTGGGGGCTTCTGTCAGTGCAACAAACCCTGGGTCCGTTACCCAGACTGTGCACAGGCACAGGAACAGGATTGAGGCACCAACCCAAGTCAGAGTACAAAAGACCAAGAGCTTCGTAGGATCAACATGTAGATCAAGAGGACCAAGATCAAGACAGAGAAGCGAGATGCCACCAGAAGAAAAGCCTCCCTTGCCGGGCAGACGACCTCGGCAGGGCGGGGCCACCCCCAGAAGAAGGCACCCAAGACATCACGGCAGGGCTTACGGGACTCACGAGGGCAAAACCACCTCACCCAACTACTCCACCACGATCCATGTCGCCAATCGATGCGGTGTCAACCCGCAAAGTGACTAAGTGGCACCGTTCGCCACATGGCAGACTCTTTCTATAGGAAATGCCTACAGAAAACACCCGTCCTATGACGTGTCAAGCGAGCAGGTGTGAAGCTGGCAAAATAGCTCGGCAAGGCTTTCCAGGCAACCAACGACGTAACGTTGAGCGGTGCATTTAATGCACCCTGTCAACCTGCAGAGTTAGGTACGATAGCACGGTTTGCTATCTTATTAGTGTATAATGACTACTTCGCCATTTTGGTGACCCCTTAATCTATAAAAGGAGGCCCATGGCAACCATAGAAAGGGTTAGAAGGTTGGACAACACACCCACCCATACGCGCGTAGCCGCTGCCGCCCCTGCCGGGCAAGTGTACTATGCCCCACCACCATTTTTCCACCATCAATCCACCAAAGAAGGAGTAGGGTTTTACGCCTCATGGCGGCCCGAACCTGGGTAAAATCGCTAGTGTGATCGTTGCCATGCTGCTCCACGCTCGTCTTCTCTTTGTGCAACGTGACATCCCCCTGCCAAACTAGCACCGGGCCCTCTAGTCCCATAGGTGGTCGTGGTTTCCCATGACAATGAGGCCGAGCACACAGCCATCAAAGGCCATCTCAACAACAAAGATCGAGTATAAAATGGTGTAGAGCTATTTCACCTAACAAATTGGCTACTAGACCATGGCAATCTACGTCACAATAAATATATGGCATGATATTTTAGCAACTAATCGGGCGTGGCATGCCATCTCAGCTAAGCAGATTGAGTGCAGAATAGGGCAAGGAAGCTTCTTAAGCAAAGCATATTGACTATAAACTACTTCATCAAACAGTGAGATTAACATCGTCTATCAGCTAACATTCAGTGCTACTCCGACATGCACGGGGTCTCAGTCCACAATGCGCGTACCGTGGGAGAAGCTGACCGTCGTGCGTCTCCACAAGAACATCGCCAGCGGTAGCGCCGCGGCTAGAGGACGACAGTCTATGAGAGCATACTGTGGGAGCGAGAGGATCGCCGTGCGTCCCCTCGATGAACCACAGCGCCGACGTATCGACGTAGCGGGGAGGGCGGCTTTGGCAGAGCGAATGGAGTGGAGGGGGCCATGGGGGGGTGGAGAATATTATTGGCTAGTTGGCGAAGGGCGGTTGAATTTGGGATTTGGGGGGAATTTGGGGGGTGGGGGCAGGATTTTCGCACGGTGGGCGGGGGTGTTTGGCGCATGGTTGATTTCTGCAAACACAGTCCCACGTGTTAGTGAAGAGGCAAGCCGAAGCGCGTTCCGTATGCGTGAGTCGTGTGCAGGACTGACCTTGTGTGGGGTGCAATGCGACCGCGACAGGCGTGTTGTGAGTGTACCACCTTTTTTCCTTTTAAACTAGCAAGATGCCCATGCGTTGCACGGAACATCAGATGCATTTGTATGAGTATCTTATCTTGTGGGAGAAAATGATGAATGAGGGAAGGCCTTATTTGCAAATGTGGAGAGGGGTGTGGGTATCTTTTTGCAAAATTGCCATAGTTTCCTTCCTATCCGTCAGATATAAATCAGACGGCCTATTTGCAAGATGGCAGGCACACCATCATCACCAACTCTGTTTTTTATAAGAATAGGCTTGGTGCTTCGTCCCCTAAAAAAACTTGGTGCTTCATGCGATCCATCGATATTACTACTAGTAATACGGTAATACCGACTAAAACGGTGCGGCTGGGTCTTTTTCCGTGCGATATTCTGGGAGGTTGGCTTAGTTGGTATTTTCAGACAAGTAATGCTACACCTACGTAATCCCAATTATGTAATTAACATAATGTGAAACATGTGGGCTGTTGATTGGAGATTGGGGGGAGGGAGTGGCCCACCACCATGAAAATCAGGGGAGGGGAGAGAGAGAGGCAATTTATGTTAACCCTTTCGTAGGTTCCCATAGATGTAGAAAGATGTGAAATGCGTGAATGTGTAGTGGACGTACTATTGGAGTGCCTAAGATAAATTGTGTATGTAGACCTTATGTGTTTATTTACTTGACATGTTAGCTTTGTCTCGGGTAAAACCTTCTAAGTTTATACACACAAAAATGAATCAACATTCCATATATTTTCATACTCCTACAATATATCTTACTATTATTGTGAAAGTTCGTATACTCCGGACGAGATTAATGCAAACACGGCAGATTTTCATTACATTTCGAACTTTTATAGGACAGAAAAATAAAAGAAACTCGAACCGAAACCTATTCTACGGCGGCGACCGACCTCGTCCATCGATGATCTCCATGTACCGTGTCGGTGCAACAAACCCTGGGTCTATTGCCCATAATATGCACAGGCATGGGAACATGATTAAGGCACAAACCCAAGTGAGAGCACAAGTGTCGGTGTCAAAACCGGCGGATCTCGGGTAGGTGGTCCCGAACTGTGCGTCTAAGGCGGATGGTAACTAGAGGCAATGAACACAATGTTTTACCCAGGTTCGGGCCCTCTTGATGGAGGTAAAACCCTATGTCCTGCTTGATTTATTCTTGATGATATGAGTATTACAAGAGTTGATCTACCACGAGATCGGAGAGGCTAAACCCTAGAAGCTAGCCTATGGTATGATCGTATGTTGTCCTATGGACTAAAACCCTCCGGTTTATATAGACACCGGAGGGGGCTAGGGTTACACAAGGTCGGTTACAAAGGAGGAGATATCCATATCCGTACTGCCTAGCTTGCCTTCCACGCCAAGCAGAGTTCCATCCGAACACGAGACGAAGTCTTCAATCTTGTATCTTCATAGTCCAACAGTCCGTCCAAAGGATATAATATGGCTGTCCGGATACCCCCTAATCCAGGACTCCCTCAGTAGCCCCTGAACCAGGCTTCAATGACGATGAGTCCGGCGGCAGTGTTGTCTTCAGCATTGCAAGGCGGGTTCTTCTCCATATTTCGAACGTTTGTAAAGTAGTGTCTGGTCCCATAAATGTTTCGACCTCTTGGCTTCTGTGCCCAATAAGGGCTATGTCCCACGCGTCGAATGAATACGAGGCGCCAGGGCGTTTTTACATTCGCCCTCCTAGCCAGATAAATAAATTGTCTATTAAAGGGATGGGGATTCTTAGATCTGTTCCATACCGTCCTCCCCCAGCAAGAATCCATCAGAGCGCATTTCGGAAAGATCCATTCCAGCATGGCCGACCTCCGCAGCTCCTCCTCCCGCCCCCGTAGCCCTAAGCCCGGTGATTGGGAGAGGTGTTCAGCCTGACACAATCGATTAGTCGAACTGAAGACTAAGGGATTTCTCCCTCCGGCGTATATGGTGCCCGTTCGAGCCGGGCTTCCCACCTACAATGGCAGGGAGCAAGCGGAGAGCTTTCCCTGTCCCTCTATGGGGGAGCGGGTCTGCCTCGTTCCTTATTTATTAAGGGGACTCAGATTTCCAATTCATCCGTTCCTCCACGGGCTCCTAGAGTTCCACGGCCTCCAATTACACAATTTCACCCCTGCCTCCATTCTACATATCGCCGGCTATGTTGCTCTCTACGAGTTGTTCCTGGGCTGCGAGGCTCACTTCGAGCTGTGGAAAAGGCTATTTTGCCTCGTGCTTCGCACACAGAGGGGGTCACTTTATCAAGTGGGCGGAGCCGAAATATGGCGCATCGCCGGTACCGGATACCTGTCCGGTACCCCGAAGAAGTCGTCCGAAGACTGGCCTTCGGAATGGTTTTATATGGAGGACATTCCCCTTCCAGACCCTGTTCGGCAGGGTCTTCCTGAGTTCAGCAATGCTGCTCTGAATATACGCCGAAGTTGGCGCCCACGGAGCCCCCAGGTGGAAGACAATGGAGAAGTCCTCTACCTGATGAACCGGATTAAAGCACTGGCTCAATCAGGATTAACAGTAATCGAAGTTATGTCGATTTGCATAATGCAGGGAGTGCAACCACTTCAATATCGTGGGCACCCCTTGTGGTGTTTTAACAGGGCGGATGATGCCACCCGCTGCAAGTGTAAGGGTCCGGACAATGCTGCCGCTTTAGCAAAAATTCTGTCCGAACTGTTCAAGGGAGAGGAAGAGGAGTTCATCCGCATCAAGCCACAGGATGGATTCTCCATGTACAATCCTCCAAGTTGGGTAAGTTATATCTCCTTACTCCCATTTTTCCCGCATTCTTTGTCGTAAGTATTCACCTTGCCACTTTGCGGCAGGAGCTGCGAAAAGCCATAAAGGAGGTCAGCCCTTCTCCACATCTAAAGGACCCTGACCGGGCCCTCGACTCGGAATTGAAGAAGATCCGGTTATATTCGTGGAGCTGATAGACCGGCAGTTCTATCAATTAAGCTGCGCGATGATGCCATGGTGGCCATTACGGCCGGCTATCCCAGACTGCTTCCTGCATCGCACGTAAGAAAACCAAAAAAATCCCAACTCCAAAAACTAGGATCCCCTTTTAGATACTTCACCTACCATATACATATGACGTTTTTACAGGGAAGGCATTCGGGACGCCCTGCCGAACCCGCAGCAACTTGCCAACAAGAGGCACCGAGGCCGGGCAGGACAAAAAGGAAGGTGGTCAGGATGGAGACGCCGGCGCAAAGGTATAATAGAAACCCCGCTCTGTGGTTGTCGTCTTTCTCGAAATGTAACGACGCCCGTGTTTCTTTAATAGAAAAAACGCTCGCCGGAATATGTCCGGCGATGTTGCTAATCACGCTTCCACCAGTCGGGCACCAGGACCGGACATAGAGGCGGAAGCTGATATGGGGCGGGCGCCGGATAATCCCCCTACAGAGGATGCAGATAGATTATCCGCTACAAACTCAGAAGTGGAAAGCGCCATGAATCATAGGCGCCGCTGGGCCGTACTCCGTGACGCTTGTTTCTCACCAGAGGCATTTGATGCCTTCAATTCTAGAGAGGCATACCCCCGTGCTGCTCAAGATGGTCTAGCCAGAGCCACGGATCAGTATGTAAAGGATGTACGAGTAAGTAAATCTGACGATTTAATATGTATCAGTAGCCCCTGAGACTTGAAACAGTTAGAAGAACTGATTTAAGGATCATCTTTATTGTGCAAGTTCTTACAGAGAAGAATACTAGGCTGTCACAGGAGCTGGAGGAATGCAAGACCCAACTGCGGGCCGCTGTTGCCGCATTGAAGGAACCGAAAAATTCTCCCGCTGGTAACATCTACTTTAAAGAATGATGGTTACCATATAGTGTGCGGCGTGGCTGCAGATCTAACAATAGATGTTGCAGATGAATCTGGAGAAAATCCGGAGGACCAGCATGTCGTGCGACAGCTAGAGGTAGGCAAACGCGTGCTGACTGAGGTTAGGCGGGAGAAAAACAATCTCCAAGATGCCAATATCAAGCTAAGCGTGGAACTAAAAGACGTTCGAGCCCAGCTTGCAGACTCCGAGAAGGAGAATAAGCGGCTTCGGCGCGGCATTTTCAGTAAGTGCTTGAATGAATCATTTTGAAGGAATTCGTCGAAGAAGCCGACTAACAACGTTATGTCTGTAGGTATGCTGACGGGTCGTCCTGCGGAGGAAATGCCCGGGTCTACGGGTGATCTTCTATCCGAGCTCTCACATCTGCACGAACAAGTTCGGCAGGTGATGCAAGGTGTTGCCCAGGCATTATGGCCATCCGTCTCCCTGCCAGAAGGCGTTGCAGAGCTTACGGAGAAGCTCAAGGGAGCACGGCGGCGCTTTCGATTATGGAAGATATCGGCCTGCCGTCAAGGTGCCAGAGAAGCCTGGGCCATGGTGAAGATGCGGTATACCAAGGCTGACCCAAATCACATGGTCGAGGTCGGACCTGTGGGGCCCGACGGAAAAGAGATCCCTGTTAGCTTAGTTTATGGGAAAGTAGAATTAGCTGCAAAGTATTCCCAATAGGATTGTAGTCTAGACCGCCTGTTGGATGGTATAGAAGAGGAATTTAGTCAGTCTGCATGACTATGTAATTAAAGTGACATGTATAATGCCTTCTAGCCGGATTGTAGATCATTTGTCTTGGCGGACCTTTCCGCTTCAACCTCGGGACTCGATAGTCCGGAGTGTATCCGAATACCCGCTTAGTTATATAAGAACCGGGGTATGCGTGGAGACCAGGCGTAGGGGTCATTAGTGCTTGAACAGACAAGTGCCCAACTAGTTATGTTATATTACATGGGTAGTAAGAAACATCTTCCAGGGAGAATAGTTCCATTAAGGGTTCCTTTCCCTGGGTAAGCATGCCCTAAAGTGCATGTCCGGACTGTGATAGGAAACGCAGGAAAAACATCTGGGGGCAGATATGGAAAATAAATAAAAATCATCTTTTGTTCACCGACCGAATATTCCCTTAAGAACACTAGCTTTCGGCTTCACCCAGTCCGAGGTACACATCCAGCTGACCCGGCAGTAACAATCGCAGAGGTGCTCCCCTTATGCCCTAGGCGAATTAACGGGAACGTAGGGCATAAATACAAGAGCCAGGCAACCCAGCTTGGCCAAAACTTAAGTCATATCGATGCATATAATGGTGAAAAATGGTACATGCGGAAGCATAACACAGGTGCGGGGCACGAGGCTCAGATAAATAAATAAGCTTCTATGAAAGAAGGCCCCAGGTATGATGAGCGCGGCTAGTGCATCTATAATGTGCAAGCGAGGCACAAGTTCGCCTTTGAAGGCTTAAAGAAGGAATAAAAGAAAGAGAGAAAGAAAAACAAGGCAGATAATGTATATGCAAAAAATGGACAGAGGAAGGAGACGAACATAGAGTCCGGCGCTAGGCGTAGAATCTTCGGAGCCTGGCCGCGTTCCATGGGTTCGGCTCGAGTCGATTAGTCGATGCATCCCGCAGTCGGTACGCTCCACCGGTCAGAACTTGGTCAATAATGAAGGGACCTTCCCACTTGGGCTCGAGCTTGTTCTTTTTCTTATCCGGCAGGCGTAGAACTAGTTCGCCAATGTTATAAGTTTTGGCCCATACTTCTCTGCTTTGGTATCTGCGAGCCTGTTGCTGATAAAATGCGGAACGGGCTTTTGCTACGTCGCGCTCCTCCTCCAGGGTGTCCAGACTGTCCTGCCGATCGAGCTCGACTTCTCTTTCTTCGTACATGCGCACTCGGGGTGAGTCATGAATTATGTCACAGGGCAAGACTGCCTCTGCGCCATACACCATAAAGAAGGGTGTATATCCGGTACTACGATTCAACATGGTCCGCAGCCCCCAGAGTACAGAGTCGAGCTCCTCTACCCAATGCGTGTTAGACTCCGTTAAGGAACACACTAATCTGGGTTTAATGCCGCTCATTATAAGACCGTTTACTCGCTCAACTTGGTCGTTGGTTTGTGGGTGATAGACTGAAGCATAATCGAGCTTGATGCCCATTTTGCTGCACCAGAGTTTTACCTCATCGGCAGTGAAGTTCGTGCCGTTGTCAGTGATGATGCTGTGGGGGACACCATAACGGTGTACGACCCCGGATATGAAGTCTATCACCGGTCCGGATTCTGCTGTTTCAACAGGTTTGGCCTCTATCCATTTGGTGAATTTATACACCATGACCAGTAAGTATTTTTTCTTGTGGGTTCCCCCTTTAATGGGTCCAACCATGTTAAGCCTCCAGATCACGAAGGGCCACGTTATGGGGATTGTTTGGAGGGCGGTGGGTGGCATGTGACTTTGATTTGCAAAGAGCTGGCAACCGGCGCAACGTTGGACCAAGTCCTGTGCATCTGCCCGGGCCGTTGGCCAATAGAATCCTATACGGAAGGCCTTGCTTACAAGAGCCCGGGCTGCGGCGTGGTGACCGCCGAGTCCGGCGTGAATTTTTGCCAAAAGGTTCCGCCTTTCCTCTTCGGAGATGCACCTTTGAAGGACTCCGGTAGTGCTTTTTTATACAATTCTCCCTCATGGACCCTGTAGGCCTTAGATCGCCGCACTATGCAGCGTGCCTCATTTTGGTCCTCCAGAAGTTCCTGCCTACTTAGGTAGGCCAGGAATGGTTCTGTCCACGGGGCTATGATGGCCATTATTACGTGGGCTGAAGGTGTTATTTCGGTGACGGAGCCTCCGATTGTGTTAGAGTGTTCGGTATCGGGTATTTTGGCCGGGTCCGGACTATTGTTACCGGTGTCCCCTTCCCATACTATGGATGGCTTGAACAGCCTCTCCAAAAATATGTTGGGGCGACCGCATCACATTTAGCGCCGATGCGGGCGAGGATATCCGCCGCCAGATTGTTTTCCCGAGCCATATGGTGAAATTCGAGCCCCTCGAACCGAGCTGACATTTTTAGGACGGCGTTTTGGTAGGCCGCCATTTTCGGATCCTTGGCATCAAAGTCTCCATTTATTTTGGATATTGCAAGGTTTGAATCCCCACGCACCTCCAGGCGTTGAATGCCCATGGAGACTGCCATCCAAAGACCATGCAACAGAGCTTCGTATTCGGCTGCATTGTTGGAGTCTGTATACAATATTTGCAGTACGTACTGAATGGTGTCTCCGGTTGGGGACGTCAGGACGACGCCAGCCCCTAGACCAGCCAGCATTTTAGAACTGTCGAAGTGCATGATCCAATTGGAGTATGCGCCGTACTCTTTAGGGAGTTTGGCCTCCGTCCATTCGGCGACAAAGTCGGCCAATACTTGCGACTTAATGGCTCGTCGAGGTTTGTATGTTATGTCAAACGGGAGGAGCTCAATGGACCATTTGGCAATCCGGCCCGTAGCGTCGCGGTTGTTTATAATATCATTAAGTGGCACTTCCGAGGCTACTGTAATCGAACACTCTTGAAAGTAGTGTCACAGCTTCCGGGATGCCATGAATATAGTGTAGGCTATCTTTTGATAATGTGGGTACCGTGATTTGCATGGAATGAGGACAGTGGATACATAGTATACCGACTTTTGAAGAGGGAATTTATGTCCGTCAGCTTCCCGTTCGACGACGAGCACTGTGCTTACAACTTGATGAGTTGCCGCAATGTACAATAGCATTGGTTCGCCGATGTTTGGCGCGGCCAGGATTGGGTTGGTTGCCAAAATGGCCTTTATTTCTTCCAATCCGGCCGTGGCAGCATACGTCCACTCGAAGTGTTCGGTGCGCCGATGGAGGCGATAAAGGGGTAAAGCCTTTTCTCCTAAGCGGGAGATAAAGCGGCTTACAGCCGCCACGCATCCAATTAACTTTGGATTTGTTTGAGGTCTGTTGGGGTAGCCAACTATGACAAAGCTCGGATTTTGGCTGGATTAGCTTCAATACCTCTACTAGAGACAATGAAACCCAGGAGCTTTCCGGCTGGTACGCCGAAAACGCATTTTTCCGGATTGAGCTTAATGTCGTATGTTCGGAGGTTGTCGAATGTGAGCCTCAAGTCGTCTATCAAAGAGTCGATGTGTTTGGTTTTGACGACCACATCGTCTATGTATGCTTCTATTGTTTTGCCGATTTTTTTCTCCAGACATGTCTGAATCATGCGCTGATATGTTGCGCCGGCGTTTTTTAGCCCAAAAGGCATTGTGTTGAAATAGAAGGGACCGTATGGTGTGATGAATGCCGTTGCGGCTTGGTCGGACTCCGCCATCTTGATTTGGTGGTAACCGGAGTATGCGTCAAGGAAACACAATGACTCGTGTCCTGCGGTAGCATCAATAATTTGATCGATGCGGGGGAGGGGGAAGGGATCCTTTGGGCAAGCTTTATTGAGGTCCTTGAAATCGACACAAAGGCACCAGGATTTATCCTTCTTTGGTACCATCACCAGGTTTGCTAGCTAGTCCGGGTGTTTTATTTCTCTGATGAATCCGGCCTCCAATAACTTGGCTAGTTCCTCTCCCATGGCCTGTCTCTTAGGTTCGGAGAAACACCGAAGAGCTTGCTTGACCGGCTTGAATCCGTTTAGGATATTGAGGCTATGCTCGGCCAGCCTGCGTGGGATTCCTGGCATGTCAGAGGGATGCCAGGCGAATATGTCCCAATTCTCGCACAGGAACTCTCATAGTGCGGCGTCCACGGCGGGGTTTAACTGTGCCCCGATGGAGGCTGTTTTTGTAGGGTCTGTTGGGTGGACTTGGAATTTGACTATTTCATCCGCTGGTTTAAAAGAGGTGGACTTGGATCTCTTATCGAGTATCACGTCGTCCCTGTCCACTGTGGAGCATAGCGTGGTTAATTCCTCGGCCGAGAGGGCTTCGGATAATGCCTCGAGGGCCAGTGCGGCTGTTTTGTTTTCGGTGCGGAGTGCTGTGTCCGGATCACTGGCGAGGGTGATGATTCCATTGGGCCTGGGCATTTTGAGCTTCATGTACCCATAATGGGGTACGGCTTGGAAGATCGTGAACGCCCCACGTCCTAAAAGGGCGTGGTATCCACTGCTGAACGGGGCCACTTGAAATGTAATTTCTTCGGACCTATAGTTCTCTGGCGTACCGAATACCACATCTAGTGTGATTTTCCCAGCGCATCGTGCCTCCCGACTGGGTATGATTCCCTTGAAGGTTGTGCTACTTTGCTCAATGCGGTTCCAGTCTATTTCCATTTTTTTGAAGAGTTTCCTCATAGATGAGGTTTAAGCCGCTGCCTCGTCCATGAGTACTTTGGTGAGTCGAAAGCCATCCACAATTGGACTGAGGACCACTGCGGCTGGTGCTCGGGCTGTTCGGAATTTAGGTTCGTCACTGGCATTGAAGGTAATAGCCGTGTCACTCCATGGATTTATTGCTGCTACGTGGCAGATTTCGGCCATGCTGCAGAGTGTTTGCTTGCGCCTATTATTTGACGCGAAGGTCTCAAAGACTGTTAACACCATATTGTTTTCCACGGGATGCTGCTCTATGGCATTTGGGATAAGAAGATCCTCACCACTTTTGGCCACTTGCCGGAGTATCCAACATGCTCTAAGGTTGTGCGTTGGTATTGTATCCGCTGTCCTATGAATTTTGCTGCGTCCGTTAAGCCATCCCTCCAGTACGGTTCCATGCCCTGTAGAGGGTTTTGTTTCTTTGCAACTAGCTCGGGTGTCTTATGATAGTGCACCCTTTTACTTCGGACTGGGTGTATATTCGGAGCCGGATTATCCCAAAATTTCATTTCGGTTTTCCAGGCGCTTTCCATCACACAGTACTTACGTACTATGGACGCCAAGTCAGCGAAGCATGATATGTCACGGCGACTTATGGCGTTAAGGATTCCCTTGTCCGTGCAATTATTGCAGAAAAGTGAAATTGCATCTTCCTCGTGACAGTCCTTAACCTTGTTCATCACAAGGAGGAATCTGGCCCAATAATGATGTACTGTTTCATGGGGCTCTTGCCTGATGTGGGAAAGATCGTTTATGTCTGGGTGGGTGGATTGATTGGAGTCTGAACCCCTACCCGATATGAGACCCAGGGGCCGAGGAGTTTCCAATCTTGGAAGTTCGGGTTCCGGAGTGCTGCCCGATAAGTCTGGCCCGCTTCCTGATTCTAGGTTCAGGGCTTGGGCGATGTCCTCCCGCAAGCAGGTATCCGGCTCGGAGAGCTTAGGAATCCGGACATAGTTAGTCCTCAAAATAGAGGAAGAGTTGCCGCATTGTTCCTCCACCACCGCAACGTGGTGGGTGACCGATGGAGAGTTAATCTCCCTTTGATCGGGTTTAAGCCCAATCCGATCATAGTCCGTAGCGACTCCCAAGGCGGCGATGCGATCCAAGAGTTCGTTTAGGGAAGAGAGCTCCATTGAATCCATCTACTCGGCGAATTCCGAGCCGACATGGAGGCTGTTTTTGATGACCCGAGAAGTCATCATCGGTGCAGTGGCCGAAGAGGCAGTCATGCCGAAACTGCCTACCAGAGAGTTTGGCCGACAGCCAGAGCTCCCCCGGCGGTAATGTTGTTTTTAACAATGAGATGAGACATCCTTCCTTACGGTGACGTCACAGAGGAACTCTCAATGAAAGCACCAATGTCGGTGTCAAAACCAGCGGATCTCGGGTAGGGGGTCCCGAACTGTGCATCTAAGGCGGATGGTAACAGGAGGCAGGGAACACGATGTTTTACCCAGGTTCGGGCCCTCTTGATGGAGGTAAAACCCTACGTCCTTCTTGATTTATTCTTGATGATATGAGTATTACAAGAGTTGATCTACCACGAGATCAGAGAGGCTAAACCCTGGAAGCTAGCCTATGGTATGATCGTATGTTGTCCTACGGACTAAAACCCTCCGGTTTATATAGACACCGGAGGGGGCTCGGGTTACACAAGGTCGGTTACAAAGGAGGATATATCCATATCCGTACTTCCTAGCTTGCCTTCCACGCCAAGAAGAGTTCCATGCGGACACGAGACGAAGTCTTCAATCTTGTATCTTCATAGTCCAACAGTCCGGCGAAAGGATATGATCCGGCTGTCCGGATACCCCCTAATCCAGGACTCCCTCCACAAGAGACTAAGTGCTTCAAAGGATCAACATGCAGATCAAGAGGACCAAGATCAAGCCAGAGAATCAAGATGCCACCATGTTGGGGATATTACTACTGGACATAAACCGTCCAGGAGAGGCCGGGTTATCCCCATGATGATTACTTTATTTGAAGCCCATGAAGACATGTATGGTGGCGCATCATGAAGGCCAAAGGCCCAAAGGCGGGTTAAGGCCTGTAGATATAAACCGACATTGATATATAACTTGTATTGTAAGATAGGAGTAGAGACCGAGCCGGACACGTTTATGATCCGGCCTCGGGACTCTGTAAACCGACGGGTGTCAACCTATGTATATAAAGGGGCGACCCGGCGGCGGTTTAGGGACAACAGACAACAACTCGAGAGCCAGGCAAAGCGGATTCGCTCCCTAGTCATCGAAACCCTAGCAATTCCTTCACAACTGGAGTAGGCTTTTACCTTCATCGTAAGGGGCCGAACTAGTATAAACTCTTGCGTCCTTTGTCCGCTTTAAACCCCTTTAAGCTAACCCGTAGAGATGGCTCCACGACTAAGTCCTTTCACGAGGACATCTGCCATGACAAAACCACGACAGTTGGCGCCCACCATGGGGCTATCGCACGATGGTTTCGAGTTCTTGAAGGGCAACTTCGAAGGACTCAAGGGATACGCTGTGGGCCGGATGACTAAAAGTCGTCGGGGCAAGCTCTACATCGATGATGCAGGATGGAGTCCCGAGGCCGGCTCAATTGAGTACGGGTACCGGGTCCCCTTTGGTAGAATTCACGTCTTCATCGGCCAGATCGGTGAACCGGGCCCTGAGCCGGACATCTGCACCGACATCGTCGAGACGGCTCAGCGTGCAAGATCTGCCCAGGTTCAGCCCGCCGTAAGGCGTTCCCTCGTAGGTGTCATCCATGGAACAGAATATGAGGATAGATCGACATCTGGTGGCAAAACCGTTGTCTGTTCTAATGACGAGTCTTCAACCAGAGAGACCGAGTCATTGTATTAGCTGCGGGATGGCCGGATTAGTGGTGGTTCCGATGGCGATAGTATGTCGGACCCCCTTGATCCGCCGAGTCGGGTTGCGGTCTTCATGGCCGGTACACAATCAGCGCAACACTCTTCTACCGCCGCAGCAATGATCTCTGATTCAGCAGCAGCAACACCAGCAGGAGCAGGGGGCTCTGTGCAGCCTCTGGCTCAGGTTTTGTCCGATTTGTTCGACGCTTTGGCAACGTTGCTGGCGGCAGAGGTGGACGCGGCAAACCGGGATCAGCACAACGCGAAGATTGCAAAGGTGAAGGATCAGATAACTCAGGCTAAAGCGGACCTGGCAGCGGAGAACACCAGGATGGTTACAGAGCGGGCCGAGTTAGAGGCTCAGGCCTACCGGCTTGTGCTGGATCAGAGTTGTCAGATGATGCCATGAGAAGAAGATACCGGTCGCACCTCCCGCCGGTTTTTGAGGCAAGAAATCTCTTTAACACGCCAGGAGCAGACACTAGCAACTAGCCAGTGGTAAACCAGGTGGAGGCACATGGGACCGGGGCACCGGTTCAGCCGCGTGCGATGGATCCGCCGCCTCAGTGTTGTCAGAATGATGTCCTGTGATGACACGTCTCAACACCTCCGGGTCATTACTCTAACCCGTTGGATAACACCGTTGCCGCCGCTTCACGACTGGCAGCTCTCCCGATTGATGGCGAGTCCCCAATAGCAGTTGAAACACGACGGGCTAGGGAGATCCTTCAGACGGCCTTGACTAAGCAGCATGCTTATTCATATAGCCGCGAAAGGATTCATTCTACTCCCCGCCCGAGTCGGAGCTACAGCAGGCATATTGATGAACCGGCCATATCAAGCAGTGCGCGGAATTGTAATCCACCCCATGGCCATAACCCGACGGCTGGCTGTGGCAATGCTTAGGATGTATTGGATCGCGCTAGGGCACGTCGAGAAGCCGAGTTAGCGGCGCAGCATGAAGCTTCGGTTCGTCAGTTCACTCTGGTTCGTCCAAGGACGTCGGTGGAACCAGGGGATACTTCCAGTTCTTTGGGAGTACCATGTCTTGTCCCAGCATTGCACAACGTACGGCTACCCAAGGATTTCAAAGAACCGCGCAAGGTGCCGAATTACACCGCCGATTTATCCCCAGAGTCGTGGGTGGAAAGCTATGAGATGGCAATGGAGATGCTGGATGTGGACGAGGCGGCGTGTGCCAAATACTTTACCATGATGTTGGAGGGAATAGCTCACACATGGTTGAAAAAACTGTCGGCCAACTCCATTGGGTCGTGGGCCGAGTTAAGAGCCCGGTTCATCCAGAATTTCAAGGATGCGTGCAATCAGCCCACGTCAATCGTGGATTTAGCCGTCTGTGGCCAGGAGGACGGAGAATCAACAACCCACTGGGTGCGCTGAGTTTCGGAGATTTTGCATTCATCAGACCGCATCAGCGATGACACAGCCGTTTTAACATTGGAAGGCAATTGCTAGTATGCACCTTTGAAGCTAAAGTTGGGATGGCTCAAACACTGTTGTAATGACATGGGAACACTTATGGCGGCTCTGGTGAAGTATGCCGACTCCGATAGTACCAAGGACCCCGAGTCCGATGATGACAAGACAAGGAAGGGAAAGAAGAGCGCCAGCACCAAAGGGCAGCAGCATAACCCGGCGGGTCATGGGAACAACGGTAAACGCAAGGCGGATAATAGCTTGGACTTTGTGGCTAACACCAACACCCAGGATAACGGTCAGTAGCGTAAGGGTAAACCGCCCCACCGGGGTGGAGGGTCAGGCCCCAATCTGGAGCGTTTGTTAAATCATCCTTGCCCAAAGCACAGATCAAAGGAGAAGCCAGCTGCGCATCTTTGGAAGGATTGCTTCATTATGCGGGAGTTCAAAAATTCAAATCTCTTTCAATACAACAATGGACCGCCCGGCGGTTCAGGAGGCGGTTTCCATGGGCCAGGTTATGGAGGTGGCAGCTCCGGTTCAGGATTCCAGGGCAGCCAAACCTGACATGGCAATCAAGGCAGTCAGGGCAACCAGGGAGGTTACAACCATCAGGAGAATCGGCCGCAGCAGCAATCGGGTTATCAGAGCAATCCGAAGCAGTTGAATAGTGGGCAGTATCATGTCTTCACCACTAGCTTATGTAAGCGTGAACAAAAGTTTCATAAAAGGGCCGTGAACTCCGTTGAACCGGCGGTACCTCATTATCTGCGCTGGTCTGAACAGCCCATCCTATGGAGTCGAGAAGATCATCCACCCCGGGTTGACAATCTGGGTCATCTGGCCTTGGTGGTGGCACCTCAGGTTGGGGGGTAAAAGTTTACCAAGGTTCCTATGGATGGAGGAAGCAGTATCAATATCCTTTACTATGAAACCTTCCGTTGCATGGGGTTAACAGATAAGAATCTTAAACCATCGAACATCGTGTTTCATGGTGTGGTGTCTGGTAAATCGGCATACCCAGTTGGCAAGATAGCTCTAGAGGTTGCTTTTGTATATGATCATGATTCAAGATCGGAGGTGTTGACTTTTGAGGTGGTGAAAATCAAGAGTCCATATCATGCACTGTTCGGACGGTCGGCTTATGCTAAGTTCATGGCAAGGCCTTGTTATGTTTATCTGCAGCTCAAGATGCCAGGTCATAAGGGGACCATCACAATACATGGGAGCTGGAAGATTGCTTTGGAATGTGAAGAGGGTGATATGGCTTATGCTGAGTCGGTTTGTGCCACAGAGGAGCTGAAGTTTTATAAAGACAATGTCGATCCGGCAGATATGACTTCTCTGAAAAAGCCAACTACAGAGCATGATCCGACACTGAAATTTAAATCAGCTGAGGAGACTAAGCTGGTTGACTTTGTTCCTTGCGATTCATCAAATCAGTTCAGCATCAGCGCTAACCTAGATCCGAAATAGGAAAGCGCGCTCATCGAGTTCGTCCGCGAGAACGGGGACATCTTTGCATGGAAGCCTTCTGACATGCCAGGTGTACCGAGGTAACTCGCTGTGCACACTCTTAATATAGATCCTAAGTTTAAACCGGCCAGGCAGTTTCTCCACCGCTTCAACGAAGAGAGGCGTAAAGATATTGGTGAGGAGGTAGCCCGGCTTTTGGCAGCAGAGTTTATTGTGGAGGTCTTTCACCCTGAGTGGCTAGCTAATCCGGTGCTGGTACTTAAGAAAAATGGCACTTGGCGTATGTGTGTGGATTACACAGACTTAAACAAGGCCTGTCCAGCTGACCCCTTTGCTCTCCCTCGTATCGATCAAATTATTGATGCTACGACATGTTGTGACCGTTTGTGTTTTCTGGATGCTTATTCTGGTTATCAGCATATCAAAATGACAGTTAAGGACCAGGAGAAGACAGCTTTCATAACTCCCTTTGGAGCCTTCTGCTATGAATCTATGCCTTTCGGGCTCAAGAGTGCCCAAGCGACTTATCAGCGTTGCGTCCAGAATTTCCTACATAAACAGATTGGGCGCAATGTTCATGCATATGTGGATGATATTGTGGTGAAGTCCAAAAAGGAGGAAACATTGATAGGTGACTTGAAGGAAACTTTTGATAACCTCCGGGTTTATAAGATGATGCTTAATCCGGCCAAATGTGTCTTTGGTGTACCAGCAGGCAAGATTTTGGGTTTACTGGTGTCTAACGGTGGCATTGAAGCTAATCCGGAGAAGATCACAGCTATAACATCTCTAGCTAAACCGGCGTGTATCAATGATGTTCAGCGTTTGGCGGGCCGGATTGCATCCTTAAGCCGGTTTATCAGTCGCCTTGGAGAGAAGGCTATCCCTTTGTATCAGATGCTAAAGAAGACGGATCACTTCAATCTGGAGTGATGCTGCTGATAAAGCGCTTGAGGATTTGAAGAGACAGTTAGCCGAGCCACCTGTCCTTGCGGCTCTGGTCGATAAAGTTCCCTTATTACTATATGGGGCTGCTAATGCCTAGGCTGTTAGTGTGGCTATTGTTGTGGAGCGCAAGGAGGCTGGAAAAGAGTATCCGGTTCAATGGTCGGTTTATTATATTAGTGAGGTGCTTATTGAGTCCAAACAGAGATACCCACATTGGCAGAAGCTGGTCTATGGGGTTTTCATGGCGAGCCGGAAGCTCAAGCATTATTTTCAGGGTCATCCTATCACAGTGGTCAGTTCAGCCGCCTTGGGAGATATCATCCAAAACAGAGAAGCAACTGGCCGGATTGCTAAATGGGCTATTGAGCTTGGACCTCACGGGTTAAAGTATATGCCTCGCACAGCAATCAAATACCAAACACTTGTGGACTTCATCAATGATTGGACAGAGTTGCAAGCACCAGAGGAAAAGCCAGACAACACTTATTGGACTATTCATTTTGATGGGTCCAGAAAATTGGAGGGCTCGGGGGCTGGAGTCATATTAACTTCCCCACGAGGTGATAAGTTTTGTTATGTTCTCCGTTTAATGTTCCCTTGTACTAACAATGCAACTGAGTATGAGGCCTTGCTCCATGGTCTTCGGATGGCTAAGGAAATGAAATTAAGTCGGGTTAAGTGCTTTGGTGACTCGGACCTAGTGGCTCAACAGGTATCTGGCACTTGGGATTCCAAGGATCCACTCATGGCGGCATATAGACGAGAGGTGGATACAGTGGCTGGTCATTTCAAGGGTTATTAGGTTGACCATATAGACCAGCAAAAGAATGAAGCCGCAGATGCTTTAAGTCGCTTAGGCTCTCAACGTAAACCCGTGCCACCCAATACCTTTCTAGATGTGCGGCATAATCCGTCAGTCAAGATACCTACGGAGGAGGATTTGGCTATGCCTGACCTGGAGGCTCAATTGGTGGCAGCTCTTCATGTTATTCCGGATTGGATGGTCCCATACCTGGCATACATGAACCGGGGCGATTTACCAGACGATGAAACCTTCGCCCGGCAGATAATCCAGCGATCCAAGTCAATGACCATTATCAATGGGGAGCTACATCATTGCAGTGTCACAGGAGCATTTCAGCATTGTGTGTCTCCTCAAGAAGGTTGTGAAATTTTGCGTGAGATCCATGAAGGAGATTGTGATCACCATGCTGGTTCAAAATCCTTGGGGGCTAAGGCCTTTCTGTTGGAAATATGCCCTAGAGGCAATAATAAAATAGTTATTATTATATTTCCTTGTTCATGATAATTGTCTATTGTTCATGCTATAATTGTGTTATCCGGAAATCGTAATACATGTGTGAATACATAGACCACAACATGTCCCTAGTGAGCCTCTAGTTGACTAGCTCGTTGATCAATAGATGGTTACGGTTTCCTAACCATGGACATAGGATGTCATTGATAACGGGATCACATTATTAGGATAATGATGTGATGGACAAGACCCAATCCTAAGCATAGCACAAGATCGTGTAGTTTGTCTTCTAAAGCTTTTCTAATGTCGAGTATCCTTTCCTTAGACCATGAGATTGTGCAACTCCCCGATACCGTAAGGGTACTTTGGGTGTGCCCAACATCACAACGTAACTGGGTGGCTATAAAGGTACACCACGGGTATCCCCGAAAGTATCTATTGGGTTGGCAAGAATCGGGACTGGGATATGTCACTCCATATGATGGAGAGGTATCTTTGGGCCCACTCGGTAGGACATCATCATAATGAGCTCAATGTGATCAAGGAGTTTTTCACGGGATGATGTGTTACGGGAACGAGTAAATAGACTTGCCGTAACGAGATTGAACAAGGTATCGGTATACCGACGATCGACTCTCGGGCAAGTATCATACCGATAGACAAAGGGAATTGTATACGGGATTGATTGAATCCTCGACGTTGTGGTTCATCCGATGAGATTATCGTGGAGCATGTGGGAGCCAACATGGGTATCCAGATCCCGCTGTTGGTTATTGACCGGGGAGTTGTCTCGGTCATGTCTACGTGTCTCCCGAACCTGTAGGGTCTACACACTTAAGCTTTAGTGATGCTAGAGTTGTAGAGATATTAGGATGTGGTTAACCGAAAGTTGTTCGGAGTCTCGGATGAGATCCCAAACGTCATGAGGAGTTCCAGAATGGTCCGGAGGTAAAGATTTATATATAGGAAGTCCAGTTTCGGCCACCGGGAGAATTTCGAGGGTCACAGGTATTGTACCGGGACCACCGAAAGGGTCCCGGGGGTCCACCGGGTGGGGCCATGTATCCCGGAGGGCCCCATGGGCTGAAGTGGCATGGGAACCAGCCCCTGGTGGGCTGGTGCGCCCCACCCAAGGGCCCAAGGCGCCTAGGGTTGGAAACCCTAGGGGGCCATTGCCCCCCGAGGGGCATGCGCCCCGCTGGTTGGAAACCCTAAGGGGCCGTTGCCCCCCGAGGGGCCGCCGCCCCCCCTCTAGATGGGATCTCCAAGGGGGCATGCGCCCCCAGCCCCTATATATAGTGCAGGGGAGGGAGGGCAGCCGCACCCTAAGCCATGGCGCCTCCCTCTCCCTCCCGTGACACCTCTTCCTCCTCCAGTAGCGCTTGGCGAAGCCCTACTGGAATCCTGCTGCTTCCACCACCACGCCGTCATGTTGTTGGATCTCCATCAACTTCTCCTTCCCCCCTTGCTGGATCAAGAAGGAGGAGACGTCTCTACTTCGTACGTGTGTTGAACGCGGAGGTGCCATCTGTTCGGCGCTAGAATCATCGGTGATTTGGATCACGATGAGTACGACTCCATCAACCCCGTTCTCTTGAACGCTTCCGCTCGCGATCTACAAAGTATGTAGATGCACTCTTCTCTCTCTCTCTCTCTCGTTGCTAGATGACTCCATAGGTTGATCTTGGTGATGCGTTGAAAATTTTAAATTTTTGCTACGATCCCCAATAGTGGCATCATGAGGTAGGTCTATGCGTAGTTTCTATGCACGAGTAGAACACAAGTTGTTGTGGGCGTCGATTTTGTCAATTTACTTGCCGTTACTAGTCTTATCTTGATCCGATGGCATCGTGGGATGAAGCGGCCCGGACCGACCTTTCACGTACAGTTACCTGAGACAGGTTCCACCGACTGACATGCACTAGTTGCATAAGGTGGCTAGCGGGTGTCTGTCTCTCCTACTTTAGTCGGATCAGATTCGATGAAAAGGGTCCTTATGAAGGCTAAATAGAAATTGACATATCACGTTGTGGTTTTTGCGTAGGTAAGAAATGTTCTTGCTAAGAAACCTATAGCAGCCACGTAAAAAATTTGCAACAACAATTAGAGGACGTCTAACTTGTTTTTGCACCATATGCCGTGTGATGTGATATGGCCAGAAGGATGTGATGAATGATATATGTTATGTATGAGGTTGACCATGTTCTTGTAATAGGAATCAAGACTTGCATGTCGATGAGAATGACAACCAGCAGGAGCCATAGGAGTTGTCTTAATTTATTTATGACCTGTGTGTCAACATAAACGTCATGTAATTACTTTACTTTATTGCTAAACCATTAGCCATTGTAGTAGAAGTAATAGTTGACGAGACAACTTCTTGAAGACACGATGACAAGGATCATGATGATGGAGATCATGGTGTCAAGCCGGTGACGATGATGATCTTGGCGCCCCGAAGATGGAGATCAAAAGGAGCAAAATGATATTGGCCATATCATATCACTATTTGATTGCATGTGATGTTTATCATGTTTTTACATCTTATTTGCTTAGAATGAAGGTAGCATAAATAAGATGATCCCTCATTAAAATATCAAGAATTGTGTTCCCCCTAACTGTGCACCATTGCTAAGGTCTGTTGTTCTGAAGCACCACGTGATGATCGGGTGTGATAGGTTCTAACGTTCGCATACAACGGGTGTAAGCCAGATTTACACATGCAATACACTTAGGTTGACTTGACAAGCCTAGCATGTACAGACATGGCCTCGGAACATGGAAGACCGAAAGGTCGAACATGAGTCATATAGAAGATACGATCAACATGAAGATGTTCACCGATGATGACTAGTTCGTCTCACGTGATGATCGGACACGGCCTAGTTGACTCGGATCATGTATCACTTAGATGACTAGAGGGATGTCTATCTGAGTGAGAGTTCATTAAATAATTTGATTAGATGAACTTAATTATCATGAACATAGTCTAAAACTTTGCAATATGTCTTGTAGATCAAATGGCCCATGCTAATGTTGCCCTCAACTTCAACGCGTTCCTAGAGAAAACCAAGATGAAAGACGATGGTAGCAACTACACGGACTGAGTCCGTAACCTGAGGATTTTCCTCATAGTTGCCAAGAAAGCATATGTCCTTGAAGCACCGCTAGGTGAAGCACCTGTTTCCCAGCAACTCAAGGCGTTATGAATGTCTGGCAGTCGCGTAGTGATGATTACTCCCTGGTTCAGTACGGCATGCTTTACAGCTTAGAGCCAGGGCTCCAGAAGCGTTTTGAGCAGCACGGAGCATATGAGAAGTTCCAAGAGCTAAAAATGGTTTTCCAAGCTCATGCCCGGGTCGAGAGAAATGAAGTCTCCGACGAGTTATATAGTTGTAAGATGGAGGAGAATAGTTTTGTCAGCGAGCACATACTCAAAATGTCTGGGTTGCACAACCGCTTATCTCAGCTGGGAGTTAATATCCCGGATGATGCAGTCGTTGAAAGAATCCTTTAGTCACTCCCACCTAGCTACAAGAGCTTTGTGATGAACTTCAATATGCAGGGGATGGAAAAGATCATTCCTGAGGTATATTCAATGCTGAAATCAACGGAGGTGGAGATCAAAAAGAAACATCAAGTGTTGATGGTGAATAAAACCACTAAGTTCAAGAAAGGCAAGGGTAAAAAGAACTTCAAGAAGGACGGAAAGGGAGTTGCCATGCCCGGTAAGCCAGTTGCCGGGAAGAAGCCAAAGCATGGACCCAAGCCTGAGACTGAGTGCTTTTATTGCAAGGGAAACGTTCACTGGAAGCGGAACTTCCCCAAGTACTTAGCGGATAAGAAGGCCGGCAATACCAAAGGTATATGTAATATACATGTTATTGATGTGTACCTAACCAGCGCTCGTAGTAGCTCCTCGGTATTTGATACTAGTGCGGTTGCTCATATTTGTAACTCAAAACAGGAGCTGCGGAATAAGCGCAGACTGGCGAAGGACAAGGTGCCGATGCGCGTTGGGAATGGTTCCAAGGTTGATGTGATCTTCGTCGGCACGCTACCTCTGCATTTACCTGTGGGATTAGTTTTAAACCTCAATAATTGTTATTTAGTACCAGCTTTGAGCATGAACATTGTATCTGGATCTCGTTTAATGCAAGATGGATACTCCTTTAAATCTGAGAATAATGGTTGTTCTATTTATATGAGAGACATGTTTTATGGTCATGCCCCGCTGGTCAATGGTTTATTCTTATTGAATCTCGAACGTGATGTTACACCTATTCATAGTGTGAATGCCAAAAGATGTAAGGTTGATAATGATAGTCCCACATACTTGTGGCACTGCCGCCTTGGTCACATTGGTGTCAAATGCATGAAGAAACTCCATGCAGATGGACTTTTGGAGTCTCCTGATTATGAATCATTTGACACGTGCGAACCATGCCTCATGGGCAAAATGACCAAGACTCCGTTCTCCGGACAATGGAGCGAGCAACCAACTTATTGGAAATCATACATACTGATGTGTGCGGTCCAATGAGCGTTGAGGCTCGCGGTGGTTATCGTTATGTTCTCACCCTCACTGATGACTTAAGTAGATATGGGTATGTCTACTTAATGAAACACAAGTCTGAGACCTTTGAAAAGTTCAAGGAATTTCAGAGTGAGTTGAGAATCAACGTGACAGGAAAATCAAGTTCTTACGATCAGATCACGGGGGAGAATATTTGAGTCACGAATTTGGCACGCACTTAAGGAAATGTGGAATTGTTTCACAACTCACGCCGCCTGGAACACCTCAGCGTAATGGTGTGTCCGAACATCGTAATCGCACTCTATTGGATATGGTGCGATCTATGATGTCTCTTACTGATCTACCGCTGTCATTTTGGGGTTATGCTATAGAGACTGCCGCATTCACTTTAAATAGCGCTCCATCGAACTTCGTTGAGACGGCACTGTATGAATTGTGGTTTGGGAAGAAACCTAAGTTGTCGTTTCTGAAAGTTTGGGGATGCGATGCTTATGTCAAGAAACTTCAACCTGAAAAGCTCGAACCCAAATCGGAAAAATGCGTCTTCATAGGATACCCTAAGGAAACTATTGGGTATACCTTCTACCTCAGATCCGAAGGCAAGACTTTGTTGCCAAGAATGGATCCTTTCTAGAGAAAGAGTTTCTCTCGGAAGAAGTAAGTGGGAGGAAAGTAGAACTTGATGAAGTATTGCCTCTTGAACCGGAGAATGGCGCAGCTCAAGAAAATGTTTCCGTGGTGCCTGCACCGACTAGAGAGGAAGTTAATGATGATGATCATGAAACTTCAGATCAAGTTGCTACTGAACTTCGTAGGTCCACAAGGACACGTTCCGCGCCAGAGTGGTACAACAACCCTGTCCTGGAAATCATGTTGTTAGACAATGGTGAACCTTTGAACTATGAAGAAGTGATGGCGGGCCTGGATTCCGACAAATGGCTTGAAGCCATGAAATCCGAGATAGGATCCATGTATGAAAATGAAGTATGGACTTTGACTAACTTGCCCGATGATCTGCGAGCCATAGAAAATAAATGGATCTTTAAGAAGAAGACATGCGCGGATGGTAATGTGACCATCTATAAGGCTCGGCTTGCCGCTAAGGGTTATCGACAAGTTCAAGGGGTTGACTACGGTGAGACTTTCTCACCCGTAGCGGAGCTGAAGTCCGTCCGAATCATGTTAGCAATTGCCGCATTCTATGATTATGAGATATGGCAAATGGACATCAAAACGACATTCCTAAATGGTTTCCTTAAGGAAGAATTGTATATGATGCAGCCAGAAGGTTTTGTCAATCCTAAGAATGCTGACAAGGTGTGCAAGCTCCAACGCTCAATCTATGGGCTGGTGCAAGCATCTCAGAGTTGGAACATTCGATTTGATGAGATGATCAAAGCGTTTGGGTTTACACAGACTTATGGAGAAGCATGTGTTTACAAGAAAGTGAGTGGGAGATCTGCAGCATTTCTCATATTATATGTGGATGACATACTATTGATGGGAAATTATATAGAATTCTTGGAAAGCATAAAGGCCTAGTTGAACAAGTGTTTTTCAATGAAGGACCTTGGAGAAGCTGCTTATATATTAGGCATCAAGATCTATGGAGATAAATCGAGACGCCTTATTGGTCTTTCACAGAGCATGTACCTTGACAAGATATTGAAGAAGTTCAATATGGATTAGTCCAAGAAGGGGTTCTTGCTTGTATTGCAAGGTATGAGATTGAGCACGGCTCAATGCCCAGCCACGGCAGAAGATAGAGAAAAGATGAGTGTCGTCCCCTATGCCTCAGCCATAGGGTCTATTATGTATGCCATGCTGTGTACCAGACCTGATGTAAACATTGCCGTAAGTTTGGTAGGAAGGTGCCAAAGTAATCCCAGCATGGAACACTGGACAGCGGTTAAGAATATCCCGAAGTACCTGAAAAGGACTAAGGAGATATTTCTCATTTATGGAGGTGACGAAGAGCTCGTCGTAAAGGATTACGTCGATGCTAGCTTCAACACAGATCTGGATGACTCCAAGTCACAAACCGGATACGTGTATATTTTGAATGGTGGGGCTGTCAGCTGGTGCAGTTGCAAGAAAAGCGTCGTGGCGGGATCTACATGTGAAGCGGAGTACATGGCAGCCTCGAAGGCAGCACATGAAGCAATCTGGATGAAGGAGTTCATTACCAACCTGTGAGTTATTCTCAACGTGTCGGGCCCGATGACTCTCTTCTGTGACAACACTGGAGCTATTGCCCTTGCCAAGCAGCCCAGGTTTCACAAGAAGACCAGGCATATCAAGTGTCCCTTCAACTCCATTCGTGAAAATGTTCAAGAAGGAGACATAGAGATTTGTAAAGTCCATACGGACCTAAATGTCGCAGATCCGTTGACTAAACCTCTTCCACGTGCAAAGCATGATCAACACTAGAATTCTATGGGTGTTCGATTCATCACAATATAACTAGGTTATTGACTCTAGTGCAAGTGGGAGACTGTTGGAAATATGCCCTAGAGGCAATAATAAAATGGTTATTATTATATTTCCTTGTTCATGATAATTGCCTATTGTTCATGCTATAATTGTGTTATCCGGAAATCGTAATACATGTGTAAATACATAGACCACAACATGTCCCTAGTGAGCCTCTAGTTGACTAGCTCGTTGATCAATAGATGGTTACGGTTTCCTAACCATGGACATAGGATGTCATTGATAACGGGATCACATTATTAGGATAATGATGTGATGGACAAGACCCAATCCTAAGCATAGCACAAGATCGTGTAGTTTGTCTTCTAAAGCTTTTCTAATATCGAGTATCCTTTCCTTAGACCATGAGATTGTGCAACTCCCCGATACCGTAAGGGTACTTTGGGTGTGCCAAACGTCACAACGTAACTGGGTGGCTATAAAGGTACACCACGGGTATCCCCGAAAGTATCTATTGGGTTGGCAAGAATCGGGACTGGGATATGTCACTCCATATGATGGAGAGGTATCTTTGGGCCCACTCGGTAGGACATCATCATAATGAGCTCAATGTGATCAAGGAGTTTTTCACGGGATGATGTGTTACGGGAACGAGTAAATAGACTTGCCGTAACGAGATTGAACAAGGTATCGGTATACCGACGATCGAATCTCGGGCAAGTATCGTACCGATAGAGAAAGGGAATTGTATATGGGATTGATTGAATCCTCGACATCGTGGTTCATCCGATGAGATTATCGTGGAGCATGTGGGAGCCAACATGGGTATCCAGATCCCACTGTTGGTTATTGACCGGAGAGTTGTCTCGGTCATGTCTACGTGTCCCCCGAACCCGTAGGGTCTACACATTTAAGGTTCCGTGATGCTAGAGTTGTAGAGATATTCGTATGCGGTTAACCGAAAGTTGTTAGGAGTCCCGGATGAGATCCCGGACGTCACGAGGAGTTCCAGAATGGTCCGGAGGTAAAGATATATATATAGGAAGTCCAGTTTCAGCCACCGGGAGAGTTTCGGGGGTCACCGGTATTGTACCGGGACCACCGGAAGGGTCCTAGGGGGTCCACTGGGTGGGGCCACCTATCCCGGAGGGCCCCATGGGCTGAAGGGGCATGGGAACCAGCCCCTGGTGGGCTAGTGCGCCCCACCCAAGGGCCCAAGGTGCCTAGGGTTGGAAACCCTAGGGGGCCGTTGCCCCCCGAGGGGGCATGCGCCCCCCTGGTTGGAAACCCTAAGGGGGTCGTTGCCCATCGAGGGGTCGCCGCCCCGGGGGCCTCCCCCCCTAGATGGGATCTCCAAGGGGGCATGCGCCCCCCTATCCCCTATATATAATGGAGGGGAGGGAGGGCAGCCGCACCCTAAGCCTTGGCGCCTCCCTCTCCCTCCCGTGACACCTCTTCCTCCTCCAGTAGCGCTTGGCGAAGCCCTGCTGGAATCCCGCTGCTTCCACCACCACGCCGTCATGCTGTTGGATCTCCATCAACTTCTCCTTCCCCCCTTGCTGGATCAAGAAGTAGGAGACGTCTCCGCTCCGTATGTGTGTTGAACGCGGAGGTGCCGTCCGTTCGGCGCTAGGATCATCGGTGATTTGGATCACGACGAGTACGACTCCATCAACCCCATTCGAACGCTTCCGCTCGCAATCTACAAGGGTATGTAGATGCACTCTTCTCTCCCTCGTTGCTAGATGCCTCCATAGATTGATCTTGGTGATGCGTAGAAAATTTTAAATTTCTGCTACGATCCCCAACACTTTCATCATGACTTCTATTGGTTGATGGCTTATGCTGATGCTGAGGATTTGGCAAAGAGGTGTGACGGTTGTCAGAAGTTTGCACACCGCGCTCATGTTCCAGCTCAAGAATTAAGAATGATTCCAATCACTTGGCCGTTTGCAACTTCGGGGCTAGATATGGTTGGACCTTTTAAGAGGTCCAAGGACAAGAAGACCCACTTGCTGGTGGCGGTTGATAAGTTTACCAAGTGGGTAGAGGCAGAGCCAGTCAGTAAGTGTGATGCGGCCACGGCGGTTCAATACATCAAAAAGGTGATATTCCGGTTTGGTTTTCCACACAACATTATAACTGATAATGGTACTAATCTGTCCAAGGGTGCTATGGAAGAATTTTGTCAATGTGAGCACATCCAGCTTGACGTGTCATCAGTGGCTCACCCCCAATCTAATGGTCAAGTAGAGAGGGCCAATCAAGAAATTTTGAGAGGTATCAAACCCCGGCATATGGTTCCTTTAAAGCGGATGCCGGGTTGTTGGGTGGAGGAGTTACCTTCCGTGTTATGGAGTATCAACACCACACCGAACAGATCTACATGTTACACGCCTTTCTTCATGGTTTACGGAGCAGAGGAAGTTCTCCCTAGTGACATCCATCATGACTCGCCCCGTGTGGCGGCTTATGTTGAAGCTAATAATGAGAAAGCACGTCAGGACTCACTGGACCTGTTAGATGAGGAGCGTGATCTTGCGGCGACACGTTCGGCGATTTATCAACAAGATCTGTGACGTTATCACAGCCACCGGGTTAAAACCAGAACTTTTCAAGAAGGTGATCTGGTGCTCCGGCTCATCCAGGATCAGACTGATATGCACAAGTTATCCAAACCTTGGGAAGGGCCTTTTTTGGTCAGCAAAAATTTGCACAATGGATCATACTACCTTATCGATGTTCGAGAGCACAAAGACTCACGCAAATCGAAGGAGGAGACCCAACGGCCGTGGAATATAGCTCATCTTCGACCTTATTATACTTGAGCCATAGGCTCTTTTTATGTACATAATTATGACAATGTATATATTGTGATCAATATAATAAACCGGAGCCTCAGCTAAAGCGGGGTCTCTGTTGTTTTTATATCATGTGTGTGTACATGGGGGCTTCTATTCATAAAGCGGAGTTCCGCTGATCCGGCTTATAAAGCCACACATATAAAGGAAATCACTAGGGGGATTGGTCGTATCCGAACCTTAGCTACACCTCCTGATTGGCTAAAGGTCAAAGGGAAATCACTAGGGGGCTTGGTTGTATTCGCACCATAGCTACACCTCTTGATAGGCTTAAGGCCAAAAGGAAATTATGTGGGGCCAAAGAGAGTGTTGCACCGCCACAACTCAAACATAGGCACCCACTGAGCACAACTCAAATGTTGCTTGGGGGCTCTTTGCTTCTCAAAGAACAAAGAGTTTGCACCCTTGTAATAGGCTATCAAGCCAGGCTTGGAAGCCAGGTGTATTCACCTAAAACCCTGGGTTATCCTGCCTCTTTAAGTAGGCCACTCCATCCAGGTAAACCTGGTATGACCCGTCGAACGTTTGACAAGTCAATCACATAGACCATGAACTTGTCAAAGTTAAAGCGATGATTGGTTAAAGATTGAGGTCCATCTTAAAAGGCTTTGAAAAATGGTTTAACTCAGTGGCCTGGCTGCCCATGAAAAGCCTCGATTTAGGGCCTGGCAGCCCATGAAAAGCCTTGCAAATTCTTCTTGTGTTTTTTGCCAAGTTTTTCTCTTTTGATAAGATTCATAAATATTTTCTGATAAACCGGCATTTATTAAGACCCGGCATGGCTTACAACGCTAAGTTGTCAGTACATGATCATCTATAATCCGACGCTTACTGATCCGGTCTGGTTTTGACTACAAGTCACCAGTATTATATGGATAAAACCGGTGTTTATCATAACCCAGTACGGTTTTATCGTCAACTGGCAAACATGGAAGGAGTCATCAATACTCCAGATTGGTGTTCTCACCCTTATTATAATAACAGTTGGTCAACCAACAAGGTAACATGTATCATCTGTTTTATATCTGGCTTTTTTTAATACAGCCTTGACTCTACACCTAGGCTATCTATTTGGGCATCATGACTCGTCTAGCGGTAAACCTCCAGGAAGCTTTCAATCTCTTGTATGCAGGAGCAAGTTAAAATACATCCACTACGGATTATGCATATAATAAGATCCCAAAAGCATGGAGAGTTATCAGTATCAAGCAAAATAAGTATGCTCGATGGCATAACAGACAAGTGTTTGAACTAGCTTATTACAAGGCGCTTTAATGCCCACATAGAATAATTGTTTCAGTAAGATTGGTAGGCTGCGACAGACTAAACCGGCCTCCGGTTTAGGATTCATCGCCAGGACGACTTGAAGATTGAGGGTCATCTTGAGTCGGTGCATCCTCCTCCTCCCTACCCAGTGGATGGAAATCAATGGTTGCCCAACCGATTCCAGTTAAGGCTTGGAACATGGCTTCTTCACTTATAAGGTTGGAAGGATCAATATCAAGGGCATAAGTGTGCTTACGAATTGGCGGAACAAGATCTTTTACATCATGTGTTGGCGTAGGATATCTTTTCTGATCAGGATCGTAAACCGGCTGATAATGAGACATATCCGTTCCTTCCGCCAATTTTCTCGCTATGGGTGGCATTTCCCTTGTCAGCCTTCGAGATCATCCTTCAAACCGGGATAGCCTTTGCCAATATCTGACGGTTCAAGATCATGAATCCATGCCTTGGCTCGGATTAGCGCAGTCAGCGCGCCTGACCTTGCAGTTGATTTTTTAAGTTCATCCAACCGGGCAGGCAACATTGACAGCTTCTCAATAGTTTCTTTTATTAACGTTGGAGGAGGTCTGCTATGAGCAGCGGTGCAAATAGCTCATTGGGCTCCGGAAAATAACTACTCTATCAAAGTATAGGCAGCCTTCAGCTTCATCCGCATGTCAGAGCCCAGATGGGTTATGCGGGTCCCTGTGACATTACAAGCATCATTAAACCGGTAACTGATAAGATAAAATAACTTGAAAAACATCAGATGAGGATACTTACCAAATACAGCAGAGGTCATAGCGTTTATTTGCCGCTTTAAACCGGTCAGTTCTTCGAACACCGGTTTAAGGGCTGCTTCTGCGTCTTCAGCTCTCTTTGCTAAAGCGGCTTTCTCTATGTCCCAATCTGCCTGTTCCTTCTTAAAGGTCTCCTTCAGCTTCTCCATGGCTGCTAAAACATTGGTCAGTTCCTCCTTGGCTTTAGAAGCCTCTGGTTGCTGAGATTTAATGTTCTCTTGAAGATCAATGGTTTGGGTGTCCTTTTTGCTCAGCTCAACCTATAATGGAAAGAAATATCATCAGCGGGCCGTATATATTTGAAGTACCAAGCACATAACAAGTTATGCACTTTGCACTCGGGGGCTAATGCTTATTCGCTTCGTTATAGAAATTTTTTTCAAGTCCCAAGTGTAATGCAAGCATTATTCTTGGCACTTAGGGGCTAATGTAAATCTGCTCAAAGTAACAGTGGTTAAAGTCCCGGTTCACCTTGGAAAGATAAACCGGCCCTTGGGGACTACACAGGCGAAAGTTACAGGATTACAATGCTAAAATACCGGTTCATTTCAAAAAGGATCATAAACCGACCCTTGGAGGATAAGTATGCAGAGTTGAGATATTACAAAGTCCCAGTTTTTGATTGCCATCATAAATCGGCCCTTGGGGGCTACTAGAGTTGGTATTTACAATTGGACTTAAGAGAGAAAAGGTTAGACAATTACCTCATAACGCTCCTTCATCAGGTTCAGTAAACCGGCTTCATAGTCACGGTTTGTGTACAGGCGGTTTAAAAAACCAGAATGGAGTTCCTGGGCATTGATGTGGGCATAGCTTGATAAATCGGTGCTCCATTTGACTTTTTCAATAGCAGAACGTTCCTCCTTGGCACTATGTTTTGATAATGCAACAGGATGGCCAGGGGAGATGTGGCCAACGCCAGTAATGATAACATCATCTTCCTTGTCACCAGCAGCCTTCACTGGAGTTGACGGAATATCAGTAGCTTTAACTGGGCTGGACGGCTTATCCTCAGCTGGGACCGGGCTTGCCGGTTTATCAGCCTGAACTGCTGTATCAACTTCTACCTGTTCAGTAAAGACATGATCTGGGGGTGGCAGGTCATCAAGTGTGGCATCAGTATTTGCTCCCACCGGTTCTGGAATTGTCTCCGGTTCAACAATCACATGGTCGTCAGACGGTTTATCTACACGACCCTTCTTGCTGGGTCTGGCCTTGGCTCTGAAAGAGAAAGATATATATATATATATATATATATATATATATATATATAGCACATAAGTATAAAGCATCAAAAAGAGAAAGCTTAAGGCGTTTACCCAGGGACGGTATTGAGGGGCGGAAGCTGTGTGGCAGTTGACTCGCCGGATGATGAAGGTGGCGTTCCCTGATAATTTGAATCGGATGGATTAAGAAGCTGTCAGAAATAACCCGCCTTGGAGTAAGAAGTATCGGACGTATTTGAGACCTCAGATCGGCGCTTCCGAACCGGCGTATTTGGTAGACTGGTTGAAGTGACTACTTGGTCGCTATGTCGGGTTGTGCGACGAGCTTCGTGTTGCTGCTTCTTCAAAAGAAAGTTTGGGTCCAAGTGAGCCAGGGGTGAGAAAATCTTATTTTCCGGACTTCTTGACGGATTTTTTGTGTTGACAGAGGGTCTGAACCGGAGGAAAGGATAATTACTTATGCGTCTTCAGCTTGCTGCCCTCAGCGTCATCCTGATAAATATCATTGTCAATGAGGTGTATGAAAAATGAACAAAGAGAGTCAAGTTCTACCTCTACGTCCGGTTCATCAGGGTCGTCATCAAGTTGTAAACGGATGCGTTCAGTCGCCTTCCTCTTGGCAGGTCTCTTGACAACCTTTGTCTTAGGTAGAGGGGCCTTAACCGTTTTCTCCTATGGTTTCTTTTTCTAGAATGAGTCATCACCCTGTTTAAAAGATGGGCAGAGGGTATTAAAAGTTGCAAATTTAAGAATATCAGATATAAAGAGGATGCAAGAAAACTCTTACGGCTGGCGGTTTGTTTAGTGTGTAAAAGGGGCTTAACCCAGTCTTACTACAGAGAACTTCCGGTTCATTCAGCATTTTCTTGACAGACTCCGTAACTTCGTCATCTATTAGCTGAATGTCAATATGACGTTGAGTGTCTTTTGAGTCACCAGTATACTCGCACATTAAACCGGAGCGGCGACTTAATGGCAAGATACTCCGGGATATCCAGCAACGAACAAAATCCACACCTGTCAAACCATTGGCCATGGAAGCTCAGAGCTTGGCAAGTTGTGGTTCATACGAGGTCCGTTCCTTGGCAGTCAGTCGTTGCGGCAGTGGATGTGTGTTGGTAAGCCGGTGAGCACGGTAACCCGGCAGAGGATTCTCATCTTCAAGGGAAGTATCCTTACAATAGAACCAAGTCTAGTTCCAATCCTTAGGGTGACTGTGAAGTTTGGCGTGAGGGAAACTAACATCCTTCCTTTTCTGAATGGAGATGCCACCAAGTTCAATATTGGGCCCGTCTACGAATTCAGTACAACGGTTTAAATGGAAGAAATCCCGGAACAGCTCGATAGTCGGTTCTTCTTGTAGATAGGCTTCACAAAAAACCTGAAAGTTCCAAATATTGGAAACAGAGTTGGGTCCAATATCTTGAGGGTGGATCTAAAAGCTGGCAAGTACATCATAGAAAAACTTGGATCCAGGCGGTTTAAAACCACGACTCATGGGATCAGCAAACACTACTACTTCGCCATCTTTGGGGGTAGGAGGGTTTTCTGGACCGGGAACTCGCCACTGGATTTCACTCCGCTTCGGTAAAGTGCCAATTTTGACACATCCATCCAGTTTCTCCTCTGTAACCCGGGATGGGACCCATTTACAGGCATATATTTGTTTGGCCATTGCAAGTGAAGAGCTGGAAAAGATTACTGCCGGTTTATGATTCATGATTGACAAAGCATAAAGCGCAACAAGTTAAGAAAAAGGAATTCAAGCATGTAAAATTGTTAAACCGGAGGCTGATGTAGTTATAAATGGTAAAGCGACGGGCGGTTTACAAGGGGACTAATGGCATATGACAGATTATTTTTCCACAAGGATAAACCGCCTACGCAGATAAGGAAGGTACAGAACTAAGGCAAAAATGACTAAGTGAGGAAAAACAGGTTTCACAGGATCACATGGGCATTTTGGATCTACCACAAGTCAGGAAAATAAAAGGATTTACACCTAAAAAAGTTGGTCCTGGAGCAGTTCACAAAAGTCCAGATCACGTTTTTATGCATATAAGGCTTGGTTTGATAGCTGAGACAAGGACTACTATAGTTACTGCACGGAACGCGTTAAGCTTGAGGTCTGCTGTCTATGGACTGATGAAGAACAAGAGAAGAACGCCATGAACCCGTATGAACCCTAAGTGGATCTACAGAGGAAAGAGGGAAAGACTTACCGCAGTTGTTGAAGCAGCGGAGGTGCGCCGCGTTTCTCTGGTGCGGTCAGGTTGATGCAGCGGCCGACGGTGAGGCAGAGGCGAAGCTCGACGACAGCGGCGGCCTCGGATGTAGAGGCGTCACGAGGAGGAAGAAGAGACGAAGAGGCAATGGGAGGAAAAGGAAAGGGATCCTCATCCCTATTTATAAGGGCAAAGAGATAAGTGACAGGCGCGGGAATCGAGGAGCCCAGAAAATGGATATATAACGAGGTTGTCACCTCGATTGTTGGATGCTCTTTAATAAAGGGTATCTTCAGCTTTAATGAACATGTGATGTCATGGCGATTTACTACAAATCAAGAGGATGACATCACAGCGGTTTACAAGATCCATGTGAAGGTGCAAAGGAAGGAATTTTTCTGAGTGTTGAAGATTGACATGAACAAGTTCAAATCAATCTAGGGCCTAATGTTGGGGATATTACTACTGGACATAAATCGGCCAGGAGAGGCCGGGTTATTCCCATGATGATTACTTTATTTGAAGCCCATGAAGACATGGATGGTGGCGCTTCATGAAGGCCAAAGGCCCAAAGGCAGGTTAAGGCATGTAGACATAAACCGACATTGACATATAACTTGTATTGTAAGATAGGAGTAGAGACCGAGCCGGACACGTTTATGATCCGGCCTCGGGACTCTGTAAACCGACGAGTGTCGAGCTATGTATATAAAGGGGCGACCCGGCGGCGGTTTAGGGACAACAGACAACAACTCGAGAGCCAGGAAAACGGATTCGCTCCCTGGTCATCAAAACCCTAGCAATTCCATCACAACTGGAGTAGGCTTTTACCTTCATCGTAAGGGGCCGAACCAGTATAAACTCTTGCGTCCTTTGTCCACTTTAAACCCCTTTAAGCTAACCCATAGCGATGGCTCCACGACTAAGTCCTTTCACAAGGACATCTGCCGTGACAAAACCACGAAGGAGAAGAACCTCCCTTGACGCGCAGGCGAGCTCGGCAAGGATGGGGTCGCCCCGGAAGTAGACGTCCAAGACATCCCGGCAGGGACTGCCGGGACTCACAAAGGCTGAACCAGCTCACCCAACCACTCCGCCACGACCCACGTCGTCAATCAGTGCAGTGTCAAGCAGCAAAGTGACTAAGTGGTAGCCATTCACCACATGGCGGCCTCTTTCTACAAGAAATACCTACAGACGACACCCGTCCTGTGACGTGTCAAGTGAGCAGGCATGGAGCTGGCGAGATAGCCCTGTGAGGCATGCCGGGCACCCAATGACGTGACATTAAGCAGTGCATTAGTGCGCCCTGTCAGCCTGCAGAGTTGTGTATGATAGCACTGTTTGCCATCTTATCAGTGCATAATGACTACTTTGCCATTGTGGTGACCCCTTAATCTATAAAAGGAGGCCCATGGCAACCGTAGAAAGGGTTAGAAGGTTGGACAACTCACACCCCCATACGCGCGTAGCCACTGTCGCCCCTACTGGACAAGTGTACTGCGCTCCACCACCACTCTTCAACCATCAATCCACCAAAGCAGGAGTAGGGTTTTATGCCTCGCGACGGCTCGAACCTGGGTAAAATTGCCTGTGTGATCTCTACCATGCTGCCACACGCTCGTCTACTCTTTGTGCAATTTGACGTCCCCATGCCGGTCCCATAGGTGGCCGTGGTTTCCCACGACATCTTTAGCGCGCCAGGTAGGGGGCTCGCTTGCGCGAACCTAAAGGCGTGTGCAGCGCGTCATCTTCATCTCCATCTTCGCCTTCGATGGCGCCATTGACCATGGTGCCCAAGAAGAAATCTGGTGCTTCGGCTCATCCATCCACCTCGAGGGCTCTGCAGCCCGCAGCCATGAATGTTGCGGCTGGATGGGGAGGCACGCAAGGACGTGGACAGTACTAGGGACGTGGCTGGAGCAGGAGGCACCATCACCACTACCCCCGCGGCCAATGCAGGAGCGGAAGACATCGAAGGAGAACAACATCAGCAGCGCCCCGACTGCGCTCCACAAGGTACGGGCGAGGGGGTTACTCCGTCCGCGCCCCCTCATCTCGCCGACGGGCCCAACCGCAGCAATGGCGCTCGGTCTGGGGTGAATCACCGCCCTCCGACCGCCCCCACCTTGGGAGTGACTGCAGCACATGCACCTCCCCCGAGACAGGTCGACCAAATCGCTGCGCCCAACGGAGCTACTGGCCCTCGAGCACCTTTGCCGCACCACCCTACCATTCAGGTGGCCGCTCCGCAATAGCAGGGCCGCGGTGCTGCCACCACTGGCACCATCAGGAGCCGAGCGACGGTACGATCTACTTCATCATCACCCACGCCAAGCACAGCCACGAAGGCCATGGCGCGGGCTCAGCTGCTCCTGAGGTGTCCACCAGCGACCGAGCGGATGGACGAATAGCGTGCCACCATCCAAAGGCCCTGTTTGGTTCAGCTTTTATCGATGGATTCTGCTACCACGCAGCAGAAGCTAAACCAAAGGGCGAACCCAGCAAAATCCGATTCCAGAAATCCGCTGCCAAAATCTGAACCAAAAGCCGAAGCAACCCAGGATGTGCTTTCCTAAATCTGATTCTGCTGTGGGCCAAAATCTGAAAAAGTTGTATCAGCTGGTTTTCCAAGTGACCTACATCTTTTTCACATCAGATTTTCCATAGCTGTTTTTCCACAACAGATTTTTCACAGCCGCTTTTAGAAATTCACAGCAGAACCAAACAGGGCCAAAGTCTCCTCGGTTTCGCCGAAGCTGGGGGCTCATAGTGAGCTGGCCCCCCACGGCCTCCCCAAGCGATGACAACGGCTCGCGCTGCCGGCCGCACGAAAGGGGCCACCCCCACGGTGCAGCTCCCGCCACGGCAGCCAGCGCGTGCGCAGTAGAATCAAGACCCCGACAACGTCTCGATGGCCTCTTCTGACCCTCGAGCGCATCCAGGCTGACGGCGACCCCGCAGGAAAGGCAGAGGGGAGACACGCGTGTCGTTGTTGACCAATGCCACGACGACCACCACCAGTCCGATGGGTGCGACGGCCCCGATATCGACGAGCCCGCGCTCGGTATTGGCGGGTGCCTACCTTTCAAGGTTGGGTGCCCTGCCTTTACTCGCGAGCTGCGGCAAGTTCGTTGGACCTCCATTCGCACGTTCAAGCTAGAGATACTCGAGAAGTACGACAGGAGGCTGAACCCGGCAGAGTTTCTGAGCATCTACACCATCGCTGTTCAGGCTGCCGGGGGAAGAGATGAGAAGGTGTTTTCCAACTACTTCCCTTTGTCTCTCAAGTCCAATGTGAGATCTTAGCCGATGCACCTGCTAGAGAACTTAATTTCATCATGGGCTGACCTGTGCCATGAGTTCATTGGCCCCTTCACCAGCGGCCATCAAGAGCCAGGTCGACCCAACGACCTGCAGCTTCTCCAATAGAAGGAAGGAGAAACCCTCCATAAGTATTTACAAAGATTCAGCAATGTTCATACGAACATCCTAGATATCCATTCGGCAACTGTGATAGCTGCCTTCCAGTCCAATGTGCACAACCACCGGATTCCTTCCAAGATGAACGTGCGGTTGCCCAAGACTGTGAAGGAGCTATACACCTTGGTGGATAAGTGTGCTCGGATGGAGGAGGGAAGGAAGTTGCCCGAAGAGGAAGATTGCACCAACATCGATTCAGAGGATGATGATGAATCAACCAGTCAGAAGTGCAACAAGAATTGGAAGGATAAGACAGTGATGACTGTTGAAGGATCGGGTACATCTAGTACTGGCAGGAAGGCCGAAGCTGAGGCCCCCGACAAGGAAGTTGCCGTGTGCGCTGATTGCGGGGAGGCCGCGGCTGCCGAGAAGGCTAGGAAATGTGATGTGCCGTACTACAAGATTCATCGGACCAAATGCCATGATCTTCAAGAGTGCTATCAGGTTGAGCAGCTCGTTAAGAGACAGAGAGCAAAGTATGAGAAGCGTGACAAGGGAAAGGGTCAGAATGTTGTTGGTGGTAAGGGCCGAGGCGGTGAAGTAAATCGCCCCGGCAAACCCCTTAGGAACCAAGGAAACCCTGCCAGAGGTCAAGAGAAGGAAGCTTGTGATGATGAGAGTGATGGAGGGGATGAAGAGGAAACTAATGAGCAGGAGTTTCGAAAGGCCACTGACGCCCTGTGCATTGATGGGGGTGCATCTTTGCACACCTCTTACCGCCAGGTCAAACTGTGGTCACGGGAAGTCAATGTCGTGGAACCAGTGCCAGAGGACCAGAAGCCGCTCAAATGGTCGCACTCGCCCATCATTTTTGACGAAGAGGATCATCCTAACTGTACCACTATGGTAGGGTATTTTCCGTTGTTGGTCTCTCCAACAATTCGCAACCTCAAGGTCACAAAGATGTTGGTGGACTGCGGGGCCGGGTTGAATCTGATCTCCCCAGCAGTCATCAGCAAGCTTCAGATAGCAGAGGAAGAGTTAGAGGTTACCATCAAGTTTCAAGGAGTTAATCCCGGCAGGAGTCATCCTAAGGGGAAGATCATGCTGCCGGTAATGTTTGGGGGAGAACTGAACTACCAGTCTGAGAAGATTGTGTTTGATGTGGTTGACCTCCCCCTGCCGTACATTGGGATCCTTGGCTGCCCAGCCCTGGCTAAATTCATGGCGGCATCACACTATGCGTACAACACCTTGAAGATGCCTAGGCCTCTAGGAGTCATTACCGTCCTATTAGATGAGAAGGATGCAATCATTTGCGTGGACAAGATGTACCGGGACGCGATCGCGGCAGAGGCAGCAGCAACAGTAGTTCCCGCCAAGGAGGATAGAGGAAACAAGAAGGGTGGCAAGGACGCTAGCAAGGAATCCAGGAAGCGTACCTCTTTGGGGTGTGCTGCGCGTGTTGATGACGTGCTAGAGAGTTCCAACAACAAGAGATCCAAGGTCACTGCACCCCAAGTGAAGAAGGTCCCAGTAGGGCCGGCTGGCATTGATGGTACTTCTACCATCACCTCCACCCTCGATGACAAATAGGAAAGCGAGCTCGTTGCCTTCGTGCGGGCGAATGTCAATGTATTTGCCTGGCAACAATCTGATAACCCCGGTGTTCCTAGCGAGGTAATCGAGCACCACCTTTTTCTCTGCCCACACGCCCGACCTGTCAAGCAAAAAGTCCGGAAGTAGGCCTTGCAGAGGCAGCAATTCATTGCAGAAGAGATCAAGAAACTTGAAGCACCTGGTTTGGTTAGAGGAGTGCTGCACCCCACGTGGTTGGCAAATCCTGTGTTAGTCCGAAAGGCTAACGGGAAGTGGAGGCTTTGCATAGATTTCACAGATCTCAACAAAGCTTGCCGAAAGACCCATTTCCCTTGCCACACATCGATTAGATTGTGGATTCCACTTTAAGTTGTGATTTGCTTTCCGTTCTGGATGCATATTCTGGGTATCATCAGATCTTCATGTCCAAGGAAGACGAAGAGAAGACGTCATTCATCACTCCATGTGGTACGTATTGTTTTGTCCACATGCCGTTCGGATTAAAGAGTGTCGGGTCCACTTTTGCAAGGGCAGTCCAGATTGGTTTCGAGCCACAGCTACACGGAAACATTGAAGCTTATTGATACGTATCCAACGTATCTATAATTTTTGATTGTTCCATGCTATTATATTATCTGTTTTGGATATTTCATATGTGTTAATATGCTATTTTATATGATTTTGGGGACTAACCCATTAACCTAGAGCCCAGTGCCAGTTTCTAATTTTTTTCCTTGTTTTAGAGTTCTGCAGAAAAGGAAACCAAATAGAGTCCAAACAGAATAAAACTTTCGCCATGATTTTTCTTGGACCAGAAGACACCCAGGAGACTTGGAGTACAAGTCGCAGGAGCCTTGAGGCGGCCACAAGGGTGGAGGGTGCGCCCAGGGAGGTGGGGCACACCCCCCGACCTTGTGGGCCCCTCGTAGCTCCCCTGGCCTAATTCTTTCACCTATATATACTCTTATACCCCCAAAACATCTAGAGGAGCCATGAAACCACTTTTCCACTAACGCAACCTTCTGTACCCATGAGATCCCATCTTGGGCCCTTTTCCGGCATCCTGCCGAAGGGGGAATCGATCACGGAGGGCTTCTACATCAACACCATTGCCTCTCCGATGAAGCATGAGTAGTTTACTTCAGACCTATGGGTCCATAGCTAGTATCTAGATGGCTTCTTCTCTCCCTTTGATTCTCAATACAAAGTTCTCCTCGATGTTCTTGGAGATCGATTCGATGTAATACTCTTTTGCGGTGTGTTTGCCGAGATATGATGAATTGTGGATTTATGATCAGCTTATCTACGAATATTATTTGAATCTCATCTGAATTCTTATATGAATGATTTGATATCTTTGCATGTCTCTTCGAACTATCGATTTGGTTTGGCCAACTAGATTGGTTTTTCTTGCAATGGGAGAAGTGCTTAGCTTTGGGTTCAACCTTGCGGTGTCCTTTCCCAGTGACAGTTGGGGCAGCAAGGCACATATTGTATTGTTTCCATCGACAGATGGGGTTTTCATCATATTGCTTGATTTAATCCCGTTACATCATGTCATCTTGCTTAATGCGTTACTCTGTTCTTAGGAACCTAATACTCTAGATGCAGGCAGGAGCCGGTCGATGTGTGGAGTAATAGTAGTAGATTCAGAATCGTTTCGATCTACTTGACACGGATGTGATATATTCATGATCATTGCCTTAGATATCATCATAACTTTGCGCTTTTCTATCAATTGCTCGACAGTAATTTGTTCACCCACTATAATAATTTCTATCTTGAGAGAAGCCACTAGTGAAACCTATGGCCCCGGGTCTATTTTACATCATATTAGTTTCCCGTCAACTTGCCAATTTCTGTCGTCGTTCCCTTAGTTTGCAATATTTTACTTTCCGTTCCATAAACCAAAAATACCAAAAATATTACTTTACCATTTATCAATCTCTATCAGATCTCACTTTGCGAATAATCGTGAAGGGATTGACAACCCCTTTGTCGTTGGTTGCAAGTTAGTGTTTGTTTGTGCAAGTATTCAATTGCTTGTTGCATAGTATCCTATTGAATTGATACCTTGGTTCTCAAAACTGAGGGAAATACTTATGCTTATTTGCTGCATCGCCCTTTCCTCTTCAAGGAAAAAACCAACGCAAGCTCAAGAGGTAGCAAGAAGGATTTCTGGCACCGTTGCCGGGGAGATTTACGCCAAGTCAAGTCAAGATTTGATCTCCCGTCAACTTGCCAATTTCTGTCGTTGTTGCCAGGGAGATCTACACCAAGCCAAGACATAACAAGTACCCATCATAAACTCTCATCTCTCGCATTACATTATTCTCCATCTGCCTCTCGTTTTGCTGTCCCCCACTTCTAAAACGATTTTCGAAAAAGATTGGCCTTTTCTTCGCCTCTCTTCCATTCGTCTTATTCGCTTGCTTTTTGTCAGGACCCCGATTCCAAGTCACATCGATCTAGCTGGTAACACATCATATCACTTTGCGGCCTCACGCACGGTATTCCCACGGGTGTCGCCTTACCATGGTCCGGGACCGTTTGCGCTTTTTGGCTCACGTATATGATAGTGTCGCTAGCATCCATATGACAGAGAACCCGGGCCGACATGGCTAGTTGTGAACCCAAAGCGGCACTAACCTATGGGGACAGGCATACATGAATCACATCGAGCATGTCGGTCAGCAGCGTGTGAATCCGGGCTGTAGCACTGGGCTAACAGGACTCCGGGAACCCGGGATGTAGCAGGCTAGGCAGGACTCTGGATGTCACCGCGTGACATTTCCCCAAAGGGACAGACACAGGAACGAAGTGAAAAACACATGCCGGCCAGTCAAGTGTCCTGAGCAGTAGTGCTGGGCTAATAGGACTCCGGTGAACCGGGCTGTAGCGGACTACTATGGCTCATGGAAGCACTAGACTACATTTCCCCATAAGAGAGGCTGCCAAGGATAAACAACTAGATTGTCGGATCCCACACATACCAAGCATTTCAATCATACACACAATATGCTCGATATGTGTAAATACAACATGGCATCACAACATAACTCTACAACTTAAGTATTTATTCATTAGGCTCCAAGGAGCGAGATATTACAAACATGGGTCTCATGACCCAACAATCATAGCATACAAGTCAAAGCACATGCGGAAGCTTAACATGTCTGAGTACAGACATCTATAAATGAAAAAGGCTGAGAAGCCTGACTATCTACCAGATCCTGCCGAGGGCACAAGATCGTAGCTGAGGTATCAAGCTAAACGTCGAAGTCCACGCGGAACCACTAGCGAGACTGAAGTCTCTCTGCAAAACATAAATTAAGCAAACGTGAGTACAAAGGTACTCATCAAGACTTACATCAGAACTAGCTACATATGCATCGGTATCAACATGGGGGGGGGTGTTGGAGTTTGACTTCAGCAAGCCAGCTTTGACTCAGTGGCTAACCTGAACTACGATTGCAAGCAACTCTTTTGAGGTGGCGCACATGAGTCCACATATTCACCATTCAATACACCACTATGGATCCGCTCCCGTCTCCCTACGAGAAGGCCATCCATAGCACTCACACTTATCTTGCAAGTTTTAGAGTATCCACTTTCACTTGTCTATGAACTGTTATAGGCAACCCAGAAGTCCTTTACCGCGAACACGGCTATTCGAATAGATCATTTATAACCCTGCAGGGGTGTACTTCTTCACACACGCTCTCGCCACTTACCACCATGTACACGTCGTGTATCTCAGCAACCTTCAAGCGGAAGCCTGGCGAGGGAGTCGTCCATGACCTGACTAACCACACAAGTCTCTAGTCCAGGTTTATCGCCTATTCGGGTTCCATTCGTGAGGAGATCCGACTGGAGTTTCGCTCACAGCACCAAACGATGTGTGCAGGGTTCCCGAGACACCAAACGGGCGCCCGGTACACCGTGCCATGGTGTATCTACCGCATCATAGCCCACCCCTAGGGTCAGCGCTATGCACGGCCACCAACACATATCCTACAAACACCAGAAACTAGTTGCAACTCCTGGACAAAGGACAAGGGAAGTTAATAAGTCGAGAGGGTCCATTGGTTTCGGGCCCAATGCGTGGTAGTAGCTGGTCATGGATCACAAACACAGAACTCAGTTCCTAAGAACGGTTTCAATGAGACAACCCACCATGTACTCCTACATAGCCTCTCACCGCTACCTTTACCAAATCGTGTTTACACACTTAGCTCACACACAGTAGGACATGTTCATCACTATTCCAATTCACTCCCGATGAATCAGACCTGACTCAACTCTAAGCAGTAGCAGGCATGACAAACAAGCATGAATGAGTAGGAACATTAGGGCTCAAACAACTCCTACTCATGCTAGTGGGTTTCATCTATTTACTGTGGCAATGACAGGTCATGCAGAGGAAAGGGGTTCAACTACCGCAACATGTAACAGTTGAATCGTTGTTGTCCTAATGCAGTAAAAGAGAGCAAGAGCGAGAGAGTGGTTTGTATCGAAATGAACAAGGGGGTTTTGCTTGCCTGGCACTTCTGAAGATAGCATTGGGTCTTCATCAGTGTCAACGATCACAGCATCGGTACAACGTCTATCGAGAGGGGACAAACACCGGCAACTGAGAAAGAACTCAATCAACACATGACAATATGCAACAATATGATGCATGCTATGACATGGCAATATGAATGTGTTTTGCACTAATGCATCTAGCAACAATTTAAATGAAGTCCATATGGACCAAGGGTTCATATGCAAACTCCATATTTAGCATTTAAAATGCCATTATCATGTTTTCACTTATACAGTGGGTATAAGTTGGTTGAACATGCATGAAATTAGTATAAATGGATAGATTGGATTTTTCTGATAATTTTTCATATATAATTTATTTCATTTGGAGTTACGGTTGAATTTCTATGATTTTTGGAACTTTTGGACATTTTCTATCATTTAAGATTTATTTAAATTCCAGAAAGGAAATATTGCGTCACCATTAGGTCATGCTGATGTCAGCTGGTCAACAAGACCGTCCAGGTCAAACCTGACAGGTGTGGCCCACTAGTCAGTGGCACATAGTCAGCTACAGAGGCTGACATGTGGGACCCGGTCAAAGCTGACGTGGCCAAGTCAAAGTTGACAAGCGGGGCCACTGGAATTAGTGCTAATCTAGCAAAAAGTTAAACTAAATATTTTAGGCACCGGTCCCACATGTAAGTGGGTCAGGAGGTTAATTAGTGAGTGATTAGTGCTAACTAAGTGGCCACGTCGACAGTCGCCGGAGTCTCGCCGGCGGTGACCTCGAACCGCAGCGGAGTTTGCTCGGAACTCACTAGAGGCGACGGATCGACGCGCCAGGGGCACCAGAGGATAGCCTATGCTCGTGCGCATCTAGGGAGACCAACGGGAGGTGCGGGGGTGGCCGGAGTTCGCCGGAGTGGAACCCGCGGCGGCTGCCGGAGTTCGGGGCTGGTGCGGGTTAGCGCTGTGGTGTGCTAACGAGCGAGGCGAAGGTCTAGCGGGGCACTACGCGTTGCGGGGAGCAAGTTGGACTCGCCGGAGTGACCATTTGGTCGCCGGAGCTATGCCGACGATGAGCTCAAGCGGCAGCGGCTACGGCCGTCAAGGGGGCGACGTCTACGGCTCGAAATCAAAGGGGAGGAAGGAGGGGATCCACGCAGGAGCTCACAGCGGTTCATTCAGTGGCCTCGCAGAGCTCGGGGAAGCGTCGGAGCGGGCGCACAGTCGCCAGCGATCTCGGTGGCCTGAGGTTGAAGAAGACGGCGGTGAGGGCGTCCGGCGGCGTCCGGTGTCGCTTGGCTTGGTGAGGAGGTCAAGGACGAGGTAGTGGAGCTACTGGGCATGTCGAGGGGTCGAGGGGGAGGCTCTGGGTGCGGCAACGGTGAGCGGCGGCGGCGGCTGCGTTCGGTGCGTGCGAGGGAGAGAGCCAGGGGAGAGGATGGGGACGAGAGAGAGCGAGAGAGAGTCGGGGGGGCAGCATGGCGTCTCCAGGCAAGTAGCTGGACTCGCAGGGACGCTTCCAGCGCAAAGCAGGAGGTGGAGGCCTCCCGGCGCGCGCGTGCATATTCGCCTCTGCCTACTACAGAGGAAGACGATGAGCGACGATGTAGGTGGGCTGGGCTGGTCAAGCTGGGCCGGCTACAGGTAAGTGGGCCAGGTAGGTTCCTTTCTCCTCTCTCTTTTATTAATTGTTTCTGTTTTCTATTTTCTACAATTGTTTTGTCTTTATTAAAAATGCCAGAGCATTTCCAAAAATCCTGAAAATATTTGTGGGCACTATTGAAATTATTCCCAACAACCCTCAACTAGTTTCAGAATTATTAGAGCATTTAAAATGTTTATAGGATTTAAATGCCCCAATTCAATTACAATATGAGTTAATTCAAAAATCCAGAAATGTCCTGGAAATATGTTTATCATTTTTGGCAGAGGTTTTTACCTTTATCAGAAATGATGAACATTTCCAAAGGGCATTTGGGATCATTGAGAATATTTCATTGTGATCCTAGTTGGATTTCATTTGGTTATAGGGTTTGAACATCCCCAATTCAAGTTTAGGCAAAATTTAAACATGATGCACACATGAAACTAGCCTAGTGAAATGCCAGAAGCTAGGGATGTGACACTTTTTGTGTGCTCGTGTGTTGGATTCCTTTCTTTGTCACGGTTGCTCAAGATAATACCAAATTGTGTGACTTTTCCAATACCAACAACAATGATTTTACTAGTACTCTGATTGCTCCCGATGCTAATGCGGAATCTTGTAAGATTAATACTGCTTTGCTGAATCTTGTTATGAAAGATCAATTTTCCGGCCTTCCCAATGAAGATGCCGCATCCCATCTTAATAATTTCGTTGATTTGTTCGATATGCGAAAGAAAAAAGATGTGGATAATGATATTGTTAAGTTGAAGTTATTTCCGTTCTCGCTTAAGGATCGCACTAAAACTTAGTTTTCATCTTTGTTTAAAAATAATATTGATTCATGGAATAAGTGTAAAGATGCTTTTATTTCCATGTATTTTCCTCCCGCTAAGATCATCTCCCTTAGAAACTGTATTATGAATTTAAGAAACTTGATCATGAACATGTTGCACAATCTTGGGAGATAATGAAATTGATTATTAGAAATTACCCTACTCATGGTTTGAATTTCTGGATGATTATACAAAACTTTTATGCTGGATTGAATTTTTCTTCTAGAAATCTTTTAGATTCGGCCGCGGGAGGCACTTTTATGGAAATTACTTTAGGATAAGCTACTAAACTCCTAAATAATATTATGGTCAACCATTCTCAATGGCATACCGAAGGATCTTCCACTAGTAAAAAGGTGCATGCAATTGAAGCAATAAATGTTTTGAGTGGAAAGATGGATGTGCTTATGAAATTGTTTGCTAGTAAGAGTACTCCTATTGATCCTAATGATATGCCTTTGTCTACTTTGATTGAAAACAATAATGAATCTATGGGTGTGAATTTTTTTGGTAGGAACAATTTTGGTAATAATGCGTATAGAGGTAATTTTAATCCTAGGATGTTTCCTATTAATTCCTGTTATAATTATGGTAATTCCTATAACAATTCTTACGTAAATTATAATAATATGCCCTATGAAGTTGAGAATAGTGTTAAAGAATTTATTAGTTCGCAAAAGAATTTCAATGCTTTGATTGAAGAAAAATTGCTTAAGATTGATGATTTGGCTAGGAAGGTGGATAGAATTTCTCTTGATGTTGATTCTTTGAAACTTAGATCAATGAGTCTCTCAAAGCCATGAGAATTTCCATTGATGAATGCAAAGAAAGAACCACTAAGATGCGTGCTAAGAAAGATTGGCTTATAAAAGCGTGTACTTCTAGTTTCTGTGAAAATGATGATGAAGATCTAAAAGTGATTGATGTGACTCCTATTTAATCTTTGTGTGATTTGCTAGAACTTGCATCTTGCGGATTCCAAAAACTTTGTGTGATTTGCTAGGTTTCCGTGAATTTGATGATTGTTCTCTAAACTTCCACCTTGCGGATTCCACCTTGGGGAAGATTAATGATGTTCTTATTGTTGGAAATAGGAATTATGTTCCCGTAGATTTCATTGTTCTTGATATATATTCCAACCCTACATGTCATATTATTCTTGGTAGATCTTTCCTTAGAACGATTGGTGCAATTATTGATATGAAAGAAAGAAACATTAGATTTCAATTTCCATTAAGGAAAGGCATGGAACACTTTCCAAGAAATAAAATTAAATCGCATTATGAATCTATTATGAGAGCCACTTATGGTTTGCATGACAAAGATGATAATACATAGATCTATTCGTGTTTTTATGCCTAGCTAGGGGCGTTAAACAATAGCGCTTGTTGGGGGGCAACCCAATTTCATTTTTGTTCTTGCTTTTTAGGTCCTGTTTTGCTTTGAATAAATAATCTAGCCTCTAGTTAGATGAGGTTTTGTGTTTTAATTAGTTTTTGTGTCAAGTAAGACTTTTGGGATAGCTTACGGTGATAGTTAATTTAATCCCGCTGAAAAACAGAAACTTTTGCGCCCAGGAGATTAGTTTTAAATTTTAACAGAAGTGCAATAAAATACTGATTGTTTTTGCAGAGGATTAATAAACAAATTATCTACGACTTACTAATTTATTAGAATTGTTGGAGTCACAAAAGTATTCAAAATCACCAGATTGCTACAGACTGTTCTGTTTTTGACAGATTCTGTTTTCGCGTGTTGTTTGCTTATTTTGATGCATCTATGGCTAGTATCAGGGGGGTATGAAACATGGAAAAGTTGGAATACAATAGATATTACACCAATATAAATAAAGAATTAGTTCACAACAGTACCAAAAGTGGTGATTTATTTTCTTATACTAACGGAGCTTACGAGATTTTTTTGTTGGAGTTTTGTGTTGTGAAGTTTTCGAGTTTTGGGTAAGGATTTTGTAACGCCCCGAGACCGATGTGCCAGGTGTCTTCCTGTTATTCACCGATGTTGCCATGTCATTTGCTTGTGTGTTGCATTTTATCATGTCATCATCCGCACGGCATCATCATGTTTTCAAAACTTGCATCCGTCCGGGTTCCCCCAGTTCCGGCCGTTGTCCGTTCTGAGCCCAGACACACTTGCACGCGCCCGCGGCACGTCCGAAATATTATTTTATAAGTGGCTGGAAAATGTTCTCGGATTGGGTTGAAAGTTGGCGTGTGGTCTTATTATAGTGTAGATAGACCGCCTGTCAAGTTTCATCGCATTCGGAGTTCGTTTGATAGCCCAACCGTTAAACTATAGCGGCATTATAGCCGGTCTAATGTCGGATGTTTTTGGTCTCCGGAAACAGACGCCGGGCCTCCCTCTCTCTTCTCTTGTCTTAGCCCGAGGCCTTCTGCACAGTCCACTACTCACCGTCAGACCCTACCTAACCTCTCTCGTCAGCCCGCGGCTCTCCTCGCGCGCGCGTCCGAAAAGCTGTCCCGGACCCGACCCAGACTGTCGCCACCGTTGTGTCCGGATCATCCCCAAACATCTACAAAACGTATCCGTTTTGTTAATTGGACTTCCTAACATAGTTATTTGTGACCCTCCGATTATGATCGAAGGGACCGGACAGCCCCTAATTTATCCCACCTGCTATTTATACACAGATGAAACCCTAAATTCTAGCCCACTTGTCCCATCGCGCCGCCACCTACCTTTCTTCCTCGGGATCCCCTCATTCCTCCGATCCAATCCCACCAACCAGACTCCACCCGAGGCCTCCCCTCGATCCAACTTGTCTTCGCTCTCCTTGTCAACCAGGGAGACGAGCCCCTCCCGAGACCAGCAGATGAGCCCCCGTCGGGACCCTCTCCTCCTGTTCCTTTTTCCCTGCAGCTCCCTCTACCTAATCTCCTCATCCCTATGTACCTCAACAGGAGCTCCAGCGCCATGGCTGATCTTCTCGCCGAGCTCCGTCAAGTCCGCCGCCCGTTGCCGTCTTCCCGGCGAACCACGTCGAAGCCACCGCCCCGGCCACCTTGCGCGACCTCCTGCCTCGTCCTCGTCTGCGCGGGAGACAAGCAACAGAGGCCGTGCGCCAAGCTTCCCTGCCTCGTCCGACCTTTCTCGTCACCGAAACCACGCCATGGCGCCGTTCCTCTGCTTCCTCTTCCAGCAGGACCACGAGATGTGTCCCCACCTCCTGCCGCGCCAAGCCTGCTTCCTCTCCAGCGCAGCGCCCGCCGCGGCAAGTCCCACACCACCGCTGCGCCCCTGTGCTGATCCTGCTGCTGCCCTGCATCAGTCCGGCGTCCCGCTCCTGGACCTTCTCTGCGCCCCAAGCTAGTCCCCGCTGACCGCACCGCCCGCCGGAGTCGCCGCCTCGCCAAGCTCCGTCGCCGCCGGTGGTCTTCGCGTCGAGGAGCCGGAGTTCACGCCCCCTACACGCGCGCATGCACAGCCCGAGCTCCCTGGCTCGATCCGGTCCCCGTTGACCGCGAGCGTCGGCTGGATCTTAGCCATGCCAGGCCCAGCTGCCTTCCCTCCAACTAATGGGCCAAGCCCATGGTGAGAACACCCCTGGCGCCCCACCCCTTTTTTTTCTGTTGTTGGGCCAGCAGATCCGGCCCAGTATCTATTTTTTTAGGCTCTGCGAATTTAGCTAATTTCCAGGGAATTGCAGATTTATAGAGAACACCCTAGCCTTCATGCATTTAATATCTCACAAACTAAGCATCACATGTAAAAACTTAATATATGAAACTCGCTTAGAATTTTGTGTAGATTAATAATTTGCAACTTTCATCTATGTTTAAAATGATTAAAATGCCGTTTGGTTAAATTTGCCCCTATGCCATGTTAAAATGATTTAATTCATAACTAATTAACCGTAGCTCGGATTTAAACAAACTTTATATGTAAATGGGGTAGAAAAATGCCTAGTTTAACATGATGCACTCATCTAGCATGTTTAACAACTCTAAAATTATGTTTAGGGCAGAACAGTACCAAACCTAATATATGCATATGAGGAGTTTCCGGACTTGCTGTTTTGTTGTTCCGGCCTCATTTAAACTTGCCTAGATTAGATAGTTTCATCATGCTTCACATCTTGCCATGCTAACAACATTTAACCTTGTTGGGTACATAAACGGGAGAGAACTAAATAAGTCATGTGGTGTTTTATTCAATATGCAACTCCATTGCATAATGAGCTCCACTTAATTTGTAGGATTGTTTGTGCTCTTTACCATGCCATGCTTCATTAAACCGGACATGCATCATAAATGTTGTGCATCATGCCATGTGTATGTGGTGGTTGTTTACTATGTTGTTTGCTCCTTTCCGGTGTTGCTTCTTCGGGTTGGTTCCGATAACGTCGTGTTGTGAGGATCCGTTCGACTACGTCCGTTTGTCTTCTTCATGGACTCGCTCTTCTTCCTTGCGGGATTTTAGGCAAGATGACCACACCCTCGAAATCATTTCTATCTTTGCTTGCTAGTTGCTCGCTCTTTTGCTATGCCTATGTTGCGATACCTACCACTTGCTTATCATGCCTCCCGTATTGTTGAACCAAGCCTCTAACCCACCTTGTCCTAGCAAACCGTTGTTTAGCTATGTTACCGCTTTGCTCAGCCCCTCTTATAGCGTTGTTAGTTGCAGGTGAAGATGAAGTTTGTTCCTTGTTGGAACATGGAGATGTTGTTCCTTGTTGGAACATGTTTACTTGTTGGGATATCACAATATCTCTTATTTAATTAATGCATCTATATACTTGGTAAAGGGTGGAAGGCTCGGCCTTATGCCTGGTGTTTTGTTCCACTCTTGCTGCCCTAGTTTCCGTCATATCGGTGTTATGTTCCCGGATTTTGCGTTCCTTATGCGGTTGGGTTATAATGGGAACCCCTTGACAGTTTGCCTTGAATAAAACTCCTCCAGCAATGCCCAACATTGGTTTTTACCATTCGCCACCTAGCCTTTTCTTTTCCCTTGGGAGTCGCGCTCCTGAGGGTCATCATTATTTTATACCCCCCCCCCCCCGGGCCAGTGCTCCTCTGAGTGTTGGTCCAAACTACAACCCTGTGCAGCGCCCCCTCGAGGAAACTCGAGGTTTGGTTTTAGTTGTATGGAGAGCTCATCTGAGTGTGCCCTGAGAACGAGATATGTGCAGCTCCTATCGGGATTTGTCAGCACATTCGGGCGGTGTTGCTGGACTTGTTTTACCATTGTCGAAATGTCTTGTAACCTGGATGCCGAGCCTGATCGGATTGTCTTGGGAGAAGGAATATCCTTCATTGACCGTGAGAGCTTGTGATGGGCTAAGTTGGGACACCCCTGCAGGGATTTGAACTTTCGAAAGCCATGCCCGCGGTTATGGGCAGATGGGAATTTGTTAATGTCCGGTTGTAGAAAACCTGAAGTTGATCTTAATTAAAATGCACCAACCGCGTGTGTTACCGTGATGGTCTCTTTCCGGCGGAGTCCGGGAAGTGAACAGAGTGTTGGAGTAATGCTTGACATAGGTTGTTCTAGGATCACTTCTTGATCATAGTTTCTCGACCGTGCTTTGCCTTCTCTTCTTGCTGTCATTTGCGTCTGTTAGCCACCATATATGCTAGTCGCTTGCTGCAGCTCCACCTCATACCTTTTTACCCTTCCTATAAGCTTAAATAGTCTTGACCGCGAGGGTGTGAGATTGCTGAGTCCCCGTGACTCACAGATACTTCCAAAACCAGTTTGCAGGTGTTGATGAAACCGTACAGGTGATGCAACCAAGCTCAAGGAGGAGCTCGATGAAGATCTTGTCTTTTGTGTTGTTTCGTGCTAGTTGATCAGTAGTGGAGCCTAGTCAGGACGATCGGGGATCTGTGTAGCTTTTGGGGTAGTCTTCTTTTATTTTGGTGTCGGTGTACAAAAAGAGGGGTACACGTTTTGTACCCCTATAACTGTGCATGGGCAGTCTGAGCCACGTGCACCACCACACTGAGCAAGGCAAGGGAGGTGAGCCAACGTATGGCCGAAGCTCGAGAGAAGCAGAACTATGCCAAGACCAAGCCCACAAAGAGCAAAGGAGACAAAGCGGACTCCCCCCGGCAAGATCCTTGCCGGGAGGCGGTTTTAGCAAACCCGGCAAGACCCTTGCCGTGGTAGCTCGCCCCACACCTACGGAGTGAGTCACCCTTGAGTCCACTGCCCCCATGGGGCAAGGATTCGGGAGACATCCTTGTGGTGGCATGCAGATCTTTGTGAAGGCATTCAAGATCAGATACACCCTTTAGAAGATGATGATCCTTGGCGGGATCCCAGCCAAGGAGGACCACAAGGCCCCCGGCAAGAGCCTTGCCGGGGATGAAAGCGGCGCCACAGCAAGACCCTTGCCGGGGCCCCGGCAAGGCCCTTGCCAAGAACACCCATAGGGCCACCATCAGGCCCATGCCAGTCAAACCTCCACCGACGTTCGCATGCAGCTACTGACCCAACCAGCTGGGCAGGCACCTGCGTGGCGGCATGCGGATCTTCATGGAGACCCACCACTGCGCCACCTCAGCTGCCTGCCTGCCTACATGGCACCGCGGGTGCCGCTGGCCAGGGCGCGTGTCGACACGAGAGGGAGCAGCGACGGACGAGACAGGGCTCTCCCCCGTCCCCGATAAAGCAAGGACACCTGGACAAGACGCATTAAATGTGCCTTGTCATGTAATGTGAGGGATAACCTCACATCACTGTACCCTTTTCACCTCCTGTGTGCTACTGTGGCAACCCCTTTCCTATAAAAGGAGACCCGAGGCGACCAGGAGGAGGATTCGGCTTTTTGGAGCTCCTCACGCCCCATAGCTAGCTCAAGAACACAGATATACAATCCACCAAAGCAGGAGTAGGGTTTTACGCATCCTCGCGGCCCGAACCTGGATAAACGAACCGTGTGTTATCTGTTTGATCCGCTCTTCTCACGACCCCGCGCCCCGCAACCGTAGTAGGGATTCTTGTGATCCCATAGGTGTCATTCCCACCGACATCTTTGGCGCGCCAGGTAGGGGGCGCAGTTGTGAGAATCGGCTTTAGCAGTTAGTTCGACGCTTCTTCATCGTCATGGCGCCCAAGAAGAAGACGACGGTGCCGGTTGGCCCGTCGGAAGCCGGAGTCCCGACGCGGGCGAGCAGCGGACCGGTCGTAGAAAGGACCCGGGGCGTCGTTCGCGAACACCAACACTGTCCCAGCAGCCGGAGTTTGGGAGGCGGCGATGTTCGTGCGCTTGGTAACGGGCTGCACGCCGCCAAATCCAAAGACGGAGCCAGGCCCTCCGCGGGTGGCGCGGGGCCTTCCAAGATCGCTGCCACCCCGCCCGAATGCGATGTGAGGGCCTCCAAGACTCCCACGCCGGTGCCGACGGCGAGCTCCTCTCAAGCGGCGTGTGACGAACGGCGTAATCACGCCGAAGACCCCGGGCGTCGCCGCGGGAAGAGCCCCGAGCGCCACTCCCGGGAGGTAGAAGACCTGCCCGCTCGCCGAGGCGCTGTTGAAGATGGCATGCGCCGCGGGGTCGCGATAGAGCTCCTTCTAACATGGTCATAAGTCGAAGCGCGTCGCGATCCGTGCAGGTTTCGCTGCCACCAACGCCAGGAGAAGCCCTGGCGCGCGCGTAGTTGCTCCTCGATTTTCCTCCCACTACGGGGAAACTTGACGAATGGAGAGCCACTATCTGAAGCCGTGTTGCGGTGGCCAACAAAGACGAACCGAGTCCAGTGGAGCCCCCGGGTCGATGCTCCGACGAAGTCCCTCGCACCAGTGCTAGGAAAGCCGGCGGCGCCGCGACCACGGTGCACTCGCCTCCTCCTCGCCCGGTACCGCGGACGCCAGCCCATCGCGACGTTACGGGCGACGAAATCTCCATAGCATCGTCCGACCCGCGGACCCACTGTGACCAGCACCAAGCCCTTCGGGAACGAGAACATGAAGACGCTCGAACAACTATCGAGCGCCAGCGCGGAGCGCGCCACCAGTGAGACAGGTGAGCAGGACCTACTATGAAGCACCCGACACCGGAGAGCCCTGGAGGCCTACCTTACGAGGTAGGCTGTCCGGCTTTTACCCGTGAGCTGCGGCAATTCTAGTGGCCCACTCACCACACCTTCAAACCTGACGTGGGTGAAAAGTACAGCGGCAAGACCCACCCGTCCGAGTTCCTCAGCATCTACACCATTGCGATGCAAGCTGCCGGAGCTCGCGACGATAAGGTGCTTGCGAATTACTTTCCGTTAGCTCTTAAACCCAACGCCATGTCATGGTTGATGCACTTGCCGGTAGACTCTATTTCCTCCTGTTCGGATTTGTGCCATGAGTTTGTGGGCGCCTTTACTGGAGGCCACCAAGCCCATGGCCAAGCGAGCGGCCTGCACGTCATTCCCCTGAAGGGAGGCGAGAGTCTCCGCAAGTATATACAGAGGTTCAACCGGATATAGTACAATATCCCTGATGTTCACCCTGCCGCCATCATCAGCGTGTTCCATCAGAACGTGCGTAACCGCAAGATGCGCGAAGAGCTGGCAATGAACAAGGTGAAAGATGTAGCAGAACTCTATGTTCTTGTTGACAGATGTGCCCGGGCTGAAGAGGGAAGGAAGTACCCCGGCGAAGACGCCGGCGTGGAAACCGACTCCTCAGATGAAGATGCTGCCGCCCCAGCGAAGAAGGGCCGGCGCTGCAACAGGAAGCGCAAAGGTAAAGCTGTGCTTGCCGTCGAGGGATCGGATGACACCGGCTCCACCATGAAAACCAAGGCAGATGACCCCGGCAAGGAAATTGCCGGATGTGTCGCCTGCCGGGCCTTGGCGGTTGCCGAGAAGCCAGGAAACTCCGACAAGTGATACTGCAAGATCCATCGCACCAAAGGCTATGCTCTCCAAGACTACTAACAGGTTAGCTCCTCGCTGAGAAGCAGAGGGCTGAATATGAGAGGCAGGACAAGGAGAAGGGCCAAGACAGTGCTAAGGGGTCCGGCAAGAAGCGTGACGGCCAGGCGGGCCGTCGCGGCAAGGATAAACAACAGGAGAGGCCCGCCCGGGGCCGTGACAAAAAGCTAGAAGACGGCGATCACGAAGAGGACGACGAATCCGGCGACCAAGAGTTTCAGAAAGCTACAGAGGCCATGTGCGTCGACGGTGGCGCCTCGCTGCATACTTCTCACTGCCAGCTTAAACAGTGGGCGCGAGAGATTACAGCAGCAGAGCCGTCGTTTGATGCCCAAAGGCCGCTGAAGTGGTCCAGCACACCTATCATTTTTGACACTGAGGATCACCCTGATCGCACTACTGCGGTCGGGTGCTTGCCATTGTTGGTTTCACCAACAATACGCAACCTCAAGGTGACAAAGATGCTAGTCGATGGAGGGGCCGGTTTGAACTTGATCTCGCCTGCCGTGATCGAGAAACTACAGATTCCTGATGGAGACCTCGAAGAGACGGGCACGTTTCAGGGGGTCAACCCGGGAAGAAGCCAACCTAAGGGAAAGGTCACGCTGCCCGTGACTTTTGGATGCGATCTGAACTACAGGACGGAGAGGATCGTGTTTGATGTTGCCAAGATCCCCTTGCCCTACAACGGGATCCTTGGCCGCCCAGCGCTGGCCAAGTTCATGGCGGCGTCACACTACTCCTACAACACCCAGAAGATGCCAGGACCTGCGACGATCATCACCATCCCCTCCGATAAGAAAGATGCGCTGATTTGCGCTAACCAACTATACCAGCAAGCAGTTGCAGCAGCTGCCGCCACTAGGGCACTTGCTCCTGCCGCTGGGACCCCGGGAGGGAAGAAGAAGAAGAAGAAGACCGGTGAGACCTCGGACACCCACTCCGGCAAGCGCACCTCTTCGGAGTGTAGCACTCCCGTCGAGGACATGCCAGAGAGCTCCACCGACGGAAACAAGAAGCCAAGGGCCATACCGCCGGGAACCAAGAAGGTTTCTGTCAATGGGGACGACACGGGAGGGGCTTTCACCATAAGCTCCACCCTTGACGACAAATAGGAAGACGCGCTCGTCACCTTCCTATGGGCGAATGTCGATGTGTTGCATGGCAAGCTTCCGACATCCCTGGCGTTCCCAGGGAGGTGATTGAGCACCACCTTGCTGTCTGTCCTCATGCACGGCCCGTCAAGCAGAAGGTCAGAAAGCAAGCTTTGGAACGACAAGAGTTCATCACAGAGGAGATCCGGAAACTGGAAGCGGCGGGTTTGGTAAGAGGAGTGCTCCATCCAACGTGGTTGGCCAATCCGGTCGTAGTGTGCAAGGCTAATGGGAAGTGGAGGCTGTGTATTGATTACACAGATATCAATAAGGCTTGTCCTAAGGACCCCTTCCCGTTGCCGCGCATCGACCAGATTGTTGACTCCACAGCTGGGTGTGATCTATTGTCATTCCTCGATGCCTACTCCGGCTACCACCAGATCTTCATGACAAGAGAAGACGAAGAGAAAACAGCATTCATCACCCCATGTGGTACGTATTGTTTCATGCGGATGCCTTTCGGGCTGAAGAGTGCTGGTTCGATGTTTGTAAGGGCGGTCCAGATTGGTTTTGAACCCCAGCTCCATAGAAATATGGAAGCTTATATGGATGACATAGTGGTCAAAACCAAGGACAGGGCAACCCTCATACCAGATTTGCAAGAAACATTTGCAAACCTGCGCAAGATCAATCTCAAGCTTAACCCTGAGAAGTGCGTCTTTGGTGTCTCGTCCGGCAAGCTTCTCGGGTTCTTTGTGTCACAGCGTGGGATAGAGGCCAATCTGGACAAGATCAAAGCTATAGAGCAGATTGAAGCACCCACGCGAATCAAGGATGTGCGTCGGCTTGCTGGTTGCGTCCCCGCCATGGGCAGATTCATTTCCAAGTCTGCCGAGCGCGCCCTTCCCTTTTTCAAGATCCTGAAAAAGGCGGGCCCGATGGAGTGGACGCTAGAAGCCGAAGCAGCATTGCAAGATTTGAAGAAGTACCTCTCCTCAGCGCCAATACTAGTTGTGCCTAGGCCATAGGAGTCGTTGCTGCTATACCTGGCGGCAACGAACCAGGTGGTCAGCGCCTCACTAGTGGCGCAGAGAGAGGTTGACGACGAGGTAATGGCAGCGATAGAGCCCGACACCACCAATGCAGAGATGACACAGCCAGTTGAAGTGCCGCCGAAGAAGAAAATGGTGCAGCACCCGGTCTACTTTGTTAGTTCCCTCCTGCAGGGAGCTAGATCAAGGTACTCCGGCATGCAGAAATTGCTCTTCGGCCTTCTTATGGCCTCGAGGAAGCTGCGTCACTACTTCCAGGCACACGAGATCACTGTCGTCACTCGCCTCCCTTTGCAACGGATATTGCACAATCCAGATGCAACGGGAAGAATTGTGGAATGGGCACTGGAGCTGTCCAGCTTTGGCCTCAAGTTTGAAAGTACTTCGACGATTCAGAGCCGAGTCCTGGCGGAGTTCATTGCAGAATGGACCGCAACACCTGACGAAGAAGCCCAAGAGACTGCTCTCCCCGGCAAGGAGGCAAGTTGCAGTTGGATCATGTACTTTGATGGAGCTTTCTCCTTACATGGCGCCAGGGCTGGCGTACTGCTTGTCGCGCCCACCGGAGAGCACGTCAAGTACGTGATCCAGATGCACTTCCCCAGGGAGGTGTCAACAAATAATACGGCAGAGTACGAAGGGCTGCTTGCCGGTCTTAGGATCGCGGCAGACCTCGGAATCAAGAAGCTCATCATCAGGGGCGACTCGCAGCTCGTCGTCAAGCAAGTCAACAAAGACTACCAGAGCCCGTTGATGAAGGCCTACGTCGATGAAGTCAGAAAGCTAGAAGAGCATTTCGATGGTATACAGGCTGAATACGTTCCCCGGGCGGAGAACAATATCGCCGATTACCTGTCAAAACGCGCTGCCCTCAAGCTACCTGTGGAACCAGGTACCTTTGTGCTCCAGCTAACTCAGCCATCTATTGATCCATCAGCAGAGCAGAACAAGAGGAGGAAATCAGGACCCGGCAAGTACTTTCCCGCCGAGCTCCCCGGAGCCACCGGCAAGGATGTTGCCGGGGACACTGAGCCCGCCATGGGAAGGCTAGCTCCGGCGGAACGTCAAGCTCTTGCGATCGAGACAGCCGCTCCTATAGAGGACGAAATGCCTTTAGTCCTCGTCGTCGAGCCCCAGGCTCCAGCGTGGGCACAACATATCGTTCGATTCCTCCAAACAGGGGAACTTCCTGAAGAGCAGGAAGAAGCGGAAAAAGTAGTCCGTCGCTCTACCATGTACCAGTTCGTCGATGACGTCCTGTACAGAAAGAGGCCGAACGGTGTGAAATTGAAGTGTATCCCTCGGGAGGAAGGACTGGAGCTGTTGGCAGAGATACACGGAGGCATATGTGGATCCCACATCGGGTCAAGGGCCCTTGCCAGCAAGGCATTTCGGCAAGGCTTCTTCTGGCCCACCGCCCTCCAGGATGCGACGACACTAGTCACCAGGTGTGAAGCGTGTCAGTTCCATTCAAAGAAGCTTCATCAGCCAGCTCAAGCCCTTCAAACCATTCCTCTCTCTTGGCCCTTCTCGGTTTGGGGGCTCGACATACTAGGCCCTTTCCCCCGTGCTGTCGGGGGCTTTGAGTACTTGTATGTTGCAATCGACAAGTTCACAAAGTGGCCGGAGGTGGAGGCAGTGAGGAAGGTCACAGCTCAGTCAGCCGTCAAGTTCTTCAAGGGACTAGTGTGCCGTTTTGGTGTACCCAACAGGGTCATCACCGACAACGGCACACAGTTCACAAGCCGCACCTTCATGCAATATATCCAAGACCTCGGCAGCAAAGTCTGTTTCTCTTCCGTTGCTCACCCACGAAGCAATGGTCAAGCTGAGAGGGCAAACGCTGAAGTACTGCGAGGCTTAAGGACCAAGACCTTTGACAGGCTGCACAAGAGTGGAAGGCGCTGGATTGATGTGTTCCCGACGGTTCTTTGGTCGATCAGGACGACGCCAAATCGAGCCACCGGCCAGACACCCTTTGCCCTAGTATACGGGGCAGAAGCAGTTCTCCCCACTGAACTCATATACGGGTCACCTCGAGTGCTCGCTTATGATGAGCTTGAGCAAGAGCAGCTGCGGCAAGATGACGCAATGCTCATTGAGGAAGATCGTCTTCGGGCGGCTGTGAGAGCAGCACGCTACCAGCAAGCCTTGCGCTGCTACCATAGCCGCAAGGTTCATGCCCGAAGCCTTGAGGAAGGCGACCTTGTCCTTCTGTGCGTTCAATCGACCAAGAATTCCAACAAGTTGACGCCAAAGTGGGAAGGCCCTTATCGGGTAATACGAGTCACCAGGCCCGGCGTAGTCCGCCTGGAGACCGAAGATGCCGTTCCGGTGAGTAACTCCTGGAACATTGAGCATCTTCGCAAGTTTTACCCGTGAGGCGCGGCTTGCCGGGCCCCCCGGCAAGCCAGCTTTTGTACAAGCATTGCCGATGATGCATGTAACCCTTTGTACAAATCCAGGCGTAGACCCTGAGCATAGATAAATGAAGCACTGGCGCCCTAAGTTATAGCATGCATGTTAGGTCGAGTCTCGTCCTTGGTTAGGGTTGATAGTGCTTAGCGGCGACTAACCCCTAGCTTAGAGGTCGAGTGTGCGTCTCTTTGCCGTTCTTTCGTCTTCTTTGGTTCGCAGGACTCACAGATATCCTTGCCGGATCACTTGAGGACGAAAAAGAGAAGAGGGAAAGACCAGCATCTAGACCCCGGCAAGCCAGTATTGTCGGGGGCTGCAAGAGCAAAGATTCACCCACGGGAAACCAGAGTTGCCGTGGGCTACAACTTCAGATAAGTTCTTCATCCCTTACCATGCGTTTCCTTATGGACTGATGTATGTGAAACCTCGTTTTTTCCTAAATCTACCGTGCTCCCCTAACTCTAGGCCCTAGGGCTCGTTCCTAGGGCCAGGTTTGGTCGTAGTCGCGGTAGCGAGAGGATGAAACAAGGAGCCTGAACCCACCTCATCCATGCCTCCGCCAAAGGTGTGAGAAAGGTCGAGCGAAGTGGGGAGACGGCAAGGCCTGTTGCCGGGAAAGGAAATGTTTATCTTAAAGATATCAAGGATTTACTCCTTGTCGTGGGTTCTACCCACAAACAAATGACCCGGCAAGCATCCCTTTTTCATTAAAAACATTCCACTCAGGTACAGTCCATAGGGAATGAAAAACATGAATGATGGGATTACAAGTTTTAAATTCAGCTAAGGCCCGAAGGCTTACAAGCTAAAAAGAGATAAGGTGCCCATAATCCCTTTCTTGTCCCTCTCCTCAGGACGCAGGTCAAGGAGGCGAAAAGGGCAAAAGGGGCGCCTAGGCGAGCTACGGGTGGCAGAAGACACCAAGAGAACATCTCGGTGGCCGTCCGAAGGCTGGATGGTGATGGCAGCGCCGGAAGCAGAGCTCGAAGACGAGGCGGCAGGACGTCAGCACGCGTCGAAGGCGTCAGTGCCCGCGTACTCTGATTTGACGGCCTTGCCGCCCGCCCTCTTCCTCTTCCACAGCCTCCCAACACCAGCCGCCCAAGGAGACGACCCCGAGAAGTTCAGGAAGCCGGCGACACGGATGATCGGGTCGCCGGTGCCGCACGGAGTGGCGCCCGACACCTAATTGGACCCGTCATCCTGCCACCTACTACCCTCGTCATCGCTGCCGCTGTCCTCCTCGTCACTCTTGCCTGAGGAGGAGTCTTCGCTATCAGAAGAGCTCTCCACGCAGCACCTTTCACGTGTCCCAAAGCACCCGAAGACCTTGACGGAGAGAAGGCCACCCTCCATCAGCTTGAAATGGAGAGTGAGCCCCTCCGTCAAGTGGTGGATATGAGCGAACGTCTTCCATCCTCGACGAAGATACATATCGTGAGGGGCTGGGAAGTCGAGGCGAACCCGCGTGCCGCTGATCCCACAGCCCCTCATGTGCAGCCGCAGCGACTCCGGCGGATCCAGCTCCATCTCCCGCACGAATGGAGTCGGGAGACGAAGGCGACGGCGAGGCGGCCGGCGCAGCCTGACGAAGAACTCGCAAGGGTCATCCCCAATGTGACCCTCCATGGGGGGAGGAACTGCTGGCGGAGAAGAGGCCGGCGCGCCGCCCCGTCTTCCTCTTCCCCGAGCACCTCGGCCTCGCCCACGGCCTCGCCCCCTCCCCCTTCCCCTCGCGGCCGGCTCTGCCACCGCGGGTGCAGGAGAAGGAGGGACGCGTTGTCGAGCGGCGACCCTCGCCGCCACCGTTGAAGGACCAGGATTCTCTCTCTCCATGGCGGATGGAAGGGGGGAGCAGAAGCTGAAGGAAGGAGGAGATGAAAGAATGCGGGACGCCATCGCCCCTCCCGCTCTTTATAAAGGAATGGGGTGGGGGCTCGGCCGCCCCGCTCAGCCAATCAAGACGTGGAAGGCGCAGGGAACTGGGACCGACCCGCCGCCCCTGCCCACGGCGGCCCGGTTTCCCGCCTCCACCGTTCGTCGCCCCAAGCGCATGAGAGCCACGTGGCAGGCGTGCAGGACCGAGGTGACGGGTGAGGCGACCTCTCCCCACCCCTTGATCGTGGGGAGTGGACGCCTTGAAGACCACGCCTCGACCCCGTTCAGTAAATGGGCCACGCCTCCACGCCTCCCTCCGTTTATGGGGAAGGCGCGAACTGCCCCCTTTACTACGACGTGGCGCATGCATGCAAAGCTCAGCCCCACGCATGCCGCCCACGTCGCACGCGCCTCCCCACGCCGCGCCACACGCGGGAGTCGTGGGAAGCGCAGCACGCAAAGAGACTTACCGCGGTAAAAACCGCTCCGCCTGCCCGCGCACCATTTTTGGGCCTAGCCCAATGACGCGATTGCGCTTACGTGTGGCCCAGGCCCGAGGGCTCCTGTCGGTGTACAAAAAGAGGGGTACACTTTTTGTACCCCTATAACTATGCACGGGCAATCTGAGCCACGGGCACCACCACACTGAGCAAGGCAAGGGAGGTGAGCCAAGGTAAGGCCGAAGCTCAAGAGAAGCAGAACGACGCCAAGTCCAAGCCCACAAAGAGCAAAGGAGACCAAGCGGACTCCCCCCGGCAAGATCCTTGCCGGGAGGCGGTTTTAGCAAACCCGGCAAGACCCTTGCCGTGGCAGCTCGCCCCACACCTACGGAGTGAGTCACCCTTGAGTCCACTGCCCCCATGGGGCAAGGATTCGGGAGACATCCCCGTGGTGGCATGCAGATCTTTGTGAAGGCATTCAAGATCAGATACACCCTTTAGAAGATGATGATCCTTGGCGGGATCCCAACCAAGGAGGACCACAAGGCCCCCGGCAAGAGCCTTGCCGGGGATGACAGCAGGCGCCACAGCAAGACCCTTGCCGGGGCCCCGGCAAGGCCCTTGCCAAGAACACCCGTAGGGCCACCATCAGGCCCATGCCAGTCAAACCTCCACCGCCGTTCGCATGTAGCTGCCGACCCAACCAGCTGGGCAGGCACCTGCGTGGTGGCATGCGGATCTTCGTGGAGACCCACCACTGTGCCACCTCAGCTGCCTGCCTGCCTATATGGCACCGCGGGCGCCGCTGGCCAGGGCGCGTGTCGACACGAGAGGGAGCGGCGACGGACGAGACAGGGCTATCCCCCATCCCCGATAAAGCAAGGACACCTGGGCAAGACGCATTAAATGCGCCTTGTCATGTAATGCAAGGGATAACCTCACATCACTATACCCTTTCCACCTCATGTGTGCTACTGTGGCAACCCCTTTCCTATAAAAGGAGGCCCGAGGCGACCAGGAGGAGGATTCGGCTTTTTGGAGCTCCTCACGCCCCATAGCTAGGTCAAGAACACAGATATACAATCCACCAAAGCAAGAGTAGGGTTTTACGCATCCTCGCGGCCCGAACCTGGATAAACGAACCGTGTGCTATCTGTTTGATCCGCTCTTCTCACGACCCCGCGCCTGGAACCGTAGTAGGGATTCTTGTGATCCCATAGGTGTCGTTCCCACCGACATCTGGTTTAATAGTCGGACCTTGATTGTATAAGGTTAATGTAATGCTTTATTCATGTAATTGTGTGAAGTGGCGATTGTAAGCCAACTATATATCTCTTTCCCTTATGTATTACATGGGTTGTGTGAAGATTACCTCACTTGCGACATTGCTTTCAATGCGGTTATGCCTCTAAGTCGTGCTTCGACATGTGGGAGATATAGCCGCATCGAGGGCGTTACAAGTTGGTAATCAGAGCCTTCCCCGACTTTAGGATCCCCCTGCTTGATCGAATCATTGGCGTTGTTGAGTCTAGAATGTTTTGAGTCATTTAGGAATTATATATATCGGAGAGTAGGACTTCTTTTTACTCCTCAGTCCCTTCGTCGCTCTGGTGAGACATCCTGATGTAGAGTTTTGACTCTTCTCTTCACAAATTCCACAAAAAAAATTAAGATCACGCGGGTATCTTGGAATCGTTCCGATCGATTTGTGATGAGAACATTGTTCTTGGTGCCTCCTGTCATTTAGGGGTTGTGGCAGTGTCCCGAGGAGTTGAGCTTCGAGGTGTTGTCGTCACAATTTTATCGTTCCAGTTCTGGAATACCTGAGATTAGTTTCGCCGACATTGAAAATCTCTTTTATGCAGTTGTTGGTGAGATAACCTCGACGCCACCCAGTACTGGGGCGGGAGTTCGGGAGTATTGCCATAACTCGTATAACGGATACTTTTCGAAGGTTGAGGTAGACAATTTCCGAAGGTTTCTTGGATATGTGTTGAAGGATGGATACAGCTGGATGTAGGATTTGCTAGTTTTGGGTGAGATATTATGCTTCTCATGTATCCCCAACACCTGATTGCATAACCGGAACATTTCGGGAGTTTATAAGTTGGAATTCAAGTAGCTCTAAGGATATCTTTCTGACAGATGTATGATATGAAATTGGGGTTCGACGTCTAGTGGTCCGCATATCCACGGTTGGTTTTACAGTGGTCTCGTTGTGTCTTAAAGAGTCCTTGGCTATGCCGACTCGGGGACGCTTCGTATGTCATGTGCACTGCCTTGTACATGATGGTGCTGTACGATCGAGCCCGTGTAGGCCCCACCATGAAAAATTCGGACGAAATATCTATCATATGTTGGTTCCGGTTTAGCCAATCCTTTGTTTTTGTTTTTGAGTTGTGGTATTCGAGTTGCTTCGAAGTCAAATGTGGATTCCATACCTTTTCCTAAGTGGTGTTCTCATATTTCTATGTGAATACTAATCCTTCTCGATCATCGAGTTTTTCATTTCAATTTCTTCTCAACCAGTGAGTTTCTCTTCAAGTGGATCCGATCACTTCAACATTTGCAAGATCCAATCTCATTTCTTTTCAACGGTGTTCATTTCATTCGTCCCAAATTTGCCTTTGTTTTCCCTCCCTCCCACCATTTTCATCAAGGAACCAGATTTCTTATTCAAGTATCCTTTTATTGTTGTGAAGTCTTTCCATTCTTTTCCGTCAATGTCTTATCCGATGATTTCTCATGAAGATTCTAACGGAGCTTCAAGTTCATCATTCTTCGTTCTTTTACTTCTCCGGTGGATTCAAGTCAAGCCTTGTCGATCATATCTTTTCCTCGTTCCAAATGTTTTCTCATGCCGGTACACCTCTTAATCATCCACTTCTTGCTATTCTTTTGTTCGGGAGTGCTGAAGATATCTCAGAAGGTCCGTCTTGTATTTCAAGATCAGTTCAACCTATTTCGAGGTTGTTATCTCATTCAAGCCATTTAATTCAATCGGTGCAACCTCTCTTTTAATTCATTTCAACGGTGTTTCTTTTGAGTGGGCCCTAACCCATAGGTCTTTCCCATGATCTTACCTGACTCTTCTTATTTTATCGAAGCTTCTCAAATTCTTTCCAAAGTTTGACGTAAGAATGAACTGTCATCAGTCAAATGTCTTCCTCCAAGATCTGTCAAATCCTTTTCATCATTGGCTCAACCTTTTCTATTTGTCATTCCGGAGTGCATCAACGATTCACGGTGATGTTTCTCATCCTCATTCTCTGCATTTGAAGACCGAAGAAGAGTTTCTTTTAAATCTTGCTTCATTCTCTTCAAAGATTTGTGATTCCAGCTTGCTGCCATCCTCTCATAATTGTATTCGATTGTGAGAATTCTTTTCACCCATCCGGAGCAATTCAAGATTCTTTTCAATTTGATTCTCTGAAGCCCATCATTTCAGAAGACCTATTCATTCTCACCTTTCAGATCTCGTTCTCCAATCTTATGGGGGCATCGATCAAATATCCTTTAATCAGTTCGTGATCTCTTCGTTCTTTTGTATCTAAACTCTCTCATGTATCTTCGTTCATTTGTCAATTCTTACCCGGTGATTCATCCCTTTATTTCGTTCATTTTCAGTTCTTACGGTGGTTCGTTCAAGATTCTTCTTACGTTGTTATAATATCAATTCATTTGTTGTTTTCAATCCTACCGGTGGATTTGTCGAAGACCTTCCCAAGTTTGCGCTATATCTCTCTTAATCCATTCTACGAGACTAAGTAGTATGCCAATTCCATTGTTTGTAATCAATTTAAATTGGTGAAGGATACGCATAACATAATCATTACTCTTGTTATTCCAAGTGATTAATTCACTATTCCGGAGGTTCATCAAATTCTCGGTTTAAGTTGTCCATCTTTCTTTCCGGAGCTCAAAGTTATTTCAATTATATCATCCTGAAGATCCATCTAAATCATTGCAAGGCTTCAACCTTATTCTTTTATCCTTCATTTCGGTTGTTCATTCTTTTCTTACCGGAGTTCTCCAAGGAGGCTTTACATGATGGTTGATCAAGGATTCAATTTGTTCTCGAAGTGTTCATCAAGATTATTTTCAGAGGAGTTCAAGCATTCTTCTTCTTGTAATCCGGAGTGCAATTGTTTTCCCCTCTTATCTTTTAAGGTGGTGTTATGGCATTGTTGATAATTTTCCTTCGTGTTTCATGATTCACAAGTTTTCAAGAGTGACATATCTAAATCCATCATTTTTCTCTTCGCTCAAGACTTCTTCTCAACCAATCAATCTCTTCTTTGGAGTTATATTGGGTTATATTTCACCTAAAGCTTTCCCTAAGAATTGTTGCTATTATGGTGCTTATAATTGACCCAAGTTCTTTTATCCTCCCGGTGGTATGAGCTCCTCGTTTCCTTGTTGGTATCTATTCAAATCCATTGTTTCCCATTAGTGGCTGGTTATCACCTAATAATTTGAGATGTATTCCATAAGACCATATCAAGTTTATTCTTTTTGTTGTTGGGTTTTCCAACAACTCCGTTCGACCCTTCTCCTAAGGATGCCTTCTCAAACTCTTTTGTGACAGAAGTTGGCATTTTCTTCTCCATTCTTTTATTTCAATTATCTATATTCTATTCTTTCATTCCGGAGGCATTGTGATGTTGCTCTTCTCAACCCATCATCTCGTTTGTCAAAGATCATGTTCTTTTCATGATTGTCCATTTAACCGGAGTGCCGTGCCCTCTTTTCAAGTTCTATCACCTTATCAAGTTCTTATTCAATTCCTTTCTTTTCAATCGGAGTGCCGCCCAAAGTTGTTCTTCCTTGTTCCTCTTTTGCTAACGGAGTGTTTTCAACTTCATTCATCTCCGTTGTATTCTTTTCTCTAAATGGCTTAACCTTTGCAAGGTTCTTTGGTTTCACTCGTTTGTCAAAGGAGCAACTTAGTTTCACCTCTCCTCTTCCTCTTCCGTTTTCCCTCCGGTGCCATCCCTAGGATCTCGGGTCAAGATCCTCTCGTAGTGGTGGAGTGTTGTAACGCCCCGAGACCGATGTGCTAGGTGTCTTCCTGTTATTCGCCGACGTTGCCATGTCATTTGCTTGCGTGTTGCATTTTATCATGTCATCATCCGCATTGCATCATCATGTTTTCAAAACTTGCATCCGTCCGGGTTCCCCCAGTTCCGTCCGTTGTCCGTTCTGAGCCCAGACAAACTTGCACGCGCCCGCGGCACGTCCGAAATATTATTTTATAAGTGGCCGGAAAATGTTCTCGGATTGGGTCGAAACTTGGCGTGTGGTCTTATTATAGTGTAGATAGACCGCCTGTCAAGTTTCATCGCATTCGGAGTTTGTTTGATAGCCCAGCCATTAAACTATAGCGGCATTATAGCCGGTCTAATGTGGGACGTTTTCGGTCTCCGGAAATAGACGTCGGGCCTCCCTCTCTCTTCTCTTGTCTTAGCCCGAGGCCTTCTGCACAGTCCACTACTCACCGTCAGACCCTACCTAACCTCTCTCGTCAGCCCGCGGCTCTCCTCGCACGCGCATCCGAAAAGCTGTCCCGGACCCGACCCGGACTGTCGCCACCGTTGTGTCCAGATCATCCCCAAACATCTACAAAACGTCCCCGTTTTGTTAATTGGACTTCCTAACATAGTTATTCGTGACCGTCCGATTACGATCGAAGGGACTGGATAGCCACTAATTTATCCCACCTGCTATTTATACATAGATGAACACTAAATTCTAGCCCTCTTGTCCCATCCCACCGCCACCTACCTTTCTTCCTTGGGATCCCCTCATTCCCCCGATCCAATCCCACCAACCAGACTCCACCCGAGGCCTCCCCTCGATCCAATTCGTCTTCGCTCTCCTCGTCGACCAGGGAGACGAGCCCCTCCCGAGACCAGCAGATGAGCCCTCGTCGCGACCCTCTCCTCCTATTCCTTTTTCCCTGCAGCTCCCTCTACCTAATCTCCTCATCCCTATGTACCTCAACAGGAGCTCCAGCGCCATGGCTGATCTTCTCGCCGAGTCCGTCAAGTCCGCCGCCCGTTGCCGTCTTCCCAGCGAACCATGTCGAAGCCACCGCCCCGGCCACCTTGCGCGACCTCCTGCCTCGTCCTCGTCTGCGCGGGAGACAAGCAGCAGAGGCCGCGCGCCAAGCTTCCCTGCCTCGTCCGACCTTTCTCGTCACCGAAACCACGCCATGGCGCCGTTCCTCTACTTCCTCTTCCAGCAGGACCACGAGACGTGTCCCCACCTCCTGCCGCGCGAAGCCTGCTTCCTCTCCAGCGCAGCGCCCGCCGCGGCAAGTCCCACCACACCGCTGCGCCCCTGTGCTGATCCTGCTGCTGCCCTGCATCAGTCCGGCGTCCCGCTCCTGGACCTTCTCTGCGCCCCAAGCTAGTCCCCGCTGACCGCACCGCCTGCCGGAGTCGCCGCCTCGCCAAGCTCCGTCGCCGCCGGTGGTCTTCGCATCGAGGAGCCAGAGTTCACGCCCCCTGCACGCGCGCACGCACAACCCGAGCTCCCTGGCTCGATCCGGTCCCCGTTGACCGCGAGCGTCGGCTGGATCTTAGCCATGCCAGGCCCAGCTGCCTTCCCTCCAACTAATGGGCCAAGCCCATGGTGAGAACACCCCTGGCGCCCCACCCCTTTTTTCTGTTGTTGGGCCAGCAGATCCGGCCCAGTATCTATTTTTTTAGGCTCTGTGAATTTAGATAATTTCCAGGGAATTACAGATTTACAGAAAACCCCCTAGCCTTCATGCATTTATTATCTCACAAACTAAGCATCACATGTAAAAACTTAATATATGAAACTCGCTTAGAATTTTTTGTAGATTAATAATTTGCAACTTTCATCTATGTTTAAAATGATTAAAATGCCGTTTGGTTAAATTTGCCCCTATGCCATGTTAAAATGATTTAATTCATAACTAATTAACCGTAGCTCAGATTTAAACAAACTTTAGACGTAAATGGGGTAGAAAAATGCCTAGTTTAACATGATGCACTCATCTAGCATGTTTAAAAACTCTAAAATTATGTTTAGGGCAGAACAGTAACAAACCTAATATATGCATATGAGGAGTTTCCGGACTTGTTGTTTTGTTGTTCCGGCCTCATTTAAACTTGCCTAGTTTAGATAGTTTCATCATGCTTAACCTCTTGCCATGCTAACAGCATTTAAGCTTGTTGGGTACATAAACGGGAGAGAACTAAATAAGTCATGTGGTGTTTTATTCAATATGCAACTCCGTTGCATAATGAGCTCCACTTAATTTGTAGGATTGTTTGTGCTCTTTGCCATGCCGTGCTTCATTAAACCGGACATGCATCATACTTGTTGTGCATCATGCCATGTGTATGTGGTGGTTGTTTACTATGTTGTTTGCTCCTTTCCGGTGTTGCTTCTTCAGGTTGGTTCTGATAACATCGTGTTGTGAGGATCCGTTTGACTACGTCCGTTTTTCTTCTTCATGGACTCGTTCTACTTCCTTGCGGGATTTCAGGCAAGATGACCATACCCTCGAAATCATTTCTATCTTTGCTTGCTAGTTGCCCGCTCTTTTTCTATGCCTATGCTGGATACCTACCACTTGCTTATCATGCCTCCCATATTGTTGAACCAAGCCTCTAACCCACCTTGTCCTAGCAAACCGTTGTTTGGCTATGTTACCGCTTTGCTCAGCCTCTCTTATAGCATTGTTAGTTGCAGGTGAAGATGAAGTTTGTTCCTTGTTGGAACATGGAGATGTTGTTCCTTGTTGGAACATGTTTACTTGTTGGGATATCACAATATCTCTTATTTAATTAATGCATCTATATACTTGGTAAAGGGTGGAAGGCTCGGCCTTATGCTTGGTGTTTTCTTCCACTCTTGCCGCCCTAGTTTCTATCATATCGGTGTTCTGTTCCCGGATTTTGCGTTCCTTACGTGGTTGGGTTATAATGGGAACCCCTTGACAGTTCGCCTTGAATAAAACTCCTCCAGCAATGCCTAACATTGGTTTTACCATTCGCCACCTAGCCTTTTCTTTTCCCTTGGGAGTCGCGCTCCTGAGGTTCATCATTATTTTACCCCCCCCCCCGAGCTAGTGCTCCTCTGAGTGTTGGTCCAAACTAGAGCCTTGTGCAGCGCCCCCTCGAGGAAACTCGAGGTTTGGTTTTAGTTGTATGGAGAGATCATCTGAGTGTGCCCTGAGAACAAGATATGTGCAGCTCCTATCGGGATTAGTCGGCACATTCGGGCGGTGTTGCTGGACTTGTTTTACCATTGTCGAAATGTCTTGTAACCTGGATGCCGAGCCTGATTGGATTGTCTTGGGAGAAGGAATATCCTTCGTTGACCATGAGAGCTTGTGATGGGCTAAGTTGGGACACCCCTGCAGGGATTTGATCTTTCGAAAGCCGTGCCCGCGGTTATGGGCAGATGGGTATTTTTTAATGTCCGGTTGTAGAAAACCTGAAGTTAATCTTAATTAAAATGCACCAACCGCGTGTGTTACCGTGATGGTCTCTTTCCGGCGGAGTCCGGGAAGTGAACACGGTGTTGGAGTAATGCTTGACGTAGGTTGTTCTAGGATCACTTCTTGATCATAGTTTCTCGACCGTGCTTTGCCTTCTCTTCTCGCTCTCTTTTGCATATGTTAGCCACCATATATGCTAGTCGCTTGCTGCAGCTCCACCTCATACCTTTTTACCCTTCCTATAAGCTTAAATAGTCTTGATCGCGAGGGTGTAAGATTGCTGAGTCCCCGTGACTCACAGATACTTCCAAAACCAGTTTGCAGGTGTCGATGAAACCGTACAGGTGACGCAACCAAGCTCAAGGAGGAGATCGATGAAGATCTTGTCCTTTGTGTTGTTTCGTGCTAGTTGATCAGTAGTGGAGCCCAGTCGGGATGATCAGGGATCTGTGTAGCTTTTGGGGTAGTCTTCTTTTATTTTGGTTCTATAGTCGGACCTTGATTGTATCTGGTTGATGTAATGCTTTATTCATGTAATTGTGTGAAGTGGCGATTGCAAGCCAACTATGTATCTCTTTCCCTTATGTATTACATGGGTTGTGTGAAGATTACCTCACTTGCGACATTGCTTTCAATGCGGTTATGCCTCTAAGTCATGCTTCGATACGTGGGAGATATAGCCACATCGAGGGCGTTACAGATTTGATGGAGTATGGAATAAGGAGTGGCAAGAGCCTAAGCTTGGGGATGCCCAAGGCACCACAAGGTAATATTCAAGGATGTTAAAAAGCCTAAGCTTGGGGATGCCCCGGGAAGGCATCCCCTCTTTCGTCTTCATCTATCGGTAACTTTACTTGAGGCTATATTTTTATTCACCACATGATATGTGTTTTGCTTGGTGTGTCTTGTATGATTTGAGTCTTTGCTTTTTATTTTTCCACAATCATCCTTTCTGTACACACCTTTTGAGAGAGACACACATGAATCATGATTTATTTGAATGCTCTATGTGCCTCACTTATATCTTTTGAGCTAGGCAAAAATTTCTCTAGTGCTTCACTTATATCTTTTAGAGCACGGCGGTGCTTTTATTTTATAGAAATTAATGAACTCTCGTACTTCACTTATAATATTTTGAGAGTCTCTAAACAACATGGTAACTTTCTTTGGTTATAAAATTAGTCCTAACATGATAGGCATCCAAGAGGGACATAATAAAAACTTTCATATAAAGTGCATTGAATACTATGAGAAGTTTGATTCCTTATGATTGTTTTGAGATATAAAGATGGTGATATTAGAGTCATGCTAGTAAATAGTTGTGAATTTGAGAAATACTTGTGTTAAAGTTTATGAGTCCCGTTGCATGCACGTATGGTGATGTTGGAAATATGCCCTAGAGGCAATAATAAAATGGTTATTGTTATATTTCTTTGTTCATTATAATTGTCTATTGTTCATGCTATAATTGTGTTATCCGGAAATCATAATACATGTGTGAATACATAGACCACAACACGTCCCTAGTGAGCCTCTAGTTGACTAGCTCGTTGATCAAAGGATAGTCATGGTTTCCTGACTATGGACATTGGATGTCATTGATAACAGGATCACATCATTAGGAGAATGATGTGATGGACAAGACCCAATCCTAAGCATAGCTCAAAGATCGTGTAGTTCGTTTGCTGTAGCTTTTCTGAATATCAAGTATCATTTCCTTAGACCATGAGATTGTGCAACTCCCGGATACCGTATGAGTGCTTTGGGTGTGCCAAACATCACAACGTAACTGGGTGACTATAAAGGTACACTGCAGGTATCTCCGAAAGTATCTGTTGGGTTGGCACGAATCGAGACTGGGATTTGTCACTCCATATGACGGAGAGGTATCACTAGGCCCACTCGGTAATGCATCATCATAATGAGCTCAATGTGACCAAGTGGTTGATCACGGGATCATGCATTACAGTACGAGTAAAGTGACTTGCCGGTAACGAGATTGAACAAGGTATTGGGATACCGACGATCGAGTCTCGGGCAAGTAATGTGGGAGCATGTGGATATTGACAAAGGGAATTGTATACGGATTGATTGAATCCTCGACATCGTGTTTCATCCGATGAGATCATCATGGAGCATGTGGGAGCCAACATGGGTATCCAGATCCCGCTGTTGGTTATTGACCGGAGAGGCGTCTCGGTCATGTCTGCATGTCTCCCGAACCCGTAGGGTCCACACACTTAAGGTTCGGTGATGCTAGGGTTGTAGAGATATTAGCATATGGTAACCCGAAAGTTGTTCGGAGTCCCGGATGAGATCCCGGACATCACGAGGAGTTCCGGAATGGTCCGGAGGTGAAGATTTATATATGGGAAGTCAAGTTTCGGCCATCGGGAAAGTTTCGGGGGTAATAGGTATTGTACCGGGACCACCGGAAGGGTCCCGGGGGTCCACCGGGTGGGGCCACCTATCCCGGAGGCCCCCTTGGGCTGAAGTGGGAGGGGAACCAGCACCTAGTGGGCTGGTGCGCCCCCCTTCGGCCTCCCCCTGCGCCTAGGGTTGGAAACCCTAGGGGTGGGGGCGCCACCCTTGCCTTGGGGGGCAAGGCACCCCCTTGGCCGCCGCCCCCCTAGGAGATTGGATCTCCTAGGGCCAGCTGTAACGCCCCGGACACACCCGCCGGTGGTCGTTACTCCTGGCGGGATCTAGACTGGCCCCACAGATCAATACTAGTCTTTTCTGCGCACTTTGTCCTCACTCGTGCGCACCCGGGAGAAACTTCCCGGTCGGTCACCAATCCTGACTCTACTCCAAGCTAAGCACGCTTAACTTTGGAGTTCTGTCTGAATGGGCTCCCGGAAAAGAAGGAATTCCTTATTGATATGAGTAGTCTATCATCCCTAATAAGCCAGGCTATCACAGGCTGCCACCTCCAACCGTGATACAATAAAGCAGGCACAATCACCACTATCTGCCAAGAGCACACCTCCTGGGCCTGCAAAGAGCTCTTCTTCATCCATGGCATCAACAGGGCAAACACATGATATTATTTGTCGACGTTGCAAGGGTGGAGGTCATTATGCGAGAGAATGCCCATCTAAGCGTGTGATGATTGTTACTGAGGATGGTGGGTATGAGTCCGCTAGTGACTATGATGAGGAGACTTTGGCTCTTATTACACGTGAAGAACATGGTGGAGATGATTCTGATCATGAGACGCAATACATGGCTCCTGAAGATGCTGACAGGTATGAATGTTTAGTTGCTCAACGTGTTTTGAGTGTGCAGGTTACACAAGCTGAGAAAAATCAGAGGCATAATTTGTTCCATACAAAGGGAGTTGTGAAGGAATGTTCTGTTCGCGTGATCATAGATGGAGGGAGCTGCAATAACTTGGCTAGCATGGAGATGGTGGAGAAGCTATCTCTCACCACAAGACCACATCCACATCCTTACTACATCCAATGGTTCAACAACAGTGGCAAGGTTAAGGTAACACGTACTGTTCGTGTGCATTTTAGTATCTCTACATATGCTGATTATGTTGATTGTGATGTGGTACCTATGCAAGCATGTTCCTTATTACTTGGTAGACCATGGCAATTTGATAAAAATTCTGTACACCATGGTAGAAACAATCAGTATACTCTTGTTCATAACGATAAAAATATTACTTTGCTTCCTATGACTCCGGATTCCATTTTGAAAGATGATATTAATAGAGCTAATAAAGCAAAACAGGAGACAAATAAGAGTGAAAATCAGATTGTGGCAAAAGAATTTGAGCACCAAATGAAGCCTAATAATAAACCATCTACTGTTGTTTCTGAAATTAAATTGAAAAGTGCATGTTTACTTGCCACCAAATCTGATACTGATGAGCTAGATTTTAGCAAATCTGTTTGCTATGCTTTTGTGTGCAAAGAGGCATTATTTTCATTCGAGGACGTGCCTTCCTCTTTGCCCCCTGCTGTCACTAACATTTTGCAGGAGTTCGCTGACGTCTTTCCACAAGACGTGCCACCGGGATTACCACCTATTCGAGGGATTGAGCATCAAATTGACTTAATTCCCGGTGCTTCGCTACCCAACCTTGCACCATACCGTACCAATCCAGAGGAGACGAAGGAGATTATGCGTCAAGTACAAGAACTGCTCGACAAAGGTTATATACGCGAATCCCTTAGTCCTTGTGTTGTTCCTATCATTTTAGTGCCAAAAAAGGATGGTACGTCGCGTATGTGCATTGATTGTAGAGGCATTAATAATATTACTATTCGTTATCGTCATCCTATTCCTAGGCTAGATGATATGCTTGATGAATTGAGTGGCTCTACAATATTCTCCAAAGTTGATTTGCGTAGTGGGTACCATTAAATTCGTATGAAATTGGGTGATGAATGGAAAACAACATTTAAAACTAAGTTTGGATTATATGAGTGGTTAGTCATGCCTTTTGGGTTAACTAATGCACCTAGTACTTTCATGAGGTTAATGAACGAAGTTTTACGTGCTTTCATTGGATGATTTGTGGTAGTTTACTTTGATGACATATTGATTTATAGCAAATCTTTGGAGGAACATTTGGAACATTTACGTGCTATTTTTATTGCTCTACGTGATGCACGTTTGTTTGGAAACCTTGGAAAGTGCACCTTTTGCACCGACCGAGTATCTTTTCTTGGCTATGTTGTTACTCCACAGGGAATTGAAGTTGGTAAAGCCAAGATTGAAGCTATTGAGAGTTGGCCGCAGCCCAAAACGGTCACACAAGTGAGGAGTTTCCTTGGCCTCGCTGGTTTCTATAGGCGTTTTGCGAGAGATTTCAGCACCATTGCTGCACCTCTCAATGAGCTTACAAAGAAGGATGTGCCTTTTGTTTTGGGTACCACACAGGAAGAAGCTTTCACGGTATTGAAAGATAAGTTGACACATGCTCCTTTACTCCAACTTCCTAATTTCAATAAGACTTTTGAGCTTGAATGTGATGCTAGTGGAATTGGATTAGGAGGTGTGTTATTACAAGATGGAAAACCTGTTGCATACTTTTCTGAAAAATTGAGTGGGCCTAGTCTGAACTATTCTACTTATGATAAAGAATTATATGCTCTTGTTCGGACCTTAGAAACATGGCAACATTATTTATGGCCCAAGGAATTTGTTATACATTCTGATCATGAATCTTTGAAACACATTAAAAGTCAAGCAAAACTGAACCATAGACATGCTAAATGGGTTGAATTCATTGAGACTTTCCCTTATGTCATTAAACACAAGAAGGGTAAAGAAAATGTTATTGCTGATGCCTTGTCTCGTCGTTATACTATGCTTTCACAACTTGACTTTAAAATATTTGGTTTGGAGACCATCAAAGATCAATATGTTCATGATGCTGAATTTAAAGATGTATTGCAGAATTGTAAGGAAGGGAGAACTTGGAACAAGTTCGTTCTTAACGATGGATTTGTGTTTCGTGCTAACAAGCTATGCATTCCAGCTAGCTCCGTTCGTCTTTTGTTGTTGCAGGAGGCGCATGGAGGAGGATTAATGGGACACTTTGGCGTCAAGAAGACGGAGGATATACTTGCTACACATTTCTTTTGGCCAAAGATGAGACGGGATGTTGAGCGTTTTGTTGCTCGCTGCACTACATGTCAAAGAGCTAAGTCACGACTCAATCCTCATGGTTTATACATGCCTTTGACTGTACCTAGTGTTCCTTGGGAGGATATATATATGGACTTTGTTTTAGGTTTACCTCGAACAAAGAAGGGGAGGGATAGCATATTTGTTGTCGTGGATAGGTTCTCGAAAATGGCACACTTTATACCATGTCATAAAAGCGATGATGCTGTTAATGTTGTTGATTTGTTCTTTCATGAAATTATTCGCTTACATGGTGTGCCAAATACTATTGTTTCAGATCGTGATACTAAATTTCTTAGCCACTTTTGGAGATGTTTATGGGCTAAGTTGGGGACTAAGCTGCTTTTTAGTACTACTTGTCACCCCCAAACTGATGGACAAACTGAAGTAGTCAATAGAACATTGTCTATTATGCTTAGGGCTGTTTTGAAGAATAACAAGAAAATGTGGGAAGAATGCTTCCCTCATATTGAATTTGCTTATAATCGTTCATTGCATTCTACTACTAAGATGTGCCCTTTTGAAATTGTGTATGGTTTCCTACCTCGTGCACCTATTGATTTGTTGCCTCTTCCATCTTCAGAGAAGGTTAATTTTGATGCTAAAGAACGTTCTGAATTGATTTTAAAAATGCATGAGTTAACTAAGGAAAACATTGAGCGTATGAATGCTAAATATAAACTTGTTGGAGATAAGGGTAGAAAAGATGTTGTGTTTGCGCCTGGAGATCTTGTTTGGTTACATTTGCGTAAAGATAGATTTCCTAATCTGCGAAAATCAAAGCTAATGCCACGTGCTGATGGTCCTTTTAAGGTGTTAGAGAAAATAAATGATAATGCATATAAACTTGAGCTACCTATAGATTTTGGGGTTAGTCCCACTTTTAACATTGCAGATTTGAAGCCTTATTTGGGTGAGGAAGATGCGCTTCCGTCGAGGACGACTTGATTTCAAGAAGGGGAGGATGATGAGGACATCAATACCATTGTTACACCCACAGCCCCTACTGTTACATATACTGGACCAATTACTAGAGCTCGCGCACGCCAATTAAATTACCAGGTACTTTCGTTTCTTGGTAATGATTCTAATGTTCATGAGATTATGATGCTGCCTAAATTGGATACATTTGTTTTGCTTACAAATGAAGGGCCTAGCTTGGAGAAGGATGAACATTGGAGCAAGAACATGCATGGAGTTGATGGCATGCGCAAGGGGATCAAGAACGGAGTTACAAGTAATGATTTCAGGACTTTGAAGCCGCCATAAGGAGTGCATGAAGCCTTGGACGAAATATACAAGATGCCACTTCATAATATTCGTCCATAGGCTATTCTAGGTGCTGCGTCACCTTATTAATGGGCCAGGCCCATGTAATTTCGAAATACTTAAGTATAGGCTATTTTTAGAGTCCGTATCTGTGGGGAAACAAGAGTTAGGGTTGGTTTCGGACCCCACCCTCAAGGGCCACGAAATTCCCCCCTCTTCCTCCATATATACAGCCCTTAGGGCGTCGTTTAGACTTTGGGGGTTTTGTTTAGATTAAAAGTTCGCCATAGCTGCAACTTCGCGTACTTCGTTTGTGTCCAACGACCAGACCAAGACGTCACAGAACCCCACCTTGATCAATAAAGCTTTCATCTTATATTCGCAATATCCCGATTGCAATCTCAGTTTCTTGCCTGTTCTTCGTTTGCTCGCAGGAAACAGACCCTCGTGGTCAGGTTGATCGTGCTCCGGCGTGGTCAATAACCCTCGGAAGTTGGTTTAGCGATTGCTAAGGCACGACGTCTCGCACGTTCGTAGTCGGATCGTCAAGGTCGACTCCCACAGAAAACGATAGCCACCATCTCATCGAAACATCGGGACACCTTAGCCTCTATCAGAAGAGGCCCAGGGCCTTTGCCTATAAATAGGACTAGCCACCCCCAGATGAGATAAGAGAGAGAGACCAAGGGGAGAAGAAGAGATCATCAGGAAGAGAGAGAGACCAAGGGGAGAAGAAGAGATCATCAGGAAGAGAGAGAGAGAGAGATCAGACCGGCCAATCCAGAAACAAGCTGGGATCGGATCGAGTAGCATCACACACAGAGAGAGAAGGGTGACTGAAGTCCTGCTAGCAGTTCATCGCCCCAGCCAAGAACAGACCCTCGCGAGGCTGTTCTTCCTTGTATTGCTCATCATCATCAGCCCAAGAGGCAATCCACCAAACCACACTGGAGTAGGGTATTACACCACAACGGTGGCCCGAACCAGTATCAACCCAGTGTCTCCTGTGTTGTTGTTTCCATAGCTTAGATCTTGGCGAGGCGGTGGGGTGCAGGTAGGTAGAAGGCGAAATCTCCGCGCGCACCCCCGTGTTCGAACCTCAATGGTCTGCCGGAACCCGAAATCCGACATTTGGCACGCTAAGTAGGGGTGCGCTGGAATTCGTCTTCCACCGCCCCGTACTCCTCTGACCATCGCGTCCATGTCTGACGCTCGTCGGGCCCGCGCCGAGCGCCGAGCCGCTCTCGCCTCCCGCGTCGCCCAGACGGCTCCCGTCGGCGGGCGTCCTCGCCGTTCCCCGTCACCTGTCGTCAACGCCGCCACCGGCCCGGCGGGAAACGAGCAGCAAGCGTCGTCTCAGCACCCGTCCATGCGGCAAGACGGCCGCACCACTACTCCCTCGCTCACCCCAGCTGGTTCTTCGTCCCGCGCGCTCCGCGCACCCATGGAGGCTCGAGCTACGCTCATCGCAGAAAACGAGCTCCTGCGCTACCTTCCGTCGACGACGTCTCCGAAGAGTGGCTCGACCGCATCGCCGAGCTCGTTCGTGCCACAGGGGGCTCTCCTGCGCCGTCCGTTCTGCTGCACCGCACCCCGCCCTGCGCGGGCGACGAAGCTCCGGGGGCGCCCCAGACGCCTCCTCCTCAAGAAGGTTCCCAGGCCCCAAGGCGCGTGGCCCCTGGGCGGAACCCGCTCTGTCAGGTGCCAGCGCGGCAAGAGCAGAGCTGCCAAGAAGTCCCTCGCCTGCAAGAAGCTGCCCGGGTGCTCCCTGCTCCAGCACGTCGCGACCATGCTCCTGCTCCCGCACGTCAAGACCCCGCGCTGCTCCCAGCTGCAGCACGTGGGGACCTGCAAGACCAAGCTCTACATCACCCAAGGCCTCCTATGGCCATAGCAGGCTCCGTGCCTTCACCACCGAGCTGTGCAGTGTCGGGTGGCCCGGCAAGTTCAAGCCAGACCTGCCTCCTCGTTACAACGGCACGACCGACCCTGCGGAGTTCCTCCAGCTCTATGAGCTAGGCATCGAAGCTGCCAACGGAGACGAGAAGGTCATGGCGAACTGGTTTCCCATGGCGCTCAAGGACGGGGCCCGCACCTGGCTCCTGAACCTAGGTCCAGGCACGATCTCCTCCTGGGACGAGATGCGCACCCGCTTCATCGCCAACTTCCAAGGTACTCGCGACCGGCCACCCGCCGTGAGTGACATGCGCCGCATCAAGCAACAACCCGGAGAGACCCTGCAGAAGTACATCCAGCGCTTCAACAACGCATGCCTCAAGATTCCCAAGGTGACCGAGGAGGCCATCATCTCAACCTTCTCCGACGGCGTGCGCGACGTCAAGATGAAGGAGGAGTTGGCAATGCATGAAGACCTGTGCACTTCCTTGGAGCTGTTCAACTTGGCGACCAAGTGTGCCAGGGCTGAGGAAGGGCGTCTCTCCCTCTTCGAGCTGCCTGCCGTAGACCCAGAAGAGAAGAAGCCTAAGGCCAAGGATGTGAAGCGCAAGGGGGCTGCCGTGCTCGCGGTAGAAACAGACACCAAGCGGGGCAGAGACCAGCCCGAATCTTCCAAGGGCATTCGGTACTGTGTGTACCACGACCTCCACACCCACAACACCAACGAATGTCAAGAGCTCCGAGCCGTACGAGAAGGAAGGATCGGCCATCGTCCCGACCGCGGTGACCGAGGCTACGGTCGAGGAGGAGGAAGAAACGCAGGACGCTGGGAAGACCGCTGCCCGCGCCAAGGGTAGCGCGATCGACCTTGCGACGATCGCTGGCAAGACCTGCCTCGCGAGGGAGACTGGAGGGATCAGCCTCGCGAGGATCGCCCGCAAGGCAACACAGGCCTCCCTCCGCTGCCGCCGCAGCCAAGGAGAAACGAGGACCGCCATCAGGACGAGGGGGCTGGGGGCTTCCAGGAGCCGCACGCGATCGCCTGCATCCTGGGCGGGGCTCAAGCCCCAGCCTCTCAGCGCATCTTCAAGCAGTTCGCCCACGAAGTGAATGCAGTCCTCCCCAAGCCCGAAGCCACGCGCCCTCTCAGGTGGTCAGCGTGCGCCATCACGTTCAGCTTAGCGGATCAACTTAAGTGTGCGACCACGGCCGGAGTCCTCCCGATGCTTTGTTCCCCAATCATCAGCAACGTGCTGGTCACCAGGACCCTCATCGATGGCGGGGCAGGGCTCAACGTCCTGTCCATGGAAACATTCAACAATCGCCAAGTGCCCTACAACCAGCTTCAGCCAACCAAGCCTTTCTCCGGAGTCACTGACGGCTCCACGGTCCCGATTGGGCAGGTCCGCCTCCCTGTCACCTTCGGAGCGTGCAACAACTACCGCTCACATTCGCCTGCCGTACAACGCCATCCTTGGGTACCCAGCGCTGGCCAAGTTCATGGCCGTGACTCACCATGGCTACAACGTCCTCAAGATGCCAGGAAGTGGCGGAGTCATCACGGTGCCCTGTGAAGAGAAGGACGCGGTGTGTTCCCTGGAACGAGCCTTTCAGGCCGCATCACTGGAAGACCCGGATCGCGGAAGCAGGAGGCTTCCTGCCAGTGTCAAAACCGGCGGATCTCGGGTAGGGGGTCCCGAACTGTGCGTCTAGGCGGATGGTAACAGGAGACAAGGGGCATGATGTTTTTACCCAGGTTCGGGCCCTCTCGATGGAGGTAAAACCCTACTCCTGCTTGATTAATATTGATGATATGGGTAGTACAAGAGTAGATCTACCACGAGATCAAGGAGGCTAAACCCTAGAAGCTAGCCTATGGTATGATTGTTGTATAATGAAGTCGTCCTACGGACTAGAACCCTCCGGTTTATATAGACACCGGATAGGGTTAGGGTTACACAGAGTCGGTTACAATGGTAGGAGATCTTGAATATCCGCATCGCCAAGCTTGCCTTCCACGCCAAGGAAAGTCCCATCCGGACACGGGACGAAGTCTTCAATCTTGTATCTTCATAGTCCTGGAGTCCGGCTGATGGTATAGTCCGGCTACCCGAACACCCCCTAATCCAGGACTCCCTCAGTAGCCCCTGAACCAGGCTTCAATGACGACGAGTCCGGCGCGCAGATTGTCTTCGGCATTGCAAGGCGGGTTCCTCCTCCAAGTCCTTCAAGAAGATTTTAAACACCAAGGATAGTGTCCGGCTCTGCAAAATAAGTTTCCCCATATTGCCATAGAGAGAATAATATCAACACAAATCTAATCTGGTGACGCATTCCGCAGCGTGACATCATACTACGGCCAAGTCCTTTACTCGAATCGTTTTTACTTTTCCACCTCAGCACGTTTAGCGAGGCGGTTTCCTTGGCACGTCTTGTCAAAGTAGAGATTGTGTGCCCCCTTTTACGGGATTCTCATCAATACGGATGTGGGTAACCCAACTGCGCCATTTATCATGGTGCTTGGGAGGCAAGCGAGTTTTACTAGGCTGGTGGGGATGCACAACCGCATCCGCCCATATAAGGGGATAAGGATCCACCTTTTTACCTACGCCTTCTTCCTCCTTTGCCTATCCATCTCCTGCGCACTCGAGCTCTAGCACCCAAGCCCGCGCTTCCTACCTCAACCTCCTCCAGCAATGTCCGGAGCGGGAGGCAAGTGGATGGTCTCCTCCGTCACGAAGGTCCATGTCAAAAAGCTAAGGAAGGCCGGATACTTGTCCAAGGACATCGCGCACCGGCTTCCCGAGGAAGGGCAGCTTCTCCCCACCCCAAGGCCCCATGAGAGGGTAGTATTCTTTCCCCACTTCCTCCGCGGACTGGGTTTCCCACTCCACCCATTTGTCCGGGGGCTCATGTTCTACTATGGCCTGGATTTCCACGATCTGGCCCTGAACTTCGTCCTCAATATCTCGGCGTTTATCGTCGTGTGCGAGGCTTTCCTCCGCATCCGCCCCCATTTCGGCCTCTGGCTCTAGACCTTCAACGTCAAGCCCAAGGTGGTGCGCGGCAGCCAGGCGGAGTGCGGAGGCGCCATGGCGGGCAAGATGGCCAACGTCCTATGGCTCGAGGGCTCCTTTGTGGAGACCCTGAAGGGGTGGCAATCATGGTGGTTTTACATCACCGAGCCGCGCAATCCAAAATGGATCGCAGCCCCCGAGTTCCGATTCGGACCCCCCACGCGGCTTATGTCCTGGAAAGAAACGGGCCTGTCATGGGGCGACGAAAAAGAGGTGACCGGATTGCAGACATGCATCCAGTCCCTGGTGAGCAAGCCGATCAAGCTTGTCAATGTAGTCCAGGTTATGCTCGTTCGCCGGATCCTCCCGTGTCAACAACGGGGCTTTAATCTGTGGGAGTTCGACCCGGCGCAGCACCAAACCCTTAACCGGCTCTTTGACACGACGTATGAAGACGTCTGGAAGGTGCTAACCAAAGGCGCCGAGGCTCCCACATCCGCTTCCGAGGACCGCGGATACAGCTCGCAGCGTCATGCTAGCGAGGTAAGCTATTTTCACCTTTTACAGGATGTTAAGTTTCTTCGTAGTTTGACTCTATGTGGGATCTAAACTCCCTCACCTTTGACAGGCTTGGCAGGCGCAGTCCGGATCGATTAACTATCCGGCTCCCTTGCCCGAAGACCCAGCCCCTGCTCTCCTAGTGAAGCTGCTGGTTCCGGTGCCTTATGTCGTGCCGGAGAAGAAGGCCAAGAAGAAGAAGGCCACGGGGACTCGAAAGAGTACCCGTAATGTAGTGGTGTCGGACTCGTCATCCGACGAGTCCGAGATGCTCTCCTCCCGTGAGAACGAGGAGGAGGAAGAAGAAAACTCTCCCCCTCCAGCGGGGGAGGAAAGAAAAGGAAGGCCGCCCCAACGGGGGAGGCCGAAGGGTCCAGGAAGAGGAAGACCCCTCCGCCGAACTACTCCCCCGATGCCGAAGATGACGAAGAGGAGTGGCCAGATAGGGCCAAGCATCCGGCGAAATCGTAAGTATTCGGATATCAGAGTAACTCATGATGTTCCTTTGTTGCACAGCCTTCCCTAATGTCGAACATAATTATGCAGCCCGCCCCGGGCCGAACTCAACGAGTCGTCGAGCGGCTCCCTGGATTCATCGGACGTGAACTCAGTTCCGCCCGCTGTCTCCCCCCGCACCGCGGATGACGCCAAAGTGGCGTCGCAACGAGCTCCGGGGCAGGAGGAGGTGGTCCTAGAGGAGCCGCAATGCGACCTCCCGGACTATAGGAGTAAAGGGGACAAGACCCCCCAGGGCTCCAAGTCTGGCTTTGTGCCGGACACCACGCCGGAATCTTCAACAGTTCCGGACCGCGGTAGGCGAACTCCTTCCAAGAGGAGCAAGCCTTCTGAGCCGGCGGCCTCCGTCCAACCGGAGGTGCTGGACAATCTGCTGGAGGTGCTTGACGGCGCCTCCATCGACGAGGAGCACCGTACTATTATGAGTACGGTGATCTAGAAGGTTCAGTCCGCCAAGAGCGGACTGAGTGAAGCTTGCGCTAGCCTTCTAACAGGCTTCGAGGTAAGTAGAAAATATGTAAGAATATAACCGCATTGACAGTAGCCCCTGATGCTCTGTTTGGCGTTCGGAAAGAAAAGCCGAATAAAGGATCTATTAAATTTCGCAGGAGTCTAACAACAAAGAGTCAATATGCGTATGGAGGCTTCGCTGCTAGCCACCGCCGCACTGACTGCGGAGGTGGGTGCCCTGAAACAGGGACTCGAGCGGGCCGAGCAAGAGCTCGGCCTTGCCAAGCGGCAGCTCGAGGAGAAAGAAGGTAAGAAATACCTTACAGAAAAAAGTGCCTATAAAAAGACGTGATTGAAAAAAAATAACAGGATTGTACTGCTTATTGTAGGGGCCACGACTGAGGTGGCGACCCTCAAGCAGGCGCTGTCCGAGGCCGAAAGAAAGCGGCCGTGGAGCGCACCGAGCGAGAGAAACTTGAGGCCCGGGTCGGCGAGGTGCAGCAAGAGCTTCAGGCTCTCATGAAAAAACATGAGAGTCTGGAGCTTGAGTCAAAGACGCAAGCGTCCGAGCTCGCGGCGGCCCTTGAGACTGGCAAGTCTGCCAAGGCCGAAGCCCAAAAGGCCCTCCAAGAGTTGGAGGAGATGAAAAAGATAGCAGCGGGTAAGGCATTCTTTATGCAAAGCAGAAATATAAAAGTAAACTACTTGTTACTTACCCGAATCCGGAGCTCTGCAGGGGCATTCGCAGATCTTCCCCACAGCGTATCCAACGCCGCCGCATTCTACCGAGCTGAAGAGGGCAGCTTGACGGAGAAGGTTTTCTGGTCTCAGTATGCTGAGGCCGGACACCCTGTGCCCTTGAGCGACCAGCTGAAACAGCTGGTCGAGCTCCACAAGGTGGCCGAACAGGCCATGAAGGACTTCATAGTTCGGCTGTGGCCCGGAGAGGCCCTGCCTGGGAGCTACTTCGGGCTGGTGCGGCAGCTGGTGGAGGCCCGTCCAAGGCTCGAGGTCATCAAGTGCTCCGTCTGCATCGAAGGTGCCCGTAGGGCCCTTGCCCGTGCAAAGGTGCACTGGGGTAAGCTGGACGGTGAGAAGCTTGTTAGGGACGGGCCGCCGCCGGGGAAGGAGCATCGCAAGCCCGAGAACTACTATAAGGATGTTCTTGCGGGTGCCCTCCTTGTGGCGGATGAGTGTACCAAGGATGTAATTTTTGAATGAACTCGCTCGTGTTTATCCTGTGCGCTGAAAACTTGTTCATATGCGCTAAGCAATGCTTGTTGAATTTAAAATATTACTTTCTGTGCGGCCGTTTATCAAAGAATTGAGAGATGGCCAGTCGTCGGCTTCTGCCCCCATGCCACTAGTGCTGGGGTGTTCGGGATAAACCTGAGCGCTCTTTTTCCCATAGTTGGGTCTTTCAAGGGAGGCGCTTAGCACAACGAACCAGGCAATCGGACTATAATGCTTGAACACTCTCACTTAGCCATAGAACTCTATAATTTTAAATTTTGGCGAAGCCCCTAGTTCGGAAGACCGAGTTCGGGGCGCTATCCACGCCTTGGCCGGACAAAGCCGGCTCCTCGCTCGAAGCGGCATAAGTCTTTAGGGACTCGAAAAACCTCTTGAACAGCGACCGGTCTCTCGCCTCATCATGACAGTCAGTTTTAGCTTTCTCCACTGAGGTGCTTAACCCAGCTCAACTGGGGCACAATCGCAGTGGTTCTCCTAGTGCTACCTTAGCCGATATAGCGGAACATAAGGCACCAAAACATAGGAGCCGTGCAAACCCAACTATTGACCCAAATCATGATTCGGAGCCGATGCATATAGTGTTATAAGTTCGGGGTGCCGCACTTGTGAAAGTGTACGGGCTTCTCACACCATATTGAGGGGTACTGAAGCCCCTGGCGTGTTTGTCGTACCATGGTGTACGGGTGCAACATGTCATTTAATAAACATATATATGAAAGGAGGATAATGCAAAAAATAGACAAAAAGCTATGCATTGTTAATAGAAGGGCTGCTATCAAAGCAGAACGATACAAGTAGTCCGATAAGCAAAAGATATTGGGCTATTTAACATGTCCTGGCCAGGAGCAGGCCGCGGAATTGTATGCCAAAACAGGTATACTGCTCGTAACGGAGACCACCTGGGAGTTCCATAATGCGGCATGGCTTTTCTGCGTCCCTGGATCTTGCATTGTTTGTGCGGCAGTTGAATTGCCGAACAGGTCGTCCGAAGTATGGAGTCCTGAAAGTAAGAGAAAATTAAAAAAAGAATTCGGCAGCCCCTAGTACGTTTTAAGCTGTATTTTGGGTTTGCCGTTATTGTGCCCCTTCCCCTGCGCCCATGGTATTTCAAGAGCGTAGTTATGTACGCGAGGCACTGGTTTCGCTATGTCGCGAGGGCTGGGGTTGGGGCCGCATTGCTACGCCTGCTCAGAACGTGCCAGGAGGTCTTGTTGTAGGTTACTCCGGGCGCGCTTGGCAGTGTCTGGCTTTTTAACGGCCAGACTGGAGAATTGCCTAAGAAGGCTGCTTTGTACTTCCGCTGCGAGGGCCACCGTGTGCTCCTCCGTACGGAGGGAGCGTTCGGTGTTTCCGTTGACCGGGATTACTCCTCGAGGGCCTGGCATCTTAAGCTTGAGATATGCGTAGTGCGGTACCGCATTGAACTTTGCAAATGCGGTTCGCCCGAGCAGGGCGTGATAGCCACTGCGAAACGGGACTATATCGAAGATTAACTCTTCGCTTCGGAAATTGTCCGGGGACCCGAAGACCACTTCAAGTGTTACTGAGCCTGTACAGTTGGCCTCTACACCTGGTATAACGCCTTTAAAGGTCGTTTTTGTGGGCTTAATCCTCGAGGGATCTATGCCCATTTTCTGCACTGTATCCTGGTAAAGCAGGTTCAGGCTACTTCCGCCATCCATGAGGACTCTTGTGAGATGAAATCCGTCGATAGTTGGGTCGAGAACCAATGCGGCGAAGCCGTCGTGACAGTTGCTAGTGGGGTGGTCCCTTCGATCAAAAGTGATCGGGCAGGAGGACCATGGGTTGAACTTTGGGGCGACTGGCTCCATCGCGTATACGTCCCGTAGCGCACGCTTCCGCTCTCTCTTGGGAATGTGGGTTGCGTATATCATGTTCACCGTCCGCACTTGTGGGGGGAAACCCTTCTGTCCACTGTTGTTCGGCGGCCTGGGCTCCTCCTCGTCATCGCTATGCAGCCCCTTGTCTTTATTTTCGGCTCTTAGCTTGCTTGCCTGCTTGAACACCCAACAATCCCTGTTGGTGTGATTGGCCGGCCTTTCGTGGGTGCCATGTATCTGGCACAAGCGGTCGAGTATTCGGTCCAAACTGGACGGGCCCTGAGTATTCTTTTTGAATGGCTTTTTCTGCTGACCGGATTTATAGCCTCTGAATCTGGCATTAACTATCGTGTCTTCGTTGCTGTCGCTGCTAACGCCGCGCTTTTGCTTATTCCGACGTGTACTGCCACTTTTGTCCTTGGTATCCGAATTACCAAGGTTCTTTGCTAAGTTGTTACTGCGAGCTAGCCAGCTGTCTTCTCCCACGCAAAAGCGGGTCATGAGTGTCGTGAGGGCTGCCATGGACTTTGGCTTTTCCTGTCCCAGGTGCCGGGCGAGCCACTCGTCGCGGAAATTATGCTTGAAGGCTGCTAGGGCCTCTGCGTCCGGACAGTCGACTATCTGGTTTTTCTTTGTTAGGAACCGTGTCCAGAATTGCCTGGCCGATTCCTCTGGCTGCTGAATTATGTGGCTTAAGTCATCGGCATCCGGTGGTCGCACATAAGTGCCCTGGAAGTTGTCGATGAATGCGGCTTCCAGGTCCTCCCAAGAACCGATTGAGTCTGCTGGCAAGCTGTTAAGCCAATGCCGGGCCGGTCCCTTAAGTTTGAGTGGGAGGTATTTGATGGCGTGTAGATCATCGCCGCAGGCCATGTGGATATGGAGGAGATAATCCTCAATCCATACCGCAGGATCTATTGTTCCATCATATGATTCGATGTTTACGGGTTTGAAGCCCTCTGGGATTTTATGATCCATTACTTCGTCTGTGAAGCATAATGGGTGTGCGGCGCCTCTATACTGGGCTATATCGCGGCGCAGCTCGAAGGGGCTATGTCTGTTGTTTTCGGCCCGGCCGGATTTGTTGTATCCGGAATGAAGATCACTGTCACGTGCCGTGGGGCGCCTGCTCGATCCGTAGATCGATCTTGTTTATCTTGCCTTGTCCTCCAGTACGTCTCGCAGGTCTGGCGCATTTTCCCGTGCCTTGGTTGAACGGCGCCGGGGCATGGCTTAGGGGGAGGGCCGAGAGGCCTCTCTGTCGCGGCCGCGAGGTGGTCGGTCGGCCATGTCGTGTGCTGGTGATGTAGGTGCTTCCTCCTCTGATCGGGGTAGCGGCCTGCGCTTTGGGTAACTCTTGGAGGGGCGTTCGAGTTCATACTCTTAGGCTGCAAGGACTTCGGTCCATCTGTCAGCTAGCAAATCTTGATCAGTTGTAAGCTATTGCTGCTTTTTCTTGAGGTTGCTTGTCGTGGCTAAAAGCCTGCATTTGAAACGCTCTTGTTCGGCGGGGTCCGATGGTACGACGAATTCGTCGTCGTCGAGGCTTGCCTCGTCTTCGGAGGGAGGCATATAGTTATGATCCTCAACCTCTCGGTCTGCCGCTCTCTCGTGAGGGCTGGCTTCTCCATCTTCCTGTGCCGAATCTTGCTGTAGGGGGTGTTCTTCGGAGCTATTTGGGGTAGTATTATCTCCCGTGCCGGAATCACCGTTTTTTCTTTGGCGGGATTTAGAGCGGCGCCGCTGACGCCGGCGCTTTGGCTGTTTCTTGGAGGTGTCATCCTCCGCTGTTCCATCGCCATCTCCATCTTTTGGAGTATCCACCATGTATATATCATATGACGAGGTGGCCTTCCAGCTCCCTACAGGTGCTGGTTCCTGTTCATCTCCTGCATCGTCGTCCATACCGTCGATGTCTTCGGAGTCGAAGTCAAGCATGTCGGTTAAATCGTCGACAGTGGCTACAAAGTGGGTGGTTGGTGGGCTTCAAATTTCTTCGTCATCTGCATCCCATCCTTGTTGACCGTAGTCCAGCCATGCCTCTCCTAATAAAGAGAGAGACTTTAGTGAGTTCAGGATGTCGCCGAAGGGCGAGTGCTGAAAGATGTCCGCTGCGGTGAACTCCATTATCGGCGCCCAATCGGATTCGATCGGTAGGGGCGCGGGGGGTTCGGAGTCCGGAGAGGAATCCGGATCCTCGGAGTCACGGGTCACGCAGAACACGGGGCTGACGTTCGGCTCGATCGCCTTTGAGATCATAGCCCCTGAGGTGACGTCCAGCCGCTCATCCTCAATTTGTGCAATAGGCTCCGGATTAAGGGTAGGAACCGGTGCGCGTGCGGCCTCCAGGGCACTGTTCGGCGGCAGAGCAAGATCATGCCTCTCAAAACAGTGCGGCGCGCTCGGCTGTGGCTCGAATCCGTCAAAGATCAAATCCCCGCGGATGTCTGCCATGTAGTTTAAGCTTCCAAACCTGACCTGATGGCCAGGGGCATAGCTTTCGATCTGCTCCAGGTGGCCAAGCGAATTGGCCCGCAGTGCGAAGCCGCTGAAGATGAAGATCTGTCCGGGGAGAAAAGTCTCACCCTAGACCGCATCGTCGTTGATGATCGAAGGAGCCATCGGGCCTAAAAGTGACAATACAGAGGAACTCTCAATGAAAGCACCAATGTCGGTGTCAAAACCGGCGGATCTCGGGTAGGGGGTCCCGAACTATGCGTCTAGGCGGATGGTAACAGGAGACAAGGGACACGATGTTTTTACCCAGGTTCGGGCCCTCTCGATGGAGGTAAAACCCTACTCCTGCTTGATTAATATTGATGATATGGGTAGTACAAGAGTAGATCTACCACAAGATCAAGGGGGCTAAACCCTAGAAGCTAGCCTATGGTATGATTGTTGTATAATGAAGTCGTCCTATGGACTAGAACCCTCCGGTTTATATAGACACCGGATAGGGTAAGGGTTACACAGAGTCGGTTACAATGGTAGGAGATCTTGAATATCTGCATCGCCAAGCTTCCCTTCCACGCCAAGGAAAGTCCCATCCGGACACGGGACGAAGTCTTCAATCTTGTATCTTCATAGTCCTGGAGTCCGGCTGAAGGTATAGTCCGGCTACCCGAACACCCCATAATCCAGGACTCCCTCACTTCCCGAGGCCACCCCCAAGAAGAAGAAGACATCGTCCGGCCCGGCTCCTTAGGAGGCAGGCCCCTCAGGGCCCGCGCCTACCCAGGGGGAACCTCCTTCCATCGCATAGGAAAGCGCGCCCGGCGCCCTCCTTGGGCGGGGCTCGGGGGCTCTCCCCTGGAGGGCCACCGACCTAGCCAGGGACACGAGGGAGGCGCTTGGGCACCATATGGAGGCGTGTTTCGAAGCACGTTTCCCTCAAGAAGGAGTAAGGCAAGGAGGGCCAGACCCTCAGGAGTTCGTCAGCAAGGCCATTCAGGAGCTACACGAGTCAAGAGTCACGAGAGGCGACCGCCGCCTACCAGCTGTGGCCCCCCATTCAGGCGAGGATGGTGGGCTACGCGTCTGCGTCGACATACCAGGGCTCAATCGAGTCACCTCTCTGGAGCACCTTTGGCCCTCGCGAGTGGGGCGCTGCGTAGGTCCACCCCATAGCTACGTTCACATGCCTTATGGCTTGCCGGGCGCGGCTGCCACGTACCGGCGCCTCATGAGGGGCATCATGGAGGCTCAAGAGGCCAGGCGCTCCGCAGCCCTGGCGGACATGGAGATGGTCCGCGAGGAGCCACCAGCGCCTCCGGAGCCTCCTGAGGCCCCTGGGCCTGGGGGCTCGTGAGGATCGGCTTCCGCAGCCCACCGAGTCTGCTACACCAACGTTGCCTCGTCCTCAACATCATCAGGTGACATCTTTCAAGTTTCATTTCCAGCTGGGAGCGCCCCCAGGGCTGCATTATTCCCAGGCCACGTGGGTCCGTCCCTGCGGCATGTATCCCTTTTATTTCATGTTGTTAGCTTACTTTGTTGGGGGTGCCCCTCGGGCTGCATCATCCCCAAGTCGCTCGGGCCAGACCCAGCGGCATGTATCCCCTTTCGCGTTTATTTCCGGCTATGCGTTTGACCCACCATGCTTGATTATTTGATGCCGGTCCACAACACCTCCTCTTCTCCATGCCGACCACTTGCACGTTAAAGGGGGGGTACCTGAGCATCGCGACTCAGGGCTCTTACTGGCTCTCCAGCCCTCACCCTCTGGCCTTGTCCACGGCATCGCAACCTGGCATACCAGCGACAGCTGAGACCAGCTCGAGGGCCGGGACCCAAGGACGTAGAGTGCCGGCATCTAACCAAATTTGTAGGAACACATCACAAGATAAGGCCTAGTGCCAGGCGCAACCCGCCTAGAGGTAGGGCCCCGTGAGTCCCGCGCTGGCTCACGGGTGCCCAGATACACCTCGCCAGGCCCTACTGTGCCAGCCATGTGTCAGGGCGGGGCTGTACACGCCCCGGGGGCTCCTCCTGGAGGGGAGCCCCCTCCCACGTATCAGTGGAAGCACCATGCTCCGTGCTGGCTGACGACACTGCCGAGGAGCGGCTATGCCCGTACACATACGGAAGCGCTATGCTCCGCGCTGGTGATAAACAACTGAGGGTGGCCCCCGGGCCGCATTAACCTCAGGGAGCCCAGAGCTCAGTGTCTAGCCTCATCGTAATGCCTCCCCTCGGGAGTGCCGCGCGAGGGGGCTGGGCACGGGGGCTACGCCTGGGTCACGCCCAAACGCATGCCACCCAGCCAGCCCCCCCAGGCCTAGTTCGTCGCGCGTCTCTCCCCGAGCGGAGCCAAGGTACGAAGGCCGTTTGAGCGTCAAGGGGGACTCCTGAGCATCGCGACTCAGGAGCCTAACTGGTCACGTAGCCCCTCACTCCTTGGTCCCATCCTGGTTTCTGGTCAGGGCTAACGGCGGCTGAGGTATGCGCGGGGCTGGGCTCTGCAGACGTAGGACGGTAGATCCACCCACATCTCACATCCCTACTTGCTGTTCGTGCGCCAAGGGGGACTCCTGAGCATCGCGACTCAGGAGCCTAACTTGTCACGTAGCCCCTCACTCCTTGGTCTCGTCCTGGTTTCCGGTCGGGGCTAACGGCGGCTGAGGTATGCGCGGGGCCGGGCTCTGCCGGCGTAGAACATAAGCAAGTAGGAAGGAAAAGCGCAAATTTCAAGGAATTCAAAAGCAAATATTACAGTCCACACTGTTATCTCAATGCCAAACGCAAGTTTAAACGCCTCCCCGAGGCATGATACATGTGCAGGAATTGACGGCAGGACAGGAGCCACAACGGAGTCACTTGTCGGTGGCGGAGCAGCGCGGAGTGGCTTCGCCTCATGGAGCAGCAGGGTCGGCAGCGCCTCGCTTCGGCTTGGTGCTGAAGGCCCGGAACTTCCCCAGCAGAGCCTCCGCGCGACCCTTCATGGCCTCGGGAGTCGCTTGGGCCATGG